>NC_133452.1:25774172-28174172 GCF_048565385.1 Saimiri boliviensis | reverse complement strand
GCCCAGATAAGGATAATACTAAAATCTATATGTATGATTCAGTATCTCAAGTCAGTATCATAAAAAATATTACAATCCCATCTTACTCAAGAACAAAGATAAAAAATCCCAAGCACATATTTACTAACCAAACAAGAAATATATTAAAAATATTGTATTATGATAAAAGAGAATTTTTCACAGGAATGCAAAATAGGTTAAATATTAGAAATTAATATAATTCACTACATTAAAAGAAATAATCATACATTTATTTTAATAGAGATAGAAGATCAATACTCCATAAAGTACAACATATGCTCATACTAAAATTACTAGCCAATTATTTATAGAAAGACATTTTCCTAAAATTTTAAAATGTTTACCAACAAGTTATGTCCAGATATTTTTAAATGACAAAAGGTTAAAATAATTTTCTTCCAGAAGAAAAAAAGCAAGGTTGCCCACTATCACCATAATCAATGAAGTTATTTATGGGTTATATAACTGTTTACCTAGAAAATTCCAAAAAATTTTAGTTAACATACAATTCAACAATTTTAGTATTGTTGATACAAAATTTTATAAGACCAATTGCATCCTTGCAAACCAGCAATAAACAAAAAATATAATTTTATAATATGTGTCATTAATAGGAATAAATTATTAAATAATCAGGAATAAATCCAACACAGGTTGTTATAAAACTTTGAGTAAAAAGTTTACAGCATTATACTGAAAGACTTTAGTAAATGAATGTAGTGACAGATCACAAAAATGTCAATTTTTACTGAATAGGGCTGTATACAAAATGTAATTCTAATATAAATGTCAATGGATATTTCATGAAAATTGACAATCTGATTCTAAATTGTATAGGGGAAAGCTCAAACTGAAGAATGGCATAATTATATTGACAACTGGAACAGAATAAGATTCCTAGAAATATGAGAGGATTTCATGGAAAAATGAAATTAGACAATAAAAATTTTAAATTTTAACTGTATTTCTCAACATAAGCTCCATCAAGTTCAAGATATGTTTGTAAACAATAATATCAGTCATTTAATCTATCCATAAAGGGCTGATGATGGTTCTGGGAATTTAGCCATGTCATGGCAGTCTTTTTTGCATCATTAATTGTAAAGAAAATTGAGTGCTCTTTACAGATTTTTAAATATTAGAAAACAAAAATAAGTCAGAGAGAGACAAATCAGGACTGTAACATGGATGTCTAATGATTTTTCTTCAAAATTCTTGAAAAAGTTCCTTGTTTGATGAGGAATGAGCAGAAGTATTGCTGTGGTAGAGAACGACTCCCTGGTAAAGCTTTCCTGGACATTTTTATGTTAAACCTTTAGAAAACTTTCTCAAATAAGCAGATGAAAAACTGTAGAATACTTAGGTGTCAGTATAGGAGACAGTCTCACTAAATAGTGGGGAATTTTTTAACCAATATAGAGAATTACTACAGGGAAATATGAATAAATACAATTAAGTTAAAATAAAAATGTTTTGCTTATAAAATTTACTAGAGGAATTGGAAAGGTAAGTCACAACTTTTTATGTGTTTAAATCTGGATTTTATAATCATTGGAAAGCGATAATTCTCATTTCCCAAATATTATTTTAAAAGAATGTATGACCTTAAATATAAGTTCAAGTCTTTTTCCCACCAGGGTTTGTACTTTTTTTTTTTTTTTTTTTTTTTTTTTTTTTGCCAAAATCTCTTCATTTGTCTCCATTAAAAATCTGAATTTTAAGCAAACCCTTGGACTGATGGCTCAAATTCATTAGTTCATTCAACTTTTTAAGACCTGTCTCATTCTCAGTAGCATTTCAAAACTACTACTTTTCTATAAAGCTTCAAGAGTTTTCCCAATTCTTGAACTGAAGCTTCCTTAGCATTATTACTATTCTTTTCGAGACATCATGGAGAGAATAAATAGACGGCAAACCTTTCTATGTATTTTCCTCTGCTTTCTGCAATTTATTGACCACTTTTATCAAGGCACTTGTCTGCTCCTCTTGGATCATGACTTCTATCATCTTGTTCTAGATTTGATGAATCTTTTGGTGCTGAGCATAATAGGACTTCCAAATCGGATTGCTTTCTTAGTAAAACAAGTACTGAACAGATGAAGCAAATAATCATTGGTAGTCACAACATCAACATCAGCTTCGATACGGTCTGCCATTTTTTAAATTGATAATGGAGGTCACATTTCATGGAAAAGATCTATGAAATACAAGATGGTCAGGTGGTGTTGTCCAGAACATCTTCATTAACTAATTTGAATTGTTTAAACGCAACTTAATCATCCTTGGATCAGCAAGTCTCACTTGAAAAACACATTTGAGGCCATTGGATATAATCATACTTGAGGTCATAAGACGCAATTCTGTTTCCTTGAGTTTTTATGACTAGTGTTTTCCCAATATTAGTTATACTGAACATGCTTGTGCTTTTAGGTCATACCAATCTTTGTTAGAAAACTTATCACTTTCTTGGCTCCCTTTTCACCACATTTTATAGCCATTCTTTAACCCAATCCATAATCTCAAAAACAGGAAGTTGCATAGATCTTTTAGAACTCAGCGCATGATGGATAAATAACTATTGTTACATGCCAATTCCTTGTCACTACCAAAAAAATTTTGCCTTAAAAACAGTAATTTAGAACAGAAATGATATGTTTTGAGGAAATAACAAACACGATGGTAATATGAGTTATTTATTTCAAGCTTTTGTGTTTTCTTAAATGTACTGAAATCATTTTTAAATATAGTTTTGTGAGTAAATATTTTTTTACTCCCCTAATACCAGATAAAAACCAGTTTGGTCCCTTAAGCTTAAATCATATTTGCTATTTTTTTCTAATTTCATTAGCTTAATGTGTACTTTGGATTCACTCTTCAATTTTACCTTCCTCAATTATTTTCATAAGGATTATTATAACATCAAAGTAGCCTTTGAAGTATAAGAATATTTTAAATGGTGAGCTTCTATCACTTATTTTTCAGCTTCTATTGCCAGTCATTTAAATAAAATAATTAGGTCTAATAAATTAGTCAAAACCTGGGAAACCATCCTTTATGAATCAATATAATCTGCCAGCTTCTTGGTTGACATAGAAACTGATTATACAAGACTGTTTATTGCAGCACACATTCTATGCATAAATGATTAACATACTAAAGTTTAGAAGGGAGCCTAGTCAAAGCGATGCTTCCCACAACTTTCATTATTGCTCTATATTTTATCTGATGCATAATTTCTTCTTAAACTTGAACTAAAAATATGTATATCATACTGAAATAAGTAGATAAAGAAAGTGCTTTTAGGACTAATATTCAGTAGTTCTTTCATCAGAGAAGAATTCTGTCATTTTAAATGTCACCACAGATGAACTAATACATCAATGTGACTTGCCCAGCAATTGAGTTTCTCTGGCTTCTGATGTTTAGCTGCTCCCATCATTAGCTTACTGTAATAATTAAAGGAATAAAAAGACTTGCAAAATCCAACATCGTAATGCACTGAACTGCATCATCTTAAGGATTTAAAATGTAATTTCTGAGGAATAAAAAGGATATAATTGGAGCCCTGAAATAACTAAGCCGAGTGTTCCACGCAAATATTAGAGATCCAGTCAATGAAATATTTTGTCATTCAAAGTTTCATATACATAAACCATTAGAACAGAATTATATGAATCACTGTTTTTCAAGGAATTTTTATAAATTCCTTCTTTTCATGTGCTTGCATTTATAAATTCCTTCTTTTCATGTGTAGCATCAAAATATTAAAAGATTATTATCCATAGTGTTGCATCCCTATCTCAATAGAGAAAATTACTAAGTCTGGTGCAAAACTTATATATTAAAGAAAATTATTCAAGAAGGAAGCTAAAAGGAGTGTGAGTGTATTAAGGACACCCATGAAAGATATATACATAAATGGAAGTAAATGCATGTGGGCATGAATGATATATACATACATAATCACACATATATGACTATACATGTATACAGATACCTGTGTGTGCATAAAGAGAGCAAATAATAATGTAACCATGTACCACATATCCGTTCTTCATCTTCTTCCAATGAATAAAAGTTTATAACCAAAGTTGTCTTATCTGAATCCTTATCACTTAACACTGTCTTACATCAAGGAACTAAACCCATAGAATATATTGCTCTTCTGCATTATTTCGTATGCATCCTTAAATACAAGCAATCTTTCAAAAACATAATCATAATATCATAAACTACCTTGAAGGGTTAACACTAATGGCTTAAATATGACTAATGCACTTAAATAACACTAATACACTCAAATATCTAGTGAGTTTTCAGATTTCTCCAGGTTTCTCATGAAGTTGCATAGCTGATTTATTTGAATAAGGATAAAGATAAGATTGATGCACTGGAATTAACCACTGAGTCTCTTAAATTCTCCTTATCTTTTCCTCCTTTTGAACTTTTTTCTTACCCCTTGAGATTTTGCTGAAAGTAAATAAGTCAAGTTATTTGTCCCTAATAGTTTCACACAGTCTGAATTTTTCTGATTGCTTCTCTTTGGGTTTTTTTGTTTTGTTTTGTTTTTGTTTTTGTTTTGAGATAGAGTCTCACTCTGTTGCCCAGGCTGGAGTGTGCAGTGACGGGATCTTGCAATCTCGGCTCATTACAACCTCCACCTCCAGGGTTCCAACAATTCTCCTGCCTCAGTGTCTGGAGTAGCTGGAATTACAGGCTCATGCCACTACGCCTGGCTTTTTGTGTTTTTAGAAGAGACCGGGTTTCACTGTGATGGTCAGGCTGGTCTCAAACTCTTGACCTCAAGTGATCTGCCCGCTTTGGCTTCCCAAAATGCTGAGATTACAGGTGTGAACCACTGTGCCCAGCCTGTGTGTCTTTCAATATGTTTCTCATTATTCTCTGTGAATTGATCGTTAAATCTAGAAATTTAGTTTTAAATTTTAGAAAGAATTTATATAATAGACTTAATAGATTCTAGGTACTTCCATTAGGAGGCCATAAGTCCTGC
The DNA here is from genome assembly GCF_048565385.1 of Saimiri boliviensis. Lineage (NCBI taxonomy): Eukaryota > Metazoa > Chordata > Mammalia > Primates > Cebidae > Saimiri > Saimiri boliviensis. The sequence goes on along the minus strand of NC_133452.1, from coordinate 28,169,140 downwards.
TTGTGTTTTTACTTTATTTGAAATTATTGATAATTATCTAAATACATTAATTAGTTTAAAGTTGCAAAATAGTAATATTACAATTCTGATACTCTAATTGATTTATTGGCTGGAATATTTCCATAAAAGAACTTTCTCTTATGAAGTCTTTGATAACCACAATATATATGTGAAAGAGGGGATAAATGCTTGATTCTTTCTTTTTTTAACACTTTTCAGAATAATACATTATTTTCCTAGCATCTCCGAGAAAACCAGTAAAACTCTGTTTGTATGTCTATGTGCCAACATCTAATATTTTAACCATAGCCATTGTTTCTCTTTTATGCTTTAATTTGTCCGTCAATTTATATATTGATAAAGACTGAATTATCTGAACAATCATTTGAGAACTTAAAGGAAAGTTTATTTATAAATCTCGGTCTAAAGGCTTTTGGGTAGCTCAATTATGAATACAACCATGTGGCTTTTTCTTTTTAATCACTGTATATAGAGTTGAGTTATGGGTTTTATAAATAATTTTTAATATGTTAATTATATTGTATCAACTGTAAGTTTCCAGAATCTCCTACTAGTAGGTATACAAACTCTGTTTCAAATAGGAATTGATATGCTAAAAGGAACATGTAAATGTAATGTGAGGGTTCTTGAATGCATAGTTCAAAGGAAACATATGTAGTACACAATATGTGTGTGTATTTTACTTATGTATATAATTTCATACATGCATATATATATATATATATTCTTAGAATTTACTTATATGGAAGAAATTATATAATGCATGTAAATAAAGGAATACATTTTATCTTTATTATTTGACCTCTTTAAATTGATCTGTATTTTTTAAGGGACCACACAGTTTTATTTTTATCTTTCCCTTTGGAAGATTCCTGATTTAAAAACTTTAAAATTCAAAATAATTTTAAAACTATCAACTATTCTAACATTAATTCCATTTTTAGCAACCAAGGGTAATAATTCATTTAAAGAGAAATTGAACATTATTAATCTAATTTGAACAACAGATTTGTGATTAAGTATACTTGAATGCTCAACTCTAGCTGCAACAAATTTTAATACTGTCGTTTGTTCCTTTCTCTTGGCATATTAAATTTGAAGATATTTACTGTAAATTACAAAGTAAACAAGTACATGACATTAAAATATGACCTTTGTTGATTTCAATCAGTAAGTTTGGCTATGTGAATCCTGGGATCGTTGAGATATGTTAACAAATAAAATTACATATTTATAATAGCATTTTAAAATCTTTTAAATGATTAAAATATATAACTTTTTCAAAGAAAAAATACAAATAAATTTTGAGGACTATAAACACTTTTTTAAGGGTTGTATCTTAAAAAGCACTGTGGGCATGAATGACAAGAATAAATTAGTCTTCAACATTATAATATAATTATTTTACCCATGTGATATATCACTTATATATGGATATATGTCATTAATTTTATTTTTACTGTAAATTAACTGTAGGTTGTATTGTATATAGTAATGCATTATACCTGCAACCTGCAACCAAATTATTTTGTCAGCCCATTTACTGAAAAGTGCAAGGAAATCAATACTGAGACACCATGAGTTAAATCACTGAATGATAACATGTTTATAGTTCACATTGTACTTATTAACCATGTAAGAAAAATTTGCCATTTTCATAAGCAATGAACTAGTCAATATACTTCCAAAATGATTAGAACTGAAGTAAATGATCAACTACTACATTTTAATTTGTAATTAAATATTTGTTTTGTTGACATTATCTTCAAAAAGATTTCTATGTGATTCTATGCCAAATTATCTAACATAAATTGGGAAAAATACAAATGCTTAATTAAAAAATTAAAAATATTTAATGTATAATGTGTACATGAGCCCCACACTAATGCAGTTTACATTATTTATTTTCTTATTTTGTATAGTTTGAAAGTGAAAGGAGGCCCTGTTAATAATTATGAAACAATTATATGAAACAATATATATAAAACAAGTGTCTAGGGCAACCAGATAGTGAAAAAATTAAAGCAAACTGAGCCTTAAATTCTTTGAATATCTTATAGTATGATAGCTATTTTACATATGAACAATTAAACACATTCTCATATTGCTTAACAGCTGAATAGGCATAATCATAATGGAACTTGGTTTTATAAGAAAAGATTTTAGTATCAAGCTTGCTACCTATATCAACAGTATTATGTGACAAACATATTTAAAATTTAAATCTTTGTCTTATTGCATATATTTTAACCTTATTTTGCTATCATTTTTTTTTCCACCAGATGGTAGCCAATAAAAGCCGGAAGCAAAGAGATAAACAGAGTTAAAATAAACAAAATTAAATTGAAATAAAACTCAAATAAAAAAAATACTTGATCATAGCTATAGGTATAACCACACTTGCAAAAATTTGATATACTGAATAAATAAAAACAAAGATTTTTAAAATGATTTTGTTCTGATATTGAATGTGTGCAAAATCCTTAGTAGTAAGTTGAATTTCTAGGCCTCTGAGACTGTTAAAAAATAAAGATATAAAAATACTAAACTTGAGCTCTGATGTCAATTTTTTTTTCATAGAACATTCACAAGTGTATGGATACAGACTTGTTTTAAATATTTCTCTTATATTTGTTTATTTAAAAGAAGCATTGTGATGCTCTGAAATATAAACTTTGGATATGTATTTCCTGACAGTTCTTTTATAAAAAGCCATCTATCCCACTTATGCTGCAAAAATCAAATATGTGGAATTGTTTCTTCTGCATGGAATCTTCCTTTTTATCCTTGTTAGTCTTGGCTCGTACATGAAGTATTCATTATTTGCAAAAACCAATTATGATCCCTGTCTGGATACATTAAGATTTTTTCTACAAGTCTTTTCCTCTCTATCACATTTTAAGCAACAGTTTACATGAATTATTCATAGTTCCCATATTGCAGGCAAGTTTTTTTTTATTAAATTTGATCATAATAGTAGTTATTACCCCAGTCATGGCAGTTTTATGAGTATTCTTCAGTGCTATTACCTGGAAAGATTTCAATCAAGAAATATAAGAGATGCAAATCAATTTCCATAATAAAATTAAACTGTACCATCTACTCTTTCATTCCAGCAATAGAGCTGATTGACAGTCTCTCCTTGATACCTGCAGCAGATAACATTCAGATACAGAAATAGACAATGGCAGATTATTTCCTCTTAAACATTTCACTGTCTTTTTCTTTATTGTTGCTATTTAGTGTTTGCTAACTTCACTGAAACATAATATTTAAATCAAATTCCATATACACATTTATTTTTGAAGCAACATGTTTTCTGATTTTCTCTGAGGCAGTTGAGCTTATAAGTAAATAAATACAGAATTAAGTTCAATCATCTTGTTTATCTCCTAATAACAGTGGAACCTCATTTTGTAGAGGAAATTATACTCTCTTATTAGGGGGCAAAGTGGTTAATTTTGTTATGATATCAATTTTTTTTCTGGTCTCTTCACTCTTTAATTCCATTCCTCATGGCAATAAAATAGTGATAGAGTTGATTACAAGATTGTGTACACAAGCTGGGCAAATAGAGACCTTAGATAAACATCTTATGAGTAGATACAAAACAATTACATATAAAAATATTTGATTTTTATGGTCATAATTTTCTTCTCAAAATACGTAACAGATTCTTGTTTCATAAGACAAGGAGAAGTGTTAAGTTGGACTGAAATTTTGCAGAGATAGATTGAAGCAGTTTTTAGAATAGAGGTCATGAATTCAGAGAGCAGAAGATTTGCGAATATAAGCAGTGTATACCTCTTCTGCAAGAGGCAATTAATAGACCTGTGAAGGTCCATAGATTTTCTTTCTCAAATCTTTGAGTAACCAGCAACCATCTAATTCCATTTTTCCAAAAACAGGACAGAATTTCAGTAGAAGATTAAACAGCAGTAGTGATGTTTTATGAGAATGACTCTCCCACACTTTTCAATATAATGTCACTAAGTAGAGAACTTGCAACTTAATGAATTCCTTATTGTTCTCTTCAACAAATCTTCAGTTAATATTTACAGGATCTTAACATCTAAAAAGTCTTCAGCTTCATATTTCTACTTTATTCATAACTTTCTATTTTCTCAAGTACAACTGTGTTCTTAGGTAGTATTAAAATATAATTTTAGGACTAGAAACAAATTATTTTTACTGAGCAAGATAGAAATTTTAAAGTTTACTTGGCAACAGTAGTACTCTCCAGAAGGTTTTGTCATGCTAGCTCTACTTTCTTTCCTGAATTTATTTAAACTTTACTTCTTCCTGCCTTTACTGACTGTCCCATCTGGTATGGGAGCCTCATCGTTTTGCTTGTCTATATCTCAGTACTTATTACCATAAACAGTTCCTGTTTAATTATTTATGTCTATACCAGTCTATAAATCCTTTCCAGCTAGACATATTGGCTATGTATTCCGTATCTAGGACAATGCTTAGTCAATGCTTGTTGATTTGATTAGATGGATTAACGGAAACACCAGTTGCAGAGGTTAGCAGACTCCAGAATTGATAAGAATTTTCCAGAAAAAAATCTCATCTAATCAATAAGCAATTTTCCTCTCCTGCTTCATAAAATAATGAACATCTTTGAAACCTATAGTGTATTCATTTTTGTGCTGTTCATTCTTTAGATTAATGAATATCAAAAAAGTGTTACGCTCATTTATAGAATTATCAAATTAATTTGAATTAAATCCTATTAAATCATATTGTCAAAGCATAAAAGTCTTGTATTTTCAAAGAACAAACACAAAACATATGCATTAAATTTATATGTCAAATTTTTTGAATATAGAGTAGTAAAATTTCTATAGACTTGAAACTGTCTAAAGATCACCTTAACAGCAAATTTAAACATCTAATTTTCCTGCAAAATTGTTTAATGTGGGTGACAAAGTTAGGCTTCATATTCTTATTGTATAAAGAAAACAAGGAATCAAAATAAATTATACCACTTGTATTACATGTAATATAGAGTCATGGAATAGGTGAGTTAAGAGACAATCATCTGAACTTTAAGACGATTTATTCCCATAAAAAAGTTATCATTGAAATCTTTACAAAGCTACAGTACTTGAGTGGGCATGGTTCTGTCATAAGGCTAGATGCATAGGTTAATAAAATGATTGAAAGTTGAGAAATAAAAGACATATTTATGGTTAATTTTGACAAGGGTGCTGAGACAACTCAATGGGGAAAAATAGTCTTTTCAATAAATAAAACACAGACAAAAACAATACCCACATGACAAAGAATAAAGTTGGACCCTTACACACTTCATGTGCAGAAGTTAACTCAATCTGTATCACAGAACTAAATGTAAGAGCTAAAACTATATATATATATATTATGTGTGTATTTACATAAATTTGTTTACTTACTTTTTTTTTTTTTTTTAAAGTAATCTATCACCCAGGCTGTAGTGCACTGGTGTGATCACAGCTCACTGCTGCCTTGACCTCCTGGGCTCATGCCATCCTCCTAATTCAGCCTCTTTAGTAGCTAGGACCAAAGACATATGCCACCACATCGAACTAATTATTATTATTATTATTATTATTATTTGTAGCCATTTAGTCTCCCTATTTTGCTCAGGATGGCCTTAAAATTCCTGGGCTTAAGCAATATTCCTGCTTCAGTCTCTCAAAGTCCTGGGATTACAGGCATGAGCTACTGCTAAAACTATAAACCTCTTAGAAAAAACATAGAAGTATACTGAGAATCACTCAGAGTGGCTGGCAAAATATTAAGGAAAACACAAGAGAAGTTATAGATTATAGTCTCAAACCTTTTGGAAGGCCAAAAGGGTTTAATGAGACAGGCTGAAGGCAGCCAGTTCTTACATCAGAGCATTAAGTAATAGAGTGAAGATTAGAATAATAAAAGCTTCCCCAGTTAAGTCTGTTTACCCCACACCCCTTTGTCTCAACTCTGTTTACTCATGTAATCTTTGTACCAGATGGCCCTCTGGTGGGGGGGAGGTCAAAAGGGAATTACCTGTTAATGGTGTTTTTCCTGCACCCCCACCCCAACCAAAACCTTTTATCATTCATAAAACCACTCTTTTAACCATGTTAATTATCCACAAGCATGTTGACTTAGAACCTCTGTTATTAAATCTATACTGAACAAATGTAAGGAAGAACAGGGAGTAGTGGTCAGTTAGCTGTAATCACCCTCTGAAAGCAGGTGACTATCGTCCCTAGCCCATTCAAATCACGGTACTGTGTGTGAGTGCATTTATTCATCCATCACTGAATCAGAGTCTGCAGCACAGACCTCCAAAGGTGGTGGTCAACATCTCAGAAGTAAATCTCTGTGACCTTGGATTCGGCAATGGTTTCTTATATGTGAAACAAAATCACAAGAAATGAGAAGTAAAAGATTATTGGATTTCATTAAATTTTAAAACTTTTATAAACCAGATAAAGTAAAAAGTCAACCCAAGGATGAAGGAAAACATTTAAAAATTAAATATATGATAAGAGATTTGTTTCCAGAATGAAGACCTCTTACAACTCAGCAATAATCCAATAACCCTATCGAAAATGGGCAATGGATTTGAATAAACATTTCTCAAAAGAAGATATACAAATGTTTAACAAGCACAATAAAAATGCTCAACATCTCTAGACATTAGAAAGTTATAAAGCAAAATGACAATAAGATGCCATTTTACACCCACTAGGATAGTTATAATAAAAAAGATAAATAATAACAAGTGTTGATGAGTGATGTGGATTCGGCTGCATCCCCACAAAAACCTCATTTTTATTTGTAGTTCTCATAATCCCATGTGTTATTGGAATGACACAGAGAGGGTAATTTAATCATGGGACTTGTTACGCTCATGCTGTTCTCATGAACTTGAGTGAGTGCTCATGAGATCTGATGGTTTTATATAAGGAGCTTTCCCTCTTTTGCTTGGTATTTCTCATTGCTTCTGCCATGTGAAGAAAGATGTCTTTGCTTCCCCTTCCACCATTATTGTAAGTTTCCTGAGACCTCGCGAGCCAAGCTGAACTATGAGTCAATTAAACCTCTTTCCTTTATAAATTACCCAGTCTCAGGTATGTCTTTATTAGCAGCATGAAAATGAACTCATACAGTAAGCTAGTATGAGGAGTAAGGCACTGCTGAAAAGATAGCCAAAAAAATTGGAAGTGACTTTGGAACTGAGTAACAGAGACAGAAAGAGTTTGGGAGGCTCAGAAAAAGACAGGATGTGAGAAAGTTTGAAACTTTCTAGAGACTTGTTGAATGGCTCTGAACAAAATGCTGAGAGTGATAAGGACAGTAAGGTCCAGGCTAAGCTGGTTTCAGATGGAGATGAGGAAACTGTTAGGAACAGCAGCAAAGATGACTGTTATGCTTAGCAAGGAGACTGGTGGCATTTTCCTTTTGCCCTAGAATCTGTGGAACTTTGACTTGAGGGAGATAATTTAGGGTATCTGGCAGAAGAACGTTCTAAGCACTGAAGCATTCAAGAGGTGAAAGACCATAAAAGTTTGGAAAATTCACAGCCTGAACACACAATAGGAAAGAAAAACTCATCTTCTTAGGAGAAATTCAAGCCAGCTGCTGAAATTTGCATAAGTAACAAAAAGTCTAAAGTTAATTGCTGAGACAATAGGGAAAATGTCTTCAGGGTATGTTAGAGACCTTCATGGCAGCACCCCACCAACACAGGCCCAGAGAGCTAAGAGGGAAAAATGGTTTCCTGGGCTGTGTCCAGGGCCATCTTACAGTTTGCAACCTAGGGACCTGGTGTCTTGCATTCCAGCTGCTCCAGCCATGGCTAAAAGGGGCCAAGGGACAGTTAGGGTCATGGCTTCCAGGGGTGCAAATCGCCAGGCTTTGCAGCTTCCATGTGGTGTTGACCCTATAGGTACACAGAAGACAGGAATTGAGGTTTGGGAACCTCCTCCTGGATTTCAGAGGATATATGTAAATGTCTGGTGTCTTGGCAGAGGTGTGCTGCAGGGGCAGACCCCTCAGGATAACCTCTGCTACGGCAGTGCAAAAGGGAAATGTGGGGTTGTAACCTCCACACAGAATCTCCACTAAGGCAATGCCTAGTGGAACTGTGAGAAGAGCATCACCACTGTCCAGATTCCAAAATGATACATCTACTGACATCTTGCAACATGTGCCTGGAAAAGCTGCAGACACTCAATGCCAACCTGTAAAAGCAGTCAGGAGTGGGGCTGTATCCTGCAAAACCACAGGATTGGGTGGAGCTGCCCAATTTACTGGGAGCCCACCTCTAGCAACAGCATGACCTGGATGTGAGACATGGGGTCAGTGAAGGTCACTTTGGAACTTTTAAGGCTTAATGACTGCCATATTGGATTTCAGACATGCCTTGTCTCAGATGAGACTTCGAATTTGGACTTTTAAGTTAATGCTAGAATGAGTTCAGACTTTGGAGGACTGTTGGAATTACATGATTGTGTTTGGAAATGTCAGAACATGAGATTTGGGAGAGTCCAGGGATGAAATAATATGGTTTGGTTGTGTTTCCACTCAAATCTCATATTGTAATTCCTATAATCCCACATGTCATGGAAGGGATCTGGTAGAAGTTAATTTAATCACTGGAGTAGTTACCCTCATGCTATTCTCATGATAGTGAGTTCTCATGAGATTTATTGGTTTCATATGGGGCTTTTCCCTCTTTTGCTTATCACTTTTCCTTGCTGCCACCATGTGAAGAAGACCATGTTTGCTTCTCCTTCCAGACTGTAAGTTTCCTGAGGCTTCCCTAGCCATGCTGAACTGATAGTGAATTAAAACTCTTTCTTTTATAAATTACCCAATCTCAGGTATGTCTTTATTATCAGGATGAGAATAGACTAATACAACAAGTATGTGGGGATATACACATATGATATATGACAAACCTTCATACATTCTGTGGAATGTAAAAAGATGCAGCCTCTTTGAAAGACATATTGACAGTTTCTCAATAAGTATACAGTGATTATATAATCCAGAAATTCCAGAGAAAAATATTCAAGAGAAAAGACCTATATGCCCATACAAAAGTATGTGATTATGCACAGCCAGGTTTTTTTATAATAGCAAAAATATTGGAACAATCCAAATGCCCATCAACTGAATAATGGATATATAAAATATGGTATATCTGTACAATGGAATACTGTTCTATAATGAAAAGGAATGAAATACTATACATGCTACATCATGGATGAACTTGATAAAATTGTAAGAAGTGAAAGAAGATACTCAAAAATGATCACACATCTTATGACTGTATTTATAGAAAAAAAGTCCAGAAAAAAAATAAATGCCAATAGGATAAATAGAAAAAAACAAGCAATACTGTAAGCTTTAATCTAATCATATCAATGATCACTTTAAATGTTAATGATGTAAAGACATCAGTTAAAAGACAGGTATTATCAGATTTGAAAAAAGCCAGACTCAACTAAAAGAAATGCTCTTCATGTATAAAGAGTCTAAAAGAAACTCTCTTTATGTATAAAGACATAGATAGGTTAAAGTAAAAGATATTTTAAATACCAAGATTTTTAAAATTAAACTGAAATTTTAAACACACACTAAATTGTGTTTGTAAGAAATTATGTAACTTCAAAGTCTTCGTGTAGTCAATAAAATAAAACACAGTGGGTAAAAATGTTCCATTATTCAATTTTTATATTTTAGTCCAAATTCACAAATAATAATGTTAATCAATACCTATGAAAAGTTTAATTTGAGATTTTATGCTTAATGTACTCTTTATGTCGTGTGGGTTTTTGTTGTGGATGTTACTGTTATGGTTTTATTATTTTATTTATTTGTTTGGATTTCTTAGTCAGAAACAGATAGTTTTCTTCTTTTCTCAATCGGAGAGTGATCCAATAATTTCCTTTTCTTTAAAGTGCATGCCAAAAGTAACGAGGACAGACTATATAAAATATAATAGAGAATTTTTGAATTACCGTTTTAAATTTAAGTCATTAAGCAACGTATTCTAAAAAACATCATTGTTTGGCATTCGTATTAACAAATCATAAACATTACCAAATGCACTAGAGAGAAAAATTTACTTGCCTTGTAAATACTTGCTTTAATGACTGTTGTAAACCATATGTCATTCAGAAAACAAAAATGTTTTTTAAACAAAAATGGAATCATCTTCTGCTTGTCATTAGAACTATTTTTTAAATATAATTTGATATTGCATAAATTTGACAGTATAGTAAATATAAGTTACTGAAACTTCTATTTTCCTGACATTTCCACTTGAGGTTGGTTTTAAGCGTAATAAAAAATGAACAACAAATAAGCGGTTGCTAGTTCCTTTACCAATTCTGGTCTGAAATGCTCTGATAGTTGTGCTCTTTGCATTTGTTCATCTTGGATATTCATTTCTGTTTATATATTTCACTCTCCTAGGGCTAAAAGGAATCTCTCATGGTCAGTTCAATAGCTGCTACTTGATTGTCTGATCAGTTTGAAGGAAAATCTTGTTTCTGGGGGTTTTGTTGAAAATGCTTTTCTTTTGCATATGGGAAAAATCAGTTAAAACAAATCAATCTTATCTATATATATTTTATTCAAGTATCCCTGGTGCTGACTGTATTTATTTTTAATATTCACAGTCTAGTAGATGCCAATATAACTTACAAACACATTTGTAGTTCAGTTTTACGAAGATTTACTTAACAAAAACACTTGTTTTAGAAGAAAATAAGGTTTAGAAAGAATCTCAGAATCTCTGAGAACTCCCTTAAGAATGAAATAGTGTTATCATTTATTCATTGAAGTCAAACTATAGGTAGTTGAGAATCTGATGATAAAAATAAAAGTAAATATTTAAAATTTCTTTAGGAGGCTTGTCAAAATGTAAATATATTTTCAGTAGAAAGTCTATAAGCACTATGCAGTTACCCACAATCACCACAAAATTAAGACCCTGAGGAACCTATGTTACTTCTGACCTTGATCTATTAATAAACTATAAGTGTCCTTTGAGTTTGTCACAATAGCTTTACTGAACACTGTGTTGACACGATGTTTCTGGTTTTTGTTTTCCATTTTGTTTGCTTGTTTATTCTATCTGCACTGAGAAAGCAGTGCAAGTGGAATTAATTTATACAAAGTAGGATATTTTTAATTTAACAAATCAGGGAGAAACTATATTTAAGTTAACATTAGGCAAAAGTTTTAGTGAATTTTATGTTATTTTGAAGGGAAAGTTTTGGAGGTGTGGTGTTTGTGTGTGCACACACACATGCATGTGTATTAACACAGCATGTTAGTCTTGGGAAGCAGCTTAAGCTTAGAAGAGCATGAAGTCTCTATGGTCACAGGAGTATTCATATTAAATAATTTTAGGACTCACTACATACTCTGGTCCATCATAAACTTAGTATTGTTATTGTAGAACTATTGACAAAATGAATTTGTTTACTATTTTATATACTTAAGAGCTACATAAGTAACCACACAACTAATAGGAAATATAAAATATACATTTTAGTCAAATCCAATTTTAATTTAAAATATTAACATTTTCCTGACAAGTACTGACATTGTTCAGCTAAAATTTACTAAGCTATGTTCTTTAGCAAATCCATAAAGGTGAATACCTAAAATACTTGGAAAAGGGGACATAAAGTGAGTGAAACTGAGAAATAATTCAGTCTTCATTACATATATTCCAAAATAAATTAATATAAATATAAGCATTTTTATGTGTTAAAATGGACAACTCATGTTAAGTAGGTAAATAGTGCTTCCCTAGGCTTTCTTTTCTTTTCTTTTGAAAGAAAAACAGTCCACCTATGAGGAAAGAAGTATTCCCCAAGAAAAGCAGAATTCCAGTATGAGAATTTTAGAAGTCTTTGATTCATCTAGGCAGGAAAATATTCAGAAATGAAATATGGGATTTTTTTTATCTTTATTGATATGTAATTCCCTGAATATGAATAATATGTAGTTAATTAGCAGCCCTTTGCTTATGTTATCATTGTGTTTTTATGAATATCCCCAATAGGGATAATGCAAGTATTTTTATATTATAGCAACACCATAATTTTGTGAAAATTATTCACTTCAGTAGAACATGTATATTTATTATGCACTAAGAATCTTAGAGCCTAATCAGCTTTTTTTCTTAAATATTATCTTTAAATAAACTAGAATTAAAAAAAAAACCCTATACTTTCATACAATCTGAGGCTAGATATCTAATATTCTGGTTAAAATTCTTTATACCGTAATTAAACACAGTGGCACTTACTAATTTTATGAAGTCAGAACATGGGATATATATTGTATATTTTGGAAATATCATTTCTAGAAACACAATGTAAGTAGGTACTAAAATAAATAGGTGAGGTTCTTTATATATGTGGATAAAAGATCAGTGGCAAAGTGAGTTATAGCAAGAATTGTGATATTCTGTGTAAACTAGAACATAATCATTTATACCTTTTCTGGTTGTACAACATGACTGATTTAGTGTAAATTAACTATCCCCTTATATATAGGATTTCAATAAGGCTAAGAGAACAGGCCTATATGGGATAACAGCAGGAACATGTTCAATTTGAGCAAACAAAGTTCAGGCACAAGATTGTAAGAAATTAAACCAAGTGAAGGATTTCATATTTATGTAACACATGAAGTCAACCTGGTTGTTGTCTTTGATTCAAATCACATAGAGGGTGTAAACAAGCCTTATGAGCTGAAATAAAACTCTGCAAATTCTACTAGCCTAAAATAGCATTTAGTTTTCCTTTAGGTTTGATGACATTACTTTAATCCCAGGAGGCTAAAAGAAACAGTATGGACTTAATAAAAATAAAAAAAAAAAAAGAATTCATGATGCTTATATTTAAAAACATATGTTTTAATAAAATAATGTTTTATCATTGCAATGATTTACATATCTTTCATATTTTTAAAATATTTAAAGAATTCTGATATTAAAACATATGGCTTGGCCTTAAAACCTATGGTTTTATCAAATTTTAGAAGAATTTTGTGAAACAAATGTGTGATTGATGTTTTCATATTTGAGATAATTTATAGAATGCTAAAGCTTTTGTTTTTCAGCTATGTAATTAGAAATAAAATTTTATTTAAAATTTATAATAGAATGATGCCTAAAAGTGTTTACATACTTGGAAGAGGGGACAGAAAGAGAGTGGAATTGGTATATGATTCAGTACTTAACTGTATATATTGCAAAATAAGTTAAAATAAATATAAACATAACTCTGCATTAGAATAGTCAATCTGATTTAAGTAAATAATGCCCCACTCAATTTTCTTTTCTTTTGAGAGAAAAACAGTCCACTTATGAGAACAAAAGTATTCACCAAGAAAAGCATAATTCCCATATAAGAACAAATTATCAATAGAACTGTGTTGAGTAGTTCTTTCCAAAGGAATATAAACTCAATAATATCTAACACTGAAGACATAAAAAGTAAACAATAACTAACATCTAGGAGTAAAGAGTATATAGACATATATCAGCCTGAACAAACACCTTATTATTCAAGGATAAACAAGTTTTTAAAAAATGAGAAAATGGCCTTGGTGTTGAAGAGGAACAATGTAGTTTTGAAAATAATATTAGACATACACAGGAAATACTTGTTCTAAATTCATAATAGAATTCAAGAAGGCTTGAAACCTATAAAACTGAATTTAAAAGACAGGAACACAATGGAATAAACCATTCAAGCAGACATTAAAAAGATAACTGGATTGGAAGCAGCATTGAAGAATAAAAATATTTTATAAACAAAGTAATGATAAGAAAGAAAGAAAAAACAATGAGATGTTTCAAGTCATAAGAGATTGATAAGCGTATAATCAAGAATGTTATTTTTATGTAAAAGGCCAAATTCAGGAAGCCCCTTCAGATTACAAAACAAGATCAAAAGCAGATAAAATGGAAGAAAATTATTCATGTTATAAAAGGCAATATAAATTCAAACTATGGATTATTATTTCTGGAAAATTAAATAAATCCACATAAGTAACAATATTTAATAGAAATAATCATTTTCTGTATTAATTCCTAAATGTTAATATTTATAAGCTTTAATTTAGAGAATACTAATGGTTACATAAAAATCTCTTGACCTCAGATTTATTTATAATAATGAATGCCAGAAAAGTAAAAAAAAAAAAAATACACGTATCTCTGAAAGAATTTAAAAATTTGTGCTATTTGATTTATGAGATGAAAATATCATATTTTTCTTAGATACGTAAGAGTCAACATTTTTTTAATTATGAAAATAAACGGCATAAACTAAAAGTTAACCTAAAAATCTTTTAATTAAATCTTTTAATTAAATATTTTAATCTTTCAACTAAAAAATTTTTAGTTAAACTAAAAGTTAAACTAAAAATCAAAATTGAGGAAGTAGTTTCAGATGATCTAGAGTTTAAAATACTACTTGAAGGCAAAAAAAAATCAATTTTTTGCTGTCTTCAAATATCTATCAAGCTAAAAAAGGTATAAATACAAACAATAAATAAACGTAACATCTATGTGTATAAATAGGTAGACTAGTACATATTAACTAACTGACCATATAATTCAAGGACAACGTTTTCATATTCATTAATAAATGTCTAGAGTGTACCAGATTAATGGCAAAACCAAGTGTATTAGTTTTCTAGGGTTGCCATAACAAAGTATTACAAACTGGGTATTTTTAAATGAGAGAAATGTGTTGTCTCGCAGTTATGGAGGCTAGAAGCAAGAAATCAGAGTGACAGAGTCATGCTTCCTCTAAAACCTATAGGTAATCTTTTCTTGCCTCTTCCTAGCTGCTGGTGGTTTGCCAGTCTTCAGCATTGTTTGGCTTGCAATGGCACAACGGTAGTCTCTGCCTTCAGTTTCACATAGTAATCTCTCTGTGTGTCTCTGGGTCTTCAGAGAGCTGTTTTCTTTTACTCTACAGTAGTAAGACCTCATCATAACTTTATACATGTGAAAGGACGTTATTCTCAGATAAGATCACAGTCTGAGGTAGTGAAGGTTAGGACTTTAACATATTTTGGGAGTGGGAGGAATGACACAATTCAACTTATAATAACCCTCTGGGTTGGCAAAAGACATAATTTTTCTCCCGGGGTCAGAGTGGGAGAAGAAAATAAAGGGATGTAGTTTGTAGACCTTGCTTTGACTTCCTACTCTTCACCACATTGGTTAAGGAAGTATTCCCATCTCAGGATTTTTGAGATGGCTAAGCAAATGATATCAACATTGGATAGACAAATCAACAACAATTTATTATTCACATATACTCATAGCCTGGTGGTGGAACATATCACGCAGTGCAGGGTCACACAGGGGTTATAATGAGGCACAGAATAAATTAGCAGGGGATACCAGAGGCAGGCTTTGTAGTAACAAGAGGATGAGATGACCTCTGGTTCTCAAAAGAAGATGTAACAGATTTGTTTGAATATTTTGTGGGATGACAGGAAACTGTAGCCTGCTACTCAGGGATAAGCAAGAACTATGCCTGATCTCTATCATAAGAAGGGCTGTTTGACTAGAAAACCTTAACCACGGAAGCAGATCTTGTACAATGACTTGCAGTGAGGCCATTAGAAGGCCTTTTGATTTTTAACAAATATCAAAGCAGCACAAATATTGAATTTTAAATTCAGACCTCATGCTACATTGATAATTTGATGACTTAAAATCAATTTAAAACTTAAAGATGATCAACACTTTTAAGGAGAAGGACTTAACCTTGAACATTGGACTACATATTCTTCAGTTTTGGAACTCGGACTGGCTCTCCTTCTCCTCAGCCTGCAGACAGCCTATTGTGGGGCCCTGTGATTATGTGAGTTAATACTCAATAAACTCCCTCATATATATACACAGGGGAATTGAATATATAAATAAATAAATATATACATATATATGTGAATATATAAATTCACATAGGGGAATATGCATTCAATTAATTATATATATTATATTCCACATATAATATACATTATATATTATATTATATATATCATATTATATATATTCCATTAATTCTATCCCTCTAGAAAACACCGACTAATATAGATTTTGGTACCTGGAATGGTTCTAGAGAAACAGAGTATTAAGGATGGGGTTCTTTTGTTGGTTTGGGGGTTTCTGGAGTTGGCTGCTTAATATTGTTAGACACAAACATGCTAAGGACTCTATTTCTAATAGTATGGAGAACAATGATCATCTTTGGCATGACCTGTTTTGAGGGTTATGCAAAAGAAATGCACTTGACACTCCTAATTCACTGCTCATGAGAGGCAAGGAGTTTAGTAATTCCATACATAATACATTTGACCATATGTGGAGAACCAATGAACATAATCAAGTTGGTTGGTTGCTCCTAAGTTCAGTGGACAAAGTGATGAAAGAAAATGATGAACTCAGGGATTCTATCTCCTGGCTTCAGAAGCAGATATTGCACCTCAAATCTGCTAAGATTTGCTTTGAGTGAGAGTCTTGTCTCCTGCAGAGAAAAAGCTGAAACTGTGGGAAAACAGACACAAGCTCTTATCATGCGAGTGGCTGACCTGCAATGAAAGGTGCATGCACAGCCTCACAAGGTGTCTACTATTAAAGTGAAGGCATTGATTGGAAAAGAATGGGACCTTGCAACTTAAAATGGGGATGTGTGGGAGGACCCTGATGAAGCTGGGCACACTGAGTTTGTAAACTCTGGTGAACATTTTTGGCAGAAGAGACAACTTCTGCATCCCCAGTAGTGGCAGGATCCCTTCCCTGACCCATGCTGCCATCAGCCTTTCCACATTTGTCTGAGGAGAAAAACCCTGCACTGCCTGAGGCAACAGTGTTGGCCTCCCCTGAGGCAGTTGCCAGGCAAGATAATGTTGTTTCTTCTAAGGAGTCACCCCCAACACCTGTGATTGCTTCTAGACCTATAACTAAAGTGCCAGCAGTCCCCTAGAGATAAGGTTGACTGTGACCCATGAGAAGGTGTACTAAATTAAAAAAAACCTGCTTTTCTAATTCATATAAGCAGAAATCTGGAGAGCAGGCATGGGAGCGGATATTAAGGGTGTGGGATAATGGCGGAAGGAAAATAGAGTTGGATAAGGCTGAATCTATTGAATTGGGCCCAATAAGTAGGGATTCTGCATTTAATATTGCAGCCCGGGGAGTTAAAAAAGTTTCTAATAGTTTATTTGCTTGAATAGCTGAAATATGGATTAAAAGATGGCCCACTGTGACCAAGCTGGAAATGCCTGATCTCCTTTGGTTTAATGCAGAGGAAGGGATTCAAAGACTTAGGCAGGCTGGGTGCAGTGGCTCACGCCTGTAATCCCAGCACTTTGGGAGGCCGAGGCGGGTGGATCACGAGGTCAAAAGATCGAGACCATCCTGGTCAACATGGTGAAACCCCGTCTCTACTAAAAATACAAAAAATTAGCTGGGCATGGTGGCGCGTGCCTGTAATCCCAGCTACTCAGGAGGCTGAGGCAGGAGAATTGCCTGAACCCAGGAGGTGGAGGTTCCAGTGACCTGAGATCCTGCCATTGCACTCCAGCGTGGGTAACCAGCGAAACTCCGTCTCAAAAAAAAAAAAAAAAAAACTTAGGCAGATTTGGATGGTGGAGTGGATTAGTCACTTTAGATCTACTCATCCCAACTGGAAGGTCCAGAAGATATAACCTTGACCAATGCTTTGTGAAATAGATTTGTGCTTTAAAGAGCATCTGCCTCTTTAAAGACTCCTGTAATTGCTCTTCTCTGGAGGTCAGATCTAACAGTGAGAACCACAGTCATGCAACTACAAAATTTAAATACAATGGGAATAATTGCATCTCTAGGTGGCAGGGGTCAAGTGGCAGCACTCAACCATCAAACACAAGGTGGGCATAGCTACTGTAATAAATAGCAGAGGCAAAGCAGCAATTAGAATAGTCTGACTCATGTCATACTCTGGCATTAGGTAATGAATCATGGTATTTCCTGGAAGTAAAATTGATAGAAAGCCTACTGCATTTCTACTTAATTTATGCAAGCAGAAAACTTCTAGGTCAAATGAACAAAAGATTAATTTGAATTATAAAAAGAGAGAATAATGGCCCCTCAATCAATTTACAGACTTTAGTCAGTTTATAGACCCAGAAACCCTTGAAAAAAGGAGAGGCTGCATCCTCTTGAGGAAGGACCCCACTACATTGCCGACAATTTATCTTTCTCCCATCCTTCCCCAAGGAGACCTCTGGCCTTTACTAGGGTAACCGTGCACTGGGGAAAGGAAATGATCAGATATTTCAGGGACTACTGGATACTGGCTGTGAGCTGACATTGACTCTATAGGACCCAAAACATCATTTCATTCTCCAATTAAAGTAGGGGCTTCTGGAGATCAGGTAATTAATGGAGTTTTAGCTTAGGTCCAACCTACAGTGGGTCTAGTGGGTTCCCAGACCCATCCTGTAGTCATTTCCCCAGTGCATAGACATACTTAGCAGATGACAGAGTCCCTGCATTTGTTTCATGACTTGTAGGGTGAGGGGTATTGTGGTGGGAAAGGCCAAATGGAAGACGTTAGAGTTGTTTCTACCTAGAAAATAATAAATCAAAAACAATATTGCATTCCTGGAGGAATTGCAGAGATAAGTGCTACCATTAAGAACCTGAAAGGTGCAGGTGAGGTGATAAATACATAAATAGGTTGAAATAAAATGAACTGAAAAAAAAATATAAACATGAAGATTAAGAGTTTCATTTGGGTATATTAATGAGACATAGCAAACTTCAAAACAAGCACTATCATGAGTGACAAAAGAACTATTTACTAATAAAAGAGGAATTAATCAAGAATTCATACCAAGCCTAAATGTGTATGCATCTAACAAAATTTTAAATATATGAGGCAGAAACTGACAGAACAGAAAGGAGAAATAAATAAAATCACAATTACAGTTAAGGGTTTTAACACTTTGATGAAAGTAAGTGGTAGAACAAACAGAAAACCACTGACAGGAGACTTGGAATATACAATTGACATATACAGAATACTCCACTTTCTACAGCAACAACCAGGCTATTTTTAAATACATGTCGAACATCTACCAATAGAATTATATTCTAGATCTTAAAAAAATTGAGAAGGCTAAATTAAAACAAAGTATGAACTTGAAAAATAAAACTTTTTAGATAATTATAAATTCAAAACAGGATGATATCTGAAAAATCCGCAAACACATCTCTAAATAACATTTGAGTCACAGGTAAATTAGCAGGCAAATTTTAAAATATTTTGAACTGAGTAAAAATAAATACACAATTATGCTAATTGATTAGATTCTTCACAACAGATATAAATTAATTTATACCTTTAAGTTATACAAATTTTATTAGAGAAGGCCTAAAACCAATAATATAAATATAAAATAGAAACTAAAAAATGGAAAATTAAAACCAAAGCAAAGGACAGAAGGAAATAATAAAAACAAAAACACAAATCAACAAAAGGGAAAATGAAAGCTAAAAAAACAAAAACATAAAAGGGTTTTTAATTAATAAAATTGATCACCTGAAAAAAGAGGTAAATCAAAATCAGGAATGAAGGATGTGTTTTAACTGCAGATCTTACAGAAAATGAAATATTAATAAGAAAATTAATATTTTCTTATGTATATGAAAAGTTTTATAATGCATTTGATAACTGTTGAAGTGAACAAGAAATATATTTATAATTTTATGATATTTAATAAGATTATTAAATTTATAAAACTAATAATTGATAAATTCCCAAATGAGAATGAAAAAATTAATCTGAATTGTGCCATTTCTATTAAATAATTTGACCTCATAATTAAACATGTCTCTGTAACAAAGTCTCCTGGGAGGATGGCTTCACTTTAGAACACTATCAGACATTTAAGGAATAAATAAATAAATAAAATAAAAAGAAAAACATTTCATTGCACATGCAAATTATGTAACACTAAAATTTCAATATCTGTAGTTTTAGTAAAACTCAGCAATATTTTTTGTTAATTTGTTTACATATTATCTATGTCTCCTTTCACACTACAATGGAAGAGTTGATTAGTTGCAACAGAGACTACATGTATTGCTCTCATTTCTTCTCACCACTGCTTGATATCTACCACAAATCACAGTGATGTAAATGTAATGTAATTCTTTTCAGAAAAATATTTCTGAGTCTTGCATTATTAAAAAAAATTGCAACTTGACTCTTCTCTCACATAAAGGACAAAAATCGCCTCTAATTAGATCACATATTTAAATGTAAAATACACACACAGACACACACACACATACACATATACACAGAAAATATTGGTGATTTTTAATATATAAAATTTAAGGAATCTTGTTCTCAAGATCCTAGCTAACAATACAAAGAGGTAAGTAATAGAATCAGATTTACAACTTGCATCTAGTACATACATTTTTAAAACTTCCTAAAAATAAACAATATACAACAAATTATCTCATAGTAATACATACATAAAATTGAGTAAGCAGTTCACAAAAGACATTAGGCAAATGGTCTGAAAAGGTACTCACCCCCGTTTAGTTATCAATTAAAATTAAACCATATTAAGCCACCACTACTCTCTTTCTAGAATGTTAAATGTTAAATAGATTGGCAATGCAAATCATGGTTAGCATGTAAAGAAACAAATACTCTCATATTTTTCTGATGATAGCATGTAGTTAAATCACTTTGGAAAAAATTTTGACATTTTTTACCAAAGTTAAGTATTCTAGCAAGCAATTACCATTGCTGAGTTATATCCAACAGAAATGTGTGTACATATGTACCAAAAGACATGTACAAGCATATTTATAGCAGCAGTATTCATAATATCTCTACACTGGAAGCAACCCAGAAGTCTAAGAGAAAAGAAAAATGAACTGTGTTATATTTATACCATGGAATATGTCTTAGTTCATTTCCTGCTTCTATAACAAGATACCACAGACTGAGTGATTTAGAAAGAATAGACGTTTACTTGGCTAATGGTTCTGGGGGCTGGAAAGTCCAAGAGGATGTCAATGGTATCTGATGAGGGCCATCCTCTAATGAAGACATCATATCTCAAGCTAGCATTTGAGACAGAAAGAACAAGGGAACTAACAATAACTAACCTGTTCCTATAATAGTAACATTATACCATTCATGAGAGCAAAGCCCTGATGACTTAATTACCTATTAAAGTTTAACCTCTTAAAACCATCACAATGTCAATTAAATTTAAACATGAGTTTTGGAGGGGATGTTCAAACAATTACAGAATTCTATAGAACAACAAAAAAGTCCACAATTGAAGCATGCAATGCTATGTGAGAGTCTCAACCAAAAAATAAGAAATAAATCCAAGCACAAAAATATTCCTATATAATTTCATTAATGTGAAGTACAATGATAGGCAATCTTATATTTTGTCAGAGGTCAGAATAATTGGATTTTGTATGTGGAAGACTAGTGATTGGGAAGCAACATAAAACTAACTCTTGAGTGCTCATAATGTTCTTGTTTGTATCATATGTGAAAGTTGCACATCTTTTATTGTGATAACTAATCAAGTTTTATGCATTTTTTTATTTTTCTGTGTGTTATCTTTTAAAAATATCTTAATGATTAAAAAGTGGAGTGATTTAAAATATAGTTATATATTGGAGATATTGAAGGTTTGGTTTGAGGCAATCACAATAAAATAAATAGTGCAATCAAGTGAGTCACACACATTTATTTTCATCTTGGAGTCCATATAAAAGTTATGTTTACACTACAATATGGTCTAAGAATATGATAATATTATGTCCAAAGAAACAATGTACATACCTTCCTTTAAAAACACTTTATTGTTAAAAATGCTAATAATTATTGAAGTCTTTCATGAGTCATGATCTTTTTATTTGTTGCAGGTCTTGCCTCTGTGTTGATGGCTGCTGACTGATCTGGGTGGTGGTTGCTGAAGGTTAGGATCCCTACGGCAATTTGTTAAGACAATCGTAAAGTTTGCCACATCAGCTGCGTGATAGCATTTTACCCACAGTAGATAGAACTTCTTTCAAAATTAGTGTCAATCTTCCAGACTCTGCCTCTGCTTTATCAACTTTGTTAATGTAACATTATAAATCCTTTGTTGTCATTTCCAGAATGTTTACAGCGTCTTTAGCAGGAGTAAACTCCATCACGAGAAATCACTTTCTTTACTCATCCCTGAGAAGCAATTTCTCATACGTTTGTTTTATCATGAGATTACAGCAATTCACTTACATCTTCAGGCTCTGCTTCTCATTCTAGTTCTCTTGCTATTTCCACCACATCTGCAGTTACTTCCTCCACTGCAGTCTCAAATCCCTGAAAGTCATCCATGACAGCGTAATTGACTTCTTCCAAACCGTTGTTGACATGGATATTTTGACCTCCACCCATGAACCGTGAGTATTTTTAGTAGCATCTAGATGGTGAATTCTTTCCAGGAGGTTTATAAGTTACTGCATCCAGCCCCATCAGAAGAATCACTATCTGTGGTAGCTATAGCCTCATGCCAAGTATTTCTTTTTTTTTTATTTTTTTTTATTTTTTTTTAATTGCATTTTAGGTTTTGGGGTACATGTGATGAACATGCAAGATTGTTGCATAGGTACACACTTGGCAGTGTGGTTTGCTGCGTTCCGTCCCCTCACCTGTATCTGTCATTTCTCCCCATGCTATCTCTTCCAACCTCTCCACCCCCCGCCCCTCCCCCATTTCCCCCCAACTGACCCCAGTGTGTAGTGCTCCCCTCCCTGTGTCCATGTGTTCTCATTGTTCAACACCCACCTATGAGTGAGAATATACGGTGTTTGATTTTCTGCTCTTGTGTCAGTTTGCTGAGAATGATGGTTTCCAGGTATTTCTTAAATTGTAACACTTGAAAGTCAAAATTACTCCCTGATCCATCGGCTGCAGAATGAAAATTGTGTTAGTAGGCATGAAAACAACGTTAATATCCTGGTACATCTCTATCAGAACTCTTGGGTAACCAGGTACATTTTCAATGAGCAGCAATATTGTGAAAGGAATCCTTTTTCCTGAGCAGTAGGTTTCATTGGTGGGCTTACAATATTCAGAAAACCATGCTGTAAACAGATGTGCTGTCATCCAGCAAATGTTTTGTTCTTCCATGTACATAGCAAGGCATGGTAGATTTATCATAATTCTTAAGGGCCCCAGGATTTTCAAAATGGTAAATGACCATTGGTTTCAACTTAATATCCCCACCTGTATTGGTGGTGTATCTAACAAGATATTCATCCTATCCTTTGAAGCTTTGAAGCCAGCATTGGCATCTTCTTTCAGTAAAAGGCTATTTTTGTGTACATGAAAAATTGTTTAGTGTAGCCACATTCGTCAATCATCTCAGCTAGATCTTCTAGGAACTTGCTGCAGTTTCTACATCAGCCCTTGCTGCTTTATCTTGCATTTTTATGTTATGGAAATAACTTTTCTCATAAAACCTCATGACTCAACCTCTGCTAGTTTCAAACTTTTCTTCTGCAGCTTCTTCATCTCTCCTAACCTTCTAGAATTGAAGAAAATTAGAATGTTTCTCTGAATTAAGCTTTAGAATAAAGCAATGTTGTGGCTTGTTTGATCTTCTATCCAGACCACTAATACTTTCTGAATTTTGGCAATAAGGCTGTTTTGCATTCTTATCACTCACATGTTCACTGGAGTAGTAGTTTTAATTTTCTTCAATAAGTTTTTCTCTGCATTCACGACTTGGGTATTTAGCATAAGAGGCTACATTCTTAACCCATCTCAACTTTCAACATGCCTTCCACTAAGCTTAATCGTTTCAAGCTCTTGATTCCCAGTGAGAGACACATGACTCTTTTCTTTCCACTTGAACACTTAGAGGCCATTGTGCTGTTTTTAATCAACCAAATTTCAATATTGCTGTTTCAGGGAACAGGGAGGCCCAAAGAGAGGGAGAGAGATGGGGAAATACTTGTCGATGGAACAATCAAAACACACACATCTATCAATTATGTTTGCTGTCTTATATGGGAGCAATTTGTGGTGCCCTCCCCAACTAATATAGTAACATCAAAGATCACCATAACAGATATAATTATAATTTTAAAATTTGAGATGTTGTGAGAATTTCTACAATATTCACAGAGACATGAAGTGAGCATATTATGTTGAAAAAATGGCACAATTAAACTTGATGGATGCAAGGTTAGTACAAACTTTCAATTTGTAAAAGCCACCATACTGTAAAGTACAGTAAAGTAAAATGAAATATAATGAGGTATGCTCATAATAAGACTCTTTGAGGGGTAAAGTAGCTGTGGGTTGTAGCATAATATTAATCATATCACTATATATAAAATTTTATTTCTACTCTTTTACACATCACAGTCACATACATTAAATGGTTTCTTCAAAGCATAATGAATCCAATATTTTTGTTATCTATTGATGCAGAATGCCCTTATTACATCATTACATAAATACATAATTTACATCTACAATTTACATCTAATAGAAGGGCAACTATTTAAGATCAGTAGGCTTTATCTGTAATTTCCTTTCTCTAGAATAGTTTCCTTTTTCCATCCACTCAGAATAAAAATTTCTATGCCCAACTGGTAGTAAACTTTCTACTTGTTGTTATGTTGCCTGTGAGTAGTTCCTTCCACCTTAGTCAACATCTATGATCCTATGTCTGTGAATATGGAACCTATATAGTTTTTATAGACTAGTCACACAGAAACCTCTTTCAACACTTAGAGCTTGTGCAACCCTGACACATTGATATGCTTTGACTTGTAGTAGTATAGTAGTATACAGGCCTATAATGATTAAAAAAAAACACACAAGAATAATTTTAGTTGTATCCATTCAAAACCCAGAAAATTCGCACATGCAATACTATTAATATTAACAATTGTGTGATATATATTTATTCATTCTTAAATTGTACTACATTCACTTATTTCTCAATTAAGCTTATAAATTGTTTTAAAATAGCCATTAGGCATTAGTTCTTTTTAGTTGAGATATTATAAGTTTTTCTTTGGAATACAGATAATGTAAAATAAATTAGCTAAAGTCAAGTCTCTTTCTGTTTATGCAAAGGATAAAGAATAATAACTAATAATGTTATCAATAAGGAAACATATATTAAATATATTGCAGACTGGATAGTCACTTCTTTGTTAGGAAATCACTCACTGCTGTAAGACAAATAGATGACAATTTTGTTACTGTAAACTACTTCTGAAGTCACACTATTCCCATCATGATCTTTACCACCATATTATTGTGTCTGAACCCAAATGCAATCTAATGATAAGCTTTCTAGAAGAACTGAAAGATTTAATTTAGTCCCAGAAAAACTCTTATTTCTATATAATGACAGAAAATCAAAATCTATATAGTCAAGAAAAGTCTGTTTCTCCTAATGACTCAAAGATGGTAATTTCTTAATAAAAAACATACAATTCTTATGGAAAATTTCATAAAAGTACTTCTTGATGAAGCTGTCTGAGATTTCAGTGAAGACAGAGTAGAACACTTTCTTAGATATATATTTTTAAGTTATCATAAGTTTACCATAAATCAAAAGAAAAATGATAAACTGGGAAATAGCAGTATTATTTGTATAATATGATCCTCTTTGGAAAAAAAGAGTTATTCTCACCTAGGGTAATCAAACTGAGTTTAAGGAAATGAGTTCTTTTTAATAATAGTGTGTGTTTGGCTTTTATGATGTTAATGAAAGATTTTAAATGCTCCAAATTTCATTGTTTCTACTTTATCAAAGAGGTTGCTCTTAGGTAGTTTTGCTTTCTCCTATATTTTCATTCAGGCCTTCTCTACTTGGCTGTGCATATTGGTAACTACCATGCTTTTTTCCTCAAAAAAATAAAACCAAAATAAATATTGCTCTTCTAGTCTGATTTTAAACAAAGATTACAGTATCTTTACCTTTCTTTCTACCTTTCCTACAGAATTTCATCTTGTTTGTTTTATAGTTTAGATTTGCTTTTTAAGATTCATATTTATATTTTATGGCCATAATCAAGTCTTCTGTGCTCTATTGATAGGTTAAACCTAAAAGATGAAAAAAAGAGTGATATTTACATTATTATAATTATAGAAATATTGTTCATTACAGAGCTGACTCTCTTCCTTTATAATTTTCAAACAATGCAACATTTACTTCATCAAAAAAATTAACTACATATGTTACTTAAAAATTTATTTTATTTTACATTTGCACTATGATTTTTTTGAACTCCCTTCTCCAGATTACAAAGATTCCTTAGTATTTTGTTTTAATATTGAAAAATGTTATACACCTCGTTCTCTACATCACCAGTAATCTCTAGTTCTTGCTCATTTTTTTTTGTGGACTAAAATTCCTCACTATCTTCTTAAACATATGTTTTTAGAAATCCACTGATTTTCTGTTCTAAGTTGTACCTCTTATTTTCTAGGTCAATTGCAGAGTATTATCTTGAGATTTTTATTTGCTGAACTTTTTCTTTATTTTCACTTTGTTTTATTTCCATACTTGTTTAAGTGGCATCCCTATAAAGGTAAATTCCACAACTTTGAGCCTCTAGATGTCTGAGAAATACTAACCGAAAGCGTGATTGTTAACATAATTTAAGCTTAAAAATCATTTCCCCTTAGAATCTTTAAGACTGTATTACAACATCCACTCTACTCTAGCATCTAACACTGCTTATGTATAATCAGATTCCAGTAGATTATTGTCCTTTTCTAGGTTGTCTACTTTTCTTTCTGGAAATAGTTAGATTATTTTTGCCTTGACTCTCTGAAAATGTTACAGTCTTCCTATAGCCAAATCTGAAGCACATTTTTTTTTTTTTTTTTTGAGACGGAGTTTCACTTTTGTTACCCAGGCTGGAGTGCAATGGCACGATCTCGGCTCACTGCAACCTCTGCCTCCTGGGTTCAAGCAATTCTCCTGCCTCAGCCTCCCGAGTAGCTGGGACTACAGACACGCGCCACCATGCCCAACTAATTGTTTGTATTTTTAGTAGAGATGGGGTTTCACCATGTTGACCAGGATGGTCTCTATCTCTCGACCTTGTGATCCACCCGCCTCGGCCTCCCAAAGTGCTGGGATTACAGGCTTGAGCCACCGTGCCCAGCCATGTTTTGACTTTCTTAATCTCTCAGCAGTCTATCTCAGAACTTAGTACTTCATTCCTATCAAAACATTCTGTTCTAATGGTTTTTAGGGAGACATATTCATTCAAATAGTGGAGCTATCAAGTCTGTAAACTCTTAGGCACCTATGCCTATTTATTTGAGATGGAGTTACGCTGTTGTTGCCCAGGCTGGAGTACAATGGCACGATGTTGGCTCACTGCAACCTTTGCCTCATGGATTCAAGCAATTCTCCTGCCTCAGCCTCCCAAGTAGCTGCCACCATGTGCCACCATGCCCAGCTAATTTTGTATTTTTAGTAGAGATGGGGTTTTACCATGTTGGTCAAGCTGGACTTGAACTCCTGACCTCAGGTGATCCACCCACCATGGCCTCCGAAAGTGCTGGGATAACATGTGTGAGTCAATGTGCCTGGCCACCTCTTCATTTTCAAGTTGCCCCACTCAACAACCTTGAAAAATGGCAAAATACTGTTGAGATTGCATTTCTCATTTCCTGCTCTGGGGAAAGAAGCAGAACTCAGTTGCATGAAAGTACTTTCAAACTTTTCACAAAGGCTATCAAATCAAGCCTTGACATTTACCTAGATTGTACCTGTAATTTTCTTTTCCACTTTTGATTGGGAAGAACCCCCAACAGCTCTACTACAGGTGGGTTGCTGGGTGCTAGGAAGTATTCTCAGTGTCTCAGTGTTTTGGGGGAAGGCTGCACAGATGAGAAATACAGGAAATTCTATGTCCAGAGTTTCTTAGAACCTTTCAGGGCCTGATACATTTTAACATTTTCAAATTATCCCTGTGATTTTGATTGGAGAAAGAGAAACACATTTCTGTCAAAATACTGCATCTTAGCTTGGGTTTCACCAGATTCAGATCCCAAGTAAAGGACTAGTTCATTTGGCTGCAGATCTCAGAAAACATTTGCTAAGGGGTGAGAAGTGACATAGAAAAGGAGAAAAGACGAATTAAGTATCTTATCAAGCAAGTTATCCTGGGAATCCTTGAAACCTAGTTAGAACTGGAGAACTCAGAGTCAATGAAGAATATGGGTTTCAGAAGTAATGACAGTGTTGCTGTATTTACAAACCAATTCCCAGCAATCATTGGATGGGAGCTACTCCCATAGTGAGGAAGCTATTCTTCCTCAGCACTTGTTCCCTTTGTGGGCCTGGGTCAAGTGGTCTCTGGAGGTTACATATACTTTGCTCATAGGCAAAGAGATACAGTCGCTGGCAGTTGGGAATCCAACAATTTTGTACGAAATGATAAGGATATAGCAGGGGAACTAGCTACACCTACTGCACACTGGGATGAAGAAAGACCTACAGAAGTAATAGCTCAATGAAAAACACAGGAGAGCTTTTGACTCTTATAACAATCTCTGCTTCTCAAATAACTTGTTTCCCCAGATTTCTCCGTTACCAGGTCTTCTGATTATCCTGTTTTGCCCAAGGCTGCTAAGTTCCTGAATATTGAATGATTCTTCTATCCAGCCTTTAAATTTTATATCCCATATTATCTTGTCATTCCATATACTATACAAGAAAAAAAGATTATCTTTTTCGATTCTTTTAGGATTTATCCGGTATAGCAAGAGAATTATCACAGCAGAATCTTTTCACTTGAAATCTAGACCCATATATCTAAAAAACCTACTCTGATTTCCTCTTGAATGTCATACTGGCATCTCCCACTAAACTTTTCTAGTAACAAAGTTAGTATATGAAACTAACTATTCACCTTTTTTATAAATTTCTAGTTCCACAGATAGAGGGTTTCCAAATAAAACAGAATGTCCAGGTAAATTTGAATTTCAGGGGAACACTAAATACTTTTGTATTGGTAAATCTTAAACAGTACAAAAGGCATACATATGCTAAAAATTATTCATTGTTGTTCTGAAATTCAAATTTAACATATCCTGTATTTTTTAAGTTAAGCAACTCCACATTGATTGTCACTTTTTTTGTTGTTATCTCTCCCTCTTTAAACACACCTGGTCCCCAAATCCTGTTGTGTTCACTTACTGAATGATCACCCAGTCTCCTCTGTATTTCTAAACAGTTCTATCGCCACTGCATTTATTATAAACACCCCAATCGCTGTCTTGATTTCTTAATTTCTTAATTAAAATTTCTGACTCTCTTCTCCAAAGTGCTATCAAAATTAGCTCAGACTTGATCATGTTACTTCCTTGAATAACAACCTTCATATGGTTTCTAGTTATATCTAGATCCCAAGTAAAATCCCTACATTTGGCTTATAAAGCCTTCCATAATATATGGCATATTCTCGGACTTCTTATCCAATCCAATCTTATGTCAAGTTCTGACTCACAAGTGATGCTGAAGACACAATGGACATCCTTTAATTTGTCAAGGATACATTCTCTCCTACCTCCAGGCCTTCACAAATGCTGTCACTTTTTCAGTGAGTCTATTTCTGATCACATTAGTTAGGTTTTCTACTACAAATTTCTTAACTATTTCTTTCATTTTTCATCTTTACTTCATTTGTAATTACGGAGGCAATGTCTTTATTCCCCTATAGAATTTAAAGTCCAAAGTATATGGACCATTTATTTTTTTTCTCATTTATTCAACATGTCTAAATATATGTGGGATGAATGACTGAATAAACATTATCATAGTGAATACTATTAATAACATAAAACTACCTCACTTATTCCTTTTTCAGTATCAGAACAATTCCTCTCTCTCTCTCTCTCTTTCTCTCTCTCTCTCTCTCTCTCTCTCTCTGTGTGTGTGTGTGTGTGTGTGTGTGTGTGTGTGTGTGTGTGTTTCATAGCCTTTGCTGGTTAGTAGACTTCCTGGAAACTCTACTTTTCCATCTATCCTAACAGTTTCAATACTATTTAGAAGAATAATAGTACCTAAAAGTATGAATAGCCTCATGTAAACTACCCTTAATATAGTTAAAGAAGAAAAATGTCTTCAGATAGGCCAAGGGGAAAATCATTACATCATTAATCTGAATTTTAACCAGGTGTGAGCTAGGAGTTAGAATGGAGGATTCCAAATAGAATAATTACAACTATAGGTGGGCAGAAGCAACTGGGGAACCAGAGCAGGGGTTTAATAAGGCAGGATCACAAAACTGACAGTTTGAGACTGACTTTGCTTGTACTGATAATCATACACGATACCTCTTGGTATTTTGCCATTGTTCTAAAAGTCAGGATA
This sequence comes from Saimiri boliviensis, assembly GCF_048565385.1. NCBI lineage: Eukaryota > Metazoa > Chordata > Mammalia > Primates > Cebidae > Saimiri > Saimiri boliviensis. Next base: position 28,138,648 of record NC_133452.1, on the reverse strand, counting down.
GTATTTTACTTTTTCAAGATGGTGGACTGGAGGCTTTTAACGTGCCTCAGCCACTTGGAAATACCAGGCTAGCACAGAAAGATAAAATCTGTGAGCTTTAATTCAAGAAGGAAAATGGGAATCCACCAGAATCCTGAAGGACACCCCATATCGCCAGGTGAACACGGGCCAACAGCCCCATCTGTGATGGCCTCTGACTGATAAAAGTGATTGAAGGCCCATTACATGAGAGAGGCAGAGAGTCTCCCTTTGTGACGTACCTTTCCACTAGGAATTCAAGCAACACAGTCCAAGAGACAACACTTTTTTTCTTCCAAGCGCTGGAGCTAATGTGAGAAGCGGCTTGGAGGTACTGAGGGGGAAACAAACGGGAAAACCTGCAGGCGTTTTTTGAGACCTAGGACTGAGAGCAGGATGGCATTTTTAATCTAGACACATGTAAAGTCAGTCATTCTTTGGTGACCTAGCAGCATGGTCACACAGACATTTTAGTCTCTTTCCAAAAACGAAAGCACTTGCTCTACAGCAGAGTAGGGCCCTCCACAGCCAAAATTGTGGAAAGTGCCTCAGCAGTATGCACTGGAATTACATTTTCTCTGTCACAGGCCTGGGGCAAGAGGAGGACTGCCGCAGCTGTGGTTTTTCCTGGGCAATGAGACTGGCAGGCAGGGCCAGCTTGGCAACCTGAAAGTAGTCTGTGCATGTCTCTATTGGATGCTCCAGCCTACTCCCCTGAGTCTGTGGTGCACCAGGGCCTCTCCACTCCATCCTCAAGCAGAAATCCAGGCATTTGGGGCACATGTTTCCCTGGGCCAGCAGTCTTAGCAGCCCTCACCCTTCTTGGACATAGATTATGTTGCAAGTGAGGCCTCTCTACTCTAGGCCCAGGAAGATCTCCAAGCATTCAGAGCATCTACTCATCTAGATCAGCAGCTGGTGCCTCCCCACCCTTCCTGGGCAGAGGTCTGGGAGCGGAATTGATCTTTCTTCTCCACATTCAGGCAGATCTCCAGTCATTTAGAACACCTGCTTGCCTGGTTCAGCACACTGAGTTGTTCCACCTGTCCTGTGCAAAGATCCTGGTGCAGGAGCTACCTCTCTGCTCTATGCCCAGATAGCTGGAGCACCCACTCACCTGAAGCAGCAGCCTAAGCTGCCCTGTCATTCATGTTCAGAGCTCTCAGTGCAGTGACAACTTTTCTGCTCCATGTTCAGGCCGACCTACAGACACTCAGAGCACTGGCTTGCCTGTATCAGCAACCTGAGCTGCTCCACCCTACCTGTGAAAAGACTGTGGTATAATGGTGCCCTTTCCGTCACATGCCCAGATATATTTTCAGGTAGTCATAGCACCTATCCACCTTGATTAGCAGCCTGAGCCACCTCACTTTTCTGTGCAGACATTATGGTTCAGCAGAGCCCCCTATGCTACATGTCCAGGTGGATCTCCAGGCATCTGGAGCACCTACTTCCATGGATTAGGAGTTTAGGTCACTAACCCCCAATGTAGGGGACATGGAGCCAAAAAGGTTTCCCAGCTGCTAGGCTAAGCACACCTCTGGGCACTTGGTGGTTTCCCACTGGGTGATCCCTCAGTGCTGGTGCTTGTGCCTGCCATTAGGGCACCTATAGGGGAACTTTCCTGGTCTGGCCCAACCTATATGGCCTGCTGCTAGGGTCTAGGCAGGGGGCCCAAACTACTATGCACCCTATAGATCAGCCCATTGCCTGAGGCAACAAAGAGATTCTCCCAGTAATTAAAAATCAAGTATATACCCAGCCAGGTTGACCACAGTGGACTCTTACCCATAAGTACTAGGTCTACTGGTTTGTAGGTCGAACCACACAGCCTAATATAAATCATTCCAAAAGAAGTGCATAGGACTATAGAGGCAAAGCCAAAAGGCCTTACTGAATAATCCATACAGTCACATCCCCTAGGGAGAAGGGAAGAAAAAGGAGCAAAAGGCAATAATATTATAGGGAAAGAAAGAAAAAGAAATATCTTATCCACAAGGAAATTTTACAAAAGCTAGAAGTGTCAACATCTCCAGATGAAAAGGAACCAGTGCACAAATCCTGACACCATAAAAAAAAAAATCTAAATGTAGTGACACAAAGAACCACACTCACTCTCCAGTAGTAGTCCAAAACCAAAATGAAAACTCAGAAAAGACAGATATATAATTCAAAGCATAGACTGGGTGCTCACGCTTGTAATCCCAGAATTTTTGGGAGGCTAAGGTGGGTGGATCACTTGAGGCCAGGGGTTCTAGACCAACCTGACCAACATGGTGAAACCCCATTCCTACTATATAAAGAAATACAAATCATTAGCTGGATGTGGTGACATATGCCTGTAGTCCCAGCTACTTAGAAGTCTGAAGCATGAGAATCGCTTGAACTCAGGAGGCAGAGGCTGCAGTAAGCTGAGATGGTCCCTCTGCACTCCAGTCTGGTTGACAAAGCAAGACCCTGTTTAAAAAAAAAAATTCAAAGAATGGATTGCAAGAAAGCTCAACAAGATCCAAGACAAGGCTGTAAATCAACAAAATGAAACTTCTACAGCAATCTGGGAAATGGAGGAAGAGATAAACAACAAACATCATAAAAAGAAATCAATCGGAGAGTCTAGACTGAAAAACATGAAGAATTTCAAAATAAAATTGAAAGCTTTAACCATAGCCTGGACAAAGTAGAAAAAATATTTCAGAGTTTGAATACCAGTCTTTTGAATGAACTCAGTCAGACTGAAAACAAACAAAAATAAACAAAAAATATATGTTTTAGTAAAAGTCTTTGAGGAATATGTGATTACGTAAAGTGAACAATCTGTAAGGGAATGGCATTCCAAAGACAGAAGGACTCACAATAAATTCAAAAATTATCGAAATAATACCAACCATATTCTCAGATCACAGTGCAGTGAAAATGTAAATCACCACAAAGAAGATATCCTCCAACCACACAATTACATGGAAATTAAACAACCTGGAAAACACATTGGAGGGACTAATTCAAGAAAATTTCCCTAACGCTGCCAGAGAGGTAGATACTCAGATACAGGGAATCCACAGAACATCTGTAAGATACCATGCAAAACAAACATCACCAAGACATAGGGTCACTAGACTGTCTAAGGTTAACACTAAAGAAAAATTATTAAAAGCAGCCAGAGAAAAAGGTAAGATCACATACAGAGATCCTCATCAGGCTAACAATGGACTTCTCACCAGAAACCTAGCAGGCCAGGACAGATTGGGGACCTACTTTCAGCATTCTTAAAGAAGAGAAATTCTAAACAAGAATTTCATACTCTGACAAATGAAGCTTTATAAGTGAAAAAATAAAACAAAATATTTTCCAAACAAGAAAGTGCTAAGGGAAATTGTTACCATTTAGCCACCATTTCAAGAATTCTTACTTAAAAGAGTTCTACACAGGAAAATGAAAGAATGATACCTGCTACCACAAAAACATATTTTAGTTACATAGCCTATAAAGCAACCACACAATAGAAACTATAATCAGCTAACAAGTTCAAAATAGGATCACAATCTCACATATCAATATTAAAAACCCCACTTAAAAGGCACAAGTTGTATTTTAAAAAGGCCCATTTTTCTCCTGCCTTCAAGAGACTGCATTTCACATGCAATGACATCCATAGGCCCAAAATAAAGGGATGGAAAAAAATCTACTAAGCAAATGGAAAACAGGTAAAAGAAGAGGATGCAATCCTCATTTTAGAAAAAAAACAGACTTTAAACCAATAATAGTACAAAAGGACAAAGAGGAGCATTAAATAATGGTAAAAGAGTAAATTAAACAAGAAAACATAACTAGCCTAAATATATATGCACCCAACATTTGAATGCCAAGTTCAGAAAAAAAAAAAAAATCTAGGCCTTTGAAAAGACTTAGGCAGCTATACAATGATAGTGAGATGCTTCAACATCCTACTGACAGGATTATACAGAACACTGAGGCAGAAAACTAACAAAGAAATTATGGACTCAAATTAGACCCTTGACCAACTGGATCTAATAGACATCTACCAAATATTTCACTTATGAGCCACAATATATACATTCTTCTCATGTGCAAACAAAACATAATTTAGATCAACCACATACTCAGACACAAGGCAAGTCACAATAAATTAAAAATTATCAAAATAATACCAACCATATCCTCAGATCACAGTGCAATAAAAATGTAAATCAACACAAAGAAGATATCTTCCAGCCACACAATTACATGGAAATTAAACAAGTTTCCCCTGAATAACTTTTGGGTAAATAATGAAATTAAGGCAGAAATAAGAAAATTTTTGAATTTTATAAAGAGACCAACATACCTAAATTTGTGAGATGCAGAAAAATGAGAGTTAAGAGAAAAGTTTATAGAAGTAAACACTTACTGCAAAAAGACAGATCTCAAATTAACTGACATTATGCCTAGAGGAACTAGAAAAACAAGAAGAAGCTGACCCAAAAATTAACAGAAGAAAATAAATAACTAAAACTACAGCAGAATTGAACAAAATTGAGACTCCAAATATCCATACAATGTATCAGTGAAACAAAAGTTTGTTTTTGATAGTGTAACCGGGTTTTTGATTGGGTGCTGGTGAGGCATGGCTCCCCCGAGGGAATGCTGTAGGTTCTTGGTCTCCGATTTCTTAAGAATAAGCGGGGGAACCACTGCAGGTGTGCTGTACGGTCATAAAAGTAAATATCAAACTCAAGAAGTGTTGCAGAAAGATGATTTTATTTAGGTAGAGAAAAGAGAAGAAAAGGAGAAGAAGAGAAAGACTTCCATGAAGAGCGTGGAAGGTGATTCCAGAGGGGAAATCCGGCCAGGTGTATGGACGAGGACTTTTATCCTGGGAGAAACCCCCACTTTCTCCAAGACTCTGGGTCAGTGAAAGGAATTCCTTAGAACTTCTGGAGTTATTGACTTTCAGTTTCTTCTTGTGTCCCTGAAATTCAGACATAAACTGTTAAATCTCCTGGGTGGAGAGAGATGGGAGGCGGGCATGGTGCTGAAAAATTCTTGCCCTTAAAATTATACCCCCTCATGGACCCAGAAAGAGAACATATTCCCTCAAGAGGATAAACAAGAGTTATAGACCACTATAAAGGTAACATTATAATTTATCCCACAGAAATGTAAAAGATCCTCAAAGACAACCATCAACATATCCATGCATAAAAATTCGAAAATCTAGAGGAAATGGATAAATCCCTGCAAAAACACAACTTCTCAAAATTAAACCAGGATAAACTGATACCCTCGGCACACTAATATCAAGTTCTAAAATTAAATCATTTGTTAAAAACTTGCCAACCAAAACCAGCCCTGGATCAGATGGATTCACAGCTGAATTCTATCAGATTTATAAAGAAGAGTTAATATCAATTCTACTAAAAGTATTTCAAATAACCAGGAGGAAAGACTCCTTCTTAATTAATTCTGTGAAGCTAGCATCACCCTCATACCAAAATCTTGCAAAGACAAAACAAAAAAAGAAAACTACAGGCCAATATCCCTGATGAACATAGATGTAAAAATACTCCACAAAATACTAGCAAACCAAATCCAGCACCACATCAAAAAATTAATCTACCACAATTAAATAGGCTTCATTTCCACAATGCAAGTTTGATTCAATAAATGCAAATCAATGAATGTGATTCGCCACACAAAAAGAATGAGAAATAAAAACCAAATGATCATATCAATAAAAAACCAAATGATCAAATCAATACAGAGAGAGCTTCTGATAAAATCCAGCATACCTTCCTGACAAAAATCCTCCAAAAACTAGGTGTAAGACCAACTGCCTCGCACAGGGTTAAACGGACACATCCATCTCTCTCTGTGACTGATAACTACATCATCACCTGAGCTCGTTATCTGGCCTTGCCACATGGCTTCTCCGCACCCACCTCCGCATACCAGACCAAGCCCACATTCAGCACTAAATTATGCATTTAACCCCCAGCCCGTTATTGATAAACTCTGCAGGAAAATTTTTTAAATAAGCTCCATAAGACCCTGCCTGGTAGCAGTCTGCTCTGTATGCCCCTGAAGACCCGCTTACCCAAGGTTCTGCCGGCCTACCCATAACCACTAGCTCCAGACATTTCCTGCTTCTTAATAGCCAATAAGATTGCCTTCACTTTGTTTCTCCAACAGTCAATCAAGGCCCACTTACCCAAAGTCCCGCCCGCCTACCAATGGAAACTAGTTTCAGGTACTTCCTACTTCCTGACAGCCAATAAAATTGCCTTTGCTTTGTTTCGCCAATAGCCAATCAATTGCCTTCCCTCCCCATAAAACCCCATGACCTATGCAGCCGGGCACGACTTCTTTGGCCCCTTCCTGGACCACAGAACCTCCCCCAGGAGCTGAATAAATTGGCTTCTCATTTTCTCATACTTGCCTCAGTTTCCTTATTTTATATCTGCAATAAACCTTACACTAGGCATTAGGAACAAAGCTCAAAACAATAACAGCCATCTATGACAAACCCACAATCAACATCATGCTGAATGGAATAAATCTTGAACCATTCCCCTTGAGACCTAGAACAAGACAAGAATGTCCACTCTTACCTCTCCTGTTTACCACAATACTGGAAGTCATAGCCAATGCAATAAGACAAGAAGAAGAAATTAAATGCATCAAATAGGAAAATAAGTCAAATTATCACCTTTGCTGACGATATTATTCTATGTCTAGAAAAACCCTAAAACCTCCTTCAAAAGTATCCTGGAACTAATAAATGATTTCAGTAAAATTTCAGGACACAAAATCAATGTACACTATTAGAAGCAATTTTATACATCAAAAGAGTTCAAGATGGAAGCCAGATTAAGAATGCAATTTCACTTACCATAGCCATACATACAAAAAGATACCTAGGATTACATCTAAGCATGGAAGTGAAAGATCTCTACAAGAAGAACTGCCAAACACTGAATACATCATAGATGATGCAAGCAAACAAAAAATCATTCCTTGCTCATGGATTAGAAAAATCAGTATTGTTGAAATGGCCATACTGCCCAAAGCAATGTTCAGATTCAGTGCTATTTCTATCAACTACCAGTGTAATCGTTCAAAGAATTAGAAAATACTATTCTAAAATTCATAGCAGAGCAAAAAAAGAGCCCAAATCACCAAAGTAATTCTAAGCAAAAAGAACAAAACTGGAGGTATTGCATTACCCGACTTTATACTATAAGGCATGCGTCCCCAAACTACAGCCCATGGGCCACATGTGGCCCCCTGAGGCCATTTATCTGGCCCCCTGCTGCACGTCAGGAAGGGGCACCTCTTTCATTGGTGGTCAGTGAGAGGAGCACAGTATGTGGCGGCCCTCCAATGGTCTGAGGGACAGTGAACTGGCCCCCTGTGTAAAAAGTTTGGGGACGCCTGCTATAAGGCCACATTACTCAAAAGAGCATGCTACTAGTACAAAAACAGACACACAGACCAATGGAACGGAATAGAGAACCAAGAAATAAAACTATACATGTACAACAATCTGATCTTCAACAGAGTCAACAAAAACAACAATGGGGTGAGGACTCCCTGTTCAATAAACGGTGTTGAGACAGCTAACTCGTTATATTCATAAGAATGAAGCTGAACCCCTACTTTACAGCATATACAAATTGAATTCAAGATGAATTGGAGATGTAAATGTAAGACCTCAAACTATAAGACTTTTAGAAGAAAACCTAGGAAGCACCACTCTAGACATCAGCCTTGGGAGATAATTTATGACTAAATTTTTAAAAGCATTCACAATAAAATCAAAAATTGACAAGTGGGTTCTAATTAAAGTAAAATGTTTCTGCAGTGAAATAAAAGAAAAAAGAAAGGAAAAAGAAATTTATCAACAGAGTAAACAGACAACCTACAGAATAGGAAAAAAACATTTGCAAATTGTGCAGCTAAATAAGGTCTCAGATTCAGAATCTATCAGAAACTTAATTTAACAAATAATTCCATTATAAAATGCACAAAACACACAAACTAACACTTCCCAAAAGATGACATACAAGTGGCCAAGAAATATATGAAAAAATGTTCATCACCAAGCATCAGAGAAGTGAAAATCAAAATAACAATGAGATACAATTTTACACCAGTCAGAATGTCTTTTACGGAAAAGTCAAAAAACAGATACCAGAAAGGCTGGAGAGAAAAATGGAATGCTTATACATTGTTGGTGAGAATAATTTAGTTCAGCCACTGAGGAAAGCAGTTTGGAAATTTCTGAAAGAACTTAAAACAGAACTACCATTTGACCAAGCAATCCCATTACTGGATATATATCCAAGAGAAGATAAACCTTTCTACCAAAAAAACTACATACACTCACATATTCTAATGGATGATGTCTTTTAATAAGCAAGTGAATAAACTGTGGTATATCCAGAAAATTGAATATTATTCAGCATTGAAAAGTATGAACTATCAAGCCACACAAAGACACAGCGGGAACTTAAATGTATATTATTAAGTAAAAAAGTCTTAATAGGCTACATTACCATATGATTCCAAACATATGACAGTCTGGAAAAGTTAAAACTATGGAAACAATAAAAATATCAGTAGTTCCCAGGAGCTAGGAGGGAGGGAATGATAAGAAACAGAACACAAAGTATTTTAGGGTAGTAAAAATATTCCATATGATACTATAATGATGTATACATGTCATTACACATTTATACGAACCCATAGAATGTATACCAGCAAGAGTGAACCCTAATGTAAACTATAGATGCCAGGAGTGTCAATGTGTCAATGCAAGTTCATCAACTGTAGCAAATGTATTTCTCTGCTGTGGGATGTTGATGATGGGAGAGACTATGCATATGTAGACCAGGGGATAAACAGAACTCTGTACTTTCTGCTCAACTTGTTAAATAAACTGCTTTAAAAATGTCTATTAATTGTAAAAAATGAAGCATAAAAGAACACTAAACATGGGTCCCATTAAATAACTAGAGAGATTTGTCTTCAGGATGAGTTAAAGATGACAGAATTCAGTAAAACTGTATGAAATATAATTTTGTTGAACAGAAGATAATTGATACCTGAACATAAATGGGAAAGTCTATTAAAATCAAACATAATCTACCCTGTATTTCTGTAGGGATTTTATTGGTGGTCTATTCAAAATCATGCTTATATACATTCTTGTCTACATATTGATGGTTTATTTGAATTAATTATTGTGTCCTTAAGAATCAACATTGTTTTATGTGATATAAAAAACAGTGAATATAATTCCAGATAGATTATATCTAAATATTACTATCTTCCTGAGTTTGGGCTGCTTTAACAAAGTATGATAGAATGAGTGGCTTATAAACAACATAAATTTATTTCTCACAATTTCAGAGAGTGGAAGTTCAAACTTAGGGTATCAGCCTGGTTGATTTTGGTGAAGACTCTCTTCCAGACTGTAGACTGCCTACTCTACCCTCATAATCTGGAAAGACAGATACCTTTCTGTACTAAGGGAACCCATTCACAAAAGCTCCAACCACATGACCTAATTACCTCATCACCTCCAAATACTAACACATTAGAGATTAGATTTCAATGTATAAATTTTGGGAAAACATAACCATTCCATCCATAACAATTACACTCTAGAAAATAGAATAATGCACAATTAAATATAGGTATGCCACTAGGTATTGATTATTTTTAATTTGGTGACCTTGATATAAGCAAGAATAGGGGTTTAATTATTTCAAAGAACTGAAGAAGAGCTTTGGTAGAACACAGTAAAATCTGATTTTTTTTTTTTTTTTTTTGGCACGTGCTTTAGATTTTATCTGTGCTGCTCATTTGCCTTACTGAAATGAGCAGATTTTAAGTGGGAGTTTCTTTTCTTTGCATTTAAAGTAACTCGGTTGTTGAAAAATATTGTTCATGTGAGCCAATTGATTTTGCTGAAAGCCAAAGAAAAATTTTAAATGCTTTTTAATATAGATTGAAATGATTAAGGAGAGGAAAGAATAATAAAAAATTGTTCTATAAAGGAGATAAATTGCAATGCTCACACATAGATTGAAGAATCTGATACTCTCCTAAATCTGCAAATTTGCTCTTCAGTTCATGTAACTAATATATTATTGATATTTTGTGTAGATATTTGTATTATTAAGATCCAACAGCAGAAATTCATAACCAACATCATTTGCAATGAGTACTGAATAAACAAACATAAACTTCATTTTGGAGTCGTGTCTGCTTAAGGCCGCCTCTCATATTATATAAATGTTTATATCTTTTTTGCTTGAATCCCCATATTTCACCACTTTCTGAATTAGCTGCACCAGATCAATTCACTTTATCCTGTTAAATCTAACTGGAGGGCTACATATTCTTTCACAGATCTTAATTGAGATTCTAGAAAACATCTTCAAATGTTTTCTTGACAGCTTCCAATTCCTTTTCAGTGTACAGTTGCCTTGTTATAAAAAAATGAGTATAAAACAATAGCAAGAAATTGATGAAGCACCTAAGTAGATCACAAAGTTGATGTTTCTTCACTGATGTTAAGGATTTTTGCCATTTTTAAACTGTTATTATAGACCATGTCATGGAAGCCTAAAATACAGAACAATGACTATTTTTCACCAAATATTTGATAAGTTAGGCAAACAAGTTTCAGTAGCTTATACATGTAGTTCAGCTGAATTCATAAGAATCTCCATATTTCCAGTGAGTATTAGGTAAGGGATAGCACAGAAATATATTTTAGAAAAGATTGAAATATCATGGTTCTGAGAAGTGTAAAGTGCTGCTCTGGAATTTTTAAAAAGACAGGAATCATCCAAATGGTGAATTTATAGCTATAAATGAAGAGGTCTTTCCCATAAGTATTTCATAACTCCTATGTGCACAGTGCCACCAACAGGAAAGACATGCACTATCAAACAGAGATGCATTTCATATTCAAAGGGAAACTACCGATTTTGAATAATCCTGAAGAGTATGATAATTGTCAGCTACTATACCATGTCTATGAGCCATTCTAATCTTGACTACTAATGTTAGCTATTTAAGTCACTACTCTGCTTTTTGTCTGATGTGGAGCAGTATTAGTATATACTTAGGGTATATTTTCAAAATGACCTGTAGTAAAAATTTTTTTATTGTGACCCATAATACGTGCATATGCACCCATGTAGACAAAGTTAAAATAAAATTCCAGAAAACAATATTTAAACTTACTTTGTGCAATAAACTTTAATAGTCCATTTTTCTATTCTATTTCACATTTCTCTGCCTTCTCGTGGAACAATTTCTATCACTTTTTCATTGTCATATAGTATGCCTTATAGGAAGGCCGTGGACAGTGCCCAATTCTTAAATAAAATACATTTGATAAATGCACGATTCGTACCAGCTCCTTGAGTAGCAAAATTCTTCACCTAGAGATCACAGTTTTCCAGTTTGAAAATATTTCAAGAGAGTAATTTAAAATCTTCAGCAATGAGAAATAAAATGAAAGATATTGGCATTTATAAGCAAGTTGCATTGGAAATGGAACCCAGCAGGAGAAATGGAAAGGGAAGAGGGAAAAAAAGTCAAGGAACTTTCAAAGATATTAGATCTACTTGCTAGCAAAGGACATACTTAACAATCTTTTTTTTTTTTTTTTTTTTTTTTTTTTTTTTCTCATTTTCTGTGGTGCTTCCTTCAATCTTTATGTTTGCTAAGAGGAAAATTTCCCCAGGCCATTCTATAAATTATACTATGAAGCTGGCCGTGATGCTTTAGATGTCTGTTAAGAAACCACTGATAATAACACAAAAAAATACAACCTTGAAGAAAATTATTATCCTGCTATCAATTCTGGCCAAACATACCTGACTTACACTTGTATTTTAGCTGAATCTCTTATGTCCTTAACACTTTTCAAAGGTATTTTTCTTTTCATAGATAGTTAATATTCATTAAAATTGTGTGTATATGTGTATGTGTGTGTATGTATACATATACACTGATACATATATGTGAATTTCAACGAGAAGCATCACATATATTTTAAAATGCCAGGTATATTTATATATGTAAAAGATAGGGCCGGGCGCGGTGGCTCATGCCTGTAATCTTAGCACTTTGGGAAGCCGAGGCGGGCAAATCTCCTGAGGCCAGGAGTTTGAGACCAGCCTGGACAGCATGGTGAAATCCTGTCTCTACTAAAAATACAAAAGTGAGCCCGGCGTAGTGGCACAAGCATGTAATCTCAGCTACTTAGGAGCCTTAGGCTGGAGAACTGCTTGAGCCCAGAAGGCGAAGGTTGCAGTGAGCAGAGAACACACCACTGCACTCCAGACTAGGCGACACAGTGAGACTCCGTTTCAAAAAAAATAATAAAGACAATTTAAATTATAAAATGCAGTGTGATGCATGCAGAAAAACAAATATTTGAAAGCCTTTAAAAAGCTGCCCCGAAGGGACAACTTACAGATACTTACCACAAGAGGGCTCAGTCAGGGAGGGAAAAGGAAGGATTAGGGCCTAACATTTTAAAAAATGTGAAAATGCCATTTCATATGTTAAAGATCCCATCTTTCTCTCTCCCTGTCTCTCTCTCTCCATCTCCTCTCCCTCCACCTCTTTATAAAATAGAAACCAAAAGCCAGTATTTCTGAGAGGAATTCCTGAATTCTGGTTTGCAGCCAACTTACACTATGTTGCAGGAAACTCAACAGACTGCATAGGTACACAGGGATGATTTTTACAGCCAATGCACATGAGCAGTATACTCATAAATGTTATGGATTTAGATATAATTTTATAAATTCAGACAAAGTTAAAGGTTTTTTTTCTGAAATATACATGTAATCAATGTGTATTACGGGGCTTCTTTCTCTCCTTCCTCTTCCTCCCTCTCTTCTTTTCTCTTCTTTGTCCTTTTCTTCTGCTTTTGATTTTTCCTCTATATTTTACTGCTCTCTCCCTTCTTCTCCTTTTCCTCTTCCATCTCTTCTTTTTCACCTCTCCATTTATAGAAATACGTTTTTCCCAGGTTGTAATGATGTAATGCAAAGTTCAGAGGCCTTGGAATCAGATATATTTCAGTTTGATTTTTTGGGTTTTCTGTCTTTGGATGAAATATTTAACTTTTATGAGCACTATAATAGAAAAAAAGTATTTCCTAATCCTTAAATTTTGGAAACCCATGCTCCAGGATTGTGAGAGTTTTAGAAATTATGTATATAATACTTACCAGAGTCACTGGAAAATATTAATTCTTTAATAAATAGTAGATAATGTTTTTGTGGTTATAATGAAAGTGTTAATGAATTTATGAAATTGTTTTAATGAAATTCATTGTTTAATCTAACTTTGGTTATTAGTGTTTCCTTAATATTCAGAAGCACAATATCTCCTTCACACACATTTTTATTGATCTAGATACCTATAAACCTTTCAGTGTAATACTGTGAAAAATTACAGGTATATGCTGCTGTCATGTAACTACAGTGAGTATGGATGAGCCTCAGTAGACAGAAGTTCTACCTATTTGAGGATTTCAAAAATGAAAAAGACATATTTTTTGGACCAACAGTAAGACTCAGTTGATTTTACAGAATAAGGCACTAAGAACTGAATAAAAATCGGAATATATAGGGCAACAAAACATTTTGTTTGGATACTGTAATGATATTTTGAATTAGTCAGAACCTAAAAACCATGTAGCATGAGTGAAACTTAATATAAGCTATGAACTTTAGTTAATGATAATACATTAATATTGGACCATCAATTATAAAAAATGTACCACACCAATGCAAGATGTTAACCCTTTTCCCATTTGCCCTGAGAATAATTGCCAGGGTGCTTGCAGTTGCAGTGTTTACTCCAAGAAATATTCATGCAATATCTCAACTTTTGTTATTATTTCACATCCCTCTAATATAGACACTTTGGAAACTAAAGGTATCATTCTATATCATTCTACTTATTGCATTTGGTTTTTGGTAGTATGTTTCTATTTACAAAATATAATAATTCTTGATTGTGGAAAATGTCACATTCTAGAAAACGTAGCATTTCTACCCTTGATGTTCACATCATTCTCCAAGAGTTGTTGGCTGAAGATTCATTTGACTAATTCAATTTTTCTGAAATAGACACTTCTGATGATTCAGACAATTTTGATGTTACTTCTTTTCAGAAATTACTCCAAAAATAGTTTTTATGTTTTATTTTCACATTGAAAAACAGTCAGATTTACTTCAGTCTTAAAGAGTGTGTTTATGTAAAATAAATGACCACTGGCAGCAAGATGCACTTTTTTTTTTCTAAAAAGGAAAAGAGTTAATAATAGAGGAAAACTGGGCAGGGATGATGAAGAAGAAAGTACATAGGAGCTCTGCACTTGCTGTCCAATGTTATTGTAAACCTAAAGCTGCTCAGAAAAGTGTGTTAATTACTATTTTAAAATCTATGTGTTTACTTCTCAAACAGAGGATGTCTAGTGTTTTCTTTTGAGGATAAGCATTTATTTCTTCATGCAAAATGTTAACGTAAAGTTTAGACTGTGGGGCTTAAATTACAACTATATTCATTGAATACTTAACATTTATCTACATTTCTCTACTATGAATGTACAAGAATGCTTGTACATTCATAGTAGAGAAATGTAGATAAATATAGAAATGAGAGTTGAGAAAATGTAAGATTTTCCTGAAAGAAAAATAGAGAAATGTAGATAAATATAAGAAAATGAAAGTTGAGAAAATGTAAGATTTTCCTGAAGATAGTCTCATATTTAAAGTTTCACTCATAATAAGATAGAAATAATAAATATTGACCTACTTATTGGGTACTTTCTCTGTTACAGATACTGTGTTAAGTACTTTATCTGCATCATATAAAGTATGTTCATAATTTCTAAGAAAGAAATTTTTATTCAAAATGTCTTCTAATCTGAATGATATTTATGTACTCATAACTCAAATAACTGTGAAAGCAGAATGTAATAAGTTATTTTAACTTCATCTAGAAATCAATGATTTCATAATAGTACATATTCTGAGTTGTATATTTTTGTTTAACAAGGAAAACGACAAAGATATAGTTGTGTCAAATACTCATATATAATACTCATTGTAAACATTAGACATATGTATAATATTAACTAGACATATTACAACTGGTAAGTCAGTTATTCAACTCACAAATTCACAGGAGACTACTATTGGTACTGTCTCATTATTTCTGAAACAAGAATTATTCATGTAGTGAAAGTATCCAATATTTTTCCATTTATTTCATTTAAATATCTATGTTACATTACATACTTATTGCAAGATTATAAAATTGCAAACACCAGAGGGCTTGGAGAAACTATGCCTTGGATATTATCCTAGAAAATGCCACATGTTTAAAAAATTAGGGATATTTATGTGGAATATACTTTATTTGAAAGAACACAAACATGCTATCTTCAGTTTAGTTCTGTAGAACATTCAGAAAATCAGGAAATTACCTAACTGAAGAATGACTGATGGCTTAATCCAACTCTATCATTGGGCATATAAACAAAAATGCTATGAGAAGTCATGGCTTATTGTAACATAATCAAATGACACTACCCCTCTAGGGCAAAAAGAGCGCTACAAGATAATTGACTCTGATTAAAAACAAGCAATGAACCAAAAAACAAGTCAGAATCATTTCAAAATAAAATGTTTAAACAATACATACATTTCTGATTCATAGCAACCATGGTGAGTTTACCTGCTACACTGATGTTTTCAAAATGAGAAGAGATAAAGGGCAAAAAGAGCACTATACGATAATTGACTCTGATTAAAAACAAACAATGAACCCAAAAGGAAAACCCTTCTCTATTAATTTTACTTTCTTTTTTACGTTTTGTAATTTATCTTTCAATTTTCCATTCTAGGAGTGTAGTCACATCACAAATAGCAGCATCAGAGTTGAAAGATATTGGATTCATAATAAATTGCTGCTGACTGTCTGAAGGCATTAAGCTTTGTGGACTTTCATGATTATTCAGTTAATCTACTACATCAGGATGTAGAAAATAGGATATTTTAAATAAAATATAACAAGTCAATTGTTGGTTTGCACAACAACTTCTGGTAATAAGTTGTTTTGTCATATGACCTTGTGTGATTCTACATAACTTTATATCTACTCAAATATTCCCGTTCAAAAGTGAAACACAGAATCTCACCTTATAGAATAATGACTTCTCTAAGAGAATGTTAATATTAAATTATTCAAAATACAAATTCACCAAAACAACTAATTTTTCATTAAAGTTATTTGAATCACAAAGCTTTCCAAATAACATCCAACAATATACTAGAAATCTTGAAAATATAAATTATTGCTGTTTGTATTTAATAAGAAATCTTTGTAATTATATTTTCTTTTTTGTTTTTTTGGTTTTGTCTATTTTTATTTCTATTTTATTTTTAATTTTTAAAATTTTTTAGTTCAACTTTAAAAACTGTAATTCTCTTTTCATCTTGAAAACATCAGTCTAGCAGGTATCAGGTAAAGTCATCATGGCTGCTATGAATCCAAAATGTATGTATTTTTAAAAACATTTTATTTTGAAATTATTTCTGACTTATCAAAAGTTGTAAAAAGATTTAAATATGACTATACTTTGTTCACTGCACTCCACAAATGTATTAGTATATTTTTCCACTTTATTGTTCTGGTGGGGGGTTGTGGAGGGAGGTAAGTTTGAGCACTGCACAACATATGACATATGGGAAATGTTGATCTGCAGCCAAATATTTTGAACACTAACTGAGGCTCAAAATGAACTCTACTAAATTTTGAGAAAATGCATAATTTATGCCAGGCTATAAAATATAACCCATCCGTACATTTACTTTTTTGAAAATTTTTATTAAATATTCTTAGTCAAGTATCTAGAATGATTTGGAATGTTCTGGCAAAAGGATTTCTAAATTGCCTTTGTTTAAAGTTACTAATTATTTATACACAGCATTTGTAAATAATTGAGAACAAGGTATTAACATTGGATCGAAATATTTTATCATCTTTAATACTAGCAAGCTGTGTTGCTGTATAGCCAAACTTAGTCCAGGGATCCATGAAACACTGATTCATCAATTTAGTATAACCAGAGAACCTGGGAGGAAAAAAAGGCTTGCCAAAGCATGCCTATTTACTAACCAATAGAGGAAATCAAGGGCCAGTCTGATCCCTTCTTATAATCCATTAAACAAGGAAGAAGGAAAAGAGAGACACAGTACCTATAGACTATGTTATCTATGTTTTACAGTGCTGAATAAGTTATGTATCCCCTATTTGTCTGGCTCAGGGGATGTTGGCCTCTGCTCATTGGCAAGCAGATAACTCATTCATTCCTCTTACCAAGAAAAGGAGCAAGTAGTGGGAAGAGAAAAAGTTGACATGAGGTGATAACTTCCTCCAGGGACATTACAAATCCATAATAAATAGAAATAGATTTTTCCATCAAATATACTCCCATTTTGATGTAATGTATTATCTGTAACAATTATAGTTATTTGCAAATTATTTGAAGAAAACAAAAGAGAGAAAACTTTAAATTGTTCTAGTTTGGTGAAAAGGTATTCTGAATAAGAATATTCCCACATCTCTTATTTTTCTGATCTACACATAAATAGATTAATGGATAATATTGTTTGTCAAAATTTGGTTTTGTAAATATTTTCTCACGCATTTTGATTGATTTCTGATCAGTTGACACCTCAGAACACATGGAAATCTTATTGGGTTGCTATTGGGTGCATCTCCATATAGGATCTGTACACTTTTCACATTGTCTCTTTGTCTATTGTCAACTCTACATATCTTCACAAAATTTTAAGCCAAATAAGGTGGTTTCTTTTAAGGAGCCCCTAAATTTGACTAATTAGGCTTTCTGATATTTTCTGAAATTCCAGGACCTTGTGGCTGGTGTAATTGCTACTACAATGAATTTTACAATTCTCAAGAGAACAAACTAGAAAAAAAAATTCTATAGACTGGGATAATACAGTATACCTGGTTAAAGAGCAGTCCGAAAAAGCAACTAGAATGAAAAACTGTAAGACAGAAAAACAATTTTTTATTAATTTAAAAAAGCATTTTAGAAATGGCCTAAGGCCAAGCAATAAAAGCAGAAATGAAAATAAACTAAACAACTGAACAAGGTCCTTGATAAAGTGAAGAAACCACTTTGTGGTTTGATTAGAAAATATTATGCATCGAGTAAAGGGAGAAAAGCAAGTTATGTTGGTGAAGCTTTATTTCGGCTTAATTAAATATTATATATGTTTTCACTATGTTTTGTTCTTTCTGAATTGAAAGGTAAACATTATTTATTTATTCAGTGTTCCATGAAACCAAGACATTGTCTCATACATAAATCAAACATATAACTGTTATATGTTTGATTATGAAGACTTTGTTTTATTCAAACCTATTTGTATTCAAAGCTGTTTTAGGAGGAAACCAAACTATAGTAAGATGAAAATGTAATTATGTTTTCAAAAAGCTTAATATTTCTAGCTCATAATTTATTTAAGAGCTTTACTCCAATAAGTATTTTCAATATTCTTTACATAGTCAATTTGCACTTTCCTGCTGTCATTGCCTTTTAAGTATTAGCTTTATCTAATTATTAAAATCCAGAATGCACTGTACAGTATAAGGGTGGGAAGAGATTTGTATTCTTGAATGTAAAATGTAATATATTTTAGAATTGGCACTATAACCAGCAAGCACAAATGTTGGTGATTAACTCGTTATAAAGCATTAAATTAAATGACCTTTTGTATGTTCCCAAGTGTATGCTGTTTAAATTTCTGACAAGTAATGCTATCTAGAATATCAAGAGAAAACAAAGTTTGATTGAAAATGTAAAAAGCCAGCTGGAAGTTGAAGGTTGCATATTAAACAAAATTGCTTGAATCCTCTTATGTCCAGGTGGACTGGAACAAGGGAAATAATTGTAACCCCAATATGCAGGAGTGGGATTGGCACATAGATGATGCCCAAAGACTGTTGCTTAATAAGATCTGTTGCATGAATTTTTATTTTTGTTTCCTCAGAAAGGTAAGTGAATTTGTAAATATGAATTACAGTTTGTCTTCTTGATTCTAATAGATTTGTTGTACATAGAAAATTAAATTTGTTGTTAAACTTTTACAAATTATTTAGGTTCATAGTCCTGAAATTTAAATTTCTGATTATATTATATTATAGTATGCAAGTAAATAAAATAGTTATAAAAATACAATGCGGAACCTAGAGAAAGCTATTAAAAAGTTCATTGTGAAAGCTTTTAAAGTGTTCATAGAATGAACATTTTTTAAATTTAAAAAAGACTATGAGCTTTAGCAAGGTTGCCTATCTCCAGAATTCTGTTTGACTTAAATTGTAAGACATACTTTTATAATATAATATGCTATGCACTATGTATGAACAGAAATATTATCACCTATATCAGATTCTAGCATGACTCTTATTTGTATGCCACATACATACACACATAATCTCTGGGACTAGAACTTCACGAGAATATCTAATGGGCATGGCAAACAGTGGTCTTCTCAGCTAATACCCCAAAATACCAGAGCAAAAGACTTTGTTTCTCATGAAAAAAATAATTTAAAGAAAAAAAATTTAAAGAAAAAAATATTTAAAGAAAACATAGTTCATATCATTGTCATCTTGTGATGCTGCTGCTTGAGGAAATTGTTTTTTCCTGATTAAATCCTATAGGTTTGCCAAGTACAAGGATTTAACCAAAGACCCAAAATATGGAAAATCTGAAGCACCAGTTTCCCAACTGAACATGAGAGAAATTGATTCAATATTTTAAAAAGTAACTTCTAGAATAAAGTATAATTTCCATCTATAAGATGCACTTATTACAAGTAAAGAACTAGCTTTTCAATACAACAGTAGAGTTATATTTAAAAACACACACACACAACATGTTCTCACTCATAAGTGGGAGTTGAACAGTGAGAACACATGGACACAGGGAAAGGAACATTACACATCAGGGCCTGTCAAAGACTAGGTGGAAAGGGGAGGGATAGCATTAGGAGAAATACCTAATGTAGGTGACAGGTTGGTAGGTGCAGTGAACCACCATAGCGTGTGTATACCTATGTAACAAACATGTACATTCTACACATGTATCCCAGAAATTAAAATGGATCACAGAGATAAATATAAAAATGAAATTGTTCAACATCCAGAAAAAATAAAATTATATATAATATACATTTCATAATATATATTTAAAATTTTTATTTTATATTTATATATAATATATATTTTATATATAAATATATATTTTATAATATATTATAAAATTGTATAAAATTTTTGTTATATATTTATATTTTTATTATGTATTATATATAATATATATTATATATTATACTTTGCATTATATATTTATATATTTTTAATTTATAATATACATATTTTTAATTTATATATATATATATATATATATTTAATTCCCAAGAGTAGAATTGGTAGACTGTATGGTAAATTTTCAACTTTTTAAGTAGTTGCCAAAGTATTTTCCAAGATGGTTGCCACAACTTACATAATGAGTAGCAACATTAAAGTGCTCCAATCTCCCCACACCCTCACCAACACTTCTCATTGTCTATTTTTTTTTTAATTCTCATTGTCTATTTTTTTTTATTATAGACATCACAGGGGTGGAAAGTAGCATGGAATTTTTAGTTTGAGGTCAACACATTTTTTGACAACAAAAATAAATTTGTTAATTCTTGTAGTGTAAAAATCTGTGCTTCAGGATTCGACAGACTCTTGGAAAGCATTTTTTGCATGCTGCTGATTGTGGACGCATTTACCCTGCAAAAATTGCCAAGATGCTTGAAGAAGTGGTAGTCGGTGGGCGAGAGGTCAGGTGGATACGGCAGATGAGGCAAAACTTTGTAGCCTAATTTGTTCAACTTTTGAAGTCTTGGTTGTATGCTGTGTGGTCAGGCATTGTCGTGGGTAAGAATTGGCCCCTTCCGTTGACCAGTGGTGGGTGCAGGCGCTGCAGCTTTCTGTGCACCTCATTGTGCTGAACAAACACTTCTCAGATGTAATGGTTTCACTGGGATTCAGAAAGCTGTAGTGGATCAGACCAGCAGCAGATCACCAAACAGGGACTATGACCTTTTCTGGGTGCAAGTTTGGCTTTGGGAAGTGCTTCTGAGCTTCCTCTTGGTCCAGCCTCTGAGCTGGTGATCCCTGGTTGTCCTGATTGTCATATAAAATCCACTTTTCATTACACATCACAATTGAGAAATGCTTCATCATTGTTGCATAGAATAAGAGAAGAAGACATTGCAAAACGATGATTTTTTTTTTTTTTAATTTTCGGTGAGTTCCTGAGGCACCCACTTATCGAGCTTTTTCACCTTTCCAATTTGCTTGAAATGCTGAACAACCATAGAATGATTGATGTTGAGTTCTTCAGCAACTTCTCATGCAGTTGTAAGAGGATCAACTTCGGTGATTTTTCTCAGTTGGTTATTGTCAAATTCTGATGGCACACAATCGGGCTTCTCATCTTCAAGCCTGTCATCTCCTATGCAAAACTTCTTGAACCACCACTGCACTGTACATTATTAGCACTTCCTGGACAAATCGTTATTGATGTTATGAGTTGTCTCTGCTGCCTTACAACCCATTTTGAACTCAAAATAAGAAAATTGCTTAAATCTGCTCTTTGTCTAGCATTATTTCCAACGTCTAAAATACATGTAAAATAAACAGCAAGAATTCATTAGCAAAAACACATAAAGTGAGAAATGTACATTGAAATGATGTATAACATAACCACATTTATTTAATAATGTATTCCAATACCAAACAACAAATTTCAACAACACAAACACCTCAATTGCTTTTGCACCAATCTAATTTGTATCCCTCAAACAACTAATTACATTGAGCATCTCTCCATGTGCTTACTGCCCATTTTATATCTTCTTTGAAGAAGTTTCTCTTTAAATGTGTTTTTTAAATGAATTTTCTTGTTCATATTGAATTATGTAGTTACAGGAGTTTTTATATGTTTATGATATAGGTGCTTTATTAGACATGTGACTTGCAAGTAATTTCTCCCAGTCTATGGCTTATGTTTTCATGTTCTTATCAGTAAATGATTAATTCTTTGTCACACAAACGTAAACAAATTTTATTAATCTAGCAAGTAGAAGTAACTTGGAAGTCATACTTGCAACATTAACATAACTTACTGTTTCAACCTAAGTCCTTCAAGAACTAAAATGTAAAAAAAAAAATTTAAATATTAATTGCCATTATAAATATATTTACATTTCCTAAACCATGTGAATTTTTAAAATGATTTTTATAGGCTACATGTAAGTCTTGAAATAATTTTAAAATTATGTAATGAAAATAAATTAAGGTTTAATTGTGGTATTCATGCATGAATTCTTCATAACTAAACTAATATTAGCATATATTGGCAAACTAATATTTATTAACACTTAATTGAGGTTTATCCCAAGCATGAAAAGGCTAAGTAATTAGAAACTAAAATGTATGAACTACAAACTGAAAGTTATTAAACACTTTGCATAAAAATCTAGTAGTTTAGTCTTGTTTTTAAAGAAATTTATAGAACTACTCAGGTTCTCAGTTTTTTTAAAAAATTCTTAATTTCTCATGCTTGTTAATCAGTAATAATGCTTGTGTTTATAAATTATTATAAGTAGAGCTATCACCTGAGAGAAATGTGAAGTAACTAAGATTTAATCTCAAACATCTTATTTTGCCACTCCTCCATTACATTCAAGAACATACAACTTCCACCCAGCAAGAAATCCTTACTTAGAGTTATCTTTTGTTATATAAGGTTACTAATTACTGAGGAGTGTGGTTTTTGATGCAGAAAATTTAACTTTGGTTTGTACTTTTTGTTAAAATGAAGATTTCCATGTTGCATGCTAGGTAAAAATTGAAATGATAATTGAAGTATGATAAGGTCATACTTCAAGTAGGTTAATCCAGCTAACAGACCTGGATAGCTTAGACAGCTACCTAAGTGTTTCCCAGTGCAGGCCTTAAAATGATATTAGTTTTCTTACTGATATTATTTATGATATGCAGTGTGGTTTATACTTGATAAAAAAGTGAATAAATAAATGTCCTAGAGGCCAAGTGGAGAGAATTCATGGATTATATTAGGTCAGATGGGGTGGGGAAGGAAGGAAGTTTACTTTGTGAACAAGTTGCCTTTTCTGTACCATATATTTAATTATGTACATAGGTTCCTTCCCAATTCATATATGCATAGACATTTTTCTCAACATAATGTTTTCACATCCATGAATGGTATTAATCAGATAATTAATCTGGCAGAACCAGATTAATTAGATTAACCAGATTAATAGTGGGCAGAACCACCTTGTGTAACCTTCATAATCACGTTACATTAAATAGCCAAAAATAGACTATTTAGGTGAGTTTAACATAATCACCTGAAACTTTAAGACAGAGAACGTTTTCAGCTAGTGTGGAGGGAAGTTAAAAACACAAGAAAGACTTGATATGACAATAATGTTCGAAGATCAAAGAGATCATGTATAAAATATTAGAAAGTGGAGTTGGAGGAAGAAACGCTACACCACATAGTTAGTCTGGTGAGACCTTGAACAGAGAACCCAGTGATCCTATACAGAGCTTCAGATCTACTGAAACTGGAAGAGAATGAATCCATGTTGTTTCAAGCCACTTCATATGTTATGAAGCCAAAGAAAACTAGTAGGTAATGTTTTATGATCCACTGTCTTTTCTCTTTTTGCAAGTAAAAACAGAAATACATCAAATTTGTGACTGAAACTTTTAGGAGTATGATATGGTTTGGCTCTGTGTCCCCACCCAAATTTTAGGTTGAACTGTAATCCTCATGTGCCAGGGAAGGGGCCTAGTGGGAGGTGGCTGGATCATTGGGGTGGATTTGCCCCTTGCTGTTCTCATGACAGTGAGTGAGTTCTCATGAGAGCTGATGGTTTAAAAATGTATGGCTTTCTTCCCCCGCCCCCCGACCCTTCTGCACTGCCATGGTAAGATGTGCTTGCTTTCCCTTCACCTTCCACCATGATTGTAAGTTTCCTGAGGTCTCCAATCCATGCTTCCTGTATAGCCTATGGAACTGTGAGTCAATTAAATCTCTTTTCTTCATAACTTAGCCAGTCGCAGGTAGTTCTTTAGAGCAGTGTGAGAACAAACTAATACAGACAGCAACGAAAAACATTGTATTTATGTTTAGGAGTTTTTAAAACATTACACATCACATAAATGGATGTGTAAATGGACTGCAAAAGCCCATACTCTAATACATGTGATGACAACGATCAGGAATAAGACATGAGATATGTGATGCATAAGTCTTTATAAAGACCTTATAAATTTTCTCCTTGTCTGTAATTATATTATGTAAAATATCAGACCACATGTACTTTTTGTTTTGATCATAATTATCTGAAGTAGTATCTAAAACAAAGTTGCCAAATGACAAAAACTCCTTAGCCATTTGTTGGGGAATCAGATGTTAATCAATGTTCAAATCAATACACTTCACCCTATCAGTAATCATAAAATACAAGTTTAAAACAAAACATAATATCTTACTCACAATATTGGGAATAATAAGAGTTTGAAAACATAGCATTAGCTGGGCACAGTGGCTCATGCAAGTAATCTCAGCATTTTGGAAGCCCGAGGTTGGAAGATTTCTTGAGACTACGAGTTCAAGACCAGCCTGGGTAACACACTAAGATCTTGTCACTATACAAAAATAGAAAAAATTAACTATTCATGGCAACACACATCTGTAATAAGAGCTAGGGAAGAGGACTGTTTGAGCCCTGGAGTTTAAGGCTGCAGTGAACTATGATCATAACATTACACTCCAGCCTGGTGACAGGGCAAATCTCTGTCTTTAAAAAAAAGAAATAAATAAAAAGCCATGTGATATTTTAGACATCTCCAAGAAAAGTCCAGAACCAAATGACTTACTACTTAATTATTCCAAATTCCAAGACATATTACACAAACACTTCTAAAGAATAGAAAAATGTAAACTATTCTTACAATTTTTTAAATGAGTTAACATAACCATGACACTAAAACATGGAAAAACAGTCTGAAAGAGAAAAACGACAGACCAAACTACGTCAGGTACATAAATGAAAAATTAGCAAATTGTGTCCAGTGACATACAAAAGGGATAATTACTGTATTACGACCAAGTTAGTCTTGTACCATGATTGAAATGGTTGTTCAACATTTGAAGATTACTTAATGTGATTCACCATAATCTCAGAATGAAGGTGGAAAATTATTGTGAGATATTCAGAGACGGTATTTAATAGCATTTAACTACGGTAATAAAAATAGAAGTGAAGTAGGAATTAAATGAAACTTTCATAATTATTCTTAAACTAGTGACATTTCTACAAAATTCTATAGCTCGTATTATATATAATTAAGTGCTGATATGGTTTGGATATGTGTCCCCACCCAAATCTCATGTTGAATACAACACTTAATGTTGGAGACAGGGCACAATGAGAGGAGATTAGATCATGGGGATGGATTTCTCAAGAATGGTTTAGTACCATCCTCTTGGTACTGTCCTCATGATAGTGAGTGAGTTCTCATGAGATATCATTCTTTAAAAGTGTGTGGCAGCTCCCCCTACTCTTGGTTGCTCCTGCTTTTGCCACTTGATGTGCAAGCTTCTGCTTCCCCTTCCTTTATGACTGTATGCTATTGGAGGCCTCCTGAGAAGCAGATGCCAGTGCCATGCCTCCTGTACAGCCTGCAGAACAGTGATTCAATTAAACTTCTTTTCTTTATAAATTAACCTGTCTCAGATATTTCTTTATAGCAATGCAAGAGCAGACTAATACAAGTACTAAAAGTTTTCCATCTAAGATCAAAAATAGTACTTTTCCTGAATTATCTATCATAAAGTTCAGTAAAAGGTTAACAATGGTGACTAATGATAAAATAGATCGATCATAATTAAAAAAGAGAGAGAGAGAGAGAAAGAGCAAGAATGTCAAATATTAACACTTTTGGTTTATCATCACAAAAGAGGTCTCAGCCAGCATAAACAGGCAACAAATAAAATAAAGTCAGTATAAGGTAGAAATTGAGAGGAAAAGCAAATTTTCTTTTTACAAATAACATAATTGTATATGTAAAACATAAAAAAAATACAAGCCTGTTAGATTTAATAAATGAATTTAGCAAGGTTAACAAATAAAATGTAAAAGTCAGTTGTATTTTTACAGAACACTAAAAAGTACAGAAAATTAAATCTTGTTAATGATATTATTTAACAATAATCATATATGGTACTTAGGAATAAATCAATAGAAATGTGTGTAATAATAGAAGATCTATAGAAATGAGATACTTTGTTCACAAAATAGAAATATAAAAATTGTATAGATAGCAATTCTCCACCAATTTATGTCAATTTTTTAAGAAATTGACAAGCCGTGTCTCAAATTTATATAGAAATGCATTTAGTTAAATCAGTCAAGGTAAACTTGAAAAACTAAAGACATTCTTAGCTATTGGAATACAACTGGGGAAAAATAAAAGGTATATAGATTGAGAAGAAATAAATAATACTGTCTTTGTTTACAGACAACATTATTGTCTATGTAGAAAACCCAAAGGATGGGCAGAAACCCTCCTGGGACAAAGTAGTTACAGCAGGATTGCAGAATACAAGCTTAAGAGAAAACTGCATTGCTTTCCTATAGAGCAGTGATGAACAAGTATATTTAAAATTAAAAACCTGTGCTCTTTACAAAATAATGCCCAAAATAAAATACCTAAGTATAAATATTACAAAATATGTACAAGGTTCTATATAAGGAAAACTATAAAATGTTGATGAAAGAAATCAAGGAACTAAATAAATGGGGAGATATTTTATGTTCATGGATAGGAAGACGGAACACAGTCAAGATGTCAGTTTCTGCCAAGTTGATTCAAGACAATCTCAATCAAAATCTCAGCAAGTTATTATATGGATATCAACATATTCTTTTTTTAGACAGAATCTCACTCTGTTACCCAGTATGGTGGTGCGGTGGTACAATCTCAGCTCAATACAACCTCCACCTCCCCTCCCAGGATTAACCAAGTCTCATTCCTCAGCTTCCCAAGTAACTGGGACTATAGGTGTATGCCACTGCACCAGGCTAATTATTATGATTATTATTATTTTGTTAGAGACAGGGTTTTACCATGTTGGCCAGGCTGGTCTCGAACTCCTGACCTCAAATGATCCACTTGCCTTAGTCTCCCAAAGTGCTGGGACTATAGGTGTGAGCCACCAAAATTTACATGGAGAAGCCAAAGTCCCAGAATAGCCTACACAATATTGAAGGAATAAAATTGGAGGACTGACATTACCCAGTTTCAAGATTTACAGGCAGTTCCTGACTTACGATGATTTGACTTGCGATATTTTTATTTTATGATTGCCTTATTGGAACATAAGAACGTAATAAATGGAGGAGCCTCTGAACTTAGGGTGGTCCATTTTACAACTTTACAATCAATTTACTGAGGAATTAAATGCATTTTCAACTTAAGACTGTTTGTTTATTGGGATGTAACCACATTGTAAGTTGAGGAATATCTGTACTATAAAGCCACAATAATCAAGACAGCATTTAAGTCACATGACTGTCTGTGTGTGGTAAAAGAGCAAGATGAATAAATAGAACAGAAATGAGACTGAGAAGTAGACCCACCTACATATAATCAAATGGTATTTGACAAAGGAGTAAAGGCAATACAATGGAGAAAATATAGTGTTTTCAACAAATGTTGATAAAAACTACCAGATATCCACATGAAAAAAAAAGAAAATGAACATAGACACAGACTTTACTCCCTTCACAAAAATAAACACCTCAAATGGATCAAAGGCCTAAATGAAACACATAAAATTATACAACCTTTTGAAAAAAAAAGAAAATCTTAATGACCAGGAACTTGGCAGTAACTTTTTAGATGTAACAGCAAAAGCACAATTTATAAAAAGAATTTAAAAGCTGGACTTAATTAAAATAAAATATTTCTGCTTTATGAAAGTCATTGTCAAGAGAATGAAAAGAAAAGCCACAGAGTAAAAGAAAATACTGCAAAAGACACGTGATAAGGGATTGGATTTTTCAAAATTGAAAATTATGACAAAAGTAACAGGTAAAAAAGGACCAAATATCTTAACAGACACCTCATCATAGAAGATGTATGTGTGTATGTCCGTGTGTGTGTGTGTGTGTGTGTGTGTGTGTAATAAGATATTAAAAGATGCTGCATGTCATGTCATCATGGAAATGCCAGTTCAAACAAGATAGCACCACATGCCTAATAGAATAGCCAAAATGAGTAACATTGACAATATCAAATAATGGCAAGGATCTGGAACGACAGGAACTCTCATCCATTTGCTATTGGAAATGCAAAATAGTATAGCCACATTGAAAGGTGGTTTGGCAGCTTCTTAGAAAAGTATTAATAAAAATACTTTGACCATAAAGTCAAGCAGTCATGCTCCTTGGTATTTAGCCAAAAAGTTAAAAATTTGTATACATAAATAAACCCTGCAGTTTTATTTATAATTGCTGAAACTTGAAAGCAACCAAGTTGTCTTTCAGTAGGTGAATGTATAAATAAACTGTGGTACATCCACCCAATGGAATATTATTCGGTGCTAAAAAGCAATGAGCTGTCAAGCCATGGAAGACATGAAGCAAACTTAAATGCTTATTGCTCAGTGAAAGAAGCCAATCTGAAAAGGCTACATACTGTATAATCCAAATATATGACACCTATAAGAGGTGAAACTATGGAGACAGTAGAAAGATCAGTGGTTGTTAGGGTTAGGGAGCTGGGAGGGATGATAAGGCAGAACACTGAGATTGTTTAGGGCAGTGAAAATTCTCTATATGATACTATAATGGTGGATACATGCTGTTACAAATTTGTCCAAACTCATAGACTACACAAGAGGGAGGTACATCAATTGCAATCAATGTACCACTCTGGTAGGGATACTGATAATGAGGGTGTCAGTGCATCTGTGGGGGGAAGATGGTATATGGGAAACCTGTACTTTTTTCTCAATTTTGTTGTGAATCTAAAACCTCTCTAAAAAATAAGGTCTATTCAAAATGTAAAGGCAGTTATACCACCAGATATCATAACTTACTTAAAGCAACTGTAATTAAATGTGGTTTTGGTGCAAGTATGGTTAACTATACCAGTGAATGATAATAGAGAGTATCACCACAGATCCACAGACAGTCATGTGACTTAGGAATACATTGGTGCATATCGCAGCAATAATATGAAAATAATTACCTTTTCAGTTGCTGTTGGATTAAATGTGACATTCATGTGGAAAATAATCTTAACACCTTATCTCTAATAATAGAGACAAGGTGGATTATATATCTAAATTTGAAGTGTAAAACAGTAATATTTCTGGATTAAAATCTTAGAAGCAAATCTTTATTTTCTTTTGGCATGTAAATATGTTTTAAAAGACAAGCTTGCTGAACTAGATTGCATTAATATTAAGACTTAAGTTCATCAAAAGGCAATATTGTATTTACTATCACCAATGATATAGTGTGGCTATTTTGTACCTCCTTGTGTGTTGTGATGGGAAGGATACTTTATCTCTGTGCTGTTCTTTCAAGGAGAAACATACTTAGGTCTAATAATGAAAAAAAAAAAAAAAAAAAAAAAAAAAACCCAGACATATCCAGCTTGAAATATATCCTAGGAAATACCTGACCAGTCCACAAAACTGTTAAGGTCTTGAAAAATAAGGAAAGACAGAAATTGTCATAGACCTGAGGAAACTAGGAGACATGACAATTAAATGCAATATGGTAGCCTGGACTGGATCCCAGAAAAGAAACAGGACATTAATGGGAAAAACTAGTGAAATTCAAATAAAGTCTGAAGCTTAGTTAATAACAATTTACCAACGGTGGCTTCTTACTTTCAATAAATATACCATAGTAACGTGAGATGCTAACATTAGAGAAAATTGAGACGATAAGCAATATATAAGAACCCTACAACGTCTTTATAATTTTCTGCAAACTGATTTTTTAAACAAAAGACTTAATTGCAAAAACAAGAAAACATTGTTATGGTTAAAATAATGCTAAAGAGGAAAAGATATTTTCAATAGTCATCTAAAAAAGGATTCATATCTTGAATATGTAAGAACTCTAAAAATCTAATGGAAAAGGACAGAAACCTGGTAGACATCAGGCAGAAGAATCCGATTTTAGGTCAGGTACTCATGTCTGTAATCCCAGCACCTTGGGAGGCTGAGGCAGGCAGATTACTTAAGGGCACTAGTTCAGGACCAGCCTGGCCAACATGGTAAAACACATCTCTAATAAAAACACAAAAAAAATTGCCGGACATGGTGGTTGATGTCTGTAATCCCAACTGCTTGTGAATCTGAGAGAGGAGAACAGCTTGAACCTGGGTGGCAAAGGTTGCAGTGAGCCAAGATCATGTCACTGCCCTCTAGCCTGAGTGACTGAGCAAGACTCTATCTCAAGAAAAAAATAAAAAATAAAAAAATAATAAAAAATAAAAAATAAAAACACAAAAAAGAAGCAGCTTTTAGTGGGCATGCATCCCACTAAAAAACAAAATACATATATGAACATATTCTCAAATTAATGAATAAATATATAAGGTAATTACAAATTAAAATCACCAATAGACTTTTGTATATCCTCCAGAATGGGCAGATAAAAATGTCTTGCGAGAAAATAAACTAACTGGTACTCTCATATACCACTCTAGGAATTTAAATTGCTACAGCCTTTTTTGAGAAACTATAAAGCTAAATAAATGCATAATCCACCACTCAATTTTTTTCTTATACAAAAAACAAACCAAAATGAGTAAAATCTGCACCAAAATCATGCTCTGGCAGTATTATCTGTAGTAGGAAAAACCTGGAACAACTCAGTATTTCCTACATTTGTAGAATAAATAGTACTTTATCCATACAATGTATTACCATGATCAGCTGAAAAGGAACAAACTGCACCTACATAGAACAACTTAAATGGATCTCACAAATATAAGAAACCATATACAACAAATCATGTATAGAATCCTTTTAATTTAGGCAACAGAAGTCTACAGTGTTAGAATGCAGGATAGAGTATATCTTTGAGAAAGGTAGTGAACAGAAGGGTTCACAAAAGCAGGCTTTAGAAAACAGTAATGTTTTGTTACTGTTTTGTGTGCTGGTTTTATGGGTATGTTTACTTGCTACAAATGTATCATGCTGTATATTTATAATTTGAGCAATTTTCTTTATGTATGCTATAGTAAATAAAATGTTTAGGAAAGTTGTATTTTCAAATAAGTGATTTTCTCCTTTCTTCATGCAAGAAACATCAGTCAACTATTTTAGGGCACAGTTAAAATCTACATGGAAATACTGCTTCTAAAATGTGATGAGGTGTTTTCCATAGCTCAGCATATTTAAAGAGAACATTTACTAATGGTTATCTTCCATGTTAAACAAAGAACCTTCTAGTTTTTGAGAATAATACTTTCATCTGTTAGCAACAATTGGAATGAATTGCGCTCAGCAAATTTCCCATAGTTTTGGAGTCCATAGTCTGCACAGAAATCCAGATAACTCTAACATAATCTCTGCTATTTCCTTAATATTCTTCAATGTGGGTTAGATTTTTCAAATTTAGTAGAAATGAGAGTATTGAAAGAAACTGACAGGATCTGAAATAATCTTCCAAGAAAGCCATCTGTCATCAAGCATTATACAAGTATGTCATTTTATTAGGGGACTTCACAATTACTGTTGTTTTTTTGTTTGTTTGTTTGTTTGTTTTTTACAAATTGAAGGCTTGTGGCTACCCTGCTTTGAGCAAGTCTGCTGGCACCATTTTTCCAACATCATGTACTCACTTCATATTCTCGTGTTACATTTTGGTAATTCTCATAATTTTTAAAACTGTTCAATATGATTATATTAGTTATGGTGATACTATTTGATGTTACTGCTGTTATTGTAATTGCATCTATATATGATGATGCATCTATATATATATGATAAATTGTTCTGG
The DNA here is from genome assembly GCF_048565385.1 of Saimiri boliviensis. Taxonomy (NCBI): domain Eukaryota; kingdom Metazoa; phylum Chordata; class Mammalia; order Primates; family Cebidae; genus Saimiri; species Saimiri boliviensis. Next base: position 28,106,369 of record NC_133452.1, on the reverse strand, counting down.
CCTGCTCCACTGATCACACCTTCTTTTGTCTCTCTCCCTTTCCTTGAACCTTTCATTTAGCTGAGACACACCAATATTGAAATTAGGTCAGTGAATAACCCTACAATGGCCTCTAAGTGTTCAAGTGGAAAAAAAGTGACACATCTCTTACAGTAAATCAAAAGCTAGAATGACTACTAAGCTCAGTAAAGAAGATATGTCAAAGGCTAAGATAGGCTGAAAGCTGGACCTCTTGAGCCAAGTAGCCAAGTCTAAAGCAAAGGAAAATTCTCTTAAAAGATATTAAAAGTGCTACTTCAGTGAATGCATGAACAAAACAGCCTTATAGTTTATATGGAGAAAGTTTCATTTGTCTTCATGGAAGATGAAACCAGCCATGACATTCCCTTAAGCCAATGCCTAATCCAGAGCAAGGCCCTAACACTCTTCAACTTGATGAAGACTGAGTCAGGTAAAGAAGTGGGAGAAGATACGTCTGATGCTAGCAGAGATAAGTTCATGAGGTTTAAGGGAAGAAGTCATCTCTATAACATAAAAAAGTGAAGTGAAGCTGCAAGTGCTCATGTAGAAACTGCAGTTATCCAGAAGGTCTACCTCAGATAACCATAACAACACTAAACAACAGACTTTCTATGTAGACAAAACAGCCTTCCACTGGAAGAAGTTGATGTTTAAGACTCTTATAGCTAGAGAGAAGTCAATGTCTAGCTTTAAAGCTTCAAAGGACAGGCTGACTCTCTTTTTAGTGGCTAATGCAGCTAGTGGTTTTAAATTAAAGCCAATATTCATTTACCATTTTGAAAATCTTAGGGGATTTAAGAATTACACAAAATCTACCATATGTATTCTCTATAAATGAAAGAACAAAGTCTGAAAGACAGCACTTCTGTTTGAAGCATGGTGTATTAAGTATTTTAAGTCCACTGTTGAGACCTACTGCTCAGAAATAGATTCCTTTCAAAATATTACTGCTCGTGGACAATGCACATACTCACCCAAGAGCTCTGACACATAAACATGTTGTTTTTATGCCTGCTGATGTGACAGCTGTTTTGCAGCCCATAAGTGAAAGAGTAATTTCAACTTTTGAGTTGTGTTATTTAAAAAAGTATATTTTGTAAGGCTGTAAATGCCATAGATGTGAATCCCTTGATAGATCTGGATAAAGTAAATGGAAAATTTTCTGGAAAGGACTTATCATTTTACATGTTATCAAAAATATTCATGATTCATGAGTGAGGGTCAAAATATCAACATTAACAGTAATTTCGAGAAGTTGATTACAATCCTCATGGATGACTTTGAATGTTTCAAGACCTCCATGGAGGAAGTGACTGCAGATGTGGTGAAAATATCAGGAAAACTAGTAGTAGAAGTGGAGGCTGAAGATGTAACTGAATTGCTGTAATCTCATCATAAAACTTAAGCAAATGCGAAAATGCTTCCTATGGATAAGCAAAGAAAGTGGTTTCCTGAGATGGAATCTACTCATGCTGAAAATTCTGTGAACATTGTTGAAATGACAACAAAAGTTTTAATAAATTACATAAACTAAGTTGAAAAAGCAGAGGCCGGATTTGGAAGACTGACTCCAATTTTGAAAGAAGTTCTACTGTAGTTCAAATGCTATCAAACAGTAATACATGCTACAGAGAGATTTCTCATGATAGGAAGAGTCAATCAATGTGACAGACTTAATTGTTGCTTTCATTGTTAAAAACTGCCACAGTCACCCTAACCTTCAGCAGACAACATCTAGGTCAGTCAGCAGTCATCAATATTGAGGCAAGGCCCTCCACCAGCCACAAGATTATAATTCAATGAAGCCTTAGATGATCATCAGCCACACTATTTTTTTTAATTAAGGTATTATATTTACCCAAAGAAGAATTAGTCATTATATGAAAAAGGCACATGCACACATATGTTTATTGCAGCCCAATTCACAATTGCAAAGATATGAAACCAACCTAAGTGCCCACTGGCTAATGAATAGTTAAAGAAAATTTGGTGTGTGTGTGTGTGTGTGTGTGTGTGTGTGTGTGTGTGTATACACACATATATAATGTAATATTACTCAGCCATATAAAGGAACAAAATAATGTCCTTTGCAGCAACTTGGATGGAGCTGGAGGCAAGGATTCTAAGTGAAATAACAGCAATAGCAACTGGAGATAGACAAATTCCTAAGCAGACAAGGAAAGGTCCCCTGTGAAACCTAATTTTCAAGCCAAGGACAGTTTAAAGCCTGAAAACTGAGCTGCTAGTTCTGGATGAGTCCACCATGAGAGTGTGAACTTCTATCCTTGTCTTACTCTCTCTCTCGATTGGTTCCTTCTGAATGATACCTTTTAGCTAATTAAATGGTGCTTTTTACAAACCACCCATGGACCAATCAGCACACACTTTCCCATCCTAAGCCCATAAAAACCCTGGACTCAGCCTCACAAATGACTACCTACCTTCAGGTCCCCTCTCACAGCTGAGAGATTTCTTTCTGTTATTCAATAAAATCCTACTCTGCCTTAATCATTCTCTTTGTCTGCGTACCTTAGTCATGGGAAAAGAACCTGGAACTTGCTGAACTATGGGAGTGAAACACCTTTATGCTCCTGAATGTTGAGCTGCGGGTGGTGAGAGTAAAAGAGCTGTAACACTCCTTCCCACTCGCCCTAACAATGTGAGAGAAGACGACTCTGGGTGCCACACCCTCTCCCTTACCAAACTACAGGAGTGAAAAAGCTGAAACATCAGGAATGGAAAACCAAATACCACATGGTCTCACTTATAAGTGGGAGCTAAGCTATGAGTACACAAAAGCTTATACAGTGATATAATAGACTTTGGAAACTGTGAAGGAAGAAAGTGGGAAGGGGTATGGGATTAAAAAAACTACAATATTGGTTGCAATGTACATTACTCTGGTGACAGGTGCACTAAAATCTTGGAGTTCACTGCTACATAATTCATCCATGTAACCAAAAACCACTTGTATACCAAAAGCTATTGAAATTAAAATAAATTTTAAAAAAGAAATCAGATTTCTTGACAAGCTGTGAGACCTTGAAGATTCTCCTAATCTCCTGCATATCCTCACAGTTTCTCATTCATGAAATAAGCATAATATTAGCCACCTATTAGTTTCTCTAAGAGAATCAATAAACAAATGAACATATTTTAAATGAACCACTAAGTACAAATAGCAGTCATGATGTCTGACATGTAGCAGCACTCAAGGACTGTTAGTTTAACTTTCACTTACACCACTCATCATTAACTGTTACTAGGCTTTTGGGAAATAACCCACTGTTAAGAGTTTAATAATGACATCACAATGTAGGTAACATTACAGTGGATTTTATGTATATATGTATGTATGTATTTAATATTTTGTGGCAAGGTCTCACTCTGTGGCCCAGGCTGGAGTGCAGTGATGCAATTATAGGCTTACTGTAGTCTCAACCTTCTGGGCTCCAGTGACCCTCCCATATCAGCCTCCAGAGTATCAGGACTACAGATGCATGCCACCATGCCAAGCTAATTTTGTTTTTTAATATTTTTCTTTCTTTTTTTTTTTTTTTTTTTTGTAAAAAAAGTGTCTCTCTTTGTATCTGGGACTGATCTCAAACTCCCGAATGTTTTCTAGCATTTTGTTTATGAGAAACCTCCTTATTCTCTTGATCTATGATGTTTTCTACTACTTCAAAATGTTTCTGATCTTAATTTTTAAATAATGATAAAAAAATTTAATGAGCATGGAACAAGAAACTCTGTGTCATTTTTAAGTTCTTTTTTTCTGTGAGTTTTTTTTTTTTATCATTTACTATGTTTTGCAGAGTCTGTTATGTTTTTCTTCCAAAGCTTCTGATTATTCTCATTTCCTTCACTATAACTGTTAACTTTATCTGGATTCCAAGCACATTTTAAAAATCTTCATAGCAGGCTGGGCTCAGTGGCTCATGACTGTAATCACAACACTTTGGAAGGCCGAGGCAGGTAGACCATGAGGTCAGGAGTTTAAGACCAGCCTGACCAATATGGTGAAACCCTGTCTCTACTAAAAATACCAAAATTAGCTAGGCATGGTGGCACCTGCCTTTAATCCTAGCTACTCAGGAGGCTGAGGCAGGAGAATCATTTGAACCCGGGAGGCGGAGGTTGCAGTGAGCTGAAATTGCACCACTTTACTCCAGCCTGGGCGACAGAGCAATTCGTAGCAATGTATTTTTACTTTATCCATTGATTTTAATACCAATATCCAATATTAATATATGCCATATGTAGGGATTCATTCAATTATATTCCTGACAACAATTATGACTTACCTTTGTGAAGGCACCATTATCTCTCATAAAGTTCAGAGTAAGTGTCCTTGTAACTGTTATATCCAGTGTGGCCACAGTTTTAAATATATAGGCCAAATAATTTTCTGATCACTATATTAGAAGCTACTGAGATAGTACAGAAGATAAGCAAGATTAAACTGCTTCAAGGTTTGAAAACAGTAAACAGTAACCTAAATAAACCAATATTAAGTGGTTTAAAAAATCTACTAAACTTCCATATTTGCCTGACAACAGCCCTGATATGTAGCTTAGATACATAGGCCATAATATTTTTTTTTAACTAGGATTGTTAAAGAAATGATTCAAGACTAGAGACAGTTATAATTTTTATATTCATTTAAATTATAGTATCACAGCACTCTGAAAAACGTTATCTCTAATCTTCCATAAAACAAGAGTTGATAACAATGCTGAACAAATTCTGTTGGCATGAGTCTCTGACAGGGCAGCTTTGATTTATGCTGTAGCTTTCATAAGGAGCTGCTGAAGAAGATACAGTTCAATAAATTAGAAGCACAAGGAAGAAGAGTGAATGCCTGCCAGCTATGGAATGTTTACATGATTTACTTGCTACAGTAAAGCTTACTAGAGGGATTACAGGAGAAGCTAATCATGAAATAACATTTTCTGATATTTTGTCCCCTTGGAATTCAGGAATAAAATTCTGCGGCATTGAAATTAAACAAATACCACTCATTCTTTTGAAGACAAAGTATGCCACATGCATCTTACAAAAGAAAAATCAGAGGAAATGGACTGGCATAGCTATTGCTCTGAATATTCTTTCAACAGTTTAGGCCTTTGCTCAGAAACAATAGGATGAAAATCAGCAGGTGGGTACATAAGTAAGCAGTATAGATCATCAAAAAGAAAAGTAGATATGGATATCTGACTACTACTTTTCCAACTACTTAAAAATAGTTTTGTTTATTTTTTCATATTTTTCTTTTTTAAATAAGTACTTAATGCTATAAATGTCCATTGAATAATAGTTTATACTCCAGTCCACAAATTTTGATATGCTGCATTTCCCTGTCAATTTATTTTAAAATGCTCTCTAATGTCTCTTATGAATTTTCTTAAATTTTGACTTAAGGTTAATTATGAGTATGTTGATTCACTTCCAAATATTTGGACATTTTCCAAACAAATTTCTGTTCCTGATTTCTTGTTCCATTTTTTTTTTGAATTAAAAAAAAACTCACACTTTTAAATTTTCCTTAAAAAGAGAGAGTTTGATTGCAGATGGACAATCACAGAATACTGGATCAACATCTTACCTGAATTGTGTTAGCTATCAATTGCTGCTATGTAACAACATTACTGCAAATTTAGTAACTTAAAACCACACATTTATTTTTTTTCACATTTTCTCTGAGTCACCAATCTTGGCACAGCTTAGAAGTATCCTCACCAAGGTTTTAATTAAGGTATGAGCCTGGGCTTGAGTGTCTCATCAGAATGCTTGACTGGGGAAATATTTAATTCCAAACTCATTCAGTTTGTTGGAGAATTTACTTCACCACAGCTTTAAGACTAGTGGTTTTACTTTCTTGCTGGCTGTCTAAAGGCTGCCTTAGGTTTTTCCCACATGGGATTCTTTAACAAAAACTGATTACTTCCCCAAAGCCAGCAAGGGAGTGAGGAATTCCAGCAAGAAGGGCAATATAATCTGCATAATGTAATCGTGTACATATAATCACATACATCTCATCATCTTTGTATCTCATATTTGACTTGATTTTTATGAAGATCTTTTTCTGATTTTTATAAATTAATTTTCCTTTTCTGTGGCTCAGTAAGTACATAGTGCACACCATCTTCAACAGACAGTTTAGAAGAGACATCTAGAGTCCTTGGTTAGAAAATATAAATAAAAAAGAAGCTGTTCACAACGTTATCCTTTTTCTCCTGGACATCTCTATTTCTTATATATTTTTCCATAAATATTTCCCATTATTTTAATATTTGGTTGGTAGGAGGTTACAAAGTAAAACGTTCTAGTGATAGTTAATTTTACATGTCAACTTGGCTAGACTCTGTGCCCAGTTCTTTGGTTGAACATCAGTCTAGGCATTACTATTAAAGTAGTTTTTAGATGGGATTAATATTTAAATTAGTATATTTTTGACAAGCTGATTACCCTTTATAATGCAGATGGAACTCATCTAATTAGTTGATCGTCTTAAGAGCAGGTTTTCTGAAGAAGACATTCTCTTCAAAACGGTAGCTTAGAAATTCTGTTTCCAGACTGATTCCCTGTGTAATTTCGAGTCAAGATTGCAGTATCAACTTTTACCAGTATATCTAGCCTGATAGCCTGTTTTTCAAATTTTGGACTTGCCAAGCCAAAGTCTTAAAATAAATTTATCTTGATAGATAGATGATGATGACAGATAGATAGATAGATACATACATAGATGCAGATGATATAGATATAGATACAGATATATCCTACTGGTTGTTTTTATCTAGAGAATGCTGGCGAATACAGTCCTGGTATAAAGGTAGAAGAAGTAAACCAGTAGTTCCTTCCTTTAGAGAAGGGAAATATTAATATCTTTGATATTTAGTACATATTACAATGCAGGAGATATTATTTAGTGAATAGGAATCAGACGTCTTAGACAAAGGAGAAATTGCCTTAGTGGCTCCAAGTTCTGGGAGAACAACCAGGTTGTGGCTCACAGAAAAGATATCATGGACCTCGATGATTGTAGTCTTCTACCTACTGAGACAGCAAGGGCATTCTAGACACTCGCAAATGGATGCCTTGGGTAGGATATTGGTTCTAAGTGCTCAAATACATAGGGTTAATTGATATAGCCAGGTTTTACCTATAGTTTACGACTTGGGAGATTGTCACAAAAAGACTCTTGAGGCTTACTCGTGGAGTCCCCAGAATCCTCATAAAAAGAGCAGGCTCAGATGAAGCTTGATGCTCTCAAAATTGTGGAACCAGCTGGGCATGGTGGCTCATGCCTGTAATCCCAGCACTTCGGGAGGCTGAGGCGGATGGATCACCTGAGATAGGAGATGAATGGAGACCAGCCTGGCAAACATGGTGTAACCCCGTCTTTACCAAAAAAGTACAAAAGTTAGCTGGGTATGGTGGCAAGCGTCTGTAATCCCAGCTACACAGGAGGCTGAGGCAGGAGAATTGCTTGAACCCGGGAGGCAAAGGTGGCAGTGAGCCAAGATGACACCATTGCACTCCAGTCTAGGCGACAAGGGCGAAACTCTGTCTCAAAATAAACAAAACAAACATACAAAAATCACAGAGCCAGGGCAAGTAAAAACTGCTTTTCTACTATTCAGAAAACCTGAAAATACCCGTCCTTGTCAAGTATTGTAAATCCCAATTGTTACTGCTCATAACTATACCTTTAATAGCAAAATTCATTTTGAAAGGAGAACATTCATATATGGTAGCATAGTAAAATATCAACATTTTATGTGTATTTTAGGTAATACTTCACCACATACCTAGTAAAAGACTTGTTTGAAAAATCACCAAAATTTTCCTCCAACACTTCTCTGCTCTTCAGTAGTTTTAAAATATTACTAAGCAGTAGTATTACTTAAAAGGAATTTAAAAAAAAAAAAAAACTCTGCCTTTTCAATGGAAGAGGTATTGCAATTAAAACTGCTAAGACATAGAAAAAGCTGTCTGCACAGTAGTATACCCAAGCTGAATATTAAATATATAGATATATGAAAGACTCCCTAGGGAAGATGAGCTTTTTAATCATAGTGTTTGACTTTCCATATCTGATTTGTTGCTTCTTATATGGCAGGAGGATGGACTGGGGATCACATTTTTCTCTAATTTCTTGATAAGCACTACTATCAACCTGACAGCCTGGACTGATTAAATATCCCTATTCACATGCAGACATAACCACTGCCTTTAAGAGTCTCTGAGGCTAAAATTAAATGTAAATTAACACAGTCCCAAACCCCTCTTCAGCTTTCTTCCTTTCAGATAATCATTGCATGCTACTTCATAGAGAAAAGACAGTATACTTACAAATCACACTTGTTTGTTTTTTTTATTTTATTTTATTGATCCAGTGATTGAGACCCTGTCTTGGGAAACATAGTAAAATCGCATCATTAAATCAAGCCAAAATTTAATTTTCAAAGAGGAATGCATAAACATAGACCCCTATAAGCATGCATTTTAAAACAGGAAAGTTGAGAGTTTAGGGAAGCAAGAAAGAAGTAAGCATGCATTCGAGGTCTAGTACAGCAAATGCTAAATTAGAGAAGACAGAACGCAAGACAGAAAATCCAGGTAAGAACCCTAAGCCCCATGTTGTTACCCTATTGTGGACAATGTGGGGCTAGACTCAATGATAAACAGTTGACACAATAAGAATATGTAACTTTGACCTGGAGTCCTGATCAGCAGTGCTGGTAATGAGATGCTAGAGGTTTCTGAGTGGCTTGAAGGTTCTGTGAGCCAGAATTCTTTATGGGCATCTATTTAAAGTCAAAGTTATTAGTCCCCTGGGAGGGCTGAATTCAGAGGGACAGAAAAACAGATACAGCTGGCTGAATTGGAACAAAATATTGTTCAGGAAGATGGCTGGAGGGTGAAATTATGCTATTGCCAAGATCTTTCAAAAAATCTTCTTTCTGCTACATTGCTACTGATACAGTTTGACTTTTCATTAATTTAGCTGAGAGTGACTATGCTTCCATATCAGCATCGCCTGACAATCTTACTACCTTTGGTCATCAATTTTCTTTGTAAGTACTGGAACATATACTGCTAACTTTTTCCATTTTTCTCAAACCACAGACTTATTTTCCCCTCTTTCCCACTTCCACTTGCAGAATAACAGAAATTATCCCACCTGCATCTCCCCAATATTTAGAAACTTCTCTTTCCTTCCCCTAAAAGGTGATACCTTTACCCATTCTCTGGTGTCCAGCCATACCATATTCACAGGATATTTACAGTATTAGCTGCTTTTTTCATTTCTGTATCTCCCGTTTCTATCATTGCCATCTCTCTCTATATCATTGCCATCAGTATTTGAATGTGCTCAAAATGTTCACACCTTGAAAAATGTCATTCTTTGATCCACCCACCCCACTCCTCATGACCTGCATTTCTCATCTTGTTTCCTTTATGGGCAGTCATTACTATGTCACACCTTCCCTTTCTTACTTAAATCTCATTACAGAGAAATAACCTGAGAGTTCGAAAATATCACATAGTGTCTGGCCAGAGAATGCAAAAATCTCTAAATCTTTCCCCTCCAAACACATCAATACTTAGGAAGGATCCATAGGAACAAAAAATTAATGTATCAAATAATTGCAAAATTATTATTAAATTTAAATAAATAGGAAGATAGACAGTTTGATACATTAAACAAAATAACCAAATGAAAAATGGCATAAGTGACCAAAGGTGCAATGTAGATAAAAAATGGATTGAAGGATTCAATTTAAAAGTGGCATAAAGGTTGCTTTCTACCTCTGCCCTAATTCAAAATCCAGATAGTTCACTGATGCCTTCCAAATTAAATCACAAAATACTTTTTTTCTTCAGAATTACAGATGGGTATATCAAGCTGCTTCTTAGTACATCTCCTCTTGGATGTTTCATTGAAACCTCTGAGCAACATGTCCAAAACTGAAATTATAATTCCCTCCCCACAGAAAGAGAGGACACATTCTTCCTCCATTTCCTCTCTCTACAATTGTGATATGTGTGATGAGATGGAGACTTTATCAACTTGGTCCTTGACTACCAGTGATAATCATGCTCCCAGATGGATTTTAATTAGGGTTTTCAGATACAGGAAATAAAAATATAGCATACCCATTAAATCTGAATTTCATAGAAGCAATAATTTTTCTTTTTTCTTTTTCTTTTTTTCTTTTTTTTTTTTCTTTTTTTTTTTTTTGGCACAGAGCCTTGCTTTGGCACCCAGGCTGGTGTGCAATGGCACGATCTTGGCTCACTGCAACCTCTGCCTCCTGGGTTCATGTGATTCTCCTGTCTGAGTCCCCAGAGTAGCCAGGATTACAGGTGTGCATCCTGCCAATTTTTATATTTTCATTAGAGACAAAGTTTCACCGTGCTGGCCAGGTTGGTCTCAAAGTCCCGACCTCAGGTGATCCACCTGCCTAGGCTTCCCAAAGTGCTGAGATTAGAGGTGTGAGCCACCATGTCCAGCCAAAAAATATTTTTTTAGTATAAGTAATTCCTAAATACTACATGGGATATAGTTACACTGAAAAGACATACATTTGTTTATCTGATATTTAAGATTGATTTGATGTCAAATATTTTATGTAGCAACCGTACGTATTATAAACATGTAGACTGAATAAAAACTAAAGTTGGTTTTGTAAGACTTTGAAATTTGGGGGTCATTGGTCATCACAATATAATCGAACATATCCTCACTAATACAGCCATGCTTCATCCACTATTAAGAAAAAAAACTTACAGGATTAAATGCCTGATTTTTAGGGTTTATAAGTATATCTTTCCCCATTTAAGATTAATGTCTTATTCTGCCAAAATCATTGCCTTATTCATGTGACAGCCACCCCTTCCAAATCATTCACTATGGCTATAAAAATGCTGTAACTATTCCTATCCTATACTTAGTTTTGTAAAATCTATATATCAAACCAATTACCAAGGTATAGTACAAACTTTTAACCATCCTTACCCCCAAAATGTTTTAAACTAAAGATAAGATATAGGCAATTTTCTTGATGTTGTCAAATCATGCCATAAAACATAGACAGATCCAATTTCACTGTAAAGTCACATTTAATCACAAGGGTAAATTATGATAAACACTCAGAAATATAATTGGAGAAATGATGGCTCTGAACAGGAAAAGGTTGGGAAAGGAAGTGTTGCCTTCACACTTGTGCCTTCCTAACTTTGTGCTGAATAATCATCTCAGGCCAGAAGTTTCAATTTAGGAAACCCAACCCTATTATATTTGTTGTTTTCAGAAGCACTCCCCAGTCAGGTCCAGAAATGAGGAAAACAAACAGTGTTTAGCAAAGAAAGCTGCATAAGAATAGATGCATTGCCCGGAAACTCAACTGCCTGGTGTGGTGTTCCCACGATTGATCCACTTTAGGAAAATAAGTACTGCAGGCTAGCAACAATATGTTGCAAGGCAAGTACTAGAGCCTGGATGATTTACCGAGTTGGCCTCAGTTTTGCCGATACATGTACTGCCAGGTTTATGAGCAGAAAGATAACAAGATTAATACACAGCACATCTATGTCTCTGAATGAGTAAGTCAGTAAAAAAAAAATCACTAAAATAAATTGGGATTCTACTACAAGGATATAGAACAAGAGCACCTACTACAGTCTAATAAATGTACACATGTAATTATGTGGTGTTTGTTTCCCTGGGACTCATCTCTTACTTCTTGTTTTTGTTCTTTTGCTTTTTAGAGGCAGGGTCTTACTCCATTGCTAAAGCTCTGAGGTGCAGTGGCATGATGAAGATTCAGTGCTGCAGCATCTAACTCCTGGGCTCAAACTATCCTTCTGCCTCAGCCTCTTCTGTAGCTGAGATTACAGGTGCATGCCAAAATACCCAGATAATTTTCTTATTTTTTGTAGAGATGGAAGTCTCACCTCATTGCCAAGGCTGGTCTTGAACTCCTGGCCTCAAGCAATCTTCCTGCCTTGGCCTCCTAAAGTGCTGAGATTATGGGTGTGAGCAAGCACACCTGGACACCAGCTTCTTAGAATTTTTAATTCTCTTTTGTAATCTAAAAGAACCTATGGACTACCTATTATAACTAAGAAGATTCCCACATTGCTAATTGATACAAGATGAATATTAAAAAGTCAACACCACTCCTATGAAGCACTATTAGTTAAAATTCTCATAGAATAAGATGCTGATATAAAGATTCAGGCACAAGTGATTTTTCAAGCAACTATTCTATAAGATATAAGAAAGCAAATGATAGAATCAGGTCAGAAAAGTGGAAAAAGTCAATAAGAAGTGCATGAAAATATGAGAGGTCACAACTTCAACCTAATCCCACAATGAGCTCTAGATTTTAAATTCAGAGTTCATCTCATTTGGTTGTCAACTTGTACTCTAGATAATATTGGCTATAATCTATAGCAAATAGATTTTACCATATATACCAATATATTTCACCATATATACCAAATTTTCACCATATACAATACTCTAGACTCTATTGGCTATAATCTACATATATCAATAAGAGTAGGGGTAAAACTCAGACAATGTAAGCTCTCCATAAGGAGAGGAGGAATAGCTCTCTGAAAGTCCCAGGGGTGACCCTATAGCAGCCAAGCGTTTATAAGCCTGGCACTAGGCAAACAACATAGTAAATGGGCTGAAGCATCTGGACATCACAGGAGGTGTAGTTTCTAATTTCCAAAATATCTAATTTGAAAACTTAAGTAAGACATAAGAGATATTTACAATAGCATAGAAATGATAAACAATTAGTAAATACTATGAATTTAATGTTTGTGATCCCCCAAAATTTATTGTTGAAACCATCATCCTCAAAGTGATGATATTTGAAGACGAGGTCTTTAGGAAGTATTATTGGGTCATAAGGGTGAATCCCTTATTATAGGATTAGCACCTCTATAAGTAGAGACACTAGGAAGATTGTGTGTAGGCTCACTCTCTCTCCCCACCCCTTGACTTGCCATCACCCTGTGAGGATACTGTGAAAAGGCAGCTATCTGGAAATCAGGAATAGTGCTATGATCAAGCCCTCAACCATACTGGCCTCCAGATCTCAAGACTACCAGACTCCAGAAATGTGAAAAATAAGTATTTATTACTTAAGCCATCTGGTCTGTGGTGTTCTATTGTAACAGTCTGAATGGTAGATAACTAAAGAGAAGTGCAAAATACCATTTCAGAAATGTAACTGAAGTAAGAAAAGAAGAAGTTGGAGAGGTAAATGATGTTAATGGATTATAAATGTTAGAAATGTAATGTTGTAAACAAAGTACTTTTCCAAAACTGATCTATAAATGTAATGAAACATCAACAGAAATTTCAACGCTACACACCTACATCTATCTGATCATCAACAAGGTCAACAACAACAACAACAAAAAGCAACAGAGAAAAGACTCTCCATTGAATAAATTGTGTGATAACTGGCAAGCCACATACAGAAAAATGCAACTGGACCCTTAACTTTCACCGTACAACAAATAATTCAAGATGAATTAGACATTAAAATGTAGGACCTCAAAACTACAAAAATCCCAGAAGAAAACTTATGAAATACCCTTCTTGACATGGGCCTTGGAAATAATTTTTCACTAAGCCCCCTAAAACAATTGCAAAGGAAACAAAAGTTGACATATGGGATTTACTTAAACTGAAGAGCTTCTGCACAGAAAAAGAAGCTATCAACAAGGTAAACAGACAACCTACAGAAAGCAGAAAATATTCACAAACTAGGCATCCAACAAAGGTCTAATATCCATCATCTATAAGGAACTTAAATCAACAAGCAAAAATATAATAACCGCATTAAAAATGGGCAAAGGATATGAACAGACACTTATTAAAAGAAGACATACAAAGGGCCAACAAATACGTGAAAAAATGCTCATCATCACTAATCATTAGATAAATGTAAATTAAAACTACAGTGAGATACCATTTTACACCAGTCACCATGGCTATGATTAAAAAGTCCAAAAACAACAGATACCAGTGAGGCTGCAGAGTTCAGCCTCACTGTTATGGGGAGGCAATTTACCTCAGCCACTGTAGAAAGCAGTTTAGATATTTCTTAAAGAATTTAGAACTATCATGAAACCCAGCAATCCCATAACTATGTATATACCCAAGCAACAATAAATTGTTCTACCAAAAAGATGTGTGTATTTCTATGTTCATTGCACACTATTCACAGCAGCAAAGACATGGAATCAACCTAGATGTCCATCAATGGTGGACTGAATAAAGAAAATGTGGTACGTATACACCATGTTATACTATGTTGCCACAAAACAAGAACAGAATTATGTCTTTTGCAGCAACATGGATACACCTGGAGGCCGTAATTCTACATGAATTAACACAGGAACAGAAAATCAAATACTGCATGTTCTCACTTGTAAGTGGAAGTAAAATACTGGGGGGCTCACTTGTAAGTGGAAGTAAAATACTGGTAACAGGAGACACTGCAGACCAGTAGAGTGGGGAGAAAGAGAGTGGGATGTGGATGGAAAAACTACCAATGGAGAAGGAAAAGAATCCAAAACATCTGTCCAAACTTTGCAGAAAATAATATAGTAAAATAAATAAATAAGAAAATTCTGAAAAGGCATATAAAAAAGTCGGTTTGTCTACCAAATTCAGTGACATTTTCCATGTTGGTAATGATTGAATACACGTGATTGTGGTCTACAAAGATGAAAAACAAACAAAACAGAACAATTATTGACCAGAGATTGCATAAGCATGTTGATAATCCATGATGTGTGTAAAGTATCAGATAAATCTGTGGAAATAACAAAAATCAGAAAAATAATGAGATGAAGACGTATAAGATAAACTAACCAGAGCAATAATAAGGTGTTATTAATTATAAAACAGAATCTTATTCAACCATAAAAAGAAATGGACTAGGAGCAGTGGCTCATGCCTGTAATCCCAGCCTTTCAGAGGCCGAGGTTAGCAGATCACCTGAGTTCAGGAGTTCGAGATCAGCCTGAGAAACATGGAGAAACCCCATCTCTACTAAAAACACAAAATTAGTCGGGAGTGGTGGTACATGCCTGTAATCCCAGCCACTCGGGAGGCTGAGGCAGGAGAATTGCTTGAACCCAGGAGGCTGAGGTTGTGGTGAGTCAAGATTAGGCCATTGCACTCCAGACTGGGCAACAAGAGCAAAACTCTATCTCAAAAAAATAGAACAAACGAACAAAAAAAGTGGAGTACTGATTGAAGCTACAGCATGAATGAACCTGGAAACATTGTGCTGAGGAAAGTATTCAGATACAAAAGGCCACATACTGTATGATTCTACTTATATGAAATGTCCAGAATAGGCAAACCTAGAGTCAAAAAGTAGATCAGAAATTGAGAACCATGGGTTATGTTATAGAGATAGTGCTGTCCAACTTTTCTTCATTTTCCAAGCAGAATTCATCACTATAGTAAAAATAAATTTTAAAAAGTATTTCTTTCTCATATTGGTAGATCTTAAACAAAAAAATTAAACAGATTATGAGTGAATTTTTTTCTTAAATTGTTGGACATGAATTTCATCATGTCTACTATTTGTCTACTATGAAATACAGATTCTTATACCGAATGCCTTTCCAAAGTTCTTATTGCTAATAATATGTACAACTCATTTTCTGTTCATATATCCTAGAGGAGGAAATGGGAGCCTGTTGTTTTAGACAGTGATTAGAAATTGATCCTTAGAACCCATTTCTTTAGATTGATTAATTCACCTTAACAGTTTGATTTAAACAATTCACTGTAACTAGTTTGATTTAAACAATTATCTGGAAATCGCCCAAAGCAACCTTTTCTCAGATATATTTTGTGGCTTTAAACACAGGCTATTGATCTAATTATCAGTTGCTGTTTTTCAAAACATACAGCAAATTTACCTGCTATATCAGTTGCTTTTGGGTATATTTGAATAATCTGATTGACATTTTAGTAACTATTATACTTAATGTTAATAAATGTTATTTAGTACATTTTCTAGGTAGAAATTAAAGTTAAAAATGCGTTCAGTTGGCTCAGTTATTGAATCTGCAAATGCCTTCAAAATGAGAGAAGTCAGAATATTTATTCTAACAGATTTAGTGTCCTATAATCAAGTAACATGTCCAGTAATGAAATTTAAGGTCTAGCAAATTGCTCTCTTCATAGAAAGTCATGGAAATACAAGCATAACTTAACCTTCACACAGACATATACACAAACATACATTCTGTCTTTTGCATTATTACCTACGATCAACATTTCTTCTTTATTTCTTTGTATTTCAAAAGGAGGACATAAAATAAGTAGCTGCTCCCAGAAAATGTTATAAATATAGCCTAATTTTATATATAACCTTAAAATTTGGATTAATTTGTAGAAAGAAATACAGGAATTGTTTCTGTTTATTTTAGATTTAAGTACCTTAGGTTCTCACAGCCAGTATATAGCACAGACATCATTCTCTTTAAAGTTCCTTCATCTATGATCGTTAGAATCTTTGAAATTATATGTATGGGTAAATGAAGGGATATGGATACTTCTCAGGCAAGTAGTGGCTTAGTGTGGACATCTGTTGGGTTTTTTCTGCCAAAAATATCTACCCTGTGTTCAGACATCAGTTTGTGCAAAAGAGATTAACCTACTCTAGGCATTTTAATCAGAAAATGAATAAGGTGATTAAATGATACTGAATTTTCTAAAGAATTGGGTCCTTGGATGGGCCATCCAAAATGACTCACAGAACAATAAAGAATTGACCATTAGAGAAGCTATTTCCTCTGAGGCTACTGGATCTATGCTAGACAAAAGAAGTTGACACACAACTGCCTCTTGGACAACTGAAGAGTGGATATTGGAAAGTTATTACGTTGGTGTAAAAGTAATTGTAGTTTTTTGGCTGGGTGAAGTGGCTCACACCTGTAATCCCAGCACTTTGGAGGCCAAGGCAGGCAGATCACCTGAGGTCAGATCAAGACCAGCCTGACCAACATGGAGAATTACCCGTCTCTACTAAAAATACAAAATTAGCCAAATGTGATGATGCATGCCTGTAATCCCAGCTACTTGGGAGGCTGAGGCCGGAGAATCACTTGAACCCTGGGGGGTGGAGGTTGCAATGAGCAAGATCACACTATTGCACTCCAGCCTAAGCAACAAGAGCCAAACTCCATTTCAAAAAAAAAAAAAAGGAATTGTAGTTTTTGCTGCTAAGTTTAGTATCATTTTGCCATTAAAATTTACTTTTTCTATTTTAATGACATCTTTGTGTCTCATGTGTAGACAATGTTTTTGCCATCTAATTTGAAGATTGCTAATGCTATAAAAAGTATAATTTTAAAAATTCAAATATATTTATTTTTCCACAATTTTTGTGTATCTTGTCTTTATCAAAACAATTTTTACTACCTTCAGGATAAATATAAACTATCCTAAATTGTATTGTTTTTATTGTTTTATAGTTTATGATTGATATTTATAATCCATATTGAACTTTTTAAGTGTCTTACAATAGCAGTATACTTCTACATCCCCATTTTTCCCAGTAAATTAAAATACAACATTTGTCCAATTCCTTTTATATCCCTGTATCTATTTTCAAGGACTCTATTCCAATGATACACATCTAGTCCTCTGTTTATATTATATAATTTCTATCATAATATGTTTCAATACCAGATATGACAAGTGCTTTTATTATTTTGCTTTTTTCAAATTATGTGGTAAGTCTCAGACTTCTTTTTAACATGAAAATTAAGATTCCAAATCTAAAAGCATTAAAATTTAAATTAGAATTGCAGAACATATTATTCTCTGGAAAACTGACGTTTTAATTTTATTTACAATTTATCGCTAGAAATGTGACATACAAGTACATTTGTTTAGTACTTGCTTCTAATTTTTTACTAAATAAAAAGAAATACACCTATTTAAAATATACATCTTTATAATTTCCATTTAACTATTTTGTAATTTTTGATATATATTCATTTCCTTAGGTATGCAAAGTTCAGTTATTTTTAAATTTCCATTATTGTTTCCTGATAATTATGAATTATTTAGAATTACATTGGTACATTCATAAATGATATATTAACTTTTCTACTGTTTTGTTGTTTATTTCTAATCTTACAGATTAATAGAGAGAACTTATGACATATAAAAGTTCTTTCGAATTTGTTGAGACTTCCTATTTTGGCCTAGGACAGTTCAGCTGCAAATGAATGCAGCCTCTGTTTTGAGTGTAGGATTTTATTTATGTCAGTTATATCATATTTGTCCATTTTATTGTTCAAATGTTCTGTCACATTATTATTTATTTATCTATTTTAAAGAGATAAATAATTAAATACAAAGTATTTGGCTTTTTCTATTTCTCTTTGCATTTCTGTCATTTGCTCTATACATGTTGAAGCTCTGTCATTAGATGAATACAGATTCTATATTTGCATACTATCTGTTAATTTTACTTTATTTTACTAATAATCTTGCACATAATACCTATTAATACTCTTGTCTCTAAAATCTTTTTGGTTTTATAACTGATTTGTTTTACTTAGAGTTTTCCTGGTATACATTTTATTCATTATACATTTTATTCATTATCCTTGTATTCCAATTTTTTACTGTAATGCTTAACTTTCACCTTTTAAAAGAGATTATGGTTACAATAAAGTCCAATTGTGTTTAATTTTCAATTCATTTAAATAATTTAAGCCTTTTAAAAGTGAATTCGACTTTTTTGGCAGCCAGGGATTTATAGACAAAATGGGCAAAAAGTTCACAGAGTTCCCATATACTCCCTCAAGCCATCCTGCTTGCTGACCACACCCACTGTATTAGTCTGGGTTCTCTAGAGGGACAGAACTAATATGATATATGTATTTATGAAAGGGAGTTTATTAAGGATAACTGACTCACATGATCAGAAGGTGAAGTGCCACGATAGGCCATCTGCAAGCTGAGGAGCAAGGAAGCCAGCAGTGGCTCAGTCTCAAAACCTCAAAAGTAGGGGAGCCAACAGTGTAGTCTTCAGTCTACAGCCAAAGGCCTGAGAGCTCCTCGTACCTACTGGTGTAAGTCCAAAGTCCACAAGCCAAAGAACTTGGGGTCTCATCTTTGAGGGCAAGAAGAATCCAGCATGAGAGAAAGATAAAGGTTGTAAGACTCAGCAAGTCTGCTTCCTCCACCTTCTTCTGCCTGCTGTTTCTAGGTGTACAGACACTTAATATTAACCATCACACCCATTATAGTTTCCCTTATTGTTAACGCCTTGCAACAGTTTGGTACATTTGTTATGACTGATGAGCAATATGATGCTATGGTTTGAATACTTTCCCCAAAAGTTATGTGTTAAAATCTTCATTACCATAATAATGACATTGGGAGATGAGGTCTTTAAGAGATGATTAAGTCATGAGGGTTCCACCTCATGAATACATTAGTACCAAGTTGGTTAGTTATCTTGGGAGTGAGTTCCTAATAAAAAAGATGAGTTTTAATGATCGCCATTTTAACTGGTGTGAGATGGTATCTCAATGTGGTTTTGATTTGCATTTCTCTAATGACCAGTGATGATGAGCATTTTTTCATATGTTTGTTGGCCTCCTGTATGTCTTCGTTTGTAAAGTGTTTGTTCATATCCTTTGCCCATTTTCGAATGGGCTTGTTTGTTTTTTTCTTGTAGATCTGTTTTAGTTCTTTGTAAATTCTGGATATCAGCCCCTTGTCAGATGGGTAGACTGCAAAAATTTTTTCCCATTCTGTTGCATTACTGGGTATATATCTAAAGGATTATAAATCATTCTACTATAAGGACATATGCACACAAATGTTCATTGCAGCACTGTTTACAATAGCAAAGACCTGGAACCAACCCAAATGCCCATTGACGATAGACTGGATAGGGAAAATGTGGTACATATACACCATGGTATATTACACAGCCATCAAAAACGATGAGTTTGCATCCTTTGTAGGGACATGGATAAACCTGGAAATCATCATTCTCAGCAAACTGACACAAGAGCAGAAAATCAAACACCACATATTCTCACTCATAGGCGGGTGTTGAACAATGAGAACACATGGACACAGGGAGGGTAGCACTACATGCTGGGGTCCATTAGGGGGAAATGGGGGAGGGACGGGGAGGTGGGGAGGTGGGAAGAGGTAGCATGGGGAGAAATGACAGATACAGGTGAGGGGAAGGAAGGCAGCAAACCACACTGCCATGTGTGTACCTATGCAACAATCTTGCATGTTCTTCACATGTACCCCCAAACCTAAAATGCAATTTAAAAAAAAGAAAAAAATATGAGTTTACCCCATTTCCCTCTCTTTCTCAGGTTCTCCATTCTGCCTTCTGGTTCTTTTGCCATGGATGATCCTCACCAGATGCTGGAGCCATGCTTTTGGACTTCCCAGCTTAAATGAATTTCTTTTTTTAACTAAATTACCTTGTCCATTATATTCTGGTTTTTTTTGTTGTTGTTGTTGTTGTTGTTGTTATTTCAGTACTATTTTTTATTGCATTTTAGGTTTTGGGGTACATATGAAGAACATGCAAGATTGTTGCATAGGTACACACATGGCAGTGTGATTTGCTGCCTTCCTCCCCTTCACCTATATCTGGCATTTCTCCCCAAGCTATCTCTCCCCAACTCCCCACCCCCCACTGTCCCTCCCCTATTCCCCCCCAACAGACCCCAGTGTGTAGTGCTCCCCTCCCTGTGTCCATGTGTTCTCATTGTTCAACACCTGCCTATGAGTGAGAACATGTGGTGTTTGATTTTCTGCTCTTGTGTCAGTTATAGCAGCATAAAATGGATTAAGGCATACGGATACATTAATATTAACATTTAAATTAGGGTTAATTCTTGGTGTTCTACATTCTATGGCTTTTCACAAATGTATCATGATAGGAATCCACCATTACAGTATCATATAAACTAGTTTCACTGCCCTAAAATATTCCCTCTCTTAAACCTACTCAATCTTTCCTCCATCCTTCCTAGCACCTACAATTGATAACTTTTTACTCTGCATAGTTTTCCCTTTTCAAGAATATCATGCAGTTGAAACCATATAATGTGTAGTCTTTTCATTTTAGCTTCTTTCATCTTAGGCATTTAAGCTTTCTTCATGTCCTTTTGGGGCAATTTTAGTCTTTGAGTAGGTCACTTAATCTGTTGCCTTTGTTTCTATTACAAATGGATGCCCTATTTTAACTTCCATTTTTGCATTTAGTTCCAAAAATCCTATTCTTCCTCCCTCATAAATTGTAAATTGTTCATTTTATACTTTTTCATATAAAAATCATTAAGCAATAAACTTTCTCAGTCATTGCATATTTTAAAACATCTTTATGCTGCCTCATTCTTGAATGATAAATCCAGTGGTTTTTGAATTGGGATTGACAGTTCTTTTTCCTCCATATTTTCAAGATGTTCATTTAAATCTTTATTGTATTTTTTGTGTTGATAAGAAATTTTCCAATTTATGTGGATAAATTCTACTCTATCTTTCAAGTCTTGATTTCACTTTCTGAATCAAGACATTTTTAGATCCCACATGAATTATGTCCATGTTAAACCCTTTCACGGCACTCTGTGTTTTCCTCCACAGTACTTGTCAGTGTTTGCATGTACGCATTTATTTCTCAGATTACTCATTTAACATTGATTTCATTCCCTCTCCTGACCTGAGGAAATCTGCAGCTTTTGTAATCTACTATACTGCCTGGCACACAATCATAGATCAAGTATTCACTAAACACCTAATAGGCTCCAGGCACCACTCTTGGTATCTTAGATGCATCCATAAACTAAACAGAAAAAAAATACCTGCCCTAAAGGGAAAGGAAAACATAGATGTAACAGATAAAAAAGAGGAGCATGCTAAAGGGTTTAGGAGATGAACTTTGGAGCCATATTGCCAGGGTTCATGTCACAGCCCACCAACTTCCTAGCTTTGGGACTTTTACGAGTCTCCTAACCCTTGTTGCCTGTTTCCTTATTCATAAAACAGAGATAATAGTATCTATGTAATAATGTTATTAGGAAAATTAAAGGATATAATATTTACAAAGAATCAGGTACAGTGTCTAGCATATATTAAGCATCATGTAAGTTTTTGTTAAATAAAAATGTATATCACATGTTATGTTGAGAAGATAAATATTTTATTTTTTTTAAATGAGTATAGTAAAGGGGACTGAGGATAGAAAATAGAGAAGACAGGTGACAATTTCAATAAGGTAGTTACATAGGCCTACTAGTGAAAAGGCAACACTGAAACCAGAAAATTGAAAGAGGTTCAAAGTACCTTTAAATTAAAGAATACATTCTAGCATTTCAAAAATATCCCAAGATTTGGGTAGAATAATAAAAATACTGAATAAGGTAACCAAAATTAAAAAGTAGAAGGGACTTGGTGGTTGGTAAATGAAAATAACAGGTAATTTTAATGGAAAAATAAGATTCAAAATGAATATATAGAGGATAAGGCTTCCTTCCACCCTTTCCACTTGCTGGTACAGTGGGCCATGGAGCATATGAGGAGGGAAAAAAATCACCACTTTGTGAGGGAGCTGTAATTCCACACTTTCACAAAGGAGAAAACTAGCTGGATTAAGGTAAGGCAACGGCTGAGAGAAAAAGATAACTTGGACAGGAGATGGCAGCTAAAACAAAAATTCTAAATAAAATAAAATTATCTTTCTTCCTAATGCAACATATTTATTTAGGGAAAATAAAACATTTGCCTACCTTAATTTTCCTCATAAAATTTCAATTTAAGTTTATATTCAATTTAGATTATATAAGCTAATTATTAATCACTAGCTTTTTAATATGTGGATTAGTGCTTTCAACATCAAATTTGAAAATCATGATAATGAGGATGATGATAATTAGAGTGATTAAAGTGGAAAATCGGAAGAAAAACTATAGTGTTATAAAATTTAAAGAGAAGAAGAAAAAGAAGAAGGAGCAAGAGGACAAGGCAAAGTCAGCTTGAAAATCCCACATGCCATTGAATTCTTTTGCCCACATGTGGCTTTTTGTCAAATGCTACACTAATGAATCCTCCAAAACACATTTCTGCAAATCACTCTACACTACATAGCCTTCGATGTGGAAGACCAGGCAATTTCTGCTCTATTTCCAGTGGTTGTTTGAAAGAAGCTAAAGTTATTAAAACTGATAATACCTATCCTCTCAATGGGCAGAGACTATGTCGTTTTTATTGTCTATTCAGGACTCAGTGATAAATAACACTCTGTTGCAATATATGAGAAATAGATTCAGCTCTGTTCAAATCCTTTGCTCATTAAACAAGCCTCTCTGCCCAAATGCTCTTTAATAAACACTTTTATAAATTTTATCTGGTTTTACAAATTTATTCATAAGCATTATTAGACAACCTCACACAATAGAATTAAAGTCTGTCTCAAACATGTTATTTCTTACATGTAGAAGACTTATGGTTAGAAAATAATGGACTACATGATTTTTCTATGACATGCCAAACGATAGATACATTCAGAAAGCAAAAGTTGAAATTTGAAATCCCACTCGCCATTATAAAAATAATAAAGTACCTCCATTTCACCTCTTGCACTTTTTGGAAGTCATATTTCAATGCTTCTCGCTAGTCTAAACTGACAGTAGAAGTGATTTTTAAATGTTGTTTTTAACTCTTCAGAGATTACTTCACAGAGAGAATATGAAAGTCTTGCCAAGAATAAGTGAAAAAAAAAAAAGTCACTCCCTTGTAATGGCATCATTTTGAAAATCTGGAAAAATAAAACCTAATTCTACAAAGAAAGAAATATGCAAGTTAGTTGAGACAATAAATAATAACAATATATTCAGAAGTCTTTGAAGATAGCCTAAGGGTAGTGGGAACACTTCTCTTTCTTCCATTTCTTTAGTAATTATTCCTGCTGCTTCTAAAAGCATCTTGAGATTTACAGGTACAAATTTATAAAACATGTCTTTTCCAGGTAATTACAATTTAAATATGGCAAACATCATTTTTCTAATGTGGGATAAGCTGAAAACATATAAAATTAATTTTCCATGTGGTACACATTTCGATAAGAGGCTATTTTTACCCAAAAATATATTGACATTATAATTATTAGGGAGAGGGAGAATAACCCTATGACTGGAATTAGGTAGAAAAGAAATACATTTTATTTTTTAAATCTGAGACCTCGACATCTGGTGACTATCATATCGGGTCAGGATGTTGGAGTCTATCAAGACTGCTTAGTTTCGACTTATTTGGGAATAGTTAGAACTACAAATCATCCTCATTTGATAAGAAATATTTGCACAGAGGTCACTGCCAACAAATTGATTCTTCAAATATTATTGTTAGCAGCATGTTTCTCTGGTCTCCCATCTTTGTGAGGTGAGCTGGCTGCATGGAAGACTTCAGGACAGCATTTTACCCTTTTAGCTTCAGGCCTGAATTAGAGTCAAGCTATATATTGAGACCTTGTGTTTGTATTTCCAGTTCAACCACTGAGAATACTAATGGGTACTAGAGAAATCTACTAGAACAAGCTAATAAAAAAAAAGAAAATGCACCATTGATTCCTTGGGAGCAGAGCTTGTCTGAGAAAGAAATTTTGCTTCATTTCCTCTGAACTTCATCCGAGAAGTAACAAAAATTTTCAGTGTGTACTCCTCTAGCCAGTTGCTACAATTCCAGTGAGGTAAAAGAAAAGAGAAAAAGAAGACATACCTTGCAAAAAAAGATGGTTTCAAAAGAAGCAAATCTTTCATGCCTGATTTTTTAAATAATCTGTCATTTACAATAAAAGCACATGAAAACTCTGTGGACCCTGTGTATTTTACTCTACCATTCATACTTTCAACACTCTTAAAATTTTAATTTAAGCTTGCTAATATTATGGAAGGCAAATATTCTATCTCTGCAGCAGGGTTTCAGAAAATAAAATAGAGAAAAGCAGGAGTGTAGGCATAAAAACAGTAGATAGCCATGTGTGGGGTCTAAAGAGAAAGAAAATCTGATCATCCTCTATGAATTCTGATTTTCAGGTAGCTGACCAATTTCATAAACTATGCAATTTAAATGAGCACTTGAAAGGGAAGACACAGAAATTTATGGGAAAGATATATAAAAAGGGGATAAAAAAATTAGACTACAAAACTTTTGAGTGTGTTGAGTGTTTCATAAAGTCCTTGATGTATATTCAACAAATATTTGTTAATTTAACAGCTATAACTAAAGATTATTGTTAATTTCAAATTTATTAATTAGAAATATTTGAAAGGGAATTGGATGGACTCTAACTAACATGATGAATATTAGAATTTATTGGAAAACTACAAGGTGGCTCATAGAAGAAAATTCTGGTACATCAAGACTTCGTAATGGCAGAGATGAGAAGCTAAGTAACAACAACAAATGAAAAATGTCTCCAGGGCCGGGCACGGTGGCTCAAGCCTGTAATCCCAGCACTTTGGGAGGCCAGGCGAGTGGATCACGAGGTCGAGAGATCGAGACCATCCTGGTCAACATGGTGAAACCCCGTCTCTACTAAAAATACAAAACACTAGCTGGGCGTGGTGGTGCGTGCCTGTAATCCCAGCTACTCAGGAGGCTGAGGCAAGAGAATTGCCTGAGCCCAGGAGGCGGAGGTTGCGGTGAGCCGAGATTGCGCCATTGCACTCCAGCCTGGGTAACAAGAGCGAAACTCTGTCTCAAAAAAAAAAAAAAAAAAAAAAAAAAAAAAAATGTCTCCAGAATGCTACTTTTATCATGAATAAGTCCTATCTTCAAATTACTTGGCTCAAGATTCAAATTTATAAGGTAAGCAATTCAGGCTTAGAATGGCCTAAAATTAACACTTTGAATGATGATCCAACTAACATTGTGAGTAATGGCGGGAGAGTAGTTTCCGAGACGGAAACGCAGGTGTTATTACCAGAAACCAGAACAACAATGGAAAGACATTATCTTATTTTACTAAATTTTTAAACATATCATCTCATTTAATTACTTCAACTAGACTTTGAGATATAATTTATTTTCTATTTTATATGAAGAAATATTAAATTAGAAACAAGAAACTTGTCAAAAATTATAAAGACATCCTCTCCAACTGCAATATTCTTGCTGTTTCTTTAACACACAAAAAGGTAATATACAACTATTCCACACTTACTCTAAACAGGTTTTAAAATCAATATTTTCAAAATTAAAATGTTTGTCAAATTATATAAATTTATTAATTTTATAAATAAAGGAGACTTTGAAGTGTTTGCTATTAGTATATAAATCTTAGCAAAAAACAATATGACGGCTTCAATATTTTCAAATGGTTTTTCTGAAAAAGACACAGGATCTACATAATATATGAATTTTTCATTCATTTTTGAGCTCACAGCAAAACCAGGAGAATTCCATGAAGGCCAAAGGATAAATAACTATCTGAAAAGAAGTGACAAGTGAACACAGAAGCCAGAACTGCACTGGAAATAAATGCCAGTATTAGGACCCCAGGGCTTTGTTGGTTAACAATCAAACATAGGGGAATAAGAGAACAAGGCTTGGGACCATGAAAAATTGAAAACTGAAAGTGTGACTATCATAAAGCCAAGAATCTAAAGAGACTGCATCCTCATTGAAAAGGCAGACTGGAAAAAAGTCGATCAGTTAGAAAGAGAACTCATCAGGGAATCCATTTGGTTTGGCCAGCTCATGGTGGAAAAAATATAATGATAATGCTTTCCATGGAGAATTTGTAGCCAAAAAGCTGTTCTTATAGAGTCTGGGATTGAATTTACAGGGGAAACCATAACAAAATTCATACAAATTACCATCTAATAGAATTAAAATTCTATTATAGTGAAATAGAAGTGAGAAATAGAGAGAAAAATTTCCAAAACAATGAGGACGGGGAGCTGACCAAGAAAAAAATATTCTATCAGTTACAAGGTCAACATTATTGTCAGATATGGTATTTGACTTGGTCTCACAAGCTATTAACTTAGTTCATTACCCTTTCATTGCTGCTGGAAGAAGACATGAGACTTCTAGGACAAAAGCAAGGGACTTTACTGCTCACAGTGAAGTGAGCAACATGATCATCAGCACTTACACGTCAGTTTCCCTTGTCCCCCCACGTCCCACAGGTGTGGCACGACATGATCGACATGAACGTTACACAATTCTGTTCTTTGTACTAAAGAGACATATTACTTCACTTCTTAGTATTCTTTGCTGCAAACGCTGAAAAATAGCCACATTAAAGAGTAGTCAGGACCTTCTTTTCTTGGGATTCTAGCAAGAATGTACAGGGATGGATACTCAGGGCTTATGGTCAATTGCCTCTCCCACCAATCTACTCCTCCTTCTAACAAGTTCTTGGCTGAAGTCGAGTTTTCTCATGAGTACATCAATTGGTTGGCCATTTGGAATAATCTTACCAGCAGTGGCTGAGAATAATCAGTTTAATTTTTATGAAATTTTAAATTAAGACTACTATTAATCAGAATTCAAGCATTAGGATAACCCCAATCTGTATTACTGACTGAAACCAGGCCTCCCAGAATCACAGACTCACCCAAATGTAAATAAGTCTTAGTTGGGGCCAGTAGGCCTTATTTCAAGCAGTAAGGATAGAGCCTAAAGCCAGTCCTTTATTTATTTCAATTCACAACCTAGGTGGACTTTCTGAATTGGGGGTTTTGCCAGTAATTACTGGCCACAGAGTGGCCAGAAAGCAACCCCGTCCCTAATGAAGATGCTTCATGGCCAGCTCTCTTAAACATACAAACATATGATCTGAAGTGACACAGGTCATTCTAGTTCAGGGTTTATTGTTAAACTTCAGTTTGATAATCATTACATTGATTTTGTTAAACCACTTGAGTCATGACCAAATAGTTTCACCCTCTCTTGCCACCATCACACAAGCTAAGGCCACTCAGGTATTAGAAAAAGAATATAAATTTGTATCCATTGGCGTAAAGCAAGATAGTGCTGATCCATGTACTTCTACATGTATGGAGCAGGGAGGTGGAGCTTCACATTAGGAGCTACCATTCATTGATGACTTCTGAGGCATTAGAATATCTCAGGACTAGTCACGTCTACATGACTACTTCTATTTTCATAATCCAGCAGCAGGTGAGTTAAGTCACAACTACTGCTTAATGATTGTTTTGCCAGGCTGTGATTTGAGATCTAAAGGACAAAGAACATTAATTGTTTTCCACTCCTTGAACCTCTCAGGGTCTAAGGTGGGAGTTTCTTCCTTAGGTTCTGGGGTTGTTACTGTTCTTTCAAATTCACAAAACAAGTGTGTGTCATTCTAGTAGCTACGGCTTCACCAGTTTTCAATTACCTCCTGCTTATGCCCAGACTTTTCATCTGGCAGGTCAAGTGCAAGAGAAACAAGGCCAGTTTTATACAAGGTACAGAGAGACTCATTATATATTCTGCCTTGGCCTACCTGGGTCACTATATGGTTCTTGGCTACCAGTGTACTCACAAGTTGTCATTATCTTTTTGATCTAGGATCATATCAGTCCAACAAAAGAATCCAGGTGGCTAAACCAAAATTAAGTTTGTATATACTAACTCCCATTTTGGGTAGGATGCCACATGGTGTACAGATTACACTGGCCTGTATTTGCTGATATAATTTTTAAAAATCCTCATGTTCAGAAATGTTCAAGGTGCAATGCAAATTTTCAAAATCAGTCTACATAATCCTTCACTTCTTTCATTTGATCATTAACTGGTTAATAATCAATAAGAAAAGAATCCTGTTTGGGCATGGCTACATTCAATGATCAAACTGCCTAAGGCTCATGGGGCAGAGAGAGAGGAGAGAGGTAGCATCAGATATCCTATTGATTTGAATTTTGAGAAGTGAAGTCTGCTTCTCAATAATGCTAGATGTCTGCAGAATAAGGAATGTGGATTGCTTGTCAAGGATGTTGACTATTAGTCCATTATAAGTGGCCTACTCAACAAAAGACGTAATAATGTCAGACTGAAAAATGGTCCAAAACGCTGAAAACATGGCAAACTTTAGTTTGATGGGCCACCAGAGTGTGACCATAGTATGCCTATCAGATTGAAATAACATCTGATATGAGATTTGGGTCTGTATCCACAGCCAAAATCTCATGTCAAATTGTAATCCCCAGTGTTGAAGAAGGAACTTGGTGGGAGGTGGCTGAATCATTGGGCTGGAGATCCAGGGAAGATCTGGTATTGCACCTCAATACCAAAGGCAGACTTCTGACATTTTCCCTTTCTTGGGAGAGGTCATTTTTTTGGTGTTAAAACCTGTGACTGATTGGATGAAGTACACCCATATTATAGCGGGTAACCTGCTTTACTCAAAGTCTACTGATTTAAATGTTAATCTCATCTAAAAATACCTCCACAAAAACATCTAGAATAGTGTTTGACCAAATATTGGACACTAGCCTGACCATCAAGCTGGCACATAAAATTAACCATCACTAATTTACACTCCGACCAACAGTGTAAAAGCATTCCTATTTCTCCACATCTTCTCCAGCATCTGTTGTCTCCTGATTTTTTAATGATCGCCATTCTAACTGGCATAAGATGGTCTCTCAATGTGGTGTTGATTTGCATTTATCTTATGAACAGTGATAATGAGCTTTTGTTCATATGTTTGTTGGCTACATAAATGTTTTCTTTTGGGAAGTGTCTGTTCATATCCTTTGCCCACTTTTTGATGGGGTTGTTTGGTTTTTTTCTTGTAAATCTGTTTCAGTTCTTTGTAGATTCTGGGTATTAGCCCTTTGTCAGATGGGTAGATTGCAAAATTTTTTTCCCATTCTGTTGCTTGCCAGTTCACTCTTATAATAGTTTCTTTTGCTGTGCAGAACCTCTTTAGTTTAATTAGATCCAATTTGTCATTTTGGCTTTCGTTGCCATTGCTTTTGGTGTTTTGGTCATGAAGTCCTTGCCTATGCCTATGCCTATGTCCTGAATGGTATTGCCTATATTTTCTTCTAGGGTTTTTACGGTGTTAGATCTTATGTTTAACTCTTTAATCCACCTGGAGTTAATTTTTGTATAAGGTGTAAGGAAGGGATCAAGTTTCAGCTTTCTCCATATGGCTAGCCAGTTTTCCTAATACTGCTTATTAAGGGCTAGGGGAGGGATAGCAGGGGTTGGGGGAATAGGGGAGGGATAACATTAGAAGAAACACCTAATGTAGATGACGGGGTGATGGATGCAGCAAAACACCATGGCACATGTATACCTATATAACAAACATAACAAACATGCACATTCTACACATGAACCCCAGAACTTAAAGTATAATTTAAAAAAAAAAAACTATCTTCAAAGAACTTTAATAATTAACCATCACAAGAAAGTTTACTCTTAAAATATTAATTTTATATTTAGATCCAGTTACTTACTCAATTATTTCATCTTTATTTCATCTCTCTCTCGATATCTCTCTCTTTCTCCCATTCCACCATCTCCTTTTCTTTGATTTTCTGTAGTATTGCAGATATATTATCACAGCATCTGCAAATAGAGATGATTTTAACTTTATGCTTTCTATATCTTATGTCTCTAATCATTTTATTCTTGTCTGATTTTATTTTTTAATAATTTCAACACAATGTTTAAAACTGTAGTAATAATGAGCCTCATTTACCTTTTCTCTGAATTTAATAGACAGTGGTTCAACATTTTCCTATTATTTAATATATGAGGTATTAGCATGTAAGAAATATCCAATTAATTTCTCTTGAGTGTTTTTATTTAGTTTCGTGTGAATTAGGAATTTACCTTTGAAAAGATATTTAATTTTGTATAAAATTTTTCACAGAAATCATATAATTTTTTCTCATTATAGCTATTCAATAACTTGAATTATATTAGTTGATTTTCTAATTTTGTTCCATCTCTGGATTACTGCAATAAATCTTCATCATTATTCATTAATTTTAATGTGATATTACTTCTATTGGTTAATATTAATTTATTTTGAATATCTTCAACAGTATTTGTGCAGATGAGGTTGATCTGTAGTTATCCTTTATGTGAAATCATTATTGGATTTAAATATTAATATCATGCCTGTGCATCTGTTATGTTCTGTCTGGAAATCAGACACCACAGTAGATATTCCAAACAGAAGCAATTTATGGATAAATTAGTTATACAATTTGAAAAGGTTAGAGCAGCAGAAGTGAAAACAACATTACTAAAAATTAAATTGCTGCAAATCAGTAAACAGTGATGCTGCAAGCCCAAGATCTCTGGGGCACACTTATAAAGTGGCTCTTGCTGCAAGTCATATCCTCCTAATAGGGAGCCTGTTAGTGCCATGTCTAGGCCAGAGCTACCTTTGCTGGGAACCACACTGCTTGAGCAGGAGGGAAATCGGTCTGCATTCCCAGGCCCATTTTCCTGTTTGTGGCTGCAGCTGTCACTCTCAACACCCCAAACACTACTGTTGCTACTCCTATTTGTACAGCCAGAAATGCCATGCCAAAGAGAAGAGGAATAGAATCCATTCTTCCCTCCTCATCCTGTCAAATCTCTCATGAGTGCACTTCAGTTGCCGAACTCAACTGGAGATCATTTATTTGGCATGGGTGTCTGGGAACCAGAGCTTGTGGGGCCACTACCCTCCGTTACAGACTAGATAACAGAAGGGCAGAAACAGATCTGAGAAAATGGAAATGACTGGGAAAGCTTATTGCAGAAAAGGAATTCAGAAGGTTTCCTTTTTTTTTTTTTTTTTTTTGTTTTCTTTCCTATTCACTAAGGCAATTTGGGTAACCCTGGGATTATCTGGTCTTTGAATCCTCACTTAAGCCAAGTGTTTATTTGGGGACAGGTCTTTAATGATATCCCTGTAAAAACTGGGCTTTTTACAGTTCCATGCTGGGATCAGTTTTGGTAACTTATGTTTTTCCTAGAAAATTATCCATTTCCTCTAGGCTTCAATTTCTCTGGCACACAGTTGGAAAAGTGGTTCATTATGAACATTAAAAACGTCTCTCTCTCTGAGGGTTATTTTTTTCTTACCACTTTTTATTTTGAATATTTTTAATCCATTTTTCTTTTCCTTGGTTTTCTAGTTATTGGGTTGTCAATTTTGTCATTATATTTAAATAATGGATTTTTTAAAATTGTATTTCTTACTCTTCTTTTGTCTTTCTTAACTTTTAAATTGAACATTTATTGCTTTTTCCTTAACTATTTTCTAAAAATGTTAACATAGTTTCTCTAAGCATTTCTTTCTAGAAATTCTATAATTTTGATTTGTATATTTCCTTTGACTCAAGATTTATTTTTTAAAAGATTCTTATCTCCACTTAGGTAGACTTTACTTTTTGTCATTGGTTTCTAATCATACTGCATATTTATATTGGTAAATGTCACTTGCATAATTTTAAATTTGTAGATTAAATAATTATTTTTACAGCAATCAGGAATTTATTTTCTCATGATTCTGGAGGCAAAAAGGCTGAGATCAAAGTATCAGTAGGGTTGGTTTCTACTGAAGAGTTCCTCTGAGGTTTGCAGATTCCCATCTTCCTGTATCTTCACATGGCCTTCCTTTTGCACATGTCTCTGTTCAAATTTCCTCTTCTTGTAAGGACTCCAGTCATATTGAATTAGGGCCCACTCTAATGAATTCATTGTAACTTGATTACATCTGTAAAGATCTTATTTCCAAAATTCAGCCACATTCTGAGATACTAGGCATTAAGATTTCAACATACGGATTAGGAAGATGGCAAAATTCAGCCCATAATATTTTGCATTCTTTGTGTTAAGGTCAACTGTCAGCATCAGCACTAAAAGAAATTTGGAAATAGATATTGATTGTTATATATTTTGAATTAAAATGAAGTCTTCTGTTTCTTTATATAATTATCATGATAAATCTTGAAAAACTGTAGACTCAGAAGTCTAGCAAAGACACACTAGTATAAAATATGACAGTTATGGATGGGACAGCAGAAAACTTAATAAATTTGCCTCATTATTTTTGTTCTGTTATGATCTTTTTTTGTAGAACATTGGGCTGATTTTCTTTAAAAATATTAAATGTTCAATGAGTTTACAGTCCATTTCAACCTATTTTATCAGTCATGATTGTAGTTACAACTCCTTCAGCATTTTTCCTCTAAACTTAAATTTACATAATCCAGATTCTGTTGTTTCATTAAACATTTATTCTTTCACTGACATTTTGAAGAGTTATATCCTTAGAGTCCAGATAAACCTCCATGGGTATGAACTTGTAAGATACAAGCTGGACAGCTGCTCACTGAATGTACAATGGGGAAAAAGTAATTTCCAGCTGTGTAAAATTATAGTCAGCCTAGCTGTTACAAAACAGATCATTGAATTAATGTAAAAAATCACTGATAATAAAGGTTATTAAATCGTTCTTAGACTTCTAATGCTACGGTATTTTTCTAGAGGATAATTTGTACATTGGGAGACTAAATGTGAGAAAAATACCAGTAACTTGATGCTTTGCATAATTATTTATTTATGGTCAAGAAAACTTAATAGAAGGAATCATACAAATTTTTATTTTCCACAAGTGGCTTCTAGGAAAACCTGTTATTTAGGGACTCGCATATGTATTTATTTAGCTAGGATTTTTGATCTCTTTTATGGCAGGCACTGTGAAAGATGTTTGAGATGCATCATGAATAAAACACTTCCTCCATTCTGGGTACCAAAAATACAAGAATGTAATCATTTTTTAATTGCTAGCAAATAGCAGGAGCAAGTAAAAGTGGCTACTGAGATCAGGCACAATGGTTCACACCTGGGAGGCTAAGGCAGGAGGACTGTTGGAGGCCAGGACTTTGAGATGAGCTTGGGCAACTATCAAAAAACCCTATCCTTAAAAAAAAAAAAGCCAAAAATTATCCAGGTATAGTGGTGCACATCTGTGATCTCAGCTACTTGAGAGTCTGAGGTGGCAGGATCACTTGAGCCTAGGAGGTGGAGGCTATCCTGAGCTATTATCATGCCACTGCACTGCCACCTGGGGAACAGGGTGAGACCCTGTCTCAAATTAATAAACTAATAAAATTAAACAAAATTTAAAAGAGTGGCTACATATTAACATATTGAAGCTCTGGTACATAATAAGTGAGAAAATTTAAGTATGGGAATGTCTAATAATATATATAAATAATATAAAGGGGTGTGTGTGTGTGTCTGTGTGTGTGTGTGTAAATCAAGAATATGGGACAATGTGGGATGGCTGAAAGAATATACCAGAGCTTGACAGTGAGAAACAAGTGAGATCAAGATCCCCCAAGAACAAATAGGAGAATTAAAAACCTCTCAGAATGGATAATAATCTTGCAGCAGAATATAGATTACAGGCTTGTTTGACAGTACTCTTTTGAGTTATCAATGTCTGAGCCAAAACTTGAGGGTTAAAGTAGGATTTTGTTAATTGGCATTGGAGCAGAAAAAGATACTAGGGGGAATAGAATGGGAGAAGGAGGCAGTTCGGGTGGAGAAAATGACATATGCATAGCAAAGATTAAAGAGCGCACAGATTATTTAGTATGCATAATATTTTATAAGAAGAGTGAAAAGCAAGCTTATATTCACTTTCACTTCCTCTTACTATACTCATAGGGTAAACAGTGTGGTTTTTGTACTCCACTTAATATGTAATAGGTAATAGATTTAATTAGGCAACCAAATGTCATTTACTTTACAGGAGACCTGCACCTATGCATTAATTGAAGTTTTACTCATTTTTTTTTAGCAATTGTGTAAATAATTCATTGTTGTACAACACACTGGAAATTGGTCTGCTATAATTTCAGTAGTACTGCTCTAAAGCACTGGTTTTGGAAGAGAACGACTTCTTAGCAGTCAACTGAAATTTTGTGTGCTTTTTGTTGTTCTTCAACCCAATCTATGCCATTTTTAAGTGCACATCTGGACTTCTTCCAGTGAAGATTTTCTATGGTATTTTAGCATTCATTTCTCAATTATACTGTTGTTGCAAGACAATACTTCTCGAAGTTCTTTAACTTTCTGGTGAGAATTAAACCACAGATGCATAATTAAATGTATCCAAGCTTAAACAAATTAAGTCAAATAAAATTCCAATGTTCTCCTTATCTGAAAATAAAAAGTCTTATATAGAAATTTGCATTCTCTCTTGAAAAAGCATTATATTTTATCATGCAATTATGTTTTCAAATAGAAAAAAAGCAATAATTTATCATCAATGACGGAGTCCATCTTATGAATTTATTTTAAAACATTCTCATTGTTCAGGTAAAACAATTTAAGAAAAGTATATGTAATAGCACTGTGAGTAGAAAGGCCTCTTAGATGATGACAGTGGCTGTCTTATGTTGTATATAAATAAACAAGACATAATAAAAAATAGAGAAATAAATTATTTTTTAAAATCTACCAATGGATAATTCAACAAACATCTATTGGGAGCCATATATGATATCACTCACTGGACACACACATTAATAAGGTATAATTTTCAAGAAGTTAATAATCAAATGAGGGAAACTGTGAAGCTAGAGTTTACATCAAATGCTGATCATGTTAATAAAGGCAAGCACAAGATACATGAGGGGCATTAAAGAGAAGTTGCCAACTTCTTTGCAGGAGAGAAAAGATTTCACACGATTAGAGAAGACCTGGTAAAGCTATACAGGAAAGAAGTTTCAGGGAGATAATACACCGTTTCAAAAAATATCAGTAACACCTACCATTGGATAGTTGAAATACTGGGTAACAGTCTTTTATTTTTCCAGGTATGAGAAAATTTGTTGTTTTTGTTTAGTTGCTGTTTTTACAATTGTTTATCTGAAGGTATAAAGCGAATCTTCAAAATTTTGTTTATTTGCTTTTGCTTTTGACAGGTTTATGTGATGTTTACCAATTATGGCAGCAAAGCACAATTTCAATCTGCTATTTCATTATCTCCTTGTATTTAGGTTCCTCTAAAGCATGATTTCAGCATTTAATTATATCAAGTAATTTTCTGTTTAATGTCAGAAATTGTATCCTTTGTGTTTCCCTTTTACCGTGAATGCTACGAGGTACATTAATTAATACATTAAAATGCCATGTCATGGTTAACGAAACTGTGAGTACAATACTTGATCATCTGAAGGCTTAAGAATGAATGTCCCTTTCTGTATTGTACTCCAAAGCACCGATTACAGAATCTCAATTCAGTCACACCTATAGCCAGAAATAGGTTTTATTGCCCTTATAAGCTCATCCTGACTACTCTGAGGCTAGACAAATAATGATATAATTCATTTCTACTTGGGTGGCTAGCAGGACATATTAATACAAGGATATCCTTTTATTTAACTAATT
The DNA here is from genome assembly GCF_048565385.1 of Saimiri boliviensis. Taxonomy (NCBI): domain Eukaryota; kingdom Metazoa; phylum Chordata; class Mammalia; order Primates; family Cebidae; genus Saimiri; species Saimiri boliviensis. Next base: position 28,069,864 of record NC_133452.1, on the reverse strand, counting down.
ATTTATTTTTAAAATCAGCATATGTTTGAATATACTTGACCTGTGAGGAAGAAACATTTGTTACAGCATATAAGGACAGATTTCCATTAGGTATAGAATACAAATCATGTTAGTTTGTGAGAGACCATTTAGGCATCAAATACACAAATGAAGTACAGTCCTAACTAAAGCAGAGTTCTTAATAAACTTTGTAAATAACCACATGGTGGTGAATAGTAAGGGAACCTCGTCAGTATACTTTGTTCCATATTTAACCATAGTTCTGAGTAATTTTGTAGGCAAGACAAATCTATCAATCTGTATGTCTATATTTCTACTCTTTGTAGATCCATTACCTTTAACCTTTCCTATTGATTTATTATCTCATACATAAGAATTTTTATATGCTGTATTTTCTGGATTGTGCGGGGCCAACTTGAATAAGAAACTATTTAGACAGTGTTTCATTAAAGCTGATACAAATGTGGTACATATACACCATGGAATATTATGCAGCCATCAAAAATGATGAGTTCACGTCCTTTGTAGGGACATGGATGAACCTGGAAACCATCATTCTCAGCAAACTGACACAAAAGCAGAAAATCAAACACCACATGTTCTCACTCATAGGCGGGTGTTGAACAATGAGAACACATGGACACAGGGAGGGGAGCACTACACACTGGGGTCTGTTTGGGGGGAAATGGGGGAGGGACGGGGGTGGGGAGGTGGGAAGAGATAGCATGGGGAGAAATGACAGATACAGGCGAGGGGACGGAAGGCAGAAAACCACACTGCCATGTGTTTACCTATGCAACAATCTTGCATATTCTTCACATGTACCCCAAAACCTAAAATGCAATAAAAAAAAGCTGATACAAATATAAACTGTTGAATTTATTATAGCTAAACTAGAAAATAAAAGGATGTTTCTCTATGTCCATTAGAAAATAGAACTTTAGCCACAATAAATCTACATTATTAGATCCTAGAAATTAATTATTGTTGTGATTATCTTGGTGTAGTTAAGAATGTTTATACATGAAGTTGTCAACTACTAGGCTAAGAGAGCTTTGGAAATCTTTTTTTTTTTTCTTTTTTTAAATTGTACTTTAGGTTCTGGGGTACATGTGAAGATCATGCATAGGTACACACATGGCAATGTGGTTTGCTGTCTCCATCCCCGCGTCATCTACATCTGGCATTTCTCCCCATGTTATCCCTTCCAGACCTCCCACCCTCCACTGTCCCTCCCTTGCCCCCCACCCAACAGACCCCAGTGTGTGATGCTCCCTTCCTTGTGTCTCTGAGAGCTTTGGGGCACAGGGAGTTGCGAAACTTAACTCAGTTTCACAAGATGAAAAGGATCTCTTTATAGTGACATCAGTTTGAACTTGAAAAGCCTGTCCATGGGTCGATGCCCTGAAATACTAATTGTAAAAAATAACTTTTAGTGTTATGTACTGAGTTGTTCTTTTGACCTTTTACCAGAATACTTACACAGCAGCCTGAAAATAGAGTAAGGGAAATGAAGAAACCACCTGTTAATAATCAGATTGTAAGATTCTGGGCCGGGTGATGTAGCTCATGCCTATAATCCCAGCACTTTGGGAGACCGAAGTGGGTGGATCACGAGTTCAGGAGTTTGAGACCAGCATGATCAACATGGTGAAACCCTGTCTCTACTAAAAATACAAAAATTAGCTGGGCGTGGTGCTGCGTGCCTGTAACGGCAGCTACTCAGGAGGTTGAGGCCGGAAAATCGCTTGAACCCGGAGGTGGAGATTGTAATATGCCAAGATTGTACCAATGCACTCCAGCCTAGGTAACAGAGCAAGACATGGTCCCAAATAAAACAAACAACAAACAGAAAAGATGCTGGTTAAATTTAATGCAAGATACTGAATTTTCACAATGGAGGAGAATGGAATACTTTACTGAGGTAATTCTCAGTTTAAATCAATAATAATCCTGACAATAAGAAAATATTGTGAACAGTGAAGTATTGACAAATCTCCAGAGACATCTAATTCATCTCAGAATGTGTTTGTTGTGCTTGTCATGAATTGACAAGAGATTACAAAAGTATTTTGTACATCAGTTTGATGACGGTTATTGACATTCTATATACATGAACATGATTGTGTTTTTATCCATCTCAAAAGGGATACAACTCCTGAAATATTTTTAACATATGACTGGTATGTTTTTTAAACTAGAGAACTTATTTTAATTTCTCCTTTTGGTTTGTCAATACTTTCCACAGTGAAGGCTTTAAAACCAGTAGAGTTGTCTGTATATTTTAAGCTAACTAAAAATGTACAGTATCAAGAATACATAAACTTTTTGTATCCCTTCTCTTATAATATGAGTGAAAAGAAATTGGCATCAATTACTTTTCTAGGAAATCTCAAAGGCATTCTGGGTATAAAGAAATCTAATAAAGAAATGTAAGAGTGTTATTATTCAGAAATGAGTTCTTGTTCAACACCCACTTATGAGTGAGAACGTGCTGCGTTTCCTTTTCGGTTCTTGTGTCAGTTTGCTGAGAATGACGGTTTCCAGCTTCATCCATGTCCCTGAAAGGACATGAACTCATCCTTTCTTATGGCTGCAGAGTATTCCATGGTGTATATATGCCACATTTTCTTTATCCAGTCTATCTCTGATGGCATTTGCGTTGGTTCCTAGTCTTTTCTATTGTGAATAGTGCCACAATAAACATACATGTTTTCATAGTATGTGTCTTTATAGTTTTTATAGCATGTCTTTATAATAGAATGATTAATAATCCTTTGGGTATATACCCAGTAATGGGATTGCTGGGTCAAATGGTATTTCTAGTTCTAGATCTTTGAGGAATCACCACATTGTCTTCCACAATGGTTGAACTAATTCACACTCCCACCAACAATGTAAAAGTGTTCCTATTTCTCCACATCCTCTCTAGCACAGTTGCATTTTCAAGTAAAGAGCACGATATGCAGTCAAAGATATATTTGTCTTTTTAAAAGCATGAAAAAAATTTATTTCACTTTTTTACACAGAACCCATGTAAAAGTTTGCATTATTCACAATCTATAAAAATTGGCCCAACTTTGTCAACATTTAATATATTTCTTTTAAAATTTGTCTTTCAGATTGGTGATTATATATGTATTACATATATTATGTATTATTTATAATTATCATATATGTGTTATATATTATGTATTTATTGTATGTATGTACTCACAATCTGGCACAACAGAACTTTTTTTAAGGCAAATCTTATTTTTATGAACAAAATATTTCAACAAGTTAAATATATCCATTATCTTATGTATACACTCTTGTTTCTTTAAAATTGTTATAACTTGTGTAGTGAACCTAAGTATACAACTTTTATTCCCATTAAGACACTGAAAAACTGTGGAAGTAGTTAAAAGAGAACTGTCATCCACTTGCACCTTAGCAAATCCACATAGCTCCAGTAAGGCAATCCTTCCATAGGCATACATGTTCTTTTAAAAAAATTAATAGACTTTACCTTTTAGGAAATTTTCTTACATATATACGAATCCAGAGGGTGGTACAGAGAGTTCCCAAATACCCCATACCCAGTTTCTCCTTAACATCTTACATTGATATGATACAATTTTGATGATTAATGAAGCAGGACTGATATACTGTTATTTACTATACTCTGTAATTTATTTAGAGTTCCTTACTTTTTACCTAATTCTCTCTGTTTGTGTATATGGGTGTGTGTGTGTGTGTGTGTGTGTGTGTGTGTGTGTGTGTTGTGTGTCTCCAGGGTTCCATCCAGAGCACCACATTATATTCGCCCACTCTGTCTCCTTAGGCTCCTTTTGGCTGTGGCAGTTTCTCAGACTATTTTTATGACCTCAACAGTTTTGAAGAGTACAGGTCAGGTATTGTGTAAGATGCTCCACTTTGGAATGTGTCTGATGTTTTTCTTATGATAAAATTGTGATTATGAGTTATTGAAAGGAAGAGGACAGAGAGAAAGGCCACAACGTTTATCACATTAAATCAAAGATACATTCTATCAACCTGACTTATCTCTGTTGGTGTTACCTTGAATGACCTAACTAAGCTGGTGTTTATCAGATTTCTCCACTTTGAAGTTATTGTTTTTTCCTCATTCCATGCTGTAGTCTTTGAAAGAAAATTACTATGTGCAGCTTGCATTATGAAGTAGGTACATATGCTGTCCTTCCTTGAGGGTGGACTATCTATTCAAATTATAAAAAATTATTATGCATGGGAGTTTACCTCTTTTCCCCCATTCATATATTTATTTATTCTCATTTATTTGTATAGCTATAGAAGATAGGTATTTTATGCTTTGGATTATAATCCAGTCCTACTTTGGTCATTTATTTTGTTGTTCTATTTGTTCCAATTTTGGCCATTGGGAGTACTTTTAGTTGGCTCCTGTATCATTCCTACACGCTCCAATTATATTGGATTTTTTAGCACCTCCTTATTTTCTCAAATTACAAGATGCTTCGGACTCATCTTATATATTTCCTGTTCCAGTCCTAGATGCAGTCATTTCTCCAAGGAGCTTTGGTTCTTTTAATTGGAGAACAGTATTAGATAGAAAGATCTAGGATCTAGGTGTGCTCCTTGATAATGAGGTATCTTTTATTGTATGCTCTCTCAGCTGACAAATGAAGGATACGTCTGTGTGTTCACAAACCTGTGTATAGGCACAAGTCTGTAAATATTTCTATATGTGATTTTACTCATTTGTCTTAAGCTAAATGTGAGTTCATACAGCGGCTCAACTCTGATCTACTGTCACACGGTTCACTCTAGATTGTTCCCCTTACTTATCTGTGAATTCCCACTCCAGCAGTGAGAAACCCAAAGGCAGACATCTGCCATTCATTTACTTAAGTGTTCAATAGCAATATCCATATACGTGTAGCAATATCAGAACTATTAACCTTTAGCACCATGGAAAAAATGTTGTCAACTAGAATACACAAGGTTTGTGCAATTTCCTTTCTCTTTAGTCCTACAGACTCCAGTCATTTCCAGAGTGACTTAGATCATCACTTTCCCATATCCCATTCAGTGAGGTTGTTGCATACACTTGTGATACATATAGATTTACTCATCACAATCTGCATTCCTTCCTGGAATCCCCTGACCTCCTAAATTATGTTTCAAAACCTGCATATAGTAAGATTCACCTTTGTGCTCTAACAAATGGGTTTAAGAAATGCATAATGCCATGTGTCTAGTGCCATACAGAATAGTTTTACTGTGTGGAAAATCTCATTCTTTACCTATTTATTTTCTTCCATTTCATTTGAACCCCTGGCAACCACTGTTCACTGTTTATTATCCTGATAGTTTTGTCTTTTTGAAATTTCATATAATTGGGAGCATATAGTATACAGCATTGTCAGACCTTTTTTGAGACAAGAAACATTTTGGGTTCTTCCATGTTTTACTGTATCTTGATAACTCATTTTTTTTTTCTGTCACTGAATAGCATTACCTTATATGAATGTATTCCAGGTATTACTTTTTTAAATCCCATCACTTATTGAAGGATACCTTGGTTGTTTACAGTTTTTTTTTTGGTTATTATGGAAAAGGCTACCATAAATACTTATATGCAGGATTTTGTGTAGATTTAAGTTTTCAAATCAACTGAGTAAATACATAGAAGCTCAAGTGCTGTGTCATATGATAAGACTATTTTAGTAAACTTATAAAGTGCCTTCCAAAGTGGCTCTACCATTTTGCATTCCTAACAGCAATGACTGAGAGATTCTATTGCTGCACATTTTTGCCAGCCCTTGGTATTGTTGGTGCTGTTGTTTTAAACTTTATCCATTCAAAAACGTTTGTAGAACCTGACCAAAAAGAAGCAATAAGGGATGGACTCCCTATTTAATAAATGGTGCTGGGAGAAATGGCTAGCTATAAGCAGAAAATTAAAAGTGGACCCCCTCCTTACACAGCATACAAAAATTAAGTCAAGATGAATTAAAGACTTAACTGTAAAACCAAATTACTTTTTTTAAAAGCCTAGAAGAAAATATAGGCAACACCATTCAGGATCTAGGTACAGGCAAACATTTCATGATGAAAATGAGAAAGGCAATTGCAATGAAAGCAAAAATTGACAAATGGGATTTAATTAAACTAAAGAGCATCTGTGCAGCAAAAGAAACTATCATCAGAATGAAGAGACAACCTATGGAGTGGGGGAAAACGTTTGCAACCTATCCACCTTACAAAGGGCCAATATCCAGAGTATGCAAGAAATGCACACAAATTCACACACAAAAAAAATCAAACAACCCCATTTAAAAGTAGGCAAAGAACATGAACAGGCATTTCTCAAAAGAAGACCTTCATAAGGCCAACAAACATATGAAAGAAAAGCTCAACATCACTGATCATTATAGTAATGCAAATAAAAATCACAATAAGATACCATCTCATGCCAGTCAGAATGGCAATTATTAAAAAGTCCAGCAACAACAGATCCTGATGAGACTGAATTGAAAAGGAACACTTCTATACTGTTGGTAGAAGTTAAATTAGTTCAATCAGAGTGGAAGAATGTGTGGCAATTCCTCCAAGATCTAGAAATAGAAATACCATTTGACACAGTGATCTCATTACTGAGTATATACCCAAAGGAATATCAATCTTTCTATTATAGATACACACGTGTATATGTTCATTGCAGCACTATTCACAATAGCAAAGATAGGGAATCAACCCAAATGTCCATCAATGATAAACTGGATAAAGAAAATGTGGTATATATACGGCATGGAATACCACGCAGCCATAAAAAGGAAGGAGATCATGTCCTTTGCAGGGACATGGATGGAGGTGGAAGCCATTATCCTCAGCAAACTAACACAGGAACAGAAAGCCAATCACCACATGTTCTCACTTATAAGTGGGAACTGAACAATGAGAACAAATGGACACACGTGGGGGAACAACACACACTGGGGACTGTCAGAGTGGAAGGGGGAGGAAGAGCATTAGTAAGAATAGCTAATGGATGCTTAGCTTAATACCTAGGTGATAGGTGGTTGATCTGTGCAGCACCCAGCATGGCACAAGTTTACCTATGTAAACTTTCACATCCTGCACATATATCCAAGAACTTAAAATAAAATTCGAAGAATAAAAAGTTTGTTGTAAGGAGTATCTCATTGTTTTGATTTGCAATTCCCTAATGACCAATAATGTTGAACATTTTTCCATATACTTATTTGTCCTCTGTATATTTTCTCTAGTGGGCTACCTGTTAAGGCTTTTTGCCCATTCTCAATTGTTTTTAGTTTTGTTTTTAAATTGTTGGCTTTAAGAGTACTTTTTTTTTAGATTTTAGATAAAAGTCCTTTATAAGATACATGGTTTGCAAATACTTTGGTGATTTTTGTTTTGATTTCTTAATAGCATTCTCAGCTGAAGACCAATTTTAATTTTGTAGTTATTATATAATAAATTGATAAATTACAAGTTAATTAATTTCTGATACATTATTAATATTCATAGTTATATCATTTTTCTTTTCTTGGACAATGCCTTTAGTATTGTTTAAAAAATTTATTGCCAAACCTAAGGTTACTTAGATTTTCTCCCATGTATCTTTTAAGATATATAATTTAATCTAATAATTTATTTTATTGAATCTGTTGCATATCACTGGGGAAAAAAAGCACACAAATTACCACTAACATTATAAGTGTTCAAAAATATTTCACTTAGATATTTTAAGTGGAATAAGTAAGTCACATAATTTTCAGCAATACTTGAAGTCCATAAGAGGCTACCACTTTTTGAAGATACCAAATAATATTATTTAATTTACTTGCTCATATAATTTTTACATTGTTATACTTTTAAACCACTTATGGGAGAAAAAGAAATACTACAAATACCAAAACCTGACCAAAAATTTAACTGGTGAAATTGAGATAATTTATATTAGTTTTTTTCCATAAGAAAATAAACTATAGTTTATTTGTAAATTATACTAGTTATACTATTATATTAATTTTTTTTACATTGTATGCAATCAGGAAAAACATAACTACCTGATTTTAAGAGAACGTGTTAAACTCATTTAATTTGTTCAAGTGATCACACATAGCAGGATATATAGAGACAGATCAACATAGATGATAGATCGATTAGATAGATAGGATTTATAATTTTTTAAATAATTGTCATTATTGTTTTGGATTAAAAACCACTGTTTGCATTTTCACCTTCCACTTACTGGCCTAATATCACTTCAAATGTACTTACTCCTTATCTTATTACTTAACAGCCGTGTTCATTTAGATATTTCGCAGCGAAACTGCTCTTTGAGTTACTGCTTCCACAAATGTCTAAAGCATTCATGACAGTACAGATTTTCCAAAGCAAGAGGTGATTTTTCTTTCCTAAACATTCTTAAATTCTTATATTTTAAATTTATGTATGCACTTTTCTATAATTGAATAATTATATCATTTCCTATAATCAAATCAGAGTTTTTATACATTTAAAAGTTTTAGTAATCTATAATTACTATTAGTTTTATTTTTACAAAAGAGATAGACTGAAATGGTCATAAATTCATTGTTACTCTGTTTTCTTTCACTTTAAATCTGGCCAAAAATTTTCAGAACAGATTTGCTGTGTGAAATCTTAGAATAAGTCACCAGATGTTTTTTTCAGTTTCTATCCAAGCCTCTTGAAATATTTGTTCTTAGGACATCCCCTGCTTGTGCCACTTCTTTGAAGTTAGCTGCATATAATAAGTAAGACTACCTAGAGACCAAAATGTTAGGAAAAATTTAAGTTTTACAAGACAAAAATCAAATCCAAGGTGTTATCAGTAAAATGTGGTTTTGGATAAATCCCTGGTCCAAGTGTGGCTGTAACATATTTTGCTAAGGTTTTGGAAAGATTTAAGCCACTCTTAGACTATGGCAATTAAACCAAAAAATGTCTAAGACCCATGTGTACCATCTATTCCTTCTCAGCCAGATAAAATCTTCTAAGAATATTAAGTGTGTGGCCCTTTAATTTTGGTTAAACCAAAGGTCTTCTAAAAGTTTTTAAGGCGATTATCTCACAGCACCCTCTCTCCCAAGATACAGAAGAACCTTCTCAGAGATTTACAGCAATGGCTTTTATATAAGAGAATGAATCCCAATAAGATCCTTGGGAAACTCACAACCTTTTTAAGAATGTTTTATAAATAGAAACACTGCCTGTCAGCTTAGAATTTAAAAAGTCAGAGCCAGTTCACAATGAAAACATGCTTCTAAACCTTCAACACACAACTGCAAAAAGTGGACCATTTCTTATAAATAGAAAGAATGACTCATAGTGGAGAGCAAACTGGCTCAAGGATCTGCACTTGAAGAACCCTACCTGAGGCACTGCGTCCATATCTGGACTTAAGATGATGAGCTGCTGGCCCTAAAGTCTGGTCTTGATATTGTAGATGAAGCTTCTGGGGACTGTGAGAGGAGGTAAGTGTCTATTCCATGCATGAGGAATGAAAATAATCTGTGGCAGACTGTGGTTTATTAGGCATGGCCACAACTGATTTGTAACACCTGCATTGGGAAGTGGAATCTATTTTCCCTCTCCTTGAAACTGGGCTGGGCTTGTCAGTTGATTTGACTAACAGAATGTGACGGGAGAGACTCAGTGTGATTTCCATGTTGGGGTCATAAGCCTTCCAACTTTCACTGGATCTCTTGAAACACTTGCTTTTCAGATATCCTCTCTCAGAACCCAGCTGCCAAACAATAAGAAGCCCAAGCCATTTATTTGATAGGCCAAGTGGAGATATTCTACCAATAGCTCCAGCTGAACTTCCAGATGTCAAGAAGCATCACCTGCCAGCCATGTGAAAAACCATTCAGTTGAACCTTCTGCTATTTGTAGCCCTAGCCACTATCTGACCTCAATTTCCTGAGACACCAAAAATTAGAACCATCTGCCAAGTCTAATGAACATGCAGACCCAACAAACATAATACATTAGTGTTTTTGCTGCAGAGTTATGGAGTGATTTGCTAAGCAGCAGTAGATAAGTAAAACAACAGAAAGAGTTACAGTAATCTGTTCAGAAAATATTTTCTATTCATAGGATGGATGAATCTTAAAATCTAGAGTAAGCTGTGGAAATTTGGGGAAGTTTAGAACTGAATTTCTCCATACTGCATTATACTGTAGTTGTTTTCTTTAGTAATTGTTCATTTACATTGTAGGTCAAGCTGAAGATTCAAAATTAAATTTATTTACATCTTATTTTCAGCACATAAAACATTTCCTCACATGTTTACTTGGTATATTTATTTCTGTGGAGATTTTCTATTGACTTTGGAGATAAGGGGGGAAATTTTCTGCACTCAGAGTCCTTCAACTGTCTTGAGAGGTGATAAAGCTCTTGGCAGGCCAGAAGCAATCAATTTTGTGTCATTTAAGTTCTTATTACAAAACACATTCAGCCTGATCCTTACAATTGCTATTTTAAACAGGCAGATTCTTATGTTAGAAATCAGACATCTCCATTTTCAAAGCTAAAATTTTTTAAAGTTAAAAAGTTTTTCTGTTAATAATAAACATGAATCTTTAAATTAGATATACTTACAGGTAGCACATTTATTAAAAGTTTTGGCCAGGAATGCTGGGAAGATGGCCGCCTAAGAACAGCTCAGGACTTCAGCTCCAGGTGAAAGCGCAGAGGGTGAGTGGACACCGCATTTCCAGACGAATTTTTATTGCCCACAGACCAGGAGATACCCAGGCAGAGGGGTCGCCAGTGCCACAGTCCCGGCCGGTGCGGCTGTTTTGGCCCCGGGGGGCTGATTTGGCCTGCGAGGCTGCTGTGACCACACCCTGTTGCTGCGGTTCTCCATACAAAAGCCACAGGTCTGGGAGCCCTCTTAGCTGGCGATCTGAGCCCTGAGATGGCAGAGTTGCCCATTCATCTGAAATAGCGAGCCAGGCCTGGAGATTCCTCGGCAAAAAATCCGCCAGGAGCCGGCGCCGCAGTTCGAGCCGACTCAGTGAGTCGCAGCACGGGAGATCCCGGCGCCTTTTCAACAAGCCACTGGAACGCAGGGTCGTTCAACTTAAAAGAAAAGACACTGAGTCAGGGAGCCAGGTGATCAGGCTCGGTTGGTCCCAGCCCCCCACCCCCAACAACAACGAAAACAAAAACAGTAATTGGAAACCCTCTGGGTTGAGCCCTTCAAACCAAGCACAGCTGAACCCGGGAGGGTCCAGCTCGGTGGGGGAGGGGCGTCTGCCATTACTGAAACTCTCCACTGCTACGGAGGCAGGCAGCCGTCACCCAGGCAACCCGCCGTTGCCAAGGCAACCTGCCACAACAGAGAGAGTCCGCCATAACAGAGGCGGGGCCACCATTGCCGAGACAGTTCTAACTATGCCCATATAAACAGGACTGCAGGGAAGAGCACAGGGCAGCTGGGCGGAGCCCACAGCAGCTCAGCAAAGCCTCTGCAGGCAAGCAGTGGCTAGGCATGCTGCTATCTGGGCAGGTCAGACCTGAAAGAAAAATCAAAAAAGGCAGTAGCACAACGGAAACTCATAAAGCCCCAACTCCCCGGTACAGAGCACCTGGGAACAAAAAGTGCTTTATGAGTTCAGCTGCAGCAGACCTAAACATACCTGCCCAGCAGCTCTGAATGAACAACAGAGCTCACAGCTCAGGACTTAAGCCCCAATAAAAGATAGACTGTCTCCACAAGTAGCTCCCTGACCCCCATAGATCCAAAGACTCACCCCATAAAGGAGAGAACGGACTGTCAGTAAGTGAGCATCTTTCTGGGACAAAGATAGCGGAAGAGGAAACTGGCAGCAACCCTTACTGTTCTGCAGCTGTTGCAGGTGATCCCCAGGCAAGCAGGGCCTGGAGAAGACCTCAGCAGTCCTACAGCAGAGGGTCCAGACTTTTAGAAGGAAAGCTTAAATAAAAAAAGAAGTAACTTCAGCATCCACGAACTACAAGCTCACTCAGAGACCCAATCGGAAAGACAGTAACTACAAAGACAACAGGTGGATAAAGCCACAAAAATGGGAAGAAACCAGCGCAAAAAGGATGAAAACTCCCGAAACCAGAACACCTCTCCTCCTAAAAGGGATCACAACTCCTCACCAGCAAGGGAACCAGACCAGATGGAGAAGGAGGGTGATGAAATGACAGAATCAGACTTCAGAAAGTGGGTAGTAAGAAACTACAGTGAGCTAAAAGAACATGTCTAACCCAAGGCAAAGAAACAAGGAACCTTGAAAAAAGATTGGATGAAATGCTAACAAGAATGGACAGCATAGAGAGGAATATAAGTGAATTGATGGAGCTGAAAAACACAACACGAGAACTTCGTGAAGCATGCACAAGCTTCAACAGCCGAATTGACCAAACAGAAGAAAGGATATCAGAAGTCGAAGATCAACTCAATGAAATAAAAAGACAAGGCAAGAACAGAGAAAAAAGCACAAAAAGGAATGAACAAAATCTTCAAAAAATGTGGGACTATGTGAAAAGACCTAATCTATGTTTGATAGGTGCACCTGAATGTGATGAAGAGAATGAATCCAAGCTTGAAAATACTCTTCAGGATATTATCCAGGAAAACTTCCCCAACCTAGCAAGGCAGACCAATATTCAAATACAGGAAATACAGAGAACACCACAAAGATATTCCTCAAGAAGAGCAAACCCAAGGCACATAATCGTGAGATTCACCAGGATTGAAATGAAAGAGAAAATGCTAAGGGCAGCCAGAGAGAAAGGTTGGGTTACCCACAAAGGGAAGCCCATTAGACTCACAGCAGATCTCACAGCAGAAACCCTACAAGCCAGAAGAGATTGGGGGCCAATATTCAACATCCTTAAAGAAAAGAACTTTCAACCCAGAATCTCCTATCCAGCCAAACTAAGCTTCATAAGTGAAGGAAAAATAAAATCCTTTGTGAACAAGCAAGCACTCAGAAATTTCATCACCACCAAACCTGCTCTACAAGAACTCCTGAAAGAGGCTCTACACATATAAAGGAACAAACAGTACCAGCCACTCCAAAAACACACCAAATGGTAAAAGAGCATCAACACAATCAAGAAGCTGCATCAACTAACCAAAAAATAGCAAGGTAGCATCAAAATGACAGCATCAAATTCACACATAACAATACTATCCCTAAATGTAAATGGACTAAATGCCCCAATCAAAAGACACAGACTGGCAAATTGGATAAAAAGCCAAAACCCATCAGTGTGCTGTATCCAGGAAACCCATCTTACATGCAAGGACACACAAAGGCTCAAAATAAAGGGATGGAGGAAGATCTACCAAGCAAATGGAGAGCAAAAAAAAAGCAGGAGTTGCAATTCTCATCTCTGATAAAATAGACTTTAAAGCAACAAAGATCAAAAGAGACAAAGAAGGACACTACATAATGGTAAAAGGATCACTGCAACAAGAAGAGCTAATGACCCTAAATTTATATGCCCCCAATACAGGAGCACCCAGATACATAAAGCAAGTTCTTAATGACTTACAAAGAGACTTAGACTCCCACACAATAATAGTGGGAGACTTTAGCACCCCATTGTCAATATTAGAAAGATCAACCAGACAGAAAATCAACAAGGATATCCAGGACCTGAACTCAGACCTGGAACAAGCAAACCTAATAGACATTTACAGAACTCTCCACCCCAAATCCACAGAATATAAATTCTTCTCAGCACCACATCACACCTACTCTAAAAGTGACCACATAATTGGCAATAAATCACTCCTCAGCAAATGCAAAAGAACAGAAATCATAACAAATAGTCTCTCAGACCACAGTGCAATCGAGTTAGAACTCAGAATGCAGAAACTAACTCAGAACCGGACAGCTTCATGGAAACTGAACAACTTACTCTTGAATGTTGACTGGATAAACAATGAAATGAAGGCAGAAATAAAGATGTTCTTCGAAATCAATGAGAACGAAGACACAACATACCAGAATCTCTGGGACACATTTAAAGCAGTCTCTAGAGGAAAATATATAGCAATGAGTGCCCACATGAGAAGAAAGGAGAGATCTAAAATTGACACCCTATCATCAAAATTGAAAGAGCTAGAGGAGCAAGATCAAAAAAACTCAAAACCTAGCAGAAGACAGGAAATAACTAAGATCAGAGCAGAACTGAAGGAAATAGAGACACAAAAATCTCTTCAAAAAAACAATAAATCAAGGAGCTGGTTTTTCGAAAAGATCAACAAAATAGACCACTAGCCAGATTAATTAAAAAGAAAAGAGAGAATAACCAAATTGATGCAATAAAAAACGGTAAAGGGGATATCACCACAGATTCCAAAGAAATCCAAACCAACATCAGGGATTATTACAAACAACTCTATGCACATAAACCAGTAAACCTGGAAGAAATGGATAAATTCCTGGACACCTGCATCCTCCCAAGCCTAAACCCAGAAGAAGCTGAAACCCTGAATAGACCAATAACAACGTCTGAAGTCAAGGCAGCAATTAAGAGCCTACCACCCAAAAAAAGCCCAGGTCCAGATGGGTTCACAGCCGAATTCTACCAGACATACAAAGAGGAGCTGATACCATTCCTTCTGAAACTATTCCAGACAATCCAAAAAGAGGGAATCCTTCCCAAATCATTTTATGAGACAAACATCATCCTGATACCAAAACCCGGCAGAGACTCAACAAGAAAAGAAAATTTCAGGCCAATATCCATGATGAACATAGATGCAAAAATCTTCAATAAAATACTGGCAAACCGATTGCAACAGCATATCAAAAAGCTCATCCACCATGATCAAGTAGGATGCACCCCGGGGATGCAAGGCTGGTTCAACATACACAAGTCCATAAACGGAATTCACAACATAAACAGAACCAAAGACAAAAACCACATTGATTATCTCAATTGATGCAGAGAAGACCTTTGACAAAATTCAACAGCCCTTTATGCTAAAAACTCTCAATAAACTAGGTATTGAGGGAACGTATCTCAAAACAATAAAAGCTATTTACGACAAACCAACAGCCAATATCATACTGAATGGGCAAAAACTGGAAGCATTCCCTTTGAAATCTGGCACTAGACAAGGATGCCCTCTCTCACCACTCCTATTCAATATAGTACTGGAAGTTCTAGCCAGAGCAATCAGGCAAGAAAAAGAAATAACGGGCATTCAAATTGGAAAGGAGGAAATCAAATTGTCTCTATTTGCAGATGACATGATTGTATACCTAGAAGACCCCATCATCTCAGCCTAAAATCTCTTGAAACGGATAAACAACTTCAGCAAAGTCTCAGGATACAAAATCAACGTGCAAAAATCACAAACATTCCTATACACCACTAACAGTCTTAAAGAGAGCCAAATCAAGAACGAACTGCCATTCGCAATTGCTATAAAGAGAATAAAATACCTAGGAATACAACTAACAAGGAACATAAAGGACCTCTTCAAGGAGAACTACAAGCCATTGCTCAACGAAATGAGAGGACACAAACAGATGGAGAAACATTCCATGTTCATAGTTACGAAGAATCAATATCGTGAAAATGGCCATACTACCCAGAGTAATTTACAGATTCAATGCTATTCCCATCAAGCTACCAATAACCTTCTTCACAGAACTGGAAAAAAACACCTTAAACTTCATATGGAACCAAAAGAGAGCCTGCACAGCCAAGTCAATTATAAGCAAAAAGAACAAAGCAGGACGCATCACACTACTGGACTTCAAAATATACTACAAGGCTACAGTAATCAAAACAGCATGGTACTGGTACCAAAACAGAGATATAGACCAATGGAACAGAACAGAGGCCTCAGAGGAAATACAACATACCCACAACCATCTGATCTTCGACAAACCTGACAAAAACAAGCAATGGGGAAAGGATTCCCTGTTTAATAAATGGTGTTGGGAAAACTGGCTAGCCATGTGTAGAAAGCAGAAACAGGACCCCTTCCTGACACCTTACACCAAAATTAACTCCAGATGGATTAAAGACTTAAACATCATACCTAACACCATAAAAATCCTAGAAGAAAATCTAGGCAAAACCATTCAGGACATAGGTGTAGACAAGGACTTCATGACCAAAACACCAAAAGCAATGGCAACAAAAGCCAAAATAGACAAATGCGACCTAATCAAACTCCACAGCTTCTGCACGGCAAAAGAAACAGTCAGTAGAGTGAATCGGCAACCAACAGAATGGGAAAAAATTTTTGCAGTCTAGCCATCTGACAAGGGGCTGATATACAGAATCTACAAAGAACTAAAACAGATCTACAAGAAAAAAACAAACACGCCCATTCAAAAATGGGCGAAGGATATGAACAGATACTTTACAAAAGAAGACATACAGGAGGCCAACAAACATATGAAAAAATGCTCATCATCACTGGTCATTAGAGAAATGCAAATCAAAACCACATTGAGATACCATCTCACACCAGTTAGAATGGTGATCATTAATAAATCTGGAAACAACATATGCTGGAGAGGATGTGGAGAAATAGGAACACTTTTACACTGTTGGTAGGAATGTAAATTAATTCAACTATTGTGGAAGACAGTGTGGCGATTCCTCAAGTACCTAAAAATAGAAATCCCATTTGACCCAGCAATCCCATTACTGGGTATATATCCAAAGGATTATAAATCATTCTACTACAAGGACACGTGCACACGAATGTTCATAGCAGCACTGTTCACAATAGCAAAGATATGGAACCAACCCAAATGCCCAACGATGATAGACTGGATAGGAAAATGTGGTACATATACACCATGGAATATTACGCAGCCATCAAAAATGATGAGTTCACGTCCTTTGTAGGGACATGGATGAACCTGGAAACCATCATTCTCAGCAAACTGACACAAGAGCAGAAAATCAAACACCACATATTCTCACTTATAGGCTGGTGTTGAACAATGAGAACACATGAACTCAGGGAGGGGAGCACTACACACTGGATTCCATTGGTGGGAAATAGGGGAGGGACAGGGGGTGGGGAGGTGGGAAGAGATAGCATGGGGAGAAATGACAGATACAGGCGAGGGGACGGAAGGCAGAAAACCACACTGCCATGTGTTTACCTATGCAACAATCTTGCATGTTCTTCACATGTACCCCAAAACCTAAAATGCAATAAAAAAATTTTAAAAAATAAAAGTTTTGGCCAATTAATAAATCTAAATTATCCTAAAATGAAATAAAAAACAGCTAGAAAAAAATCAGCAAGATATAGATACAAAAAGAACTAAAAATATAAACAGACTTTTATGAAAATGAGGAACACTATCTTCCTTTTTTGAGAAGAGCAAAATATTAATTTTTTTCCATTTTAAGCAAATAGCACACAGAGGGAAATTGGTAGCCTCAGTGTTCAAATTTCAGCAATTGTTTGACAAAAATATAGAACATAACTTGTGTATTAGTAAAATTGACTGATTGGGTACATCAGTTCCAGAACAGAAGGGCAGAGAGACATAGACCATCTCAAAGGTATACTTATCCTGGTAACTTCATGATTTAAGGACTTCTCTTTATTCTAGTGAATTTTAATCATTTTTGTCTTGTTTTATTGTTGTGAATTACTTGAGCTCATAGTGAAACAGAAGAAAGCTAATAACACAAAATCTTTTTGATAATTGGAAGGAAACTAGGCAGTGCTATAGGCAGTGACAAAAGTTTGTCTTCCCCCTTGACTAAACCATATTTCAATGATGTGAGAAAACAGAGCCACATGACTCAAAGGTTAGGAGAAATCAGAATGCTCAAGACAAACAGGAAAAAATAAACTCACAAACATTGAAAGGTAAAGATGGTTAGATTATACAGTCAACAGCACAAAAACCAAAAGTGGGAATTAAGATGGTGGCCAAATAAAGCCAAACTAAATTTGCAATCTTGGGGAAAAACAAGAGGTCATCCAAAAACAGTCAGTGAGGCTCAAAGCCCCTGGTTTAGAAAGTGAAACTGAATCAGAAACAAAGTGGTGCCTTTCTAGAAGAATGACGAAATCCACTATGTAAACTGAAGAAAGTGTACTTTGGTGCAAGAAACTAATGGGAGGTACCATCATCAACAAAGCAATATCATCAGAGGTTAGATCTATTTGCCTGCCTCAATGGGAATGTAATTTGAAAAACATAGATTAAAAAAATGATTCAGGAATAAAATACTTTTAAATGTTCGTTGCAAGAAGTACAACTTTCAGAACTTTGTCATTACCAAATTACACACACACACACACACACACACACACACACACAAAGTACTTTAAAGTAAACGAGTTTACCAAGGATACTAGTAATCTGTTCATAATGAATCAATAGTAGTTTTATAAAATTAAATCTGTCAGTGATTGACAGAGTTTTATAAAACTCAGAGATAAAGTTGTTTCTCCTAGTGAACATATAGAAAATGACTCAATGTTTCATCCATTTTGTTATCTTGTTTTGAACATTTCAGGGGGAAATATTCCAATCTCTCTGTAATGCTCTAATAATACTATGTGATGAAAGAGACCAATTGGGTTGGTTAGTACAAGATGTTAGTTTGCTTTTCCAACAAGTTCAACCACTATTTCTAAATCATGTCACTCTGTCAGGTGCTAGAGCTGCAGCATTAACATATGATGTGCCCAGATCTTCCATTTCAATCCAATCCTTCTATCTATGTGTTGAGTTCTGTTCATCACTTCAAAACTTTGCTCCCATCTTGTTGAATTCCTGTTGGGACCACTGGTGTCCATTTCTCCTTTTTTCTTCCAATAAGCCTTATCAAGGGCCACCTTTTGTTTTTCAGCATAAGCATTGGATAACTGGTTTTGATTATTTCTTTCACAAAACGTTATTGGCTTCTTATGCAAAATGTCCTATCCTCTTCCCTAGGGATATCATGATAGGAAGTTTTTAGTGAACACCAGAACAAATCCTAATGTAACACTCCCTCAGGGTGGGATAGATGTTTTCCTTAGGTACCTTATATATTTGCACGAGGAGGTCCAATAAAATTGTTCTATTCCAGTCAAGAAGATGTGCTCCAGTATAACTATCTTCTGGACAGCTTAGACAATTTAATAAATGGTAACAAATGATTTTGCAAAGTTAGGCAGCAGCAAGATTATAAAAAATACTTGTGCTAACAAATATAATGATGGAAAATCAATTAGGAGAAATCTGTATCAATGGTTACTAATGATAGATATCTATGATGTGGCAAAAATTTGCATGCATAATCATATTTTTCCTTGTTGTGACCACATGAACTATATTTGTGATTCGAAGTTATCTCATGCTGCTTATATTAAACCCTTCAATCTTCAGTTTGCCAAGTGACCAATTTGCTGAAGATTCAATTGGGTAATGATTAGTTTGCAGAGTCTTAATTTTCCAAATTTGTTAAAATATTTACTACTTTACCAAAAATGGTTTTAAACAATATCTAGAGATGCAACAGCAAAAATATGAAATATAATTATGAGCAATATATTTTTGAATACTGACATTAAAAATTTAAGAATATTATTTATAATAAATATATTTCATCACCTAAAAATCATTTTATGGGAATTTTTAGTCAGTAATTATTTTTAGCCCTCTGTATTATTTAGTCTTGCCAAACTTTATCATTCAACTTTGTCATTTTTATAATTTTAACCAGATTTTTATTCTTTTATTTTCTATCTGTAATTAAATTATATCAAATTTGAATTATAAAACAGATAGTCTATTATATTCACATTACTATTTTTATTGGCATTTAATAGTTTATTTTTTACCTGTAAAATGCTTCTATTTGGCATATTTAAACTGTTTTCTGGTAAAGGCATAAAATTTTAATGCATCTGGTTTATCTCAGGTAATTTAACTTAATTGTGATGAATATTTTTACTTATGAGAAATAAAATTAAGGATAGTACTAAACACCTCAGATTTGAAAAAATAGAAAGGGGCATTAAACCATTTTAAATTAACGAAACATAGATAAACAAGTACTCAGGCAACAATCCTGCATGATCTGCACATGGACCCCAGAACCTAAAGTACAATAAAAAAAATTATCCATGAAATGGAATTTTTGTCAGTTGATCTTTCCCAAGTTACTTTTAACAAATTTGCTCTTTGGAAAATTTTATTTTCGGGAATTGGCTGTTAGCAAATTCTTTAAAGGGAACTATTTTGCTTACACTGTTTACCCACTCTATAGAAGTAAAAACTGAGTTGTAAAGGGTTCTGGTAGCTTGTCCAAGGTAACCCAAGAACTAAAGGGCAAATCAGATTTTCTTATCTGTTGATCAACATCTGTATCCTTAATCACTACTCTATGTTGCTTCTCATATTATTAAAATTCTGATTTTTTAAAATTAATTAATGTCAATTTTTACTTTACTGTTTAGAATTCATAGATTTAAATGGCATCAATTAAAAAAATATGTTGCTTCCTAGTGAGAAATTATTCTAAGACACTCTGAATATATTCATTAGGTGGCAGCCAGCCAGCAGATGTGTAAGATCAACTTGAGGATGTTTACTTAAAGAGCTGGTACTAGTTGACCTAAGATGACTAATGGTGTTAAATTTTATACTGGAAGTGACAAACACTGAGATATACATAGAGACTTAATAGTGTAAATGCATTTGTATTTTAGAATTATCAATCTGGTAGCATGGTAAAGAAGGAAAGCGAGGCTGGATACAAAAAGGCCAAATAGAATATGTTGATTATACCAATGACAAGGGCCAACGTAAGGTATGAGACACAGTGATGGAAAAGGGTATTAGACAGTAAAAATAGAAAAATAAGATTTGGTAATATTTTGGTGATAGGTTTTAGGAAAGGTAAAAAGGATATAGTCTGAGTACCTATGTAAATAACTTGGCTTTCCATCAGAATAATAAATTAAGATGGAAGGACTCTTTAGGAAGAGGAGATGATAAGATCAGTTTCATATAAGTTGAATTTTAATGTTTTGTGACTTATGTAATGGAGACGTGCAGTAGGTAATACCAGTCGTTATCGTGTGTGTGTGTGTGTGTGTGTGTGTGTGTGTGTGTGTGTGTGTGTGTGTGTTAGTGCAGAGAAAGGCTGGAAAAATCTCCTTATAAATGTTTTTGAATCATTGACATATATGTAGTAATTAAAGCCATGGCCATGGATGAGACTGCAAAAGGAGAACAGAAAGAAATTTAAGCCTGAACAGAACTTTGAAAAATCAAATATTTAAAGCACAGAAGAAACTGAAAGATCGTGGAACACTGAAAAATGAGCAGTCAGAGAAACAGAAGGAAATTGATGATGAAGTGGAGATTTCCATGCCAAGCAATAAGAATGAACTATTTCTCAGTTTGGACTCAACTGACAAAATAAATCTCCACTGTTTAGTGGAAAACTGTATGAAATGATGGGGAAAAGTCAAATAAGAGAGACACAGAAAAATGTTCAATGTGTTTCTATATAAATCACTGGTAATACTAGCAAGAGTAATTACTTTGGTAGGGTGATGCTAAATTTTTAACTAAATTCTAAGATAAAATTCTTTTATCCCCTGCCTAAGCAGAAACAGGTTTCTAATGTATTTCTTTGAAAAAAAAAATCTGATTTTTAAAAAATATTTTAACAGGAATATACAGAATTGATCAGATAAATACGGTATATTTCAAATCTACTATTTCTTTGTCCTAGATTTTGAAGTTTCAATGTCATATATTTCAGAGAAATATAATAGTGAACTAAAAAATATGCCAAATGAATATCAGGAAATTATTAAGTATAAAATAAAGAATTACTGCACTTTGGTAAACGTATCTGATGAAGAGTAAAAGATTTATTTCACTGCCAACTGATTCTTTCTAACAAGCATTTATATAGCTCTTGTGAATAAAGCACTTAGTTATTAATGATGAATGATCACCTATAGAAGGTGTAAATTTATGTCTCTATTTCTGGTGTGAGCAATCTATATTGTAAAACAAAATAGCATTGGGAAATATATATGTAAGAAATAAGCACACTTTTCATAATGTAATACTTTAAACACTTAGGACAGTGTATTTTAACTATAGTATGTAAAAATCTATCAATTTCACAATATCAAGGTTTCTTGAGTTGCAAAACTTAAAGCTTAACAGACGAGGTGTCACCTTCTTCCACTTAGGTTTTAAGCTAACTTATTTTGTAAAAGACATAGCACCAATAGTTAGAAAAAGGGACAAAAAAGATGCTATGTTTCTCCTTTTTGTAAAATCTGCTAGTAATTTGAGGAGAAAATAGAAAGACACATATTTATAAATATATACAATTCAGTGTGATCTATGCTGTATTAATAAGCAATCATAAACTGGATATTTATTTACTTTGTCATATTTAATTGTCAAAATAAGTCTAATAGGCAAATATTTTATCTGTTTTACAGATGAGGAAACTGAAACACAGAGAGGTTAAGAGACTTCTTCGAGATTGTTAAAGAGTCATCCTGGTTTATATTTTATACAACACTATTTGACATAAAAACCAATGCTCCCAACCACTAACCTATGGTATGAACTGGAGAGAAAAAAGGTTAATGGTAAGTTGATGTATAATTTATACCCCAAAGGAGGTCCAAGTTGATAAATGATCTGAACATCTGCCCCAAAGAGTCTTTGCAAACATGCTAATGGCATACATAACAAAGTTTCTATATGTAAAGTGATTTGGGCAAAACATAACAAGTGTGTCCAAATTATTTATTGTAAATAAGTCTGGAATATGAATATTCGGGGCATAGCAAGTTGAAAAAAGAGGTTAGTCATGTAAGCATTTTTCTGTCTGTGCAGTTGACAGTAAAAACACCAAAAAGGCAGAATAATGATTCTATATACATTACACAAATTCTCAACGTGTCTGTTATTCAAAAACCAAAATGTACTTGATGCAGAAGAGAAAGGGTATTTCCAGAGACCTGTAGATGACTGTTTTATACTCCTTAAGAAAATGAGTGTTATATTTATGGCTAATTTTACTTATATTCTTTGAGTCATTAGCAGGTTGGGTATGGTCAAGATTTGTGATTCCTGTGGTTTGATTTGATATCTCAAGTAGTCTTGAAAGCACATATGAGACAACTTCAGTTGTGCCTGAAACAGAGCTACAAATAACTTCACAGATGCATAGCTATTTATTAGATTGTGAAGCATGAGTACAGTCTGCTAAGAAAGCAGATATGGAGTGCCGGTGGTAAGGAATACCCTGGTAAAGAATCCTTGATTATTTGCTATGAAATAACACAATGCAACTTTAAACAATAACACACATAATAGTCTTTTTCTTTCCAAATAAAAATATGTTTCTAAGTTAAAAAGACAACTGGTTCTCTCAGACTGAAATATTCATCCATGGAAATAATTTGTAAACATGATCAAGATCTAAATGTAAAACAAAATCATATTAACAGATGACCTAAATAGCAATTATAATTTGTTATCATTACAATTGTTATGTGTTATGGTTTGAACATGTCCCCCAAAATTTTATGTGCTGAAAACTTTGCCATTTTAATAGTATTAAGATGTGGGGTCTTTTAGAGGTTTAAACAACATCCTTGAGCGTAGAATGTTTTTTCCATTTGTTTGTGTCATTTCTGATTCCCTTGAGTAGTTCACCTTGTGGAGCTCTTTCATCTCCCTAGTTAGCTGTATTCCTAGGTATTTTAATTATTTTGTGGCAATTGTGAATGAGATTGGATTCGTAATTTGGCTCTCAGCTTGACTGTTGTTGGTATATAGCAGTGTAGTGATTTTTGCATATTGATTTTGAATCCAGAGACTTTACTGAAGTTATTTATCAGCTTAAGGAGTTTTGGGGCTGGAATTCTGGGGTTTACTTGATACAGGATCATGTCATCTACAAGCAGGGATAGTTTGACTTCTTCTCTTCCTATTTGTATGTCCTTTGTTTTTTTCTCTTGCCTGATTGCCCTGGCCAAGACTTCCAGTACTATGTTGAATAAGGGTGATAACAGAGGGCATCTTTGTCTTGTGCTGGTTTTCAAGAACGCTTCTAGCTTTTGCCCGTTCAGTAAGATGTTGGCTGTGGGTTTGTCATAGATAGCTCTTATTATTTTGAAATATGTTTCTTCTATACCTAGGCTTCTGAGAGTTTTTAACATTCAGGTGTTTAATTTTATCAAAAGTGATTTTTACATTTATTGACATAATCATGTGGTTTTGTCTTTAGTTCTATTTATGTGATAAGTCACATTTATTGATTTGTGTATGTGGAACCAAACTTGCATCCTAGGACTAAAACCTACTTCATTGTGGTGGTTGTTTTTTTGATGTGCTGCTGGATTTGCTGTGCCAGCATTTTGTTGATGATTTTTAACTGATGTTCATCAAAAATATTGGCCTGAAGTTTTCTTTTTCTGTGTGTCTTTGCCAGCTTTTGGTATCAGGATGATTTTGGCCTCACAGAATGAATTAGAGAGGAATTCCTCCTCCTCAATTTTTGGAATAGTTTCAGCAGGAATGGCACTAGCTCTTTTTTTTTTTTTTTTTTTTTTCTTTTCTTTGTATGCTATTTTATTACTGATGCAATTTCAGAGCTCATTATTGGTCTCTTTAGGGATTCAGTTTCTTCCTGCTTCAATCTTGGGAGGCTGTATATGTTCAGAAGTGTTTTCATTTCTCCTAGATTTTCTAGTTTATGTTCATAGAAGTGTTTGTAAGGTTCTCTAATGGTTATTTGTATTTCTGAGGGTCAGTAGTAATATGCCACTTGACATTTCTGATTGTGTTTATTTGGATCCTATTTTCTTCTTTATCAATCTAGGTGGCATATCTATTTTTTTTCCAAAAAACTAGCTCTTGGATTAGTTGATATTTTGAATGGCTTTTAGTTTCTCAGTTTCCTTTATTTCAGTTTCTGTTTCAGTGATTTATTGTCTTCTGCTAACTTTGGAACTGGTTTGCTCTTGATTCTCCAGTTCTTTTAGTTGTGATGTTAGCTTGTTGAATAGAGATCTTTGTAACTTTTGATCTAGGCATTTAGTGCTGTAAATGCCAGATCAAAAAATATAATTCCTCTTAACACTGCTGTAGCTGTGTCTCAGAGATTCCAGTATGTTGTATATTTAAACCCATTAGTTTAAAAAACTTTTATTTCTGCTTTAATTTCTTTATTTGTCTACAAGGAATTCAGGAGCAGGTTATTCAATTTCCATGTAATTGTATTATTTTGTGTTAATTTCTTAGTTTTGATTTCCAATTTGATTGTCCTGTATTTTGAGAGACTGTTCATGATTTCAGTTCTTTTGCATTTGCTGAGGAGTGTTTTACTTCCAACTATGTGACTGATTTTAGATTATGTGCCATGTGATGACAAGAAGAATGTATATTCTGTTGTTTCATGTTGAAGAGTTCTGTAGATGTCTACCAGGTCTATTTGATCCAGTGCTGAGTTCAGGTCCTGAATACCTTTATTAATTTTCTTCCTCCATGATCTGCCTAGTTTGTCAGTGGGATGTCAAGGTCTCCCACTATTATTATGTGGGAATCTAAGTCTTTACAAAGGATAGGAAAGCAAAACAGCATTATTGCTGATATGGAGAAAGATGAGTAGTCATCACAGAAGATCAAACCAGAGGCCACATTATCTTAAGCCAAATCCTGATCCAGGGCAAGGCCCTACCTCTTCAATTCTATGAAGGCTCAGAGAGGTGAGGAAGCTGCTGAATAAAAGTTGCAGGCTAGCAGGTTTACAAAGTTTAAGGAAAAAAGCCATCTCCGTAACATGAAGGTGAACGGTAAAGCATCTGACAGAGAGCTGTGGCAAGTTATGCAAATCTAGTAAAGATTATTGGTGAAAATCTGAACAGATTTTTCATGCAGATAAAACAGCCTTCTTTTGGAATAATATGCTATCTAGGACTTTGATAGCTAAAAAGGAGAAGTCAATGCCTTGCTCCAAAACTTCAAAGGATTGGCTAACTCTTGTTAGGGTCTCAGGCAGCTGGTGACCTTAAAGATAAGTTATTGCTCATTTATCATTCAAAAATCCTAGAATCCTTAAGAATTTTGCTCAAGCTACTGCCCCTATCTTCTATAAATGGGATAACAAAGCCTGCATGGCAACATAACTGTTTTCAGCACAGCTTACTGAATATTTTAAGCCCACTGCTGAGAGCTAATCCTCAGAAAAACAGGTTTCTTTTAAAATGATACCATTCAAAATAGAAACCCAAATATCACATATTCTCCATTATAAGTGGGAACTAAGCATTAACAACACATGGATATAAAGATGAGAACAATAGACACTATGGACCCCCAGAGAGGCAAGAGATGGAGAGGGGCAGTGGTTGAAAAACTACCTATTGGGTATTATGCTCACTAACTTATGATGGGATCATTCCTATACCAAACCTCAGTGACATGTGACTTACACATGTAACAAACTTATACAGGTACTCCATAAACTTAAGACAAAAGTTGAAAAAAAATGCCTAAAAAAATTATTGCTCATTGGCAATACATCTAGCCACCCAAAGATATACAAGGAAATTCATGTCGTTTTCATGCCTGCTAATACAACATCCATTCTGCAGCCCATGGATCAGGGAGTTTGGACTTATAAGTTTCCTGATTTAGAAATACATTTTTTTAAGGCTACAGCTGCCACAGATAACATTTCTCGGATATATCCAGGCAAAGTAAATAGAAAACCTTCTGGAAAAAATTCACCATCCTAGCAGTCATTAAGAACATTTGTGATTCGTGGAAGGAGGTCAAATATCAATATTATCAGGAGCTTGGAAGAAGTGAATTCCAACTGTTATGAATGACCTTGGGGGTTCAAGACTTAGGGAAGAAAGAACTTCAGATGTGGTGAAAACAGTGGGAGAACTAGAATTAAAAGTTGAGACTGAAGATGTGACTGAATTGATGCAATCTCCAATAAAATTTGAATTCATGAAAAGTTGCTTCTTATAAAAGATCAAGAAAGTGTCTTATTGAGATAAAATCTACTTCTGGTGAAGATGCTATGATAATTGTTGAAATGACAGCAAAAATTTAGGACATTACATAAACTAAGTTTATAAAGCAGTGCAGGGTTTCAGAGGATTGATTTCAATTTTGAAAGAAGTTCCACTCTAGGTCAAATGCCATCCAACAGCATCACATGCTACAGAGAAGTTTTTTTGTGAAAGGAAGCGTTAATTGATACAGCAGAGTTCATTCTTAAACCCAGAAGAAGCTGAAGAAGCCGAAACCCTGAATAGACCAATAACAAAGTCTGAAGTCGAGGCAGCAATTAAGAGCTTACCACCCAAAAAAAGCCCAGGTCCAGATGGGTTCACAGCCGAATTCTACCAGACATACAAAGAGGAGCTGATACCATTCCTTCTGAAACTATTCCAGACAATCCAAAAAGAGGGAATCCTTCCCAAATCATTTTATGAGACAAACATCATCCTGATACCAAAACCCGGCAGAGACTCAACAAGAAAAGAAAATTTCAGGCCAATATCCATGATGAACATAGATGCAAAAATCTTCAATAAAATACTGGCAAACCGATTGCAACAGCATATCAAAAAGCTTATCCACCATGATCAAGTAGGATTCATCCCAGGGATGCAAGGCTGGTTCAACATACGCAAGTCCATAAACGTAATTCACCACATAAACAGAACCAAAGACAAAAACCACATGATTATCTCAATTGATGCAGAGAAGGCCTTTGACAAAATTCAACAGCCCTTTATGCTAAAAACCCTCAATAAACTAGGTATTGATGGAACATATCTCAAAACAATAAAAGCTATTTACGACAAACCAACAGCCAATATCATACTGAATGGGCAAAAACTGGAAGCATTCCCTTTGAAATCTGGCACTAGACAAGGATGCCCTCTCTCACCACTCCTATTCAATATAGTACTGGAAGTTCTAGCCAGAGCAATCAGGCAAGAAAAAGAAATAAAGGGTATTCAAATTGGAAAGGAGGAAATCAAATTGTCTCTATTTGCAGATGACATGATTGTAGTCTAGAAGACCCCATCATCTCAGCCCAAAACCTCCTGAAACTGATAAACAACTTCATTCTTATTTTAAGAAATTGCCACAGTTACCTCAACCTTCAGCAACCACCACCCTAATCAATCTCCAACCACCAACATTAAGTCAAGACCCTCCACAAGCAAAAAAAAAAAAAGTACAACTCTCTGAAAGTTGAGATGATTGTTAGTATTTTTTGGTAATAAAGTGTGTTAAAATGAAAGTAAGAGCTTTGTTCTTTAGACATAATGCTATTGCACACTCGATATACTATAATATAGTGTAAACACAACTTTTTGTGCACTGGAAATTCAAAAAATATGTGTGACTCTTTATTTTGATATTTGCATTATTGTAGTGCTCTGGAGTTGAACATGCAAATCTCTGAGATATGCCTGCTTTAAAATAAATAATATAAAAAGTAATGATGTAAACTATCACTTTAGGAAAGTGTAAAAAAAAACACTAAACCCAAATTCAGTAGAGGAAGAAAATATATAAATGTAACATATAAATAAATGAAGTAGAAAATAGAACTGTATGCTTAAAATACACCTCAATGAATCTGATTTAGTTAAAAAAATAAAAAAAAAAAGCTGTGAACATGTATTCAACTAATTGGAAAATTTGTTTCGTGGCTATAGGTGTGGAATGTTTGACCTCAAGGCAAAAAGCTGCATATACGGAAGTGTTTTATTATTTTTTAACATAACAGTTCTCATTTAACCATAGAAATAGGAAGTAGAATGCCAATAGGAGCCTTCCACACCATGCCCATCATGTGTGTTTCTATCACTTGATCTTATTTCAGCTCTCTAATTTGACTTTGGCTTTCTTGGTTGAACTGTTAAAAGGGATCCAGAAAAAAGCTGCCACAGCAATACATACATATACGTATTTTCATTTATGATGGCAAACACATAGACTTCATTAGTTTGTTAACATACCAAGCTAAAGCTTTATGTAGAATAGAAAAATACAAATAGAAGGTTTAGACTCCTTCCAGTTAACAATTAAAATATATTTTTGTTTTTCCCTCATAACATTCCTTTTACTGTTAAATCTACTTCTTAAAATGAGGATATGAAATTCAATCAATCTTAAGCATTTACCCAAATCATATATGAGATTCTGATCATCTGTTTCCAAACACAAAAATCCACCTGGTATACCACATTTCTTAACGTACAGATTTCATTTGCTCTCTTTTATAAAACAGACCTACATATCATAACTAGACTATAATAACAACCTTATTAAAACAAGTCCAATAGATTTTTTAAAAATATAATTATCAAAGGAAACTTTAGGAAAAGTTAAATTATATATTCTATTTTGGCACCCAAAAGACCCAGGTTGAGTTTATAGACTCAGATTGAGTTTGTTTTAGTTTTGATGTTGTTTTTCTAAACTGATCTTAACTAAAAGAAATTTCACACTTGTTAATTCTGATGATTTACAGGTAATAGTTATATCTTGGACATATAATCACAAATTGATTAATATGTGCATTTAAAAAATCCAGCTAATCCAAAAAAAAAAAAAAATGAGTGCCAGACGCTGGAATTGTTTCACCAATGTGCCAGTTATGGAGAACACACTGGAAAGGTTATTTCTTTTTTGATATGATTTGTCCATGAATTTAAACATTTGACTTTCTAATGTATCCGTACATATTACTAAGAATACAAAAATAATCAAAACAGACTGGCAGAGTTAGCTCACAGTCATATAAAGAGAAAAAAGTAGAAGCAAGTCATTGAATTAGAATCTGGTATTGGTTATACTAAAACATGAACAATTCATAATGTTGATGGCAAAGAGGTAGTGATTAATTTTATATTTTAGCCTTAGGGGAAAAGAGTC
Organism: Saimiri boliviensis; assembly: GCF_048565385.1. Lineage (NCBI taxonomy): Eukaryota > Metazoa > Chordata > Mammalia > Primates > Cebidae > Saimiri > Saimiri boliviensis. The sequence continues at coordinate 28,039,889 of NC_133452.1, read as the reverse complement.
TGAAAAGTTGATGATTAATCTGAGTGAATAGATGAATTTCTTAATCCAAAAAGAAAACTAAAACTTCTAAATTCAGAAATTAATATTTAAAAATGTTGGTATTAGTATGCAAATGTTTTTCATTACTAGTAAATCCATCAATGAGATTGATTTTGAAGGTATACTTTCTACTTTAAGTGTGTTCTCTTATATTTACTTCCCTGAATCTGACTTTGAACATAGCAAAATTTGTTTGTGGATATCCACATTTGTAAACAATGTTCGATAGCTTGGGATCTTTATTCCACGCACCTTTCCCTTTTTCTGGGTAAGATTTTTCCACTGATTATTTAACAGACTACACACCTGTCTTGAGAATTTTATCTGAATTATATTAAGCATTTTTCCACGGACTTTGAAAACCCAGCTACAGACATATATCATTAAATACTAGCTGTTTGGTATCATTATTTAACCCCTTCGTGATTTTAAGAAGAAGGTGTAAACATTAACCCAGGAACGGGCACAATTTTGCAAGCCACATTACATGAACTTCCTCAGAAAAAGTTTACAGAATAAATTTATTATAATTTTGTGAATATATTTATACTCAAGAGTTTCACTATTGTCTTTTAGTCTGTATATCATACTGTAATGGTAGTCACAATTTCTGGGAACAAATGTAGACTATACTTGAAGATATGAATAATGTAGACTAAAAATTCTAAGAGCCAATCATTTTAGGGAACTGGTTCATGTCCTCCAGTTTCTTTGATAGATATGGTTTTTAAATTTTTTTCATTCTGCCCATTCTGTCCTTCCACACTGGCTTACTGTGAAAGCATCTCTTACCCTGACACTGATGTGTTTTTGAGTGAATATAAGCTTATTAAATATGTATATACACATACACCATAAACAAACATATGTGTGCATGTGTATACATATACATATATACACATACATATATAATAGATATTTATATTTATATATTTAAGAAAACCTTTTGACATCTTATATTTATAATTTTGGAGAAAAGAAGACTTACCCAGCAGCAAAGTATACATAAAGCCAGCTGCTCTGTTACGACGATAGAAAATATACCCTGTAATCATTGTAACTTCTGATAAATGTAATTCAGATTTTTTAAAATGACTCTAAAGCTAAATATTATGAAGGTGGCACTTCTGTCAAAATAATTCAGATAGTATAATCAAGGAGGAAGAAATTATCATTTCATAAAGGAAATACAAAATAATCATGCATGTACAGAATTTTTCTTGCAGGAGTGATATTTCATTACAGTATGAAAAGGGAAATTGTGAAAAAATTATCATTGGCCAATTTACTATGAAAGAGTATTAAATGAAAAAAATGTAAAAAACACTCAAATTCCCATTGTAACTTTGATTAATTCTTTGGTATTCCAATTTACCAATAGTTGTGGGAGATTATAAACAGATATTAGATAGGATTAAAAAGATGATGATTTTAGGAATAACTTCAGGTTAGAAGATTTTATTCCAGAAGGAATATGTTTAAACTGTGTTTTACTTATGGGGACTTCTTTACGCCACATAAGTTTGAATGAGCCCTGTTGTATGCAGTTTAGCGATAAGAGATTAGAGACTTAGTCTTGTATATTTCACTGACTTTCTAGAAAGTGCATTTCCATCACTGCTAGTGATTTCTGGAACCTTGAAGATAGTTTCATTAACTTTTTTTTTTTTTTTTGGTCATATCTGTAACAGAAAGAAGCAGCTGAAGATAATGTTCTAAAGGCAAAATTTTGTTGTCTTTGGAATTCTGTTCTTTGTGATTGTATATGTTAAGACTTCAATTTACTGTAACCTATTTGGAAACTCACTACTGACGTAAAATACATGTTTGTGTTCAATTCTCTAGCTGAATTTGAATATATGTTAATCTTTGTCAGACTGCTCTAGAAGCATAATGTCATCTGGATGAAATTTATTTTTTATTGTTAATTTTAAAAAAATTCTTAGCTTTAGATATCTTTATGTACCTACTTATGTTTAGGAATTGTGTCTGCAGGCTCATTTCTAGAAAGCTTTTTTTTTCATTTTCCTCTTTATTGTCTTCTTATTCTTTTTCTTATTTTCTCTACTTTCTTATGTTATGTTTGGTCTTCTCTTTTCTGTGTGTGTGTTTAACCTTCATGGTCTAGTTCCAAGTGACAAAGTTGATTTTTGAAAATTTTGTGGGTACACAGAGGGGTATATATTGACATATTTTGATATAGTCATACAGCATACAGCAATACCATCAGGGTAAATGTGGTACCTGCAGTTTTGGCCTTTTATTTAGAATAGCTTTGGCTACTCTGGATCTTTCATGGTTCCATATATATTTTGTCATTGCCTTTTCTATTTCTGTGAAGAATTTTATTGGCATCATAGGCATTTTGATAGGAATTGCATTAAATCTGTATATTGTTCTAGACAGTATGGACATTTAAAAAATATTGATTCTTCCAGTCCATGAGCATGGAATATCTTTGTGTTTTTTGTAGCATCTTCACTTTCTTGTAACAATTTTTTTTTCATAATTTTCATTGTAGAAAACTTTCACTTCCTTGGTTAATTTCTAGGTATTTTATTTTATTTTATTTTATTTGTAGCTATTATAAATGGGATTACTTTCTTGATTTCCAAGGTCATCTAGTTAATATGTAGAAAAGCTGGATACAAACACAGGCAATCTGATTTCCAAAGCCTGAACTTTTAACTCTGTGCTAGGATTTGAACCTGAGAGTAGAGGGATTTCAGATTTTTCACTGTTAGCATATAGAAATGCTACTGATTTTTGTATGTTAATTTTTTGTTCTGCAACTTTACTGGATTAGTTTATCAGTTCTAATAGATTTTGATGGTATCTTTAGATTTTCCCAATATAAGATTATATCATTTGTAAACCAGGAAAATTCAACTTCTTCCTTTCCAATTTGGATGCCTTTTATTTCCTTCTATTGTCTGAGTACTTTAGCTAGGACTTACAGTAACACATTAAATAACACTGGTGAAAGTGGGTATCCCTTTCATGGTCCAGATCTTAGAAGAAAAGCCTTCAGATATTCCCCATTCTGTATGACACTATTACAACGGTGCGTCTGTCAGGTATGCTTTCTATATGTTGAAGTATGTTCCTGCTATACCAAGATTTTAGAGGGTTTTCATCAGGAAGAAATGTTCTATTTTATCAAATGCTTTTTCAGCAGAAATGACAATGATCCTAAATTTTTTTTCCTTCATTCTTTGATATCATGCATCACACTGAGTGATTTGCATATTTTGAACTATCTTTGCATCCCCAGGATCAATATCATTTGGTCATAATGAATGTTGTTTTTCATGGGTTCAAACTATGCTACAAGGCTACAGTGACCAAAACAGCATAGTACTGGTACAAAAACAGGCACATAGAGAAATGGAATAGAATATAGAGCCTAGAAATAAAGCCACACATCAACAACCATCTGATCTTTGACAAAGCTCACAAAAATAAGCAATGAGGAAAAGACTTTTTATTCCATAAATGGTGCTGGAATAACTGGCTAGCCATATTCAGAAGATTGAAGCTGAATCCCTTCTTCACACCACACACAAAAATCAACTCAAGATGGATTAAATACTTATATGTAAAACCAAAAACTACATAAACCCTGGAAGACAACCTACCAGCCTGGACCTAGGAATGGACAAAGATTTCATGATAAAGACATCAAAAGCAATTGCAATAAAAGCAAAACTTGACAAATTGGATCTAATTAAATTAAGGCACTTCTGCACAGCAGAAGAAACTATCAACAAAGTGAATAGACAACCTACATAATGGGAAAAAAATTTTTGTAAACTATGCATTGGGCAAAGGTCTAATATCCAGCATCTATAAAAAACTTAAACAAATTTACAAGAGAAAATCAAGTAACCCCATTAAAAAGTAGGCAAAGGACATGAAGAGACACTCCTCAAAAGAAGACATACATGTATTCAACAAGCATATGAAAAATAAGTTCAATATCACTGATCATTAGAGAAATACAAGTGAAAACCCAATGAGATATCATCTTACACCAGTCAGAATGGCCATCAGTAAAAAGTCAAAAAATAACAGACACTGATGAGGTTGTGGAAAAAAGGGAACCCTTATTCATTGTTGGTGGGAGTATTCAACTATTGCAGAAAACAGTATGGCAATCCTCAAAGAGCTAAAAGCAGAACTACCATTTGACCCTGCAATACCATTACTGGGTGTATATACCCAGATGAATACAAATCATTCTACTATAAAGACACGTGCATGCGAACGTTCATTGAAGCACTGTTCCCAATAGCAAAGACAAGGAATAGACCTAAATGCCCATTTGTGGCAGACTGCATTAAAAAAAATGTGGTACCTATACACCATGCAATATTATGCAGCCATTAAAAAAATAATAAGATTACATATTTTGCAGGAACATGGATTAGGAGGTTATCATCTTTAGCAAACTAATGCATGAACAGAAAACCAAATACCAAATTGTTCTCAGTTATAAGTGGGAACTTACAAAGGTTAAGAATTTATGAACACAAAGAAGAAAACAACAGACCCTGGGGTCTACTTGATGTGGGAGAGTGGGAGGAAAGAGAGGAGAAGAAAAGATAACTATTGAATATTGAGCTTAATACTTGTTTGATATAATAATATGTACAACAAACCCCCATGGCACAATTTTGTCTATTTAACAAATCTTCATATGGACCCCCAAACCTAACATAAATTTTTCAAAATGCACTACTTAAGAACAAATGTATAAAATTGGAAATAACTTGTAAAATTAATGAATAATGATACAAATACAATTACTTTGTTTACTTTGTAATTGTTTGTATCATCATTCATAAATGATACAAATATAATTACTTTGTTTACTTTGTAATTGTTTGTATCATCATTCATAAATGATACAAATATAATTACTTTGTTTACTTTGTAATTGTTTGTATCATCATTCATAAATGATACAAGCAACTCCTTTTAATTTATCCCCTCTAAATAAAAATGACACTGGAAATGGCATATAAGATATTATGGATAAGCACATACAAGAAATATCAAGGGGAAGTATGAGTGGACTCATGTTAAAAATTGGTAAGACTGCACATGTGTATAGTTTAAGTTGACATCTAGGTCTGAATCAAAAGGCCAGTCACTGTCGTTTCACAAAGTAGGATCCAATGACGGGTGTCCTATGTGTCCTCATTCTCTCAAGATGTATTTCCTGTCTGAGGTTTTATTTTCCACAAAATTAGATAGTGTCTAAGAACAAGTGAATAGCTGGGCATGGTGGCTCACACCTGTAATCCTAGCAGGAGGCCGAGGCCGGTGGATCACGAGTTAAGGAATTCAAGACCAGCCTGGCCAAGATGGTGAAACCCCGTCTCTACTAAAAGTAAAAAAATGTGCCAGGTGTGGTGGTGCACACCTGTAGTACCAGCTACTCTGGAGGCTGAGGCAGGAGAATCACTTGAACCTGGGAGGGAGAGGATGCAGTGAGCCAAGATCACACCACTGTACTCCAGTCTGGGCAACACAATGAGACTCCAGCTCAAAAAAAAAAAAAAAAAAAAAAAAAAAAAAGACAGGTAGTAATGATTAACTTGGTAAAAGCCATAGAGTTCATATTAATAGATATAATTTGTTGAGAATAACAATTCACCCATTAGTCAAACTAATTATTGTAGTGCCTCATGGATAAACTAAGAACTTTAAAGAGATTATTTTTTAGATAGTGACATAGAAAGCCTTTTTTCTTAGTAGCCTGACTTTAATATCAAGCCACATTTGATATCCCTTAGTCACTGAATTGGACTGCATCTATTACTCATGGGTCAACATGAAAGCATGACTTAAAAAATTGTGATGTTTTTTCAGGAACAGTAAACACATTGTTTTGAAAGGGTTCGAATTCAAGATAAAATCAAAAGATTCATCTGGATCTTTCTTACCAGATTTTTAAAAAATCTTCCCCCACCCTTCCCCTCATTGTTGAAGAAAATCGAAGTGCTAAATATTTTTAAAGGTTTAATTCATAAATGTTTCCTTAATTTTTATTTGGAAGGTGAAAAATGTTTAATGTCATCATACCAGCTTCACAATTTTGCTTGCTGGAAGTGGATATAAATGACAACTCTTCTAGAAGGAAGGAGGTGCGGGTCTGGCTCCTGAACTGCTCAGTAGGAAGCTGACATTTCATCACTAAAGTTCAGTGCATTGGAGCATTGTTCCAGTCATAAAATACCGTATAAACTACAAAATCCTGGCAACACATTCTAGCCATTAAGCTGTATATCCCTCTATTTTCATTCTGGAAAGCTTTTTATTAATTCATAACATGACTTTTTTCTCCGTAGACAGATATTGGAAGCTGGGAGAGCAAACAACAAAAACAGGCCCACTTGTTTCCCAGCCGAAAGATTTGACCAGATACATTAGCATTTAAATTATTTCAGAAAAATTCCACCTATCACTAATTAGTGTATATATATATATATATATATATATATATATATATATATTTGTGTGTGTGTGTGTGTGTGTATTACTGCAAATTCATATCTCCATGCATTTTCATCCAATGATATTTTGCAAAATATTTTTTATTTATAATATTCTAAGCATAATTTATTACACATCATTTCAACATTCTATTTTTTTCTCTTTTGGACTTACAAATGGGGACATCTTTAGAGTATTAATCAGAGCAACAAATTATATCCTTAAAACCTGAAGCTGTTCAATATTTGCCTAAGAAGCTTTTTCTTACCCATAGCCCCATCAAGATTGAGATGACAAAAGAGTGGGACATTGTATTATTTGCAGTTAAATCATTACTGATAAGTACAGAAATAATAATAGAGTAATTTTTATATAACCGTTTGAGTTCTCAAAAATAAACTATTTTATATAGTTTCTGATAAAATTCTCACAATAAGATATTAGATATCTTGAGCGCTTTTTACAAGATATTATATATACAGTAAGTTGCATAAAGTGAACCAATCCTTTGTGTGTTTCAGAGATGCTGACATATAAATACATACATTTATAAAATCACCAGACTGATGAAGACATAGAACATTTCCTTAAGATGATGCCTTTCCATGCATGCATGAAGATGTTTTTCTATGTATGCCACTTTCCAGAATACCTCCAGTATTCTTACTGTAGACTAACCTGTCTATTCTTACCTCTGTCATCATCTCTATGTTACAGCTTCTTAAATATATGTAAATGAAGTAAAACAGAATGTACTCTTTTGTTCCTATTTCTTTGTGTCAGTATATTTTTGAGATTCATCCATTTGTGATGAGTCATTGTAGCAGTTCATTCTCTTTAATTTCTATGTAGTAATCCATTTTATTATGTTTGTTTTTTAACAGCTTTATTGTGCTAAAGTTCACAAAGCATTAAATTCACCCTTTTAAATTACTAAATATTCTCAGAGTTGTACAACTATCATCATTATCTAATTTTAAAACTTTTTATTGCTCTAAGAAGAAATTCCATACCTTAGCAATCGGTCCCCATAACACTGCCACTCAACCCCTGGAAACCACACACCTACTTTCTGTCTCTGTGAATTTGTTTATTCCAGACATTGCAACTAAATGAAGTAACACAAATATACCACAGTTTACTTATTCCTTCACCCATTGATGGCATTTATTTGCTTCCAGTTGGGGGCTATTGTGAAAAATGCTATGAAAATTCTTGCCTTTTTTATATCATTTACATTAATTTCTGGGTTACATGACTTGTAAATTTGTACACCTAAAAATTGCTGAACATTTTTCCAAACTGGATGTATGATTCTTCAATATCTCCAGTAATATATGAGAGCGATATATAATTGGTCTATATTAAAATTGCAACATAATCTCTTCAATACTTGGTATTCTCAGTACTAATAATATTAACCATTATAGTAGTTGTATAATAGAATCCCATCATAGATTTAATTAACATGTTCTTGATAAATACTGATATTAAATATTAGTAATTTATATACTGGCTAATTGTTCATCTTCCTTTGTGAAACATGTACTCAAATACTTATTTTCATTGGATTGTTTGTCTTCTCCATATTGAGTTGTAGGAGTTTTTAATATATTCATGACATACGACTTTAGAACATATATGTATAATTTGTTTTATTTCAATATATGTAACTTGCTTTTAAATTTTCTTAATGATACATTTTGAAGGGTTAAAAATTTTAATTTGGATCAAGTTAACTTTGTTTTCTTCTATAGATAGTAATGTTTTCTGTGTCTTGTCTAAGAAATCCTTGCCTATATCATTCTAAATTTGTTCTTTTTCTTCTAAGTGTTTATGTTTTACCTCCAAATTTCAGTATATAATTATTTTTATTATACTATCTGAGTATAATAAAAATGAAGTGAAAAAGCAATGAAGAAGTTTTAAAATTAATGATAGTTGCACAACTCTGAGAACATACTAAAACGCTTTTAATTTAGCAATTTAAAAGGGTAAATTTAATATGTGAACTTTTTTTCAATAAAGCTATTAAAAGAGTAAGTGTTTACAACGATAAAATGGACTACTACACAGCAATTAAAGAGAGTGAACTGTTGCAATGACTCATCACAAAATGGATCAATCTCAAATATAGAAAATAGAAACAAAAGTCTCTTTTTGTATTTTGTGTGAGGAAGACAGTGTGGTTTATTTTTTAATTAAGATTTAATTGTTTCAGCACCACTTGATGAAAAGACTACCCTTTCCACATTGAATTACTTTGACAGCATTTTTGAAAATCAATTAGATAGGTGATAGATAGATGACAGATAGATAGATAGATAGATAGATAGATAGATAGATAGATAGACAGATAAGATGGATAGATAAGAGATATGAGTATACCTGTATATCCCCTATGTTGGAGAAATTCATTGAGCTCTACGTGTTTGTTTATGCCAACACCATACTGTCTTGAATGCAACAGCTTTTTACTAAGACTTTTTTCAGAAAGTGAAATCCTCCAGCTGTGTTCTTCTTTTTCAAAATTTCTTTTGTCTAGTTATCTTCTTTTGCATTTTCAAATGTAAATAATTAAGTCAGCATGTCATTTTTCAAGAAAAAAGATGCCGGAAATTTGGAATTATTTTAAATCTGTGAATCAATTTTGGGAATGATTGATGGCTTAGCAATATTGAGTCATCCAATCCATGATCATAATAAATTTTTCAATTTAGGTCTCTTTAATTCCCACAAATGTAGTATATTGGTTAGTGTTTTCCAAAGAAATGGTACCAGTAGGGGCCTGGCACAGTGGCTCACGCCTGTAATCCCAGCACTTTGGGAGGTCAAGGTGGGTGGATCATGAGGTCAAGAGATAGAAACCATCCTGGCCAACATGATGAAACCCCGTCTCTAGTAAAAACATAAAAAAAATTACCCGGGCGTGGTGGCGTGCGCCTGTAGTCCTAGCTACTCAGGAGGCTGAGGCAGAAGAATTGCTTGAATCCAGGAGGCAAAGGTTGCAGTTTGCCAGGATTGTGCCACTGCACTCCAGCCTGGTGACAGAGCAGGACTCCATCTCAAAAAAAAAAAAAAAAAAAAAAAAAAAAAGGAGCAGTAGGACACGGACATATATGTATGTGTGCATGTCTGGGGGGGGGAGGGGGCGTGCATGCACATGTGTGTGTGTGCAGTTATAAAGAAATGGCTCCCATGATTACGGAAGGGCCAGGAAATGCTGTAATTTGCCTTCTGCAGTCTGGATCCCAGGAAAAACTTAAGGTATAATCCTGGTCCAAGGCCAAAGGCCTGAGAACTAGAAACACCAATAATATAAACTCCAGTTTGAGATCAGGAAACCAAAGTTTCGGCTCAGGTAGCCAAGCAGAAAGAGCAAATTCTGTCTTCCTCTGCACTTCTGTTGTGTTCAGGCCCTCAGTGAGTTGGATTATGCCCACCCATTTTTGGGAGGGCAATCTGCTTTACTCCATCTATGGATTCAAATACTGATTTTATCTAGAAACACCCTCACAGATAGACTCAGAAATCATTTTAATTGAGTCTCTGTGTACCCCACCATCCAGTCAAGTTGACACTTGGAACTAACCATCACGCGTGGTTTATGCTTTTCAGCATATAGGTCTTGTATATAATTTGTCAAGTATCTTCCACCTGTTTAATTAGAAGCAACTGACTGGGAAAAAATATTTTGAAACCACATATTCAAAATAGGATTGAATTCTGAATATATAAAGAATTCTAAACTACATAAGAATGCTTGGGTGAAAATTGCTTTGTAACCTATTTGTGGTCATGGTTACATAAATGTATTTTCAAAAACCCATAGGAATACATATAAAAATATGTATTACCATTATTATTTTGAGAAGAATTTTTTAAAAATAAATAATCCATAAAACATGACTATTGTTCCTTTAATAATTATTGACATCATTTCTAGAAATTGGCATAATTTTCCATTTTAGTTGTTATTTATTTTGTCTTTTGTAGGGAATCTATGAGCCCCACATGTTGGTGTGCCAGAATGTAGGGATCCATGAGCCCCATACTGGGCACCAGAATATAGGGAGCCAGCCCTACATCACCCATGAGTACCCCGAGTTCAGTGGCAACAAAGGAATGAGAAAAAGACAGATTAAGAGAAAAAGTGGGACCAGGGGGCCATCACTTCATTACTCTGGTGGAGGAAGTGAAGGCCCTGAGCTCTGGTCATCCACACTATTTACTGATTACAATGACATTGATCTATAGGGTAGGGGTGGAGTGATGGTGGGATGAATCAGTGAGCCGGAAGTGAATCAGTGGCCGGAACTTGTGTATCATTCTAAGGATTGATAACAGTGGCAGTTTGGGAGTTGCACAAAACAAGAACATGTGGTTATCTTTCGCTTATTATCTATGCACAGCTGACAGAACGTGGGCCTTACAGGAAGCCTACAGGTCTGGCTATGTCATAGTGCTACAAAAGGGTTTTACGTCCTTGAGCACAATGTTTATGGTAAGAGAGCCAAGGTCACCCTGCACCGGAACATGAGGCATGAAGAGGCCTTCCTCCTCAGAGGCCTCCTGCAGGCTTCTGCAGTGTGTTGTTCTTTGTTCATTTGTTACTCATAACCAATTTATGTAGGCATTCTGTAAGTCCTTTCTCCTCTGCTATTTTTCCCAACAGTCTTTAACTTCCCTACCTCCACTTGGGATCTTTATTAATCTTCTAGTCAAAGATGTTTTAGTGTTTATAGTGGTATTCTCCATAGGTGACAATTTCTCTCAACTTGTGTTTATTTGAAATCTTTATATTGCACTTTGGTTTTTATTTTCTTTCATGACATGAAAGGTGTCATGTTATTGTTTTCTGGCTTTTAGAATTCTCTTAGGAAATCTGTCATCAGGTCCAGTGTTGCCTTTTTTAAAAGAATTCATCTTTTTTTCCCCAACTGGTTTTGGGTTTGTTTGTTTTCAAATTTTCTCTTGATCTTTCATTTTTAGCAATTTGATTTTGATGTTTCTTAGAAACTAATTCCAAAATTCTTTTTGAAATAAATTATTTTATGTGTACTTGATTACCTTCCTCAGTTTTGAAAAATATATATATATATAATTATTTTTTGAAGCATAGTTTTTTGCCATATTCTTTCTCTCCTTTTCTTCTGGGATTCCAAGGTGTATATGGTGAAATAATTTACAGTGTCTCTTTATGTATTTCATGCTGTTTTGTTTTACTTTGTTCTTCATTTTTTTCACTATTTTTCTCTAAGCTTTACTTTTAATAGGTTCTATTGATTTTCTTTAGCTGTTTGTTTCTAATGCTGAACACATTCAATGAACACTTACAGATATTGGATTTTTCAGTGTTAGTTTATGTACTTTTTTAATGCAAATCACTTTTCTGGTAAATTTATTAATTTTTCTGCAGTATAATTAAGCTTCTCTTCATGCTCTTTTACATGTTTATAGTAGTAACATTAAAGTCCACTTTCATTCATTGAACATATGAATCTTGTAAATATATGGTTCTATTGGCTCTGTTTTCCAATAATATGTGCATTGGGTCACATACTATAGCTTCTTAACATGTCTACCTAATTTTGTCTAAATGACAGACCATTTCTAAAATGTCATAAAAGCTGATTTTGATGTGCTTTTCTCCAGAGATATCAAGCCTTTTTTCTTTTACAGGTAGCCAGAGTGACGGATGGATCGCCTTCATCTAATCAAGAAGTAAGCATCCCAGGGATGGGTTACAGCTTGTGGTTGTCTCAGTTTTGCTCTGCTTTCAAAGATCTTTTTTTTTTTTTTTGAGACAGAGTTTCGCTCTTGTTACCCAGGCTGGAGTGCAATGGCGCTATCTCGGCTCACCGCAATCTCCGCCTCCTGGGTTCAGGCCATTCTCCTGCCTCAGCCTCCTGAGTAGCTGGGATTACAGGCATATGCCACCATGCCCAGCTGATTTTTTGTATTTTTAGTAGAGACGGGGTTTCACCTTATTGACCAGGATGGTCTCGATCTCTTGACCTCGTGATCCACCCGCCTCGGCCTCCCAAAGTGCTGGGATTACAGGTTTGAGCCACCGCGCCCGGCCTGCTTTCAAAGATCTTAAGGGCACAACTTGTCAGATGCTATTAAACATCCTTCCATCTGCCAGGACTATGACTTTTAAGCACTGTTCAACTGTATAGAACTTCATTGCATGTTTCCATCTCAATCCCTAACTGCCTCAACATTCATCTAAAGTCCAGTGGGAGAAAATTGGCAGCACTATATTTAGGCCTTTCCAGGTTCCAAGCTGTCACGCCAGCCAATGCAGCAATCAAAAGCTCCACTGGCTTATCTTTAGCGCAGCAGACTCTCCCTACTTAGGCAAGCCTGGTTCACAGTCCATGCCCAGATTTGCAAATGTTCTCTGAGGAAAAAAACAATAAAAACCACGGAGAGGAGGGCGGCAAGAACTTCTACTCAACTGGGGGAGAATCTTTGCTGTCTCATGTCTTTTAAAAACAATATGACATTGGTAATGAACATTTTCCTAATTTAAATAGTGGGAATTATGGCCTGTACAGTAATTAGAAATACAACACTATATAATGGAAACTTAAGTCAGTTCTTGTAAATATTATAGGACTATGACAGCATATCTAAAAATGAGCCATCACATCACTTACCTCTAAAATGAAACTTATTAATAAGATTGAAGAATATCACTCAGAATAATGGAGAACTTCTCAATGCAATTATTTATTCTTTAAAACAGCAGTCCCCAAGCTTTGAGCACCAGGGACTGGTTTCATGGAAGACAGCATTTCCACTGATGAGGTTGGTGGTTTGGGGATGAAACTGTTCCACCTCAGATTATCAGGCATTAGTTAGATTCTCATAAAAAAATGCACAACCTAGATCCCTCACATGCACAGTTCACAAAAGAGTTCGCACTTCTATGAGAATTCAATGCCACTGATGTGAAAGGGGACATAACACAGACAGTAATGCTGGTTTGTCCACTGCTCATCTTCTGGTATGCAGCTCAGTTACTAATAGGCCACAGACCTGTACCAGTCCGTAGTGCAAGATTTGGGTATTGCTGCTTTAAAGTCATAAAGATAATAAATTCAAAAATAATTTAATCAGCCTACTCTCAAATAAATACTTCTAAAATATTGAAATATCTAGAAGCCAAGTGGTAAAGAAATGAAAAGTATATCATATTATATTTCCCTTTTGTCACTAATTTGAATTATTCTTTCATTTATATTTCAGGGTCCTTTAATTAATTGCCTGCCTTGTCTATAGATTTATAAAGTACCTACTGTGATCTACATGAAAGAAAAGTATCATATAAAATAAATAGAGGCAGTGAAATCTCCAAACTAAGAAATATTCCTTCCTTAGAGTCGATTTGGTAAAATAAAATAGCCACTGTTTAGCTTATGTTGCCAAGTCATTTGATTAGAAATTATAGTTCTTTTTCTTTTTTTTTTTTTTTTTAATTTGAGTCTCACTCTGTTGCTCAGGCTGGAGTGAGCCTGCACAATTTCGCTTTTGTATTTTTAGTAGAGACGGGGTTTTACCATGTTGTCCAGGCTGGTCTTGAACTCCTAACTTCAAGTGACCATGCACCTCGGCCTACCAATGTGCTGGGATTACAGGCGTGAGCCACCACACCCAGGCTGAAAACTGTAGTTCTTAAATGTTTCTCTGGTAGACTCACAAATAATTAGCTCTGTCTTGTTTTCCTTCCTCTTTCTTCCTTCTCTTTCTCTTCCTCCTTTTTCTTCTTTTAAGATTAAGCTTGGAAATGATTGTAGTTAATAACAATATATTGTATACTGGAGAAATCCTGAAGTAGATTTTAAGTGTTTTCATCACAAAAATGACAACTATATTAGGTAAAGTATATGTTAATTAGCTTGATTTAGCCATTCCACAATGTATCTACATTTCAAATTGCCATGTTGTACACACAAAAAATATACAATTTTATGTCATTTTTTTAAAAATAAAAAATTTAAAAACCAAATGAAGTAACAGAATGAAGCAAATAGCACCATCTCCTGATTTAGCTCAGAGTCTTTACTTTAACATTTCTTCATCTTTAGATCAAATCAAAGTTCACAGTAACTCTTCAATAAATACTTCTTGAATAAATCAATGAACCAAATTCAGGGACTATGGGAATAAATAATGGAATGAATTAAAGTATGTATCACTTTAAAATTTGAAGCCTCTGAGAAAATTATTTTTTATTTCAGATCGCATAATACCCTCAAGTTACTTTATTCCTTCATTTTTATTTATTTGGACAGATAGAGTATTTGTCATTCATGCTACTTAACATTCCTTTGGGTCATGGCTGTCTTTTGCTATAACCTGAATATCAATTGCCCTTTAATATTTTACCTTTAGTGTTTGGCTAACTTATATTTCATGGCATGTAATAACATTTGTAATGCTATTCATGGCAGAGAGATTCAATTTGCCCTTTCAATGGCTTTATACTTCAGTAAGAACCTGTGCTTTTTCTACTGATCCTATGGAAAGTTTCTCATCAAAATATACACTTTGTTAGTAAGCATTTCCTGTTATTTACTATTTTATTTTGTTTGAATATATATGAATATACAGCAACTGGAGGTTTTCTCATTAGTAGTGGTTGAGTAACATGATAAAAATAAACATGGAAAATTAATAATTTCTTATAACAATGCATATTTACCTCTTCTGTGACCTAGTGATTCCGCTTTTATGTAAGTGTGCAAGATAAATTAAAATGTGCCCACGAAAAACATTCATACAAAACTATTTACAATGGCTAAATTCTTCACCAAAACCCAGAATGCTTAAAAACAGAAAATGACTAAACAAACAGTTATAATATGAAACACTTCTCACCAATAGTGTGAATGCATCTCACAAGTATTATGGTTACTTAAAGAAACCAAACACAAAATATTAGATATCATAAGATTCTATTTATATGAAGTTTTAGAACAAGTGAAACTAAGCTATGGTGATAAAAGCCTGTATTTGTCTCAGGATGTGGGGGTGGGGATTGACTAAGAAGGGGTACAATGGAACTCAATGGAGTGATGAAAATATTCTGCATTCTGTTGTGGTTTACACATGTATAAGAATTTGTCAAAGTTGATTAAACTATCAACATAAGGTGTACATATTTCACTGTAAATTTCACTATATAATCTCAATTTATCTTATATATCTCAATTTATAATACATAACTAGAAGTATAGAACAAACTTAGAAGAAACCGTAGTTGGATTCTGGAGGTAGAGCAAGATGGCTGAAGAGAATCCTCCATTTATGATCCTCCCTACAGTAAAACCAAATTCGACAACAAAAAAAGCATCTTCGTAGAAACCAAAAATCAGTTAAATGATGCCAGTACCTAACTTTAACTTTATATCACTGAAAGATTCACTGAAGAGGGTAAGAAAGATAGTCTTGAAATGAGAACATCAGCCCTCTGCCACCTCCCAGCAGCAGACACTTGGCAAAAAGAAAATCTGTGTGCCCGTGGAAGGGAGAGCATAGTGATTGTGGGGCTTTGCACTGGAACTCAGGGCTTCCAACACCAGGCAGAAATCCACAATCACTCATGAAAGCAGTGTTGCGACAAGCCCTAGTCAGAAGGGAGTCAGCCATCCCAGGAGTCAGAACTTGTGTTTCAGTGAGCTTTGCCATGGCAGGCTAAAAAGTCCTAAATAAACCTGAAAGACTGTCTAGGACACAAGGAAGGCAACTCCCAGACAAGTTCTAGTGCTCTGCTGGGCTTAAAGCCAGTGGACTTGAGGGGCATGTTACCTAGTGAAACACAAGCCTGGCAGCTAAGGGAGGCACCACCCCTACCCCAAACCCAAGCAGCACAGCTCACGGTTCCAAAAAATACCTTTTGATTCAATTTGAGAAGAGGAGGGGAAAAAGTAAAGAGGATTTTGTTGTGCAACTTGGATACCAGCTTAGTCACAGTATGATAGGGCACTGAGAAGAGCCAGGAGACCCCCATTCCAGGCCCTAATCCAGTTGACATTTCTAGACACACTTTGGGACAGAAGGTAACCCATTGCTTTGAAGGGAAAGACCCAGTCCTAGCTGACTAAAGAGCCCTTGAGCACTGAATAATATTAATACCAACCATGAGCCTTGGGTGAGACTCTGAGATACACTGGCTTCAGGTGTGACCGAGCATATTCACAGCTTCAGTGGCAATGAGAGATACCTCTTCTGCATGAGAAAAAGAGTGAAGAATGAAGGAGACTTTGTCTTGCTGCTTAGGTACCAGCTCAGCCACAGTGGGAAAGAGCACCAAGTGAGTTCTTGGGTCCCTGATTTCACGTGTTTGCTCTTGGACAGCATTTGTGGATATACCCTGGGCCAGAAGGGAGTCCACTGCCCTAAAAAGTGAGTCCCAGGCCTGGCAGAATTCACCACAAGCATGAAGAACCCTTGGGCTTTAAGTAAATATCCATGGCACTCTGGCAGTACTCCCGATGGGCCTGTGGTGCTGGTGAACATGGGGAGAAACTCCTCTGCCCGGAGAAAAGGGAGGATAGATTGGGAAGGACTTTGTTTGTGAGTCTGGTGTGTAGCTTAGCCATAGTAGAATAGAACACCAGATAGATTTCTAAGGTTTTTGACTCCAGTTCTAGCTCCAAGATAGCATCTCTTGACAAACCCAGAGCCAGGGGCTGCTCACCACCCTAAAGCGAAAGACACAAGACTGGCTGGTGTTGCCACCTGCTGATTGTAGAGCCCTAGGTCATTAGGCAAACATAAGTGGTATCCAAATAGTGGTTACAATGGGCCTTGGGCAAGATGCAGTGCTGATCCTGGCTACAGGTCTGACCCAGTGCAGTCCTAGTAGTGGTAGCCAAAGGCATTCGTGTGTTACCCCTCCCACAACTCCAGACAACTCAGCAGAGAGGGAGAGAGAAAGAGAGAGAGAGACACTCATTTTGTTTGAGAAAAGATAAAGAAAGAGAACAAGAGTCTCCGCCTGTAATCCAGAGCATTCTAATGAATCTTATCCAAGAATACTAATGCAGTACATCTATGAGTCTGCAAGAACTACAGCATTACTCAGCTTTGAGTAAATTCTAATGTAGATACAGCTTCAGTGACTAAAACTTAGATCACAACATCCAAGTCCTTTGAATATCTGGAAAACCTTCCCAAGAAGTATGGGTACAAAATAGCCCAGATTGTGATAACTACAATAAATACCTAACTCTTCAATGACCAGACACCAACCAACATCCAAAAGCATGAAGACCATCCAGGAAAACATGATTTCACCAAATGAACTAAATAAAATACCAAGAACAAATCTCCAAGAGACAGAGATAAGTGACCTAAGAATTAAAATGTAATTAAAAATAGCTATTTTGAGGGAACTCAAAGAAATTCAACACAATGCAGAGAAAAAAAATTCAAAATCTTACCAGATAGATTTATAAGGAGATTAAAATATTTAAATAGAATCAAGAAGAAATTCTGTAGTTGAAAATGCAATTGACCTACTGAAGAATTGCATCAGAGTTGTTTTGTTTTGTTTTGTTTTTGAGACAGATTCTCACTCACTCTGTCACCCAGGCTGGAGTGCAGTGGCATGATCTTGGATCACCACAACTTCCACATCCCAGGTTCAAGCAACTCTCCTGCCTCACCCATCCAAGTTGCTGGATTTAGAGGCATGAGTCTGTACTTGGCAAATTAGAGTCTTTTAACAGCAGATGTGTTCAAACAGAAGAAAGAATTAGTGAGTGACAGACTATTTGAAAATATAAATTCAAAAGAGAAGACAAAATAAAAAATATTTTTTAAAAAATGAAACACACCTACAAGATATAAAAAAATACTTAAAAGGGCAAAACTAAGAGTTATAAGCCTTAAAGAGGAGGTAAAGAGAGGAATAGTAGAAAGTTTATTCAAGGGAATAATAACAGAGAAATTCCCAAATTTAGAAATAGGAATAAATATCCAAGGGCAAGAAGGTTATAGAACACCACTGTGACTTAACCAAAAAAAGAATGCCACAACACATGTAATAATCAACTCCCAAATGTCAAGGATAAGAAAAGGATCCTGAAGGCAACAAGAGAAAATTAAAATAGTAATATACAATTGAGCTCTAATATATCTGACAGAAGACTATTTGGTAGGTATCTTATGATCCAGGAGAGAGTAGCATGACATATTTAAAGTGATGAAAAGAAAAATATTTTACTCCAGAATAGTGCATTTTGTGAAAATACATTTCAATTGTGAAGGAGAGAAACAAAAGCTGAATTTCATTAATACCAGACCTGTCCTACAAGATATGCTAAAAGGGGTACTTCAATCAAAACTAAAAGGATATTAATGTCCCATAAGAAAATCCTGAAGATATGAAACTCACTGGTAATTGTAAGTACACAGAAAAACACAAAATATAATAATATTATAACTCTAATGTGTAAACTGCTTTTAAGTAGAAAGTATAAAACATTAACCAATCAGAATTAATAACTACAACAATTTTTCAAGATGTAGGCTGTACAATAAGATGTATATAGAAACAACAAACAGTTTGAAAGTGTGGAAACAAAGTTAAGTGTACAGTTTATTACATTTTATTTTGCTTGTTTTTTAGTTGGTGTGCCTACGTAAGCAGTGTTAAATTTATTATCAGCTGAAAATAATGGGTTATAGGAAACCACTTGCAGGCCTCAGGGTAATCTGAAATCAAAAAACACACAATGGACACATAACAAATAAAAAGCAAGAAATTAAATCATACTGCCAGAGTAAAACACCTTCATTAAAAGGAAGACAGAAAGAAAGGAAAGAAGAAAGAGAAGACCATAAAACCACTAGCAAACACATGAGAAAATGGCAGGAGTTAGTCCTTACTTAATGATAATTGTATTTACTGGAAATGAATTAAATTTTCCAATAAAAAGGCAAACAGTGACTGAATAGATAAAAATTTAAAAAAAAAAAAAAAAAAAAAAAAAACAAGAACTCGATAATCTGTTGCCTACAGGAAATACACTTTACTTACAAAGACACATATACACTGAAAATAAAGAGATGGAAAAAATATTCCATGCCAGTAAAAACCAAAAAACAACAGGATTCGGTATACTTAGACAAACTATATTTCAAGATAATACTATAACAAAAGACAAAGAAGGTCATTATATAATGACAAAGTGTTGATTCACCAAGAGGATATTAAAATTATAAATAGGCATGCATTCATCACTGGCAGACCAAGATATAAAAAGTAAATATTATCAGAGATGGACTACAATACAATGATAACTAGAGAGTCCAACTCCCCACTTTTAGCACTGGACTAATTTTTCCAGACAGAAAATCAACAACAAAATCAGACTTAATCCCTATTATAAGCCAAACATACCTAATATATATTTATGAAGCATTTCATCCAATGGCTTTAGAAAACATATTATTTTCCTCAGCACATGGATCATACTCAAGAATAAACCATATGTTAGGTCACAAAGTAAGTCTTAAAACATTAAAAAAATACTATCAAGTGTCTTCTCTGCCCACAATATAATAAAGATAGAAATCAATAACTTGAGAAAATTTGAAAACTATAAAATACATAGAAATTAAGGAATGTGCTCCAAAATTACCAGTGGGTCAATGAATAAAGAAGGAAACTGAAAAATTTCTTGAAACAAATGCTAATGGAAACACAACATACCAAAACCTACTGGATACAGCAAAAGTGGCACTAAGAAGGAAGTTTATAGCTATAAGTGCCTACATCAGAAAAGAATAAAAATTTTATATAAACAACCCAATGATGCATCTTAAAAAATAGAAAAGTATGACCAAACAACACCTAAAATTAGTCAAAGAAAAGAAATAATAAAGATGAGAGCAGAATCAATGGAGTAGAAACATAGAAATCAATACAAAAAAATCAACAAAAGAAAAAAATTTTTAAAGATGAAATTGGCAAACAGAATAACTAAGAAAAAAAGAGTGGAGACACAAATAAATAAAATCAGAGATGGAAAAGGAAACATTACAACTAACACTATAGAAATTCAAAGATCATGAGAGGCTACAATGAGCAACTACATGTCAATCAATTGCAAAACTTGGAAGAAATGGATAAACACCTGACACATACAAACAACCAAAATTTAACCATTAAAAAAAAATCGAAAACATGAACAGACCAATAGCAAATAACAAGATCAAAGCCATAATAAAAAGTCTCCAAGTAAAGAAAAGCCCAGGACCTGATGGCGTTACTGCTGAATTCTACCGAACATTTATAGAAGAATTAACACAAATTCTACTCAAACTAAAAACAGAGAGAATACTTTCAAGCTCATTCTATGAGCCTAATATTACCCTGATACCACAATCAAAGACACATTAAAAAACAAACAAAAAACTACAAGCCAATATCTCCGATAAGCATTGATGTAAAAATCCTACACAAAATACTAGCAAATGACATAAACAACACACTAATAATATTATTCATGACTAAGTGAGATTTATCTCAGAGATGCAAGGATTTTTCAACATATGCAAATCACTCAATGTGATACATTATGTTCACCAGAGTGAAGGGTAAAAACCATATGATCATTTCAATTGTTGCTGAAAAATCATTTGATAAAATTCAATATCCCTTTATGATCAAAACCTTCAAAAAAAACTGGGTATAGAAGGAACAAAATACTATATATACATAATATTATATATATATATATATATATATATATATATATATATATATATACACATACACATATATACACACATATATCAACATAATAAAAGCAACATACGACATACCCACAGCGAATATTATACTAAATGGTAAGAAACTAAAAGCCTTTCCTCTAAGATCTGGAATACAATAAGGGTGCTCATTTCATTACTGTTATTCAACATAGTACTGGAAGTCCTACCTAGAGAAATCAGAGAAGAGAAAGAAATAAAGGGCATCAAAATTGGAAAGAAAGAAGTCAAATTATCATTGTTTACAGACAATATGATCTTATATTTTAAAAAATGAGTCAAACTTATAACAAAGTCAGTAAAATTACAGGAAACAAAATAAACATACAAAAATCAGTAGCATTTCTATAACCCAAGAGCAAACAATTGAAACAAGACATCAAGAAAGTAATCCCATTTACAATAGCTACAGATAAAATTAAATTCCTGGGAATTAATTTAACAAAAGAAATTAGTTGGATGAGGAGCACCTACCAGAACTCCCAAATCTGGAGTCAGAACATCCTGACTTTCTCAGCAAGGGCACCTGCATCCTGAGCTTTTACATATACACACACCCAGCGATATTTCGTGCTGAGAAAGACCCACAGATGCACATTATTTTTCGCTCTTCCACTGTTATCTGCCACAGTTCTACTCAGTTAATTGCGGTTTGAGAACACACACCATCCAGAAGAGAGCACCAGTGGATCTAGTCTAGTGAGGTTACATTTACTTGTAATCCTCCCCCTTCCCTTTCCAATTTCTTTGATTTTTCCCATACATGTGTAAGCTACGGGGACTTAGTAGAAGCAGGCTACTCCTCCTAAATGTAATTTGGACCAAATGCTTTCTACATTCATTCCCGCTCAGGCTTTTCTTCTCTGCAGTAACTGTTAACACGTTATAGTCACCTTGAAATTTCCTCTGCTATTTTCCAATTAAAAGCTTAACAGCCCTGGGGGAAAAAATTGTAATATTTTGTAAAATATTTCTGTAATAAAAATATTTAAACAACGGTGAAAGAAATTGAAATAGACAAGAAAAAAATTGAAAGACATTCCATGTTCACGGATTGGAAGTATCAATTACGTCAAAATATTCATACTACCCAAAGCAATCTATAGATTCAATGCAATCTCTATCAAAATGCCAATTACATTTTTCACAAAATAGAAAAAAAATTCTGAAACATATATGAAACCACAAAACATTCAATACTGTCAAATACATCCTGAGCAAAAGAAAAAAAAATAAACTGGAAGAATGATATTATATGACTTCAAATTCTACTACAGAGATATAGTAACCAAAGAGCATGGTAGTGACATTAAAACAGACACATAGATCAATGGAACAGAATAAAGGTCCCAGAAACATAATGCATCTACAGTGAACTCATTTTCAACAAAGGTGCCAAGAACAGACATTGGGGAAGGACAGTCTCTTTAATAAATGGTACTGGGAAACCTGGGTCTCCATATACAGAAGAATGAAATTTGACCCCTATCATTTGCCATGTGCAAAATCAAATAAAAATGGAGTATTGAATAAATATCTATAGTCTCATTTTTATTGTGGCACTATTCACAATAGCCAAGATGTGGAAGCAAATTCAGTGTTCATCAATAGATAAATGGATAATGTGGTACATATACACAATGGAGTACTAACCACCCAAGAGAAAATATGATATCTTGTCATTTACAACAACATGAATGGAACTGGAGGCCATTATGTTAAATGAAATAAGCTAGGCAAAAGAGTGAAGGAGAAGCAGCCACATCTTACATGGCCAGAGAGGGAGGAAGAGAGATAGGGAAGGTGCTGAGACCAGGTTCCATGGCATGGGGGAGGCTCAGCTCCCACACTAGGATGTGTTCTTCCAGGCCCTTGGTCCCTCACCCAAGAATGGGAGGGAGAACCCCACCGGGTGTGGCGTGTTAGTTTTAAGTAAATATTGGACCCCAAAGAGGTTTGCAGAAAGTGATTTACTTAGGCAGAGAGAGAAAAGGAAGAAAGAAATGGAGAGCAGCTCCCATGATGCCATGGAAGGGGATCTAGAAGTGAAGTCTGCCCAGATGAGAGAGAAGGGGAATTTTAACCTGGGAGTAATTCCTGCCTCATTCAAATTTTTTGTCCTATGAAAGGAGTTCCTGTAAACTTCCACTAGAGTAATTAATCTCTATCTTCCCACACTCACAAAAGTTAAATAAAAACCTCTAAGTTCCTGGATGGAGACGTGGACTAAAGCAGGTCGGGCATGTCTCTGAGAAGTTCTTGCCGTTGAAACTAGGCCCCTTGTGGACTCAGGAAGAGAATACATTGCCTCAGTGTTACACATTTTTAAATAACCAGATCTGAGTACTTACTATTGCAAGGGCAGAAATGGGGTGGGGGGATGCCCTCATAATGCAATCACCTCCGACCAGGCCCCACCTTTAACACTGGGTATTACAGTTCAATATGAGATTTGAGTTGGAACACAAATCTAAACCATATCACTTACCAATCCACCAGTTTATGTCTTTCTAAGTATGTGATATTATCAACAGAGCAGCTCTAAACATGGGCATACACGTTTTACATGAACATGTGTCCTCATTGCTCTCGGTTAAGTACCTAGGAGAGGATTTCTGAGTAGAATGGGAATGTATGTTTAAGTTTATGAGATGCTCTGTCAAATTGATTTGCAATATAGATGTAACATTTTGCAATCCCAACTGCAATATATGAGAGTACTGTTATTCTTCATCTTGAAAATTATTTATTAGTGTCAGTTTTTATTTATTTGATCCATGCTAATAGGTGTTTGGTACTGTATATTGCTGTTTTAATTTCCATTTCCTTAATGACTTATGACATTTATGTGCTTATTTACTAGTGGTATATCTCCTTCAGTAAAATACTATTACAATCTTTTGCCATTTAATTGGGTTATTTGTTTTCTTTGTAATGAGATTTGAAAATTCTTTCCAAAACTGGGTTACCAGTTCTTTGTCACCTCTGTACTTTGCAAATATTGTCTATCTGTGGCTTATCATTTATTTTTCTTTGGTAAAAGTTCTTTATTTTGAAGACCAGAATTTTTAAACTTTAATGACTTCTAATGTACTAGATTTTTTCTTTTATAAATTATGATTTTTGTGGCCTAAGAAACTAAAATTTATGAACATTTATATTTCCTGGAAGTTTTACAGTTTTAGGTTTTAAATTTATGTCTATAATTCATTCCAATTTAATTTCAAATTTAGTTCAAAGTATGAATTGAAGTTCTTTTTTGCATGTCGATATCTAATTATCTCAGTGCCATTTGTGGAAAATGATGTTGGTGGGTGAATTTCTAGTTTTCTTCCTTATATTCAGTCTATGAGTGTGTTTATTTTTTGCTAATAATACATTCTCTTGATTACAACAGATTTATGGTAATCTTCAATTCAGTAGTTTAAAAAAATACATGCATTTTGAGTATTAACTTTCCTATAGTGTAATATCTTAAATTTCTAAATACAAATTATTTTATTTCCATGACATTTTTCTTCTCAGTTTACCTGTTAAATATTTAATCCATAATTTGAAATGCTACCATGCTATCAAATATTAGAAAATTCCATTTTGCATTTCTCATTTGGCCTTTTACAATAAAATATATCCCTGAGATCGGCATATCATTAACATTGTCAAATAAGACCTCCCATTTTTTCCTAAACAGAAACTATTTAACTATATGATTCAATTTACTCAATCTAAATAGTAAGTTATATAAGATATTTGTCAGAATATTTTCAAAGTTTATTACAAAGGGGAAAATATGATTATAATAAAGCTAATAAATCAGATACGCCTATGTTTTTTCCAGGCTTCTTTTCCCTGAAGGTAAAAATAAGTTAATGGTAGTAGCTATAATCCTGTCCAAATAAGGTTTCTAACCCTACTTGTTCATATGATAATTTCTAGTCACGTTCAAAGTCACTCTCTGTCATCTCTGGAAATTTTCATGCAGTCGCTCACATGTAATTAACAACTAGAATATTAGCCAAAGTCATCCTGCAGTGCCTACCATATTTTCAATTGCTATTCGATACTTGGTCTATGCCTATCTCTATTGCTCTCAAAATCACCTGACAAAATCTTATTACTGTATCATTGGCATATTTTCAATTTAAAAGTAATAAACTCCATTAAGAATTGTATGGTTAAAAACAATGGTCAATTATATGAATCAAATGTATGACTGGCTAAACATTTTTTAATTTTTATTCTTTCTTGGCTTAGGAAACACAAACAGAACCTGATTCTCTCTACAATTAACCCTTGAGATTTTTTATTATCTGTCACCTGGAGAATTAGCAAACCTCTTATTTCTAACTCACCTGTCTCTTTTCCATCTAGTTTTTCCCATTGGCAAAATGTATAACTCTGGCAAAAATGAATCTTATTATATCAATTATTTCATAATTGTTGTATTTCTCTGTACACATGGCAGATCAAACAAATATTTTTAATATATCACTCTCATGAATTCTAGAAAAGTATAATAAATGGATTTAAAATAATGGTTTAATTGGCCCAAATGTATTTAGTGGTGAATTCTACCAAGTATTTAAGTAAGAAATTATACCAATTTTCTACAATTTCTTCCAGAAGATAGGCACAGGGGAAATACTTCATAATTCCTTCTATGAGTTCAGTATGGCCCTAAGACCAAAACCAAACAAATGTACTACAAAAACGAAAACTACAGAACAGTGTCTCTCACGAGCACAGATAAAAAATCCACAACAAGATACTAGAAAAGCAAATTCAGCAATGCATCATGAGAATTATAAGCCGCAACCAAGTAGGACTTGTCCCAGTAATGCAAGACTGGTTCAAGATTGAAAAAGAAAGTAATGTAATCTATCACATCAACAAGCTAAGGAAGAAAAGGCACATGTTTGTATCAATAGATATAGGAAAATCATTTGATACAACCCAGCAGCAATTTATGATAAAAACTCTCAGAAAAGTAGAAAGAGAGGAGAACTTTCTCAACTTTATGAAGAATATCTATTGAAAACCTCACCAAATATCCTACTTAATAATGAAAATCTTAATCAAATATTTCTATTAAGATCAGAAAAATAAAAGAATGTCCTCTTACCACTCCTTTTCAACATTTTCTTGAAAGTAGCAGCTATTACAATATGACAAGAAAACAAAATATCTTTTATATAGATTGAGAAGAAAAGAATTGTCATTATTCTCAGATGGCATAACTGTCTATGTAGAAAATCAGAAAGAAATGACCAAAAACAAAAGAAAAAAAAATCCTGGAGCTAGCAAGCAGTTACAGCAAAGTTTTGGGATACAAGGTTAATATACATAAGTCAATCGTTTTCCTAACTACCAGTATTGAACAAATGAAATTTGAAATTGAAAACACAAGACCACTTACTAACAACTCAAAAGTGAAATGTTTAGTTGTAAATCCGACAAAATATATGTAAGATCTATATATCTATAAGAAGAAAACTATGAAACTCTCATGAAATAAATTAAATAGAAACTAAGGAAATGGAGAGAGATTCCATTTCATAAAGAGGAAGCTTCAATATTGTCAACATGTTAGTCTTTCTCAACTTCATCTACAAATTCCATGGAATCCCAATCAAAATTCTAGCAAATCATTTTGTGGATATTGATAAACTAATAATTTTTACATTGAGAGACTAAAGACTCAGAATAGCCAAAATAATATTGAAGAAAATTGAAGTCAGAGGACTGATACCATCCACCTTCAGACTTACTTTAAAGCTACTAATTAATACACTGTATTATTGATACAAGATAAAATAAAATAGACAAATAGGTCAATTAAGTAAAACAGAAATTCCAGAAATAGACCCACTTAAATATAGTCAAATTACTTCTTTTAAAAAAAGCAAAAACAATACAATGGAAAAATACAATCATTTAAACAAATAGTGTTCATATGGTTTGGCTGTGTCTCCATCCAAATCTCATCTTCAATTTTAACTCCCACAGTAGCCATTTGTTGTAGGAGAGACCCTGTGGGAGGAAACTGAATCATAGGAGTGGGGGTTTACCATGTAATTCTCATGATAGTGAAAAAGTTTTACCAGATCTGATGGTTTTATAAAGGAGAATTTCCCTGCACAAGCTCTCTTCTCTTGTCTGCCACCAAGTGAGATGTGCCTTTTCCTTCTGACATGATTTTGAGACCTCTCAAGCCATGTAGAACTAAGACTCCATTAAACCTCTTTTTTTTTTTTTTTTTTTTTTTTGGTAAATTGTCCAGTATCAGATATATCTGTGTCAGCAGTATGAAAACAGACTAATACAGTAAATTAGTATCAGTAGAGTGAGGCACTGCTGAAAAGATAACCCCAAAATGTGGAAGTAACCTTGGAACTGGATAACAGACAAAAGTTGGAACAGTCTGGAGGGCTCAGAAGAAGACAGGGAAATATGGAAAGCTTTGGAACTCCCTAGAGATGTGTTGAATGGCTTTGACAAAAATGCTGATAATGATATGTACAATTAAATCCAGGCTAAGGTGGTCTCAGATGGAGATGCAAAACTTGTTGGGAACTGGAGAAAATGTACTGTTGTTATGTTTTGTCAAAGAGACTAGCAGCATTTTGTCAGTGCCCTAGAGATTTGTGGAAATTTGAACTTAAGAGAGATGATTTAGGGTTTCCATCAGAAGAAATTTCTAAGCAGCAAAGCATTTAAAATGTGACCGGGGTGCTGTTAGAGGCATTCAGTCTTGTTTTTTGGGGTTAATTCTTTTTATATATATATATATATATGTATATATATATAATTGCACTTTAGGTTCTGGGGTACATGCGCAGAACATGCAGGATTGTTGCATAGGTACATACATGGCAATGTGGCTTGCTGTCTCCATCCCCCCATCATCTATATCTGGCATTGATCCCCATGTTATCCCTCCCCAGCTTCCTATCCCCTGCTGTCCCTCCCCTAGTCCCCTCCCCCAACAGTACATTCATTGCAGCACTGTTTACAATAGCAAACACCTGGAACCAACCGATATGTCCACCAATGATAGACTGGATAAGAAAAATGTGGCACATATACACCATGAAATACTATACAGCCATAAAAACGTTGAGTTTGTGTCCTTTGTAGGGACATGGATGAATCTGGAAACCATCATTGTCAGCAAACTGATACAAGAACAGAAAATCAAACACTGCATGTTCTCATTCATAGATGGGTGTTGAACAATGAAAACACATGGACACAGGGAGGGGAGCATCACACACTGAAGCATTCAGTTTTAAAAGGGAAACATACCATAAAAGTTTGTACAATTTACAACCTGACAATGGAATCTCAGCCTATATTTCAGAAGACGTATGGAAATTCCTGGATGCTCAGGCAGAAGTTTGCTGCAGGGGCAGGGTCCTCACGGAGAAACTTTGCTAGGGCAGTGCAGAAAGAAAATGTGGGATCAGATCCCCAATACAGAATCTCTACTGTGCACTGCCTAGTGTGAGCTGTGAGACATGGCCACAGTATTCCAGACACCAAATAGTAGATCCACTGACAGCTTTCCATGTATGCCTGGAAAAGCTGCAGACATTCAACACCAGCTTGTGAAAGCAGTCAGGAGTGGGGAGACTACACCCTGTAAAGCCACAGGGACAGAGGTGCCCAAGGTCGTGGGAGTCCACCTCTTGTATCAGTGTGACTTGGATATGAGACATGGAGTCAAAGGAGATAATTTTGGAGTTTTAAGGTTTGACTGCCCCACTGCATTTTGGACTTGCATGAGGCATTTGTTTTGGCCAATTTCTCCAATTTTGAATGGCTGGATTTACCCAATGCCTGTACTCCCATTGTATATAGGAGTAACTAACTTGTTTTTGATTTTGCAGGCTCATATGCAGAAGGGACTTGCCTTGTCTCAGATGAGACTTTGGATTGTGGACTTTTGAGTTAATGCTAAGTGAGTTAAGATTTTGTTAGGAAGGCATGATTCATTTTGAAATATGAGAACCTGAGATTTAGGAAGGGCCAGGGGTATAACGATATGGTTTGGCTGTTTCCCCACCCAAATTTCATCTTGAATTTCTATGTGTTGTGTGAGGGACCCAACAGGAGGTGACTGAATTATGGGGGTGAGTATTTCCCATGCTGTTCTCATGATACTGAATGAGTCTCATGAAATCTGATCGATTTATTATGGAGCGTTTTCCTGTACAAGCTTTCTTTTTGCCTGCTGCCATCCATGTAAGATGTGACTTGCTCCTTCTTGCCTTCTGCCATGACTGTGAGGCCTCCCCAGCCATGTGAAACTACTAAGTCTGTTAAACCTCCTTCTTCTGTAATTTTCCCAGTCTCAGCTACATCTTTACCAGTAGTGTGAAAACAGACCAATACATGCATGCAAAAAAGTAATAAATGTAGGTACAGGTCTTTTACCTTTAACAAAAATAACTCAAAATGGATTATTTGCCAAAAAAAGTGCAAAACTACAAAACTTATAGAACATAAGATAGAAGATAAACAAAATCTAGTTGATCTTTGTTATTAAACATTTTTCCATACAGAAATCACCAAATGAGTGTTTATAACAGCTTTATTCATAACTGCCAAAACTTGGAAGTAATCAGGATGTCCCTCAGTGGTTGAATGGATTTCTAAAAACCTGTGGTACATCCAGACAATAGATTATTCAGTGTTAAAAAAAAAATTAGCAATCAAGCCATGAAAAGCCATGAAGGAAACTTGAATAAATATTAATAAGTGAAAAAAGCTGATCTGAAAAGATTACATACTGCATAATTCCAACTATATGACCCTCTAGAAAAGGCAACACTATAGAGATAATTTTGTTAGCACTGACCAGGGTGGAGATTTGGATTAATACTGAGAAAGCTTGCAAAAAAGAACTGCCAATCCCACAAAAGGGAGATTTGAAAGTGGGGAGAGTCATATGACCAGACAGGCCTCTCCCTCACAAAATCCAGTAACCAGAGTCTCTCTCCCTGGAGTTTTGCAGTTAACACATCCTTCACCCGGGGAACAGCAGGCTCAGCAGAGGGAAAGAGCCCACCATTGGGAAGGCAGGGCTAACCCCACCAGTACTGAAACCAGGCAAAGAATAAACAGCAGCCTGGCTGAGACAGAGACAGCCCTGCACCGCCTCCACAGGCAGACAATGGACAGACAATGGACAGGCAGACAATAGACATTGTGTCTCAAGTGGCACAATGACACCTGCGTTAAAAAAAAAAAAAAAAAAAAAAAAAAAAAAAAAAAAAGCCTCGTGCAGGAGAAATAATCCCAACTTTAACAGGAAGGACATCCACTCAGAGAAGATGGAAAGAAACCAGCTCAAAAACAACAAAAACATCAAAGTTCAGAACACCTCTCTTCCCCAGAGAGATCACAACAACTCACCAGCATGGCAACAAAATAGATGGGTGACAACAAAATTCTCTGAGCAAAAATAACATGTTTTAACTCAACACAAATAAAGACCCTTGAAAAAAGATTAGAGGAAATGCTAACTAAAATAACCAGCTTAGAGTAGAACATAAACAACTTGATGGAGCTGAAAAACACAGCATGAGAACTTCATGAAGCATACACAAATTTCAATAACCGAATCGATAAAGCAGAAGAAAATATATCAGAGATCAAAGATCAACCCAATGAAATAAAAAGATAAGGCAAGACAAGAAAAAAAAAAGAGTGAAAAGAAGTGAGCAAACCTTTATTTCTTTTTCTTGACTGATTGCTCTGGCTAGAACTTCCAGTACTATATTGAGTAGGAGTGGTGAGAGAGGGCATCCTTGTCTAGTGCCAGATTTCAAAGGGAATGCTTCCAGTTTTTGCCCATTCAGTATGATATTGGCTGTTGGTTTGTCATAAATAGCTTTTATTATTTTGAGATACGTTCCGTCGATATCTAGTTTGTTGAGGGTTTTTAGCATAAAGGGCTGTTGAATTTTGTCAAAGGCCTTCTCTGCATCAGTTGAGATAATCATGTGGTCTTTGTCTTTGGTTCTGTTTATGTGGTGGATTATGTTTATGGACTTGTGTATGTTGAACCAGCCTTGCATCCCCGGGATGAAGCCTACTTGATCAGGATGCATAAGCTTTTGATGTGCTGTTGCAATTGGCTTGCCAGTATTTTTTATTATTATTATTGCATTTTAGGTTTTGTGGTACATGTGAAGAACATGCAAGATTGTTGCATAGGTACACACATGGCAGTATGGTTTGCTGCCTTCCTTCCCCTCACCTGTATCTGCCATTTCTCCCCATGCTATCTCTTCCCACCTCCCCACCCCCCATCCCTCCCCCATTTCCCCCCAACGGACCCCAGTGTGTAGTGCTCCCCTCTTGCCAGTATTTTATCATTCACTTCTTTGGTTAACTTCCGCATTTTAAATTTTATTTGCAGCTATTACAAATGGGGTTACTTTGAAGTTTTTTAATATTGTTCACTGTTGGCATATAGAAAAGCTACTTGTTTTTGTATGTTGATTTTGTATACTGCAACTTTCCTTCATTTGTTTATCAGTTCTAGTAGTTTTTTGGTGGAGTCTTTAGGTTTTTCAAAATATAAAATCATATTTTCTGTAGACAAAAATAATTTGACTTCTTCCTCCCCAATTTTGGTGCCCTTTATATCCTTCATTTATCTGAATGCTGTAGCCAGGATTTCCAGTACTAAGTTGATTAACAGTGATGAGAGTGGTATCCTTGACATATTCCAGATCTTAGAGGAAAGGCTTTCAGATTTTCCCCATTCGGTATGGTATTACTTTTGGGACTGTCATATATGGCTTTTATTATGTTGAGGTATGTTCCCTCTGTCCTCAATTTTTTGTTTTTATCATGAAGAGATGTTACAGTTTATCAAATGCTTTTTAATCATCTGTTGAAATGATCATATGATTTTTGTCCTTCATTTTGCAGACAAGATATACCATCCTTGCATCCCAGGGATAAATCCTACTTGGTCATGATAAATGATCTTTCTATTACATTGTTGAATTCAGTTTGCTAGTATTGTGTTGAGGATTTTTGCATCAATATTCATCAGAGACATTGGCCTGTAATTTTTTTTTTTATGTGGTTTTTGTCTGGTTTTTGGTATCAGGATAATACTGGCCTCATAGAATGAGTTTGGATGTATTCTCTTATCTTATAGATTTTAGAATAGTTTGAGTAGAATTAGCATTAATTATTCTTTAAATGTCTGGCGGAATTAAGCAGTGAAGCCATCAGGTCTTGGGCTTTTCTTTACTGAAAGGCTTTTGATTATGGCTTTGATCTTGTTACTTGCTATTGGTCTGTTCAGGTTTTGGATTTCTTCCTGATTCAACTTGGTAGATTGTGCGTACCTAAAAATTTGTCCATTTCTTCTAGATTTTCCAATTTCTTGGCATACAGTTGCTCATAGTTTCCGCTAATGATCCTTTGAATTTCTGCAGTATCAGTTGTAACATCTCTTTTTTCATTTGTTTTTATTTATTTTATTCTTCTCTGCTATTTTCTTAAGCTTTTAAGAAAACCAACTTTTTTCTTTGATATTTTGGGTTTTTTTTTTTTTTCATTTTGATATCATTTATCTCTGCTCTGATGTTTATGATACATTTTCTTTTACTAATTTTGTGTTTAGTCTTCTCTTGCTTTTCTACCTCTTCAATATGCATTGTTAGATTGTTTACTTGAAGATTTTTGTCTTTTTTGATGTGGCACTCATAGCTTGAAACTTCTCATTTAGTACTGCTTTTGCTGTGTCTCATAGGTTTTGGTATACTGTGTTTCCATTTTCATTTGTTTGAAGAATTGTTTTAATTTTCTTCTTGATTTCTTTATAGTATAGCATAGTTTCCAATATTTCTTGCTATTAATGTCTGGCTTTATTCCATTGTGGTCAGAGAAAATGCTTAATATTATTTCAATTTTTTGAATGTTTTATGCCTTTTTGTGGCCTAATATATTGTCTATCCTTGAGAATAATCTATGTGCTGAGGGAAAGAATATGTATTCTGCAGCTCTTGGACGAAATGTTTTTAAATATCTAGTAGATCAATTTGGTCTATAGGTGCAGATTAAGTCTGATGTTTCTTTGTTGAGCTCTATCTGCAGAATCTCTCCAATGCTGAAAGTGGTGTGTTGAAGTCTCCAGCTATTATTGTATTGAGGCCTATCTCTCTCTTTATTTCTAATAATATTTGCTTTATATATGTGAGTGTGTGAGTGATCCAGTGTTGGATGCATATATATTTAAAATTGCTATATCCTGAATTGACCCCTTTATCATTCTGTAGTAACCTTCTTTGTTTCTTATAGATTTGCTCTTGAAATCTATTTTGTCTAATAAAAATATAGTGAATCCTGCTATTTTTTGGTTTCTATTGGCATGGAATGACTTTTTCTTTTATTTTTTTTTTTGAACAGAATCTCGCCCTATTGCCCAGGGTGGAGTACTGCGGTATGCGGTATGATCTCAGTTCACTGCAACCTCCACCTCCCAGGTTCAAGCAATTCTCCTGCCTCAGCTTCCCAAGTACCTGGAATTATAGGCACCTGCCTCCAAGCCTGGTGGGTGTATATATATATATATATATATATATATATATATATATATATAAACTCTGTCTCTACTAAAAATACTATATATATATATATATATATATATATACACACACATATATATACTATATATAAATACTATATATATACATATATACATATATAAATATATATATAAATTTATATATACATATATAAATATAAACATATATATACATGTATATATACATGTAGTATTTATATATACTATATGTACTATATATAGTATTTATATATATAAGTATATATATACATGTATATATATATAGTATTTATATATATAATTATATATAGTATATATGTGTGTGTATATATATATATATATATAGTATTTTTAGTAGAGACAGAGTTTCTATACATATTCTATATATATCTAGGCCTCTCTACATGCTGGGATTACAGGTGTGAGCCACCATAACCAGCTGGAATGTCTTTTTCTATTCCTTTATTTTCAGTTTATGTGTGTCTTCATAGGTGAAATCTATTTCCTGTAGGTAAGAGATAAATGAATCTTGTTTGTTTATCCATTAATCCAGTCTATGTTTTTTGATTGGAGAGTTCAGTTTGTTTACAGTCAATGTTGTTATTGATAAATAAGGACTTAACTCCTGACATTTTTTTATTGTTTTCCTGATGTCTTCTCTTTCTTTCTTTAATTCGTATCTGCCTCTAGTGAAGATGATTTTTTCTTGTGATATGATTTAGTTTCCTGCTTTTTATTTTTGTGTATCCATTGTATGTTTTTTGGTTTGAAGTTATCATCAGGCTTGAAAATATTATCTTATAATCTATTATTTTAACATAATAATAACTAAACACTATTTGCATAAAGAAACAAAATAAGAAGAAAGGAAACAAATAACAACTCACTAACCTTCACCCCGCTGCTCTTTAACTTCTTGTTGTTTCTATTTATATTTTATTGTACACTTTATGTCTTAAGTAGTTGCTGTAGTTATTATTTTTGATGGTTCGTCATTTAGTCTCTCTACTTAGGATTGCCTTATTGAGTTTACACGCCATAGTTACAGTGTTATCATATTCTGTGGGTTTCTGTGTACTTACTATTACCAATAAGTTTTATGCCTTCAAGTGATTATTTATTGCTCACTAAAGTTCTTTTCTGTCTGATTGAAGTACTCCCTTTAGCATTTATTGTAAAATTGGTCTGGTATTGATGAAATACCTCAGCTTTTGTTTGTTTGAGAAACTGTTTACTTCTCCTTCAGTTTGAAAAATAATTTTGCCAGATATACTATTCTAGGATAAAAGGATTTTTTGAGGGGGTAGGTTGTTTATCTTCAGCTCATGTGTTGCCTCCCTTTTTCCCAACCTGTACGGTTTCCACAGAAGAATCTGCTGCCAGACATTTTGGAACTCCATTGTATGTTATTTTTTTCTCTTGCTGCTGTGGAATCCTTTCTTTATTCTTGACCTTGATAGTTTGATTATCAAATACATCAAGGTAGTCTTCTTTTGGTTAAATCACATTGGTGTTCTATAAACTTTTTGTCCTTGGATATTGATACCTTTCTCTAAGTTTGGGAAGTTCCCAGTTATTATCCCTTTGAATAAATTTTATACCCTTATCTCTTTCTCTACCACCACTCTAAGGCCAATAAGCCTTAGATTTGCCCTTTGGAGGCTATTTTCTAAACCCTGGAGTTGTGCTTTATTTATTCTTTTTCTTTCTTTTTGTTTTTTCTAACTATGTGTTTTCAAATAGCCTGTCTTCAAGCTCACTAATTCTTTCTTGTAATTGATTCTTTTTGCTCTTAAAAAACTCTGATGAATTATTCATTATGCCAATTTCATCTTTCAGAGCCAGAAAGTCTGCTTGACTCTTTTTAATTAGTTGAATCTCTTTGTTAAATTCATGTGATAGAATTCTGAATTCCTTGCTTGTGTTATCTTGAATTTATTTGCATTGCTTTAACACAGCTATTTTGAATTCTCATCTGAAAGTTCACGTATCACTCTTTTTCCAGGATTGCCTTATTAAATTCATTTGGTGAGGTCATGTTTTCCTAGATGGTATTGATACTTGTAGATGTTCTTTGGTATCTGTGCATTGAAGAGTTGATTATTTATTATAGTCTTCCCTGTCTGGGTTTATTTGTAGGTGTCCCTTGGAAAGGCTTTTCAGATATTTGAAAAGCGTTGGTATTGAGATCTAAGCCATTTCCCCTTTAAGGGACACCCCAAGCTCAGCAATGCTGTGATTTTTGCAGACTCATAGAGGTACTGCTTTGAAGGTCCTGGACACAATCTGAGAGAATTCTCTGGATTACCAGGCAGAAACTCTTGTTCTCTTCCTTACTTCTTCAAAACATATCATCTGTTTGTCTCTGTCTCTGTCTCTCTGTCTCTCTCTCTGTCTCTCTCTCTGTCTCTCTCTCTCTCTCTCCACTCTTTTTCTTCCCCTTTCCAAAGGCAGAGGAGCTACTAGAGTACTGGGCTCATAAAGACTTAATCCAAATAATCTACCTACCAAGGATTTTTTTTTTTTAGTGAAGACTCACATCCTATATCTGTTTTTTAATTTTAGATCTCATAGAAATTATTAAACTCATAAAGTCATTTCAAAATTCCAGACAACCACTGTCCTGAATTTAAACCAGCACTTTACTTGTCAAGTGTCATGTAGGTCATTGGAAATAAAAGAATACATTAAGAAAAAATGATAAATAAATAAAGGTATGTGTGTGTGTGTGTGTGTGTGTGTGTGTGTGTGTACATACCTTTATATGACAAAGTATTAAAATATACAGTAGTCCATCCTTATCTGTATGGGATATGTTACAAGACTTCCAGTGGATATAATAACTACTTTAGTTTTTAGTTACATATTTTACAATAATCATGGATGATCTGGAGAGCCTAAACAAGAGGGAAAGCAAGATGTTGAAAGGTATGGAAACATTCTCTTTCAAAAAGTTAAAGAAATATTTTGTGTTTGGCTCTAAGAGGAAGGAAGTCTAGAGGACTCCTGATTGATGTATTGAAACAGCTCACAAGTTCCCATGAAAATGAATGAAGAGACAGGATGTACATTTATCTGGAAAGCTGAACTTCATCAAATGGTGACAGAAGCAGAATTTGCAGAGTTTTATAATTCTGCAAAATTTTTCCACATAATAGTCAAGAAAAGTCAAAAGTAGAGGTTCTCAGTCAAGGCTGATTTTGTGTCCCATGGAACACAGGTAAATCTGGAGACAAGTTCTCACATTGCGGATGGGAAAAGAGAGCATTATTGGCATCTAGCATGTAGATGCTCTAGATTCTAGTAAACATCCAACAAAGTATACAGCCAGCAGCCCAAAACAATGACTCAGCCTCAAAAGACCAGAGCACCACGATTGAGAAACGTGTTCTAAATTACAGAAATGTACTGAAGGAGACCAACTGCCAATCAGATTCTGAGGTTCTTTCAGTCTCATTAATCTGGCAGAAACTCAGCAGCTCCTTCAGTGTCATTACAGGATTCTTCTCTGTGTCCTTGTATTCAAGAAATTTGCACTCTGCTTCCTTAAATAAGACACATTTGTATTAAAAAGATAAATAACAGCACAAAATAAAAAAGAATAAAAGTTTAAAATAGATAGGCACCCTAAGACGTCAAAGAAAACGATGGAATTCATCGTGAGAATTAAGTGTAGTTATTCTGGATAGTCTGTGAATTCCAAACCCAACTTTAATATTTTCTAGTTACGAATCTAAGGGCCAAATCCTTGGCTTCTAGAAACCTCCAAACCCTCATCTGTAAAATAAAAACCTAACTTTTAGGTTAGCTATGAGAAGTCAGTAAATTAATACTTGGAAAATATTTGTAAAAATGTCTGGCACATCATGTCAGAAGTAAATATTGCTATGATAATACCAATATCATATGATATGGATATGGATACCAAGGCATCCATGCATGTTTTTCTGGAAAAGATGAGATTTGATGTGGAATTACAGAAGAAGACTTTAGTAAGTGAAAAAAAAAAATGGTATTTTATGAAAGGACAGCATCATGCTATGCTGAATAGATGAAGAGCCTTTCCTTCCCCCTTCTCTTTTTAGTCCATTCCTGGCAGCTTCTCCCTCTTTTCATTCTCCGCAGAACTTCCTCAGTAGTCATTTCCAATCGGAGCCAAGATGCTACATAAGGTGGCTTCATTAAATAGGATATGGCTAAAATAAGACAAAAATTATTTTATATCCTCAAATACTTTTCTGCATTTCAAAAGTCAATTTACTTATTTTAAAAAACTTTTTTCATGTTTTTGATCTGTTTTTTAAATTAGCTTAGATGTTAATTACATCTTTCATAAGCATCAAAGAAGAACTAAACTATTATAAAAGGTATTCTATTTTCTGTAGGCATTAAACTTTTATACCAGAAACAAAAAAATGTTGCATGGTTTCCAATGTTATGGCATGCTGTGTGATGTCCCTGGTGTGGATTTCAATCTATTTTGGAAGGGGACTAAGTCATATGTTAAACTGAAATTCAAAGTAAAGCTGTCTATGTCTCATTCAAACATCACATAAATATCATAATACATTTTCATTTAAAAAAAATTCTACACATATCTTAAATTGAGGCAGTATCACAAATAACAAAATGAATTGCCAGTGCATTCACCTATATACAGGCAATTTTTAAAATAATCTGGTCTCAATAACATATTGTTTTCCTAGAAAATAAATAAGACTGAGAACTTAAGCAATTTCCTCCAAGGTCATTCAGCATAATATTTTAAAGGATAGAATCAGAAATGCAATCTCAGTTTACAACAAAATTTTCAAACTTGTTGGTTCTAGAAAGCATAAAGATTGCTTTTGGGGTCAGAGAATATAGCCCCTGGTGTTAAACTATAATGTAGATAAATCAACACCTGTCACAGACAGTATGATTTTTTGGCATTCATGCTTCCAAAAATCCACAATCTCTAGAGCATACTGCTTTATTTCTTCTGTACAATTTCTGTCTACCTATTATTCACATGAGTAAAAATTGTAAAATCTTTCAAATGCTATTAATACCTGACAACTTTAAATGTTCTCCAAATATTTTTTACAAAAAATTTATAATCTGAACAACAACATCACTAGAGTGAACATAAGCAAATAAATATGGCACAAATGGAGGGCTTTAGGAGATAAATAACTTGGAATGGTAATTTAAGAAAGCCTAGGAAGGAGAGCATTATGCTATACATGCATGTATGTATGCATCTTTTATGCTTTAATTTTGTGGGAAACTGCCAACATTTCCTCTTTTAGCTTTACAGAATAGTTGAATCACCAGTGTCTTTCTACTTTAAATGGTCTCAGGATATTTTGAGAGAACACTTTAAATTCATTTTACTGCTCTGCCAACATAGCTAGAGTTGAGAAATAGAGTAGAAAATGCATATAAATTAGGTTATTTTGCAAATTGGTAACATCTTCAATATTATCTTCCTCTTCTTAATGGATTTAAATTAGAAACACTAATGACTATATTAGCATATTTTGTGCTCAGTGGGAGACACCAGTGGAAGGGTTCTTTGGGTACATTTGGAGAGAGATAAAACAGTTGAGTATTATTAACACCAAAATCATAATATTTCACTAAAAATAAAAAGTTTTAAAGAGTTATCAAATGCATCTCAGAGGATTCAAAATAAATTTATAGGGTAGTTTTAAAACATTCTGGGAGAAATAACTTATTAAAAAGTACAGTTTTCTTTATTCAAACCTAAAGCTTAAAAAAATTATAATCCTCTGTGAATCATGCTCAAATGAGCTCTGCTATTTCCTTTGTTATAAAAATATAATCCTAGATATACTTATTCAACAAGACTATGGCATAAGGTCTTTAATATTATTGTAGTTGAAGTAATTTGCTTATATTTATTCCTTTGCTACATTTTACATACTCATTTTTCATTTAAAATTAAAACTGGTAGAGTCAAGGCATATTTGACTACTCAAACAGATTTATTCTAAATTGGAAGTTCATGGCACACACAAGTGGGATAATTTTGCACAACATAAATGCAGCAAAGCGTAGGGGCATGGGAGCTGGGAATAGAAAAGCTAGAAACAGAAGATTTTCTTTGTTTCTCAGTGACCATGTCTTCTAAATCTCTGTTTCTTTTAACAGGCCTATTGCTTGTTTCTTTCTTCCTTCTCCCCTTCTTGCTTCCTTT
This sequence comes from Saimiri boliviensis, assembly GCF_048565385.1. NCBI lineage: Eukaryota > Metazoa > Chordata > Mammalia > Primates > Cebidae > Saimiri > Saimiri boliviensis. The sequence continues at coordinate 27,999,762 of NC_133452.1, read as the reverse complement.
CTTTCTTTCTCCTGCAGACTAGTTTCCTCTGTCTGAACATTATAGTCCTTAGACATTCAGGCATGTAACCAGAACGGTTTGACCAGTTCAGCTCTACGGTAACCACTCCTGAGTTCTGGTATATCACTGGTTCCTAATGTCCAGGACAGAAAGCATTGACCCAGGTCAGTCCTTTGTTTTCCTTGTTGCTGTGTGTCTAAACTTGGCCCACACTGTGATCAAAAATAGTGTCATGGAGTGAAATCCTTTGTTCTCTCAACAAATATGTACATTTACTAATTGACAAACACTATGCCTAAGACAGAAAATAAGGGCACAGTCTTTGATTTCATAAAGTACACAGTTTGGCAGAAGAAATAATGTATTTCAAATAATCACATCAATTAAGGTATAATTGTATAACTCAGAAAAACTCAGAAGGAAAGGAAAATATTTTTTGGAACGTCAGGGAAAGATTTTCTGAGAAAGTGAGGTTAGAGATGTGATTGGAAGGATTAATTAAAGTTCACCAATTTAAGGAAGAAAGAGAAATTGAGAACAGCATTCCTGGGAAATAAACAATATATACAATGACCCTGTGGTAGAGGGTAGAGAATATACACCCAACATATTATGAGAAGTCCTCAGTATCTGATGAAGAGAGAGCAAGAATATGACTATGTTCAGTAGAATATGACTGGGGAGGATGGTAGGCAGGAGCCAATTCACTTAGTCTTACTGGAAAATTTAAGACTTTGTTCTGTATCCTTGGAACAATGGGAGTCTTAGAAGAATTTTGAATAAGTGAGTAAGCTGATGTGACTTGTTTGAAAGACACTTCTGATTTGCAATTTATTCTTGCTGTTGCTGTTGTTATTGTTACAAAAGCTTGTAAATACCTATATAGGTCCTGGATTTGGACTGATATCCAGTAGTTTGGCTGGAGACAAGAACAAAATAGTTTGCTAGTTGAGGGAGCGGGTTGAAGAGAAATAGAGATGAAAAGAGAGATAAGAAAGGAGAGATTCAAAAGAAATCTAAATCTTAAATTTTCAAAACTAGTGATGAATATAAATGTTAACAAGAACTGCCTATAAAATCAAGTTTTATGATAAACTTTTTCAATATGAAATTAAAATAACAGAATAGTTTTACAAAGATGAGAAAATAAGTTTATTTAGAATATTCAAAAAATAAATAAAAATATAACAATGTAAAAAGTGTTTTAGTTTTCTATGGATAAATATTAAATTGCCACAGTTTTAGTGCCTTAAAACACTTGATTATTGTCTCACAGATTCTGCAGGACAGAAATGTAGGTATTACTCAATTGGGTTCTTGACTCAGGGTTTCAGGTGGCTGCCATCATTATGTTAGATGGGCTGGGCTCTTACCGAGAAGCAATCTCTTTCCAAGCCCATTTTGTTGTTGGCACATTCAGATTTTTGGAGGCTTTAGTACTGTAGTCCCTATTTTCTTGTTTGTTTTCAGCTGAATACTGCTTTCAGATCATCCTCAGATCCTTGCAAATTGGCTTCCACCGTAAGCAGTTCACAGCATGACTGTTGGCTTCTTCAAGGTCAGCAGAAGACTCCAGGTTCAAACCTCACCGTCTAGGGAAGGCCTGGACCCTCTTTTACAGAACTCACACGATTAGTTCTGACCCATGACAATTTCACTTTTGATTAACTTAAGTCAACTGATCCTGAACCATAATTACATCTGCAAAATCCCTTTACATTTGCCACATAATGTAACCTCATCACAGGAGTGAAATCCCATCACAGTCAGGAGTGCTAACAAGGAGAAGGGATTATTCAGGTGTTCATACCATGTGGTGGAGATTTTAGGAACTGTCTTAGAATTTAGGAACTGTCTTAGAACAGAACATTAATGTTCTGTTCTTTCTATCCTATCTTTAGAAAGACAGTTCCTATCTTTCTATCTCTTAAGGTTGAATTTCCAAGATAACAGTATAATGTTCTGTTATCTTGGAAATTCAACTTTAAGAGATAGAAAGATGGAGGTTGTGTGTGTGTGTGTGTGTTACAATATTTTGCTTCTTTCAAGTTGTTTTTATTTTTTATTATTTATTTATTTATTTTGGGGGTACATGTGAAGAACATGCAAGATTTTTGCATAGGTACACACATGGCAGCGAGATTTGGTGGTGGGGGGAGGTGGGGAGAGATAGCATGGGGAGCAATGCCAGATATAGGTGAAGGGGAGGAAGGCAGCAAATCAAATTTTTTTTGTTTCTACAACTCATCCATAAATAATGTTCATAAATCAATATCCTGGGTTATGATTATATCACACTTCTTAGAGGTTATCACCAATTGCAAACAGCTCACCTTTTGCTAGTGTCAACAAATGGTACTTAATATTTTAACTTCCTACTTACCAATGGCCTGAAGAGATTGCAGCGAAAACAGTATGGACATTTTCAAATGAGGTCATGGCCCAATTCCACTTTCCTTTCACCTACCACTTTATTATTTTGTATGCTATTGCTAATTTTTACTTGCACTTGGGTTATGTAAATTGGCTTAACCAAAATACTAGGACTTCATTTTATTGTCCTGAAGAAAAAAATGCATAGTATGTAAGAAAGATGCTCAACATCATGTATCATTAAGAATCTGCAAATTAAAACAACAATGAGATACCACTACATGCCCATTAGAACGGCCTAAACACTGATGCCACCAAATGCTGGCAAACATGTGAAGCAACAGGAGCTCTCATTCATTGCTAGTGAAAACACAAAATGGTACAGCAACTTTCAAAGGCAGTTTAACAATTTTTTATAAAACAAAACATACATTTACCATGCCATCCAGCAACTGAGCTTCTTAGTATTTACCCAAAGGAGTTGAAAACTTATGTCCACATAAAAACCTTCACGTGGATGTTTATGGCAGCTTTGTTTGTAATTGCCAAAACTTGGAAGCAAACTAGATATCCTTTAGTAAGTGAATGACTAAATAAACTATATTCCATTCGGGTAATAGAATATTATTCACTGCTAAAAAGGAATGTGCTATCAAGCCATGAAAAAACAGGGAAGAACCATAAATGCATATCACTAAGTGAAAGAAGCCAAGCTGAAAAGGCTTTATTCTGTGCAATTCTGCCTATATAATGTTCTCAAAAAGGCAAAACTATGCACACAGTAAAAGAACAATGATTGCCAGGAGTTTGGTAGAGGAAAAGATGAATAAGTAGAACAAAGAAGATTTTTAGGTTAATGACACTAATCTGTATGATATTATAATGGTGAATATGTCATTATACATTTGTCCAAACCCATAGAATGTACAATACCAAGAGTGGACCCCAACGTGAACTATGGAATTTGGGATATGATGATGTATCAATATAAGTTCATCTACTGTAACAAATGTGTCAGATTGGTGGGAGGTGTTAGGAATGTGAATGGCTATGCATGTGTAGGGCACAGGTAGATGGGAACTCTCTACCTTGAGCTCAATTTTGCCATGAAGCTAAAACTGTTCAAAAAATTAAAGCTTATTTTCAAAATATATGGAACTCATTTTAATCTTGTGCCTGTTTTATATTAGTACTAATGGATACATGAAGGTTCTCAGTCAGATCATTACATATATCTTCAAAATTCTTATTTTCTGCTGAGATTTATTTGTACCCAAAGGAAGAGCAAAATGCCTATATGCTAGGCCAAAAGATGCTGATTTGGAAAGGCTCATTTAGGTTTGGGGTAAAGGGAGCAACATGCCAAGTCTCATGTATTCAGAGAAGTGGTGGATTAACTATGTTAAACTGGAAACAGCTGTGGTGTTAAAGAGCTTCCCAACACTTCATGTGTTGGAAAAATATATTTTCTAGGATTTGCCTTGCATTAATTTCAATGCTCATAAGTGGAAGTGACAGAAATTTTGTAGAGCTGAATATCATCATCCATTATAAATACATAATTAGAAAATTTGGCAGAAATCTCAAGAAGGCATAGTTCAAATTCTGCTTGATTTACACATTCCTAAAGTAGGAATTGTCATTGTATTTTGGTTTCCATGATGGATAATCAGCACCTGATGGAGACGGATTATGAGCAGTTGCCCTGCAAGTTTCTATGAAGCCAAGACTTGAAATGGCAGATACTCTGGTAGGCCAGTTGAAGTCGTCACCCAGGTGGACCAAGACAGTGACAGCACATGCATTTCATGGAAGATGTGGTTGGAATAGAAAGATTGTAGTGTGCCCATGAGATTGTTAGCCTGAGAATGATGAGCAGAGAACAAAGCCACAGTCAGAAGCTCTGAGAAGGTAGCAAGGAATCAACCAGAGCACACAATGTGAGGAAGATGATTAGTATAGTTACTGCAATATTCCCTAAAGTTCTCCTTAATCCTATTCAAGTTCTTGCTTCTCTCTTTCACTCTTCCTTTCTCTCTCTCTCACACCGGACACCAGTCTCCACTTCCGCTTCCCATCAAAAAATTTCAAAATATGACATATTACTATGGAATACCAAAAGTACTTTGAAATTTACTTTATACGTTCCCCCTCATGTTTCCTTTTCACCATCTTCATTTTCCACTCCTCTATTTTTGCTTCAAGATTTGGTAAGGTGTGTGCTTAACAAATCCTTATCAACTAATTCATGCAGAAATTTAAAGTACTGATATAAGTATTGAAATGACTATAGAGAAAATCTATTAATAAAATAATCCAGTATAGGTAACATCAATCTTTGCACAAAAGGTTGTTCGTTTTTTCCTTCTCTACTTTATAGGTTCTTTCCTCTCATTACCTTCCTTCCAGTTCCTCTTCCATTTGTGTTTCCACTTACTTCTTTCCATGATTTCCTACTACTTTTATAGGTACCTAAACTTCCCTCTGGGTATAGTTCTAGCCAGTTTTGATAGTGAAAATATGTGGGATTTTTTTGTATATCTTCATAATTTCTCTTATGTGTCCTTTTTTTTTTTTTTTTTTTTTTTTAGTTTTCCTTTTGAGTTTGAATTTTGGAGACCTTAGTAAATTTGAGTTACCTATTACTATCTATGAAGAGTAAGAACATTAGTCCTAAAAGTCATGCCTTAAGACACCCAGGGAGAAAATGAGTATTATCACATGGCAGCAACAGGCCAGGTTAACTTTTAAAATGTCAGGCACCTGGGCAAGGGTTCAGAATTCAAGACACTACTGCTTACTCTCATGAATTTAAAAAGGGATTTTACTTCACAGAAAATAGATTTCCCTAGCATAATCTTTTAGCAAATGTTTTGTTTTGGGGATAGAGGTAGGGGTTAATCTAGGCTTCAGTGAAATCATCCTTAATATCACTATCAGCATTCAACCTTGATCCCAGAGGATGACATATGATCTTAGATAGTTATTACTATTTGGTTTTACTTTCAATGAGCATTTTTTGGGGGGAGACAAGAAACCATAGAAGATCCAACACAGTTAGATTCTGAAACAGCACAGATGAAATACCATATAATATCCAATTTAGGGAGAAAATGGCTGATATATTGTGGAAAGCAGTGACCCCTACCCAGAATTCAGCCATGACAAAGAGTTTTAACATTTTTACCTAAGAATACTCATTCTCACTCCTAACTTCTAGATGCCTTTTTCTCTTCCACTCTTTTTCTCCTCCACATTTTTTCCCATGACAGTATTGGTTAACATATAATCAGAGATTGCTTTGTAACTTGGCTATTAATTTTAACTAAACTGATTAAGAATCAAATGGATTTAGTTTCCCCAGATTAAGAAATAGAATAACAAAAACTGTATTTGTTTACTGTGAATCTTTACCAACCTGGGTCCCTGCAGATGGACTAGAGTTGTCATGTCCAACATGATGGCCACTGGCCGTTTGAGGTAAGTAAAATTTAAATTGATATTTTATTATTCAGAACAAAATGAAAAATTCAATTTCTGGACATAGCACACTTTAAATCCTCAATAGTCACATGTGATACGTGGCTATCATATTGAATAATGCAGAGATAGAACATTTTCATAATCACAGAGAATTCTGTTGGACAGCCTTAGAAAGTGCTGGTGGCATTATTTCCTCTTTATACATGGAGATAGTCTGTTGTAATATAATTCATTTTTGACATTTGCCCCCACTAATAAAGTGCAGCTCAGGAATTTTGATGTAATTTTATCTTCATCATGTGCCCTGCTCTTCCTTATGCATCCGGTGAGACATGTGCTTCTCCAAATGAAGGGTAAAAGTGCAAATTCCTATAGGAACTAGACAGGTAAAATAATGTGAAGGAGATCATTTATGAAGTCATTGGAAATGGCAAATCTCCTGGTGAGTTTATGTAATTACATTTATAAATAATTTTAAAGATAATGCCACTTTCCTGACAAAACAAAACTCATCTACTGGCTTGAATTTAATATCTGGTTTGCAACAGCTACTGCATGTGTTTATAATTAATTAATCTCATGAGTTTTTTATTTTATTATACTTTCAGTTTGGGGATACATGTGCAGAATATGCAGGTCTGTTACATAGGTATACATGTGCCATGGTGGTTTGCTGCACCCATCAACCCATCATCTACATCAGGTATTTCTCCTAATGCTCTCCCTCCCCTATCCTCCACCCTCCAACAGGCCCCAGTGTGTGATGGTCCCCTCCCTGTGTCCATGTGTTCTCATTGTTCAACACCCATTTATGAGTGAGAACATGCAGTGTTTGGATTTCTGTTCTTGTGTCAATTCGCTGAGAATGATGGTTTCTAGCTTCATCTATGTTTCTCCAAAAAACATGAACTCATCCTCTTTTATGGCTGCATAGTATCCCATGGTGTATATGTGCCACATTTTCTGAGCTAAAGGAGCATATTCTAACCCAATGCAAAGAAACTAAGAACCTTGAAAAAAAGTTAGACAAAATGCCAACTAGAATAACCAGCTTAGAGAAGAACATAAATGACTTGATGGAGCTGAAAAACAGCATGAGAACTTCACAAAGTATACACAAGTTTTAATAGCTGAATCAATCAAGAAGAAGAAAGGATATCAGAGATTGAAGATCAACTCAATGAAATAAAATGAGAAAGCAAGATTAGAAAAAAAATGAGTGAAAAGAAATGAGCAAAGCCTCCAAGAAATATGGAATTATGTGAAAAGACCTAATCTACATTGGATAGGTGTACCTGAATGTGACAGGGAGAATGAAACAAAGTTGGAAAGCACTCTTCAGGATATTATCCAGAAGAACTTCCCCAACATAGCAAGGCATGCCAACACCAAAATCCAGGAAATACAGAGAACACCACAAAGATATTCCTAAAGAAGAGCAAACCCAAGGCACATAATCGTCAGATTCACCAGGGTAAAAATGAAGGAAAAAATGCTAAGGGCAGCCAGATAGAAAGGTCCAGTTATCTACAAAGGAAAGCTCACTGGACTCACAGTGGATCTCTCAGCAGAAACCCAACAAGCAGAAGAGACTGGGAGGCCAATATTCAACATCCTTAAAGAAAAGAACTTTCAACCCAGAATATCATATCAAGCCAAACTAAGCTTCATAAATGAAGGAGAAATAAAATCCTTTAGGGACAAGCAATTGCTGAGAGATTTCATCACCACCATGCCCTCCTTACAAGAGCTCCAGAAGGAAGCACTAAATATGGAAAGGAAAAACCAGTACTAGTCACTGCAAAAACATACCTAATGATAAAGACCACTGACACAATGAAGAAACTGTATCAACTAACGGGCAAAACAACCAGCTAGTATTAAATGGCAGTATCAAATTCACACATAACAATATTAACCTTAAATGTAAATGGGTTAAATGCCCCCCATCAAAAGACACAGACTCACAAATTGGATAAAGAGTCAAGACGCATCAGTGTGCTGTATTCAGGAGACCCATCTCACATGCAAAGACACAAATAGGATCAAACTAAAGAGAAGGAGGAAGATTTACCAAGCAAATGGAGAGAAAAAAAAACAGGGATTGCAGTCCTAGTCTCTGATAAAACAGACTTTAAACCAACAAAGATCAAAAGAGACAAAGAAGGGCATTACATAATGGTAAATAAATCAATGCAACAAGAAGAGCTAACTATCATGAATATATATGCACCCAATACAGGAGCACCCAGATACATAAAGCAAGTTCTTAATGATCTACAAAGAGAGTTAGACTCCCACACAATAATAGTGGGAAACTTTAACACTCCACTGTCAATATTAGATAGATCAAAAATACCAAAAATGAGCAAGGATATTTAGGACTAGAACTCAGATCTGGACAAGAAGGCCTAACAGACATCTACAGAACTCTCCACCCCAAATCCACAGAATATTCATTTTTCTCAGCATTAGTTATGTGGTCTAAAATTGACCACATAATTGGAAGTAAATCATTTCTCAGCAAATGCAAAAGAATGGAAATCATAACAACCAGTCTCTCAGACCACAGTTTAATCAAATTAGAACTCAGAATTAAGAAACTCACTCAAAACCGCATAACTACAGGGAAACTGAACAACCTGCTCCTGAATGACCACTGGATAAACAACGAAATGAATGCAGAAATAAAGATGTTATTTGAAATCAATGAGAATGAAGATATAGCATACCAGAATCTCTGGGACACATTTAATGCAGTGTCTAGAGGGAAATTTATGGCACTAAATGCTCACATGAGAAATGAGCCAAGAGCTAAATTCGACACCCTATTTTCACAATTAAAAGAATGAGAGGAGTATGATCAAACAAATTCAAAAGCTAACAGAAGACAAGAAATAGCTATGATCAGAGCAGAAATGAAGGAGAAAGAGACACAAAAAGTTCTTTGAAAAATCAATTAATCCAGGAGCTTGTTTTTTTTTAAAGATCAACAAAATAGACCACAAGCAAGCCTAATAAAAAAGAAAAGAGAGGAAAATTGAATAGATGCGATAAAAAAGATAAACCACCGATTGCACAGAAATATAAACTACCATCAGTGATTACTACAAACAACTCTATGCACATAAACCAGTAAATCTAGAAGAGGATAAATTTCTGGACACTTACACCCTCCAAAGACTAAATCAGAAAAAAGTTGAATCCCTCAACTTCAGACCAATAACAAGGTCTCAAGTTGAGGCAGCAATTAATAGCCTACCAACCAGAAAACGTCCAGGACCAGACAGGTTCACAGCTGAATTTTATGAGATATACAAAGAGGAGCTAGTACCATTCCCTCTGAAACTATTCAAAACAATACAAAAAGAAGGAATCCTCTCTAACTCATTTTATGAGACTGACATCATCCTGATATCAAAACCTGGCAGAGACAAAACCAAAAAGGAAAATTTCAAGCCAATATCCATCATGAACATTGATGCAAAAATCTCCAATAAAATACTGGCAAACCAAATCCAACAGCACATGAAAAACTTATCCTTCATGATCAAGTTGGCTTCATCCCGAAGATGCAAGTCTGGTTCAACATATGCAAATCTATAAACGTAACCCATTACATAAATGGAACCAAAGACAAAAAACACATGATTACCTCAATAGATGCAGAAAGGCCTTTTTCCCCATCCATTATGGCTGTGCAACTTGGTATAAGGCCTTGGGATTTCTGAGCTGTCCTTACCTACCCCTTGTTTAATTTTGATGTGTGTTTTCTAATAACTCAATTGGTCTCTTCTTGCCTTCAGGACATGAAACTCCAAATAGTCATGCAACCAGAGCCTCGGACGATGGGCCCTTTTGCTAGGGTCCCTTTTATAGGACTCCGAGGGAGTTCTGACTGCTGTTCTCCTAAAACAGAATACCTGTCTGCAAAAAGCAGTTATAATTGGTCTTCATCCTTATCCTTATCTTGATTCTAACAGCAGTTAGATGTACTTCTTTAGAGCAGGGAATGAGACAGCCAAGTGAAAAGGGTTCCCTGTATAATTTCCAACCAGCCTGCACATTGAAATGATAAGGTGGAACCTCAGGAAGTTTGTGCCCTTTGCAGTGAGGAAGAGCCTGGCCTCTCCAGTTCCTGAGAGGTAACCTGCAATCAGTCTGTGAGATGGGGGTCTGTTAAAAGGAACCCCCTTACTTGCTGAGAGTCTTTTTCCTTTTCACCCAATAAATTCAATTTTTCTTGCCCTTCTATGTGTCAACAAGCCTAATCTTTCCTGGTTGTTTGACAAGATCCGAGTTTTTAGCTGAACTGAGGAAAAATGTCCTACAACATTACCACCTATATATCTACTTTGGTGATGTGTCTGTCAGGTCTAAAGTCAGTAACAAAGTTAAATATGAAACATTTTTGCAAAGGAAATGAATAGATAATTTTAAAAAGAAAAAATCATAAATGACAAAAGGAACATCATGAATACATTTGGCCTCACCAGTCACAAGAAAATGCAAATTGAAATCACGAAAAGATAATGTGTTACTCCTGTTACATTGGCAATAATTATAAAATTCTGTAATATCCCCTCGTGGCAAGTTTGTGTTGAAATTATCATTCCTTATGCATGAGTGTTGAGAGTAAATTAGCACAATTACTTGAAGGAGAAGTTAGCACTTTTCCTCAAAATATGCATAGTATAGGAGCAAAAAGAGAAAACCACCCCCTTCCTTCTCTGAAGGTTCAGTGAACGTGAACTGACAAAGGCAGATTACATGAATAAAAAAGCATACACAGTTATTTTAACATGAATAGTATGGAGAAATCTCAGGAGACTGATAACTCAATAAACCCACAGAGTGATATGCTTATATGCCCTTTTTCATAGGGGAAGTGGAGATGGGGTGTATAAGAGTAAATGATTTCTGGAAAAATGAGTAGACCTAATTGTCAGATAATGTTAAGGAGATAATTTTCTTCGGGAATTGAATGAGACCAGAGAACAAACAATAAATTTGGGACAAAGTTTGTCTGTCTGAACTTTTAGATGTGATGTTTACTTCTCAGTCTCTTTCTCTTTGACATGAGATTTAATAATCTGGTTAATACAATTTTAAGGAAGGAAGACATTTAAGGCAATTGTGTTTCTCTTTGAGGATCTTGTTTCTACATAGATGAGGGAACTTCAGAGAACATCCAGGGCTTTGGGAAAGACAGTGTGGACTGAAAGATGGGTGAATGGGAGGATGGTCAAAGGCCTTGAAGCTGCTTTTTAGTTTCATATTTTGGGGTATCCTTTTCTGAGCCCCAATAATGGCCAATTTGAATTCAAGATAACAGGAAGCTCTCATGCTTTCTTTTCTTTCCTGCTAAAAGTGTCATTGATATCAAAAGGAGAAGGTGACTTAAAAAGGAAAAAATGTGGAGACCCGATTGAAGTTGGACAAACAGAAACAGCTCCAGTCTGCAGCTCCCAGAAAAATCGGTGGCAAATGTGGGTGATTTCTGCATTTCCAACTGAGGTACCTAGCTCATCTCATTGGGACTGGTTAGACAGTGAGTGCAGCACATGGAGGGTGAGCCAAAGCAGGGTGGGGTGTCATCTTATTCATGAAGCACAAGGGGTTGGTACTCCCTCCCCTAACTAAAGGAAGCCATGAGGGACTGTGCCATGAGAAAAGGTGCACTCCAGCCCAGATACTTACGTTTTTCCTACAGTCTTTGCAACCCACAGACCAGGAGATTCTCTTGGGTGCCTACACCACCAGGACCTTGGGTTTCAACCACAAAACTGGGCTAGTATTTGGGTAGACACTGAGATATCTGAAAAAAAATTTTTTTTCTCCCATACCCCAGTGGTACCTGGAACACCAGCAAGACAGAATTCTTCACTCCTCTGGAAAGGGGGCTGAAGGCAGGGAGCCAAGTGGTGTAGCTCAGTGGATACCACCACCACAGGGACGAGCAAGCTAAGATCTACTAGCTCAAAATTCTCGCTGCCAGCACAGTAGTCTGAAGTTAACCTGGGAAGCTTGAGCTTGACATGGGGAGGGCATCCACCATTACTGAGATTTAAATAGGCAGTTTTCCCCCACAGTGTAAATGAAGTAGCCAGAAAGTTCGGACTGGGTGGAGCCCACCACAGCTCGACAAAGCCACTATAGCCAGACTGCCTTTCCAGATTCCTCCTCTCTGGGCAGAGCATCTCCTAAAGAAAGACAGCAGCCCCAGTCAGGAGCTAATAGATAAAAATCCCATCTTCATTGGACAGAGCAAGTGGAGAAAGGGGCTGCTGTGGGGACAGCTTCAGCAGACTTAAAAGTTCTTGCCTGCCAGCTCTGAAGACAGCAATGGATTTCCCAGAATAGTGCTTGAGCTCTGCTAAGAGACAGACTGCCTCAAGTGCCTCCAGACTGGGAGACACCTCCCAGCAGGGGTTGAAAGACATATCATACAGGTTCTGATGGATGAGTCTCCTGGACAAAGCTTCCAGAGTAAAGAATAAGCAGCAATCTTTGCTGTTCTTCAGCCTCTACTGGTGATATCCAGGCAAACAAGGTTTGTAGTGAAGCTTGAGCAAACTCCAGCAGACCTGAGGAACAGAGGCCTGACTATCAGAAGGAAAACATAAAAAACAGAAAGGATCAGCATCAACATCACAAAAAAGATAGCCACACAAAAACCCCATTCACCAGCATCAAAGACTAAAGGTAGAAAAATCCACAAAGATGAGGAAAAAAACCACCACAAAAAGGCTGAAAATTCCAAAAACCAGAACACCTCCTACAAAGGACCACAACTCCTCACCAGTAAGGGAACAAAACTGGACAGAGAACAAGTGTGATGAATTGACAGAAGTATGCATCAGAAGATGGGTAATAACAAACACATCTGAGCTAAAGGAGCACGTTCAAACACAATGCAAGGAAGCTAAGAACCTTGAAAAAAGATTAATTTCCAGCTAGAATAACAAATTTAAAGAAGAACATAAATGACCTGATGGAGCTGAAAAACACCGCATGAGAACTCTGTGAAGCATACACAAGTATCAATAGCCAAATCGATGAAGTGGAAGAAAGGATATCAGAGATTGAATATGACATTAATGAAATAAAGTATAAAGTCAAGATTAGAAAAACAAATAAAAAGGAAGGAGCCAGACGCGGTGGCTCACACCTGTAATCCCAGCACTTTCGGAGGCTTAGGTGGGGAGTTCTAAACCAGCCTGACCAACATAGAGAAACACCGTCTCTACTAAAAATACAAAAAAAAAAAAAAAAAAAAAAATGCTGGGCATGGTGGCTCACACCTGTAATCCCAGCTACTTAGGAGGTTAACGCAGGAGAATCACTTAAACCCAGGAGGTGGAGGTTGCGGTGAGCCAAGATCATGCCATCGCACTCCAGCCTGGGCAAAAAGAGCAAAATTCCGCTCAAAAAAATTTTTTTTAATAAATAAAAAGAAACAAATACCTCCAAGAAATATGAGACCATGTGAAAAGACCAAGCCTAGGTTTGATTGGTGTACCTGAAAATTACAGGGAGAATGGAACCAAGTTGGAAAACGTTCTTCAGGATATTATCCAGGAGAACTTCTCCAATCAAGCAAGACAGGGCAACATTCAAATTCAGGAAGTACAGAGAATACCAAAAAGATACTCCTTGAGAACGGCAACCCCAAGACATATAATCATCAGATTCACCCAGGTTGAAATGAAGGAAAAAGAGCTACCAGAAAGAAAGGTTGGGTTACTCACAAAAGGAAGCCCATCAAACTAACAGCGATCTCTCTGCAGAAACACTACAAGCCAGAAGAGAGTAGGGGACAATGTTCAACATTCTTTTAAGAAAAGAATTTTCAACACAGAATTTCACATCCAGCCAAACTAAGCTTCATAAGTGAAGCAGAAACAAAATCCTTTACAGACAAGCAAATGCTGAGAGATTTTGTCATCACCAGGCCTGCCTTACAAGAGATCCTAAAGGAAGTACTGAATATGGAAAGGAAAACCAGTAGCAGCCACTGCAAAAAGAAATCAAATTGTAAAGACCATGGACACCATGAAGAAACTGCATCAACTAACGGGCAAAACAGCCAGCTAGCATCATAATGACAGGATCAAATTCACACATAACAATATTAACCTTAAATGTAAATGGGCTAAATAACCCAATGAAAATATACAGATTGGCAAATTGGATAAAGAGTCAAGACCCATTGGTGTGCTGTACTCAGAAGACCCATCTCACATACAAAGACACACATAAGCTGAGAATAAAGAGATGGAGAAATATTTACCAAGCAAATAAGTAAAAAGCAGGGGTTGCAATTCTAGTCTCTGATAAAACAGACAAATATCAAAAAAAGACAAAGAAGGGCTTACATGATGGCAAAGGAATCAATGCAACAAGAAGAGCTAACTACCCTAAATATATATGCTTCCAATACAGGAGCACCCAGATTCATAAAGTAAGTTCTTAGAGACCTAGAAAGAGACTTAAGACTCCCACACAATAAATGTAAGAGACAAGCACTCACTGTCAATATTAAATAGATCAACGAGACAGAATATTAACAAAGATATTCAGGACTTGAACTCAGATCTGGACCAAGTGGACCTAACAGACATCTACAGAACTCTCCACCCCAAATCCACAGAATATAAATTCTTCTCAGCACTGCATCTCACATATTCTAAAACTGACCACAAAACTGTAAGTAAAACACCCCTCAGCAAATGCAAAACAAAACAAAAAACAGAATCATAACAAACGGTCTTTCAGACCAAAGTGCAATGAAATTAGAACTCAGGATTAAGAAACACTAAAAACCATACAACTACATGGAAACTAAACAACCTGCTCCTGAATGACTACTGGATAAATAACAAAATTAAGACAGAAATAAATAAGTTCTTTGAAAACAAAGAAACAACGTACCAGAATCTATGAGATACAGCTAAAACAGTGTTTAAAGGGAAATTTATAGCACTAAATCCCCACAGGAGAAAGCAGGAATGATCTAAAATTGACACCCTAACATCAAAATTAAAAGAACTAGAGAAGCAAGAGAAAATAAATTTAAAATTTAGCAGAAGACAAGAAATAACTAAGATCAGAGTAGATCTGAAGAAGATAGAGACACGAAAAACCCTTCAAAAATCAATAAATCCAGGACCTAGTTTTTTGAAAACATTAACAAAATAGACCAGTAGTCAGACTAACAAAGAAAAAAAGAGAGAAGAATCAAATAGACACAATAAAAAAGATACAGGGGATATCACTACTGATCCCATAGAAATACAAACTACTATCAGAGAATACTATAAACAGCTCTATGCAAATAAACTAGAAAATCTAAAAGAAATGGTTAAATTCCTGGACACATACACACCCCCAAGACTAAACCAGGAAGAAGTCAATCCCTGAATAGACCAATAACAAATTCTGAAGTTAAGAGTAATTAACAGCCTAATAACCAAAAATAAAGCCCAGGACCAGACAAATTCACAGCTGAATTCTACCAGAGGTACAAAAAGGAGCTGGCACAGTTCCTTCTGAAACTATTCCAAACAATGGAAATAAAAAAGGGACTCCTCCCTAACTCTAGTTATGAGGCCAACATCATCCTGATATCAAAACCTGGAAGGGACACAACAACAACAACAACAACAACAACAACAACAATTTCAGACGAATATCCCTGATGAACATTGATGTGAAAATCCTCAATAAAATATTGGCAAACCAAATACAGCAGCAAATTAGAAAGTTTATTCACCACAATCAAGTCAGTTTCATCCCTGGGATGCAAGGCCAGTTCAACAAACACAAATCACTAAACATAACCCATCACTTAACAGAAACAATGACAAAAACCATATGATTATCTCAATAGATGCAGAAAAAGTCTTCAATAAAATTCAACACTCCTTCATGCTAAAAACTCTCAATAAAGTAGGTATTAATGGAACTTATCTCAAAATAATAATAGCTATTTATAACAGATGCACAACTAATATCATAATGAATGGGCAAACGCTGGAAGCATTCTCTTTGAAAACACATACAGGACAAAGATGCCTTCTCTCACCACTCCTATTCAACATATTATTGGAAGTTCTGGCCAGGGCAATGAGGCAAGAGAAATAAGGGTACTCGAATAGGAAAAGAGGAAGTCAAATTGTCTCTGTTTGCAGATGACATGATTGTGTATTTAAAAAACCCCATTGTCTCAGCCCAAAATCTCCTTAAGCTGATAAGCAACTTCAGCAAAGTCTCAAGATACAAAATCAATGTGTAAAAATCACAAGCACTCCTTTACACAAACAACAGACAAACAGAGAGCCAAATCATGAACTCCCATTCACAACTGCTACAAAGAGAATAAAATACCTAGGAATACAACTTACAAGGGATGTGAAGAACCTCAACTACAAACCACTACTCAACAAAATAAGAAAGGACCCAGACAAATGAAAAAATATTCCATGCTCATATATAGGGAGAATCAATATCATGAAAATAGACATACTGCCCAAACTAATTTATAGATTCAATGGTTTCCACGTCAAGCTACCATTGACTTTCTTCACAGAATTAGAGAAAACTACTTTAAATTTTATATGGAACCAAAAAAGAGCCCATAATCCCAAGACAATCCTAAGCCCAAAGAACAAAGTTGGAGTCATCACACTACCTGACTTCAAAATATACTACAAGTCTACAGCAAACAAAACAGCATGGTACTGGTACTAAAACAGATATATGGACCAATGGAACAGAACAGAGGCCTCAGAAATAACACTACACATCTACAACCATCTGATCTTTGAAAAACCTGACAAACACAAGCAATGGGGAAAGGATTGCCTATTTAATAAATGGTGCTGGGAAAACTGGCTTGCCATATGCAGAAAATTGAAACTGGACCCCTTCCTTAAACTTTATACAAAAATTAACTCAAGATGGATTAAAGACTTAAAGGTAAGACCTAAAACCATAAAAACCTTAGAAGAAAACTTGTGCAGTACCATTCAGAACATAGGCATGAGCAAAGTCTTCAGGACTAAAACACCAAAAGCAATGGTAACAAAAGCAAAATTGACTAACGGAATCCAATTAAACTAATGAGCTTCTGCACAATAAAAGAACTACCATTGGAGTGAGCAGGCAACATACAGAATGGGAGAAAAATTTTGCAATCTATCCATCTAACAAAAGGCTAATATTCAGAATCTACAAAGAACTTAAACAAACTCACAACAACAACAACAACAACAACAACAACAACAACAACAAAAACAGCCCTGTCAAAAATTGGATGAATGATATGAACAGATACTTCTCAAAAGAAGACATTTATGCTGGCAACAAACATATGAAGAAAACTCATCATCACTGGACATTAGAGAAATGCAAATCAAAACCACAATGAGATACTATCTCATGCCAGTTAGAATGGCAATCATTAAAAAGTCAGGAAATAATACATGCTGGAGAGAATGTGGAGAAATAGGAACACTTTTACACTGTTAGGAGTCTAAATTAGTTAAATCTTTGTAGAAGATTGTGTGGTGATTCCTCAAGGATCTAGAACTAGAAATACCATTTGACCCAGCAATACCATTACTGGGTGTTTATCCAACGGATTATGTCATTCTGCTATAAAGACACATGCACACATATGTTGATTGCAGCACTATTCACAATAGCAAAGACTTGGAACCAACCCAAAATGACCATCAATGATAGACTGGATAAAGAAAATGTGGCTTGTATACACTATGGAATACTATGTGACCTAAAAAAGGATGAGTTTGTGTCCTTTTCAGGGACATGGTTGAAGCTGGAAACCATCATTCTCAGCAAACTAACAGGGGAACAGAAAACCAAACACTCCGTGTTTTCACTCATAATTGGGAATTGAACAATGAGAAGAGATGGACACAGGGAGAGGAACACCACACACTGGGGGCCTGTCAGGGCATGGAGGAGAGGGGAGGGATAGCATTAGGAGAAATACCTAATGTAAATGACGAGTTGATGGGTGCAGCAAACCACCATGGCACATATATACCTATGCAGCAAACCTGCACATTCTGCACATGTATCCCAGAACTTAGTGTATAATATTTTTTTAAAAAGGAATAAATGTATAAAGGTATTGAAAACAATAAAAGATGCCCTAGCCAATCAGGCATTATGAACTTCAGGTGAAGGTGAAACAAACAATTAGCGAAACAAAATTGATTGTTTAACTCAAAGCTCAGGTGCATGGAGCGCTGAGCATGTAAAGAAAAAGCTCGCCGGGCGCGGTGGCTCATGCCTGTAATCCCAGCACTTCGGGAGGCTGAGGCAGGTGGATCACGAGGTCAAGAGATGGAGACCATCCTGGTCAACATGGTGAAACCCTGTCTCTGCTAAAAATACAAAAAATTAGCTGGGCATGGTGGCGCGTGCCCACAATCCCAGCTACTCAGGAGGCTGAGGTAGGAGAATTGCCTGAACCCAGGAGGTGGAGGTTGTGGTAAGCCGAGATCGTGCCATTGCACTCCAGCCTGGGTAACAAAAGCGAAACTCCATGTCAAAAAAATAAAAATAAAAATAAAAAAAGAAAGAAAGAAAAAGCTCAAGCTCTATTGAACCTCAATGGTGCAACCAGGGACTAGCAGCCAAAGTAAGGGTCTGGTGAACTGTCTATAGAATCAATGTGGGATTTCTCTCTCACTGGACCCCAACACACACATCTATGCACAGTCCTGTCCTTCCACTATTAGCATTTATCTTCCAGTTAAAAACAGAGAAATAATTTCTAAATAGTAAAGCCAACTGTTAGCAATGAGCAAGTGGAGGCTGGGGCTTCTGGAACCAAGGTTGATGTTACATCAAAGCTTGGCATTTGGACCTGAAAGCCCATTCTCTTGAATTTCTTGACTTTTGCTCAAGTTAAGTATAACCTGTCAAGAGGCATGCACATGCACTCTCTCTCTCTCACACACACACACACACACACACACACACACACACATCTCACTCAAAAATGAATCTGGAAAGAAGCCATCTGAAAAACCTACATACTGTATGATTCCAACTCTATGGCATTTTATAAAAGTCAAAATGAAACAGGCAATGAAAAGATCAGTGGTTGCTACTCGTTGGAAGTGACAGGATAAATAGGTGGAGCACGAGGGATTTTTAGGGTACTCTTTATGATACCATAATGTGGATATATATCACTAAACATTTGTCCAAACTCAGAATGTACAGCACCAAGGGTGAACCCTAATGTAAACAATGGACTTGGGGTGATTACAATGTATCTCTGTATGTTCATCAATTGTGATAAACGTACCATTCTGGTGGGAGACGCTGAAATGGAGGAAGCTATGCATGAGTGGGACAACTAAGGGAATTATATAGAAACTCTCTGTGCCGTTCTTCCAATTTTGCTATCAATCTAAAACTCCTCTAAATAATTAAGTATTAAAAATCAATCTGTTAATTGTGTAGAAAATTGATTCCTAATGATTTAATTAATTAAGCAAAACATTATTCATAAATATGATCAGGCATCAACAGGCAAATGAGGAAAACCAATAGAAAAAATGTAAATAATCAACATAGACTATAGAAAAATTGTCTAAGAATCCAGGCATGGTGCCTCATGCCTGTAATCCCAGCAGTTTGGGAGGCCAAGGTGGGCAGATCATCTGAGGTCAGGAGTTCCAGACCAGCCTGGACAATATAGTGAAACCCTGTCTCTACTGAAAACACAAAAATTAGCTGGATGTGGTGGCCTGTTCCTGTAATTCCAGCTACTTGGGAAGGTGAGGCAGGAGAATCATTTGAGCCTGGGAGGTGAAGGTTGCAGTGATTTGAGATCATACCACTCCCCTTCAACCTGGGTGACCAAGCGCTACTCTGTCTCAAAAAAAAAAAAAAAAAAAAAAAAAGAAAGAAAGAAAGAAAGAAAAGAAAGACAAATTGTCTAAGAAATACACTTAAATAATTTACTGAAAAGAAGGAAATGGCAAGAACAAAACAAATAGGTAAATCTCAGAAAGATTTAAAAATCATACAATAAATCAAGAAGTCAAAATAATATAAAAACAAAGGAATTAAAGAAAAAGAAAGAGATAAAAATATACAACAACCATATACTAGGCTCAAAATATTTGCTGTATAGTATAAGATTAAAATATTTGCTTCACTGGGTCCTTCAGGTACTGTCTGGCCTGCTTCCAACTCAATAATATTAGGCTTGGCCTTCTTTTGTAAATGATTTTAAGCAATAGAATATGAGCAGAAATGACATATGCCACACATAAGAAGATGCATTAAGAGCTATTGCATGAATCCACCATTGTTCTTCTCACACTGCCATGAAAACAAAAGGTCTCAGATAACTGGCTGTATCTTCATCCTGGGTCCAAATGGAAACAAGACACATAGAACCACAGCCAACATGTAACGCTTACCAAAAGTAGACCACTGTTACTAAGCCACTAAGATTTTAGAGTTGTTACCTTGGTGTAATTTAGAGAAAGTCTGCCAAAGTAAACATTTAAATCAAAATTAAGAGAAAATGCCATACAAATCATCTAGAGATGAGAGCCAAAAGATGAAAAAATAAAACGTGAAAAAAAAGCTAGAATTCATGGAAGATCAGTTCAGAAAGTATCATCCAATGGGGTACCAAAGAAATGCATCAAAAAAAGTTTAAAAAGTGAAGGGAAGTTGTCACATAAAAATATTTGCTAAGTCTGGAGAAAGGCACAAGGCTTCAGATAATTAAAACCACAAAATAGCAAGTAGGATTTCTTTTAAGTATTTATATTCATGAAACTCTAAGGAAATAATGAGAAGCATAAAATCTTACAGAGGACAAAAAGCAAGACAATTATGAAGAGCAGAAATGAGACCAAAGCAGCTTTTAAATATTAGAGGTTATAAGATAATCAGCTAAGTTTTCAAATTTTTAAGGGAAAAATACTTTTAACATAATATTTCCTAAGCAAAGAACAATAAAACATGAGGTTGGGGGAACAAGCAGGAAGCAGGACATGAAATCTGAAATATAGTGGACCTATAATAATTCTGGAAGAACAACGAAACGAACTTGAAGCATGACAGATGATAATTGTAAAGTAAGCCTAGAAATAATTTAGTACATGCTGAGCCATTTAACAAGTACTGTAACCTGGAAACTATTAGTAATATGGAGAAGTATGTTTTCTTTCATTTGTCCTTTGTTCAATAAGAAAATGAAAGATAAGTCAAAATTCAAGAGAAAAATCATCAGGCAAGAAAAGCATGTTACAAATATAAACTTTAAAATTGTATTGTTTGAAAAACTATTGGAATATGAGAAAATTCATCTCTTTAACTTTGATATTTAAAACATAGCACTGGCATAGAATTATATGACAATATTTTATTATCTACAAACCCATTCAGACTGTCTTGTTCTAAAGTGAACAATATGTATTGAAACTTGGCATTAGAATTGTTCCTTATCTGTATGGTTTTTTTTTTTTTTTCAATTTTAAGGTTATTATAAAATACTTAGATAAACCAAAATTTAAAAATAATTGTATAACATTTCCATACTCATTATCTGGCTTAAGAAACAAAAATATTTCTGATAGAATGATGGCCTCTTATGTATAGACATTCCTAAGCCCCTTCCCCTTTGCTATATTCTCCAGTGGAGCCAATACTATAATTTAGTGTTTATCATTTTTGAATGTTTTTATAATATATTACATATGAATAAACATACAAACAGTATATCATAAGGTATCCAAGATTTAAAGTTTATCTAAATTATCTTATATGGTAATATAAATATATAAGCTATTTTGCATTGCATACTGTTCTGAGAGCTATGTTGATACTTATAGCTTACATTCATTTATTTAAATAATTGCATTGTTTTTAATAGTGTTTCTGGTATTAAATGGCTAAATTTTATTGTGAAGAGATATAATATTTACAAATTTTTGGTCACTCTAGAATGAACACTAATGATTATTATTCCTTGTGCACATATGTAAAAATTTTAACATGTTAGTACTTCTCAATCTAGTCAACAGGACTCTGTTTTTATAGCAACTATTCAGTCACATGCTATTTATTCTCTCTTAATAGTATTCTCAGTTATATAATATACCTCTATATACATCTGAAAGAAAAAAAAAAAACAGGAAAAACAGAAACAAAAGGAAAATAAATTAAAATAAATACGTATTTTCATATGTAACTACTCAGACCCAACTATGCTTGAAGACATAATGAAGTAGAGAGATACATTTATGACCCATCAATGAAAAAACATCATGTTGTAAAAAGAAAACGTTTTTTATGTTGCAAATATACATTAGCACAGGAGGTAAATATGGAGTGTAAATATGTTGTAAATATACACTGGTACAGAAAGTTTATATTGGTGACTTAAATATCATGAGCTATTCTGCAGGAGGCTGTAGATTCAAAATGGTACACAACAGCTTGATAAATCTACAAACAAAAGAAAATTCACTTCTAGAAAATTCAGCTTATATTAAACCATAAAAATGTAATGCTTTTATTAATGTCAAATGAACGTATATCTGGACTCAGATTATTTAAAATAGACATTTTTCCTAGGTGAGTACCTTGGAAGACATTTGAAAGAAAATCTAATTGTGAACAAAACAATTATTTGTTGTATGGAATTGTCCTGTGTATTCCTGGATGTTTAGCTTCTTTGGTCCTGCCCACTAAATACAAGTGGCATTCTTCAACCATTGTGGTAACTACCAATACCCTATACATGTCCAAAAAAATCACACTAGGTTGAGAATTACTCAATTACCTACTTAGAAGATCTTCTTTTTTTTTTTTTTTTTTTTTTTTTTTTTGAGACGGAGTTTCGCTCTTGTTACCCAGGCTGGAGTGCAATGGTGCGATCTTGGCTCACCACAACCTCCGCCTCCTGGGTTCAGGCAATTCTCCTGCCTCAGCCTCCTGAGTAGCTGGGATTATAGGCGCGCACCACCATGCCCAGCTAATTTTTTGTATTTTTAGTAGAGATGGGGTTTCACCATATTGACCAGGTTGGTCTCGATCTCTCGACTTTGTGATCCACCCACCTCAGCCTCCCAAAGTGCTGGGATTACAGGCTTGAGCCACCGCACCCGGCCCACCTACTTAGGAGAACTTCTAAGGATACACAGGAATTGCTATATGTCCAGGAAAATAATTGCTACAACATAGGCAATACATCAGTATCTCACCATGGTTGTCCCAAGTTACACATCAATCATCAGTACATGTAACTTTATATAATTTCATACCTTCACCCATATTTAATGTAGGTAGAAATTTCTATTTCAGTCTGGTGTACATACGATTTTTAAATTTATATTTCTATGGTCCTTTGTCATATTGAGTGTTTATTTTACATATATCAGCCATTAAGTTTTTTTTTTTCTTTGAGTATTGAAACATGACTTACAATAACAATTTTTAACATCATAAACATTTAACAATACATAAATAAATTGTAACTATATTATAAAGTACTATGCTATTGTTAAAAAGAATTAACTAAAACTTTAAGTACTGGCATGAATAAATTGACTATATATAGTGATCCTAGAAAATAAAGGTCCAGTATATTATGGAGAATATGAACTCAGGTATTGATATGCTTGGTTATGTGTTCCTACCCAAATCTCAACCTGAATTGTAGTATCTATAATTCCTACACATTGAGGGAGGGATCAGGTGGGAGGTTATGGGATCATTGAAACAGTTTCCCATATGCTGTTCTCTTGAGAGTGAGTGAATTCTCAAGAGATCTGATGATTTTATGTGTTTGAAAGTTTCTCCTTCACATGCTCACAGCCTCTCCTGCTGCCTTGTGAAGAAGGTGCTGGCTTTCTCTTCTGCAATGATTGTAAGCTTCCTGAGGCCTCCCCAGCCATGTGGAATTGTGAGTCAATTAACTCTCCTTTGTTATAAGTTACCCAGTCTTGGGTAGTATTTAGCAGTGTGAAATGGACTAATACAGGTATGGATACATGTACACCCATAAATGTTAGAAAAAGTCTTAGATGGATATATTTCAAATATGAATAATGCCATCTATTGGCAGAAGAAATCTGATTAGATAATGTAAAATGGCCTTTCAATCTTTTCTCTGTATTTTTATTTGATATTTCCATAAATGATTAAATTAAGCATCACATTTAAAATTTAGCATTATAAGTAAGTAGAAAAAAGGAAGATAATCATTCCTATTAAGGGTAGGAAAAGAGGAAGAGATGGGAAAAATTCAGTTTTTCCTAAGTTGTTATTCACAGTCTTATATACATAAATGTTGAAGGTTGTGTGACATATCACTGAATGGCAGATAAAAGGATAAGAAATATATATATGAGAAACCCTTTCTACTGTGTGCTAATACATGTCAAATTTATTCAGTAACAGAGATTCCAATGCAAAAACAAAATGTTATAAGGAAAACTGTCAGAAGAACTTTTAAATACAGCTATAACGTAATAAACTATACGTATACAGATTTTGCTATTACAATTTCCTCATTCATCCAAGTAAAATTATTAGCTTTTCAACATTCCAGAATGCTACTATTATTATATTTTTAAACATACCAAGTTCCAGATAATAAATTTACATATTAAGTAAATCTTAAATAATAGAAACATGCCCTTTTATAAAAGCAAAATCCAAAATTGGCATACTTTCATTATTTACTTCCATAATTATTACTATTGTGTTGTTGACATCTGTCTTAACTGAACAACTATATGATTATCATGCCCAAGAACATATGCCTTTTGAGGTGACACAATCTAAAGACAATTTTTCAGGCTGCCAAATTATATTCCAATTCGTTCACATCACGCCTATACGGCATATTTTACCTCTATATGACTAACAGTTTTTGAAACCAACTGTTATGTGTATATATATATATATATATATATATATATATATATATATATACACACACACATAAAATAACCTTTTTCTAAGAAATTTCAGAAGAGCTATGTATAATATTTAAATTTAATACTTCTATGATAATAGATATACCTTTATTAGTTTGCCAATGTAACTCTTATAGAAGCTGTAAAAGCATACTTATTTTTCTTGATTTGGGGAAAAATTACAGAAATATTTTCTCTCCAATTCTCCCTTTAATGGGCTTATGAATTGTAAGAACCTACCAAAGGCTCAATAACAACTGTGTTAATAAGAGTTTTCATAGTGTCTATGAGGTGCCTTCTATCTGCCAGACAATATTTTTGATACACAGTGACTATACCCATTTCTGGGGTATATGTGGTATATTTACATATGCATACAGTACGTGTTGATCAAGTCAGGGTGCTGAGGATACTCATCACCTCAAACATTCAGCATATTTCTCTGTTGGGAACATTTCAACTCTTCTAGCTATTTTTAAATATACAATAAAATATTGTTAACTATCATCACCCTACTGTCCTATTGAACACTAGAACTTATTCTGTATATCAAACCATATGTTTGTATCCATTAATCAACCTCTCTCATCCTCTCTGCCACACCCTTCTCTGCTTCTGGTAACTATCATTCTATTTCCTATCTCCATGATATTAACGTTTTGGGTCCCACATAGGAGTGAGAACATGGGATATTTGTCTTTCTGCTCCTGGCTTATTTCATTAAACATAATGACCTCCAGTTCCACCCATATTGCTGTAAATGACAGGATTTTATTTTTTTAATGATGAATATTATTTTATTGTATGCATATACCATATTTTGTCTATTAATCTGTTGAAAACTTAGCTTGTTTTCATATCTTGGATATTGTGAATAGTGCTGCAATGAACATGGGAGTTTAGGTATCCATTTGATACACTGACTTTCTTTCCTTTGAATAAATATCCAGTAGTGAGATTGCTGGATCATACAGTAGTCCTATTTTGGTTTATTGTGAAATCCCCATACCATTATCCAAGATTACTGCACTAATTTACATTCCCATCAACAGTGTAGAAGAAGTCCCTTTTCCCTCCATTCTTGTCAGCATTTGTTATTATTTTGTCTTTTTGATAAGAGCCATTCTAAATGAGGTAAGATGACATATCACTGTGGTTTGATTTGTATCTCCCTGATGATTAATGATGTTGAGAACTTTTTTCATATATCTGTTGATCATTTTTATTTCTTCTTTCAAGAAATGTTTATTTAGATTTTTTCCCACTTTTTAATGGGATTAATTTGTTGTTTAAATTTCTTATATATTCTGGGTATTAGTCCTTTGTCAAATGAATCATTTACAAATATTTTCCTCATTCTACAGTTTGTCTCTTCATTCTATTGATGATTGACTTTGCTGTGCAGAAACTTTTAAGTTTAATACAGTCCCTTTGCCTATTTTTAAATTTTTACTGCTTATACCTTTGAAGTCTTAACCATAAAATCTTTCCCTAGACCAATGTCCTGAGGCATTTCCTTACTTTTTTTTCCAGTAGAAACACATAAGAACAACAATAAACATATGAAGGAGCACTAATGCCAATTCTATTCAAACTATATTTTAAAATTTGAAGAGGAGGTAATTTTTCCTAACTCATCTTCTAAGGCCAGCATTACCCTGATACCAAAACAAAAAAAGGATATAACAACAAAAGAAAACTAAAGGCCAATATTCCTAATGAACACAGATGCAAAAATCCTCAACAAAATTCTAGCAAACCCAATCCAAAAAAGCATTAAAAGATAATACACCATCATCAAGTGGCACCCAGGGATGCAAGGATAGTTCAACATATGCAAATCAAAAAATGTAATACATTGCATCAACAGAATGAAGCACAGAACCCATATAATCATCTTAGTGGATGCAGAAAATCATTCAATAACATTCAACATCCCTTTATGATTTAAACTCAAAAACTAGGCATAGAAGTAACATAAATAAACATAATAAAGGCAATATATGAAAATCCCACTGCTACTGAATGGGAAAAAGCTGAGAACCTTTCATCAAAGAACTGCAACTAGATGAGAATACCCACATTCACTACTGAAAGTCCTATCCAGAGGAATCAAGTAAGAAATGGAGAGAAAGGGCATCCAAATTGGAAATTAGGATATCTAACCATCTTTCTTTGCATGACATTATCTGATATCTAGTTCTTGCTTTTCATGTTTCTTGTGTCCTTACATTGATATCTTGGCATCTGGCAAACAATCATGCTATCTAATTTTATAGGTTGTCTTTCACAGGATAAGAATTTTTTTCTGTAGCTGTGTCTATAGTGTTGGTTTTATAGAGTGCTTTGACTTAGATTCTGGGTGGAGGCAGAAGTATAGCTCCATATGATTTCTTCAGCTGTTATCAGTGTCACTGGTGCCTGTGAGATCCTAAGTGGCTTAGACTGTGGATGTTAATGAAGATGATAGCGAGGATTTGCTGCAGATGAGGACACCACGTAAGCCAGTCCTCAGGCATGAGTGTGGCAGCAGTAGGTTGGGCAAGTCTGTCCTCAGTCTCCCGGGTGGCAAGTGCTGACACCAGCAGTAGTTGGCAAAAAGGGATGATCTGGAGGCCCCTGAATGATACACATAGGCAGTGTCAGTGGCAGCAGGTGAGGTGTGTCTGTCCTCAGATTCCCTGATACTGCACACTGGTGCCAGTTGTGGGTGAGCAGGTTGATCTCCAGGACCCCATATGAATCAGTCACTGGCAGGAATACTAATGGGTGGGACAGTCTCATCCATAGTCTCTGGATGACACATGCCAGCAATGGCACTGTTAGGCAGAGAGGGCATGTCCTCAAGTCCATGGATGGTGTACATGGGCACTTTCAGCAGCAGGTGGGTAGCTTGATGCCCAGGCCCCTGGATATGTACAGACACCAGCAGCAGGCAAGGAGAGTGGGCAGTCCTCAAGCCTGGAGACTGACCCACTGGATGATGGACATGGGTTCTGGCAGTGGTACACAGGGTGGGTGATATGGTTTGGCTGTGTCCCCACTCAAATCTCATCTTGAATTTTAGCTACCATAATTCCCATGTGTGTGGGAGGTAATTGAATTGTGGGGACAAGACTTTCCTATGCTTTTCTCCTGATAGTGAGTAAATCTCATGAGACCTGATGGTTTTATAAAGGAGAGTTTCCCTGCACAAGCTAACTTTTCTTTTGTCTTCATCCATGTGAGATGTACTTTTCACCTTCCACT
The DNA here is from genome assembly GCF_048565385.1 of Saimiri boliviensis. Classification (NCBI taxonomy): domain Eukaryota; kingdom Metazoa; phylum Chordata; class Mammalia; order Primates; family Cebidae; genus Saimiri; species Saimiri boliviensis. The sequence goes on along the minus strand of NC_133452.1, from coordinate 27,971,665 downwards.
ATGATTGTGAGGCTTCTCTGGCCACATGGAATTGTGAGTTCATTAAACCTCTTACTTTGACAAACTGCCCACTCTCAAGTATGTCTTTGTCAGCAGTGTGAAAATGGACTAACACAGTGGGTCAATCCTCAGCCCCACAATGGCTTGCACAGGCACTGGCAGCTACAGTGGAGCACAGAACAGCGGAGCTTCAGACCCCTGGACAGTACATGTGGGAGCCAGCTGCAGCTAGTGTGATGGGTCAACACGCAGGGCCTTGGACAATATGCATGGGTGCTGGCAGTTGTGGACAGGTCGAAAGTATTATTTCCAAATATATTCTATGTATTGACTCTTTTAATCTTTCACATAATGATCCATGAAGTAGCTATTATTTCTACCATAGGGTTATAAAAATGTACACACAGAGAAGCTATGTAACTTTGTCTGAGGTCCCATGGCTGGTCAGCTGTAGAGCAGAAATTTAGAACCATATAACATGAACTAGAGCCCTGTTTCTTAATCATTAAACTGTAATGCTCATAATGAACATGAATGACTGCAACCATAACATTACTTTTATACATTATCAAGAGTGTCATCTGCTCTTTATGATGTTGCTCTTTGTTTTTCTTCCCTGATGATTCTCCGGAGGCCGATTATTTCCGCCTCCAGAACTTTCTTGAACAATAGCCGGCTAGAGATTTACCCACACAGCGGGAGAACGCTATTTTCTTAAGAGTTCCTGAACAGCATAAGTAGAAGAGGCAGTGTATAATTTGTATTTCTCAATGGGAGTTTGTGAAAGTTTTAGGAGAGTCAACTTATAAAAACAACACGTATTAGGTTGGTTCAAAAGTAATTGCAGTTTTTGCCATTCCCTCAAAGGCAAAAAACACAATTACTTTTGCATCACACAAATAGTTCTTCTTACCATTCAAGAGGAGCCATGGTCTGTTTCCTTCCCTCTGGCCCCCTGCCCTCTACCCCGTCAAAGAAAACATGATCTAAAAAGCTGACTTTTTTTTTTCTAGTCTTAGCTAGATACTTAGTAAGTCTTGGCTAAATACTCCAATCTGTTCTGTGTCAACATTCTCCTCATAAAATTTGTGGGAAGAATTCCATTTTGATCTTTCAAAGTGTCCTCTGAAATTGTTACATAGGTGTCAGCTGATGGCAACATTCCCAAACAGCCAGATTCCGAAGATCTATGTATCAGGACATTCGTATTGTTTAAACATTATGATTTTAGAATTTATATTCTACTCTATCCACTAATAATTTCAAGGAGAAAGATTCAGGTGGAAAGCAGGGAAACTGAATACATACTTGCATGGTGATCTTAGATTTTTTTTTTTTAGCCTGCACTAATATGGGTCAAAGTTATATTTATACCTTATTACAAATAATTTTATTCTATAACAGTGGGAAAGCTGAGTAAAAAGTGTTTTCCTTGATGACAAAGCCCATTAAGCCTATTATTTTAAAGCCACAAAACTGTACTACAATCAATTATTAGAAAATGGATGTGAATATACACTTACACTTATTTCTTCCTTGTTTTTGCAATTATCATTTTCTTCTCAACTTGAGCTGTCAAACAGAAAATATTTTCATTAAAACAGGGTGAGTCTTAAAGGTATTTCTCTCCTAATAAGATCTGCTACCTTTTAATTTGGATTTTATACTTTTCTTAATTAACCCATCTTTCCTAACCAGGAATCTTAGACAAATCAATTGTTTTAAACTCAGGAGACATAACAGATGACCACTGATTTTCTCCATGGGTAAGTACTTTGCATTCCACCATACATATCTTATTAATTTCGTAGAATTCATAGGGATTCAGAGAGTTATTGATGCAGTTTGCAAGCAATCTCTGTTTAGTGTGGCTAGGGTTTCAATACAGCTGTATAAAGTCCCATTACCATTTTGTCTTAATTTACAGAATGATAGAACAAAGGGAATATTATGTTGAGTTGTTTAATAATACTGCTTGTGGAATAACTAGGAGAGGTCCTTGGGGTTCAGCCTTGAAGCCAATCCTGAAATAATTTCAGTTTAGCTGACAGAATAAGCGCTGCAATATTCAATATTCTGAGGAAGCTGCTTCAACTACTTTAGGTTGCTGGAATATCATTTAGGCCAACATGTCATTCATTTATATGAGAAACAAATAATAATCCTACTGTATGTATACCTGATCCCATTCATCAATTTGTAAGACAGCAGAAATCCAGCAATTTTCTAGGTGTAATCAGAAGGCTACACCAGGTGCTAAATGGGGTTTCTCACCTTTCTAATGGCATGAAAACACTCACATCTCAGGTTTTTAATCATTATCTGTACTAAGCAAAAATAAGTGAAGAATGGATAAATACTTTAAACAGGTGAGTTTAGAGTAATACTATGCATCTAAAAAAAATAGGGTAGAGAAGATGACTCAGATATCAACTCATCACACCAAAACAAAACTAAAACAAACTAGTTATTTTCTTGTGAATCTCTGACTGACTCTTCTAACACTGGCGTTATCACAAATACCTTGCCAGAGAGATACTGCAAAGGAATGATTTCCATTTTTTAATTGTAAAACTTCTTTCCTGCATTCTAATAAGTTTCCAAATGTTAAGTAAGCATGTCCATTTCTGAATTCTGTCTTATATTTCATTCAACATTTCCATCTCTCCTGCCCCTAAAACAGCTTCTGTTCCAGACTCTTCCAAGTTAATTAACAATGCTATTCACCTACATTTTACTTCCTTTTTTTTTATCTCCTCCATAACAATTCAGCAGAGAATGTTGAATTGCAGTTCCTCTTTTTGACCTGCAGTTCCTAATAAGCATTAAGTGTACTCGTTCTTCCGATTTCTTTCTGACTTGTCTTCAATTACAAAAGGAAAAAAAATTATAAAATTCAAATCGTGTTTATTTAAGATAATTCTGAATTATGTACAATAATGTAACTAAAGTTAGCAAGCAAAACTGGCTTTTGCAGTGGCCCAAACAAAATATGATAAGTCATTAGGATGGGAAATCTAAAAGAAAAGAAGACAATTTGGAGGTAGAATTAACATGTTTGGGTAGCTTAATCTGGGGACCTTAAAGGAGGAATAACTTCTTAATGACATCTAGGCAGTATAAGCTATTACTCCTTAATCAGGCCAAAACAATACTGTGCTGTGCATGCATATCATATTTGCTTTAAATAATTATTGGAGTAGCTAGGAAAGTGTCCAAAATTCAAATCACAATGAAAACTACTGTTTCTGAGTATCAGAAATTGTATATACTCCAAGTAATTCAAAATTTCTTCACCAAAACATGCATGTGATTTTCTATATTTAGAACACTGTAGAGGCATTTCTCATTGACATCCTTGTAAGTTACATTCTGAACTTTATCCTAAAGGCTTTTTAATTCGTTTCTTAAGGCAAATATTATGATTTGAAAGGTCTATTATGAAATGAAATACTGAAAGCTTGACATCCTAAAAGTGACTCGCCAATACTAATTACAGCACCAGATCTACATTTACATTTGAAAGATAATTTTATAATTTGACAATACTTAATCATTTTGTAATGCATCTTTAGACTTATATTTTAATCCTTCAATCCTTTTATAGTGTAATTTTTATTTCTTCTGAATCTTCTGTTATCTCTCTAATACTCTCTGACACAGAAGCCAGGGTTCTTCTTTTTTTTTTTTTTTAATTATATTTTAAGTTCTGGGGTACATGTGCAGAACATGCAAGTTTGTTACATAGGTATATACATGCCATGGTGGTTTACTGCATCCATCACCCCGTCATCTACATTAGGTATTTCTCCTAATGTTATCCCTTCCCTAGCACCCTAGCCTCTGACAGGCCCTGATCTGTGATGTTCCCCTCCCTGTGTACGTGTGTTCTCATTGTTCAGCTCCTACTTATGAGTGAGAATATGTGGTGTTTGGTTTTCTGTTCTTATGTTTGCTGAAAATAATAATATCCAACTTCATCCATGTCCCTGCAAAGACAGGAACTCATCCTTTTTTTTTTTTTTTTTTTTTTTTAGACGGAGTTTCGCTCTTGTTACCCAGGCTGGAGTGCAATGGCGCGATCTCGGCTCACCGCAACCTCCGCCTCCTGGGTTCAGGCAATTCTCCTGCCTCAGCCTCCTGAGTAGCTGGGATTACAGGCACACGCCACCATGCCCAGCTGATTTTTTGTATTTTTAGTAGAGACGGGGTTTCACCATGTCGACCAGGATGGTCTCGAACTCTCGACCTCGTGATCCACCCGCCTCGGCCTCCCAAAGTGCTGGGATTACAGACTTGAGCCACTGCGCCCGGCGGAACTCATCCTTTTTAATGGCTGCATAGCATTCCATGGTGTATATGTGCCACATTTTCTTTAGCCAGTCTATCATTGATGGGCATTTGAGTCGGTTCCAAGTCTTTGCTAGTGTGAACAGTGCTGCAATAAACATATGTGTGCATGTGTCTTTATAATAGAATGATTTATACTCCTTTGAGTATATACCCACTAATGAGATGGCTAGGTGAAATGGTATTTTTAGTTCTAGATCCTTGAAGAGTCACCACACTGTCTTCCACAATGGTTGAACTAAGTTACACTACCACCAACAGTGTAAAACTGTTCCTATGTCTTCACATCCTTTCCAGCATTTGTTGTCTTCTGACTTTTTGATGATCATCATTCTAATTGGCATGAGATGGTATCTCATTGTGGTTCTGATTTGCATTTCTCTAAGAGTTCTAAATAGGCATAAAAACTGAATGGTTTAAAATAACACTCTGAGATGTGTAAAAGAAGGGGTAAAAATGAGGGGTGAAATTGTGAGGCTACTAAACATTTCAACTAGGAAATCCAGGATTTTCCATATCTGATTCCTCAGACTACAACTATCACCCCACATATGGTCTTCAAACAGGCTATTTTGCAGAAGCTGCAATTTCCACCAAATGGTCTTAGGTTTGAGAACTGTGACTCAACCTACAGAACATTAGTGAGCCTGACTTTACTATGTAACTTTGTCCTATAATGAATTTTGTCCTATAATACTTTAGGCCTAAATAGTTTCAAACTCAAACAGACCATAAAGATATATCTGTCTTTTAAAATTGAACATTCACCCAGCATTGAAGGGATAAAGTAGAGATAGATACAGAGCAAGAGATGAAAAGTTGAAAAGTGACACCAACATCACTATTAATAACTAATTGCAGGTAGATTACGTGGGGGTTGGGGTTGTGATAAATCTCAACATTTTTTCACAGAAGAAGAGTCTCTGGCTCTTATTATTCCATCTTGTAGAAAGGTGAAAAGGAAGAGAAAGCCACATCCATGGACCTTGGCCTTGTACTAAACAGTGATTCCACCAAAAATTGTGAGTCAAACTCTGTAATACAACCAGAGCAGTGCCCTCCTATTCAATGAGAAAGCAGGATGCCTGTGGTCAAGGGTAAAAGCAAGTGAATAAAGACACCTGAAATGCTGATCATGTGACCCCATATCCCTCCAAATTCAACTGCTACATCTCATTTGACTATCTGTTGTTAATATCACCATAATTACTAGGTTCATTCAAGTGAGTTGTGAGAATGAAAAAGAGGTCTACAGAAAGATAGTGTTCATGGAGTTGAATGTGTCAATGACACTAATGTTGAACCACATGGAAGGCTGAGAGATGAATTACTTTTTATTTTATCCCTTCCTCCTTATTTTTACATTGTTTGTATCAGAGTCCTACTTTAGGGAGAAATAGCACAAACCAAATGGCCTTATATTTACATGTATATATTTCTTCCTTTCAAAAAATTCGCCTCTTTATATCTCTTTAACATTTTACATTTCTCTGTAGATAAATTTCCCCAGTTCATTGATAGAAATCTAGATTTCTCCTCTGATATATAAAGAAGGAAGAACTTAAAGCCTTTGAAACATATATCAGCTGCTGAATATTTCAGAACTGTGATATAGTTGTTGGTAGTTACCTGCGATTATTAAAAAGGATATCCTTTACACTCCCTATAAAAACTCCCTGTCTGCCCCTTTTTAAACATTTATTATAGGTGACTGGTTGTTCTGGTGATGCAGTGGGGTAAATATTGAGAATTAGAGAGAATATTTAATACTTGGGGCCCCTAAGGTATTGGTGAAAGTTTTACTCTTCATACAGTTTGAATAAGACAAATCTCACATCAGTATTTTTTCATTTCTCTTGGTGCCAATAAAAGTTTCGAATATATTCAGTGAAACTGATAGTGACAAAATGGTCTTTAAAAAAAAAAACTGGTGGGGAAAAGAAAACTTTTCTTCCAAGTAGCTTTTAATAGCAACAACAGCAGCAAAGTAAAGCAGTGTAATATTTGTTTTGTGAGAAGAGCATCTGCTAACTTCACTAAAGCAGTAGAATAAGAATCATATGTTTAACAATATCTCACTTTATACATCTAGAATAAGCCCAGTTTTCAAGGGCATCATTTTGTTACTGTAGAAAATTAACATTAGTAAAGGAGATACTGGTATATACAACTGAATGAAAATACACACATTTTCTTCTTCCCAAAATATTTCTTATATATCTCTGTTTCTGTTTATTCTACTTTTCATCTGTAAAAATAAGAACTCTGGGAAAATATTTTTACATATTTTAAAGAATACTTAGAAGGATAAGTACTTTATTGAAGCACATGCTGTTTATATCATAAAACATCAAAATAAAACTACTCATTTTATTCTTTTTGATCACAACACACTATGTGATGCAAAAGGCCCAACTCTGAAGAGGCTGAAAGTAGATTATAATTGGTTTTATCGATTTGTGAGCAATGTTCTCACCTCAAGAGCTTTATAATCTCAATTCTGTTCTGAAAAACACAAGATAAAGATATCTATTAAGTTAATATGTCCCTGCTTTATAAAATCTAGCAATATTATTTCCATCTTATTTCAAATCCCTGAAATTAATTACTTTTGTTGATCCCACAACAGTAATTTTCCGATATCTGATACTTAAATTTTTAAGGTATTATAAAACACTTTAAAGAGAGAATATGTTGTTTATTTTTGAGTAATAATTCTTCACAATAAAAAACTAAATCCATTAGTTCTTAAGCCTTACTTCCTTAAATTATGTCTCTATTTGAAAAAAAAGTATATACTTCTCTATCAACCAAAATGATTAAGTCTAATAAAGCTATTGATTTATCTACTTTGACCAAACTATTCAGCAAAAAAAAAAAAAAAAAAAAAAAAAAAAAAAAGGTTTTATTGCAACTGATAAACCTAAAGCATCCCGAGTCATCCCACTACAGGCATTTTGATCTCAGCATTCTAGGTGTGCATTACCTGGTTATTATTTACTATTTATATCATAGCCTTTTAAATTATATTCTCTAAAAACATTTTTAGCCAGAAAAAAAGTTAATGTTAATAGCTCATAATTTAAATATAAAATATATACCAGGGTATGTTCTTGACAGAAAAAGAATCTTTCAAGTAAAAATTTAGAAAGACAAAACTCAAAAGCAAGTTTCTTGGTGAAAATCTAACCACTGAGAGAAGACAGCATATTGTTCTTTTTCCACATTTCTACCAAACACACTCTTTTCTCATTTGGTTTGGACAGCTGAAGCTTTGGCGTACATTCTTCTAATGAGTATGACAGTTACCTCTTCCAGCATCTGTTCCTATTTTGGTGTGCATTCCTATACTGCAGATGCTGGAAAGCTAACACTTTATTTTCACAAATGTGGTGCACTTGTTCAAAACTTGTATTAAGGGTGATTTAGGTAGGAAAAGAGGACATTGCATACAGGCCATTCATTTTGCTGATATAGAACTGGAATAAATACTCATAGCAGACTTCTGATTCTAGGATCAAGACTAAAGTGGTGCGATGCAGTAAGCAGCAGTTGGACAGCAGCTGTATGATTCCCCAGCTTCCTAAATGAGCTAGCAGTAGCGGCTTCCTTGGCAGACCAGTTCTGTGGTGTTTCCTGTGAATCAGTGTTGGAGATTCAGTGAAGAGCCCCTTCTCCAACCCTTCAAAAAAGTTAGTAAGAGCAATCATTGTATTAAATATTATTGCACTTAAAATATAATGAATATTTTCTGATGCACGAACTAAAGTTTGAGTTGAAATAGAGCTCAAATGGATGTGAATGGGCATGAAACTGGAGTACATACAATTTGCTGCCTCTAGCAGAATGGTATTTTACAGTCTATCTTGGAGAATAATTTGAGAGTATCCTAAGCCTAGAATTTATTGTTCCTTATAGTAGTGAGTTTTATATAACAAATTAAATATGTGTGTGTGTGTGTGTGTGTGTGCATTTGCCATATTATTAGAACAAAGGAGAAAAAATCCATAATCATTTGTAAAAAAAAAAAAAAAAAAAAAAAGACAAACCTGAAAAAACTCAATACCCAATCATGATGCAAACCATCAGCTAACAAAAAATAAGAGCCAACATTCTGATAGGAGGGCCGCAGAAAAATCTACAAATCTTATGTAAGTGCTCATGATACTAAATGATAGAAGATTAGATGTTTTCCAAATAAATTGAGGAAGAAGGTAAGAATGTCCCATTTCATGATGCCCTGTCAAGACTGTAGAGAAAATCTGAAGTGCAATAAGGCAATTAAAATAAATAAACCTCATAAAAATAAAAAAGGAAGAAGTAAAACTTTTTTATTTGCAAATGGCAGAATCTGAATAGAAAACTGTAGGTAATACACAACTAAAAGACTAAGACTAAAAATGAATTTATCAAAGACATAGTGTAAAAGATCAATATACAAAGTCATGTATAGCTCTATTTTCTACCACCAAACACTTGGATAATGATAAAAAAATAATGTAATATAATAATAAAAATATTATATATAAGTTTAACAAAAAATGTAGAAAACTCTAAACTTAAAACTATAAAACACTGATGAGAGAAGTTAAATCCTAAATATATAGAGAGATATATAATAATAATAGATTGAAAGACAATGTTACTTAGATATAAATTATCTCCAAACTGATCTCCATGTTTAATGCAATCTCATTAAAAATTTCAACTTTTTAAAACTGATGTATCTATTCCAAAAGTTATATAAAAATGCTAAAAAAAAGACCTTTGTGTCATTGAAACAATCTTTACTAAAGAAGAAAGCAGTGGAAGCTGACTTGCGATAAAGCTACAGTAATCAAAACAAAGTAGTATGAAAACATGATGAGACAAATAGTTCAGTGGAGCAGAAGATAGTTCATTAATAGACTCATGCATAAAAAGTCCATTGATTTTCAACAATGTCCTATGACAATTTAATTTTTAAAAGGATGCCATTTCAACAAATGGTGCCCCAACATGAATGAGAAACAATGTACCTCAAACCTCAATGCTCAACACACAAAAACTATGTATTTTTTATTAAAAAAAAAAATGTTAAGATAAAATCTTCACCACCTTGGATTAGGCGAAGATTTTTTACAGAGGACACACACATACAAAGTAACCATAAAACAAAAACTGATAAATATTAAAACTTAAAACATCTACTCACTGTTAAGAAATTGTTCACAATGCATGTAGACATAATAGAGGAATTACTTCCAGAATATCTTTTAAAAATTGCAATGAAACAGTACTAAAAAGAGAAGACTTTTTTTTTTTTTAAAGACAAGATTTTGGTGATACTTTGCAAAAAAAAACTGTATCCACAAGAAGCACACGAAAAGGTGTTCAACATCATTATACATTTGATATTGTAGGTAATTTCTCCTGATAATTAAACTTTGAGATGGAAGTTAAAATGTTGCATGTTTAAAGGAGGGCTCTTTGGCTAAACATCTGTAGAAAAAGAAAAACAACTCAGATTTGTCAGGGGAGGCATTAGGCAGCCATGCCTAGACAGCAAAAATCTCATCTGAATCCCCTATGAGTGTATCTGAAGCTGGAATGTCATATTAGAGTTGTCCCAAGTTGGAGTAAGAGGCTAGACCTTTATACTCCTCCAATGAACAGTCAGCTTCTTTGAGATGCAGGATGTAATTAGACCAGTGAACCCTAGGATCATGTGCCATTTCTGCATATCCTTAGCTATTCATTTCTTGTCCTTATCAATGTAATTCAATGTGAAACTCCTAAGTGTGTGGAACAAGCACACTGAGCACTTGCATAGAAGATGGTAACTGGAAACCTATGGGTAGAAAAGGGAAGCCCATATTCAGAAGTGTGCCAGTTCCAATCAAAATAAATTGCTGCACCTTTCATGGCAAAAGGGGCCCCAGCAAGGAAACTGGTCAGCAAAAGGCTGGTAAATCTCTTCCAGTGAGACGCTGAATCAGTGATTATGTTTTGGGCTTATTTGCTGGCAAGTAAGTATTTAACCATGTCCGTATCTATAACAGTTATGGTGGATGGGAGCCTAGCATAGGCCCCATCTCTTCCACCATACCTACCATATTCAGACACCCATTATGTCAGCACAGGGGTGGCTGATGCAAAAGCTAGGTTAGGGAAGAATCATTCTGTCTACTGTATTATTTGATGCCTCTTCTGAGATGAATACTACCTGGTAGACAATGAGATGTTGTACACTCCATGCCTTGCCAGCAGATCAGTCCACATGCCTCTACTACTTACCTCCTTGCCTCTGATTTTCCATTCTTTCCATGCCCCTAGACCAAACAACCAAAGCAACCACTTTTACCCATGAGTGTACCCTCAGCTGTCTACTGTTCTGCCCACAATTGGCAATCAAATTCACCATCTGTCGTGCCTTTGAGTAGGAGTTCCTCCCACTGCTGTCTTTCAATACTACCCAAGTAGAACCAAAGTACAACTTCAGTTTTTAGCTTGCACACACATAATGAACTGAACCAACTGTAAATCAAACTCTGTTTAAAATTTCCTTCTGTAGCAGTCAGGGTTCCCTAGAGGGACAGGACAAATAGAATAGCTATACATAAAAGAGAGTTTATTAAGAAGTATTGACTCACACAATCACAAGGTGAAGTGCCACAATAGGCCATCTGCAAGCTGAGGAGCAAGGAAGCCAATCTAAGTCCCGAAACCTCAAAAGTAGGGAAGCTGACAGTGTAGCTTTCAGTCTGTGGAAAAGGCCCAAGAGCCTCTGGAAAACTATTGGCATAGGTCTAAGAATCCAAAAGCTGAAGAACTTGGAGTCTGATGTTAGAGGGCAGGAAGCATGCAGCACAGGAGAAAGATGAAGGCCAGAAGACTCAGCCAATCTAGTCCTCCCCGTGTTCCTCTGCCTGTTTTTATCCTAGCCACATGGCAGCTAAGTATATGGTGCCCAACCAGATTGAGGGTAGAGCCACCTCTCCTAGTCCATTAGCTCAAATGTTATCTTCTTTGGCAACACCTTCACAGACAGACCCAGGAACAATACCTTGCATCCTTCAATTCAATCAAGTTGACACTCAATATTAATCACCACACCTTCCCTATCAACTCCTTATAAGGGATCGGCACCCCATGTGATCATAGACATAAACTGAAGGGCGGATGCCTGGGTTACATGGCAATGCAACTTTATTTCTTCCAGCCACACGTGTGGCTGAACCAAGATTAACAACTTTCATGTTATGACGGTTTGCGGCTGGGCCTCTCAATCATGCGACTTGTTGAAGTTAACTGAATCCAGATAAGAATGAGCAATTATGGCCTCATGGTCATATCATGAGCCATGGTCAGGCATTCCAATTCTCCACTGAGGCTCAGTAGCATATCAGGTGCTCTTTTACAAATAAACGTATATAATTTTCCACTAAAACGTACACAGCCTTGCTTCAGAATCTGAGTAGTCTACATAGGGTTTGCTATGAAACTACTCCTGCATGTTTCCTCAGATACTGCTAATATTTTAGGGTATTCTTTATGTATTATTTATATGAATCAACTGGTACTGTTACATAAGCCACAGCCTGAGCCTGATGCAAAGCCTTTCTTGCTCTGGGAACAACTGAAAGCTGATGAATTAAAAGGCATTTCATTTAACTTATTGTATGAGCTGAAACTATTTCTGGGCATAGATTAAATTGTCTTCATGACCTAGCAGCATGTCAAGCATTGAATTTTCTTTACCATGTGGTAGAGCAAGAGGCAAAAATCTGTCCTGTACTGTAGAAGAGATGTCATGGTATACCAGGATTACTGGATCCTTAAATACTTAACCAAGTCTTCACAGAGTTCAGCTCTCATTCTATTAAGCATATATTTTTTACCAAGGCCTTCAACCAACTTGACAACTTCTGCTCATCTGATTTTATTTTCTTGAGATCATCAATATATTGGTCTGGTATGATGATACCACTGACATCCACCATGATTTTTCTGGTCTTTGTAGAGACAAGATTGGTGAACTAAATGGGGATATAATTGGGACCACACTCCTGCATTTTTAGGTTTGGAAGGGTGGCACTAAACTCTGTCATTCCTCACAAAGATTGAATATGCTTTTGTTTGCTATCTTAGTCAGAGGGGTAACTATTGAATAAATGAGTTATTCTACTGATATCATTACAATTCTTGGTGCCAATCAAGCTCAAAATTTGATACTACTTTGCCCCACATCTAGCGAGTCATGAGATCTTCTAAACTAACTCTGAAAAATTCCCAACCTCTCCCTTTTTCTCAATCATTATTATTATTGTACTGGTTCAGGTCTTTATGTCTTTTTTCTAGGTTATTATGTAAAACTTTTGTTTATATTCAAGCTCTTTGCAATCCAATTTATCCTAATGCCATATTCTTTTTTCAAAACCTTACCCATTCTCAAAAGACAGTGGCTATTTGCAGTCTATAAAAGCCTAGAGATTGTAAATCCCTCCACAGTTCATATGTGTCATTAAGCCTGGATCTGTTCACTGAAATACTTCAAACCTGGGATTATGGCTGGAGATGTTAGCAATGGCATGTATCTGAGTTACTAGTGGCAAATCCTTACAAGTTTGCAGCAACCACAATTCTTGCCTCCTCTGAAGAAAGAATTTGACTGAGGAACATAAGACTGAAAAAGAGAGCAAGGCAAGTTTTACAGCAGGAGTGAAAGTTCATTAAAACGCTTTAGAGCAACAATGAAAAGAAAGTAAAGTAACTTGGAAGAGGGCCAGTGGGCATTTTGGAGAACAAGGTGGAGGTTTGACCTTTTGACTTGGGGTTTATATGTCAGCGTACTTACAGGATCTTCTCGTTTGATTCCTCCCTTAGGGTGCGTTGTCCACATGTGCAATGGCCTGCTAGCACTTGAAAGTGGAGCATGCACAGTGTGTTTAGTGGAGTTGTATGCCTGCTCACTTGAGGCATTCTTCCCTTACCAGTGGAATGCCCCTGGAAGGTCATGTACCTGTTAAACTCCACCATTTTTCCTTTTAATGTACATGCTTGAGCTCACCTGCTCAACTCATGAGATCTTACCCAGAAGCTACTGATCACTAGTTTCAGGTATTTTCTTTCTTTCTTTTTCTTTTCTTTTTTCTGAAGTGCAATGGTGCGATCTCGGCTCACTGCAACCACTGTCTCCCTGGTTCAGGTGATTCTCCTGTCTCAGCCAACCAAGTAGTTGGGATTACAGGCATCTGCCACCATGTCCAGCTAATTTTTGTATTTTGGTAGAGACGGGGTTTCACCATGTTGGCCAGGCTGGTCTTGAACTCCTGACCTCAAGTGATCAATTCACCTTGGCCTCCCAAAGTGCTAGGATTACAGGTGTGAGCAACTGCACCTAGCCTCTTTCAGGTATTTTCTACCTACGGGAAACTGCCTTCTCCTGGTGCTGGCTACAACCAGTTATTATTTTACAGAGACAGTTAACCACCAGAGTATCACCTGATGGTCACCTGACATTCCTAGTTGAGGGTAGAGGGCATCTCTTGCCTGACTACCTACCGTAACAGAGATTTGTGTATTGTTCTATGGTGAAGAATGACAGCTAAAGATAAAATTTATCTTTAGACCAATTTCAGCTCAATTCTAAAAAGATATTTTAGGGTAGTAGAACTACTTTATTCCAAAAGATATTGCTTAATTACACAGAAGAACTTAAGGACACAGAGTGATACTGTGTATGGAATAATGGGAAGGGTTTTTTTTCTGCTTTCTGACAGAAGTTGAATTAGATTAACTGGAATATCTTTTTGAATTAAGCATCTGTGAAACTTTTGATAAAATCTTTAAAATTCATATTTTCTATTTTAGAGTTTAAGAAAATAATTAGCTATGCTCTTCATAATGCTTCAGTATGAAGTGTTTTCATTCTCGACACCCTATGCTGGAGTTATTTAATTCAACAGAAAGAAAAGAAAAGAAAGCCTCAGAATTCATAAGAATGCTTTGATGAGTGTGATAACATATTATCCACAGCCTTTGAGCCCTTTGAAGATAAGCTGTTGAATAATGTCACTACATTATTATTATAGTTAGAATATAAATACAGGTTTAGCATCTTGTCAAGATGATACAACTTTCAAAAGAGGGTGAGAAATTTACATGTGCAATTTTAAAGAATAAAGCAAGATTCAAAAGATAAAATCAAAGATAATGTATTTTATCATTCTTTTGTACTCTTTTCATAGAAGTAAGTTAGAAAAATATACATAAATAGATAAATAATTTTAAATTTAAGTCTGGTTTCCCAATAATTTATGTGGTAGAGTATTTTCAGCATTCCAAATCACTTCAATTGAAATAAAATTGTTCAACTGACTTATATACATTTAGATCAATATCAGTATTTAAACTAAACATTTCCTTAACATTTGTGGTAAAAGGGAAAAAACTGTCATTATTATTATGTCTGCAGTTTTTAATTAATTAAATATTGTGATTAATATAAAAAAGAAATGATTTTAGTATTTTAGCATTATTGCCTTTAAAGAAATTTTTTCAAACTGTATGTCCTTTGATGTAAATCATTTGGGTTATTCCTCAAAACTAAACAATTGCTTAATTACCCCAAGGAACACAATCTACACTACAATTTTAACACATCAAAATGGGAAAAGTAATTAGTCTCTTGAGTATAATTAATCCATCTACTAAGAATTTAGCCAAATTGTAGTTTAGTGTTCTCTGGAATTCAGAAGCCAATTTTAATTACACAGAAACATTGTGCTTGAAGCTTGTGGACTTGAGCTCTAAAAGTAAGTTAAATCTTTATATTTACTGTGGACTTGAAAAAGCACAGGACATATGGAAAGGAAGGCTTCACTTCCAAAATTAGAAATCTACAGCAAAACTTCTGGATTGTTTATTCTTCCTTTATAAGCAAGATATGGTTTAGGGACTATAGTGCTTGATAGGCATTTCATAAAGCAGATGTAGCTTATTTCTACTGCACTTTCATTGATAAATATCAAACATAGTTACTGGATATTAACATAGAGAAAAAGACATAAAAATAAATAATTTTTACAATAAACTTTAGAGAAAGGAGAATATTGTTAGCAGCAGAAATGGAGCATTTCATAAAATACGCATCAAACGACCACTTCAACAAATGATCTATTCAACAAAAGATGTATTTGCTGTATTTATTTAATTTAGTAAATCAATGTTTTTAAGAATGCATAAATTTCTCATTAATGCACTCTCTTTTAATAAGTTTTAAAGGTTTCTACAGAGTTTTTAATTTGTATTTGTAGTAGCAGTTTAAGAAATGTATCTGTCAAAAGCTAAGGGCTATAGAAAAGTTTAAATTTTCTTTCAATATATTTGGTATTCATAAAAGCCTATTTTTTCACGTTGCCTAAATTTAAGCATCACTTTACAGTGTTGAGTCTGTACTAATATATTTTGAATTGTTTGTAATATAATGCTTATGTTATAAGCCATGTATCATTACCAAGATGCCTTCTCCAATTTTTCAGGTAAGAAATCATTATTTGTTTTCTTACATCGATATCATTCAGAAGTGAAAATATACTTAACTTCATTCATTTCTGAACTATTACCTATATTTCAAATTTTTAAAGAATTTCTAAACAAAGCCTTCTTTTGCTCTTTTGCATACATGGCTAATGTATATAAAATTAGAGATACAAATAATGGTGTAAATTTAATTAATATAATAATCCTTTCTAGGAAAATTCCTAGGAATAAACATAACAAAGATGGCAGGAGATATATCAAAAACAAGCAAACATTTGCTGAGGCACGTAGAGAAAATACAAACAAATGCAAGCCATATTCCTTTCCTGACTGGGAAGATCAAATGCAAACTTTACTTCTCTCTGTGATAATTGGAAGATTTTATGTGAAAAATAACATAAAACCAAGTCAAACTGGCTTTGTGGATGAGAGTATTTATAAACTCATGTGTATGGAGGTTCAGAAGAAAAGTGAAATTCAAGGTTGGCTTAATTTATTGACTTAACTATGTCTAAAATCTATTTGTTTTTTAAACTTTTCTTTTCTTCCTGGTATGTTTTTAGCTTTATTCTAAATCTAATACTGACTTTTTTCCTGACTGCAAGTCAATTGCCAAAACTTCCCTGAGCTAGACTATTCCCCTTCCACCTGGTGGGGAATTTAGGGGCAGAGTATGGACAGAGAAGAAGAGAAAAATAGAGAGGTATCTCTCTTACAAACTTCAAACAAAAATCCTGAAATGCATTCGAACTGCCCAACCTTAAATTATGTAGCCAATTCTTAACTAGTCACTACAATAAATAAAGTGCCAGATGCTGATTAATTTAAGGCGATAAACAGCTACCTTTGGAATGGAAACTAAATTCCTTGGCCACTATTTGAGAATAATAATAGAAGTGAGGTTGGAAATAAAAATAAAATGCTCTGTACACTTTTCAAATTAGTTATTATTGACTGTACAGGCATTTAAATTAAGTGATTTTGGTAGAACTTGACAGATTTGTTCTAAAATTCATTTAGAAAATTATTTCTAAATTCAAATGTTTATAAGGTCCAGGTAGTTAAACTAACAAAATCAAGTCAAATGAAAGGGCATTTATAATATGTAAAGACAACAGGTTAAACCTGATTTTTTTTCCCCTAACTTGGACACTATAATAGTAATTATTAGTCTAGGTAAGAGTTACAACACAGACCATCCCATGAAACTTTGAACATATATATATATATATATATATATATATATATATATATATATATTCATTATATTCATAATATAATGAATTATAATTATATATTGATTATATATATATATATATATATATATATATAATTATCCTGTCTCTCAAGAGCAGTCTCTCAGCACATGCCAACTGTTGCCATATAAGAAATAGTCTCATTATCACTGAATTTTCTGATATTTCAGGAGGAAAAAAAATCCAATTATCACACGAAATATCCTAGTTTTAAAATATTGCTTTAATTAAAAATTAGCTGGAAAAATATTTGTTGTTTTCAACTTCTGTTCTGGGAAGTAAATGGATAAAAGTAGCTTTTGTTATTTTGAAGAAAAAAGGCACAAAAAAACTAAGTATATTGCCAAATACTAAAACACACAAAAACTGTAGTAATTAAAGCAATGTGGTATTGATGTAAGAATAAGGAGATATATTAACAGAAACAGAGATAACGATATGTAAGCATTCAGTATGGTCATCATACAAAGTCATTTCCCCAGTACATTTTTTTCTCTCCGTTTCCACAGCCACTAACCTGATCTCAGCCACCATCACTTCTCACCTGGATTCTTCTTTTTTTTTTTTTTTTAACTTTGATTTTTAATAAAGTCTCTGAGCTGCACCTTTATCTACTCATATTACTCTTCAGTCTATTCTACATACTATGGCTAGGGTTTTGAAAATTGCAAATCTGAACTTATTTCTTTCTTAAAGTACATCAATAACTTTTCATTGCTGTAGGACAAAGACAAAATTTCTTCATGCCTGTTATGAAATTCACAGAGTGGCCCTTACCTGCTCTTATACTTTAACTTGCCTATTCTCCGGCTCTCTAGTTTTTATGTTTATTTTGAAGCCTGCTAAGTTTGAGATCCTTAATACACATATAAATTGGAGGTATTGAATAATTTTACATGCAAGTTGTGAGTTCAAGATTGTTAAAAAAAAAAAAAAAGAAAGACTACTAACTTAGAGGCATAACCCTGAGAAACATCACTGTTCTTATGTGCTTAAAGCAGTAAAAATGAGTTTACTTAAAGAATATACATAGATACAGAAGATTAGAACTCAAATATCTAAAGAAAACATGCTCTATAGCACAATGCAATAATACCATTCAGCCTTTTAAAAGAAGGAAATTCTGTCACTGGTGACAATACAGATGGAACTGGAGAGTATTATGCTAAGTGGAATAACCAGGCATAAAAAGACAAATAACCACCTGTTTTCACTTAAAATTGGGAGCTAACTGATGAGAACTCATGGAAACATAGAGGAGAACAACAGACCTTGAAGCCCCCTTGAGGGTGGAGGTGGGAGGAGGGAAAGGCACAGAATAAGTACTGGGTACTAGGCTAAGTACCTGTGTGATGAAATAATCTGTACAACAAACCCTGTGACCCGAGTTTACGTGTATAATAAACCTGCACATGTACTCCCAAAACTAAATGTTTTTAAAATATGGAAGTAGCCTAAATGTCTGTGAATACACACGCAAAAAGATTATACTATATTCTATGCAATGGAATCCTATATACCAGATAAAGGAAATGAACTAAAGCTACATTTATCACATAGTCAAGGTAATAAACATATTCATCACCTCCAAATTTTCAGTGTTGTGTCTCTATATTTTTTATGGTGTTTTAATATAATAGAACACTCCAGCAGTTGTACTCCTGGGTATTTATTTCAACAAAATAAAAATGTATATGCATATGAACACCTGTACATGAATGTTCATAATGGCTTTATTTGTAATAGCCAAAACTTGAGAACAATCCTAATGTCTTTCAATGGGTGAATGAGTAAATATAAGTAAATATCTATATTATGGACTACTAGTCAGCAATTAAAAAGAAAGAGCTAGTGATACACTCTACTTCTTCTATGTATTTCAAGGGCATTATGCTGAGTGAGAAAGTCAACCATAAAAAGTTATACACTGCATAATTCCACCTATTTGATATTATCAAAACAACAAAATTATAGTGATGAATCCAGGATTAGGAATTTTCTTTGTGTTGATAGAATGATTCTGTGTCCTGATTGTGGTGATGGTTATAAGGATCTACATATATATACATATATACATGACAAAATTTGTATCATGCTATACACTAAAAACAAAATGAAACAAGTGTATGTAACAACTGGTGAAATCTGAAGAAGGTCTGTGTTTTACTTAACAGTATAATATCAGTGTGAGTGTCCTGCTTTGGATAATATTCTATGCTCAGTAAGATGTTATTGGAGAGAGTTGAGTAGAAGGTACAAGGATAAGCTCTGTATTATGATTGCAATTGGCTGTGAGTCTTAAACTGTTTTGAGATAAAAAGTAAAAATTAATTAAACTATTCTGCTTATTGGTCTGATCACGTAAAAAAGGCCAAATCAAGTATTCAGAAATCATTTTGTTTCTTCTAAGGAAGCCTGAACACCCTTTTACAAAAACGTGTTTAAATACTAGCTGCCTCAATAAATAATTCTCAGTGTAGTCATGCAGCAATCTTTATTAACATAAGACTTTTCCAAATTGCCCCTAACAGAAAATTATTATTAGTGTGACTTCGCCTCCTGAAGGAACTTGAACTCACACACACACTCACAGCAGGAACAGACAAGCCTGCTGGGTTTTCAAGCACTGCAATGTAGCAAAGTGAGAGAAAGGCAGGTTGAAAGAAACGGGAGGATGTAGAAGGAGCCTCACTCTAATACATCACTGGTTTAATTCTCTTCTCCCATTATGGCATATTTGGCCTGTTATAAATGTTAGGGATTTTTGATGATGGTAAATCTATGCAGAGTAAGCTCCATCTGTATTTGAAAATGCCTAATAAAATATATAAACTCCCTGTATATATTTATTAGCATCCATTTAAAATGCTCAACACCCCTCTTCCATTCATTAGCTGCTTTGTTGTCTTCACAAAAATCATGGGGAGAAAACATTTAATTAGTATTTCACCCTAAATGAAGAGAATGGATAAGAAACCAATTAGTCTTTAGATAATAGAAAGCCTAATTAGCCACCAAGTATTCAACAGAAAATCTTCATTGTTTTCCTTTCCATAACTGAGGCAGCATGCGCTGATCAGATCAGAATCTCAGGAGTGCCTAATCTAATCCTTCTCCTGCCACTAATTTATTGCTAAAAGCATAAACAAATCACTTTATTGAGAGATTAATACATTTAGCAAATATTCCTGAGGGTAGCTGTGCTTTGAATGTGTGGGATGTGATTTGGGAACACCAGAAAACAAGCTTACTCCTACATAGTCCAATACTTGTCACTAATGTTGTGATGAACTGGATGACAAGAA
This sequence comes from Saimiri boliviensis, assembly GCF_048565385.1. Lineage (NCBI taxonomy): Eukaryota > Metazoa > Chordata > Mammalia > Primates > Cebidae > Saimiri > Saimiri boliviensis. The sequence continues at coordinate 27,951,231 of NC_133452.1, read as the reverse complement.
GCAAACACTAAAAGCATTCCACGGAACCTGAAGGTGTGTGTGTTTGTGAGCACATGCTCATTATACACTCGTTTGTCAATGTAATGAGAGTTCAACCAGGGAATACTCAACTTTACGGGCAGAAACAGAGAACGCAACTTTTGTTTTTGTTTGTTTGTTTGTTTGTTTGTTTTTTGAGATGGAGTCTTGCCCTATCACCCAGGCTGGAGTGCAATGGCGCGATCTCGGCTCACCGCAACCTCTGGCTCCTGGGTTCAAGGGATTCTCCTGCCTCAGCCTCCCGAGTAGCTGGGATTACAGGCGCCCGCCACCACACCCAAGTAATTTCGTATTTTTAGTAGAGATAGGGTTTCTCCATGTTATTCAGGCTGGTGTCAAACTCCTGAACTCAGGTGATCCGCCTGCCGTGGCCTCTCAAAGTGGTAGGCTTACAGGCGTGAGCCACAGTGCCTGGCAAAGAACGCGACTATTAACTAAGACTTGAACATTCTGAAATTGATAGTTAAAGCATGTGGGGGGGGGTATCTACTTAAATATGTAGAACCTAAGTGTTTAGCTCCATTCATCATCCCTTCTTGCCTTTTTCTAGATGAATTTGGCAATTAGTCCATCTTGTAACACAGATGATAGATCATTACTGCTCTGGTGAACTTCCACATGACAGTGGAAGAAAAAGGAGCTTCCTTAGCCCCACGGGTAGGTGAATCCACAAGTGAGAATATTAGCAAGAATAAAGCAATTCTCGCTCTCCACAACAAAATACAGTACAGATAGTCTTCAACTTAACGATGATTGAATATAAGATTTTTCAACTTTATAATGGTGTGAAAGCAAAACACATACAGTAGAAACTGTACTTCAAATACCCAAACACCAATTCTGTTTTTCCCTTCAGTACAGTATTCAATAAATCACATGAGCTAGTCAGCACTTTATTATCAAATAGGCTTTGTGTTACACTATTCTGCTCAATTATTGTTCCTGTTGTTCTGAGCATGTTTAAGGTAGGCTAGACTCAGCTATGATGTTTGGTAGTATGGGTATACTAAATGCAGTTTTGAAATATTTTCAACCTATTGGGATGTGACCCCACCATATCCTGAGGATGGAGAGCAGCTTCCTGAAGCCTCCCAAGTAAGATATATCTAGAATGGAGGGTGACAGGATAGACTCTCCCCCACACACCAAAATGTAAAGAAATAAAATAAAAGCAGCATTGAGACCATTAACATTCCTCAGGCATCACATTTGCAATGGTGAGCTGGTTGCCAGATTTTTCATATTTCAGAATTGAGTGTTTTCATAATAGCTTCAATGAGCACGGCTTGCATTTAGAAGGCAGTAAGATTATAATCTTTAAATCCCATATCCAGTGGCTTAACCTCTTTGAGAATCAATTCTTTATTAGCAAAACAGGAATAATAATAGCACCTTGTAGAATTAGTTGTTATGTGTCTACATTTTATGAGGAATAGTATCACATCATTAGCAGCCAGGTCCTTAAACGGAGCTGAAGTCATCCAGCTGACAGAATAACAGAAATTGCATGAATCCTGTGGTGCCCAAGACATCTAAAGAATATTAAATATCTATGTCTGGCCTAAACTGGGAGTGTTTGCAAGCACTTGATAGGAGTTCCCAGCTAATGACTTTGCAATTCTGTTCCCTCCTGCTACCATAAGAGCTTTTATTTCTTCTAAACTTAAATAAAGAGGAATGAAGGAAAGCTTTGAGTTTCTTTCTTCAGGACAGGCATATGCCACTCTATAGCACACACTAACCACTGACTACAGACTTGCTGTGACCCTATTCCCTATGTAAATATGAGATGTGAGAAGTATGCTCCTCATCTTTCTTCTTTGCAGGTTTTTGGCCACAATCACAAATTTCAGAGAAAAAAATGCCATCTGACTCTCCAATTATCAATTGAATAGATTGATCATTACATTTTTTTAAAGAGCTTTGAGAAAGCAGAATGAAATGCTGAAGGAGGCTGAGAGAAGAATCAAAAGTTCTAAGCCTTGATTTAACTCAATTTCTGATTGAATATAAGCATAGTGAGTATTCAATTCCTAATATTAATATGTAAAATAATATTGATATGTTCCAGAACTTAGGGGTAGTAGTGATCAGTAAATAATATTTTATGTATATATATATATATATATATATATATATATATATATATATGTGTGTGTACATGTGGGTGTGCATATATGCGCACACACTCATACATACATACATACAAATTATCAGTAAAATTAAATATAAATTTCAGTGTTACTCTGGGATAGACACCCAAGGATCAAAAATTGCCAAGTATGTGCCCTATCATGATATTCAAAGCTCTGTGGTTAGTACACAATTTTCATATTATAATTTCATGACATGAAATTTCACAATCTCCCTGTTGTTTTCAGGAGGTAGACAATCTAGAATTTCTTCTATCATGTTCAAAAAATTGTCTCTGAAGTTATGTCACATATAAAAGTATTTCCTCATATGAGATAATAATGTTTTTAATTTTCTACAGACAAGGTAAGGTTTCAACAATTATTCACCCATTCTTTTTTTTAGTACTTTATAGTTTCCTTAGGATTATATCCAAAATCATTCCCTCTTGTCCACAGAAGGTCTTTCCTTCTCAGTTCTTGCAGTGATTCAATATCAGTGCTATGATTATCATACATTATTAAAAAAAAATAACCTGCATCATCACAGGGACATTTTTGTGGGACTTTTACACATATCTTTCAGGCCAAAGAAGGCTATGAGTATTTTTTTAAATTAAATCATATCTCTAGGAAATATTTATGCTTTATTCATATATTCAGAAAACTGCACATATTCTGAATTCAATTATTAAAAGCATGCAAGTCAGCCACACTTATATTTATTAAGTTATGGATAATACTAATCTATTCCATCCAGAAAACTATGAACTTTTAGCAGTCTCTTAAATGGGATTACTCATAGCCCAAGTTGATTTATTCTGCTGAATATTCTATGTTTTGGTAGCTTAAATTTCAGTATATTGCCTGTATTAGTCTGTACTTACACTGCTGATAAAGACATACTCCAATCCTGGGTAATTTATAAGGAAAAAGAGGCTTAATAGACTTAAGGAAATTGTAAGTCTCCACATGGCTAGGGAGGCCTCACAATCATAACAGAAGCCGAAGGAGGTGCAAAGGCATGTCTTACAAGGCAGCAGGATACAGAGTGTGTCCAGGGGAACTGACTTTTATAAAACCATCAGATCATGTGAGACTTATTCACCATCATGAGGACAGCAGGGGAAATACTTACTCCCATGATTCCATTATCTCACACTGGGTCCCTCCCACTATACATGGGGATTACAGGAGCTACAATTCAAGATGATATTTGGGTGGGGACACAGCCAAACCACATATTGCCATACATAAGAAACTCCTAAAGACAAGTTAATAAAATTACATTATTTTCTTTTTCTTAAGTTCTTTTTTTTTCAAAATCACTTATAATTTTCTTTGGGAAAAACAAAAATAATTATTATTTAACATAAATGAAGAAACTTCATACTTTAAAAGTATATTATCAAGAAGAGGGGATAGTTTTTGGATTGTGAGGCTTCAATTCAGAAAGATGTGAAACTGAATCCCAATTTGTTTCATTCCCTAGCTGAATAAATAGGAGCAAATAACTAAAGTTTCTTAACCTTAATTTCTCCATCTCTAAAATGGAGATATTGAGTCTACCAGGCTCAAAGAAATATTTGAGAGATGAAGAGAACATTTTAAAATATGTAAACAAATCTTGAGATCTTGAAAAATTATTGTAATACATTGTTAGAACACATTAAGGAATTACTTTCACTACTACTGTTGAAACCAACCCAATTGTCTCACAGACAGTGTTTTTGGATAAACATAGAAATTGACCATTCTGGTTGAAAGCTTGAAACCTACATTTAAGCCTTCTTCCTTGGTAATAATCATCTCAGTGACTGTTTTATCTGAGTTTATTCTTCAGGTTAGGACCTCCTAATCTCTCAAAAATATCAAAGAGCCAAAACTGACTATATCATTACATCCAGACAATGATATGGCAGTCACTTCATTCACCATGATTGCTTCCTTACCCCTCCCAAGTTCATGGTTAAGAACATCTTTCCTAATAACAGGTAAAAAGAAATTTATCTTTCTGTTATTATTGTTTCACTTGTTACTTTTGTACAACTTTTCCTGTTTTTCTGTACATTACTGTATTTCTTCCCTGCCAAACAAGCCCCTAATTTCAGTGAGTCAGAGAGATGGAACTGAGACCATTTTTCCAACTCCTCAGCTGCAGCACCCAATTAAATCCTTCTTCCTTGGTAATAATCATCTCAGTGATTGTCTTTGTGGGCAGCAAGCAGCCAGATCTAGACCGAACCCCTAGTGTTTTGATAAAACTATTGGTATTGATCAGTAATTCTTATTACACTCTGTGATTAGTAAATGTTCCTAATTTTCCTCAGTCAAACTTACTTTTTTTCACTTGACAATATATTACAAAGATCATTCCATTTCTTGGGGTAGAGACAGTCATCAATTCCTTTTTTCACATGCATAGTTTTCATTGCATTATGTAGATTTACTATAGTTATTTCATCTAATCCCTCCTGAAAGGCATTCATGTTATTTCCAATATTCTGAGAATACAAACATTGTCACAATGAGAAATTCATGCATATTTTAATAATTTTTGTAACCCTATCTTTTTTGATAACTTCATAGGATTGCTCATTGTCAGTATAAATGTATATATGTGATTTTCCTAAATATTCTAAATTTGCTCTCCTCTTGGGTTGATATTGTTGCACTCCTACAAGCATTGTATGAGAGTAGTGGGGTCTCCAAAGCCTTACCACAAAGTATGTTGCCAAATGTTTGAATTTGTATCTATCTGATTGTAAAGAAATCCTATTTGAAGTTTATTTAACTTGCACTTGTTTATTTAATTGCCTAATTTCTTATTACATAGGATGTAAGCACCTTTCATTTTATGTCCTGCTCATGTTTTCCTGTAAAATACATGTTTCTATATTTTGTCTGTTTTTCTGTCATGGTATTACATTTTCTGTCTCCATTTTTAGAGTCTTTTCATATATAAGGGCAGTTATAGCTATTGCAAATATTTTTCCTCATTTTCCATTTTACTCTGGTGATGTTTATTTTCATGTTATTATTTTAAATATTTATGTAGTAAAAATTATCCATTTAGAATGCCACAGGATTTTTTTTACTTTTAGATTTTGATTCATGGTTAAGAACATCTTTCCTAATAACAGTTAAAAAGAAATTTATCTTTCTGTTATTATTGTTTCACTTGTTACTTTTGTGCAACTTCACCTGTTTATTTAGATCCCTGATCTTTTGAAAATTTATTTTAATGTGTGACATGAAGAAATGATCCATTTTTTTATTTTTCCAAATTACTTTCACATTAACCAAATATTATTTATTTAAAAGTATTTTGTTCTTTTTGTTTTGAGAAAGTATCTTTATCATATACTAAATTTACATATGCACTTCTGTTTAATTGCTGAATTTTCTATTCCGTTCTCTTCCTTCTATAGTTTATTTCTATAAAAATAGCACGCTGTTTTAATTAGAGAGACTTGTAATATGTTTTAATAAATTTTAAGACTATTTCAAATGTATTGCTCTTATTTTTAGGGTGTTTTTAGGAACTTTCTTGCTTATTTACTTTTCCTATATCTCTTATTTTAAAATCAGCTTGCCTAGATGCAGAAAAAGAAAAGAACTTGTTTCTTTAAAATTTTAGATAATGCTGCCATATTTCTTGCAAATTTTATGCCTAGACATATTAGCACATTTTTGATATTGAAACTTTGATTATTTACACATTTAAAATTATTAGCTAATGTTTCCATATTTCTTATAATTTTTATGCCTAGATATGTTATCAGTTTGTTGATACTGTAAATGTGTTCTTTTCCTCCATGATAACTGTGATAGGGCTACTTTTACATAAGGTTTATAATTTTATTTATTTATTATTTTGAGACAGAATCTCCCACTGTCATCCAGGCTGGAGTGCAATGGTGTAATCTCAGCTCACTGCAACCTCGCCCTTCCTGGGTTCAAGCAATTCTCTGCCTCAGCCTCCCTAGTAGCTGGAATTACAGTCACCTGTCACCATGCCCTGCTATTTTTTTTTTTTTTTGTATTTTTAGTAGAGATGGGGTTTCACCATCTTAGCCAGGCTGGTTTTGAACTCCTGACCTCGTGATCCACCCACCTTGGCCTCCCAAAGTGCTGCAATTACAAGCGTATGCCACCATGCCCAGCCTGTTTATAATTGTTACATATTAATTTAATTCTCCAAATTGACTAAAGTCTCTTATGTTTTCAGTTGTATTTTTTCAGATAAACACTATATCATCTGTAATAACTTTACATTTTTCTTTCATATTCTTATGCCTCTTGTCCAATTACTGTGACTAATCCCCTCATCATAATGTTACAAAGTGGTAATTGTGGGCATGTTTTTTCTTCCTTGCTCTAACAGGAATATCTGTGGTCACTTCTCCATTATGTAGGATAGGATTCTGGCTGGAGTGAGTGTGTGTGTGTGTGTGTGTGTGTGTGTGTGTGTGTGTCTGTGTGTGTAAAATGCTTTTTTATATCTATGGGAAGAACTATATAATTTTTGCTTTCTGGTTCTGTTTTTTTTTTTTGTTTTTTTTTTTTTTAGATTTGTAAACATGGTGAATTAGAGTATTAGTCAGGGTTCTCTAGAAAAAAGAATATGAGGCAAAAATTAAAATGCTAGCACTTTACTTGAAAGCTGAAAAACCAAAAGATGCTAAAGGTGTGATGGAAAAAAAAAATGAAGTAAGGGAGAAAGGATGCCATGCAATTGGATTCGGTGTACTGCAACACAAGCAACTGCTCCAGGAAGTATCAAAAGCAAAAGTATAAACTGCAGGTCCTCTATCAGGTCCATTCACTGAGCACAGGGCTCTGTGGAAATCCTGAAAAGAAAAAGCTCGCCTCTGTGTAGCCCACAGGTGGGATCATTCATCCAATCAGTTCCTTCTCTCATCAAGTATCTCACTGGTTAAGGTCTCTTCATTAGGAGGCTGACTACCCCACATTGCAGGTTGTATAATCGATTTCTAAGAGGCTGGTCAGAAATCAGATCCTGTTCTCTGCAATGGATAATTTTATCCAAGTCTGGATTTGTCAGGGTAACTCAACTCAAACAGGGCTGAGTGTTTTGAGGTTGAGGGACATGCAAGAGCTAGACTTCATTTTAGACTCCATCTAGCTAGGAGGGTTCCATAAGGATGCTGAAAATGTCAGTGGTTATGCATGGGCAGCATTAGAATTCTCAGAATGAACAAGTTGCTGAGGAAATTCTGAGGAAGCACACAATAAATTGGATTCCTGTGTTGTATTAATCTGTTTTCACACTGCTATGAAGAGATACCAGAGACTGGGTAATTCAGTAAGAAAAGAGGTTTAATAACACACAGTTCTGTATGTCTGGGAGACCTCAGGAAACATACAATCATGGCAGAAGGCGAAACAGGCACATCTTACATGTCAGCCAGTGAGAGAAGTGAGTGAGAGCAAGAGAAATGCCAGACACATAAAACCATCAGATCTCAGGAGAACTCACTCACGATTATGAGAATAGAGGGGAGGGGGGGAAAGTGCTCCCAATAACCAATCACCTCCCCTCAGGTTCCTCTCTTAACACGTGGGGGTTATACTTCAAGATGAGGTTTGGGTGGGGACACAAAGCTGAACTATATCATATGTATAGTTAACTCTCGAACAATACTGTGGTTAGGAGCACCAAGCCATGCCCAACTAAAATCTGTGTGTAATGTTTGACTCCCCAAAATCTTAGTACTAATAGCTTGTTACTAACCAGAAGGCTTACAAATAACATAGTCGAAATATGTGTATATTTTGTATATTATATGTATTACATACAGTATTCTTACACTAAAGTAAGTTAGAGAAAAGATAATGTTATTTAAAAAGTCATAGGAAGATAAAATATATTTACAGTACTATATTGTATTCACTGATATCATAAGTTTACGTCCTCTGCTTACAAGATGAATTAACTCTCTGAAATGACAGGCAACTGCAGCTACAGACACCAATCTAGTTTATACCAAGAAATGCAACTCTTTTTTATAATGTTAAGATTTTTCTCTGCTTCTCAGGGGCAGTTTCAGCATCATTAGTGGCACCTCCTATATGTCCCATGGTGTTACACAAGGTTTAAATTATTGCATTAAACATTATGTAAAATACATGAGAAATACAAGAGATCCCTTTTTACTGAGATGTACAATTTACCAAAGAAATAAACCACTCATGCAGAGATGATTAATATCATACAGCATTTTAAGAAGATACTTGCAAACACTTGACCTCACTGCAACAGTAACAGGAGGTGGTTATGACATTATTCCAGTAGAATGATATGTAATACAGTTAATTTTATAGTTATTTAGTAATGCATTTTTATATTCATTTACCTTTATCTTAACCATGAATGACACCACATATGGTCTGTAAGTGTACATATGATTGTTTTGATGAATTTTAACTTTAATAATAAATATGTACATTTATGGTAGTAAATAATAAAAGACTGATATCTATATCTATTTTATACATTCATGACAGAAATTTTTTCAATATTTTTAGGCTATGTGGTTCATCTGCAAGTTTTTCAAATTGTTGCAAATCTCCAAAAATTTTTAATATATTTATTGAACAAAATCTGTATATATGTGGAGCCATGAGTTCAAACTCATGTTGTTCAAAGGTCAATTCTAATTTATTTTTTGTTCTTCTCAGCTACATTTGTACACTCCTATTAATTATATCTGGTTTCTATAGCAAAATATTGTCAACCTAAAATAATAAAAAGGTTCAAAATATGGCTGGGCATGGTAGCTTATGCCTGTAATTCCAGCACTTTTGGAGGCAGAGGCGGGTGGATCACGAGGTCAGGAGTTTGAGACCAACCTGGCCAAGATGGTAAAACCCTGTCTCTACTAAAATACAAAAATTAGCTGGGCACATTGGCAATCACCTATAATTCCAGCTATTCAGGAGGGTGAGGTAGGAAAATCACTTCAACCTGGGAGGTGGAGGTTGCAGTGAGCCAACACCACACCATTGTACTCTAGCCTGTGCAACAGAGCAAGACTCCATCACAAAAAATAAAAAAGGTTCAAAATATAGTTAAAAGAGTTTATTCAAGTGCAAAACATGAGGGTGGCTATCTGGGAAATAGTCACCAAAGAATGCTAACCACTGCTGTTAGTAAAACTGGTTTACATATGCAAAAGCAGAGGTGCTGAACAGGATTATGACATTCTCCATTCAAAAGCTAACATACAGATATAAGATTTGATTGGCTTCTATTGAGTACACACTAAAGAGATTGCTTAATGTACTATTGTAAAGTGGTAACAATGAGAAGGGTCTCTATTTCCAATATAATTTAGTCTAGGTTTGGATGAAGAATAAGGAGTACAGTTAATGTATAACATCTGAACACAAAGGTCAGGAAGCAATGGACATGAACCAGAGAAGATTAACACCCATGTTATATTATCCAGTTTCCAGGGCTTAATTTTTCCCCTTGGCATAATAAATTTGGAAAGTCCTGAAATTTTATTTTCTTTTCACAACATGATAATCTGTTTTTTTCCTTCATGAGAATAAACACAAACTCACACCTTCCCTAGAATGAAAGACACTAGTCCAATTAGTCACAGTGTATCTTTAGGGAAGTGGACAGCAATGAATTCATTGAACACTGAACCAAAAGTTTTAATAAAGTAATATAGTATAGCTGCCTCAAATATACTTGCAGTAGAAATCCAACCATACAGGCAAAAATGAACCAAGGATCACCACTGTAGTACTGATATCCATGGCTGCATTTGCAGCAAAACCAAGCTTCCTACGTGCTGACCCTAACCAGTAATTGAACCCTAGCGGAATGGTAAATAAGGTACACATATTACTGGGAAACATGGGCCTCTTTTGAGAAACAGCATTAGCTTAAGGGCTCCATGATAGACTTACCAAACATTCTTTAGACCATAATGCAATCTAGGGGACTTTCACCAAACTTTCCTCACTCTCCTTCTCTCAGTGCTAGACTTTTATTAAGTCTGGTGCTTCTGTCAAAGAAAAATGTCACTGGAAATAGTTAAATGGTCAAAGAAGACTTTTTTTTTTCAAGACTATTGCAATGGGAGAAAGAGATTGAATTCAACTCCTCTGAAACAAAATCTGGGAGAGTTATTTAGCCCTGGGGTGAGCTAGTGGAAAAGTGCTGGAAGACACTAGGAAAAGTTTGTTCAATGTGATTAGGCATCTGTGTTTGCTAATTGGCCCTTATTATAGTCAAGTTTCTACTCTACCTAGAACAGACACTGGGATAGAGACACTTTCTTTCCGATGATTATATTTCAAAGAGCTGGTTCCCAGGTATTTGAGAAAGACATTACTGCATTTCAGAACTGGCAAGAAGCAGGAGAAGATTTACATCACAAAAGACAGAGTAAGAAGTTACAATTTTAAGTTTTCCAAAGTAAATTTTTAAGAAAATGGGGGGCAGGAACCTGTGGTCAGGAAGAAACATATTTAAAATTTAGTGAAGCTGAGGGGAATATTTAGGTTGTCTTAGTCATTTCTTCCAGCCTTCTCTGGTTAATTCCCTATTTTCTCTCACAGAGGCATTTCCCCTAAAAAAAATCTTGACCTGTTTTGGTGTCTACATCAAAGACGACCAAGACTAGCACCACTGATACCAGGAGTAGCTCAAGAATGCAAGTGGTCATTTGGGGATGGCTCATACCCTTCCCTGACACAGAAGATGATGCCATTCTGGCACAAGGTGATGACTCATTGTTATAGCTTTTGAAGGTGTGAAATGGAAAAATGTCCAGGGACAGGAAATGCTGCAGCAGGTGCAAAAATGCAGGTACCTAGAAAATACAGGGAAAGAAGGAATGCTTAAGAAGACAGCAACATTGGCTGGTTACTACTAAACCACACTGACACTCTGCAGAGGCATGGTGAAATATTGAGTGTTCTTAATAAGCATTTACCAATTACATGTGAGCTTAGGTGGTAGGTTAGAAAAAATATATTTCATCCTCTTTTTGGACTTAATTATGCTACATTTTTATCTAGTTCGAATGTATTCAATTCATGTTCCTATAACTTTTTCCTTATAATATCTATATTTTGAGTTCTATGATTAACCTCTCTACCCCAGCTGTACATTAGGCTGGTTTTTCTAAACCCTTTGCAGGTGGATCATTTGTAGGAGCTGAAGATCAGTAATAGTAGTTTTTTCAATTTCATCACTCCATAAATCTCTGCTCTGCCAAAGTTGCTGTATCTTCAAAAATATGCCACTTGTTTAGGTAATTTCCTGTCTTTCAGAAATATAATGTCAGGAAAACTTTGTGTATACTCCTAAATTGTCCATGCTTTAAAGGCCTTACATCCTAAAATAGTGCCATCTTAAAAAAAAATTGTATGTATATTCTACTAGCCTTTTAAAACTAAAATCTGCCTTTTAAAGACATATGTCCATTCCACTCAGTGTTTGAATTCTTTTGTTTTAGTCTCTGAGATTCTCAGTTTTTACACTTTTCCCAGTTATACTTGTTTTCTAGCAGTTTTTTCTTTCTTTTTTATCCAGGTCAAAGTTCTAAAAGAGACTTTTAAAGGTACTTCTAAAGGGTTAAGTATTTCTGAGGCTCTAACAAGTATAGGCTGTTTCAAAACTGTTTAAATTTTCTCATGGGCCTCTTAATGAACGACTGAAGTCTAGTAGCACTTATCAGACACTGAAATATAAAAGGGTTCCTCAGAGTTTCCTGGTTTACCACCTAAGTTCTCATTCATCAAGCAGCACTGCTTTCGCTAGTAAGAACTCTCAGTAATTTCTGCATTTCTCTGCTGATAGGACTCTCCACACTTCTTTATACGACTATTGTTACATAGCCAATAGTCCTGATGTCAATGGATGCATTGGGTTTTGTTGTTTATTTTTGTTTGTGTCTTTTTTATTTTCTTCTCAGTTGATCTCTATTAATTTGATAGATGGTTTGTAGAGATTCACAAAAATGTATAGTGATTACATATTCTTGACACCAGAATTTCCTTATTTGGAATAGAAGTGATTTAATTCAAAAACATGCTAAAATGTAATTAGTTAATAGTATTATTTTGGAATTTGCCTATTTAAAAAGTGGGCTGCCATGAGAGAAGAGTTCATGCATGATGCACAACAAACTGAAATCACACTGATTTTTCTTTCTGAACGTATTTCTTGTAAATGACAGAATAAAACTACAGGTTACTTTAATAAAGAATAACAATTCAAATGATAGTTAACAGTAAGAATGAAGCCAAAGAGTAAAATTTCATGCTCAAGGTGTTGAAACTAAATAACCATTAAAAAATTATAAATTTTTGGAAAGTAGGTCTTCAAAAGTAAAGGTAAAAAATAAAATGATCCAGCATAATTTTCTTCTGACATAGAAAACTCTATACAAGAACAGCAGAATACCCATTCTTTTCCAAGTATCCATGGTACATTGATATAAATAGGTCATATCTTAGGTCATAAAACAAATTTAACAAATTTAAAAAGTTAAAATTATATGGAGCATGTTATCTGATTATAATGAAACAAAAACTAGAAATTAGTAATAGAAAGATAGTAAAATCTCTGAACATGTGGAAATTAAGTAACAGACTTCTAAATAATTTATGGGTCAAAGAGAAAAGTTCAAAGGCAACTTTTAAAAAACAGATCTAAATGGAAATGAAAACATAGCATATCAAACAATGTGGGATGAGGCTAAAGAAGTGCTGAAAGGGAAATTTATAGCACTGAATGCTTACATAAGAAAAAATAAAAAGCCTCAAATAAATGATGTAAGTTGTTACCTCAAAAAATCAAGAAAAATATCAAGATAAACTCAAAACCTTAAAAGAATAGATATCAGAACAGAAAATAACAATATTGAAAACAGAAAAACGACAGAGAAAAATCAATGTAAAAACTGGTCCTTTGAAATAATCTTTTAAAAATAATTCCAAGGAAGACATTAACAATTGATTGTAAGCTTTATAAGATACTCAAAATGTATACTAAGACTAGGCTAAGAGGAGAAGCAAAATGGAAGTATATATTAGCAGGTTCTTGAACTATACGTAAAATGGTTTGATCTAATTTGAAGGTAGATTTTGATAAGTTAGATATGAATATTGTGAACATCAGATCAATCACCCAAAACCAAAATAAGTTAATATAGACACTAAGCAAAGAATGGAGATGAAAATGGAAATATTTTTGAAAATTTTAATTTATGCGAAAGAAGGCAAGGCAAGAGAGAAAAATCAAGGTGCAGAAAGAACAAATAGAAATAAAATTAGTATCTTCATTTTTATATGAAAAGTAAATGGTTTAATCTTAAAAAGCAAATATTAGAGACAATAAAAAGCAAGACTGAACAATATGAAATCTACAGGAAACCCAGTTTACATATAATTACAGATGCTTCTCAACTTAGAATAGGGTTAAATCCCAATAAACTCATTGTAGTTTAAAAACATCCTGTCAAAAATGCATTTAATACATCTAACCCACACCATAACTTAGCCTAGTCTACATTAAATGTGCTAACACTTACCTTTGCCTACAGTTAGACAGAATTACATAACACAAAACCTATTTTATAATAAAGTGTTGACTATCTTGTATAATTTATTGAATACTGTGCTGAAGTGAAAAACAGAATTGGTGTATGGGTACTGGAAATATGGTTTCTACTCAATGTTTATAGCTTCTGTACCATTGTAAAGTTTATAAATCATAAATTATATATTATACGTTGGGAAATGTCTGTACATGGATAAGCTAAAAGTACAAGGATGAGAAAACATAGACTATGCTAACATAGTAGCCACTAGCCAAACATGGATGTTGAACACTTGAAACCCTCATTAGGACAAATACAGATGTCCCAGCAGTATAAAACACACTGGGGGTATAAGATTTAGAGAGAAAAAATTATGTAAATATATTGGTAAAACTAAAATTAAATTACAAAGGAAATTTATCAAATATTAGAAAAATTAGACAATAAAAATCAGTCAACTATGGGTAAAATAAGAAATTACAAGGCAAATTTAAAAGTATTTTGGACCTTGGCCTAGATGCAAAATTTATGACTAAGACTTCAAAAGCAAATGCAACAAAAGCAAACAGAAAAATTGGGTTAATTAAACCAAACAGTTTCTGTACAGTAAAAGAAGCTATCAACAGAATAAACAGACAATCTGCAGAATTGTAGAAAGTATTTACAAACTATGTATCTGTCAAAGGACTCATATCCAGAATCTATAGGGAACTCACATCAGTAAGAATAACACACATAACTCTGTTAAAAAGTAGGTGAAGGAAATGAACAGACATTTCCCCAAAGAAGCCATACAAGTGGCCAAGAAACATGAAAAAAATGCTCAACATAACTAATCATCAGAAAAATGCAAATCAAAGCCACAATTAGATACTATCTCATGCCAGTAGAATGGCTATTATTAAAAAGGCAAAATATAACAGAGGTTGATGAAGATGCTGAGAAAAGGGAATGCATGCCAGTGAGAATGTAAATTCATTCAATCCCTGTGGAAAGCAGTTTGGAGAGAGCTCTCAGATAACTAAAACTAGAACTACCATTCTACCTGGCAATTCCACTGCTGGATACCTACCCAAAGGAAAAGAAATTATATCAAAAGGATACCTGTGCTCGTATGTTTATTGTATAACAGCACTATTCACAATAGCAAAGTAATGGAATCAACTTAAGTATCCACCAACAGTTGTTTGGATAAAGGAAATATTCTATGCATACACCATGGAATACTACTCTGTAATAAAAAAATGAAGTTATATCCTTCACAGCATCATGGCTGGGGCTGAGGCCAACATCCTAAGTGAAATAACTAAGAAACAGAAATTCGGATATTGGGCTGGGCATGGTGGTTTATGCCTATAATCTCAGCACTTTGGGAGGCCAAGGTGAGTGGATCACCTTAGGTCAGGAGGTTAAGGTCAGCCTGACTAACATGGTTGTATTAGTCCATTTTCACGTTACTGATAAAGACATACCTGAAACTGGGCAATTTACAAAAGAAAGTGGTTTATTGGACTTACAGTTCCACATCTCTGGGGAGGCCTCACAATCATAGTAGAAAGTTAACAATGTTCACAATTTGTGTGATGAGCTCACTGGAAGCCCAAACCTCACAATTATGCAATGTTTCCATGTAACAAACCTGCCCTTGAACCCCAAAGTCTAAAAAAATTTAAAAACAAATAATAAAAGTATTTTGAACTGAATAAATCAAAGTATAAAAATATATTTTAGTTTCCCGGTACTATTGTGACAAAGTGCAATACACTGGGTGGCTTCAATCAATAGAAATTTATGGTCTGGCAAGTCTGGAGACAGAATCTTTCCACGATGTCCCTGTGAAAACTAAGGGGAAGCCTACAGAATAGGAGAAAATATTTGCAAAGCCTATGTCTGAACAACTTGTGTGAAGAATATACAATAAACACTTAAAATTCACTTTTATAAAGACAACACTTTTATATAAATGGATAAAATATTTAAATATACATCATACCTAAGAAGCTATACAAGTTACAAACAAGCATATAAAAAGATGCTCAACAGCATTCATTCATTTGAAAAAACAAAGCTTTTTCATAATATTATTTGATTTAATACATGCCAGAATGGCTAAAAGTAAAATGACTGGCAATACTTAGTGTCAATGAGGCTATAGAAGAACTAGAGATTTTATACATTTCTGAAAAAAATTAACTTATTTTAAAACAATTAGAATATACCATTTAAAGTTAATCGTACATTTACCATATGACCTATCATTTCCACTCGTATTTATACATATGTTCAAAGATTTGTGTTTAAATGTTCAATGCAATTTTATTTAAAAAAATAGGAATAACACAAATGATTATTATGGCTTAGATTGCTTTCCCTCAAAACAGATATGTAGAAACCCTAACCCTCAGTATCTCAAGAATAAGATCTTATTTAGAAATAGGGTCTTTGCACATGTAGTCAAATAAAGATATTGACATTAGAATCCACATGACTGATGTCCTTATAAAAATGGAAAATTTGGAGACAGATATGCACACTTAGAGAATGCCATAGGAACATAAAAATAGAGATTGGGGTGATATATCTGCAAGCCAAGGAAAGCTAAAGATTACCAGAAAACCACTGAAAGCAAGGAGAGAGGCTTGAAACATTATCCCTCACAGAATTCAGAAGGAATCAACCCTGCCTGGATCTCATACGTCTAGCCTCCAGAACTATAAAACAATAAATGCATTGCTGAAACACACATACATGGGAGGATCTCACCTCCTGTACCCCATGCCACTGTTGCTGGTGTGAGTGCACCTCTCAACAAACTGCATTGCCAGCATAAATGTGTGCATGAAGGCCAGTAGCCCCATGTCAGGCAGCACCTTGCCATCATGCTGACATTGCCAAGGTGTGTATAGATACATGAATGCCAGTGGCCCCACCCCCAACCCCACACCATCAGCTCAGCTGGGGCAAATGCACAGAAGTTGGTAGCTACATGCCCAACAGTGTCCTGCCCTCCATGCCAATAGCACTGACAATACAAACATGCACACAGATGCCAGTGGCCTTGCCCTCTGCCCCACACTATCACCACTGCCACTTCAAACAAATGCACAGACACCAGCAGTCCCACGTCTGCCAGAACCCCACCTAACAATAACACACTCAGCCATGCTGCCATGGCTGCTGGCATGTGTGAACAAGCATGGATCCCATTGCCGCCACCCTGATGTGTAATTTGGCCAGCACCACCAATTACAGTCTTGTGGACAGTGGTTCAAGAACACCTCACTACTCCAGTGCAGCAGGTTCCTAACCTTAAGGGACCAACAAACAAAGCCAGAGTCCCAATATTGACCCTCCAGAATTAGAGCATGCAGCCCAAGATAGTTAAGCTGAGCGTTAGTCCTCTAAAATCTTCCAAGAATGAACCCAGTTGGCTGAATCCATATTATACCACAATCAAACTCAAGGGCATCAAAGAAGATAAAGACACACACACACAAAAAAAATCCCATTCAAAGGACAGCAACTTGAAAGACTGAAGGAACATCAGCTCACCCAGATGAGGAAAAAAAAAAAAAAAAAAAACAGAACAGAACTCTTACAACTCAAAAAGCCAGAATATTCTTATCCCCAAAAAACCACACTATTTCTCTAGCAACAGTTCTTAACCACACTGAAGTCATTTAAATGAGAGAAATAGAATTCAGAATATGAACAGGAATGAAGATCATCAAAATTCAAGAGAAAGTCAAAACCCAATCCAAGAATTCTAAGGAATATAATAAAACAATATGGAAGATAAGGGAAAAAAAGGCCATCTTAAGAAAAAAACAAAGTGATCTGATAAAAAAAAAAAAAACTCACATCAAGAATTTCAGAATAAAATCACAATATTAACAGCAGAATCAACAAAGCTGAGGAAAGAATTTCAGAGCTTAATAGCTCAGTCAGCTCAGAAAAGAAAGAAGGTTAGAGAAGAATGAACAAACCTCTATGAAATATGGGATTATGCAAAGAGACCGAATCTATGACTTACTGGTATCCCTAAAAACAAGGAGGGAAAGCAAGCAACTTAGAACACATATTTCAAGCTTTGATCCATTCAAAGTACCCCAACCTCACTAGAGAAATGCTGAGGACCTCTGCAAAATACTAAACAAGGAGAGCGTCCTCAAGACACATAGTTACCAGATTCTCCAAAGTTGAAATGAAAGTACGTTAAAGGCAGCTAGAGAGAAGAGTTAGGTATCCTACAATGGGAACCCCATTAGGCTAAAAGCCAATGTTTCAGCAGAAACCCTATAAGCCAAAAGAGACTGAATACCTACATCCAGCATTCTTAAAGAAAAGAAATTTCAACCAAGAATTTCACATCCAGCCAAACTAAACTTCATACATGAAGAAGAAATAATATTCTTTTTGGACAAAGCAAATGCTAAGGGAATTTGTTGCCACCAGACCTGCCTTACAAGGAGTTTTGAAGGGAGAACTAAATATGAAAAGGAAAGACCATTACCAGCAACTACAAAACAACACTTAACCACAAAGATCATTGACACTATAAAGCAACCACACAAACAAGTCAGCATAATAATCAGCTAACAACATGATGACAGGATCAATCTGCATACATCAATATTAACCTTGAATGTAAATGGGCTAAATAACCACAATTAAATGGCACAGAGTGATGATTTGGATAAAGAAACAAGACTCATGCATGGTATGCTGTCTTCAAAAGATTCATCTCACATGCAATAAAACACAGAGGTCCAAGGTAAAGGGATGGAGGAAAATCTACTAAGCAAGTGGAAAACAGGGATTGTTATTCTAATTTCAGGAAAAACAAACTTTAACCAACAAAGAAGGACACTATATAATGGTAAAGGGTCCAATTCATCAAGAAGACCTAACTGTCCTAAATATATATGCATCCAACATAGGAACACTCAGATCTATAAAGCAAGTTCGAGAGACCTACAAGAAACTTAAATAACCACACAACAATAGTGAGGGACTTCAATAGCCCACTGACAGTATTAGACAGATCATCAAGGCAGAAGGCAGAAAATCAACAAAGGTATTCAGGACCTGAGTGCGATATTTGACAAATGGGCCAAGGAACTGAAGGGACTCTTCGGCTCTTCTGCACATGGCACATACTCTAAAATTGACCACATGATTCGCCGTAAAACAATCCTTAGCAAATTAAAAAAAAATACAAAATTATACCAACTACACTCTCAGGCCACAACACAATAAAAATAGAAATCAACCCTAAGAAAATATTCAGAACCATACAATTACAAGAAAATTAAACAATCTGCTACTGAATGACTTTGAGTTAATGAAATAGAGGCAGAAATTTAAAAACTATTTGAAACTAATGCGAACAAAGACATAACATACAATGGTCTCTGGTACACAGCAAAACCGGTGCTAAGAGGGAAGATTATCGTACTAAATACCCACATTGAAAAGTTAGAAAGATCTCAAATTAGCAACAAAAATCAAGAGAAACCAACCCCAAAGCTAGAAGAAGGCAAGAAATAACCATAATCAGAGCTAAACTGAAGGAAATTGTGACAGGAAAAAATTGTTATTCTAATTTCAGACAAAACAAACTTTAACCAACGAAGAAGAGCACTATGTAATGGTAAAGGATCCAATTCAACTAGAAGACCTAACTGTCCTAAGTATATATGCATCCAACACAGGAACACCCAGATCTATAAAGCAACTTCTAGATACCTACAAAGAAACTTAAATAACCACACAACAATAGTGGGGGACTTCAACAAAAAACAAACAAAAGATCACCAAATCTAGAAGGTGATTATTTGAAAGAATACATGAGATAGGTAGACCACTCGCTAGACTAATAAACAAAAACAAGAAAAAAGATCCAAATAAACACAATAAAAAATGATGAAGGGGACTTTACCACTGAGAGCTGGGCAGACGTCAAGACTACCACCTGCACAGAGGAGCTACTTACTCCAGGGTCTCCCCTCTGCTGAGAGCCGAACACTGTCAGGGACACCCTTCCTGCAGAGAGAATCTACCCAATGCAAGTATCCTCTGAGCTGTTTGGTGGCTCAATAAAGCTTCTCTTCACCTTGTTCACCCTCCAGTAGTCCATGTACCTCATTCTTCTTGGATGCAGGGCAAGAACTCACGACCTGCCAAATGGTGGGGCTTAAGGAACTGTAACACAAAAAGGGGCTGAAACATGCACCTTGCTCACCACATTTCAAATGACAAAAAGGAAAGAAGAAATAAGGAGAGAAAAGCTGTGACTTCTGGGGATCCCAGACCTAGGAGCCTTCTGATCCAGGGGTGTGACACCCTTTTTGGGCTCTGCAGTTCCTGGCATCTCCAAGCTTCCAGGCATCACTGCATTCCCTGGTGCCAGCCGTGGAACCTGCTTGTGGTACAACTGCTCCAACTGCAGCTTCACAGGGAGCCAGTGCCAGGGCCAGTGCCTGGAGCTGCCCACTTCACTGCAGCCAGCATGCCTGGTTGTGCACAATGGCAGGACCCCACACTCACTTGCTCACACAACCCTTGCCACTCTGCTCACCCTTGGCAGGCATAGGATCCAGACCAGTAGCACAAGCTGAGGGCGGCCTATCAGACCAACTGGGTAGAACAATGCCAGCAGGCCCAAGCAAAATTTGGCTAAAGGTGCCACTGGCCATAGAGGTTTCTAGCCAGAAAAGCAACACTGCAAGGATCCCATGACAGTATGTCGAAGACTCAGGTGGGACCCCTTCCTTACACCATATACAAAAATTAACTTAAGATGGATTGAAAACTTAAATGCTAAACTTAAAACTATAAAAACCCTGGAAGATAATCTAGAAAATACCATTCTGGACATAAGACCTAGCAAAATTTTCATGATGAAGATGCCAAAAGCAATTACAACAAAAACAGAAACTGAAAAATGGGTCTAATTTAAGTAAAGAGCTTCTGCACAGCAAAAGAAATTGTCAACAGAGTAAACAGACAACTTTTAAATGGAAGAAAGTATTTGCAAACTATGAATCCAACAAAATTTTAATACCCAGAATCTATAAGAAACATAAATTATCAAGCAAAAACCAAATAACTCCACAAAAAAGTAAGCAGAGGACACAAACACTTTTCAAAAGAAGACATACAGGTGACCAACAAGCATATGAAAAAATTCTCAACATCACTAATTATTTGAGAAATGCAAAGCAAAGTTACAATGAGATACCATCTCACACCAGTCAGAACAACTATTATTAAGGTTAAAAAAAATAATAACATATACTGGCAAGGTTGTGAAAAAAAGGGAATGTTTATACACTACTGGTGGGACTGTAAGTCAGTTCAACCATATGGAATGCAGTTGAGTGATTTCTCAAAGAACTTACGGCAGAATTACAATTCAACCCAGCTACCCATTATTAAGTATGTATCCAAAGAAATATAAATCATTTTATCATAAAGACACATACATATGTATGTTTATTGCAGCACTATTCACAATAGCAAAGACATAGAATCAGCCCAAATGCTCATCAATAGTAAGTGGATAAATAAAATATTATATGCACATATATAGCATGGAATACTATGCAGCCATAAGAAAGAATGATATCATACTATACTACAAGGCTACAGTAATCAAAACAGCATGGTACTGGTACCAAAACAGAGATATAGACCAATGGAACAGAACAGAGGCCTCACAGGAAATACAACATACCCACAACCATCTGATCTTCGACAAACCTGACAAAAACAAGCAATGGGGAAAGTTTTCCCTATTTAATAAATGGTGTTGCAAAAACTGGCTAGCCATGTGCAGAAAGCAGAAACAGGACCCTTTCCTGACACCTTACACCAAAATTAACTCCAGATGGATTAAAGACTTAAACATCAGACCTAACACCATAAAAACCCTAGAAGAAAATCTAGGCAAAACCATTCAGGACATAGGCGTAGGCAAGGACTTCATGACCAAAACGCCAAAAGCAATGGCAACAAAAGCCAAAATAGACAAATGGGACCTAAACAAACTCCACAGCTTCTGCACGGCAAAAGAAACAGTCAGTAGAGTGAATCGGCAACCAACAGAATGGGAAAAAAATTTTTGCAGTGTACTCATCTGACAAGGGGCTGATATCCAGAATTTACAAAGAACTAAAACAGATCTACAAGAAAAAACAAACAAGCCCATTCAAAAATGGGCGAAGGATATGAACAGATACTTTACAAAAGAAGATATACAGGAGGCCAACAAACATATGAAAAAATGCTCATCATCATTGGTCATTAGAGAAATGCAAATCAAAACCACATTGAGATACCATCTCACACCAGTTAGAATGGTGATCATTAATAAATCTGGAAACAACAGATGCTGGAGAGGATGTGGAGAAATAGGAACACTTTTACACTGTTGGTGGGAATGTAAATTAATTCAACCATTGTGGAAGACAGTGTGGCGATTCCTCAATGACCTAAAAATAGAAATCCCATTTGACCCAGCAATCCCATTACTGGGTATATATCCAAAGGATTATAAATCATTCTACTATAAGGACACATGCACACAAATGTTCATTACAGAACTGTTCACAATAGCAAAGACCTGGAACCAACCCAAATGCCCAACGATGATAGACTGGATAGGGAAAATGTGGTACATATACACCATGGAATATTATGCAGCCATCAAAAACGATGAGTTTGCATCCTTTGTAGGGACATGGATGAACCTGGAAACCATTATTCTCAGCAAAGTGACACAAGAGCAGAAAATCAAACACCGTATATTCTCACTCATACGCGGGTGTTGAACAATGAGAACACATGGACACAGGGAGGGGAGCACTACACAATGAGGTCCGTTGGGGGGAAATGGGGGAGGGACGGGGGATGGGGAGGTGGGAAGAGATAGCATGGGGAGAAATGACAGATACAGGCGAGGGGACGGAAGGCAGAAAACCACACTGCCATGTGTGTACCTATGCAACAATCTTGCATGTTCTTCACATGTACCCCAAAACCTAAAATGCAATAACAAAAAAAGAAAGAATGAATGATATCATGTTCTTTGAAGCAGCATGGATAGAGCTGGAGGCCATTATTCTAAGTCAACAGAAAACCAAATACTGCTTATCCCCACTTGTAAGTGGGAACTACAAATTGAGTGCATATGGACACAAAGAAGAAAACTACAGACTGTAGAGCCTACTTGAGGGTGGAGTGTGGGAAGATAGTGAAGATCAAATGCTATCTATTGGGTATAAAATAATCCGTGCACCAAACCCCTAAGGCATGCAATTTACCAATATAAAAAACCTGCACATGTACCCCTGAACCTAAAATAAAAGTTGAAAAAAGCAGACATTTTTTTCAAGAAGACATAAAAAATCACCAACAGAGATATGAAAAAATGTTCAACTCACCAATCACGAGAAAAATACAAATCAAAATCACAACAGTTAGAATGGCTGTGACTGAACAGAAAAAGAATGATATATATTGACAAGGATACAGAGGAAAGAGAGCTTTTATAATGCAGCTGGCAGGAATGTAAGTTAGTAGAATCCCTATGGAAAACAGTATAAAGATTTCTCAAAGAACTAAAAATACAACTAGCATGTGATCCAAACATTCCCTCTATGGGTTATCTATCCAAAGGACAAGAAATATTTATATCAAATGATGCATGCACTTGTATGTTTGTTGCAGCACTATTCACAGTAGCAAAGGTATGTAATCAACCTAAGTGTTCACTAGGGCATAATTGGATAGGGAAAATGTGGTAAATGTAAATACCATGTAATACTATTCAGCCATAAAAATAAAAAAAAAAAATCAAGTCTTTTGCAGCAATACGGTTGGAACTTGAAGCCACTGTTTTAAGTGGAACAGGTCAGACAAAAAGAGCAATAGTTCATAGCCCCGTTTATAAGTAGGAGCTAAATAATGTGGATACATGGATGTAGCATGGAATGATAGACAATGGTGTCTCCATTGAAATGACACCAATAGACAGACAAATTTCTGGAAATATGCATTGGGGTAGATAAGGGGAGGAGATGAGAGAGAGGAGGAGGAATAGGAGGAAAAAGGAGGAGAGGAATTCATATAGACATTAATGGAAGGAAAGGCAGGAAATAGCTATAAACACCATAGAGATTTAAAAGATAGCAAGAGAACATTATGCATATCCTTATGCCAAAAAATTTAAAAATTTTGGCGATATGGAAAAATTCCTAGAATAAAATGTTAAATAACAAAACTAACACAAGGAGAAAAAGGAAATCTGAATATACCTGTAACATTTAAAGAAATTGAATTGGCAATTATAAATATTCTCAGAAATAAAGTACCAGGAACCACAAGTTAATTTGAAATAAGAATTTAACTTAAATAAGGAACAATTTGGGTTGGCCTGTAATACCAGCACTATGGGAAGTCAAGGCAGGTGGATCACATGAGGCCAAGAGTTTGAGACCAGTCTAGCCAAGAAACCCTGCCTTTGTGAAAAATATAAAAGCTAGCCAGCATGGTGGCACATAGCTGTAGTCCCAGCTACTCAGGAGGCTAAAACAGATAATCACCTGAACCCAGGAGGTAGAGGTTGCAATGAGCAGAGACAATGCCACTGTACTCCAGCCTGGGTGACAGAGGGAGATCCTAACTCAATAAACAAATAAGTAGGGGATTATTTTTAAAAATACAAAGAATAAAATTACCAGGTAAAATTGTGGTTGAGACTTCTCTGATAACATGTAAGTAGAAGATAAGTATTGTACATTGAAGAAAACTTCCCCCAAACAAAGATTCTAAGTATAAAACATAAATACTGTGAAGGCAAAAGCAAAAAGAAAGAGGAGAGAGAGCCAGTCTCTCCTTAGAGTAGTTATTGCATCAATGGCAACAAATGCAGTGTGTAACAAACCTTAATAACATGAGCAGCAACCTCATTAAGTAAGGGAAATAGGAAGGAGAAGACAAGAGATGAGCAGGTGGAGGCCTGGGAAGAAAAGCAGGAAAAGAAATTACAGCAGGAGAAATAGCAGCAAAAAGAGGGAAGCAACAGTAGACGTTAACCTAAATGTAAGAAAATAGAAATGTCTAAAGAAATTAGATTCACAAAGAAAATCATTAAAAGCAGCCCAACAAGTGTGTGATTTTTTTTTCAATATTAAAACATGGGAAACTCTTAACAATACTAAAGGAGTCAAATTATTACCTACCTAGCTTTAAAATTCTGTCACCCAAAATGTCAGCAGGCAATTCACTGAGTTTGAGAATGTGATTTATTTGTTTTTTTATGTTACTAACTTTTATGATCCATACTGTTTTAAGAGTACTGCTTTCCAATGGAAACTCTTTTGATGCTTATTATAACACCATGATTTTCACATTGCTGTTCATCAGGGATATTGGATTGAAATTTTCTTTTCTTGTTGTGTCTCTGCCAGGATTTGTTACCAGGATAATGCTGGCCTCATAAAATGAGTTAGAGAGGATTCCTTCTTATTCTATTGTTTGGAAGAGTTTCAGAAGAAATGACACCAGCTCCTCTTTGTAATTCTGGTAGAATTCAGCTGTGAAACCATCTGGTCCTGGACTTGTTTTGTTTGGTAGGCTATTAATTGTTGCCTCAATTTTAGATCTTGTTATTGGTCTATTGAGGGATTTGACTTCTTCCTGATTTAGTCTTGGCAGAGGGTATGTATCCAGGAACTTACCCATTTCTTCTAGATTTTCTAGTTAATTTGTGGAGAGGTGTTTATTGTATTCTCTGATGGTAGTTTGTATTTCTCTGGAATCGAGGTGACATCACCTTTATCATTTTTTATTGCATCTATTTGATTCTTCTCTCCTTTCTTTTTTATTAGTCTGGATAGTGGTCTATCTACTTTGTCGATCTTTTCAAAAAATCAGCTTCTGGATTCATTGATTTTTTGAAGGGTTTTTTGTGTCTGTAGCTCCTTCAGTTCTGCTCTGATCTTAGCCATTTCTTGTCTTCTGCTAGCATTTGAATTTGTTTGCTCTTGCTTCTCTAGTTCATTTAATTGTCACATTATGGTGTCGATTTTAGATTGTGCTGTCTCCTGTGGGCATTTAGTGCTATAAATTTCCTTCTGCACGCTGCTTTAAATATGTCCCAGAGATTCTGGTATGTTGTGTCTTCATTCTCATTGGTTTCAAAGAACATCTTTATTTCTGCCTTCATTTTGTTATTTCGTAGTCATTTAGGAGCAGGTTGTTCAGTTTCCATGTAGTTGTGCATTTTTGAGTGAGTTTCTTAATCCTGAGTTCTAATTTGATTACCCTGTAGTCTGAGAGACAGTTTGTTATTATTTCCATTCTTTTGCATTTGCTGAAGAGTGTTTTACTTCCAATTACATGGTCAATTTTAAAATAGGTATGATATGGTGCTGAAAAGAATGTATGTTCTGTGGATTTGTGGTGGAAAGTTCTGCAGATGTCAATTATGTCTGCATGGTCCAAAGCTGAGTTCAAGTCCTGAATATCTTTGTTAATTTTTTGTTAAATTTCTGTTAATATATAATTTTGTTAATCAATATTAATTGATCTAATATTGACAGTGGGTGTTAAAGTCTCCTGCTATTACTGTGTGGGAGTCTTAAGTCTGTTTGCAGGTCTCTAAGAACTTGCTTTATGGATCTGGGTGCTTCTGCATTGGATACATACATATTTAGGATAGTTAGCTCTTCTTGTTTCATTGATACATTTACCATTATGTGATGCCCTTGTTGCTTTTGATATTTGTTGGTTTAAAGTCTGTTTAATTATTAGAGACTAGGATTGCAACCCCTGCTTTTTTTTTCTTTTGCTTTCCATTTGCTTAGTAAATATTCCTTGGTACCTTTATTTTGAACCTATGTGTGCCTTTGCAAGTAAGATGGGTCTCCTGAATACAGCACACCAATGGTTCTTGATTCTTCATGTAATTTCCCAGTGTGTCTTTTAATTGGGGCATTTAGACCATTTATATTTAAGTTTAATATTGTTATGTGTGAATTCGATCCTGCCATTATGATGCTAGCTATTTTGCCTGTTAATTGATGCAGTTTCTTCCTAGCATCAATGGTCTTTACAATTTGTATGTTTTTGCAGTGGCTGGTACCAGTTTTTCCTTTTCACATTTTTTGCTTCCTTCAGGAGCTCTTGTAAGGCAGGGCTGGTGGTGACAAAATCTCTACCTCTGCTTGTTCGTAAAGGATATTATTTTTCCTTTGTTTATGAAACTTAATTTGGCTGGATATGAAATTCTGGTTTGAACATTCTTTTCTTTAATAATGTTGAATATTGGCCCCACTCTCTTCTGGCTTCTAGGCTTTCTGCCAAGAGACCTGCTGTTAGTCTCATGGGCTTCCCTTTGTGGGTAACCCGGCCTTTCTCTCTGGCTGCCCTTAGCATTTTCTCCTTCATTTCAATCTTGATGAATCTGCTGATAATGTGTCTTGGGGTTGCTCTTCTCAAGGAATATCTTTGTGGTGTTCTCTGCTTTTCCTGAATTTGAATGTTGGCCTGTTCTGCTAGGTTGGTAAAGTTCTCCTGAATAATATCCTGAAGAGTGTTTTCCAACTTGGAAGCTGTGCTGCTTTAGTATCTGAGGTATGGAACAATCAATACAGTTTGGACTTTTTCTAAACATCCCACCTCTACAAATGTAAACTAAGATCATCTTGGCACTACTGACAACACATTTACACTATTCACATAAATGAAGCCCGAAATAAATCAAGGATTCCTGCATCTTGTTCTTTCCCATATTAAACTAAGATACGTTTTGCTGATTTTGTATTACGCTCTGAACATGGGATTTCACATTTGATTCTCTTAGAGTTCATTTGTTTTGTGTCAGACAACATTCTGTTCTGAAAATTATTCTGTAATCAAATAATATGTATTTTTCCAAGGAGAATTTTAAAATAATATTTCAACCTAGCATAATATGAAATGCACATTATACAAATTTAAGAATATAATAACAAGGCCAGGCACAATGGCGCACACCTTAAATCCCAGCGCTTTGGGAGGCCAAGGTGGGTGGAGCACCTGAGGTCACAAATTCAAGACCAGCCTAGCCAACATGGTGAAATTCCATCTCTACTAAATACAAAAAATTTACCAGGTGTGGTGGTGCATGCCTGTAAACTCAGCTACTTGGGAGGCTAAGGCAGGAGAATCACTTGGAACCCAGAAGGTGGAGGTTGCAGTGAGCTGAGATTGCATCATTGCACTCCAGCCTGAGTGACAGAGTGAGGCTCCACCTAAAAAAAAAAAAAAAAGAAAAGAAAAGAAAAGAAAAAGAATGTAATAACATTTAAAGAGCCATTCAGAAGGACTCTCATACCATAAATAGTGTTATCAAAAAGAAAGAATTAGAAACTAAGGTAAGCTCTTTTCTAATTAAGCAGTTTTGCATGTATCTTCTGGGTCACATACTGAATAGAGAAAGGAAGAGTTCATTCCAGAGGATAAATGCACAAGTAAAAGGCCCCAGGTCATACACTCACATTTACCCAAGGATTTAATGAGAAATTAGCAATCAAAGAAAATTGTCTATTTCTTTAAAACTAAATATGTCAAAGGGTCTTTCTATGCCAATTGTTCCTGATAATATTAAAATAATAGGTATAGATGTAGGGTCATGTATGATATCAATGTAAAATTTTATTATTATATAATGGAGTGCCTGATCTTAATTATTAAAAGGTTATAACTGAATATGAAGTAAAGAAGCATTGATAATATCTTAATCTTGTTACATTACTGGAATGAATCTACTTTTGGTATAAAACAAATCATCTTTTCTAGTGATAAACTACACAATTTCTACTAACAGAGGCAAATTAACCAAACAGCATTTTATTTTTATTTTATAAAATTCGCTAGCATCTTTGTGCCCTTACTAATTCAGAGATGGCTTTTTAGCCTGTTGACATCACTAAATAAATAAATTAATGCATGTAAATAAATAATCTCAATTTTATGCAAGTTTTCTTAATTCTTTCAACAAGCAGTTTTTCTTTAATATCTACTGTATGCCCACCCATCCATGTTTAGGGTACTTAAGCAATTTAGAAAACAAGTGGATGCCTTGTATTAAATTATTTACAACCATCCACAAGTCAGTTGCTGAATATATTTCTGAAGCCAACCTAACCAACTAGTGGATTCTGCTGAGCCCCAAAAAGAGCAAAGTCATCCATTCAAACAGAATTAACTTATGCACTGTCGCTATACAATTCAGTCAAAAAGTCTTGATATATTTTTTCCCAGCCAGAAAACATGTGAAAATTACTTCGACCCCTTTCCCATAATATTATGCATATTTGAAAGGAAATGCAGTTATCTTTCATGTCATATTGATTATTTTTGGCTCTCACTAACTCTAACAAGGTAGACCAATGCGGGATTTTACACCTTGCTAGAAACAGCTTCAGCAAAACATGTTATTATTAGCTTCATCTGCAATTATAATTTCAACACCACATTTTGCCAGAATAGAAAGAGAGGCCAAGAAAAACAGAAACCATAAATGAGAAACAGCTTGGTCATGGATTAAGGTGCCAGCATTTTATTCAGTTTATTGGATTCAGGTTGTGTCTGGGCTCTGTGAATAATTTCATTTTACTTAAATACTCTTTATAAATGAACTGTTTGTTTAAAGAAAATTTTAGGTTTGGGAAATTCCATTTTTAGCAACTAATTAACAGATTTTGAGTACTCATTACTATGTAAAATATTGTTTATATTTTTCTCATTTTTATTCTAATCCCCTCTGTAAATATGTAATTACTCTCGGTATCCCCCAATTATAATATTGAGATAATTCCTTAATGTTTTTGTGCCTAGTGACCCTTAGTCAGTTGGTAATGAATTAATATTGTCAATCTGTATGAAATCCCTATCAGATACTTTGTACACAACAACACAGGATCTGTAGTCCACAACAAGAATCTTTCCTTTAGGTTAATTCAGTATTTGGAATTTGTGGGACAAGTTCTAGTAATTGTTATTATTTATGATATACAGAAACACAATTAAATTCTCTATATTTTTTGTCTTGCAAGTAAAAAAGGGTTTTTTTAAAATATATAACACATTTAGAATATGCAAATTTGATCACAGTAAGGTAATAAGGGATATTCCTCAAAGAATAATTTATGTTAGATTTCTTTCCCCTCCAATGAATAATGGGTAACCACTCATTCATCTACCTGACAAGGGTAGCTCTATTATGAGAGAGACAATACTTACAATGTGCTTAGCATAAATAAATGGTAACAGTAACAGCATTAGCAGATTTTCTTATCATTGCAGTTGTGTTATTGCTACATTTTTGAACATGTATTTTGTTTAACTTGTTAACTAATCAAAAACAGTAAATTATCACAACTGGACCCTGTTCCAACTATTTTTATCTTTTTTTTTTTTATTGCATTTTAGGTTTTGGGGTACATGTGATGAACATTTAATTGGAAGATTGGCCATCTTTGAAAGAGTTTCACCATCTTTCCATTTCTACCACTGAATTTAAAGCCTTAGCTGATTCTCAACCTATTTTTTATTCTTTTTCTTTTCTTTTTCTTTTTTTTTTTTTTTTGCAAGGGCCTAGGAGGGGGAACTCTGTTCCCATAATCCATATGATTCTTACTAAATTATAAAATTCTCCTCTACTTAATTTTGAATGTTTCATCCCTGAGAAATTTGACTACTGTATCTCGGATACAGGCTTTTTATATTTCAATTGCCACACAGAAGAACAGGTTATTATTCTTCAGTGGACTCTATAATTTAGACTCCTACTAGCCATCTCACTCAAGAAACAGTCAGTCACCTGTACAAGTGACACAGGGAAGGCAAACCCCAAAATTGGGGCTTTGCCTGGGAAGGTTCTTGGCTTCACCCAGGAAATAATTCAATGGCAAGCTGGTGGTGTCACTTTTATTGAAGCAGCCGTGTACAGTAGCAGCAACAGAGGTACTGTTCTTGCAGAGGAGACCTACCTAATTGGCAGTGTGCCCAAAGTGCAGCTGAAAGGCAGTTCTGCTGTCATATTTTTACCCACTTTTAGTTGCATGCTAACTAAGGGGCAGATTATGCAGAAATGTCTAGGAAAAGGGTGGTAACTTCTGGGTTGCCTGGTTGTTGCCACGGAAAGGGGCAGTAACTTCCAGGTGTTGCCATAGCAAAGATAAACTGACATGGCACACTAGTGGGCATATCTTATGGAAAGCTGCTTCCACCCTTTCCTTGTTTTAGCTAGTCCTCGATGTGATCTGGTGTATGAGCCCTGACTTCAGAGATGTGTCCCACCTTTACCTCATAAGTTTTTTAGGTTCATTCTTAATAAGTCCTCCTTCTCTGTTTTCACACCAATGTTTTATTGAGATTCTGGTATACTGATGATAGACTCATGAGTACAATGATAAAGAAGGAACAACAGACAAGCTGACTGCTCTGAGTTACTTGTTCTTCTGGGGTTTTATTCAAGAGTTATATATATACAGTTTGTTAGGAAGCCACAATCTAAATGCCTTCCCATGCTTATAATAAAAGAAAGATGCACACAAGCTTATAAATGAACATAAATCTTTGTCATCTTTACCCAACCAACCCACAGAAATTCAACAGAACTCCTGATATAGGTTAACTAAAAACTGGACAGTGTAAATTTCTTCTCATATTTCAGAATTAAATTAATTTAATTGTAAATAAAAGAAATAAAACTCCAGAGCAAAATTAGGTGGTCATTATATTAACAGCAACAACAAAAAACAAAATGAAAGTACAGTGGAAACAAGTGGGACACAGATCTTGCTTGTTCACGTATTTGCCTACTGACACCCTCCCCTTGTTGTGGCTATTAATATGGGTCCAGGGACAACTTGATAGCCATGCAAAGTGTTCTTAAATTCCTCAAAACATTACCAGATTTTCCATCTCAGAGTCTGCATGAAATGTTCCTTCCCCAACTCTTCACCTAGCAAAATTACACTTTGGATCTCTACTTAAATGTGATCCCTTCAAAGAGGTCTTGTCTAATGCCCATTCTAGATTCCCTCATCAAATCTAGTTTTGCTTTCTTTTGGTTTCATAATGTTTATCAGTTTTTAATCTCTGCATAAATTTGGGTGGTAATGTTTTTACTCTTTCCTTTAGTGTTTATCCCTGTGAACTGAACTTGCTTAACAGTGAGAAAACACAGTCGCTCACTTGAGAGCAACTCCATATAGGTAGGTCGGACTTCAAGGTTGTTTGATTCAGTGATAAATCAGATTGTACAATAGCTGCCAGTAACTTTATATCTCCTTGCTCATGTTTAGCTGCAGGGAGATACCTGGGTTCAGTGACTTAAGGCCTGAGCAAAACATTCGTAAAAGCAAAACTAATCTCACATTTCACTGGATGGCACTGGATCACAGGCTTTTACTTGAGCTGGTCACTGACCAGGCAGATGCAGCTTCCAAGGTTCTGACCCATCCTGGAAGCTGAGTTTATGAAGATTTCTCTGAGGCATAGATGGTGTGGGAGGGAGATAGACACATAAACCAAGTTAGCATTCTGTTATAAAAAATAAAGAGGAAATCAATGCTGGGTAAACAATTGCAATAACACCATATTACTATATACACAGAACTTGTTTTCTTGTTTGAACTGTGTAATGTTATCTTCAGCTTTGTTTTTAATGTTTTCAAATTCCGTGATTCTGTTATTTACTGTTCAAGTTAAATTAACAAATGTCATTTCTACTACCTTGTAGGATGAGAATTTAGATGAATTTAGATGCACATTTATATGTAGCTGGAAGCATATTTTCCATTGAAACCGACTACAAAACTCATTTTCTAAATCTATGTCCTTCCTAGGAAGGTTAAACATAAATAATGCCTGATGCTATCCATCTTCGACAGGTCAGGCCATTACAACAAAAATACCATAGTCTTGCTGGCTTAAACAAGAGACATTTATTTCTCACAGATATGGAAGCAGGGAAGTCCCAGGTCTAGGCTCCAGAAGAATCTATGTCTACTGAGGGCCTCCTTCCTGGCTTATAGACAGCATCCTTTTCAGTGTATACTCACATGGCCAAGACAGAAATAATTTCTCTCATATTTCTTTGTGTAAAGACACTAATCCTATTCATGAAGGTGCCGCTTTTATGACAGAATCACCTCCCACAGGCTCCACATCTTAATACTATCACAATGGGGATTAGGCCACAACATATGAACCTGAGGAAAAGAAGATACAAACATGCAGTCTATAGCACTATCTACTAAGAAAGCTACTTTAATTCTTTACTCTGAAAAATTTCAGTTTACCAAGTAGTTAGGAACATTGTAAATAAATTTTAAAAGATCAAGGAAAGCATAATACTAAATCATGTAATATTTCACTTAGAACACCCTTAATTCTACATAGGATTTATGTAGCCACATTGTGCCTAAGACCGTTAACTACAGAGCAGTAAGAACATGTGGATTTGAGGTAGAGAGGTGCAAGATAAAAAAAAGTTTATGGCTGTACCTCTCCAGGTACGTTCCAAGGTCATAGAAGCCAAGAGTCAAACTGCACGTGAGGATCCATTCACAAGAGTCAATACAGCACTGCAGAAAGATCTGCAGGAGGTTGGCTTGTAATGAAACATTCAAAGCTCAAATCATGCTCTCAAGGTCAGCGCAATTCCAGGAGCCTGAGCTGTCTTTGTAGCTCAGATTGTAGTGAGAGGAGAAGCTATCCTAGAGTGATAATTAAAACTAAATTGAAATACTTTGTGAGTTCTTCTGTAAAAGAACTTTATTAAAACCTCTATTACTAATGTAGAATGCATTTATATTTGAATAAGTTAGTAGAGATGAGTCAGTTTCTATTCCACATGTATTTTACATCAGCAAGTTCAATGAAAGACAGCTAATCAACTTTGTAAGCAAACATACACACACGCATGCAAAGATACACGTGTAGATACACACACACATATATACACACACATACACATACTTGAACTTAGATTTATTGCAGGAAAAATGGAAAATAATTTATAATCAGCATATCAGTTCTTATTTCTAGAAATAAGCATTAAATCATAGCCTAATGTAATCCAGAGTCAGTTTAGTTGTTACCATTTCTGTTGTGTGTCTACTCTATACCTGGCATTTACATTATCCAAAGGCTTCCATACTAAGATTGTGCAGTTTCTGCACTGTCCACAGGTGACTAGCCACAAAGGTAAGGAAACCTACACACTCTAGCTAGGGTTATGCTCTTTCCAGCAGAATACATCTACCCCAAAGTGGTACCTTCCTCTAATTCATCCACCAAAAGAGGATGCTTTTTTCTGATCTAAACAAAATTGCAGCATGTGCTAACAGTTGTGTTGGCATTATCTATTATTCCTGGCAACAAATCCTACAATGTAGATGTTAAGAATTCCATGTAATCTGAAGCCTTCTGACATGGATTATTCTTTAAGTCATCAAGTAAGACAATAGGACCCTATCCCATCTTCCTAACAGAAAACTCAAGAGACGTCAATATGTATTTGGATTCCAGTGTTCAGCTGATGTGATAGTCTCTAGGTGGAATTTTGTGCATTTCTCTAGCTGTCTCTCTACCAGTCCTGTGACTACTGTCGTTTACATCATGTTGCTCCATAGGAAATCATGACTTCTTTTATCTGAGTTACCTAGGGCAGTAAATCACACACAAGCTATTAGTAACAAACTCATCAAGGTCTCTGGATAAGAAAGAGAAAGCACAACACAAATCAGCAACTATTTAAAATCAAATATCACGTATCAGTTATTATTTTTATAACTTCCATAGGGTGTTTATAGCTGGCTGTGAGGTTCCTCAGCCCTAGTCTGACACCAGAATTCCAGGACTCCATTTTTTTTAGCCAAATCTCTGAGTCTCCCCAAAACAATTTTACTGGGAACTAACATATTGCTCACAATCTCTTACTTCTTTATTATACAGAATTAAATTCTTTGTTTCTCCATTTTTTTCCCTAAGACTACAAAGAGCTAATCTTTCATAATCCCTTTATTGTAGATTAAATTCTTAATCATCCATGAAATGTAGATGTGGCTTCAATTGTTATTTCTTCTCTAGAAAGCAATCTTTTCTTTCCTGATTCGTTATTTCTACAAATGGGAAAACAGACTTGTGCAACTTACATAAGATTACTTAGACTCCAAAGCCTACTCTCTTTTCATTAAACACCAATTTGAAAATAATTTAGCATATAAGAAGAAGAAATTCTGGACTTGAACAGAATCTTTATGCTAATATCCAGGGGGAAATTATCATATGAACTCCATACATTTATCATAATAAATATCATTGAGCACCAACAGCATAAAAGGGGCAGATCCCTACAATATTGAATTTATGTTCTACTAAAAGATACAAGCATTGAACAAATACACACAAATAAATACATGCATTGTAATTAGTACTAATTATTATGAAGGGAAAAATAGGATGCTATGAGCTAGTAAAAGAGAAGATATTTTAAAATGCAGCTAATCCTTTCTATGCTTTTTGAAACATAAGGTAAAATTCTTTCCTAGATATTCCAAATACCCTGTATATCTGTCTCAAAACAAAATGCAACATTTAGGAACAAGCAAACAAACCCACAAGTAACAACTCTGTAGAAATCATCTACTTTCTCTCATCTCTACTCACCAAGCTGGATACCTCAAGAATAAATCACATAACAGTGTATCAAATTGAGATCACGTTTAGTGCATAATGGCATGCACTTGAAAGCCATTTTCCTATGAAGTTAATATGTTTCCTTGATTAAACCCTTTTCTCACCACTGAATCTGTAACACTTAACACCTGGTTGAAGCTCAGGCCTTTTCCTCCATAAAGGAAGATTGGAATTATCAGATGGGAAATCCTGCTCTTTCTACCTCTAAACCTCATTGTTTCTGCACCCAATTTCTCCTTCATTTTAGCCTTTACAAAACACACATCTTCCTACCTAAAGCCAAGCACTCTGTGCTCTGAATCTCATTCCCTTCAGCCTTCTCAGAAAACATATCCTATTTATTGTCCTCGCTCTCTTTTGCTATCTTTATCTCATGCTTCCTATTAGAAAAAAATAAACAAACAGAACAAAGGTCCTACCTTCAATCTACATTTCCCAACAGTTGCTTTTTCTCACTGTACACCTTCTCAGACAAACTTCTCATAAGGTAAGTAATTAACTTCCCTTCCTGACCCACCATTCCCTCCAACTCTGCCCAACTGAGTTTCCACTTCTCTATTACACAGCTTGTTATGGAATGAAAGTTTGTGTCTCCCCAAAATTCCTGCGTGGAATCTCTAATCCCCAGTGTGGCTATGTTTTGAGACAGTGTTCCTAAAGAAGTAATTAAGGTTAAATAAAGTCATAAGAGTAGAACCCTAATATAATAGGTTTCACATTATTGAAGAGACACAGGAGGGCTCCCTCTCTTACTCTGAACCTACAAACATGGAAGAAATGCCATGTAAGGACATAATAAAAAGGTGGCTGTCTGCCTGCCCAGAATAAGGCCACACCAGAAATTAAATCTGCTGGCAACTTGATCTGAGATTTCAATGGCCAAAATTATGAAAATATTAATTTCTGTTGTTTAAGCCACACAACCTGTGGTATTTTTATTATTGCAGCCAGAACGGACTAGTGCACAGTTCTTGAAGATGTCACTGAAACCACGATATTGCTAAATTTAATGGACATGGTCCAATTCTCATAATAAACTGTTTCAATAACATTCAATAACTGAACAAATACTTGTGAGTACCTACCACTGTACCAGGTGCTAAGAAAGCAGAAGTAAACAGAAGCAGCAAGTGCCTGTTCTCATGGAGCTTACATTCTAGCACAGGCGTCCCCAAACTTTTTACACAGGGGGCCAGTTCACTGTCCCTCAGACTGTTGGAGGGCCGCTACATACTGTGCTCCTCTCACTGACCACCAATGAAAGAGGTGCCCCTTCCTGAAGTGTGTGCGGGGGGGTGGGGGGGCAGATAAATGGCCTCAGGGGGCCGCATGTGGCCCGGGGGCCGTAGTTTGGGGATGCCTGTTCTAGTAGGTGGGAGACTGATAACATCAATCAAATGAACAAAAATAATGTCAGATGGGGATAAGTGTGTGGTGATGATACTGGTGTTAGTTAATGAGTTTCCTCCCTTAGAACATTCTCTTTCTATATTTACCTAGCTGTACTTCTGCATCTCTGAACGTGTTTTTCTTAGGCCATGTGCCAGCCTATATTCCCCTAGACACAATCTAGATAATGAAAATTCTCCAATATTGATCTTGGGCATTATGCATCTTCAAATAAGATAGCATATTTATTTACTATATTACAAATAACTCCCAATGTTATATCTTCAGCTGATACTCTTCCTTGGAGATATATGTATATCTTCCCTTGAATGTCTTAAATATGCCTCAATCTGGTTTTCTTTCCCCACAAAAACCCTAAAGCATCCTAGAAAAAATATCTCAGCCACTGTGATCAATTAATTAACAATTTAAATACTAAATATCTTTCAAAACATCTTTTCTCTTCAACCTTGTTTTTTGACTAACACTGCTAAAAATTCTCCTAGTCGGTTTCTGCCTCCTTACTTATAACCCCACTTAAGTGTGTGCCAGGGCTTTCTTTCAAATGAAAATATGATTATGAGTTATCCTATAAGTGATATATTTCCACTGGTTTAAATATAATGAGTAAAACCATGAGAATATTATAAGGCTTGATAAAAGCCATTCGAATCTTCTAAAATATGCTCTCAGTTTTTGACCTCCTCACTCCCTAAACACCACACGTCTTTCATTGTCTTAAATGCACATACTGTGCCACCTCCAAGCTTTTCAACAGGTTTTTTTCTTCTGCTTAAGAAAAGATTTTTCCAGCCTTCTTATATAATAAGCAATCGACTAAACTTTAAATTTTCAACTCACATTTGCTTCTCTAAGAAAGTCTTCTCTACCCCAATGTAGTAATTATAGACCAAAACCTTTATACTCATTAAACTCACATCTTGAAAACGAAAAACACAATAACCAAATCAAATAAATAGAATATCAGCAATCCAGCCATTTTACTCCTGAATATACATCATAAAGAGAAATATGTAATATCAAATACACATGTGATAGTGTTTATATCAATATATAATATCAAATATCAAAAAACATACAATAGTGTTGATAGCAATATTACTGGCTCTACACTGGAAAAATACCAAATGCTCATTATAATGGATACATTGTAGTGAATTTATGCAATGGAACATCATGTAAAATGAAATTGAACAACTGCATCAACAGCAATGAATCTCACAAGTATAATATTTAAAGACAAAAATAGGAAAACACAAATTTTGTGTCTAATTTCACTTACATAGAGTTTAAAGATAAACAAAACCAAGTCTATAGTATTAGAAATCAGGATACGGGTTACCATTGGCTGGCATGGCAGTGACTAGAAGGGGATAATTAAGATGTGGGGGTCATAATTATATTCCACTAATTGTTCTGGTGCTGATTATAAGGGTTGGTTTACTTTGGTGTATGCATTGAATTGTATATTTATAGTTTGTGACTGTCTTATGTATACTCTACCCCAAAAATTTTATTTAAAAATGTATAACACATCATGCTGATTAAATGGAAAGAAATGAAGCTAAAAATAAAGACCAAAATGCTATAGGAGGAAGAAGGTTTGGCAGTATGGTAACTTTTTTAAATAGGGTAATCAAAGAATGTCTCACTGAGGTGACTTTCTAAGCAAAAATATTAAAATGCAGGAAAATGCCATGTGGATATCTGGGAGAGAGTGTTCTAAAAGAAAGAGAAAACCACAGTGCAAAGTTCCTTGAGTCAACCCAGCATTTTCAAGGAACAATAAGGAGGCCAGTATGGCTGAAAGTAATGATCAAGGGAGGAAAGGCATAGAATCAAGACAGAGAAATAATGGGGAAGTGTTGAAACCAACTCAAAAGTCCCATAGACAGTTTGGTGGGTTTTCCCCGCCCCAATAAACATAAATTGACCCTTCCTGTCTTAAGGCTTGAAATTCACCTTTGTTTTATCTTAGTTTCTTCCTTAGGAAAAGACCATCAGACCACCCAAAAAGTATTAAAGAAATGAAACTCACCAGATCACTGCATCTAGACAATGAGACACCAGGCCCCTCGTTCATCATTATTTCCTCCTTACTCCTCCCAAATTTCTTCCCTGCTATATAAATTCCTAATTTTATTCTGTCAGGTAGATGGATTTGAGACTGATCTCCCACCTCCTTGGCTGCAGCACCTGCTTAAAACCTTCTTCCTTGGTAATAATCGTTGTCTCAGTCATTGGCTTTCTGTGTGGTATGCAGCAGGACCTGGCCAGAACCCCTGGTGTTTCAGTAACAGTGATACCAAAAATTTCAAGACCTTTCCATCATTTAAAGCGTTTTGAATTTGTACCAGTTAGTTCCAAAGGGAACCATCTTCCCAAGTAATCACATTTTTGTGAAGCTCCCTTCTGTACTGAACCAAGCCTGGCCCTGTGTAACTAGTAATATGGCATGTATTACTTTGTTATAAAAAGTACTGCTTCTACCTGTGTCTCTTGGAATGCTTACTCTTGGGGAAGCTAACCACATGTAAGAGGTCCACCTTGAGATTTTCATGTTATTGAGAAAGTCCAAGTTAGGCAATAGGAAGGCCACATGTTTAGAAAGAACACAGCCAGCCCTCAGCTGCTTCAGCCATCACAGCTAAGTCACCAGATCTATGAATGAAGAAGTCATCTTGGATGTCCAGTTACACGAACTGTGCAAGCCTTATGAATACAGCCCTAGCAGCATTTGACTGCAATCACATGAAAGACCTTAAGCAAGAACCACACATCTGAATGCAGCCAATCACAGAACCCTAGAGGTAATAAACTGTTATTTTTAAGCCAGTAAGTTTTGGGGTGGTTTGTTACTTTGTAACACCTCATCAAAATAGGATTTTTCCCTAGGTGAGACAGAAAGCTATAGGAAGATTCTGAACAGAGGTATGACATATTTTCAAAGGATCACACATGCGTGTTGTGGTGTGAAAAGAAGGTAAGAATTATTAGAGGGCAATGGCAGAAGTAAAAAGGTTGCTTAAAAGTCTGTTGCTCTCTTTGCAGTTCTTATAACACTTTCACAGTTTTAATTAAATAATTTATGTTGTAACTTTTTACTATATTTCTTTTTGCTAGACTATAGCTTTACAAAAGGAGGGAGCATGTAGATTTTGTTCACTGGTGAATCTTCAGTGTCTGGGAGATGCCCAAAAAGTATTTATTGAAAGAATATATGACTATATGAATGGATGAATGAATGAATGCTTTAGATGTCTAACTAAAGAAAGATTTCATTCCTGGATGTCTTCATGGTTTGGGGTTTCTCTTTTCCTTTAATGCGCTAATTTCCATTTTCCATTTCTTTCAACTTAATGTCTGGTTTTAAAAATAATTTTCAATATGTGCAAATAATGCATGAAAATGAGAATTCTCTCATCATTTACTGAAGAATTTGAATATAGAATAATTTTAGTATTTTAAAATCCAGATGCAGACATAACAGGAAATGAAACAAAACCATGACTGCATTGAATATGTATTTCTTTCTTATGAACCATTCTAAAGCCTACAGAATATGAACACGTTTTCTTTACTACTTCACAGAGTGAAATAGTCTAAAAAATCAAAGGAACCATCTCTTAGGAAAATTGCATAAGATCAACAATTGGTTTATTCTAACAATGCAAATAAAGAGTACACTACCAAAAGGACATAGACTATAATTTTTTTAAAAAATTACATGTCCATATATCCAACTCCTTTAGTTTCAAGAATTATTAGCTTAACCATGATTTATTTAGTTTTGCCTTATTTTAAATTATTTGTAAATGAATTATTTTATTATGTATGATTGTATATTTCAGCATCTCCACATTTTTACCATGGGTCATTGTTTTATCCAAGCTTCAAGATGTGATCCCACCAATGTATGAAGACCAGACCCAGGTATCAATGATAGGCTATTAAATCATGAGGTGTGTGATGGCTTTATAGGAAAAAAAAAAAAACAACAACAAACACTTTCTAGTATCCACTTTTATATTCTGCCCTTCCATTTCCATATGCCCAAGATCTGTTTCCAGATACATTCTCCAGTGTCCTTCCAGAAAATGTTACTTTTAGCAAAAAATGTTAATTTTAGTTAATTTTTAGTGAATTCCCTGTTTCCTCCCTTAGGAGATACTGTACTTTCTCAGTTGGTCTGTATGACATTCTGCAAAACATCACATTGGTTCATGACACAAATGACATCACATTAATCAGAAGTGTAAGCAGAAACTTCATGTATTGTTTACATCGTGGTAATCCACATGTGTAGCAGAGAGTGGGAAATAAATCCTAAAAGCATTCAGGTGCCTGCCACATTGTTGAAGTATTTAGCAATCCTGTGCTATGAGACATGCTAAGACATTCTGTTCCAATTATCCATTGTTGCATATACAACCATCATTTATTTTGTTCATGAATATTAAATTCAGGCAAGAAATGGCCAGAACAGCTCATCTCTGCTCCATGTAGCATCATCTTGGGGTGGAAGCGCATTCACATGGCTATCAAGTTGAGGCTGCTGACTGGCCGTGAACTCAGCTGAAATTGTCAGCTGTAGATTTTGGTTACTTTTCACATGGAGCTCTCCTTGGGGCTTCTTGGGATTTCTCCTAACATGTCAACTAGATTCCAACAGGGGTTGTCTCAAGAGTCCTGAGAAAAAAAGCTACAAGCTACTTATTACTTGGCTTCAAAAGCCTCATCTTTCGACTACATTACATTGATTAAATAAGTAACTACAGCAAGCCCAACTTCAGAAGAAAGATAATTTGATTCAATCTCTAAATGAAAGGCACAGCCGAAATTTTGCAGCTTTTTAACAGCTACTATATCATCCATGGGAAATTGAAATAATTGCATTTTGAAACACCTATAACTTAAAAAAAAAGCAATACAGCATTTAGTAGACCTCTTAGAGTTTGGAAATTGCACATTTAACACTTTGAAATTCTGCTCCATCTCATTTATTGGATGACATGAATGGATATGAGTTTTGAGTCGAGCCCAGAGCAAAAAGAATCTCTCCAACATGTTCAAAATGCAATACAAGCATGCCTGTCCCTTGATACATGTAACGCAGTAGACCTCCTGGTTCTAAAGCTATTTATGGCAGATAAAAACTCATGTACAGTTTCTGACAAGCCCTATATAGAAAGCTGCAGCAGAGATCTTCAAGATCCTGAAGCAAAGCTGTCTGCAACAGAGATCTACTCACCATTAGTAGAGAAACTGCTGCATGTTCTATGTCCCTAGCAAAGGCTGGTATCCTGACCATAAAAGACATTAAGTGATCATGTAACTAGCACCACTTTTAATAAGCTGGTTACTGTCAGATCAACCAAATTATATAATGGAAATGACATCTTCAAGGTAGGGCATGAGATGTTCTAAGGGTGCAAGATTGCCTTCTTACCTCTGTTATGCCAGTACCTGTCTATTATCTTACACCCACATTTTAAGAAAGTTCCTCATAATCAGCTAGTAGAGAAAAAAAAACAAAAAAAACAAAAAAACAAACAAACAAAAAAAAACCCTTAAGCTTTGTTCATGGATGAGTCACAAGAGTTGTAGTGAGTAAAATACAGACTGCTTTCACATTACATTTCTCTCAGGGTGGCCCTTGACAGACAATGGTGAGGAGAAATTTTCCATATTGGCAGAACTTTTAACAAGACACCTGGACAGTTTCCTCAGGAGTAATATACAGGGGACAGTGGTAAATGACTCTGCTGGTTGGTAAGGGCAACTAGCAAAATTGGAAGATTAGAGAAAAAGAATTCTAGATGGCTCATCAAGGGAAGCTCTGCCAGCCTCTGTCCTCATACACCGCAGTGCTTGAGCACTGAACTCAAAAATAAATA
The DNA here is from genome assembly GCF_048565385.1 of Saimiri boliviensis. Lineage (NCBI taxonomy): Eukaryota > Metazoa > Chordata > Mammalia > Primates > Cebidae > Saimiri > Saimiri boliviensis. The sequence continues at coordinate 27,908,400 of NC_133452.1, read as the reverse complement.
AACCATGGTGTCATAATAAAAATACACATGAGCCAAATTCCGTGGGATCCCTTGTGCTAATCAGTATTAGGTAATGCTGACACTGAATGTCAGATCTGTCAAAAGGAGAGATCGATGTTGAGCCCTTGATGGATGATGGTACTATCTATCAAAGAGACCAACTAGCCACTTGGGGGCATGTTGAGGACATCAGATCACTTACCTACTAAAGGGAGTAGTGATTTGGCCTGACTTGAATTATTCTTGGCATAGAACACAGCACCTTGCACTGCTCCACCACTCATGGGTTTATAAAATCTTGAAAAATATCTCCTAGGACCAAGCATCACACTTTTAGAAGGACAGGTGACAATGATGAATAACCAAGGAATGTACTGTTTCTACCATACATCACGTGGTCTCCTGAGGGCAGAGCTAAGCACCAACTTGGAAGTGACATATCAGAGATTGGGACATTGTCCTTCTAGGAAAAGTATAGTATTTAACTAATGGCCATTATTGTATAAGACTTTAAGTGAAATGGCCATTCTAATTCTGTGAAATCAAGTTCGTATGTAATAAAACTTGCCCATACCCAGTGTGTACTTTTCTGAATAAAGACTCAAAATTTAAAAGAAAGGGGGGAGCTGTGGTGGCTTCAGCCAGTTGTCCTGGCGCTTGAGGAGGGAAGGCTATGCATTTGAGATCAGCCTGGGCAATATGAGAACCTCTCATTCAAAAAAATAAAAAATAAATAAAAATAAAATAAACAGCTAGAAAACATGAGTCTGGGATTGAAATGGTGAAATTAGGATTTGTACTTCTAATTATAATTTGCAGTTATCTATGTAGGATAATTAGTGATTTCATTACTATAACTTAAGGCTTTTCTGGACTAATGGTCCCCCTTCCTGGAGTAGGGATGGGGAAAGTTATTCTAACCAGCATCCTTGTTAAGGTTTCTACCAAATCCGAAACTGAGCAGTTGTGTGGTCATTTGGGTCTTCATGCTGGTAGACTGGCAGACAAAGAAAGGAATTACTATAATGGCAGGAACCCTAGTGTTTATGATGCTATAATGTGCTGCTACATAATGAAGGCAAGAGGGATGCATCCTTCATTCCTTCTGGAAATTTAGGGGATGCACTGGAACTCATATTATTTCTAAATAGTGATTACCCAAGAGGGAAAAGCAACTTTACTATTGCACTACTCCTTTGTGTAAAATATTTTAAAGAATGTACACTGCTCTTATCATTCTAATTCAAAAACATTTTATAGATGTTTAATGATAATGGTGTATATTAAACTTAATTTGCATGTTTTTCTAGATATAAAAATTTAACTACATCTATTAAAAGTTTATTCATTTTATTAACCACAAAGTTTGATTTGATCTTTTACTAATGCTGCTGTAACTATCACAGCAGATAATATGAAATGTAATCTAACATAATCTATTCATTATTTCACCACTTCTAAGAATCACATCTTATCTTGAAGTTTTCAACCATGATTTAATACACAGTAACTTAATTGGGAGCCTCATCTGATTTCCTGTTGTCTATTAATAATTAAAATGAATTAAAATAAAGTCTGAGTTTGTTTTCACCTAATGTTGTTCAATTATTTGCTTTCATAGCAAACAAACAGGAAAGCCAGAGGAAAATAAATGACTCACTGAGCAATTAATTATGTAGTCCATTGTGATACCTTTTGTACAGTTATTTAAAGCTGGTGAGTTACATCCAAATCCCAGCTCTGATATGTAATAGCTATATGATTTTTGTGAGTTACTTATCTTTTTCTGAGATTTAATTTCCCCATTTGTAAAAATGACAACATGAAACCTAGTGACTATTTTAAGGAGTAAATGTAGTAATGTGTGTAAAAGCATTTAACATACTGTCTAAGAACAGGCCTTCAATAAATATCTAGTTGTTTCCTTTCTATTTAACTGCCTTTATGTCAGTCTTCTTTCTTATTTTTCCAAACTTTCTTTTGTTAAATTTTGTGTTAATTATGGACTTAAATACAGAAGTGATAGATGATATAACAAATTTACATCATTATCTAGATATATCATATATGACATATATAACTATTTATATACACATATGGAAAATGAGTTTAAATATGTATATGGATATTTCCAAACTTGACATTATCTTGATATTTTGTCTTTCTCCCTGTGAAGGCAATTGACAAACACATATTCTGTTTCTTTTAATAGCATGCTACATGCTACACAGAACATAAATGTTCTGCATCTCTGTCGGGGCACCAAATCTTGAAGAAAAAAATAATATATTACTACAAAAATATGCTTTTACTTTTAGTTAACCTTTGTGTTTATTTGCTATGCCTGCCATAATAATGTACCACAGACTGGCTGGTTTAAATAGCAAACTTCAGTGTTTTCACAGTTTTGCAGACTAGAAGTTCAAAATTAAAATCAGCAGGGTTGGTTTCATCTGAAGGCCATAAGGGAGAATTTATTTCGTTTCCCTTCTTGGCTTACAGATGGCTGTCTACTCCCTGTCTTCACATCATCTTCCCTCTCTAGGTATGCACACTGTTACATATGTATCTGCATACAAGTTTCCTCTTCTTACAAGGACACTAGTCATATTGGGTTAGGGCCCACTATAATGACCTCATTTTAACTTAATCACCTTTGTATATATCCTTATCTCATCTCCAGATCAGTCACATTCTATGGTACTGGAGGGTTATTACTTTCACCTGAAATTTTCAGATGTGAACAAAAGTTCTCTGAAAAGGAATTTGGAGGAAAGAGACATTTTTTCACAGTGAAGAGTTTGCAAAACAGCCTTTAGTGTAAAAGGAAGGTGCATTCCACAGAACAAATAAAGGGTTTAGGTTTTATAGCAAAAGTTCTTTCCCAGGTTCCCAATCAGGTCTTTTTATGCACATAAAGAATACAAACGCTTAGTTCTAATTGGTATATGTAGCTGACTTCTGATTGGTTGATGCAGCTGAGTCCTGATTGGCCAAAGCTAGTGGACTCTAAAAGTCCCAAGGATAAATGGTGTGGGATTTGTGGGAGCTCAGAGTATGTTTGTGACCTTTACTCAGCAAATGAGTATTTAGCTCTGTTTTAAATTTAGGCCTAGTTACCACTCAGGATCCATTGTGAAGGACTGGCTCTTTCAGGTTCACATTTGTTCACACAAGAAACACTACTCTGCTCAAAGCAACTCAGAGGCCTCCAGCAACCTTTTCTATCTCATTTACCAACTTCTTACCTGATCTCTAAAATAACAATTGCAACCATAGTCAATATCCAAAAACTAACAGAAAACAGCTAGACTATCAGAAGTTGACTTCTTCAGCATTCATACCTACAAACTCATCTAAAGCTGAATTTACTCTCCCTTATTTCTCCTGTTCTCAACAAAGTCACCTTTCCAAGGAAGGTTCACTCCTTCTCCTATGCTAAGTATCTGACTTTTCACACTGTCATGTCAAGACATGTTCCACTGATACTCCTGTTCTTGCTTTTGTAACTTCTTCCCTCTTACTGGCTCCTTGTGATCACCTGTCTATGTGCAACAACAAAACCCAGACCACAATCATCTTTTAGTGCACTATGGAACGTCTGCCACAATGTCACCACTGATACATCCCTGGCAAAGTTTACCATGAACACCTACTTACTAACTTCAATGAGTCGTTTAATGACTTCATGTACTTTTTTAACCTCAGGCATATGACAATATTGATAACTCTGTTTCTCCATAGTGTCCTTTGCTCACTCCTTTCCTTCAAGATTCTTAAGTGTTATATTTTCTATGAAGAATTTCTAACATGCACATACTTTGCCTTCGTGTCTAGGGAAGACTGAACCAGTTCTTTTGTAGCACTAGTCATCTTTTTCAAATCTCACCTCTAACTCTGGCACACATATTGTTCATCCACTAACCTGCAGCATCCTTGAGGTGAGCAATAATGCATTACTTAGTAATTATGACTTTGTTTTACAGTGCTAGTCTCCTAACACATAATCAATGAATATTTGTTGAATATATTGAATTAAAATACTCTTGTGGCCATTAATTCCAACATCTGTGGAATGAAAGTCTCTTTTCTACATTGTCCCATGTAGAATGATGATATACCCAATGTTTGAAGACTTTGTCTTATATATATCATTTCTTTCCATTTGATTTCAATAGGTTGAAATATTACTCACACCATACTCTTAGGTGCGGAATTCACAACTACGATATCATTACTAAGTCAAAATAAAAATTGTTGTAAAAGGAATATTGAAAAAGAAGAGTTCCAAGAAAAGGGTTATTAGAATTAGGAGGAGAGTTAATACAATATATGATAGAAATATAAGAAACATAACATATACACATTTAGCTTATGTATTAATTCATCTTCCCCAAAGACATGATTTCACTCACTTATTTAATCTTTACAAGAAACAAACATAGGTAGTTTAAGCTTCTAGGACTTTGATATTAAAATATATAGAAGTAAACCCTGTGGGCAATTAGGAACACTTTAGAATTTTCCATTCATTCCTCATTCACCACTATGCATTTGAACATAGGAAAAATGGCTTGAATGCCCAGACATCTGTGTATAAACTTTACTTTTGTTGTTTTGGTCATGGGTCTTCAATTTACTATCTCACACACTAAGAGATGTGTGCATGCTTTAAGAATAAGTTAAAGAATTTTCAAGAGTAATTTTATCTAATTTAACTCGGCTCATTTCCAACCTCTTGCTAAATTTAGAATCTAAACCACCAGGTAACATGTTACATGAGAAACTCTTGAGAAGACTGGGAGAGTTAAGACTAAAGAAAAGATGAATATTAGAAAAAAAAACAATGAGTACACAAAAATATCTAAGACATATCAAATCATACTCTGGAGATCTAGGAATCAGAATTAGAATAAATATGTGAAAATTACAAGGACACATAAACATCTCAACTTTACAAGAAGAAACAGTCAACAGGGTAAAACCTAACGTAGTTAGAGTGGTGGAACTGAGCTAGATATATATAGGTATGTATATATATACACATAGGTATATATACATATACCTATAGGTATACATACATAGATTATATATATATAGATAAATAGATAGATATACACACACATAGGTATATATTACCTATGTATATACACACACACAAGTATATACATATACACACACGTACATATTTTTTTCTTCAAGTCCCACCTTCCTCTATCTCTCTCAATCCCCTGGAGAAAACTCTAAATGGCTGAAAGCATCAAAAAAGCTTCTTTGCCCACTGAATTTCTGGGTTCTGACAATTAGGATATGAGTAAGAAAACAGGTGGAAGGAGGCAGAGATCAGAATATTTATACTCTGCTCCTCACCTTGTGGGCAGATGAGATATCGCTATGGGATCTCTCATCTGAAGGTCACAGCTGCAACCTTCAGATTGCAGGTAGCTCTCTCTGCACAGGCCTCTGTGTCTAATTCTGGATGCTTCCTTTCCTTGTGACTTCCAGACTTGGGGGATTAGTGTCTTATTTGGTACAATCCCAAAGATACTGTGCTATTCAACATGATTTCCCTACACACTCTCCACACCTTATAAATAGTCCCCTATTTATAACTGCTCAAATTATCCCAAATTGTGTATGCCATATGTTTCCTACTGTGACATTGATTGATATAGTAACTCTTCAAACTTTTACTTATGCCAAGACCTTCACTTCAAAAAGAAAATTTAAAAAAATAACACACATTCACAACTCTTTACTCATGGATCTAGCCAAGATGAGCATTCATAAATATACAGAAGATTTAGATAGAATTTTGCAGCTTTAAACAGAAAAATCTTTTGTCCAGTTGATCTTATCAAACAAGGAAATTAATATGAACTCAGATAATATCAACTAATCTAAGAGTCATACAAAACACAGCCTCTTTCTGAATACCTGATGGATGAATCATTGTTCACATGAAAAGAAAAAAATAAAATGTAATTCTCTCAAGTCTTTTGACCTTGGCTGATAATTCTGATCTTTCTAGCTACTAAATGACTTCTGTTATACTTAGAAAGCTCTTCTGCTATGGATTCTCAAAAAGCACTTAGAATCTTTTGACAAGTGTAAATTTGATTCAATAGATTTTACTCTAATAAAAAGACAATCTTACTTTTTTGCTTGTATTTTTAGATACATTTTCATTACTTGATATTATCTCTTCATAGCCACGCAGCAGATATAATGCTAAAAGCAACACAATGAGTGAGCAGAGGCTTGAGATGAACCTGGCGCTAGCAGAATTCAGGAGAACATTTTGAGACAGCATCAGAATGGAGGGCGGCCTTGCCTTGCCACTCACAGTGATTGCAAAAGGGATATGCTATTGTTAACATGGATCCCATGAGAGGAAAAGCAGCTTTAGTGTCATTATGAGATATGGTCTCTTCTCAAGAAGAAAGAATAAATGCTAAGACAGGAAAACTAATGACAAATGACTTATATTTTTCCAAGCCAGGCCAGCAGTAGGATTGTGAAGTAGGTGAACTTTATATTTTACTTATTGCCACGTCTCCTATGAAGATCTTAGATTCTTTATTGAGCCTTTTCTAATGCTTCCATTTAACTGTTTGCTTGCTTGTGCTACACTTTCAAAGCTAATTTCTTTAGCATTTAAACTTATCCCTTGGGTTTCAGCTGAGAAAGAATGAATGAGCATATTTACATTTTGATACAGACTATTAAGAAAAACATCTTTGACACACCCACAAAAATTCATTATTGGTAAAAGAATTAAAAAAATATATTTTATAGAGTAGTGTGTACTACCAACGTTGTGCAAGGCCACACATTTCTATAAAGAATTCCATACATTTCTATTTAGAACTGTAACCCTATAGTTCGATGGAATATTAGAAAGTTTTCTCTGAATCCCTCATTCATCTAATTTAATTACACATATCAAGATAACTTTACTAACATTTAATGAAAGATATTTCAAAAGCTACAACACCGATTTAAGAGGAAATTTTACCAACAATACCTGAACATTAAAAAGTAAAAGCTACATTTTAGAAAAGCAAGGAAAACAATTTTGCAAGCTGTCTCCATCCTACAGAAGAATACTCAGTAGCAATACTTGACTAATTCTATCCTGTGATTGTGCAAAATTTACACAATTATGCTGTCAAATTTCTGCTTCTTCCTAGAAAATCTTATAAAGTTAAGGCTCTGAAGAAAGGAATTTGATAAAGTTTTTATTATTCTTTATTTTTAATAATTTTTCAATATGCAAATATGTTTTAACCAGTAAGTGAGGTATTACAGGCCAAAAGAGCTTGCATTCTTCAAGAATGTAGAAAGAGCTATAAATACCTATAGAGCAATGTAATTTGTTACAAGTGCTTCAAGATTGTACAAAGTGCTACAAGATTTCAAAAGAAGTGAATGAACATTCAAAGAAAAGAGATAAATACATAACTACATTTTTCTCTTCATTAAATACCCTCTAATTATGTAAACACTTCAAAGCAAGAAAAACATACTGTATTCTAACAAAGTTGGCCATTTATTATTACTGTGATTTTCACAAGTCTGATTTTTTTCCATATTATCACTGAGATTTAATTGTAAAAATGATTGACTTCTGTCTGCTGGACAATCACCAGCGAATTAATTTATCTCATGATGCTGATGCTATGGTTTGGCTGTGTCCCCACCCAAATCTCATCTTGAATTGTAGTTCCCATAATCCCATGTGTCCTGGGAGGGACCGGATGGAAGGTAATTAAATCATGAGTGGAGGTGTTTTCCCTGCTGTTCTCTTGATAGTGAATAAGTATCACAAGATCCGATGGTTTTATAAAGGGGAGTTCCCCTGCACATGCTCTCTCTCCTGCCTGCTGCCATGCAAGACATGACTACTCCTCCTTTGTCTTCTACCATGATCATGAGGCCTCCCCAGCCATGTGGAAATGTGAATCAATTAAACCTCTTCCTTTATAAATTGCCCAGGCTTGGGTGTGTCTTCATTAGCACCATGAGAAGAGATTGATATAGTAAATTGGTGCCAGTGGACTGGGATGCTGTTGAAAAGATACTGAAAACATGGAAAATGCTTTGGATGGAATGCTTTAAAGGGCTCAGAAAAAAAAATAGAAAAATGTGGGAAAGTTTGGAACTTCCTACAGGCTTGTTGAATGGCTTTGGCCAAAATGCTGATAGTGATATGAACAATAAGATTCAGGTTGAGGTGGTCTCAGATGGTGATGAGGAATTTGGTGAGAACTGGAGTAAAGGTCACTCTTGCTATATAAAGAGACTTCTGGCATTTTACCTCTGCCCTAGAGATCTCTGGAACTTTGAACTTGAGAGAGGTGATTTAGGGTATCAGTGGAAGATATTTCTAACCAGCAAAGCATTCAGAAGGTGACAGAATATAAAAGTTCAAAAAATCTGGGGCCTCACAATGTAGTAGAAAAGAAAACCCCACTTTCTGGGGAGAACTTCAAGCTGGCTACAGAAATTCGCGTAAGTAATAAGGAGCCAAATGTTAACCACCAAGACAATAGGCAAAATATCTTCAGGGCATGTCAGAGACATTTGCAACAGCCCCTTTCATTCCTTTCATCACAAGCCAGAGGCCTAGGAGGAAAAAATGGTTTCCTGGCCCAGGACCCCCACTTGCTCTGTACAACCTTGTACATGTGCCCTGTATCTAAGACATGCCTTAGATGTGATCTGCATTCAAGCCATGCCTAAAAGGGGCCAGTGTACAGTTTGGGCACTGCTTCACAGGGCACAAGGCCCCAGCCTTGGTGGCTTGCATGGGGCCTTGGGTCTGCAAGTACACAGATGTCAAGAATTGAGGTTTGGAAACCTCCACCTAGATTTCCAAGGATGTATGAAAACTCCTGGATATCCAGCCAGAGGTGTGCTTCGGGGGTGCAAATTTCATGGGGAACCTCTGCTAGTGCAGTGCAGAAGGGAAACTTTTGGTACAAGCCCCCACAGAGTCCCAACTGGGATACTGCCTAGCAGAGCTATGAGAAGAGGACCACCATCCTCCAGACCCTAGAATGGTAGATCCACTGACAGCTTGCACTGTATGCCTGAAAAGCTGCAGAAGCTCAATACCAGCCTGTGAAAGAGCCAGGAGAGGGGCTCTAACTTGCAAAGCCAAACAGATAGACCTACCCTAGACCACGGGAACCCACCTCTTGTCTCTGCATGGCCTGGATGTGATACATGGGGTCAAAAGAGATCATTTTTGAACTTTAAGATTTAATGACTGCCCTACTGGATTTTGGACTCAAATGAGGCCTGTAGCCCTTTTGTTTTGGACAATTTCTCCCATTAGGAATGGCTGTATTTACCCAATACTGCTACCCCCATTGTATCTGGGAAATAACTAACTTACTTTTGATTTTATAGGCTGATAAGTGGAAGGGACTTATCTTGTCTCAGATAAGACTTTGGACTATGGGCTTTCAAGTTAATGCTGAAATGAGTTAAGACTTTTTGGGAGACTATTGGGAAAGCATGATTGGTTTTGAAATGTGAGGACATCAGATTTTCGAGGGGCCAGAGATAGAATGATATGGTTTGGTTGTGTCCCCAACCAAATAACATCTTGAATTATAGCTTCCATAATTCCTGTGTGTTGTGGGAGGTACCTGCTGGGAGGTAATGGAATCATGAAGGCAAGTCTTTCCTATTCTGTTCTTGTGATTGTCAACAAGTCTCACAAGATCTGATGGTTTCACAAAGGGAGTTTCCCTGCACGTGTGCGCTCTCTCTCTCTCTCTCTCTCTCTCTCTCTCTCTCTCTCTCTCTCTTTCTCTCACTTGCCTCCATTCAAGACATGACTTTGCTTCTCCTTTGCCTTCCTCCATGATTGTGAGGCAACCCTAGCCATGTAATGTCCTTTATAAACTGGCCAGTCTTGGGTGTGTCTTTATTAGCAGAGTGAGCACAGACTAATACACATGATTCATAAGAATTCCTAAAATAGCATTGTACCACCAATTAAATTACTAAATTCACATTGATGCTGAAATATTATTAGTCAAATCCTAAGTTGGGAGAAAAAATGAAAATATTATTTTATTTGGTTATTTTATCTAACATTATTCTCTCAATTCAATCTAAATAAAGCTCCTTCTATCTATGAAAATAAAACATTTGTATCCCAGAATCATTATTTGAATTTTATTTTCAAGATGCTTTCATGGTGCTACATACTTGCTTACTCATAGTTTTTGTTCACTTTCTTCAGACAGTGGGTTAAGATACTGAGACAGTGGGGAAAGGAGGGGATGCAGATGGAGGGGGTCAGCTCACCTGCTTCTGCTGTAGTTCTCAGGGGGAATGATTTGGTCATATTCAAAATATCTACCTGTCAAATCTGATAGTGAAAAAAGAAATACTTATGGGCAGAACATGAAGAGATTGCTAAGTTACTGACTCACTCTTCCCCACAATAGTATCCCACCTAGACAAATCCTTGAATATTTCTGTACGTTGGTTTCAGCATTTGTATGTGGGCATGAAAGTACCATCTCTCTCACTGGCTTGCTTTGATGATAATGTGCTTGTAGGAAATGCTGTATAAGAAGTCTGCATGAGACAATGTCAAAGAGGATATGTAAGTGGTGTTATTATTGCTTCCCAGAAATAAGTGTTTGCTTCATTCAGCAGTTAAGAAATAGGTAATGCTCATATAAACATAAAAACAAATCTTAAAAAATATAGCGTGACTAGAAACGTGTTTCTAAGGCAGTACTAAAAAAATTGCCCAGTGATTTCAAACAGGAATTTATAGAAGTCTAAGAATGTTTATGACTATAAGAAAACAAAGACTTACTTAAATAGGATGACCCCCAGAACTGAGTAAATATCCCTAGAAATCCCTACTCAGGGAAAATGGACACTGGGTTTAAACCCTAGAGAGATCGAATTCTGTTCCAAAATTTAGGGCAAGGACTCAGTTTCAATATGTATCTAAGAAAAAAGGTAAGGGAAAATTTTTTTCTCTGCCCTTGATACATGAATAGAAATCATTTTCATTTACCTTTATACCTTATAAATTAAGAAACTGAATCATCCACCTTCCAGGGCCCTTTGCCCTTCCACAGGGCTCTTCTTCCTGAGCACCTTATATTTCTCATAACGTATTACTTATAACAAGGTTTGCTATTTTGTATGACCTTAGATACTTAAGAGGGCATGGATCTATATGTTTGATAATAAAATTAATCATAATTCAATTATAGATTGAAAAATTGAGTCAGTAATTCTTTTTCTCATTGCTGATTTTAGTCACAGAGCAGCCAATCTAAAACAAAACACAGTTGAAACTAAGTCAAACGTAAAAGATACAAATTTCAACAAGAAGAAATTTTCTAGGAGATCAGAAAATCATGGTTCAAGAAAGCTAGTACAAAATCATTGCCTTGGATTTGCATAATTGATGTAGGTCCCAATAAAATACCATCTGCCTTTACTAAGACTTTTGATTTAAACAGCTTTAGCCTACATCCTGACATTGTGCCTGTCAGAAGTGTACAATCTTGGACAGCTTTCTTAACTCAATTGCTTCTATCTTCTACAAATGTTTAAATATAAAATAAAAAAATATAAGCACCGTACTTACCATAATGTCTGGAACTTCACGATGATGGAATTAGGGGCTATATTTTAAAATTTCAATTGGACTTAATTGACTAGAAAAGGAGGAGGATACAGCAGGTGAAATGAGTCAAATCAGAAAGACTATACGATGTCAGTTTCATGTTGGAACACCTATGACAGTGGTTTTTAAATATGTAGAATATTAAAATCACCAAAGTGTCTTTTTGTTTAAAGATTTGCATTTGTGAGTTCCACTCTCAATGCTTTTGGTTCAGTAGCTATGGAGTGTGACCTAGGATTCAATCTTCAGCAGCATGGGTATTCTGAACGTCGGCTACATTTGAGAACCACTGAAATAAGGCCTGTGTAAAGATATAGTGAAAGATATACTTGAAAAATTGGGAGTCATGGTGAGAAAAACAGAAGGATTAAATGCCAAGTTAAAGGGTGTGGATTTCACTTAATAAAGCATGGCTCACCAAGACACATATTTTTCAAAGGCAATGCCTTGGTAAACGCTTTGCTTTACTAAGATAAATTTGACAATAATGAGAAATAGATTAGGACAAGAGTAGACCTGAGAAAGACTAGTCATATTCTACTTGGTTGGCTAGTTGGGCTAGTCTATGGGACTAACCTAAAAGAAAATTAGGAATGAGTGGGCTTCAGAAACTGATATTAAGCTTCATGAAAGATGGGAGCTAAGGATAAATGAGATGCATTTAGTTAAAATAGTCAAAACACACAGGGGTGGAAAGAGAGTCAAGAAACCCGTCTATTAAAAAAAAGGTATATAATTTAAAATAAATACAAAGCTTACAATTTAAATAATACTAATAAATTACTATAAATCAAAATAACTTGTGGTTTGAATCAAAACAGAATATAAAGTAAGTTAAATGGCTTCTTATTGGAAAGAGTATTGGGAGTGTGTTGCTCCTTGATTTATGTTCATACACCACTTCTCCTTAAGCTTTATGCCTGGAATCTCTTTCCTGGTGCCATATGGGGATAGGGAGCACAAGCTGAGGATGGCAGTCCTTATAGATTGAGAAGAAAGAGATTGGAATTAGGGATTTGGAGAGACTGAGGTGCTGGAATTTGTGTAGCAGAGGATTAGAAGGGTGCTGTCCAGAGGGAGAACTCCAGAGCGGGTGATCTCCTGGAATTCTTGACTGAGTACTGACCTGTACATGCATGGGGTAAAATTCCATATGACTTCAGAAAAAAATCATCAAAAATCCAAATTCTGAACAATTCCTAGAGCTCACACAGTGCTGGGAAAAGTTCTTAATCACACCAGCCTAGAGTATGATCACCTTGAAGAAGACAGCATTTGAATAGTCCTCAGAAGGTGTCAAAGACATGCAAAACAAGGCAAGGACAAGGGCCTACTAATTCTGCCAAAAAAAAAATAGAACATGCCACATTTGGATTCATGTAGTTTATTACTTACATGAAGAGTGAAATGGGAAGTAGCCAAGTGCCAGCTCTTCATAATTCCTGCCCCATTGACATGCACACACACACACACAAACACACACACACACACACACACACACACACACAAGCTGCAATGAAATAAAAGGAGCTTTGTAACAGTAATATGTGCTGTGTAATATCCCATGGCTGAGTAGCCAACACAAGACTATAGCCAAGAGATTTTATAGTCTGCAGCTGCAGCCTAAGATGTCCAAGGCAGAAAGCTCATGACCCATCAGAGCTTAGGAGACAATGAGAAACCGTCTCTCAAGACAGCCATCCAGAGGAGATAGGAAGGGGAGTACTGGTGCTGAAGAGCTCCTCATAAGCCTCCCATCATCACATTTGCTAGAGAATCATAAGGCATTCTACCAAATTTCAGATGAGCTAAAGTTCCAGCCTTTGCCTGCCTGGTCTATGGGGAGATGTGTGAAGTTGCCAGGGTATCATAGGAAAGTCATTCCTCTACAGAAGACTCATACTTTGTTAGTGCTATTAAATTAGTCCTTGACAAACAATTTTCAGAATATGCCATATTCAATATCAAAAGCAAGCCTTGAAAGTGCCAACAGATTCCAAAGTACCTTTATTTTGTGCCAAACACAAAATTGTTTTTAAAGAAACACAACAAAATCAATCAACTACATAAAATTACAATATTTTGCATACTGTCAAAAATTACCAGGAAGTAGGTAAAAAGCAGAAAAATTAATACCTAGGAGCTATATGAGACCCAGAAATGACAAACATAATGTAATTAATGTGAAAAGTTCTTAAAACATGTACTATCAATCTTATAAAAATGTTTATGTAAACAAAACATATGAAGGAAATATGAAGAGAAATATAAGATGTTAAAAATGCAAATACCTAAATGGGACTGATGTGTCCCCATTCAAATCTCATCTTGAATTCTCATGTGTTGTGAACGGGACCAGGTGGGAGGTAATTGAATCGGGGGGCAAGTCTTTCCCACTCTGTTCTTATGATAGTGAATAAATCTCACAAGATCTGATGATTTTAAAAAGAGGAGTTTCCCCCTGCATAAGTTCTCTCTCTTTGCCTTCTGCCATCTATGTAAGATGTGTCTTGCTCCTTCTTGCCTTCCACCATGATTGTGAGGCTTCCTCAGCCACATAGTACTGTACATCCAATTAAACCTCTTTCTTTTGTAAATTGCCAACCCTCAGGTATGTCTTTATCAGTAGCGTGAAAATGGATTAATGCAGGGACTTATAGTACTGAGCAATAAAAAAGAAAAAAAGAAAATTTTGTTAGAAGGAATTAAGAACAAAGTGGGCCAAAACAGGAACAGCTCTGGTTTGCAGCACTCAGTGAGATCAACACAGAAAGGGGGTGATTTCTGTGTTTCCAACTGAGGTACCTGGCTCATCTCATTGGGACTGGTTAGACAGTGGGTACAGCCCATGGAGGACAAGCCAAGGCGGAGTGGGGCATCATTTCACCTGGGAAGTGCAAGAGGTTGAGGAACTCCCTTCCTAGCCAAGGTAGCTGTGAGGGACTGTGCCATGAGGAATGATGCACTCTGGCCCAGATACTACACTTTTCCCACAGTCTTCACAACCCACAGACCAGGACATTCCCTTGGGTGCCTATGCTATCAGGGCCCTGGGTTTCAAGCACAAAACTGGATGGCATTTTAGCAGACACCAAGCTCATTGCAAGAGTTTTTGTTGTTGTTGTTGTTGTTGTTGTTGTTGTTGTTGTTGTTGTTGTTTTAAATACCCCAGTGGCACCTGAAATACCAAAAAGACAGAATTTTTCACTCCCTTGGAAAGGGAGCTGAAGCCAGAAAGCCAAGTGGTCTAGCTCAACAGATCCCACCCTCATGAATCCCAGCAAGCTGAGATAGACTGGCTTTAAATTCTCAGTGCCAGGATAGCATTCTGAAGTCAACCTGGAAAGCTCAAGCTTGGTAGGGGTAGAGGCGTCAGTCATTACTGAGGCTTGAGTAGGTGGTTTTCCCCTTACAGTATAAAAAAAGCTGCTGAGAAGTTTGAACTAGGTGGAGCCCATTGCACTTCAGCGAAGACTTGGTAGCCAGACTGCCTCTCTAGATCCCTTCTTTCTAGGCAGGGTATCTCTGAAAGAAAGGCTGCAGTTCCAGTCAGGGGCTTATAGATAAAGCTCCCATCTCCCTTGAGAACAGAGCACCTGAGGGAAGGTGCAACTGTGGGCACAGCTACAGCAGACTTAAACATTCCTGCCTGCTGGCTCTGAAGAGAGCAGCAGATCTCTGAGCACAGCACTTGAGGTCTGCTAAGGGACAGACTGCCTCCTCAAGTAGGTCCCTCACCCCCAAGCCAGCTGACTGGGAGACACCTCCCAACAGGAGTTGACAGACACCTCATACTGGAGAGCTCCAGCTGACATCTGGCAGGTGCCCCTCTGGGACAATGCTTCCAGAAGAAGAAACAGGCAGCAATCTTTACTGTTCTGTAGGCTCTGCTGGTGATACAGGCAAACAGGGTCTGGAGTGGACCTCCAACAAACTCCAGCAGACTGGCAGCAGAGGGGCTTGACTGTTAGAAGGAAAACTAAGAAACAGAAAGAAATAGCATCTAAAGGTCACCAATATCAAAGACCAGAGGTAGATAAATCCATGAACATGAGGAAAAACCAGCACAAAAAGGCTGAAAATTCCAAAAACAAAAAAAAACAGAATGCCTCTTATCCACCAAAAAATTACAACTCCTCACCAGCAAGGGAACAAAACTGGATGGAGAATGAGTTTGACAAATTGACAGAAGATTTCAGAAGGTGGGTAATGACAAACTCTTCTGACATAAAGGAGCATGTTCTAACCCAATGCAAAAAAAAAAGCTAAAATCTTTGAAAAAATGTAGGAGGAATGGCTAACTAGAATAACCAGTTTAAAGAAGAACATAAATGGCCTGATGGAGCTGAAAAACACAGCACAAGAACTTTGGGAAGCATACAGAAATATCAATAGCCAAATCAATCAAGCAGAAGAAAGGATATCAGAGATTGAAGATCAACTTAATGAAATAAAACATGAAGAAACAATTAGAGAGAAAATAAATCAAAAGAAACAAACAAAGCCTTCAAAAAATATGGGACTATGGGAAAAGACCAAGTCTATGTTTGATCAGTGTACCTGAAAGTGATGGGGAGAATGAAACTAAGTTGAAAAACACTCTTGAAGATATTATTCAGGAGAACTTCCCCAACCTAGCAAGACAGGCCAACATTCAAACTCAGGAAATACAGAGAACACCACATACATACTCAAGAAGAGCAATTCCAAGACACATTATGATGAGATTCACCAAGGTTGAAATGAAGGAACAAACAGTAATGGTAGCCAGAGAGAAAGAATGGGTTACCCACAAATGGAAGCCCATAAAACTAACATCGGATCTCTCTGCAGAAACCCTACAAGGCATAAAAGAGTGAGAGCCAATATTAAACATTCTTAAAGAAAAGAATGTACAACCCAGAACTTCATATCCTGCCAAACTAAGCTTCATAAGCGAAGGAGAAATAAAATCCTTTACAGACAAGCAACTGCTGAGAGATTTTGTCACCATCAGCCCTGCCTTACAAAAGCTCCTGAAGGAAGCACTAAACATGGAAAGGAATGGAAAGGAGGTAATTGAATCATGGAAGCAAGTCTTTCCCACACTGTTCTCATGATAGTGAATAAATCTCATGAGATCTGATGATTTCAAAAAGAGGAGTTTCCCTCTGCCTAAGTTCTCTCTCTTTGCCTGCTGCCATCTATGTAAGATGTGTCTTGCTCATTCTTGCTTTCCACCATGATTGTGAGGCTTCCCTAGCCACATAGCACACAGCACCAGTCACTGAAAAAACATATCAAATTGTAAAGACCATCAACATCATGAAGAAACTGTGCCAACTAACAGGCAAAATAACCAGCTAGCATCATAATGACAGGATCAAATTCACAAATAACAATATTAACCTGAAATGTAAATGAACTAAATGCCACAATTAAAAGACAAAGATTGGAAAATTACATAAAAAAATCAAGACCCATCCATGTCCTGTACTGAGGAGACCCATCTCGTGTGCAAAGGCACATATAGGCTCAAAATAAAAAGATGGAGGAATATTTACCAAGCAAGTAGAAAGCAAAAAGAAAGCAGGGATTGCAATCTTAGTCTCTGATAAAACAGACTTTAAAACAACAAAGATTAAAAAAGACAAAGAAGGGCATCACAAAATGGTAAAGGGATCAATGCAACAAAAAGAGCTAACTATCCTAAATATACAAAGAAACTTAAGACTCCCACACAATAATAGTAAGAGATTTTAACACCCCATTGTCAATATTAGACAAACCAGTGATACAGAAAATTAAAAAGGATATTCAGGACTTGAACTCAGCTCTGGACCAAACGACATAATAGACATCCACAGAACTCTCCAGCCCAATCAAGAGAATATACGTTCTTCTCAGCACCACATCACACTTATTCTAAAACTGACCACACAATTGGAAGTAAAACACTCCTCAGCAAATGCAAAAGAATGGAAACAGTCTCTCAGACCACAGTGCAATCAAATAGAACTCAGTATTAAGAAACTTACTCAAAACTGCACAACTACCTGGAAACTGAACAACCTGTGCCTTAATGACTATTGGGTAAACAATGAAATTAAGGCAGAAATAAATAAGTTCTTTGAAACCAATGATTAAAAAAGACACAACATATCAGATTCTTTGGGACACAGTTAAAGCATTGTTTAGAGGGGGAATTGAAGCACTAAATGCCCACAGGAAAAAGCATAAAATATCTAAAATCGACACCCTAACATCACAATTAAAAGAGCTAGAGAAGCAAGAACAAACAAATTCAAAAGCTAGCAGAAGAGAAAAAAATGACGAAGATAAGAGCAGAATTGAAGGAGATAAAGACACACAAAAAAAAACCCTTTAAAAAAATCAATGAACACAGAGGTTTTTTTTAAAAAAATATTTACAAAATATATAGACTGCTAGTCAGACTAATAAAGAAGAAAAGACAGAAGAATCAAACAGACATAATAAAAATTGATAAAGGGGATATCACCACTGATCTCACAGAAATACCAACTACCATTATAGAATACTATAAAAACCTTTAACCAAATAAACTAGAAAATCTAAAAAAAAAAAAATGAATAAATTCCTGGACACATATATCCTCCAAGACTAAACCAGAAAGAAGGCAAACCCCTGAATAGACCAATAACAAGTTCTGAAATTGAGGCAGTAATTAATAGGCTACCAACCAAAATAAAAGCCAGGACCAGAAAGATTCACAGCTGAATTCTACCAGAGGTACAAGGAAAAGCTGGTACCATTCCACCTGAAATTATTCCAAACAACAGAAAAAGATGACCTTCTCCCTAACACCTTTTAAGAGGCCAGCATCATCCTGATACCAAAACCTGGCAGAAACACAACAAAAAAGAAAATTTCAGATCAATATCCTTGATGAACATCAATGCAAAAATCCTCAATAAAATACTAGCAAACCAAATCCAACAGCACATCAAAAAGCTTAGCCACCATGATCAAGCTGGCTTCATCCCTGGGATGCAAGGCTGGTTGAACATACACAAATCAATAAATGTAATCCATCACATAAACAGAACCAATGACAGAAACTACATGACTATCTCAATTGATACAGAAAAGGCCTTTGATAAAATTCAACAATGCTTCTTGCTAAAAACTCTCAATAAACTAGGTATTGATGGACATATCTCAAAATAATAAGAGCTATTTATGACAAACCCACAACCAATATCATACCAAAGGACAAAAGTTGGAAGCATTCCCTTTGAAAAATTAGACACAACAAGGATGCCCCCTCTCACCATTACTATTCAACATATTTATGAAAGTTTTGGCCAGGAATATCAGGCAAGAGAAAGAAATAAATTGTATTCCAATAGAAAGAAAGGAAGTCAAATTGTCTCTCTTTGCAGATAACATAATTGTTCAGAAAACCCCATCATCTCAGCCACAGATCTCCTTAAGCTGATGAGTAACTTCAGCAAAGTCTCAGGATAGAAAATCAATGTACAAAAACCACAAGCATTCCTATACACCAGTAAGAGACAAGCAGAGAGCCAAATCATGAGTGAACTCCCATTTACAATTGCTACAAAAAAAAAAAAAAAAAAAGAAAAGAAAAAAAAGAAAAAAAAAAAAAAACCTAGGAATACAACTTGCAGGGAATGTGAAGAACCTCCTCAGGAAGAACTACAAACCACTGCTCAAGGAAATAAAAGAGGACCCAAAAAAAAAAAAAATTCCAAGCTCATGGTTAGAAAGAATCAATATCGTGAAAATGGCCATACTCTCCAAAGTAATTTACAGATTCAATGCTATTCCCATCAAGCTACCATTGACTTTCTTCACAGAGTTAGAAAAAATGACTTTAAATTTCATATGGACACACAAAAGAGCCTGTATAGCCAAGACAATCCTAAGCAAAAAGAACATCATGCTACCTGACATCAAACTATATTACAAAGCTACAGTAACCAAAACAACATGATATGGCACCAAAACAGATGAATATGCCAATGGAACAGAACAGAGTCCTCAGAAATAACGTCACACATCTACAACCATCTAACTTTTAACAAACCTGACAAAAATAAGCAATGGTGAAAGGATTCCTTATTTAATAAATAGTATTGGGAAAACTGGCTTGCCATATGCAAAAAACTGAACTGGACCCTTTCCTTACACCCTATACAAAAATTAACTCAAGATGAATTAAAGACTTAAACCTAAGACCTAAAACCATAAAAACCCTAGGAAAAAACCTAGGCAATACCATTCAGGACATAGGCATGGACAAAGACTTCATGACTAAAACACCAAAAGCAATTACAACAAAACCCAAAATTGACAAATGGAATCTAATTAAACTAAAGAGCTGCAGCACAGCAAACGAAACTATCATCAGAGTGAACAGGCAACATACAGAAAGGGAGAAAACTTTTGCAGTCTATCCATCTGACAAAGGGCTAATATCCAGAATCTACAAGCACTTAAATAAACTTATAGGAAAAAAAAAAAGACCAAAAAGTAGGCAAAGAATAGGAACAGACAATTCTCAAAAGAAGACGTTTATGTGGCCAAAAAATATGTGGAAAA
The DNA here is from genome assembly GCF_048565385.1 of Saimiri boliviensis. Lineage (NCBI taxonomy): Eukaryota > Metazoa > Chordata > Mammalia > Primates > Cebidae > Saimiri > Saimiri boliviensis. The sequence continues at coordinate 27,888,137 of NC_133452.1, read as the reverse complement.
AAAAGCTTATCACTGGTCATTAGCAAAATACAAAGCAAAACCACAATGAGATACTATCTCATGCCAATTAGAAACATGATCATTAAAAACTCAGAAAACAACAGATGCTGGAGAGGATGTAGAGAAATAGGAATGCTTTTACACTGTTGGTGGGAGTATAAATTAGTTCAATCATTGTGGAAGACAGTGTGGTGATTCCTCAAGGATCTAGAACCAGAAATAAATTTGACTCAACAATCTCATTATTGGATACATATCCAAAGGATTATAAATCATAAATCATTCTATTGTAAAGACACATGCACACATATGTTTACTGTAGCACTGTTCACAATAGCAAACACTTGGAACCAACCCAAATGTCCATCAATGGTAGACTAGATAAAGGAAATGTAGCACATATACACCATGGAATACTCTGCAGCCATAAAAAAAGGATGAGTTCATGTCCTTTGCAGGGACATAGATCAAGCTGGAAACCATCATTCTCAGCAAACTAACACAGGAACAGAAAACCAAATATCGCATGTTCACACTCCTAAGTGGGTGTTGAACAATGAAAACACATGATCACAGGGAGGCAACATCACACACTGGGGCCTGTTGGGAATCTGGGGAGCTAGTCTCCACTACATTAGGAGAAATAACTAATGTAGATGATAGGTTGATGGGTATACCAAACCACCATGGCACATGTATATGTAACAAACCTGCACATTCTTCACATGTATCTCAGAACTTAAAGTATTAAAAAAAAGAACAGAGGAAGCAGTGTAAAACAAAAGATAAACAAACTTGAAGGCACAGCAATATCCAAATGAAGCACAGAGATTAAAAAAAAAAAAAAAAGCTTTGGACAATCATAGGTGTTATACCTCTGCTGTAAATAAAGATAGGAGAAATAGGCAAAAAAAAAATTGAAGAAATAATAACTTATTTTTTTTAATAAGAACACTATAAACCACAGATCCAAAAGGCTCAAGGAATCTGATGCGTAAGGAAGACCATATCATATATTACAATTAAATTGCTTTTAAAAAGTTTTAAAGAAATAGTCTTAAAAACAAGGGAAAAAGTATAAAGTTGTGCTTATGATAAATATCCTTAAGGAGAACTTACAATGAGGAATTTGACTTTGTCAGATAAGTTAGAAAACTGCAGAAGTGCTTTTGACCTGGTAAACATATCAGATGAACAGAGAAGGTGTAAAAAGTGCTAGAGACATAGGAAACATATGGGGCCTTGGAGGCTGAGAAAGTGAGCAAGAGTGGTATGTCTGTATATATGTATATCTCTCACACACACACACACACACACACACACACACACACACATATATATATATATATATATATATATATATATATATCTGCCATGGATACTATGGAGATATATACGTGTGTGTGTGTGTGTGTGTATCCCTAACAAGAGGAATTGTGACTAAAGAGAATGAAAAATGAAATAGAATCTTGTTTCTAAGTTTCAAGCGGATAGGAAGAACTCGGTAAGCTATAAAAAAACCTACCTCATAAAAAAAATCAAGACACTTGAGGATTTTAACAGATTCAGAAAGCAGTAACATCTGGAATAAGGAACACAGGGCCAAGAGGAGATATATGTAAAATCACATTTCCTTCCTCTGGCTTCAAGGAAATATTTTACACATTAGTCCTTCTCTGTCACCTTTACTTGACACTTTTCAACTCCTTAACTCCAAAATATGTTTATTTGAAAGGATTCCATCTTTAACCTCCACCATTCTTCACTTGACATGCTCTACCCAAATGATTTCATTGCCATCTAAAAGCCCATGAGTCTCAAGACCAATTCATGTCTCCTGTTTTCCAAGCACAAATCTTCCAGTAACTAATGGGCATGTCCATCTAGAAACACCACAGGTACCTTAAATTCAATATTTAAAAATTTGGAAATTATTTTCCCTTCTTCCTCCTATATACGTAGTATTTTTAATGATATCCCTGGCTCATCAAGAAACACAAGCAAAAGTCGTTCAATGCTCTTTTCTCTTCCTCACTGACTGCATCTAATATGACATTAAATTCTGTTGGTTCTATCTCTTTAGTTATATTTTATCTGTACCCTCATTTCTAACTCACCGGTGACAGTCCTAATTCAGAAATTTTACCATCATTACTGTGGTAATGAACAATTGCTATACATCATACAGTAACACAATAATAATCTTTCTAAGTCTCAGAGAAGATCATATGACTCTCCTGCTTAAAATTTTTCAAGGGTCTTCACTTCAGTTAAGAGATTCCCAAACATCTTAGTGTGGGTACTTTGGGCATTACTTATTTAATGTACCACAGTGGCCAAATAAAACTCCATCCCTGAATACATACCTTATAGTTTATACTTTCCCTCACCTGAAATACTTGACACATATTTTTTATTCTGAGCAGTTTTTTCCTCCCCAGAGGTAGAGTTTATAGAGTCTTATTTTTTAACTTACTGTCACCAGAGTAGTGTTTCTGAAACAATCTGAAAAACTATTACCTCAATGGTCCCACATCCTTCTAACGTTTAAAACCAAACTCCATTAGCAAAATATTCAAAGTCTTTCACTCTCACTACTTGTTCTAAAAATTCCAGGTATATGGACCTCCCTGCATTTCACCGAATGTAACTTGATTGATTTTATTCACAATGACCAAAAGATGAAAACAACTAATGTTCATCAACAAGTGTATGAATAAACATAACATGTTATAGTCATACAATGGGATATTACTTAGGAACAGAAAGAAATAAACTACCAATGTGTATAATAACATGGATGATCTCAGAAACAGTGTAAGTGAAAGAAGCCAGAAATAGATGAATACAAATTATATAATTCCACTTCTATTAAGTTTGAGAATAAACACAATTTATCTAATAGAACACACAATAGAAATTGCCTCTACTCCGTGGGAGAAATTGACTAAAAAGAGGCAAGGAAAAACTTTTCTAGGAAGATGAAAATATTCTCTGTCTTGATTTGGTATGGGTTACCAGGACATACACATTTATCAAGACTCATTGAACTGTACATTTAGAATGCACATTTGTGCGCTTCACCATACATAAATTAAATTTCATTTTAGACAGAAAGTTATAAAAATGGCACAAGAAGAGTAATAAGAATAGCTGACATTTATTGAGCACTTGTTCTGTACTAAAATTATTACTATCCTCTGTGCAGAATCTTCCAGCCCTTGCATTTAGATTGGTGGTATCTCGTATTAAGTGCTTCAGTGATGGTGGCTATTATTATAAATACATAAAATATGCCAAAATACTTAGAGGATAAGGGTGTCATAATATAATCCTCTGGAAAGTCACAAAATTACACCATTTTTTCACTCTTTTTTATCCAAATGAGGATAATATCATTGCAATGATACTATGTCATCACTCATAAGATCTGTTTTTATATCATGGCATTTTTTATCAGTTTTTATTTTTAGTACTTCAACTTCTGATAGCCACTAAAAACTTGATCTGTACCTTTATTTGCAACAATAAAATGAAAACCTGACTAAAATTGAAGGGGTCAGGACAGTTAAACCAATTTTACTGGCTTTTATAAAAAGCTTAAAGGAATAACCTCCTAAGGTCGGAATGCCTTTTTCTCTAGACAGGAAAAAGGCATCATAAAAGGATACTTACTGGGTTCATAAAATTCAAATGAATATATTATTACCAAGTTTCACAATATTAAAAGACAGATGATGAAAGGAGAAATAAAATACATGGAAGAAAATTGAAATTGATCATCAAAAATGCTAGGTATAAGAACCCTAGAAAATTCACTGGTAAACCAATTAGAATTGCATTACAGTTCAAATGATTACCATAAAATCTAATATTATTTAATATGAGATTTCATTTTTCTATTTTCCCATGTAAAAGACAGAGCTTAGCCAAGTATACTTAAAATTCTTGTCATTTATCAAGTGTCTGGTAGCCTAAAATAAATCAAACTCTGGAATTGTTATATAATAGTTATTCTGGTTAATTTGACTAATTTATGTGCCCCTTAATCATTTTTTGTCGAGTCACTAAATGAACAGAAAGCAATGATTTTTATCTATGATGCTAATCATCAGAGCCATTCTGTCTTTACATCTCTTTTGTAATCACTTCAGTTCTATAAAATGGAAGCAGACACCAAATGAAGCTTCCATTGCTTATGTAACTGATGTCAACTATAAAACATTCAAATAAACTGCAACAATCTATAAAATCAGACCTTCAGGTAGGCTACCAAAGAGCAAAATAAGTCCTTCTCTTCCACATCAGCAGTTTTTGTCACTTATGTGCTAAGTTAGTGATGCAATTATTTTTTTAAGTACATGACTATAGTTTTTATATCCCTTACCACACACTGCCTCATATTTTTAAGAAACACGATAACAATACTATGTCTACAATTACATGTTTTATGAAATTGGATCTTATTTGATATAACAGTAAATAATGATGAGCTCTTTAACATTAATAGACTATTTTTGGAGCAGTTTTGCTTTAGAGAAACACGGAACAGAAAGTACAGAGTTCCTATACACGTCCTCTTCTCTGTGTCCCCCCACAGATTCCCTTATTATTAACAGCTTTCATTAATGCGGCACATTTGTTACAACTGACGAACCAATACTGATAGATTGTTATTAATTACAGTCTATAGTTTACATTAGACTACACTCTGTATTGTACAGCTCTATACATTTTAACAAATGCATAAAGTCACATATTCATCAATATTTTATCATAAAGAATAGTTTCAGTGCCCTAAAAATCTTCTTTACCTATTCATCCTCCCTGCAAATCTTTTGCAATCACTTATTCTTTTACTGTCACTATAGTCTTGCCTTTTCTGAATGTTATACAGTTGGAATCACATAACATGTAGCCTTTTCCGACTGCCTGCATTTACTAAACAATACGCACTTAAAGTTCTTCTATATCTTTTCATGGCTTGACAGCTTTTTGTTCATAACTGACAAAGCATCCATTATATGATTATACCACAATTTATCTGTTCACCTAGGACAGGACATCTTTGTTTCTTCTAAATTTTGGCAATTATGAAAAAGTCGCTATCAAAATTTTTGTGAAAATTTTTTCTGTAGACATAGATCTTCAACTCATTTAAGCAAATATCAAAGAATTCTACTGCAGAATCATAGAGTTTAGATTTGCAAGAAACTTTCGAACTGTCTTCCAAGGTGAGTATATCATTGGGTTTTTCCACCAAATATTAATGAGAGTTTTGTGCTCCATATCCTCATCAGTATTTAGTGCAATCAGTGTTTTTAATTTTTGCCATTGCAATAGTAGCAACACTGTCATTGTTGTTTTTATTTCAATTGTCTCGTGACATACAATGTTAAACATCTTTTTGTATATTTATTTGTGCAAGATCATTTGAGTTTGTTGGTGAATTCTACCAAACATTTAAGGAAGAAATGGTACCAATGCTCTACTATCTGTTTCAGAAAATAGAATCGAACTACTCTTGTTTTATATGAGGCCAGCATTACTTTCATACAAAAACCAAACAAATAAATAACAAGAAAGGAAAAATGCAGACCAATATTTCTGATTGAACATAAATGCAAAAATCTTCAAAAAAGTATTAGTAAAGTCAATCTGCCTATGCATAAAAATAATTATGCACCCTGACCAAATTGGATTTATTCCAGGTATGCAAGGCTGGTTCAGTGTTTGAAGATCAACCAATGAAATCTATCATATTAACATGCTAAAGAAGAAAAATCATATTCTCATATAAATAGATGCAGAAAACACATGTAACAATACTCCACACCTGAAATCAGCCAAATTATCCACAGAACTGATATTTATGGTTTCTTTTGAATAAACATAAAAATTGACTCTTCCAGTCTTAAAACTCAAGAATGTTACATTTGTCTTATCCGAATTCCTTTCTCAGGAAACCAGCTATCAGGACTCCTAAATAATATCAAGAAACTGAAACTTACTGAGTCATCGCATCTGGACAATAGGACCCCGGACCCCTCACCCATCATGATTGCCTAAGTCATTAGTGCCTGTTGACAATTCTTCATTTCTCCTCCCTAATTCCTGTGTTCCTGTATGTAGTTACATTTCTTGCCTGCTATATTAACCCCTGATTTTAGTTGGTCAAGGAGATGGTTTGAGACTGATCTCCCACCCCCTCAGCTGCAGCATCTAATTAAAGCCTTCTTTGCTGGCAATATTCCTTGTCTCAGCGATTGGCTTTCTGTGTGGTGAGCAGCAGGATCTAGACTGAACCCTTGGCTCTTTAGTAGCAAACTCTAGATACCATCTAGTGATGAGTCCATTGAAGACATTCTTCATCTTTGATAAAGGATTTATTATTATTATTTCTGGCATTTTATTTTGATTCTTTGAGTTACATCCCTCTGTGATATAATTTGGTTCTGTCACCACCCAAATCTCATCTCCAACTATAATTCCCACATGTCAAAGGGACCTATAATTCCCAAGTGTTGAGGGAGGCAGGTGACTGGGTCAAGAGCAGTTTTCCCCATGCTATTCTCATGATAGTGAGTGAGTTCCCATGAGATCTGATGGTTTTATAAGTGTTTGACCATTCCTCTTTCACATGGTCACACTCTCTCCTGTTGCCTTGTGAAGAAGGTGTCTGTAATTTTCCTGAGGCCTCCCAGCCATGCAGAACTGTGAGTCAATTAAGCCTCCTTTCTTATAAATTACCCACTCTCAAGTAGTATCTTTATAGCAATGTGAGAATGAACTAATAGAGTAAATTGGTACTGCAGAGAGTTGGGTACTCTAAAGATACTTGAAAATGTGGAAGCAACTTTGAAAGTGGGTAATGGGCAGAGACTAGAAGAGTTTGGAGGGCTCAGAAGAAGACAGGAAAATGTGGGAAAGTTTGGAGCTTCCTAGAGACTTGTTGTATGGTTCTAATCAAAATGTTGATAGTGATGTGAACAATGAAGTCCAGGCTGAGGTGGTCTCAAATGGAGATGAGGAACTTATTGGGACTGGAGTAACAGTGACTAATGCTATGCTTCTGAAGTTCCACAGATCTGTGGGGCAGGGACAAAATACCAACAGCAAAGAGACTGGTGGTGTTTTGTCCCTGCCCTAAAGATCTATGGAACTTTGAATTTGAGAGAGATGATTCAGGGTATCTAGTGAAAGAAATTTCTAAGCATCAGGGCATTCAAGACTGATTTGGATTTTTCTGAAAGCATTTAGTTTTATGCATTCACAAAGAGATGGCTTGAAATTGAATCTTACGTGTAAAATGGACGCAGAGCGTAAACGTTTGGAAAATGTGCAAGCTGACAATGTGATAGAAGAGGAAAACCCATTCTCTGGGGAGAAGTCAAGCAGAATGCAGAAATTTGCATAAGTAACAAGGAGCTGAATCTTGGTCTCCAAGACAATGGGGAAAATGTTTCCAGGGCAGGTTAGAGATCTTGGTGGCAAACTCTCCTGCTACAGGTCTCAAGGTCTAGGAGAATAAATGGTTTTATGGGCCAGGCCCAGGGTTCCCACTACTCCATGCAGCCTTGGGACATGGTGCCTTCATCCCAGCCACTTCAGCTCTGGTTACAGCTAAAAGGGGCCTAGGTATAACTCAGGCAGTTGCTTCAGAGGGTGCAAGCCCCACATCTAGGCAGCTTACATGTAGTTTTGGGCCTCTGAGTACAGAGAAGTCAAGAATTGAGGTTTGATAACCTCTACCTAGATTTCAGATGTATGGAAATGCCTAGATGTCCAGGTAGAAGTCTGCTGCAGGGGTGAAGCCCTCATGGAGAACCTCTGCTGGGACAATGAAGAAGAGAAATTAGGTGTTGGAGCTGTCACACAAGTGGGCACTGCCTAGTGGAGCTGTGAGAAGTGGGCTACTGTCCTCCAGACCCCAGAATGGTAGATCCATCAACAGCTTTCATTTTGTGCCTGGAAAAGCCACAGGGACTCAATATCAGCCTATGAAGGAGCTGCTCAAACAAAAAGAAATCTCAAAGCTCAAAAATGATCTCCTTTGACTCCATGTCTCATATCCAGGGTGCACTGAATGAACGGGTGGGCTCTTCATTTAGCGTGCCCTGGATATGAGACATGAAGTCAAAGGAGATTATTTTCAAGCTTTGAGATTTAATTACTGCCCTGCTGGATTTTGGACTTCCATGAGACCTGTAGCCCCTTTGTTCTGGCCAATTTCTCCCATTTAGAATGGGATCATTTACCCAGCGCCTATACCCCTGTTGTATCAAGGAAGTAATTAACTTGTTTTTGATTTTACAGGTTTATAGGTGGAAGAAACTTGCCTTGTCTCAAATGAGACTTTGTACTTGGACTTTTGAGTTAATGCTGTGATGAGATAAGACTTTCTGGGACTGTTGGGAAGGTATGATTGGTTTTGAAAAGTGAAAAACATGAGATTTGCAAGGGGCAGGGGTGAAATGATATGGGTTCAGTTCTGTGTCCCCACCCAAATCTTATCTAGAATTGTAATCCCTACATGTCAAGAGAGAGACCTGTAATACCCACGTATTGAAGGAGAAAAGTGATTAGATCATGGAGGAAGTTTCTCCTATGCTGTTCTCATGATAGTGAGTTATTAGGAGATCTGATGATTTTTTAAGTGTTTGACAGTTCCTCCTTCACATACTTAAACTCTGTCCTACCACCTTGTGAAGAAGGTACCTGCTTCCCTTTCTGCCATGATCATAAGTTTCCTGAGACCTCCCTAGACATGCAAAACTGTGAGTCAATTGAATCTCTGTAATTTACAAATTACCCATTCTCAGGTAGTATCTTCATAGCAGTGTGAGAACAGACTAATATACTCCCCATTATCATCCATCCATTTTTGCATATTGTCCACTTTTCCCATTAATGTCCATAGCATATTAATCATAGCTATTTTAAATTCCCAGTCTAATCATTCTAAAATCTCTACTACATCTGAGTCTTGTTCTAATGCTTCTTTCATTTCTTCACCTTGTTTTTTGTTTGTTTGTTTTTGTTTTTGTTTTTTTTTGTTTTTTGGGTTTTTTGGTTTGTTTGTTTTGGTATCACTTGTCATTTTTCGTAGAAAGCTAGACACAATACATCAGATAAAAACAAATGATATAAACAAGTCCTTAATGTGAGGCATTACATTAATCTGGCTAGGAGTTAGATTAATGTATGTCTACCATTTGCTGTAGCTATGCTGTTAGAAGCTAAATTTCATCCAGTGTTCTTGTTTTTGACTCTATGGTTGTCTTTGGGTTTCTGCAGAGACTTCTTCTTAAAAAGGGTCTGAGACTTTAAGTTATTTCTGCAAATTGTAATCTCTTGTTATTATGTAAGAACCATATTGGTGTGGTGGTAAGGTGGGTGGGGAAGTGGAAAGAAGCATTCTAAAATCCACATTTGGTCTCAGTCTGTACACAGCCTACAACCCTGGCTGTGACCTCCACAAGTGCTTCTCAGCTATTTTCACCCACTTAGGTGAGACAGAAGCTGGAGTGAGATTGAGTTGATATTTCCCTTCCCCGGGTCAGTTAGGATCTGGTAAAACCCAAGCGAGTTAGGCTCTGGTGAAATAGTGTCTCTCGAGGGAAGTCCTTTGTTAAGGAGAGCAAAGTGCTCTAGATGTCCTTCAAAACTATTTAATTTTTTCTCTCCCTCTCAGAAAAGCGAGGTGCTTTTTCTGTGATCTTCATAAGCCCTTAATGTGAGGTGTTATGTTTATCTGTCTAGGAGTTAGTTTTTGTTTGTTATTTTGTGTAGCTGTCATGTTAGAATCTACATTCCCTCTAGTGTTCTTGCTTTTGCCTCCACGGTTGTCTTTGGGGTTCTGGATATACTTCTGAGTACCTGATGGGGTTCCTAGAAGTAAAATTTACAAAAGTGTACTCTGCCTCCTCAAAAGAAAAGAAAGCTCAGGCCTCCAGGAGGTTTTCTTCTTCCAAGCTAACCTAGGCTGCCTTTTAGCCATTAGTCAATTACCCTTTAAGCATTACTATCAGATCTGGCAGTATATTCTGCAACTCATAAGCAGTACTCCCTCCACTTGCTTGCCTCTTCTGTTTTGGGGGCAGTGATTTGCTTTGTAATATCAATTCTCTGAAGAATCTTAAAAGAGTTACTAACTTTCAGTTTGTTCAGCTTATCTTGCTGTGAGGATTTCTGCAACCAAGCAGCTTGGTTTTAAAATCTATTTTAAAACTTGTTTTTGCTTTTCTGTCATCTTAGACTTAAAATGTACTTTGAAACTCTTTGTTTCCCTCCCTTCTCACCAGGCACTCCTTTGCCCTGCGCTAACTTATTTAAATATGCGCTTGCTCAGAAATTTTAGGGGATAACCTTGAAATATACCAGACAGGAAGACTAAGCAGCATAAGTCTCCCCAGCTATGGATTACCTCAAGGCAATCAATCTACAATGCGGCCATTGTCAAGACGGTACCGGCCCACACTCTAGTTGGACAATACCTCAAGATAGCCACTGGAACGAAACAGGGAAACCCTGTACCTGCCCAACTCCCACATACTTCTGATGCCAAGTTTCTCTTCTTTTTTTTTTTTTTTTTTTTTTTCCCTGAGACAGAGTTTCGCTGTTGTTACCCAGGCTAGAGTGCAATGGCGCGATCTCGGCTCACCGCAACCTCCACCCCCTGGATTCAGGCAATTCTTCTGCCTCAGCCTCCTGAGTAGCTGGGATTACAGGCATGCACCACCATGCCCAGCTATTTTTTTGTATTTTTAGTAGAGACGGGGTTTCACCATGTTGACCAGGATGGTCTTGATCTCTTGACCTTGTGATCCACCCACCTCAGCCTCCCAAAGTGCTGGGATTACAGGCTTGAGCCACCGTGCCCTGCCAAGTTTCTCTTCTTAAACCCACTCACTTGCCTACAATTTTGAAATTATTTTTGGTAATTTTAATAACAATGGAAATGGCATAAGCCTGGCCATTTTCAAATTGCTAGCATTTGAATAAAGTTGCATTGCTTTCACCAAACCTCAGTTTTTGTATTTTGCATTTCAAGCAGCAAGCAGCCAGAGCTGAGTTCAACTATAAATTTGGTACTCTGTGTGAGGAGTAGTGCATTCAGATGGTTTAGCCTCCCCATGTGAAAAACTCTCTGGTTTCCAAAAAGTAGAGCAACTGGCTATGGCAGTGTGCCAGGGCTTACCCACTTAACACTACCAGGCAGAGTGACCGTTGCTCATAAATTCCAGCTGTTCATAGCTGATTCTGTGGCTGAAAATCCAGGCATCCCCTCAGCAGCAGCTACCAAGGTGTTTTTGTCTTGGGTATCTTTCTCTCTTCCTCCTTCACCCTACCCGAGTGGCATCAGCTGCATGCAATGATGTGCTGATGCAGGGAAAGATACATCTGGGAAATTAATGGGCTTCAAGGCTTGGTAAGTCAATCAGTGCACCTAGAAATCCTCTGTCTCTGCTGCACGGACTTTCTGTGCTGTTTGGACTAGCATGGGTCGTTCATAGTGCCATTTTTGGCTTATATGCCACTTGGACCTTGCATGAGTCATCTGTCATGCCTTTTGGCCTTGAGACAAGATTTTAGAACTTCCCACTCAATCTTTCCCTTTGTGGGAATTGATTTAGGAGTACTCTGTCTATTTGAATTCAATTATGCTTGCGTCTGCATTTATATTTGTGTCTGTTTCAATTTACTACTGTAAAAGTGATTGGTATGGTCTTTATCCCATCTGCAGGTTCAGGTCCCACCAGCCGAAATGAGCCTGGTTGTCTAAAAGCATCAAGGTAGTCCATGCCTCTCCTTGTTAGGAGAAGAACAGGTCTCGCCATCCTGGCTCCTGACTTTTTACCTTCTTTCGGACTTGAAAGTATTCCCCATACTTGTGTTACTGTTGGTGGGAGAGGAACAGGAAATGTGTGAGCTTTTCTGCAGGCGATCTAGATGGACCTGGAATCTTGTTGGTTTCTCCCTGTGTTAGTTTATGTAACAAAACAGGATCAATACTACCTGGGTCCAGTCCCTGCATAATCCTCATTCTAACCCATTTTCTCTTTTTGTTTGCTTAATTTGTCACCTTATCTGTTGTCACTCTGTCTCATTTCAATGGGTATAAGAATTAATCTACAACCTAGCCATTGTCAAGATGATGACAGCCCACAATCAAGTTGGACAGTAACTCAAGATAGCCGTCGAAACAAGACACTGAAACCCTGTACCCTGCTCCACTCCCACATACTTGGATCTGGTATAAGATTGAAGTATTAGGAAGGGCTGTGCAGACCATTGCCAACCACTGGCCTATTTGAGGAACTCTCTCTTTGAAATCTTTGGCTGTTGTGGCCACGTGACAAAGCTTATACAAGTATGCTTACTGAGACTGTGAATGGCATTATATACACAATGAGTTCCAGACTAGAGGAGTTCATCCAGCCCCTGGCCCTTTGATCGAGGAAGAACCCAATATAGAGACAAAATTGGTGGCAAAGTTTCCACTCCAACTGAAAAACCTTCTGGGGCATATCTTGGCCAATTGGAAGGCCTATAGGAATAAGCCTGTGACTAAAAAGAAAAGGATTTCTTATTATAATACCACCTGGCCTTTGCATAGACTGGATGATGATGCATATTTGCCTCTAAACGAAAGACTTCAACATTATACCCTATTACAATTGGAGTTGTTCTGTCAGAGGTTTGAGAAATGGGGAGAAATACCTCATGTCGAGGTTTTCATGCTATTGCATAACCAGGACGCAGGTCATTAGGGGTGGGAGTAGCTATACAAAGAGACGAGAATGAAGCCCTTTCCAAGCAAGACACAGATCAGGAAGCAAAGAATGATGAGGAGATGGGCCTCTTCAATGCTTTAAATCCCCTTCCTCCAGCCCAAGCCCCTTATGTGGCTACTCCAGCCTGAGCTGCCTCGGTGTCACCATCGGAAGCCCTGGGCCGGGAAGAAGGGGCAACAGCCTCAACTCAACAGAATGTGAAGGGATTGGAATGTTCTTCTGCTCCGAGACCTGACAGGGCACCCAGTGGCCTTACTGTTACTAGGGCAGGGCAATATCTAATGAAACAATGCCCACCCACAGACAACAGGGCAGTCTGCTGGAAATTATTGAAATTATAGTCTGTTTTCTGCATCTGACTTGCTTAATTGGAAAAGCTCCAATCCACCCTTTAGAGATGACCCTCAGAACTAATCTCTTTGCCTCTAACTTTGCGACCCACCAGCCCACCTGTACAGCCCCTGTTAAACAGACTTTTGACAGTAGATGAGAGAAGGCTGGTGATAGACGAGGTAAATAAGGAGGCTTAGCACCTTCATCGGAAAAATTCCAACAGAATTCCCAACCCTACTTGGACAACTCCATTTGTGGATCCCAATTGAAACCCCAAAAATGGGGATATGGTCCTGCTGGGGCCTATAAGACATGTATCCTGGAAGGACTTAAAAAAGAGTTGTCAAAATGGAATAATTTGAATAAAATTCAGGCAGCTATCTGAAAGACAAATGAAGACCCTTCTGATTTCTTACAGCACACTGACAAAACTTACAAATAAATATACAGATATTATATACAGATATAAACTAAGAGGCTCTCAAAAATTTGAGGGTGATAAACATGACCTTCATTCAACAGAGTGCCTCTGTCAAAAACAGGAAACCAGGTAAACAAGACAGGGCACTTGGTATAAACCCTTTGCATTAGGTTGCTCTTGTACTGCTGTGAAGGAATACCTGAAACTAGGTAATTTATACTTTTTTAAAAAAAGAGATTTTATTGGCTCCTGCTTCTCCAGGCTGTACAAAAATGGTGCAGGCATTTTCTTGGCTTCTGGGGAGGCCTCAGGGAGCTTTTACTCATGGCAGAAGGTGAAGCAGGAGCAGACACATCAACACAATGAAAGCAGGAGCAAGTGAGAGGTGATAGGTGCCACATACTTTAAACAACAAGATCATGTGAGAACTTATTCTCTACCACAAGTATAGCACCAAGCCATGAGGGATTTGCTCCCATTACCAAAGCACCTCCCAACAGGCCCCACCTCCAGCACTGGGGATTACATCTCAGCATGAGATTTGGAGAGAACATCCAAGACCTATCACTCTCCCAGTTGGGTGATATTGCCTTCAGGATATACAATACTAGGGAAACTAAAAGGCTAAAGCTAGACACGGTAAATTTAGAAACTTTGGAGAAAAACTCATGCCAAAAGAGGGAGGCGAGGTGGTCAGAACACGGCCTTGGGTAGCAACCAATGTGCCTACGTAAGGAAGGAGGCCACTGGAGATCTGACTGCCCCCAAACTAAGGAAAGGACAAAAGAAGGGGTTGCTAAGAATGAAGTTTGAAGTAGATGATAGAACAGTACTATGCTTCCAATAATTAATCACAGTGCCTCTAAATCTTTCAGAGCCAGTTAAAATTTCCCCACAGGATCCCGAGGTAAAACGACAGTGGGACACAAGCTGATTGTTTTTTTTGTTAATATGAGCACACATTATTCGATTTTAAACATGCCAGAAGCAAAAAGCCCAAAAATGACAGTACTCCTGATGGGGATTGCAAGTAGAATGCAGCAAAAGGTTTTCTTACAACCATTAGAATGCTAACTAGGGTCTTTGGAATTGAGGCACAGTTTCCTTTCTGTGCTAGAATTCCCTATCCCATTGCTGGAATGAAACTTGCTTTGTAAATTAAATGCGTAAGTGACTTTTTCCCCAGAAAAGCAGCAATTACGCCTACAGGTCCCACTGAAACAAGCACTGCAGCTGCAGATACTACTCACTAACCCCAACAAAGAGAAGAACCCATACTCTGGAAAGCAACAAATGAGTGAATAACTGTGTATTGGCAGACAGGATCCCTGGCCAAGCTAAGAATGTGCTGCCTGTACATACAGAGATAAAAGAAGGAATTAAAATATCTTGGATAAAAACAATCTCCACTAAAATGAGAATCCTTCAATGGAATTCAGCCTGAATTGCAAAAATTTCTTTAAAAATGGGCTGATTCATCCCTGCAGATCTGCATATAACACTCCTATCCTGCCTGTGAAAAATCCCCACTGGAATGAATACCCTGTTGTACAGAATTTAAGAGTTATTAATGAAATTGTCCAGTATATTCATCTGACTGTACTTAACACATACACCCTATTGACTGCCATTCCCAGAAACTATAGATGATTTTCAGAAATGGACTTAAAGGATGCCTTCTTTATATCCCATTTGAAGTAAAGTATCAACCGCTATTCATCTTTGAATGGCAAGACCCAGAAACAAAAGCAACTTTCAGAACTGTTGGACAGTGTTACTTAAAGGTTTTTAAAATTTGCCGACCCTTTTTGGTGAAATACTGGAAAGAGACTTAAAAAATTTGCAATTAGATGAGGAAGTCTGCTACAGTATATAGATGACTTGCTGCTAGCAAGCTCAAGCTATGATAAATGCCTGGCCAATACCATCTTGGTTTTAAACCATCTGGCATAATGCAGACATAAAATGTCTCCTCAGAAGGCTCAAATCTATAGTGATATGTCTAGGGTTTCCATTAAAACAGGGAAAAAGAAGCCTGATTTCAGACAGAAAACAGGCAATAGCAGCCGTAAAGTCCCCTGAAAATAGGAGGCAATTGTGGGGATTCTTGGGTATGGCAGGCTTTTGCCAAATTTGGATCCCCAACTTCACACTTATGGCCAAGCTCCTCCATGAAGCCCTAAAAAGATTAGATTTTCAAACCCTGCACTGGACGGTAGAATGCCAATAGACATTTGACACTATTAAAGAAAATCTAGGGTCAGCCCTGGCTCTGGTATTGCCAAATCCCCAGAAGTCATTCAAACATTATGTACAAAGAGCAGAATAGAGGGCTGTGAATGCTATTCCAAATGTTGGGGGACACCTCACAACCTATAGCCTATTTTTCTAAACAATTGAATCAAATGACTAAAGAATGGATTCCTTCTATCTGGGCAGTGACTGCCACTTGTGAAATTCTGCAAGAAAGTTTAACCCTGGGACAGTCCTTCGCCATGTTTGTGCCCCACCAGGTGTTAACTTTGCTAGAAAAGAAGGGAGGCCACCAGCTTACTATAGAGCAAATGGGTAAATACCAGGCCATCCTTCTGGAAGGCCTAAATATCACCAATATCACCTTATAAACCACCATAGCCTTCAGTTCAGCCACCTTGCTTCTGGTCACTGATCCTGATCAAGAACTGAAACACAATTGTCTAGAAATCTTTGGTGTGGTTTATTCTAGCAGGTGGACCTGTCAGATGGACTGATGATCACTCCAGACTGGGAGCGCTATACTGGTGGAAGCAGCTTCATAGAATATAGACACCAAGACACGAAGGTATGCAATGGTGACCACAGGTAAGGTAATAGAGGCTCGTGCCCTTCCTGCTGGCACTTCAGCACAACTGTGCTGATTGCTCTCACCAGAGCTTTGGAATTGTCCCAGGGAACGTGAATAAACATTTACACTGGCTCCAAATATGCCTTCATGGTGATACATGCCCATGGGGCTCTTTGGAAAGAACAAGTCCTCTTGACCTCAGGAAATAAGAACATTAAGGCATCCAGTGGAGATCCTTTCCCTGCTGGAAGCAGTACTCCACCTGCTCAGGTCACCATAAAAAAAATTAAAAAAAAAAAATTAAAAACCCAGGGCATCAAAAAGATGGTTCCCAAATAACCAAAGGGAACCAAGCAGCCAACAAAGATACAAAGTTGGCTGCCTGAGAAGCACAAGTGCTTGGGGGCTCTCATCCCTTTTAGACTTACCAGACTCGGGCCTCACTATACTAAGGAGGATGAAGAGTATGCCCATGACTGGGGGTTACCTAACACAGACCCCGGTTCACCTGGAAAGACTACACTCATCGGGTGATGAGGCTCCTGAGACCTTGGTTGATTCAATTCTCAAACATTTACATTTACATCCATTATGGAAGGGATACCTAAGTTTACTTAATATGGCCCTACCTCAAAGGGCCACACAGTTGGAGAACCATCCAGAAAATCACACAAGGATACTACCTTTGTGCAAAAAATAATCCCAAAACTGAACATAGTCCATCCAAGAAAGGAATTCAACACCAAAGGCTGAGTCCATTTGAAGACTGGTAGGTTGGCTTCACACAGAGGCCCAGAGCAAGTGAAAACTATAAATTTCTACTTAATGTTTGTAGATGTGTTCTCAGGATGGATTGAAGCATACCCCCACTGAGTCTGAAAAGGCCACAGAAGTAGCAAAAGCTTTGCTAAATGAAATAACTCCTAGCTTTGGACTTCCTTGTTCTATATAATGTGATAGGGGTTCTTCTTTTGTTTCCAAGATTACCAGGAGGATAAGTCAAGCATTACAGATGAAATAGAAATTGCATTCATCATGGAATCCACAGTCAACAGGAAAGACAGAGAAAATAAACCAACCTTTGAAAAAAAATGGTAGCTAATCTCTATCAAGAAATGGATTTAAGTTGGGGAAGGGTCATATCCATTGCCTTTATCGGAGAAGTGCCCTGAAGCAGTCTAGGGTTAACCCCTTTTAAATTTGTTTAGAGAAGTCCCTTCCAAACTTCCTTCCTGGGAATCCCACCTTTAGATCTAGCAGGTGAGCCAAGACTTAAACAATAAAAACGACAATTAGGGGAGACATTACTAGCTATGCATCAGTTTTCCCTTTCCGGGTCTGCATATCCCGCAGACAGGCCTCTTCACCCTTTCTACCCAGGAGATAGTGTTGCTGAAGTCTTGGAAAAACAAAGGACAAGACCAACAGCTGCTGAAAAGTAGACAGAATCTGAACATACTGCTAGCTCATTAGTGAACCTGTCTAGAGGTAAGCCATGGATACATTATATTCACATGAAGGCTGCACCTTCTCCACCTCAAGTAACCAACCTGCTTGAACCTGTGAATCAGAGAGAGACCCAAATTATTTCTTAGAAAGAACCTTGAAAATAAATAGAAACCTCTTTCTTTGCTCTCATAAAATAAAGCTCTTATTAGTTTTTATCGTAATAAATGAGTTTTTTGTGCCCACTAAAACTGGTAATTTTTTTTCCTGCAGGGGCACAACACTATGCAAACAGTTTACAACACGATAATTTGCTGAATCTCTGAACCTCTGAAAACATTCATTAAAATTCTTAAAAATATGCCAGACACTGTAGTTCATGTCTATAATCCCAACACTGGGAGGTCAGCGTGGGAGAACTG
This sequence comes from Saimiri boliviensis, assembly GCF_048565385.1. Taxonomy (NCBI): domain Eukaryota; kingdom Metazoa; phylum Chordata; class Mammalia; order Primates; family Cebidae; genus Saimiri; species Saimiri boliviensis. The sequence continues at coordinate 27,869,894 of NC_133452.1, read as the reverse complement.
CTGAGCCCAAGAGTTCAAGAGCAGCCTAGGCAACATGGCAAGCCCCTGTCTCTATAAAAAACTTTAAAAATTAGCCAGGCATGGTGGTGCATGCCTGTTGTCCCAGCTACTCAGGAGCCTAAGCAGGAGAATCACTTGAGCCAGGAGGTTGAGGTTCCAGTGAGCTATAGTCACACCACTGCACTTCAGCCTGGATGACAGAATGAGACCCTGACTCAAAAAACAAAAGTTATTAAACAATAGGGTGGTGTGATGGCTTACACAACCAGGAGCAATGTGATCAATTGGTCAATTAGTAAAACTCTCAGCAATTCCAGACATGGGAAGCCTTTCTCAATGAATATCACATAAGAATATGTGAATAGCTGATAATCACTTTGCAACTAAATCCTAAGATAAAGTCTAGCAGTTCTCACACTGTAAAGAAGTTTTTCTTCATAACTGGGATGATTTCATTTGGTTGACATCAACTGCAGGACAGTTGAGTCAAATAGCTCCTCTATACTAGAAGCATTGAAAGGATACCTGTGACTCCGGACCCAATCTTATTTGAATCATGAGCTTGATTTCCCAAGAACACTGTTAGCATACCATAGTTTTGCAAGCCACAGATTTGTTTGCCACAGATTGGCCTCACTGTTCTGGCTTAAACTGGTATGATTCCAATAGCACCATATGGTTGTGTGGCCCAAACCTCTTACCTTTGTTGCCATTGGAATGGCTAGGACAATGTACTTTACCTTTCCCATGGGTGCAAGAGTAATGGACAAAGTACACTGACAAATTTGCTAATCTCCCACAACCTAATTAAGAGATGGACCAGATCCATATTTTACTGGTATGACCATTTGGCTTCAATCCTAATGCCAATAGCATGGATTGAAGATGTCATCCAATATATAGAAACCCTTACAAATTATACCTGGTGGGCTCTCAATGACAGCCTCCAAAGTATCTCCTTAGTAAACTCTGAGATGACCCATGTGCAAGAAGCTGTTCTGCAGATCTGCATGGCTTTGGATATCTTTGCTGCACAAAGAGGACCTTGTGCCATTATTAAAACGGAATATGGTGTATATATCCCAGGTAACTCAGGGAACATCTCTATCCCTCTAGGATATGTACAAACAAATTAATGCTATGTCTGACCCTGTGATGTCACCAGACCAATGGCTATCTTACTTGTTTGGGTTAAGAACTTATTGGTGGAAAAAGCTGCTCATAATTCTAGCCATGATTTTAGGAACAGGTGTGCTTCTTTGCTGGGGATTATACTGTTACCATACATTCTGTAGGAATGTGAGGGCTCATGAGCCCTCCAACAGATCTCGCCTGTAAGTCCAGGTACTCAGGAATATTTTCAAATCCAGGTAGACTCGTTCCATTCCAATGACCCCTGATTACATCCTCATCTACAAGGAAGTAGCTAGATAGAATACATCACCCACTTTCTAAAGAAACGGAACAAAATTTGATAGCGGGAGTTGTAATTGAGTGGCTTGGCTTTAAAATGCATTTAAAACTTATCTTTCCTTCTCTCTCAGCTTAATCTTCAAGTGTATTTTGAAACTGTTTCTCTCCTTTCTCACCAGGCACTCCCTTGCACTGCATTCACGTATCTAATTATGTGCCTGCTTAGAAATTCCAGGAGCTAATCTTGAAATAAACTAGGCAGGAAGACTCACCAGCAGAATTCTCCCCATCTAAGGATTACCTATAGCAATTAATCTACTGGCCATTGTCAAGATGGCACCAGCCCACACTCCGGGTAGACAATTGCCTACAATAGCCATGAAAACAAGATATGGAGACCCTGCGCCTTGCCCCACACTTGCATACTTCTCAAGCCAAGTTTCTCTTCTGAAACACACTCACTTGCCTACAATTTTGAAATAGTTTTTGGAGGCATGAGCCCGGCCATTTCCCAACTTCCAGCATTTGAATAAAGTTGCTTTTCTTTCACCACACCTCACTTCTTGAATTTCCAGTGGTGAGCAGCTGGACTTGAGTTCAGTTACATTTCTATTTCTGGCTCAGACCTCTCTCCACATTCCTTCTCCACTTTCCTTCACTGACATCTCAAATTGAACATGCTTCAAACTGAATTCTTGATATTTCTCCCCAAAATCTGTTCTGCCCACAGCGTTCTCCATTTAATTTATGAAATATCATCCTTCCTGTTATTCCAACCAAAAAATCTGAAACCTTTGTTTACTCTTCTTTCTCCCAAATATTACATCAAATTAATCATGAAATCTTTTTGACTATTTTTTAAAAATACCCAAAACAGACCACTTATCACCTCAGTTGCCACTAGCCTGATGTGAGTGGCCAATATCAGTCTTGTCTACACTAGTTTTAACTGGTGTATCTGACTATATTTTTGCAACCCTCCCTACTCCCATACCCATACTCCCACAGCATCTATTCTTGACAAAGTAGCCAGGTTCCTGGATAAAAACATTTCATATAGTAAAGTTGGCTGTATTAGCTTATTTTCACATTGCTGATAAACACATACCTGAGACTGGGCAACTTACAAAAGAAAGACGTTTAATAGACTTACACTTCTACATGGCTAGGGAGGCCTCACAATCATGGCAGAAGGTGAAAGGTGCTTCTTACATGGCAGCAGCATGAGAAAGAATGAGAGCCAAGTAAAACAGGTTTCCTCCTATCAAACCATCAGATCTCATGAGACATAATCACTATCAGGAGAACAGGATGGGAGAAACCTCCCACGATTCAATTATCTCCCATGGTGTCCCTCCCATAATGTGTGAGAATTATGGGAGTACAATTCAAAATGTTATTTGGGTGGGGACACAGCCAGACCATATCATTCTGCCTCTGGCCCCTCCCAAATCTCAAGCCCTCGCATTTCAAAACCATTCATGCCTTTCTAACAGCCCCCCAAAGTCTTAACTCATTTCAGCATTAGCTTAAAAGTCCACAGTCCAAAGTCTCATCTGAAACAAGGCAAGTCCCTTCGGTCTATGAGCCCGTAAAATCAAAAGCAAGTTAGTTACTTCCTAGATACAATGGGGACGCAGGCATTGGGTAAATACAGCCATTCCAAATGGGAGAAATTGGCCAAAACAAAGGGGCTACAGGTCTCGTGCCAAGTCCAAAATCCAGAAGGACAGTCAAATCTAAAGCTCCAAAATGATCTCCTTTGACTCCATGTCTCACATCCAGATCACACTGATGTTAAGAGGTGGGCTCCCATGGTCTTGGGCAGCTCTGCCTCTGTGGCTTTGCAGGGTATAGCCTTCCTCCTGGCTGCTTTCACAGGCTGGTGTTGGGTATCGGTGGCTTTTCCAGGCACACGATGCAAGCTGTCAGTGGATCTACCATTCTAAGGTCTAGAGAATAGTGGCCCTCTTCACACAGCTCCACTAGGCAGTGCCCCAGTAGGGACTATGTGTGGGGCTCCAACCCCACATTTGCCCTCTGCACTACCATGGCACAGGTTCTCCATCAGAGCCCCATCCCTGTGGCAAACTTCTGCCTGAACATCCAGGCATTTCCATATATCCTCTGAAATCTAGGCAGAGGTTCCCAATTTTCAATTCTTGACATCTGTACACCACCTGCAGGCTCAACTCCATAACAAAGTTGCCAAGGCTTATTGCTTGAACCCTCTGAAACCATGGCCCAAGCTATACCTTGGTCCATTTTAGACATGGCTGGAGTGGCTGGGACAGAGGTATCAAGTGCCTGTACTGCACATAGCACAGCGACCCTGGCCAGGCCCAGAAAACCACTTTTACCTCTTATTTTCCAGGCCTGTGATGGAAAAGGCTGCCAGGAAGACCCCTAATATGCCCTAGAGACTTTTTCCCCATTGTATTGAGATTAACATTCGACTTCTTGTTACTTATGCAAAGTTCTATTGCCGACTTGAATTTCTGCTCAGAAAATGGGATTTTCTTTTATATCACATTGTCAGGCTACAAATTTTCCAAACTTTTATGTTCTACTTTCCTTATAAAACTGAATGCTTTTAACAGCATTTAAGCCACACATTGAATTATTTGATGCTTAGAACTTTCTTCCATTGCATACTCTAAATCATCTCTCTTAAGTTCAAAGTTTCAGAAAACTCTAGGGCGGGGCAAAATGCCACCAGTCTCTTTGCTAAAACATAACAAGAGTTACCTTTGCTCCAGTTCCCAACAAGTTCCTTGCCTCCATCGGAGAGGAACACAGCCTCGACCTTATTGTTCATATCACCATGAGCATTTTTGGTCAAAGCCATTCAACAGGTCTCTAGGAAGTTCCAAACTTTCCTACATTTTCCTGTCTTTTTCTGAGCCCTCCAAACTGTTCCAACCTCTGTCTGTTGCCCAGTTCCAATGTTGCTTTCATATTTTTCAGTATCTTTTCAGCAGCACCCCACTGTAAAGGTACCAGTTTACTGTATTAGTCTGTTGTTGCACTGTTGATGAAGACATATCTGAGACTGAGCAAGTTACAAAACAAAAAGGTTTAATGGACTTAAAGGCTAGGCAGGTCTCACAATCACAGTGGAAAGCAAACGGTACTTCTTACATGATGGTGGCAAGAGAAAGAATGAGGGCCAAGCAAAACAGGCTTCAGGTTTCCCATTATCAAACCATCAGATCATGAGACTTATTCATGACCAGGAGAATAGTAAGAGACAAACCACTCTCATGATTCAATTATCTCCCACAGGGACCCTCCCACAGCACATGGGGATTATGGGAATATAATACAAAATGAGATTTGGGTGGGGACATAGCCAAACCATATCAATGGCAATTCTTCACAAAATCATCTCTGAATTTAATGCAATTTGAATTAAAATTTCACATAGTTTATTTATGGAAAGCTCATCAAAAAAATTCACAGAAATATAAAATTCCCAAGAATAGCTGTGATAGTTAATACTAGATGTCAACTTGATTGGATTGAAGGATTCCTAGTTGGCTGGTAATGTATTGTTTTTGGCTGCATCTGTTAGGATTTTGTCAGAAGAGACTGACATTTGAGCCAGTAAACTGGGAGAGGGAGACTAACCCTCACTGTGGTCGGACACCATCCAATCAACTGCTAGCACAGCTAGAACAAAGCAGACAGAAGGTGGGATAAGCTGGCTTGCTGAGTCTTCTGGCTTTCCTCTTTCTCCTATGCTGGCTACTTTATTCTGTCCCTTCAGCCCTTGGGCATCACACTCCAGGCTATTCTGCCTTTGAACTCCTTTGAACACCAGTGGTTTGCCAGGGACTCTCAGGCTTTTGCCCACAGACTGAAGGCTGCCCTGTTGGCATCCCTGATTTCAAGGCTTTTGGACTTGGACTATGCCACTACCAGCTTTTCTTCCTCAGCTTGCAGTTAGCCTAATGTGGGACTTCACTTTGAGATTATATTAGCCAATTCTCCTTGATAAACTCTTTTTTTTTTTTACCTGATTTATATAATCGAGGTCATCATTTATATAAATCCTTCACATGCATACATGTTTACAAACAATTCATCAGTTTTATTAATTCCCATTTTTGAACTTTTGATACCTTCCATAAGCCAACATAATACTTAAAAAAATACTGAAGCCATTAAAGATGAGTTTACTTCCACATGGCTCCATCTCTGCTTTAAAAACTCTTACACATTTATTACTGTCATGATTCAAGACTAAGTGCATTGACATCTTTAATCCAAAATCCATGAGATGCTCCATTTCTTTGACTTGATACCACTGTTGGGCTGTTTTTCCTTTTATTTGCCCATTCCTTTTTTTTTTTTTTACCTTCATGGGCATCTTTTCTTCCACTTGTTGATTAAAGTATTAGTGTTCCACAGAGTTCTGTTGTCAGCCTACTACTCTTCACACTACCTGCTTCTGGCTCAGGTATAATTTGCATATAGTAATGCCCAGATTCCCAGACCAGACCCCTTAGCAAGCTTCAAATATTTCCAATTGGATGTCTCACAGATACCTCAGAAATCACATGTCCAAAATTGAACTCAACGTTCTTGTCTCAAAATGTTTTTCTTTTTCTTTTTCTTTTTTAAAATTTCCTTATTATACTTTAAGTTCTGGGGTACATGTGCAGAATGTGAAGGTTTGTTACTTGGGTATACATATGCCATGGTGGTTTGCTGCATCCGTGTGTGTGTGTGTGTGTGTGTGTGTGTGTGTGTGTGTGTATGTGTGTGTGTGTGTATGTGTAGCTCCCATTGGTTCTGTCCCTCTAGAGAACCCTGACTAATACAGATTTTAGCCAAGGAAATCTTGAAGAAAAAGAGAAAGAGGAAGAGAAGGGGAGGACCAAGAGGCAGAGGAAAAGTTGGGAGCAGGGAAATGCAGGAGTGTAGAAGAGGGAGAAAAAAAAAGAGGGAAAGGAATCATTCCAGAGGTTACAAGATATGCTATTTCCCAGTTATTCCTGCAGATAGCATCACTATTACAGAACCTAAAACTGGCTTTTGAGATATCTTTTGTTGCATGCCTGACACATATGATGACTCTACCTGGACCCACCTGCTGCTCCTGAGGCACCACCAGAAGGGATTTAAGAGCACAGGAGAATCATTTCCCATACTCCTATGACTGCACACTTCCAACCATTCTGCAGCAAGCATCCATTGTCTAGCTATCTCCACCCCATTCCACAAACTACCTTTGAGAAAACCCTAACCTACAAGACTTCAATGAGATTGATTTGAGTAATAACTCCATCTCCCATGTGGTATAGCCACCCTTATGTCTATTAAATCATTTCTTTGCTGCAATGCCATGGTCTTTGTTTGTGCGGTGTGCAGCAAGAACCTGTTGGGCAGTTACATTACAAAGAACAGTAAAAAAGACAAGTGTTTCTGTCAAAAATGACTTTCTAAAAGTTTAGGGGGAACCTCAAAAACTCAAGTCCCTAAAATATACTGTCAAATTGAATATAAATATAGAAGAAAAACACACACACACACACACTGAGACTATTCTGCAATAATTTCTAAACGTTGTTCACATTTTCAGGAAATTTCTCACAGAAGTCAAACTGGATGCAAAAAAACAGTGGCTTATGCAAAAGAAGATGGCATAGGAAACTGATTAGTGTTGGCCCAATGCAGGAAGTGACTTTGCATTCATAAATTAATGTCTTTATGCTATATTTTTATAATTCTTCATTGTAACTGTCTTTGGATTATCCAACCTCAAATTCTAACTGTACTGAGTAAAAGCATTGCACTTATATGCACAAGTATTTATTATACTATAGTCATAACAAGAAGTTGGAATCAAAATTAATTAAATAATTCTATACCACAACAGTACAAAGGATCAGAGTTATATACAGTATCAGGAAGAGATAACCAAAATAAATTACAAATTAGAAAGCCCAAAAAATTTGTAAAATATTATATAAAATATGTCTCCAATTTTTTATTTGGAGAAAATGGTGTTCAAATATAGAAAGAACAAAAGATAATTAAATAGAATAAAAAACTAAAAAAAGAATCAAACTATAAATAGTGGTTTGTCTTTTATTTTTCTTTTCTCTTGATGTACTTTGTAAATATAGCTGGAGTATTCCTTATCCAAAATATGTGGGAACAGAAATGTTTGGATTTTAGATATTTTCAGATTTTGGAATATTTACATTATATGTACTCATTGGTTGAACGAAAGCAAGGAGTATTCACTCTGGACATTATGTTGAAGCTCAAAAATTTTGGATTTTGGAGCATTTCGGATTCTTAGTTTTGGAATGTTAATCTAGTATATAATTTATGAAAAAAAATATAGTATTTGCTTTTAAATAAGCAACAACAGTTTATAATCCAAGTTGCCCTTTTTGGTTTTTCTAAAAATGCTTTATAGAACAGATACTATATTTGTGTCAAACTAATGAAATATATTTCAAATAAATGATATTTTCTTTCTCTACCCTCTTTGCCTTTGGAGACTAATCCCAGAACATTAAGTTGTAAGGCAGGGACTTAGACTTTAAACAACCTGTCAGTCATTTAAATTGCTGATTAATTTTGGCTTGGCACCACTTATCATCTTAGATCAAGTGCTTGATGAAATAATCAGTCATCTGTGCCTACTTTGAGAAATTAGCACGTATGTTTATTTGTCAAAATGTCAAAGTGAGTCTAATTTTTAAGTACTGACCTGTGCAGCATATGTCAACATTTCTCAAGATTAAGAGGGTAATTCTTTCAAGGCAACAACCATGACTCTTGTAGCAAGACCACCTTGTAAACTTTCCTCACATATTTATTTACTAGAAGTTAAGTAGAGCTAGAGCTACAGACTGGGGAAACTAGTTCTTCAAAGTTTTTATCAGTACCCATATTGAAGCTAAACATTTTTTCCTTTTTTGTTTAAAGAGAAACCATTGACTTTCATTTATATAATAGACTTATTAAATCAAAAGTAAAGTCTAACCTAGGTGTTGAGAAAATAAGCCAGGAATTATTCCTATGGGAAGGGGTGCTGAGTAATTTAAAATCATACCAATTCAGTATTTATGTATTAATATTTATTGAGATCACTATATGTGTAAAATGTTATCTCTAAAATTACAAAGAAAGACAATGACAGAAGTCCACAGAATTGGAAGTAACAATTTACAGTCAATCAATGTCAGACAACAAGGCATTATTACCTGAAAAGAATGATGTCCTTAACCCAAAACAGTAGGATCTAAGGTTTCACACTTTTCTAATAGAAGACAGAATCTATGTTGATTGAATACATTCTTCTTTCTAAGAATAGTTCTATTATAAAACATATTTTTATTCAACTATATGTTTTCAGTAAACTAGAAAAATTTACTATTCTCTTAATTTGTTACCTGTGTCTTAAATATATTTTTCATACTAATATATGTAGATAATATAAAAATGAAGCAAAACAGGAATCATTGTTAGTCATCATTTGAAAATACAAAAATTAACTCCAGATGGATTAAAGATTTAAAGATAAGACCTAAAAACCTTTAAGAAAACCTAGGCAATACCATCCAGGACATAGGCATGGGCAAGGACTTCGTGACTAAAACACCAAAAGCAATTGCAACAAAAGCCAAAAGAGAAAAATGGGATCTAATTAAACTTAAGAACTTCTGCACAGCAAAAGAAACTATCATTAAGAGCGAACCAGCATCCAACAAAATGGGAAAATAATTCTGCAATCTACCCATCTGACAAAGGACTAATATCCAGAATCTACAAAGAACTTAAATTTATAAGGAAAAAAAACATAAAAAGGGGGTGAAGGATATGAACAGACACTTCTCAAACCAAGACATTTATGTAGCCAACAAAACATATGAAAAAAAGCTCATCATCACTGGTCATTAGAGAAATGCAAATCAGAACCACATTGAGATACCATCTCATACCAGTTAGAATGGTGCTCATTAAAAAATCAGGAGACAATAGATGCTAGAGAGGACGTGGAGAAATAGGAACAGTTTTACACTGTTGGTGGGAATGTAAATTAGTTCAACCATTGTGGAAGACAGTGTGGTGATTCCTCAAGGATCTAAAACCAGAAATACCATTTTACCAAGCAATCCCATTAGGTATAGACCCAAAGAGTTATAAATCATTTTATTATAAAGATACATGTACACATTTATTGTGGCACTGGCAACACTGTTCGCAATAGCAAAGACATGGAACCAACCCGAATGCCCATCAAGATTAGACTGGATAAAGAAAATGTGGCACATACCCTATGGAATACTATGCAGCCACAAAAAGGATGAGTTCATATCCTTTGCAGGGACATGGATACTTTCGCAGCAAACTGACACAAGAGCAGAAAACCAAACACCTCATGTTCTCACTCATAAGTGGGAATTGAACAGTGAGAACACATGGACACAGGGAAGGGAACATCACACACCAAAGCCTGTCAGGGGCCAAGGGTTTAGGAGAGGAATAGCAGGGGGTGAGGGGCTAGGGGAAGAATAGCATTAGGAGAAATACCTAAGCAAATTCTAATAAAATTACATTGAAACTCAGACAACATCTGAGATTAAAAATGTACCTCCCGCCTTCACATACACACACATACACACACACAATTTAAGAAAAAATGGCCAATCTATTTAGCTAGAACATCGTTATTTCCAAAGGCTCTCCTTTCTAGAGGTAACAAAAAGCAGAATCCTCTAATGGTGAAAGTCTTTACCCTCAGAAGGAACAAACAGGGCACTCTGTGATGGAAGATGTCCACTTAGTCATCCAGATCAGCCAATCAGCTCAGTGCTCACTGGAGCACAGAGGCCTCAGGCACATATCTCCAAGTCTCTTACACACAGGTTACAGAAGCCTCATCTCTTTTTAAAATCATATACTTTTTCCAGGAAAATAAGAAGCATCAGTCATAGCCTACTTAAGCAAATATGCTTAACGGCCTTGAAATCACAAGGCAATTACTCTGGGTTTGGGAATAGTGACATCTAATTAAAATGTTAAGTTCAGTAGTGATACCAACTTGTTTACACATTCAAACTAATTTTTGTAAAGTAAATTTAGCCTACAGAGATCATATAGTTTGGCACTATCTATTATAATAAAATTATGAATGAGATTTTTAGATTAGATGATGGCTAGGTAACTCCTCCAATTTCCCATTGAAAGATTCACTGTGGGGGAAAGGAGAGGAGGAAGGAGAAGGGGGAGGAGAAAAGAAGGAAAAGGGAGGAGGGAGAGGTGGAGGGAAACCTGTATACCAAGAGATCAAAACTTCCAACTTCCTTGGAAGTCAGCAATATTCATCAATGCTTTGTCAGGCCTCAGAAAAAAATTTCCACTAATCAAAACATAATTGAGTTCCTGAAAACAACCAAGCAGAGCCTTACATGTACTCCTTCTACAGTGATAGAGAATATTCACAGTCCAAAATGTCCTGGTAGTTAGACTTCATCCACCTCATGCCCCTTCTACAAAATTTCTTATTTTCTTGTCTTCAAGGTGAGAGACCTATGCATGCACCAGCTTGAATGTGTTAATCAGTACTAACACTTTGAATTTTTACAACATGAACAGGGCTGATCTGGATTGTTTTGCAAAGGAAAACACCAAAATATGAATTAAGGAAGAAATTTAAAACAAAACTCATTACATTTTAGTGGGGAGATTAAGATATTTGGTAAAAGTGTGAAATGGAATAGACTTCTGGGAGCTCTGAAGTTGATGTATTATGGAAAGAGGAGTCATGTGAATCAGTGCAGGTAAATTCCCCAACACAGAAATAAGGAAACACAGAGAGGGACATTGTGCTGAGCTCTCCCCTACTAGTATCTTCTGGTAGAGGAAAGTAGTATTGCTGATTCCTGAAAGGAAATCAGAGAGCCCTAGGGCAGCATTAAAGGAAACTCCATTGAGAGGTTTATTTTCAATGAGTTAGGATTCTAAGATGGGTAGTGCACTGATGCCAAAGAGATATCCTGTGACCAGTTGTTTGTAACGAGCTGACGTGCTGAGTTGAAGATTACATACACTGTCAAGATTGAACCGTCCCCAAGATTTCTCTATCCATTGCCTATGTTAGAGTCTTTACTGAGAAAACTACTACCACCATGCAATCTTGCCACATCATCCCCACCGAAAAGTGTGCTTTCCCGGCTGTAGCAGCTGGACTCAGGAAATGCAAACTCCAGTGAGCAATCTCAGTCTTCTTCAATCCTCAAGTCTGGGGGAATCCCCTTCTTCCACTATGCAAAAGAAGGAGCTTTAACAAGTTTGGTTCAGGCAGTTACTTGTCAATTCCCTTACTCTGTTTAATTATGATCATCTAAGTAGATAGCGAAAGAAAGTATACTCTTTATATAATCTTTATGCCTCTTCAAAGATAAATGCATACTCAGTGAAGGATGACTTCTTGATCTCTGGATATTACCATTCTCCTTAATCACCAGGCCTCTATAGCAGGATTGTGTGCCTTTTCCAACTTCAAAACGTTGGTAAGTGGCAGAGCTAGTATACAGATTCACATGCGAAAACCCAGATTCTCAACTACAACTTCATTTATCTTGGATACCACAGGATTTGGAATTACAAATAATTCTAATAGAGTGTCGCATTTTAATCATTTTGGGGCCTGACAAATTTTACATCTTTTCCTACTTGATGCTTTCTTATTGATTTTAACAAAAACTATGATAAGCCTTCTTTTTTTATATTTCCACCTTACCTACTACCTTCTTAAAAGTTTCCACATAGAATACTCAGATTAAGAGGGCCTTCAAGTGATACTATTTATCAATATATCCTAAAATATGAGAATATGTTTTATCTTTAAACAGACTGAAGAGACTGAATCTTCTCCTATTCAACAGAAAGTCATATTTTTATTATGTAAGTAAAGTATACTTGTATATTTCTTCTTATACCAATATCAACACAAAATATTTGGTGGAGGTCAATGCCATCTAAACAATACTATAATAATGTGAAAGCCTAACTTTAAGTGAATTTATGGGGTTTGTTTTAGGTTACCAAGTTCCTTAATTCTACACAACTTTCACAGATTTACCATGCAGGCTGCAACTCTCTCCTCTTTCCCCACTGAAACTTATTTGTTCAGGGCATCCTAACAAACATCTTAAACTTCCAGCCTTATAGAAGAGTCAACTGCCAAGAACGAAATGACTTCATGGTAGAGTAATTAATGTACATCATTCCTTGTTGAAGATATCCTAAGGGATAATATTATATAAGGTAGACACAATGCATCTGGTCATGATGAGACATGGAGAATGTTTAGAAGACAGAGTGAAATGTTAAATGACTAAATTTTGACAGAGGAATGAAGTTAAGAAAATCCAAAGAATTAATCACTACGTAGAAGAGCAAGCTTTGGAGAGTCTCAGATTTCAAAGACAGGGCATTAAAAAAAAAATCCATAGAAGCAATGAGAAAAAGAATCAACGTCTCACTGAAATAGAACTTTAGGAAGGAAAATATTTCTACTATAAATATGGTCAAATTGTGACACAGTGATAAATATGCAGGCCACCACAATCTTTAAATGTTTTACTATTACTTGGCAAAGCAAGATATTCTGATCTTGTTTATTGATCTTCTTTATGGAGTTTGTTTCCCCCTCCCTAATTGTAACATTCTTAATTGTATTCACTGGATTTGATCAAGTTACATTCTCACCATTGGTTTGATTATAGAAAGAGCAGTACACTTTTTCTTCCTTCGTCTTCCACCATGATCTTATTCATCAAGAAAAGATTAGATCTCAAGCAAGTGCAGAAGCACTCTCAAAAGCAAGAAAAAAATTACTCTTTTGCTGGATCTTTTTCTCTTGCTCTAAGACACTTTATATATCTGGAAAACAAAACAAGTTTTATTGTTGATAAAACACTGGTCAATAAATTCTCCTCTCTTTCTCTTTTTTTTTTTTTTTTTGAGACGGAGTTTCGCTCTTGTTACCCTGGCTGGAGTGCAATGGCACGATCTCGGCTCACCGCAACCTCCGCCTCCTGGGTTCAGGCAATTCTCCTGCCTCAGCCTCCTGAGTAGCTGGGATTACAGGCATGTGCCACCATGCCCAGCTAGTTTTTTGTATTTTTAGTAGAGACGGGGTTTCACCACGTTGACCAGGACGGTCGCGATCTCTCGACCTCGTGATCCACCCACCTCGGCCTCCCAAAGTACTGGGATTACAGGTTTGAGCCACCGCGCCCGGCCTCTCCTCTCTTTCTTAAGACCTCCTTGCCTTACTGTGAAAACATGCTCTTACCTATTTTTAAAAAGAAAAAGTAGAAACTTAATGTTGGATTAAATATGTTATTTCATTTCATTACCAATAGAATATTGGAAGTGAAACCAAACAGCAAATAGCATGATTTCTACTTTTATTTTCTTGTAATTCTGAAGATAATTGTCACAGAAAAGGGTATTTTTTTCTACTAAGCAAAAGATCTTGACTTGTATAAACTGATTAAGAGGCTATGAATGATTCAAATAAATTATGCTTTTCAGTGCTACAAACATCAATAGTGGATGAAAGAGGGAAAGAAATGGTTGAGGGTATGCATAAGACTGTCCTGTTCAGGAGGCTGGTGGGTGGTTAGACTCATGATATAGCATAAGTATTTGAGTATCAAGGGAGAAAGGAAAGTAAATCTGTTGTGCCAAAGGAAATTCTCTCCAGCCACAGCAGGGATTGAGGCACATGTAGGGATAGTTCACACTGGGCATGCTTTACTCGAAAACTACCACAATTTCATATCCACCAAGGGATAAGCCCCTTGAGAATCCTCAGATTAATGGCTTCCTAGGTTTTTCTAGGTATTTTTTTCTCAGCCTGCCGCTGGCCTTTTGCTTCTCTGGTACAAATCAACTCATTCCATCTGTCTCTCTTTTGTCTTTCTGTATTCAAGCCTTAACTATTTCTCCCAGGGAATGTTCTCCCAGAGCAAAGCTAATGAAATCTCAATGACTACATTTTAAAAGTGCCTTTAACCAAAGAAAAGGTTTAAAAAGGTGGAGGCGAGTAGGGTGTGGATGATGAGAGGGAATATAGAGATGAACCATTTGGGAAAGAAAGAATTTAGAGAATAAAAAGAAAAAAAAAAAAGAATAAGAAGTTGTAGAGACACCAAGATCCACCTTCCCTAAGGGATCTGGAGAAGAGGACATGGCCAAAGGTAATTAACCTTTAGGTTTGATATTGAATTCTACTAGTAACCTATTTCTTTCTAATCTAAAAGTTTAGAACCACTTTATCATATCCTGTTGGCACTTTTACTAGAATTTCAATCTGAAGTAATACATTTCATTGTTTAAGGCCATTTGACTGTGTAGTCTTTAGTTCATTGCAGCTAAATAGAGAAACAACAAAAAAATGTTTTTAAGTATATTACAATTTTCCTAACCAATAGTTAGCAAAAGCAAATCCTACATACAAAAGAATCAGTGGGTAGGCTGTCAGGCTTCCAGTTAGAGTCTTTGAAATTCACTCTTTGCTAATTTCTTCCTCATGTTGAAGAAAAGAAAAGCTATGGTTGTCTGTTTATAGCTTTCTTCTTCACAATTTTAATTATCTTCTGACTTCTTCTGCACAATTTTAATTGTCCTTCTAACTTGAAGTTTTGCATAGAGAGAAAGAAAATTGACCTACTGCCCTGACAAACAAACGTGCTGTGAAATGCTATCTCCTTGGCATGCTCTGGTCATTCTCAATGCTGTTGACAGTTTCTCTTAACCACTTCCATTGTAAAATAACCCTCAGTAATCCAGCTGTAGTGACCCTCTTTGCTGTACCCAGGTGTTCTTAAGTCCTAAATTGATGCCTTGCTTTCCCCAAGATCTCCCTAAACAGGTGCCCTCCCAAATCCGATTTAGTGATAAATTATACTTTGTACTTTCACTTGACTTACTTTTCCCCATCCCAATCCTCTTGAACCACTTCTCCGAAGATCAAGATCAGTTCCATATTGGCACTAGGAGCAACTTCCTCACCTTCCCTTCAGGAACATCTGTTTCCACTACTTTTTCCACAGCAGTTTGAAAATATATAATAATTTAAATCTATACTATCACCATTCTTTAATTCAAGATATGTAATATTCTATGGTAACTATGTTAATAACCATCTAGAATATTCAACTGAGGCCACAACTCAATCTTTCAGAAATACGTATTCAACATTTTCTGTGTTTTAGATACTATGTTGAAAAGCACTAAATGTTGAAAATAGTATTATCTAATATCATGCAAAAAATCTACCTTTTCATGACAATAATATGGAATGATAGAACTTTATGTGTTATTACCTTTATTCAACATAGATTTGATGAAATATGTAGATATCACCTGCTTCAGTCATACCTCACTTTCTCTAGTTTGAGATCATTTATTCAATAATTAATGTATTATACTGTGCATAATTACATATTATTTAGAGCTAATGTTTTATCTTTTTTTAGGAAAGTGGAACAGTTTACCTATTAATTTAATGAAACATGTACCTGTTAAAAAGAAGTAAATATTAATCCTATGATAAGCTAATTTTCTAAAATATATCCCCAAGTATTACATCTCTATAAATATATTATCATCTCTAATTTCTGGAGTTTTTTCTTTAAAGATTACAAATTACGTGTTTGCTCTCTGGCAACTTCAGAATTCCTAGTATCATAAAAAGTAAAAGCATACCATTTTATCTTTGCAAATTAGTATCCCATATTTCTCTGTGAAGGAATTAGGGAAAAATAATTAAAGCATGAAAGTGATCAGCATTCAAATGTGAAAAAGAAAATATCCCATAATGTTTTCCCTTTCTTTCCAATTTTTCCTTTAACCTAAATTCCTAGGTTCCAGAAACTTTTTCTTGTTCTCTTCTAAGCTCACTCACATAAGCTATCCCACACCACCTCTTTTTTTTTTTTCTTTTCTTTTCTTTCTTTTTTTATGAGACTGATTCTCACTCTGTTGCCAGGCTGGATTGTAGTGGTGCGATCTCAGCTCACTGCAACCTCTGCCTCTGGGGTTCAAGTGATTCTCCTGCCTCAGCTTCCCAAGTAGCTGGGACTACAGGTGCACACAACCAAGCCCAGGTAATTTTTGTATTTCTAGTAGAGACAGGGTTTCACCATGTTGGCCAGGATGGTCTCAATCTCCTGACCTCAGTCTCACAAAGTGTTGGGATTACAGGTGTAAACCACTGTGCCCAGCTCCACACCATATCTGAATTCCTTAGTCAAGTAAATTATGAGTCACACATACATTTGAAGCCCAATTCCAGGAATGGAAAGAGAAAAGTTTTTATTTTTCTATTACCTGCCACTAATAATGTAGTAACTCCTGGTTGTGAGGTCTCACATTTCTTTGTAGTTAGATAATTACAAAAATTATCACTTTGCTTCTGCTGAGAGCTGCCTGCTACCTTAATACACAGTGAAGTAAAAATTTTGTAATTGTCACTATTTTAAAAGGTGATAATTTAAATAGTTACCCAGAGGCATCATGTGATCCTATCAATTGGCAAGATGTGATACAAGTGCACACCTCAGGATGAATACAGAGGTTGTCATGGCAACACTGAAATTTGGCAAACTGCTCAAAAAAGCTGAAGTGTTCTTGTGAATGCCAGGAATGCACCCGAATGTGTGGGTTCTACTTGTATGCCTTACTGACTGACCGCCTGGTCATAGTGTTGTAAGAAAGGTGCAATCAGATTTACAGTTGTGCCTTTGGCTCTGGCTTAACAGCTGTCTGCTCCTTTGACTCACTGGCGCTTTGCTTCACTCCCTTAATCCCTATTGCATTGAATGTTTGGAAAATATGTGCCATCCGGTCAATATCAAGATGGATTTTTAATTTAAGTTTTAGCAGTGGCAAATTTGCAAAAAAAAAAAAATGTGTAACAATTTAACCAGCAATGCAGTGAAATCTGGAATGTATAAGGAACACCAAAATTAATTCCATACTTCAATTGAAAAATTGTTGGCTTCCCCCTGGCCTTCCCCTGGAGAATGAGGAATACAGAGAAGACAAATTATTTAATATACCATCACATTTTAGAGCTGTGGCCAAAAATGTATTAATTGTTAATCTCACATCTAAACATCCACTCATAAATCAATGTGGATGGCCTTGAAAAGCAAAGACTTAACTTTCTTTGCTCCAAAATAGAAGAGTAAAATACTTCATAGAGGTGCAATTAGCATGACAACATAGTTTATGCACCTTAATTAATAATTTCTAGCTGTTTCCAGAGTAAAATTTTAGAATACTTATCTAAAGCTTTTGAGATATTGATCATACTGAATTTCCTTATCAAATTATCTCCCCAAATACTTCCAAGGCAATAAGCCCTGAATGCTGACTATGAACGTGGTACTATTTGATTGGTCTTCAGAAAACAAAATCAAACAGGGTAGTCAAACACATTTATTCCAACAAGTTTTGTGGCATACAAAGGTATTATACTAAACAATTTGTATTTTACTAAACTGTGCTGTGTTGATTGTTATTTGGAGACGTGAAGATAAAATGTAGACAAAGGAGAAACATGAACATAAAGGCAAACTGAGAAGGAGCAGTGCTTGAGAAACAGCCTGCTAAGGAGTACAGGGCTGTTGGCTATAAGGCCTGGGTGGGGAGTTTCTGGAAATGATTATAGGAACCGAGGCTTCAACCATGTAATGAAAGGCATGGAATGATTTAAGAAAATTTGTGATATAATAATATTCGTATCTCCGATGTTAATGCAGAAATAGATTGAAATGCAGACGATCAGAGCTGAGGAGACCAAGTAAAAGAAAATGAATAAGGACAGAGCCAAGTAGGGATGAAGAGAAGAAAACTTGACAATTACAGTGTTGATGAACACTATTTTCCTAATGCCTAGTGCACACTTTCAAGCCTACTGCTTTTAAAACATTGTCTTATTTCACCTGCCCCAGACGCTCCTCGAGCTCTATTATACTCCCTTATTCATAGATGAGAAAATTGAGCACTGAAAAGTTAAGATTTCCTCCAAGGTCACAAAACAGATAAAGAGATTTTGAATCAAATCAAATTTCGGAGGCACACTCATTGAATAACGATAAAGAGGGAAAAGAAGAAAATGATTAATGGTTTTCTTAGCAGCAAATCTGTCTTCTCAATCTTTACTTTCTATATTCAGTACCACTTTCATTAAAGTAAAAAAAAAAGTAATGAATCATTTGCATTGCTTTTAATTAACTTCATAGGATAATAAAGAAATCACAATGCAGTAAAATGGGGATTCATTAACAGGTATTATAATATTACACTATTTTAGAGTCTTAGAAAGATTCATAAAGTATAATGTTTCTTTCTAATTTTATCTTCTCATTCCAAATACCTAGTATGGTGGACCAGGTGAACACACGATATATTGTTTAATAGAGAGGCTTAGATATCAACTACGCCCATCTGCTCATTTATAAATGAGTAACGTGACATCCAGCTTAGTCCTGTGACTTGATAAAGCAGGCCACAAAAATCACATCTTCTGACTTCAGTGAATCCAATATCATTTTTATAAAGAGTTAATTTATTTTTAATAGAATCATTACCAGAACAGCATAGAGAATCAACATTACAAATATGTACTTTAATGTGTAAGAACTCAATTAGGAAAGTATAGTCAATGGATAAAATGGACTTGATAATAAGTCTATAAAAACCATTTTGTTACCACTAATTAGAAATTTGCTTGGTTTATCCAAAATCTGGCATT
Organism: Saimiri boliviensis; assembly: GCF_048565385.1. Classification (NCBI taxonomy): domain Eukaryota; kingdom Metazoa; phylum Chordata; class Mammalia; order Primates; family Cebidae; genus Saimiri; species Saimiri boliviensis. The sequence goes on along the minus strand of NC_133452.1, from coordinate 27,850,678 downwards.
ATGCAGAACAATTGAATGTTTATTTGTATTTCTTTTAATGTGTAATTTCTGACACCTGTTTGCTGAAACATTTTAACTTGCTTTAGTTCTCTATGGCCATATATTTATATTAGAATTCACACACATGTGAAAATGGAAAAAAGGAAATTACTTGCCACTATCTGATTCTGTGGCCCATGTTTTCACTATTATTATATAATTAGATATCTCCTGACCCCATTGGGCCATAATGGGAACTACCAATAACAGGGAGAATTTTGTCATTTGAGGATGAAATATTTCCTCTCAGAGGATTTCAACATGTTCTCCCCACAGAAAATATGCTAATAGGATACATTTGAGCATAATTTTTATGCATTTGGTGTCTTTAAAGGGACCAACCAGACCCAGCATCACCTTCCTCCTGTGTGGAGCTCCAACAGCAGTATTCTAGAAGTTCAACTATAAGGCCTAAGTAATGTTTTTGCACCAGACCCCAGAAGTAAAGTTTGTCAGTGGAATTCTGATGTTAGGTTTCAGAAAGTGCCAAACTACCAAACAAGAATGAGTTTCCTCCATGATTTCAGCAGAGGGTATACTCTTGGCAGCTTTTATAGCTGGTTGCTTCCTGGATGTTTTAATACCAGTTGATTTGTCAGCAATGAGCCATTGTAGCAATACTGTCAAAGTATGGATCCCAGACTGGTGGCTGCAAACTGTTTTTTACAGATTGATGCTCAATAAGAAGATTGAGCAAGAATATAAGTCAACTGTGTCACTAAGTATACTATTTAGCAGAGCTGGTATTATGTGTGTTGTGAGAGAGGCAAGACTCAATGAAAGAGGCAGTACATTGATTTTCATTCTGATGTAAGCCATCTCATCTTTGACTGGGACTTCACAGAATTCCTTTCATAGCTGGCCTATCTCCTCATTCTGATGGAGGTCTGCAAGCTAAAGGCAGTGATGATGTTAAGCAGCAAAACAGCGACCTCAGAAGGATTTCAAAATGGCTAATTTTGATGAAATTATATAAAATTAGCCTAACATAAGTAAGTGTTGTATACTACATTAAGAATGAAAAAGATGTACACTTAGTATTGCTGTGACTGAAGATGACAATTGACCCTTTAAAATGTATTAAGTTTCTTTCAATTGGCCTTTATAACTTATTATTTCAATATTCAAATTAATAATTGAAAGTTATGAATTTTCTGAGAAGTTGCTATAAGATGTGCATACCAAGACATTTTGAGGATTTGATTATTATTGACTACATGTTCATTATATTCAAGCCTAGAATTAACCTTTACATCATTGCATGAGTAAAGGAAAGGACATTTTGTTTTCAGATTTTCCATGGATATCAACCTTTGATGAAAACCAAATTTTTCTTTCTTAATCTGGGCATAGTGGTAATTTTTAAATTATTAAATGTTCTACAATGTTCTAGATTATCACTGATGCCAGCTATTACAGTAAAACAGAGATGCAAGGCTTTAATGAGCCTTATCAAATGAATTACATGTGTTTAGCCATTTCTTGGGTCTCAGACATATTTATTTTTATTTTCAAGTTTATTTTCAGAAGGTAATTTAAAAACTGAAGTCAACACAGTATAAATACTTTGCTTTCACATCAATTTCTAAGATAAAAGGGGTGGTTTAATGGAGTGTGAGAAATAGCAATAGTTTTATAAAGACTTTTATTATCAGAGTGGAAGATTTTAAGAACATTCCCTTGTAAGAAGAAAACAATATAAGAAAAATATTACAGTCAACATTTTTGCTGTTGTTTTAAAACTATTTGGCTGTCATGTTTTCCATACTATTCTAGATTAAGCAACAATCTCAAAGGGCTACAAAACTGAAACAGAATACTAGCAACACTTTAGGACTCAGAAAGAACATTATGAAATAATAACTTATTACACTTTGTGGTTATGTAGGTAAAGCCAGTTTTCCTTAAAAAGTCATGGGCATGTTTCTTGTAGATTCCGTCATTCTTCCAGTCAGATGCTAAATGATTGGAAAGCAGAGTGCTATTAACCAGAGTATAATATATTATATAGAAGCTCCTAAAAATGCAATCTCTTTGAAATAGTAGTTTCTGTGGTTGGTTGCAGACTCCAGAAAGTGAGTTATGCAAATTCTAGAAGATTCTTAACATCAACTAAAATAATCAAATACGCACTTGGGCAAGTTTCACACATTGAATGTACACCACTGTAGAAATTATTAGCTACATCATATGTTAATAGCAGAAAATGAGCAATTTTATCTGTCTAAAGATAATAACATTTCTGAAAAATCTCTTCAATTAACAGTTGTTAATTAATTCCTCCAATTAACAGCGAATTATTTTATCTGTTGCATGTTGAGTTGCTTTGAATTTTTTTTAGTCCTTAAAATGAGCTTTTAATTGAGCAAAATAACAGTTTTTAATAACGTCACACGTAAATAAATCTAGATGGTATTACAGTATGATTTGGAAAGTGTATAAAGTCTAAAAAGAGCAACAATCAGCATCACAAGAGGCAAGGTTTTTACAGCTCTATTTAATTTTCATGAAGATTTATTTATCATTTTTTTCCTTTTATAGATTGTGCTTTTTGTGTCAAGTCTAAGAACACTTTGTCTAGCCTTGGATTCTGGATATTTTCTCTGTGTTTTCTGAAAGTTTTATAGTTTACATTTTACATTTCCATCTAGAATTCATTTTGAGTCCACTTCTATATAAGATTTGACATTTACATTAAGATTCATTTTTTGGTCCATGGATATCCTATTGCCCTAGCACTGTTTTTACAATGTGCTGTCCTTCCTCCATTGAATTGCTTTTGCGCTTTTGTCAAAAATAAGTTGAATATTTGTATGGGTCTATTTTGCTTTCTCTATTCTGTTCTCTCTACCAATTACACATATTTGATTACTGTAGTTACATAGTGAGCCATAATACTGGGTAGAGTGATTCCTTGAGCTTTATTCTTTGTCAGGATTGTTTTATTTATTTCAGGACATAAGCCTTTCAACATTAATTTCAGAATAAGTTTGTCTATGTCTACAAAAAACCTTATGGAGATTTTGATGGGAATTACATTAAACCTATAAATAAATTTAGGAAGAATAAATATATTTATCATGTTAATCTTCCAATCCATGAACACAGTCTGTCTCTCCATTTATTTAGGACTTCAATATTTTTGAGCAACACTGGAAACCTTCAGCATGCATACCCTATACATATTTTGTTTAAACGAATATCTCAGTCCAATTTACCAGCTAATCGGCACTCTTTCTTCAATTACTATATGGATTCTTCTTACATTTGCATTGATATATTTCTTAATAATGATACCATTTCATAATCTGTTTGGAAATCTAAAATTCTACTTATTTCTGAGATATTCTCTCCTTTCTTTTTGCTTACAAATCTGCTCTATATCATGTGTTGCTCTCAAAAGTTCAATGGTGCTAGGATAAGCTATAAGACATGTTTTCTAAATTCGTATTTTGATAGCCTGTGTTATTTTAAACAGATGAGGTTGCTAAACATGGTCATTTAGCACAAATGGTTTGAAGAATTAGCCAAAAAGAATTACTATACTTTAAGAAAATGGAATATAAATTTATAATAACCATATATCAGAGAGGATAAATACAAAATGAAGTTAGTGCTTATAGAACTGATGTTTAATTGCTCTAGTCAAATAAATTAATAAAGAATGATATAGTCTGAAGATTTTTCCCGAATACTACCAATTTCAGCTAATCCTCTCTACAAACACCAAAATTAATATATACATGCTTAATATTTGTATTAGCTTTACAAAAATATATTTTTTGCTTTCCACTTTGAATCAAGTCTCAACAGCATGTGAACATTACATTCCAGACTCTAGTTTCTTCCACTGATGTTTCCTTTTCTTTCTTTTCAGTAATCGATATAGTTTGGCTGTGTGTCCCCACCCAAATCTCATCTTGAATTGTACTCCCATAATTCCCATGTGTTGTGGGACGGACCTGGTAGGAGATAATTTGAATCATGAGGGTAGTTTCCCCCATACTGTTCTCATGGTAATGAATAAGTCTCATGAGATCTGATGGTTATATCAGGGGTTTCTGATTTTGTATCTTTCTTATTTTCTCTTGCCACCTCCATGTAAGAAGTGCCTTTCACCTCCAACCATAATTCTAAGGCCTCCCCAGCCATGTGAGACTGTAAGTCCAATTAAACATTTTTTTTTCCTCCCAGACTTGGGTATGTCTTTATCAGCAGTGTGAAAACAGACTAGTACAGTAAACTAGTACCAGTAGAGTGGAGGATTGCTGGAAAAATACCCAGAAATGTGGAAGCAACTTTGGTACTGGATAATAAGCAGAGGTTTGAACAGTTTGAAGGGCTCAGAAGAAGATAAGAAAATGTTGGAAAGTTTGGAACTTCCTAGAGACTTGTTGAATGGCTTTGACAAAAATACTGATAATGATATGGACAATGAAATCCAGGTCTAGGTAGTCTCAGATGGAGATGAGGAACTTGGGAATTGGAGCAAAGGTAACTCTTGTTATGTTTAACAGGGGTTTCTACTTGTGATCCTTCTCATTTTTCTTCCCACCGCCATGTAAGAAATGCCTTTCACCTCCCACCATGATTCTGGGGCCTCCCAAAATATGTGGAACTGTAAGTTCAATTAAACCTCTCTTTCTTTCCAATCTCACGTATGTCTTTATCAGCAGTGTGAAAACAGACTAATACAGTAGCATTTTTTTTTGGCCTACAAGCAAGAAATCCCTGATTTACCTTTATTTTTGGACTATCCTATTCTACCTAAACCTGATTATGTTTCATTTTCCTTAGGAAATTTCCAGAGTCTTCTTTTTTTCTATAAACATGTTGCCAATAAATAACCTATACCACTGGCCTCCTGAGCTTAAGCCTTTCTCAATTCCACTTATTTCAAATATTATTACTAGTTGTTAAAGTCCTTAAATTTGATTTGACCACTCTGTTATAATGAGATCTCATCGCATGTAGGAGTTCTAACATGAAAATCACTTCTTCATTGATGGCATACTATAGATTCTGTGGCTTACACAAAGAAGTATACATGGGGGCTTCAAGATGGCTAACTAGAGGCATCTGGTACTTGCCTCCTCCACAAAGAAGAACCAAAATGGTAAGTAGATAAACACACTTCAAACAGATAATCTGGTAGAGAACACACTAGACTTTTAACAGAAAAGTGACAGGAAACACTTAAAATGAAGATAGAGGAACAAGGTAGCCTGCTTGGCCAGGATCAGCTGGGAGCCTACAAAGGCTCCCCAGTGTAGGTAAAGAGTAAGTGAGTGACTCCTGTAGCTCACATTCCCAGTATGGACTTTTGTATGCTAGCCACAGGAAAGCCTCTAAACCCTCACAGGTCCCCAGACTAACACAGGGAGCACCTGGGGACAGATCTGAAGAGAAAGCTCAAACTGAGTCTCACACACACCCTGAGCCCTAAACATCTACAACAAAGCACCATATTGAGACACCAGATCCCAAAAAATTGCATCTTGTCCGGGGGCCCAACAGACCATGCATGTCTACATTTCTGGAGCCTCATTGATATTTCCCAACAGCAGCCACTACCATAGTTGACTGCTACCTCCATGACTGAAGCACAAGCCATTTGCAAAGGCCACACTGCCTCCAGTAGAGAAGCTGCAGTATATTTTCACGGGCTCCAGGGACAAACGTCCCTTCTCACAGTAGCTGCCATTTCAAGCTGCCATAGCTGAGGCCAAAACACTTGTAAAGTGCTTACTCCCTAGCTGCCTGCATTTGGTTGCTGCCACTGAAAGCAACTCTTCCCTCCTCAGTAACAAGGCTGCAGCACAGCCATTGCCATCCCCACCCAAGCATTACACTCTGGTCCTAGGTATTGCCCTACCCAAGCATACCACAGCCAGTGTCTGCATGCCCCACCAGAAGGCTTGCAGAAAGGTCTTCCCAGCCAAACTCTGCTCTGCAATGCCTGAACATGCTTTCTGGAGGTCTGGGGAACATGCAGCCCAGGCAATTAACATTGGAACCAGAGAACTCCTCTAAGGGTCCTAGGTCAGGCCCACCCAACCTGCTACCACCACCACCGCAAGCACCCACCTGTAGGCCTGGTGACTAACTCATGCAACTTGTCACAGTCACTGCCAACACCAGTGTGAACCACGTGGGACCCAGAGGTTAGTCCCATCACTGCTACTACCATCTCCCATACCATACTCACTGCTCAGAGGCCTAAACCCACCCACCTACTTGGCCCACTGCTGCCACTGCCAGCACCTAAGCAAGTCTCCGGGAGGCCCAAACCTGTGTGCACCCTCTAACACTGGTGCCAGTGTTGCTATCCTGAAGCCCAAGAACAGTCATGTTCAGCCCACTACTGCCACAACTGGAGTCCAAGGACAGGCCCATCTGGCATCCCCATTTCAGCAAAACTTCCCCACTGACCCTGATAACAAATAAAAGAGAAAATGAGAAGGATGCAATAACCTAATCTACCAAGGAAATCACAAACAGCACTAATGCTATGTACAGCAAAATAAATTATATGGAGACTATACTACTGTATGCACCCAGTATCAAAGTGTTTGACCTAACCAACATGATAGATACATCTTCAGTCCTCCCTTAGAAAAGTAAATTCAAAAAATTGAAACAAGCTCTCATTAGACAAGATGTGCAGATATCAATGTAAAGACATAAAAACATTAAAAAAAAAAACAAGATATGACACCTCCAAAGGAATACGATAATACTCCAGCAATAGATTTCAATTAAAAAGAACTTTATAAAATCCTAAATAAAGAATTCAAAATAATGATATTAAAGAACTTCAGTGAGATACAAGAGAATACAGGAAAACAATACAAATAATTTAGCATATGAAAGAAAAACTTACCAAAGAGCTAGATATATATTTTAAAAGAACCAAATAGAAATGTTGAAGCCAAAGAAGTCATTGAACAAAAAACAAAATACTTGCAAACATTTTGATAATAGACTAGATTAAGCAGAAAAAGAATATCAGAACTTGAAGACAGGTCTTTCAAAATAACCCAGTCAGAAATAAACAAACTTGAAATTAATAAGAATAATAAAGTATATGTGGCATATGGGACATCTTAAAGCAACCAAATATCCAAACGATTGTTGTCCAAGAAGGCAAAGATAAATGAAGGAGTTAAAAAACCTATTTAACAAAATAATGGCTGAAAACTTCACAATTCTAGCAAGAGATTTAGACATCCAGATTCGGAAAGGTTGGAGATGCCCAAACAGATATACTACAAAAAGGTCTTTTCCATAGTATATCATAATCAAACTATCCAATGTTAAAGACAAAGAGAATTCTAAAAACAGCAAGGGAAAAATATCTAGTCATTTATAAAGGAAATTTCATCAGACTAATAGTGGTTTTTCAGCAGAAACCTTACAGGCCAGAAAAGAATGAGATGATATATTCAAAGTGTTAGAAATAAAAACCAAAAATGCCAACCAATAATTGAATACCCAGCAAAGTTATCCTTTATAAATGAAGAAGAAATAAAATATTCTAAGATAAGCAAAAGCTGAGGAAATTCATCATCAGTAGATCAACCTTACAATAGATGCTTTCAAAAGTGCTACATCTGAAAGTGAAGAGATGACATCTATTATCATGAAAACACATGAATGTTTAAAACCCACTGGTAGTGCAAACACATAAATAAGGATAAGAAAGGATTAATGTGTTACTACTACAGAAAACCACCAAGCCATATGATAAACAACAAGAGAAGAAAAGAACAAAAGACATACAAACAACCAGAAATAAATTAATAAAATGACAGGAATAAATCTTCCAATATCAATTATAACCTTGAATGTAAATGAATTAAAATTTCCACTTAAAAGATACAGTCTAGTTAAATGGAATAAAAATACTTAACCCAACTACATACTGCCTTCAATAAACTATTCTTATCTGTAAAGATTCATATAGAGCAGGGGTGTCCAATCTTTTGGCTTCCCCAAAGAACTGTCTTGGACCATGCATAAAATACAATAACACTAATTATAGTGAATGAGCTTTAATAAAACCTCATAATGTTTTAAGAAAGTTTACAAATTTGTGGTGGGCCACATTCAAAGCCATCCTGGGCTGCATGCAGCCTACAGACAGTGGATTGGACAAGCTTGATAAAGATTGAAAGTAAAAAGATGAAACATAATATTCTATGTAAACAGAAGCCAAAAGCAAACAGAAGCAGCTATACCTATCTCATATAAAACAGACTTTAAGTCAAAAATAATTTTTAAAAAGGTAATTATATAATTATAAAGGGGTCAATTCAGCAAGATAATATGACTATTTTTAAAATATACACACCTAACACCAGCAAACCCAGACATGTAAATCAAATCTTATTATACCTAAAGGTAGAGATAGACTCCAATACAATAACAGTTGGGGACTTTACCACCTGACTTTCAGCATTAGACAGATCAACTATATAGAAAATCAACAAAGAAACATTAGATTCAAACTGCACATTAGACCAAACGAACCTAAAAACATTTACACTCACAGAACATTTTATTTAAGAGCTATAGTATACACATTCTTCTTATCAACATATGGAACGTTCTCCAGAATAGACCATATGTTATGACATAAATAAATTTTAACAAATTTTTATAAATTAAAATCATATTGTCTTTTCAAACCACAACAAAATAAAACTAGAAATTAATAACAAGAGGAAACTTGAACACTTAAAATTAAACAACATGCTCCTGAATAACCACTGGGTCAAGGAGGAAATTAAGGAGGAAATAACAAATATTCTCAAAACAAATGAAAATGAAAAATATCTTGAAACCCTGCATACCAAGCTGTATGGGATACAGTAAAAGCAGTGCTATAAGGGAAATTTATAGCAATAAATGGCTACATCAAAAAGAAAGTTTCTAAAATAATCCAGTGATGCACCGCAAGGAGTTTGAAAAGCATAAAAAAAAAACCAAACCCAAAATTAGCAGATGGAAAGAAATAATAATAATTAGGGCAGGACTAAACAAAATCAAGATTAGAAAACTAGTTCAAAAATCAAAAAAATGAAAAGTTTTTTTTGAAAAAACAAACACAGTCAACAAACGTCTAGCTAGAATAACCAAGAAAAAAATGAGAAAAGACTCAATAAAAGCCGAAGCCAAAACTGAAAAAGGAGACATTACAACTGATACTACAGAAATACCAAAAATCATCACAGACTATTATGATCAACTATATGCTAACAAACTGGAAAATCTAGAAAAAATGGATAATTTCCTGGACACATACAACCTACTAAGATTGAATCAGTAAGAACTAGAAAGTCTGAACAGACCAATAATGAATAATGAGATTGAATTAGTAACAAAATGTCTCCCCAAAAAGAAAAGACAAGGACCAGGTAACTTGACTGCTGGATTCTACCACGCTTTCAAAGAAGAACTAACACTGATTTTCCTCAAACTATTCCAAACAATTGAAGAGAAGGAAATTTCCCCTAACTCATTCTGCAAGGCCAGCATTACCCTGATACCAAAATTAGACAAGCATGCAACAAAAAAGAAAACTCTAGACCAATATGCCTGATGAACATAGATGCACAAATTGTCAACCACATACTAGCAAACCAAATTCAACATCACATAAAAAAATGCACCATGATCAAGTAGAATTTATCCAAGGAATGCAAGGATGGCAAAAATATACAAATCAATAAATGTGATAGATTATATTAACAGAATAAAGGGAAAAGAGCATATGATCATCCTAGTTGACACAGAAAAAGCATTTGATAAAATTCAACACTTCTTCATAATAAAAAATCTCCACAAACTAGGTGTTGAAGGAAAAACACCTCAATACAATAAAGGCCATATATGCCAAACTCACAGCTGACATCATACTGAATGTTAAAGCTGAAAGCCCTTCCTTTAAGAAATGGAACGAGACAAGAATGTCTACTCCTATTCATCATTCCTATTCAACAGAGAACTGAAAGTCCTAGACAGAGCAATTAGGCAAAAAATAGAAGGCATCCAGATTGAAAAAGAGGAAGTCAAATTGTTATACTTTGCAGATCTAGAATGTTAGAACCAGAAAAACCCAAAGATGCCAATAAAAAATTCTTAGCTCTAATAAATAAATTCAGTCAAATTGCAGGATATAAAATCAACATTCAAAAATCAGTGACAAAAATCAGCAGCATTTTTGTACACCAACAATGAACTAGCTGAGAAACAAAAAGACAATTCCATTTACAATAGCTATAAAAATAGGAATAAATTTAACCAAGGAAGTGAAAGATCTCTATAAGGAAAACTATGAAACACTGATTAAAAAAAGTTAAGAGGACACAAAAAATAGAAAAATGGCCCATGCTCGTGGATCAGAAAAATATAATTAAAATGATCACACTGCCCAAAGAAATCTGCAGATTCAATCTGATTTCTATCAAGATGGTAACGTCATTTTTCACAGCAATAGAAAAAGAGAGCAAAATTTATTTAGTATCAAAAAAGAGACCAAAGAGCCAAAACAATCCTAATAATAGTAATGAAAACAGTAATAGTATGGGTATAAAAATAGCAATGAAAACAGCATGGTATTGGTATAAAAACAGACACATGAAGCAATGAAAGAAAATAGAAAACCTTATAAATTCATGCATTTACAGTTAACCTATTTTCAATAAAGGCACCAATAATGTATGCTGGGGTAAAGACACCTTCTTCAATAAATGGTGCTGAAAAAAATTGATATCCATATGCAAAAGAATGAAACTAGAGCCCTATTTCTCACTGTAGTCAAAAATCAAATCAAAATGGATTAAAAATTTAGATGTAAGACCTGAAACTATAAAACTAGTAGAAGAAAACATAGGGAAAACACTTCAGGACTGGTGTAGACAAAGATTTAATGGCTAAGAACCCAAGAGCACAGACAACAAAAACAAAAATAGACAAACGGTACTACATTAAACTAAAAAGTTTCTGTATAGCAAAGAAAACAGTTAATAGAGTGAAGAGGCATCCTGATGAGTGGGAGTAAATATTTGCAAACTGTTCTTCCAGAATATACAAGGAATTCAAACAACTGAACTATAACAAAACAACCTTATTAAAAGGTAGGAAAAGACATGAATAGACATTTCTCAAAAGAAGAGATAAAATGGCCACCAGATACATATAAAAAAAAAATGTTCCACATCACTAGTTATCAGGGAAATACAAATCAAAACCACAGTGAGATATCATCTTACCACAGTTAGAATGGTTATTACTAAAAAGCAAGGATGTGGAAAAATGGGGAATCTTACAGAAAATCAACAACAGAAAATTAACAAAGAAACATTAGATTCAAAGAGCACAAGAGACCAAAGGGACCTAAAAGACATTTACACTTATAGAATATTTTATTTAACAGCTAGTGTATACACGTTCTTCTTAGCACATGGAATATTCTCCAGGATACACCATATCTTAGGACATAAAATAACAACAAATTTTTATAAGTTCAAATCATATTGTCCTCTTAGACCATGACACAATAAAACTAGAAATTAATAACAAGAAGAATTTATTACTGTTGGTAGGAATGAAAATTAGTACAACCACTATGAAAATAGCATGGAAATTTCTCAAAACTTACAACTTGAACTGCCACACACTCCAGCATTCCTGCTATTTGATATAAAGAGAAAAAGATCAGTATATAAAAGGAATACCTGCACTCCTATGTTTATTGCAGCACTATTTACAATAGTAAAGATATGGAATCAAGCTAAGTGTCTATTGACTGATGAATGAATAAAGAAAATGTTAAATATCAAAGAAAATACACAAAGGAATACTATTCAGAAATAAAAAAGAATTAAATCATGTCATTTGCAGCAACATGAGTTGAACTAGAGATCACTGTGTTGTATGACATAAGCCACGCACGGAAAGATGAATATAATATATTCTCACTCATTTGTAGAAGTTAAAAGTTTGATTTCATGGAGGTAGAGAACAGACTGATAGATACCAGGAGCTGGCAAAGATATACAAGTGAGTGTGGGGTATAAACAGAGGTTGGTTAGTGGATATAAACATACATTAGATAGAGAAAGTAAGTCCTTGCCGGGCGCGGTGGCTCAAGCCTGTAATCCCAGCACTTTGGGAGGCCGAGGCGGGTGGATCACGAGGTCGAGAGATCGAGACCATCCTGGTCAACATGGTGAAACCCCGTCTCTACTAAAAGCGCAAAAAATTAGCTGGGCATGGTGGCACGTGCCTGTAATCCCAGCTACTCAGGAGGCTGAGGCAGGAGAATTGCCTGAGCCCAGGAGGCAGAGGTTGCGGTGAGCCGAGATCGCGCCATTGCACTCCAGCCTGGGTAACAAGGGCGAAACTCCGTGTCAAAAAAAAAAAAAGAGAAAGTAAGTCCTAATGTTTGATAGCAAAGTAGGATGACTATAGTTAAGAACAATGTATTATATTTTCCAGAATAACTGGATGAGAGAACTCGAAATGTTCCCAATATAGAGAAAAAATAAATACTCAAGGCCATGGACACCTCAGTTATCCAGACTTGGTCATTATATAGTCTATGCATGTAACAAAATATCACATATACTCTATAAAGAGCACAAATATTTGTATCCATTTTTAAAAGCATATAAGTGCCCCTCTGTTACCAGAAATTACATTAACTTAAATGTCACATTATTTGGTATGGAAAAGTCAAATGACATCCAAATGTCAGATGTGATCTCAACAAAATGTATATTACCATTTGTTCCCTGTACAAAAATACCTAGCCAAATGTAGAGGGGGCTCATAAAAGCTACAATTTAGTTCTTGTTATGCTTACTAAACCACAGGCTCTAGTTGCATTTGCCAAGGAGGGTACTGTTTTCTAATTCTCACAGGTTTAATACAAGCAAATAGTTGCTCTATGTAGCACAAAAGATGTGGTGACAGTTCCAAGGTTTCCTTCTCTCAAGAAGTTTGAAATTCAGAAGAGGCAGCTACCACTGGAGATTCATGTGTTGGAACAAGGCTTCCTGTATCATGCAGAATGTAAACTGGGCCTCAAAAAATTGGGGAAAATTTGGTTCAAAAGATTAGGCAGAGAACTGCTGATGAAAGAAGCATAAACATTTAATAACCAAAGATGAGAATGAACATAATATATTTAAGAAACATGATTGTGCCTAGTAATCTGTAAATTCATACTTACATGGCCATTTTCTATACCCAGATAAAAACGTTAATTTATTGGTGTCTTTTCTCTTGGCCCTTTCTGTATGTGGATGTGCATAGGACATGTATGTGCACCTCTGGTTACTATACTTGGGAAGAGAATAATGAAACCAAGTGAGGCTATAAAGATGGGAGAACATGAGCCTGCCTAACACGGTGAAACCCCACCCCTACTTTAAAAATACAAAAATTAGCCGAGCATGGTGGTGGGCATCTGTAATTCCAACTACTCTGGAGGCTGAGGCAGGAGAATCACTTGAAGCCGGCTGGGGTGGTTGCAGTGAGCTGAAATCACGCCATTGCACTCTAGCCTGGGCAACAAGAGTGAAACTCCATCTTTTGTTGCCCAGGCTGGAGTGCAACGGCATGATAAATAAATAAATAAATAAATAAATAAAGGAGAAATACATGTATGAAGTTGACTTCTGTTTGACAAAAATATAGAAAAGTAATATGATGAAAATGCATATGAAAGAGATAGAAATTGAAGGAGATAGACATCACAGAATAGCCGGCAAATTAGAATTGAAACCATGAGAATGATTTTCAGGAGTCCTTTGTAAGAAAATAGATTCGGTTAACAGTTCAATCAAGAAACATTATTATTTACCCTATGCCAAACAGAGAGCTGAGCGTGAGAAAAGGAGAAAATATAAAGATGAGGAAAGGAAAGCTCCTGTTCTCAGGAAGCCCACAATCCAACAAAGACATAAGACAGGTGTATTAGTTTGTTCTCACACTATTGATAAAGATATACTCAAGACTGGGTAATTTATAAAGAAAAGGAGGTTTAATGGATTCACAGTTATGTGGCTAGGGAGGCCTCCCAACCATGGTGGGAGGTGAAAGGCATGTCTCATGTTGGCGGCAGGCAAGAGAGAGAATGAAAACCAAGCAAAAGAGGTTTTCTCTTATAAAACCAACAGCTCTAATGAGGCTTATTCACTACCATGAGAACAGTATGGGGGAAAACGCCCCCATGATTCTATTAACTCCCACTGGGTTCCTCCTACAACATGTGAGAATTATGAGAGCTACAGTTCAAGATAAGATTTGGGTGGGGACACAACCAAATCATATCAACAAGCATGTCAATTATGATATTTGAATTCTAATAACCAGAGCCCTGATGAAGACACAGAATGAGACATCAGAGCCAGTTGGGAAATTAGAACAGATTTCACAGAGGACAGGAAAAGCAGGCTTTGAAGGATACACTGGACTCTGAACTCATATAGGTATAGATTAAGAGATAGGAACATAAACAGAATGCCTTAGAAATGACTGTGAGTAAAAAGTTGGAGCCTGCCCAGAAGGCTGCAAACAAAGGAGGTGAGAAGACTAAAAAATGCAGCCAACTAAAACAAAGAAGTTTTGGAAACATGAGTCAATGGAAGTACTGTTTCCTTTGTGGATCTTTAAGCAGCAATGTTTTTGTCTGTATCTATACTTATAAATAAATGTATATATTTATTTATATTACATATTTAAATATTTAGAATATAGAAAGAATATATACATTCTTAAAGAGAATGTCTTAGAAATATATATTCTTAGAATATATATTATCTATATATTTAGAATATAGACAGAATATGTATGTTCTTAAAGACCACATTATGTGATATATGTTTTATATATAGATTAAAAATGTATATGTTATATATATATATATGTTACAGAGGTATATATGTTATAGATATATAAGATATATATTACATATAAGATATTATTTTAAATATAAGATGTATACATTATAAGATGTATTTTATATATATATATATATATTTTATCTGCTAATCCTCCATGGGTACTGATATGTTTCCATTACAGGTGTTATAAAGAAATTGCTATTCACCCACACAAATAAATCAGCAATTTTGGCATTTTCTGCTCAAGCATAAAAATTATGAGCATATTTCCTACCATGTTTGGCAACAATCCACAAGACTAACATCATTTCATGCTTCATAGTTTTTTGCAAATATAAATGTATTTTTAGGAGAGAAACAATTTGAGAAGCCACAGTATTCCCTAGCTTATCACTGGAAATGGTAATTAGCACATCAGTAAATCACCTGTAGAATTTTATTTCCATGAACAAGAAAATAATGTTATCTCACTCAGTGAAGCAGGCCGATGTGAGTTATGACTTTCAGAAAAATGAAGCCTTATGATTAGCCACCAAAGGTGCAAATTTATGATGATGATGTTGCTAGTACAGCAACATATTATTCTGAAGCACAGAGTAATGCTCGCAGAACATTCTAAAGAATTTCCTAGAATAGCTTGAGAGCACTAGTATATCCTGCCCCACTTCCTTCACCCTGAGATCAGAGTGCTGAACCTTTTTATTACCTTTGTTTGGTTTAGTGTTTTTAAATACTCCAAGAAAGTTTCTTTGTATGTATCTATAGCAAGTTACTTTGTACTACAAATTCATTTTGCTAATTACAGTTTTCAGAAGAAAGCTGGTTAAAAGCTAATAAAATAATCTAGGCTGTTATATAAATAATCACTAACTGCACAATACGCATCACTTTAAAGCTCAAAGTAGCTTATAAATTTTTTAATCTACTTGTTTCAATTTTTACGTGATTACTTTTATTTTTGCACTATTAAACGGTTAGTAGAAAAAAGATGTGCATTCTGTTTTTCTGCTGAAAATTACTAAAGAGAAAATGTCTTATTAGACTGCTTTGAATTACTCATTTATTTATCTAGATATCCCTAGGACTTACAACTTTGCAAAAAAGAAATAATAAAATAATGGAATAAACGTATGGAAATGGGACCTTATAGATAATCTGTAGCTAATCTGAAGTGGCAATGAAGTGGCACTATAATAAAAGTAACAAAGATAAACTGTTTAATGAAAAGCCAAAGAATACCTAAGTGATATTTCTGAAAAAAATGAGAATCTATTGCCTATCAGAGTTTCTTAGAAGAACATGTTGGAATAAGCGGATATTTGCTGAAGAAAGTATCAGTTCTAGTAACATCTCTGCTCCTCTAATTTCTCAGATAAATACCAATAGCAATAATTCGAATATTCAATTATTAACAAAATTTCTGACTGGCCATAACTTAAGGTATTATTGATTCAAATCCAGTTTGTTCCTAAATAATCTGTATTTGTCAAAAAAAAAAAGACAAAAGGGACACAGATTATCTTATGAACAAATGAAGAAGCAGAAAGAAATACTTAAATATGATAATGTTATGGTGACAAATGTCTTTAAAAATAAATAAGGTTTTATAAAATTCAACTAGTAAGATTACATTTTTAGTTTTGAAAGATCAAAGACAGGAGTTTTCCTCATTTCCTAAAGAAATCACCACCAAGTAGCAAAAATAAGAACCAGAAGCAATTATATTCATAAAAATAATAACTTCATTAAACAAATATTTATTATGTCCCTACTGGTGCAAATATTGTAGGAAGTACCCTGACATAAGTACAAAGACAGGTAAACCAAACATAATTTTTGTTCACATAGAATTTACAGAGTACTTAGAGATTCAAATCTACTAATATGTTCTACTGCTTTATCGTTAGATAATGAGAGAATGTAAGGATTGAGAAGAAATAACTAATTACGATAGGTAAAAAATTGTTAATGTTACTTCTATTTTGATTGTAACAAAATAAATAAATGTGACAGTGCTGATTCGGGGATTATTAGAATAGAAACTAACATTTTTCCTAATTATTGTCACTTTCTTATTTTGTGGAATGAGTAATTTCAAAAGTCTAATTAACAAAGTGTACTTTGTGTCAAATATAAAACAAAAAGTATTGTTATAATGCCAATTCCTTTCAATAAAAAATATTTAGCACTATAAATATGTAATAACAAATAAAATGTAAAAGTATTAAATAAAATTGTTAAACGTTATTATGGGAAATATACTTATCACAAAATAGCTATTATGAGCCTCCTATGAATAAAATCTCAATGTACTAGTATATATTTTAAGTCCAGGATTTTTACTTTTAAATAATATCTATCAATTAAGAGAAAAAAGATAGTCTGCTTATTACCTAATAAAAAATGAGACTTTCACTATAAAGATTCATATAGTGATAAATATTTTTAAAAGTGGATGAAATGCTGTAGGAATTCAAATCATAAAATTAAATTTGTAGTTATAAAATGTGAGATAGAAGACAGGTGTTCTCCTTATCCCCTCAGCAAATCATCATTCCATGGCAAAACTGAGAATCAGAAGCACAAACTCGATGCCTTTGGATTTCAGAAGAAGTTTACAGAGCACCTTTCTTGAAAATAAGGGGTATGTGTCATTCTATATGCTATACTATCTTGGGGGAAGAAATGCATCTCTTCATGGAGCAGTCTATCGGTAAAACTAAAAAAGGAGAAATGCTGCATTGAGTGTATTCAGATGTAACACTCCAATTATTCAGATGTAATACTCCAATTATTCTGATTAGCCTCTTATATCGGTCTGTTCCCACTAAGGCCCTGAGAATCACTTACAAATGGCTAATCTAGGGGAAACTCATGTTACCAAAAACCAAGTGAAAATTTTAAAATAACCACTGTAGGTGTATCTAAGAATATATTTAAAAAAAAAAAAAAAAAGTTGAGCACAGTAAAGAGAACATGGAAAAACAAAGAGCAAATCAAGAGTACTCAATAGAAAAATATTGCCACAAAACAGATAAAGAGATTAACTATATTTCTACTAATTAACAGTATTGATGAAGCAATCTTCTATATAGATCAAGAGTACAATGTAGCAACACAAGAGTTTAGAAATAACAAGTCAAGACCTAAGATATGATCAGCTTTGTTTACTCTTCTGCATTTCTTGAGAAGGAAATACCCTATTCTTATTAGGGTGCTAATTCCAAAAATATCTGTGAAATCTACTGTTTTGTTTATATTATATAAGTCTTCTAGATCTTTATTTTTTTAATATACTTGACTTGGATTGGGAGTGATATATTTAAATATCATATCATTTGAGTTCACCTGTAAATTTTATTTTGCATCTCATGTAGTTCCTGCCTTATGATAGATATCTGTTATAATATTTGCTATGCAAATATTTAAAACTTCTATGTCTTCATGGTAAATTGTAAACCTTCACATCATTAGTGTCCTACCACATACTTTTCAAGTTGAATTTTTCACTTTAGTTCTCCTTAACCCTATGTATCTGCCATACCAAATAGCTTTTACAGTTTCATTAATGAGTCATTCTTTGTATTTCTTTTTGTCTCAGTGGAACATTCTGGCCCAATTAATTAGATTACCTAGCACTTCAACAAGACTTCTGAAGGTTATGCCCTTTCCTTTTTCTCACTAGACCATATAAATATCTCTGTTACAGTATTAAAAATATAAGGCCAACTATTATTTTCCATTTATGTCCTCTTTTATACAGTTTTTAAGAATAATTGCTCTGTGGATTTATCTCTGTGCCCCCAGGGCCTGCAGTGTCACCAACGCTCAATGTGTGTTCATGATTTTAGGTAGTGTGATAAGATTAAAGCTATTTCCAGGCATCAGTTGAGGTTATAAGAAAAAAATATTCAGTTCTATGGAGAACTGGAATCTAGACAAGTATAGCAAGCAGAGTTCTGAGAAGATACTAAGACTCTTGGTTCCTGATGTATACATGCCTCCTTCTAATTATTCAAACATGAATCTGTGTGCTTTTTTATTTTTTTATTTTTTTTTTATCTGTGTGCTTTTGTGAAGGAATTTTGCAGTGCAGTTAGGTCCTAGATCAGTTGACTTTAATAAAGTTGATGCAGTGAGTCTGGGCTATTCATGTGAGCCATTAAAGGGAATTAGGCTCTTTTTGACTACAGAGATTTAAAGTATGAGAGGGACTCAATAAGAGCAATTGTTTATTGCTGGCTTTGAAGATGGAAGGAAACGTGCCAAAAGATTGAGAGTGGCATCTTCCAGCTGAGATAAACTTTGACTAACAGCCAGCAAGAAAGCCAGCCTCAGTCCTAAAACCACAAGAACTGAATTCACCAACACTGAAAAGAGCTTGAAATAGGACCCTAGGCTCCAGATATTAAACACATCCAGCAGAAACCTTGATTTAGTATGTTCTTGACAGGTGAGTTATATTATGCTTAAGCTTCTCACCTACAGAACTGTGAGCTAATAAATAGGTATTAAGTGGCATACTTAAGGTAACTTAAGGTATTAAGTTTGTAGTAATACATTGGGTAGCAATGGAAAATTAATACAATAAGTAATTTTATGTTCCAAGCTCTTTCTAATGAATGTAGTCAGAACTGTGTCAAAAACCATGGGCAGGACCTAGTGTCTAGCTTGAAAATCTTTACATTTAGGAAGTCATGAATGACTTTAGCAAGCCTTGTAGAGACTGTGTTTGTCCCCCTGAAACTCAGTCCCTGCCACCGGAATCTAACTTTCTACTGCGAGAATGCTTGCTGTCTTGTGACCTGCAACAAGAACACAATCTACTCAGGTGGCTTTCAGATCCTCCTCTACGATTTAATTGTTGAATGATCTTGGACAATATATTGAACTTAACTTAGCCTCTATTTCCTCATCTATAAAATGGGGATTGGAGTAGCCATTTTATACGGTTGTCATGAGCATCAAATGAGATAACACCCTTAGGCTTTTGGTGCATTTTTGAGAATACAGTAAACACTTATACACATTAGTATTAATTCGCTATCTCAGACAAATTTCTTTCTTCTCTAATGTTCTTTTCTGGCTTACAAAAAACACACATACATGTATAACAGGTATAACACCCAAGAATAAATATCCGTATGTTTAGGATATAATACGCAAAATTTTGTAAATAATGTCTCTTTGTAAATGTTAGAATATAAGTGCAAATAAACACTTATTTGACTTCAACAGGAGGTGGATTTACATAAGCAGTACACAGTTAAATAGCTGGGACCATGTCCACTTTACCAATATATTTTGTAATACATTGTCTACATTTTAATTGCCATACCTGCTCCTGATTCTGAAAGAAAAAGGTTTATTTATCCTTTAATTAGGTTAGGTGAATAAATACTGCCATGTTGTAACCCATCATATATTACATAATTATTTCATATTCCTAGGAAAATACGCTTAAATTTCAATAGTAAAAGTTAATTCAAAAATTCTATCAAGCACTCTACTAGATTCATGGTTAGTTATTCTGTCTGAAGACATTAAATGAAAAATCATTGCCCTGACTTAAAACTCAGGAGATACCAGAGTAAGAGAGATTGATTCTAAAGATATTTTAACAATTACTAACAAGAATAAGGAGGTGAAACAAGGAAATGTGAGCTGAAAGGAAAGGGAGATAGTGATAAGAAAAGGAGATACTATTGCTGTGATAAAATAAGAGCATTTGGAAACTGACCAATTGTGGAGAATGAAGAAGAATGAAGACAGAAAATGTTTCTTTTTGATTTCTTAGTCCATAACCAATAAGTAAGCAAACTCCATCAAGACTATGTCCACGATTCTGAAATCAGAGATTTAAAAAAAACAAACTACCTTCCTTTTAAGTTAGACAAACCTGAGTTTGAGTCTCAGTTCTACCATTTATTATTATTTTATTATTATGATTATAGAGTATTGCTCTGTCACCCAGGCTGGAATGCAGTAGCACAATTACACCTCACTGCAGCCTCTACCTCCTGGGCACGAGTGATCCTCCAGCCTCAGCCTCCTGAGTATCTGGGATTATAGGCAGGCACTACCAGGCCCAGCTAATTTATTTAATTTTTTGTAGAGACAGGGCATCCCTATGTTGTCTAGGCTGGTCTGAAACTCCTGGACTCAAATAATGTTCCCACCTTAGCCTACCAAAGTACTGGGACTGTAGGCATAAGCCACCATGCCTGGCCAGTTCTTCCATTTATAACCACCATGACTATGGGCAAACCTCTTAATTTCCTTGAGATTTGATCTTGTTGCTGGTAAAATAGCAATGATAAATGTCTTTGCTTATCTCTATCACTCAACTGTTTTGAAGCCCAACCCAATGTGTGCAAAAATCCCCTTAAGTTTTCTAAGATGATAATGTCATTGACTATGGTAGTTATCATAGGCAGCAAAGCAGATTTCCGTCAGGCTCTGAGGAAGATAGCAAGTTCAAGCCATGGAATGTTATATATAAGAAAGCAGCAGGATATGCAATTATAAATTTCAAAATATCCATTTGGAGATACATCGGGAACTTAGGAAAACATTGATCGCCAACAAAAAATGATTTAAGAGTCATCTATGTAGTACTGATGGCTAAAACTGTGGGAGTATATCAGATGGTCAAAGAAGTTTAAAGAGTTTACCATAGTATGAAAGAAGAGAATAAAGAAGTCACAAATACAGAGTTAAGCTCTACATACAAAAGATGATTAGGATGCATTCTTTGCTTTTAAGAAGCTTATATTTTAAAGGCAGAATCACATCTGAGCACATATAATTTTAATTCAGTAAGGGTACTAATAGAGTACAGAGGCCTTATTTCTGAATTTCCTTAGAGGCAAAAGAGGTCATCAGAGAAGTTACGCAGCTGATGCTTGGGAAATTGAAAAGTCATTAAGCAGATAAAGAATTAAAGGGCACTCATAACATGTGGTTTGGTTTCTGCACATGCTCTCGCGTGCGTGCATACACACACACACACACACACACACACACACACACTCATGCACTGACACTGAAACAAAATTCCATGATATGTCTATGAAACAGCAAATTATGCAACATGCCTAGAGCCCAGGGGTGATAAGGTAATGAGGGAGGAAACTAGATAGGTCAAGAGAGAGAAGATCATGAATGGCAGATTCTGAAGGAATTTGACTTTCTTTTTCTATACATGATGATTAACTATTGATGAACAGAAAATAGAAAGGTGAATGCAGTTCAATTAAATTACATATTTTTAATAAAACAATTTGTTTCATCAGAATTCGTTATAGCAAAATATTTCCCTCCATGAGAGAGAGAAAATGAATAGCTGAAATTATGTTGACAACTAGTATAACATTTTGTGAAAATAAAACCCTATGAGTTTGTGGCAGATTGAAAAATAAAATGGCAACATAGGGGTTCCCATAAAAATGTGAAGGTATTCTCCATCCCTTGAATATGGAATTGCCTTGTTACTTTTGCACTGGCCAACAGAATGTGCAGGAAGCAATTTCAAGTGAATTCCAGGCCTGGCACTCAAGAATCTTTGCACACTTCCACTATGTTTTCAAAGTCTGCCATCACTGTGTAACACGAGGTTGGCCTGCTGGAAGATGAGAGAGACATGTGGAGAAGACATGAGCTAAGGCCATCTTAGACCAACTAGCCTCCAGCTGACCCAGCAGCTGACCACAGTAATTTAAATGACCCTAACTGAAACCAGACTGCCCAGCTGTACCCAGGATAAATTGCTCATCTAGAGAACTATGGACAAAATTAATAGTTGTTTCAATCCACCAAATTTTGTAGTATATTGTTACACACCAAAGATGACTAAGATAGAGTGTGCCAATCGCATGTCAGCCAACACAACGTTTTCTCACAAACAAATTCCTCATTGATTAATCTTTCTATAGCAATCTTGAATCACATCATTTGGTGGTAAATGATTCATATCCCACTAGCTAGTTACATACGCAATGTAGTAAAGATACTAAGTTAGAATCCAGTCATTTGAAAGGGTGTCACAGGGACTGGGGACAGTTTAGCTTAGTTTTTTAAAAAAAGTTTTGCTACAGCCAAGGGATAATATAAATAAGATTCTAGAGGAAGGATACATCCTACTTGCAAATAAATTGCTTTCAAGTACTTAGAACTTTCAGTTACATGCAAATAACAAAAAAAAAATGACTAAATCAAACTATTATCCTCATACCAATCTATTAGCTTAAAATACTGTAATTTATATAACGAAACAGTAAAGTTGCAGTTGAAAATAATATTCTGTTTCATACTTTGTTGACTCAATTTTATTTTCCTCTTATTTGGTTTAGATTAGTGAAATGTTTCTAGTATCTGCCAATCAGTTTTCTCACTGGCAGGCAGCCACACAAAAAAAAAACCTGATCTATTCCTTGTGTCCAAAAATGTAAGTCTGGCTCCAGATTTGTATCTTAGCCCCTTGCCTTTGTTTATACCGAATATTCTAATGACTGTCTTCCAATATCTAGCTCATAATTTGAGTTCACCATTCAGTGATCATATTCTTTCATCTAACCTATGAGAAGGGAATATAGCTATAAGCATGAACTGCAAAATCTAGATAATAAAGGAAAATAACTATGAGATGAAGATTTTTGAACACTTAACCCTCTAACATGGCACTTTATAATACAGGGAGTAGTATTTACTTTTTAAAATAAATCATTCAAACCTTCTTACAGTATGTATTCCACAACAATGTCTGCAAATTTCTATTTTGTTGTGCCCTCTACTATAGGAAGAATCATTATTGTTGAAACTGTTGCTGATTTCTTAAACAGGACATTAAAAATTGTAATTGTTTTATCTTTTATGCATTTATTAATTATTGAGTTTGAATATATGTTCATATATTTATTTAAATTTTCTTTTTTGTCATTAAGTAGTTGCATCCTTTGATGATACCTCAAATAATTAGGTATTATTTGACCTCTGACCCTCCCATCTCTCATCTCTCTCTCTCTCTTTTCCTCCCTCTCTCTTTCTATCCTTTCTCTTTGTACCCTTTTCTTATACCTTTTTTATACTTTTCTCTAAACATTGGTTTCATAATAATAAGCAAAAATTATAATTACAGAGGAAATAGTAGTAGAGTGAAAACACATCACAAATGGGAAAATTTGGAAACTTTCTTCCAAGCTAACCTTTCAGAAGTCACAATAGATTTGCCAGGCCCCAAGTATGGATTACTCACTGCTATTAAAGATGACTTTTGAAGAATACTCATTTTGGGAGACCACAAAACAATGAATAATGACGGAGAACTATAATTTTATTTGTGCAGATGACTCAATTGGTTTATTGAAATTTTCTTACTTCCTGGAGTCTTTTATATAAAGAGCTGAGTATTTTAGAATCCCAGACTATCAGGTATATGTATATGTAAATGTATATGTGGTTATTTATATATATATATATGTATGTATATAGATGGCAACCACTCTAGACAGGTTCTTCCACTTCAACTAACTGCAGGAACAGGAACAGAGTATCAAAATTTGGTTTTGTTCCATTCACTTGCTACATCATAATTTCGGGCTCCTCTTTCTTCAGCTTGCTTTATTGGACTTCACCATTGTCGATCATTTTTGCTTCCTGACTACTTTCTTTGGTTCTTGACCTAGAGTTCTTTGTTTCTTCACCAGTTCCTTGGAATTAGTTATCTATCTATCCATCTATCTATCTCAATGCCAGGAGTCAAGATTCTAAAGGAAATGGTAGAAGGGAGAACATCCAGAAAAGGTCAGTGGAAGCAGTTATTCAGTTTTCCACTAATAATTCCCAGAAAACAGTATACAAATCCTCAAGTCCTATCTAAAAAAAAAAAAAAAAACTTAATCGTAACCCTGAAATCTGTGTTCAACATGTCCTTTCAGAAGACGCTGAAGCTTGCTCAGGTATCAGTGCTATTGGATTTGAAGACCATGCAACAACCTGCTACCCTGCCAACAAAATATTATTTACAGGTTACTCCAGCTTTGTTTTGGATCCCTTCACGTTGCAGTTAATTCATGCTCACCATTATGACCAGGAAGGTTAAGGCTTCCAAGAGTGGGAATACAATTAAACAAGATTTTCAAAACAACACCTCTGATTGGAAGGAAGCTTAACGAGGTTTTAAGGTCACATTGGACTTCCTGAGCCTGATTAGGTATTGGAACTTTAAAGGAAGGGGATGATTTTTTTTTTTTTTTTTACCTCCACGTCACTATCCACAGTCCCTTCCAGAAAGGTTCTCAGAGACTCTTCATTCATGCATTCATTTGCGTGTTCATTCATGCCTGTACTTTGTGTCAGGCACATGCTTGACACTGGGTAACAAAAGTTGGCCAACAGATACAGGCCACGACCTCACAGAAATTAGAGTCTGAAAAGATGATTGATGTGTATTATAAAGTTCCACAAGTACTTGATTTTAAACTCTGGTCACAGAAATACAGGAAACTATGAAAGAAATAGGACATAATCTCTAAATTCAGAAAAACTTTTCCCAAAGAAATGAAAACAGAAAAATAGCAAGGTCTTCCTTATCTAAATGTTTATCCATCCCCTCAGAGAACAACAGGACGCTAAGCTGGGAAAATTTTGTGTGGTAGGAAGAAAAGAAATTATTTTCTTCCACTTTTTTGAGATAAAATAAATATGTTGAAAAAAGAACACTACTACAGTATTTATTCTTTTTATCTAGCTTGATTACTTTTAGGATTATGATTATAAAAAATATGAGCCAGCCCATTGATTGAGAATGAAATACTGAGTATGTATTAAATCAACGAACTTCATAAAGGTGAATATATAGACTTGGTTTTCAACTGAGTGGTTGTGAAGCACCTTTTATCTGCAAATACGATATGCAACCTTGCTTTCATCAAATAAGAAGTGGAACAAGGTACAGTGGCTCATGCCTGTAATCCCAGCACTTTGGGAGGCCAAGGCAGGTGGATTGCTTGAGCTCAAGAGTTCAAGACAAGCATAGGCAATACGGCAAAACCTTTTCTCTTTGTCTCTGCCTGGCCAAAAAATTAGCCAGGGATGGTGATGTGCCTGTAGTCCCAGCTACTCAGAAGGCTGAAATGGGAAAATCACTTGAGCCTGACAGGTCAAGTCTTCAGTGAACCGTAATCAGGTCACTGCACTCCAGCTTGGGCAACAGAGGGAGACACTGTCTTCAAAACAAAACAAAATAGCAACACTAACAAAAAGTGGGTCTTCCCATGAAAGATAAGTTCAAATGATCAAGCATCCCAATAAATGCTTTGATGATCGATGATCAAGATTAAGAATCCCAGGTGTCAAGGAAAGATTTGATCACTAATTCCAAGGGACTGGTGAAGAAAGAAAGAACTCTAGTCAAGAGCCAGAGAGAGTGGCCAGGAAGCAAAGGTCATCAACAGTGATAAAGTCCAATAAAGCAAGCTGAAAAAAGAGAAGCCCAAAATTATAACATAACAAGTGAAAGGAACAAAACCAAATTTTGATACTCAGTTTCTGCAGTTCGCTGAAGTGGAAGAACATGCCCAGAGTGGTTACAAATATCAAAATATTCATAGGGAAAGACTAGCATGAGGATAAGAAAATGTATTTTAAGAGTCAATAACAGCTTTACGGTTTGTACAAAGGAGAGATGCTTTTGTGATCAGAGGGAAAAGAGTAATCTCTCTCCCTGAAAAAATTTAGATGAAACACAATGCTAATCTTATAAGCAAGCGAAATAGATTGCAATCTCTGCGGTGAGATCTATTTTTGTACTTCTTCAATCGTTATGGTTTTATTCCATTTCTTTTCATGTTTTCACTTAATAATTAAATAGCTAGTTCATTTCACAAGTTTCTAAAAATTAAAAATGTAAAGAAAACTTATGAATGGGAAGGAATTCCCCCTGCCAGTACTCTGCCTTGTTTGTTTAGCACGCCTCCCCAAACCATCCTCACCAGGTAACCACTTTATTGTGTATCTTTCCAAATTTCCTTCAAGCATATAAAATCAAAAAGCATACCTTATTTTCTACATTTGCCTACCATTTATACACCAGATCCACATGCCATGCACACTATTCTATGCCTTATACTTTTCACTTTACAAAGTATTTGAATCTTTCTGTAATATTACAGAAATTTGTTCTTTCACAGTTTCACATCTTTGCATTGTATTGAAAAATTATATTTCATAACTAGTATCCTTTTAGTGGACAATTAGATTGTTCCTGTGTTCTTCCAACTACAAATAATTATCCAATTAATAGCCTTGTTTAATTACTTGTTTTTAATTTCTTTATTGTTTATAACTATTTAGGCCTGTGCATTTATTTTAAGCATCCTTCAGTGAATTCCAGTTTTTAATTACTGTATTTTGTAAGAATTAATGTTATTATCTTTAAAGCAAAATAAGGAATGCCTTTGTTCTTAAGATATGGGGATATTAGGACACTCCTAAGTCTGGATCTGTTTAGTAAATATTATCCATCTATTCCTTTAGCCATAAACATCTAGAGGCTAGGAATAACTAACTTTCTGGGAATGCAGCCCAGCAAGTCCCAGCCTCATTTTCCTAGCCCTCACTCAAGACTGAATCCTTCTGGTTAGAATGCTTCTGACATTTACACCATATACAAAAATCAACTGAAGATTAATGAAAGACTTAAATGTAAAACCCAAAGCTATAAAAACCCTGGATGCTGATCTAGACGGTATCACTCTAGACGTAGAATCTGGCAAATATTTTATGTTGAAAACACTAAAAGCAATTGTAACGAAAGCAAAAATTGACAAATGGGATCTAATTAAAGAGCTTCTGCACAGTAAAAGAAACTATCAGAGAGTAAACAGAGATAACCTACAAAATGGGAGAAAGCTTTTACATTTTAAAAAGAGGAGTTCCCCTGCAGAAGCTCCCTTCTCTTGTCTGTCGCCATGTGAGATATGCCTTTCACCTTCCACCATGATTGTGAGACCTACAGTCACGTGAAAATGTAAGTCCAGTAAACCTCTTTCTTTTGTAAATTGCCCAGTCTCAGGTATGTCTTTATAGCAGCATGAAAATGAACTGATACAAACCTCATTAAAAAAATCATCAAAGGACATGAATTTTTCAAAAGAAGACATATATGTGGCCAAGAAGCATATGAAAAAGAGCTCAACGTCACTGATCATTGGAGAAATGTAAATCAAAACCACAGTGAGATACCATCTCATACTAGTCAGAATGGCAATTATTAAAATGTCAAAAAAATAACAGATGCTGGCAAGGTTGTAGAGATAAGTGAATACTTAGACACTGCTGGTGGGAGTGTAAATTAGTTCAACCGTTGTGGAAAGCAGTGTGGTAATTCCTCAAAGAACTAAAAGCAGAACTATTATTTGATCCAGCAATCCCATTACTAGGTATATACCCAAAGGAAAATAAATTGTTCTACCATAAAGACGCATGCATGCAGATGTTCATTACGGCACTATTCACAATAGAAAAGACAAGGAATCAACCTACATGACCATCAATGGTAGAATGGATAAACAAAATGTGGTGCATATACACAATGGAATACTATGCCACCATAAAAACGAACAAGATCATGTCCCTCCCAGGAACATGAATGGAGCTGGAAACCTTTATCTTTAGCAATCTAATACAGGAACAGAAAACCAAATAATTCATGTTCTCACTTATAAGTGGACGCTAAAGGATGAGACACATGGACACATAAAGGGAAACAACAGACACTGGGGCCTACCTGAGGGTGAAGGGTGGGAGGAGGAAGATCAGGAAAAACATCTAATGGGTATTAGGCTTAACACCTGGGTGATAAAATAATCTGTTCAACAACCCCCATGACAAGAGTGAGTTTACCATGTAAAACCTGCACATGTACCCCTGAACTTAAATGTGTGTGTGTGTGTGTGTGTGTGTGTGTGTGTGTGTGTGTGTGTTTAATAGTTGAAATATGTTATTTGGGCTTTTTAAATAATCAACTATTATTTTAAATTTGGGGGATGCATGCGCAGGTTTGTTACGCAGGTATATTGCATGATGCTGAGGTTTAGGGTACAAATGATCCCATCACCCAGGTAGTTAGCACAGTACTAGATAGGTCATTTTTTAGCCCTTGCCACCCTCCCTCTCTTCCTCTACTAGTTGTCCCCAGTTGTCTATTATTTCCATCTTTATTTCCATATTTGCCCAATGCTCAGCTCCCACTTATAAGTAAGAACATGTGGTATTTGGTTTTCTGTTCCTGCATTATCTTGCACAGAATAACAAACTCCAGCTGCATTCATGTGGCTACAAAGGACATGGTTTCATTCTTTTTTATGACTGTTAGTAGTCCATGGCATATATATACATTTTCTTTATCTAATCCACATTAATGGGCACCTAGGCTGATTCCATATCTTTGCTATTGCTAACAGTGTTGTGATGAACATAAAAGTGCAGATGTCTTTTTTGTAGAACAAATAATTTTCCTTTGGATAGATAACCAGTAATGGAATTCTTAGGCCAAATGGTAGTTCTAAGTTATTTGAGAACTCTCCAAATTTATTTTCATAGTGGCTGAACAAATTTACATTCCCTCCAATAGTATATAAGTGTTCCCTTTCTCCAAAGCTTCAACAGCATGTTATTTTTTGACATCTTAATAATGTGTATTCTGACTGATGTGACATTAATATTTGTTGACATGCAGATGTCAATAAGCATTGCTCTGCCAGAAATACCTATCTGGTGCACTACTTGGATATGTGCTCTTAGGGAGATTTCCTCCCAGGTTTGACGTATTAGCTCTTCACTATGTCTTTATCTTTTCTGAGTATCTCTGCCCCACTTTGTACATAGTTCTCTCCGTGAGATCACATACACTGTCAGTAATATGTTCCATAAAGATGCTTTTTAAATCTATGTAAGGTGTACATCAATCAGATAACAAAACGCATTTTTGTTTGAGTTATGAAATCACACTCAATGCTACATGGGACATTTACCCTTCTAATACTGGCCTCAAGTATACAATCTTAGATTTCTACTTTCCTTGGAGATATACTGAAAATACAGCTAAAATAAAATTCAAAAATGTCTGCCAAATCACTGTTCGCCAATATGAACTCCATATTATCCTAAAAAATATATGTAGCAAATTGACACACTGTCCTTTTTCTTATTTCATTCCTCTGGCCTAGAAGGCTGTATTCAAGTATCGAGAGCTCACTCATCCTTTAAAATCCACCTTCAATTTGAAACGTTTACTTGCCCTCCCAGTTGAGCATATTCTCACCTTCTTTAGAACAAAATTCGTTTGGAATATACCACTGAGTTTTGCATTTACAAAATTCATCATCGTTTTGTGAATTACTTTCCTATGTGAACATTATTTTTGCAATTAAATTGAAATTATCTCAGGAAAAAAATGGAATTTTCTTATAATTCTATACACACATCATTGTCAGTGCTGTTCAGCTGCAGAGAATATACCTCATTAAGAGTGTTTATAATTGTTAGCACCTGAGTATAATTCACCTATTCAGTTTACTGGTTTTAAAGTAATTTTGAAAGAAATCGTAACAGATTTGAGCAAAAAGCTCATATGTACCTAGAAGCAAAGAAGAAGCAGAAAGAAAAGTGTATTAATCAGGGTTCTCTAAAGGGACAGAACTAATAGGATAGATGTGTATATGAAACAGAGAACTGACTCACTGTCTCACTAGGTGAAGGCTCCCATAGGCCGCCTGCAAGCTGAGCAGCAACAAAGCCAGTAGCAGCTCAGTCGGAGTCTCAAAACTTCAAAAACAGGGAAGCCAACGGTAGAGCCTTCAGTCTTGTGGCTGGAGACCTGACTGCCCCGCAAACCACTGGTGTAAATCCAGAAGTCCAGACGCAGGAGAACTTGAAATCCGATTCAAGGGCAGGAAGCAATCGGAACCTGAGAAAGAGGAAGCGGGAAGACTCAGCAAGTCAGCTTCTCCCGCCTTCTTCTGTCTTAAAGCCAAGCTGACAGCCAATTGGATGGTGCCCACACACCTGTGGGTGGGTCTTCCTCTCCCAGTCCACTGACTCGATTTTTTTTTTTTTTTTTTTTTTTTTTTTTTTTTGATGGGGAGACAGAGTCTCACTTTGTGGCCAGGCACCAGACTGGAGCGCAGTGGCACAATCTCGGCTCACTGCAACCTCTATCTCCCGGGTTCAGGCAATTCTCCTGTCTCAGCCTCCCAAGTAGCCAGGACTACAGGCGCACGCCACGACGCCCAGCTAATTTGTGTATTTTTAGTAGAGACGGGGTTTCACCATGTTAGCCAGGATGGTCTCGATTTCTTGACCTCATGATCTGCCCGCCTCAGCCTCCCAACACTGACTCAATTTTTAATCTCCTCTGGCAACACACAGAAACACCCAGACACACCCAGAAACAATACTTTGCATCTTTCAATCCAAAAGATTGACCATCAAAAAGAACAATAGAAAAGTAAAGAATGGTAGAAAAGAGAAGACAACATATTTGTTTCACTCACATTTATATTGGCGCAATCCCCTTTTCCTAGGTCAAAATTGTTAGCTATAGAACATTTAATAAATCTTTGAACTTATGGATTTTTCCAAAATCTTACAAAAATCTTCAAATTTGCAGTAAAGTTCAAAGAATTTAAAATAAACACCGGTACCTTCACTTCCTAGGTTTACTGCTAGTAATTTATTTTTAACCTTATATTTACTCATCTCCCCATTGTGAAGCTCTCATTTTTAAATTTATTTTAAAGTCAATTGCAGAATCTATACAATTCTGCTTAAGTAATTCATAATGCCTATTATAAACAAGAGTGCAATTTTTTTTACAGTTTCTTTTCTTTTGATCTAAAATTTGCTACATACCATTATCTGACCACCCTGTTATCTGACAGCTACAATGGGACAGCTCTGTGCTCAACACTGAAAATACCTAGAAAAGTCTGGTATCAAGATTAAAAAAAAAAAAAAAAGTGGGTTAACTAAAGATTAATAATGGGCTGTTTAATTTTTCCCATTTATACTTTACACCCAGGACCAACTTGTTTACAGATCACTTACACCTGGTGTAACTGTTACTTAACCAGCTACATCAGGTGTAAGTGATCCCAACCAGTTACATCAGGTGTAAGTGATCCCAACCAGTTACATCAGGTGTAAGTGATCCGTAAACAAGTTGTTTACAAGCTTGGCTATGTGATTAGTCAGCATAAGAGATTCTGCTGGAAAGTTTTTCATGGTCTCATCAAACTCAGATTCTTCACTCTATATTGGTGGCTTACAATCCACAGATTAAGAGTGTTCTATGAGACAAATGCCTGGGGAGCTGTGCCCAGGAGTCTCTCTGGCCCCCAGGCTTGCTTGTACTTTTCTTTCTCTGGTCGTGCCATTCTTTCACCTTGATTCAAATCTTA
Organism: Saimiri boliviensis; assembly: GCF_048565385.1. Classification (NCBI taxonomy): domain Eukaryota; kingdom Metazoa; phylum Chordata; class Mammalia; order Primates; family Cebidae; genus Saimiri; species Saimiri boliviensis. Next base: position 27,818,265 of record NC_133452.1, on the reverse strand, counting down.
CATGAGTATACTCTATGAGAGTTTCTTTAAAAATCTAATCTTGTCAGGTTTTTGCATTTATATAGTATGAAATACGTAAAGTGTAGACTTTAGTTTCAATAAATAGACATAGCTGGATAACTCAAACTCCTATTGAGACAGGATATTATTTTTACCCCAGAATGTTCCCTTATGCCCCTTCCCAATCAATCCCTTGAATACTCCCAGAGACAACTGCTGTTCTGTTGGTTTGATTTTTCTGACTATACATTAGGTTTGCCTATTACATGATTTCATATACATGGAACCATGCAGTATGTGCTTTTGTGGTTAGCTTCTTAGGCTAAGCATAATGTTTGTGAGATTAATTCGTGTTGTCATATTACTACATTGCTGCTTTTTATTGTTGAAAAATATTTTCATGTATTAATATACTAGAGATTCATTCTGCTCTTCACATACACCAAGATTTTTTTTTTATAGTTTAAAGCAATTCAGAAAAGGGCAGAATGATTGTAATTATAAAAGCCTTTCTTTGAGGTAAATACCAAAGATAAAAAGTGTTGGGTATCATGGTAAATAAATGTTGAGTTTTACAAGAAACTGCCAATACTTTCTCAAAGTGGCTGCTGCATTTTACATTCCCATCAGTAAAGTATGGAATTTTAGTTACTCAGTATCCTTGTCCACATTTAATGTTATCAGTCTATTTACTTTAGCCACTCATGCAGATGTATAATGGCATCCTAGCATAGTTTTAATTTGTATTTTCTGAGGACTAATGATATCAAGAAGTGTGACATATACTAAAAGGACATTTGTACCTGTTCTTTTGTAAAACATTTTTGAAAATATTTTGCCAATTTTTAATGAATTATTTGCCTTTTTGTTGTAGTATTTTGCCTTTGAGTTGTAGCATTTTGTATATATCATAGACAACAGTCCTTTTGCGGTTATATGTTTTACAAAACTTGTCACCCATGCTATGGCTTGCTATACATATCTTTTAATTATGACGCCTTTTGATGAACAAAGTATTTAATAATTTTTGAAGTCTAGTTTATCAATTTAACTGTAGAAGCATGAAAAGTAACAAATCGTTGTTAAAAACTGTAATATTTTATGGTGGTTTGATATATGATAATAACACACTTGTCTATCTACATAGGTTAAAGGGAAGATATTTTAAAAGAAGGTTAAAAAATAAGAGATTTGATTCAATCTCACCCATCTAAAGAGTACTGAACTGGTAAAAGCTGAACGTTTTTATTATAATAAATATAAATCATGACTTTCTTATACATTCCCACATTCAGGCCTTAATACTAAGGAATTCAAATCCTTCATCAATTATGCAAAGACTGGCACAGAAACACTTTAAATCTCACAAGAATGGAGCTCCACTTAAAAATTTTGGTTGGTGCTTTTAAGTGCTGGCTCTTGGTAATTCATTTGATGTAGCCAATAACACTTCTTCAATGTGAAAAATCAGTTGACTAAAATTATTTGATCCACAAAAAATTGAGATGAGATATATAATTACAGTTGTCCTGGTTATAATGTAAAACAGCCAATTAAAAAGATTTTAAGAGTGCCTTTACTCATTTACACCAGGGGATTATACTTAATAATATAATATGCTCATATTGAGGGTATTAACTAATTAATGTCAGTGAGGATTGTGGATTTTTTTTTTCCTGAGTAGACAATTACAAACTTTAAAACTGTGTTTGACTGACTTATATTTTAATACAAGGAGATTAACAAATCAAAAATCTTTTGTAAAGAAATTCTATTACTTTGTGTTTTAAAATTTCATTTGTCTCTGGAAAATTTTAAAAACCTTAAGAACAGTATAGACATTTAAACTTGGGTGAGATATGGAAAAAATACATTCTCTGAAATAATTTTCTTAAATTTGAAATCACAAAAATATACAGTCTAATAACGAAATGATTATATTATGATTAGGATAAGTTACTAAAGAGTATTCCTTTACCCGGGCTACAATGGGTTCTTTAAGACTTGGTTTTTATCCTGAAAATTCATACTAGGATCCATGTCCATTCATTCACGCCACAAATATTTATTAAATACCCAACTTTATGCCAAGCATTGTTAAGAGCTCTGCAAATACAAAAGTTAGCTCACTTATAAATGAGAAGAAGGAATTCTTAACTAAATTATATATCTAGTGGTAATAAGTACTCTAGAGACAAAACAGGTTAAAGTGTTAATCAGTGGTGAAAGACGAGGGAACGCTATGTGCTAGGGAAAGATCTATCTGATAGATGATGCTTGAGTAGATACTTGAAGGGCATGAAAGATCATGCCATTTAGCATGCTGGAGGAAAAGTGGTTTAATGTCTTATTATTGAGAAAACCAACAATCTTTTACATTTTATTTTAAATACATTCCTGTGTTTTTTTCTTTAAATTCCATTTTAGGATTTTTATTATTTGTTTCTGGGATTTATTTTTTGTTTGTTTGTTTCTGGGCTTTGTGTTTGTTTTGTTTTGTTTGTTTTGTTTTTACTTACTGTCTTGAAGGTGTTTACAAACAGAAAACTATAGAGGACATTTTTAGTGTTTTGTTTCATTCAAATTCATAAAGCTGTCTCCATTCACAGGTTAGATGAATACCTATCCATATTTTCTGCTGTTTTAAAGTTTCATTTTCTATGTTTAGCTTTTTCATCCCTTTATAATCTATTTTGATAAAATGGAGTGAAGTAAAATCAAAATGAATTTTTTAAACTGTCTCTCAACACTCTTAGCAATACATTTTGAAAGATTTATCTTTTTCACCTTATTCATCAGGATTCATTTATCATGCAATGTGTTACAGGATCTGGTTCCATGATAGCTATTCTACCCCACTGATCTGCTAATTTATTTTTCACTACTAAGTACTATAGTTTAATCATTTAAATTACATGATTAATTATTCTAGTTTTATAAAACTTCTAAGACTAGTCTCTATATATTCTTTCCTTCAAAATTTTCAAAATGTTTTACACTTGCTTGTTTGTTCAGGTAACAATGCAGTCCATTTTTATTGCAGTGATTGAGAAAATCAACTCTAAATCCAGTTTGCAGAGGATTTCATTATATACATTAAATATAGTATTTCATTATATATATTAAATCTAGTATATTTCATTATATACTAACTTTATAACATTGGGCAAGTTATGTGAACACTCTTTCCCTCAGTTTTGCTTCTATAACATGAGTATAATAATATACATACCACATATAGTTGCTATGATGGTAGAGTGAATTATTAAATATATCTAAGGCACTTAGAATAGTACCTAGCAACATAATATAGAGTATTATATAGGGATGTTTTCTATTATTATTTAGTGATAACCACTTTGCTAAGTTTCATACGCATCATTTCACTGAATCTATGATCCCAGTTCTCAGGACTCTCCACATATGACTTAACGATCCTGTGAAAACTAATCAAGTTAAAATAATTACATATTTGTTCACGAGAAAAGAGTTCCACAGGGGAAAAATCCTGAAATTCATTTTTCCATTTGTTTCCATTATATTCACAGGCTACTGATTCTCTTAACTTTACAACCAACAGAATGGGAAGAAGAAGAAAAAAAATGCTAGTATAAATATGCTGTTAAAATCATTCTTAGCTTATTTTGATTGAAACATTGCATTATTATGTGTCTTTTGTTGTGGTTTTATTCAATCCATAAAATGGAATTGTAGAAAGGACTTTACACTTTCTGGTTTGTCTCAAATAGACACCCATATTTAAATGATATTCTCTTAGTTTGTCTTTGTGATACAGTTTGGGCCCTCACTTGTTAAAATACATAAGATTTACCAAGAGAGCAGGTTAAAATTCTGACTTAGTAGTTCTGAACATTTAGTAAGCCTTCATCCCCTAGGTAAGAGAATACACGTGATCTCAAGGAGGGACACAAAGAGAAGCATCTGACACTGCCTGTAACCATGGCTGCTTCCTTATTAAAAAACAAAAAGGACACACTTCTCAGACTAAGAGAGAGGTTATCAGATTATAGTGTGAAACAGAATAAGTCAAGGATGGAAAGAAAATACATGCATAACTACATATGCTACTGGTTCTCCAATAACAGCTTCTTAAAATAAACAGCTACATTGTTAAGTGGAGTCTGAAGATACATCTTCATGATGTAGAATCCCTACTGCAGAGATACAGTCTGCTTCTTTAATGCCTCTTCTCTAGTTTCTACTTACATACACACACACACACACACACACACACACACACACACACACACACACACGCAGGCTCAAGAGACAGTGGTCTGTTAAAAGACCATATAAAACCTCAGTCTCCACTTTACAGTAGGCTCTCAACAGATTCCCTATTTGAGTCCTGTCCTTCCCTAATGACCCCGGAACTCTGGATTACAGTGCCCATGTTTTTCTTTCCCATGGCAGACTCTTCATTCAAGTATAGTCGGTTCAAGAGGAAGAAAGAAAAATCATTAAATCTTTCTATATTTCAATGTAAGTATGAGATCAATCTCTTTTAAAAACATATCCCGGATTATACAGTCAATGATGTCACACTAATTGAGATTTTACCTCTGGAAAGTCATCACCAATATGTTATTAAATATGAACAAGCTGTACAGTTTTCCAGTGGGTCAGCATCAAGGTCTTCTCTTGCATATACGGTATTTCCTTTCTCTTTCCAGTCTCTTCTCCTACCATCAGCACTATATTGTAAAAAATTTCACATATCAGTAAGAACCACAGTATTTTGAGAACATTCTAGGGCTTAATGTTTCAGAAAGTTCAGAAATAGTACAATATTTGAGTAAGAATTATGAGTGAAATGGATTCTAAGAGAAGTATCAATCATGTTTAACTTGCAAGTCAATATTTCCATAGTCTGACATGTTTCAAGTGTATAATAAGCTTTTATAGAGAGAAAATGAGGCTGGGGATTTTTCCCAAAATTGGTTATAACTCATTGAATTTTTTAATGGCTTAATATTTGCTTAGTTTTACAGACCATTCATTGTGTTACGTTAAAAATATTCATTAATAAATGATGCTTAAGGATGGTAGGTTTTAACACAGTCACTTTTCTGGGCAGTGATAAAATAGTCTTAGGTAATAGCATTCATCATTTTCAACTCACTGAAGGCTAATAGTTTTAGTGAATGAGTTGTAAGTTTCACTGACCAATTTGCTTCATTTAAGAAGAATCTAAGTAATAGCATAAAGCCCTGTGGAGCAAAACTTCAAAGAAATACAGAGTGGGCAAAAAAGAATTACATGAAAAGACAATGAACTAATACTCAAGTACTAAAAGTAGAATTCAGTGAATACTAAAACTCTTAGGTGTGAAAACAATTGGCTCCAAATAGAATGAAGCAGAAGTGGACTCTCTTCCTTAGGCCATTTTAAAATCAAATGTATGATATTAACTACCTTGCAAATTCCACCAAGTCAAACAGTTAAGAACCAACAACTGGCAACATTTATACATTTCTGGACTACCATTTAAGGGAACATAAATGAAGCCTAATCTGACATTTTAATATCCTGAAAACTATTCTTATATACAGGAAACATTCCTTTGATGCTTGCCATGGTCTAGTCATTTTTATACACAATAATAACTTACTCTTAGTGACTATGGCTTTTCCTCTTCTCCATCTTCATTCCATAGACTGATTTAATGTCAATGAATACCATGAGGCTATAAGGTCATTTCCCTAGAACAGCAGAACTTCAGAGCTGAAACAGAAACTTGTTAGCCTAGGTGGACCATTTTGTGACAAGGTCAACTTCCAGCTGGTTGTGGTATAGTGGGAGGAATCGGGACTTTTGAGTCAGAAGTTTGAGGTCAAATCCAGGTTCTTCTGATTTCTACATGTGCAATCTTGAGCAAATCACAACACTCTCCTACCCTGTTTCCTCACTGCAAAGTAATGATGGTAACTCCTAACTTGTATAATTAAATATGACATTATATGTAAAATTTTTGGGCTTGTCCAGCACTTGACATATAGCAAGTACTCATAATTGTAGCCTAAATCTAAATGTTGCAGAGATTCCAGAAGCTTTTACTTAATTTCTACTCTCACGTAAACCTAAGAATTCATGTAGACGCAAACATGGAGAGCACCTCTCCTCCAGTGCATACACAGGTTTAGTAAATGTTCTATTTGTTACACATTGGGGTTCTGAAAATACCCAGCATATATTTGATGTGCGGGCCACTTAGTGCTAGGAGAAGTAATTTCATAAATGTTACTGATTTGAATAACAATCATAACAAACACAATGCACAAGGCACTCTTCTAAATGTATTACCTGTATTAATTTATTTAACCCACACAGTAAGTTAACAGAAGAAAAGAATTCATTTATTTTTCTGTGTCTAAAGGCACAGACAACAAAAGTAGTAGAATCCCTTATGTCATAAAAATGCTTCTAAAATAATGAGAAGCCTGTTTTGTGCAGCTGTTCTTTTTGCATCCCCTTCAGCTCCAATTGGTTTTAAGAATACAGGAATCACTCCAGATCCACGGGGCAGATTTTCATAGAAATGGTCCAGGTGGCTGGCTGTTTATAAGAGGCACATACAGCTAGAACTATAAGCTTTCTCAGCTAAGAAAGAGGAAAAGTCAACCTAATTTAATGCCAATATCATTAATCAAAATGACTTTTCCATGAATCATTGTAAACTATAAAGGATAAAGGAAAATTGTCTTCCTTCCACTTTTTACTCTTTCTCGATTTTATGTATACTACAAATACAGGCCTTTTTTTTTTTTTTACATAGATGACTGGATTAGTATTTTCTTGAATTCTATCAGATGGTTGAAAATATTAAGAATATCTCCATCTAAGATATCAAAGAAAGAGACAGAATGAAGATAGGCTCCTCTTGAGAGCATTTAGTGATATTTTCACCTTTTAAGTAGCTGTAATTATTATTATTCTTTATTCCCCACTAAAATTGCAGCTCTTATGTAAATGTTTTCTGAGATTCAAAATTTTTAAGTATAAAATTTTTTAAAATATTATTAATCTTCCAGTAAAAAAGCAGCATTTTTCCTATTTGTATATTTTTTTAAAAAAAAACAAGAACTTTATAACAGAAATAAGACATTAATCAAAATACACAATGATTTTACAGATTAGCAAATTTTGAAAGGCTTATATATTTAATTTTCCAGTATGATAACAAGACAATGCTTCTTTCTCTCATAATACTCCTTGTTTCTTCATATCAAAATTTTCATTGCATGATTTATTCTACTTTCAAAAGTATGAGGCTCATTTTGGTTTCCTTTTTCATTGTATTAACTTAATACAAATTCAATAACTGTGTAACTACCTTGCCAATGGCTACATTTCCACATAAATTGGATTCTCTTTCATTACATAGTTAATTTTCAGAAGGGAAATTGTGTTTCCACATCTCAAAGTTTATCTATTATTGCTATGTATATTTTGCATCCATTGAGTTTTAAATCATTTTAGTGAAATGTTAGTTTAGAATGAAGCAATTTTAGTTGCTTAAGTTATTCTGCATCTATATAATATATAAATCTATAATTATAATTTATTTAAAACATATAATCAAGAGATTAAAGGTTATGCTAAATAAGATAAAACTGAGTCATATTCTAACTTGCTACATTTGGACATGCAATTTTCTTTAAAGCCCTGAATTATACAAATGATTAAGATTACTCTGATTTAAAAATGGATGATACTGAAGCATGAAGGAAAAATATTTAGGCAGGAGAGGATGGGGCAGGTGTGTGCTAATCATTGGGCTGTGCAAAGGACCAATGACAAGAGAACTTGGGGAAAGAAAACATGACCACACACAGAGGGACTGAAAGTATTTCTGGATTACCAAAGAAAAGAGTTCAAGTTTCAGAGAAATAAAGAAAAGATTAGGGGAGAATTCAACTAAAGCAGGCTTTTAGACACTCTATAATCATTTAAAAACATTGAACTTCATCCTAAACCAGTGGTTCTCAAGCTTGTGTGTGAATTGAAATCAATTGAAAGGTCTGTTAAGGTAGTGCCAATACTCTCTCCAGAGTTCCTGACACAGTAGGCTTTGGGTGGGGCTTAAGCATCTGCAGGTTTAATAGATCCCCAAGATATACTGATCTTGTTGATTCAAAGATTACACTTTGAGAAACTGTTCTGAAAGGAACCTGTAAAGAACATTCAAGAGGGGAGAGACTTGTTCTTTCGAAACTCACCTTTGCTATAGAGTAGAAAATAGATTCAAGAGAAGGAAATGTGGAGAATGCCAAAAACCAGTTGCTATAGTAAAGACAAGACAGCGGAGAGGGGAAAAGGTGGAGTCTAGAACTCTTGACAGGTGGATGTCACAGATTGTTACCAAGTTTCTGGCTTGAATGCCTGGGTGAATGGTTGACATTATCTGCAATAACACTGGCAAAGGGACCTCTTCCCGGGAGAAGATAGTGTGGGACATGTGAAGGTTGAGTGCTAGTGGTGTTCTGATAAGGGTTTCACACCTGTTCTCTGTGAGGAGAGGAAAGCCCTCGTTTGTAGAGCTTGCTAATTTATATGGGTAAACACTACCTCTGTGGCCAATGCGATGTGGCAGAAGAGGGAAGAGATTGCAGTAACACACCATTATGTAGCATTTTCACCACAAAGATACGAAGCCAAATTCTGGATAGAAGTGCTACATAGGAGTTGTGGGTAGACTTAAGAGCACATTAAGTCACAGGTACAGTGGTAATTTTCAGTAGATAAGAAAACCACAGATCATGGTCTATTCGTGACACCAGATCACAGTCTAGGTGAGCCCATGAGTGACCACAGCAGTAGGAACGTCAGTCTCAAGAGATGTGCAGGAAGTGTGGGGGCAGTCCTCAAAAAACAGGCAGTCACAATGGAAAGAGAGGATATCAGTCATCAGATAACAGGTTCTTAGCAACCAGTTATGGTTCAAGGCCAGGGTTCTTGTCTCTTCAGAAAAGTAGTTGCTAGAATTATGCAGTGACTTAATATTAAGAAATAGAGATATTAGCTCACCTAAACAAGAGCTATAACATGAGGCAGGAGTTGAAGTAAGATAAGAAGGGCATTCAATGAATAAGGGTTTTGAGAAAAGCCAAAAACCTAGTTATTCAGACTGTTGTCCAATGATACCACCAGCAAGAGTGAAAATAGCCGGCTGGATAACACTGGGATGAATCCAGGCATTGTATCATGATGGACCCTAGAGTCTAAGATATTTAGGAGAGGATATACTTTCCAGGTAAGTCTGAAAGAGGGTTTTGGAGGCTGGGAATCAAGTAGAATGTAAAATTTTACATCTCATTTAAACTAGTCCCTCTTGATTATCCTGCAGAACATCACGTCCTCATGTATTATCACTGTTCACGGCCAAACAGTTTTTACTCCTAGGATACAGAAGAAGTACACTTTATTTAAATGCAGTTTTTGTATGTGTTGCTTATCCTCACTGATTAGTAGATTTCATGTAAGACTAAAATGTAATAAATCATAGGCTCCATCAAATCCTAAATACAAAGAGAGAGCTTGAGTGCCCTAATGTTTTTGAAACTATTGATTTCAGTAGTCAAAAGTCAGTGTACCTTGTAGATGCCATAGTAAATAAATTCAGTGAAATCAACTGCAAATTTATCTGAGTTGGTAGGAAGGAGGAAGCAGGACAACGTTCTTTCCTATACATGGCACCGTTTCAGATTATTTTGCATGAAAATCCTGTATGCTCAACTAAAAAGCATAAAAAATATCTTGGTCTAGTTTTTGTACTGAAACATATTATATTACCTTCCTATTACTTGGATATTTATGACACTAATGTCAGTACAAATTAATGTAATTTGTTTTAAAGCAATAGGACATTTCAAGAGCCAACTTTATATATTTCTGTTAAGAAAAAACTAATAGAAGGAGCTGCCTATCCAAAAGAACATAAAAGACCCAAGGATTTTGGAATGCTCCCATAAGAAGGAAAAAAAAAAATTTTTGTTTTTCCTAGCACTTATTTTCTTTTTCTTTCTTTCTTTTTTAAATTTTAAGATCCGGATGCATGGGCAAGATGTGCAGGTTTGTTGCATAGGCAAATGTGTGCCATGGTGGTCTGCTGCACCTATCAACTCATCACCTAAGTATTAAGCCCAAGATGCATTAGCTATTTTTCTGGATGCTCGCCCTCCCTCTGCCGCCCCCCTCCCCGAAGATGCCCAGTATGTGTTGTTCCCCTCCCTGTGCCCAAGTGTTCTCATTGTTCAGCTCCTGCTTATGAGTGAGAACATGTAGTGCTTCATCTTCTGTGCCTGTGTTAGTTACTAGCACTTGTTTTCTAGCACCCTTTGTTATTTTTACCTAATTTAGGAGATTTTGGAGACTGTTTCTTAAAAAAAAAAAAAAATCTGTCATTCCATTTGGTTTCTACAGTAACAAAAACTAATTTCTGGGTTTCTTCATGAGCTATGATCATGTTGAAACCAAAGAGCACTCATGGGTTTTGCAAAATTCATAACGTCCTGAACAAATAGGACTGCCATCTTCTGGCATTTGTCTCAATGACTGATAATTGTACCAATTCTTCATCATAATCACAAGATTTTTACTCTCATCTTTTCACCTGCTATTTTTTAAAAACATAGCATGACATAGTACATGCTCAGACAGTTCTTGGATGACATCATCAACTTGCAAATAAGCCATTTGTCCCAAAAGGAACATAAAGAAATGAGGATATCTTAATATAAGTGTTTATTCCAGAAAGTTGGAAGATAAATACACTGGATACTGAAAGGATCAAAATCTTTCTGCCTCTTTCAAGGAGTTACGTAATTGTTTTAGAATTAAAAAAAAAAATTCAAAGCATGGGTTGTGCAGTTCAAGGGAGATTTCACCAGTGATTACTATTACAGTGTTTTTCTCTTGTAGGAAAGAACAGAAATAGGACTAATGGAAGAGGGCATATAGGATCTGGAGACTTCCTCCCACCCTTTAGATCTGACAGCAGTGAGTTATGAGGTGTTACAGAGTAAAACAGAGTTACTGTAAGAGCTGTCCAAATAACTTATTGCCTTGAATCACGACACCATCTTCAGAAGATAATTCATGTCACAAGTGAATGTTCAGTAATATGGATTTTCTCCAAAACACTATATTTAACGGGCAACATTATTGAGAGGTGAATTTAATGGCAAAGTGAATTATTTAATAGAATTGAACTATAACATTGAACAAGAGCTGATTAAAATGTATGCATAGTTGATAAAGTAACTTAAATACTGGATGTGAATAGCAAATAATGATCAGAACAAAATGTTAAGATCCTAGCCAAATCAAAGATTAAAAAGAGTAAACAATAATATAATTTGAATTCAATGCTATCTTATTATTATTACAGACATAATATTACATTAAATTTTAAATGTATAATGCAGATGTTTGTTCTACCAGAATAGTTTATTGTAGCAATATCTATTCTTTATAAAATTAGACAAAAAAATTACTTGAATAAATGAAAGGTTTTCTGAAAACGTTAATTTATAAATTAAAGACTACATGTAGGCTATCCCCAAAAGTGAGCTAGAATCTGCTCGATAATTGATTAACTGAAATAACTATGTAACATAATATGCAATGAGAGCAGTCATATATCATTATTGATTCTACTTCAACAATATTACTATTATTTCTCTCAGATCTGAAAAAGACCAAAATGGGTCCTTAATGTCTTCTTCCCAGATCATTGCCTCCATAAGAGGAGAGCTGGAATATTATAATCAACCATAGATCTTGGCTCTGTGATCAGTATGCCATTCTGTCCTAGTATAAATCCCCAGCTCTGATCCATTGTTAAGTGCATCTGATTTGTTTACCCTGCATGTCTAAAGATATTTCTCTGCAATTGGTGATGCTACTATACTCCTCTGTAGTTGTAGTCTGTTGATTTCAAGTTTGTCTTTCTCGAAATTTGAGATGGGGTCACAGTGCCATTTCTCTCTTTCCAGATCTAATTATTTTCTACCTGGCAGATTTTCTCAATAAAAGAGTTAATTGTACCAGCCATAAATTTTATTAAAATAAAAAATAAGCACCCAGTAAAATTCTATATATTGTATTGAATACCCTGTGTGTTCAATTTATTGCTAAATTATCCTTTGCGTTTACCACCTTCTTTCAATTCCCACTTTAACACGCTAGATCAGGTTTTCCCAGCTTTCATCTGTATTGTTCCAGGCACTAATCTGCAACTTGTTTTCCTCACAGCTTCTTCCCTCTACAAACCATTGCACATGGTACTTTCATAATAGTCACCTAAAGAAACAACTCTGATTAAGTAACCCCTTTGCTCAAAGTCAACAATTGTACTTAACTTGGAGAACAGAATCTTGTCTTAGTGTGCCTTTCAAAGCATGGACAGCCTGACATCATCTTAGCTTCCTAAGTCTTATTTCCTCAATTCCATTTGACAAGTCTATGATCCAGCCAAAACAGACTCATCACTATTCCCAAGACTTGACAATTATATAATATTCCTTCCTTCATCTCAGATCTCCACTTATTAAATTCTAACTATCCTTCAAGGCCCTACTTAAATGCAACCAGCTCTTCATGCCTCTTCTGATCACCCAGCATCAGGGAACATTCAATCCCTAACCTCTCATTATATATTTCTTGAGATTTCTAATGCATTTCTCAAAGTATTACAATTATCTATTTAATTCAAGTCAGCTACCAAATTTATTTTATTTACCCTTTCATACATAGATTCAATAAACACTTGAGCAGCTACTAAATCTCAGTCTCCATATCAGGCACTGATGGTGCACATTCTAGAGAAGACTTGTGCCCATATGGAGCTCACATTGCAGAGGAAAACAGACCACAGACAAGGTAATAGATAAATGAACAGAAAGCCTAGGTACTGAAACAAATTTTATAAAGAAAATAAACTTGGCTATATAAATGTCAAAGATTCTTTTACCTTGGGCAGCAGAGATGATTCATCTGAGACCTGAAAAATGAGGATTTAAAGTGGAGGATGGCTCTGAATTAGATACTGTCAAGAAGTCAAAGTAATTGTATTATTGGGTATGTTAATAAACTGGACCCAGAGCAGAAGGTGGAGCAAGATGGTGGAATAAAAAGCACCACCCTTTATCCTCCCCTCTACAAAGACCCCAAGTTAACAATTATCTAGCCAGAAGAAAACGCCTTTATAAGAACCCAAAATCGGGTGAACATGCATATTACCTGGTTTTAACTTCATATTGCTGGAAAACGTACTGAAGAGATAAAAAAATAAAACAGTCTTGAATCACCACCACCACCTCTCCCCCACCCTCAGCAGTGGTGCCTTGGTGCAGAGAGCTGCTCTGGATGCTACAGGTGGGAGAACACAAGAATTGTGAATCATTAAATGCTGTACTTTTCTGTCAGAGCAGAAAGGAAAATCAGACCAAACTCAGCTGATGCCAGCCCACAGAGGGAGCATTTAAATCAGTCCTAGCCAGGCTGAATAGCCGATCCCAGTGGTCCAAACTTGAGTGCTCACAAATGTCACCACTCAGGGCCAAAAGCCTTTTGGTCTCTAAGTAACCTTGAAAGGCAGTCTAGACTATACGGACTGAAACTTTTCATCAAGTCTTACTGCTGAACTAGGCCCAGAGACAGTGAACTGGGAAGTCATTAAATGTACTGAGATACCAGCTGGGCAGGCTAAGGGGCGCTAACATCAACCCTCTTCTAGCCCATGCTGCACAGTTAATGACTCCAAAAGAGACCTCTTCTGTATATTTATTATGCCCTAAATGTGCAACTCTCCTAAAGACAAAACTTCTGGTTCTGATGTTAAGCACCTGTTACTTCAACAAGATGCTTGGAGAACCAAAAAAAAAAAAAAAACAAAACAAAAAAACAAAACAAAACAAAACAAAAAAAAACTCCACTTGAGGAAAGGAGGACTTTGTTTCAAATACCAGATCAGCCACAATAGGATAGGGCACAAGTCAGAGTAATAAGGCCCCTTTGCAGGCCATAGGTCCCCGATGACATTTTAGACACACCCTGAGCCAGAAGGGAACCCTCTGCCTTAAAGGAATGGATCTAGTCCTTCCAGCATTCATCATGTGCTTGAAGAGCCCTTGGCCTCTGACTACCAGCAGTGATACCCAGGTACTGCATCAAGGGCATTGGTGAACCTCTGAGACTTGCTGGCTTCAGGTGACACTTAGCACATTGCCAGCTATGGTGGCTACAGGGCAAAACTCCTTCTGCTTGAGAAAAGCAGAGGGATAAGTAAAAGTAAAGGAGACTAGTCTTGCACCTTAGGTACCAACAACGCCACAGGAAGGGTAGAGCACCAAGTGGGCTCTTGGAATCCCTGATTCCAAGACTTGACATTGGATGACATTTATGGACCTGCCTTGGGCCAGAGAGGAGCCTCCCCTGAAAGAGAAGTCCCAGGCCAGGCAGCATTTACAACAAGCTGACTTAAGAGACCCTGTGCCTTAAGAGAACATTTGTGGTAGTCTAGCAGTGCTGTTGAGACCAGGATGGGTGGCAGCCGTGGGGTAACTCTCCTCTGCATTTGAAAGAAGAGGGAAGAGTGGGAAGAGCTGTATCTTGTGATTTCAGTGCCAGCTCAGCCACAATATAATAGAATACCAGTTAGACTTCTAAGGTTTTTAATTCTAATACCAGACTCCCAAGTGGCACTGCTGAACCCATCCAGGGCCTAGGTGACCATACCACCCAGAAGGGAAGGACACACACCTGGTTGGCTTTGCTACCTGCTCATTGTAGAGCCCAAGGTTTTGAGTAAACATAGGCATTAACCAGGGAGTGGTTATAGCAGGCTTTGGGTGAGATCCAACACTGTGCTGGCTTCAGTCTATCCCAGTGCAGTCGTAGTGATGGTGGCCACAGGGATATTTGTATCGCTCATCCTCCACCTTTAGAGGCTCACAACAGAGACAGAGATTCTGTATGTTTGGGAGAAAATAACAGATGAGAACAAAAGTCTCTGCCTGGTAATCCAGAGAATTCTCCTGGATCTTGTCCAAGACCATCAAGGTGGTACCCCTTAGGAGTCTGCAAGAACCACAGTGTTATTGTGTTTGCAGTACCCCCTAAAGCAGAAAAAACTTAGATTGTAACACTCACATCCTTTCAAATATCTGGAAGACCTTCCCAATAAGGACAGCCATAAATAAGCCCAGACAGTGAATACTATGATAAATACCTAACTCTTCAATGCTCAGACACTGAAGAACATTTACTAGCATCAACACTATCAAGGAAAACATGACCTCACCAAATGAACCAAATAAGGCACAAGGGATCAGTCCTGGAGAAACAGAGATATGCAAACTTTCAAACAGAGAATTGAAAATAGCTGTGTTGAGGAAATGCAAAGAAATTCAAGATAACACAGAGAAGGAATTCAGAATGCTATCAAATAATACATTTAAGAAAAAAAGATTGAATACTGAGGAATGCATCAGAGTTCTTTAATAGTAGAATGGATTGAGTAGAAGAGAGGATTGGTGAGCTTGAAGACAAGTTATTTCAAAATACACAGTCAGAAGAGAAAAAAGAACAAGAAACAATGAAGCAATTCTACAAGATCTACAAAATAGCATCTACAGGGCAAATCTAAGAATTATTGGCCTTAAAAAGGTGGTAGAGAAAGAGATAGGTGTAGAGTGTTTATTCATAGGGATGATAACTGAGAACTTAAAAAACCTAGAGAAAAATATTAATCTGCAAGTACTACAAGCTTGTAGAGCAGGCGTCCCCAAACTTTTTACACAGGGGGCCAGTTCACTGTCCCTCAGACGGTTGGAGGGCCGCCACATACTGTGCTCCTCTCACTGACCACCAATGAAAGAGGTGCCCCTTCCTGAAGTGCGGTGGGTGGCTGGATAAATGGCCTCAGGGGGATGCCTGTTGTAGAGCAACGAGCAGGTTTAACCCAAAGAAGATTACCTAAAGGCATTTAATTATGAAATTCCCAAAGGTCAAGGATAAAGAAAGGATTCTAAAAGTAGCAAGAGAAAAAAAAATAAACAACATATAGTCGCTCTAATACATCTGACAGTAGACCTTTTAGTGGAAACCTTACAGGCCATGAAAGTGGCATAACATATTTAAAGGCTGAGAGAAAATATTTTTGCCCTAAAATAGTATGTCTGGCAAAAAATGTCCTTCAAACATAAAGGAGAAATAAAGACTTTCTCAGACAAGCAAATACTGAGGGATTTCATCAATATCAGACCTGTCCTACAAGAAATACTAAAGGAAATACTTCAGTCAAAAAGAAAATGACACTAATGAGTAATACATAATCACCTGAAAGTATAAAACTTACTGGTAATAATAAGTACACAGAAAAACAGAATACTATAAGACTGCAACTGTGGTGTGTAAGCTACCCTTTTCCTAAGTAGAAAGGCTAAATAATGAACCAATCAAAAATGACAACTAGAACTTTTCAAGACAGTCAGTACAATAAGATATAAGCAGAAATAACACAAAGTTAAAAAACAGGGGAATGAAGTCGAGGTGAGTTTTTATTAATTTCCATTTGGTTGGTTTGTTTATTTATGCAAATAATGTTAAGTTATCATGTCAAAATAATGGGTTACAAGTTAGTATTTGTAAGCCTCATGGTTACCTCAAACCAATAAACATACAACAGATACACAAAAAATAAAAAGTAAGAAACTGAATTATATCAGCAGAGAAAATCATCTTTACTAGAGGCAGACAGAAATAAAACAAAGAACAGAAGACCACAAAAGAACAAGAAAACAAATAACAAAATGGCAGGTGTAAGTCCTTACTAATCAATAATAACATTAAATGTAAATGGAATAAACTTTCCAATCAAAAAATAGAGAGTGGCTGAATAGATGAAAAAAAAAAACAAGACCCATTGATCTGCTGCTACAAGAAACACACTTCACATATAAAGACACACATAGACTGAAAATAAAGGGATGGAAAAAGATATTTCATGCTAATGGAAACCAAAAAAGAGCAGGAGTCACTATGCTTATATCAGACAAAATAGATCTCAATACAAAAATTGTAAAAAGAGGCAATGATGGTCACTATATATTGATAAAGATGTCAGTTCAGCAAGAGGATATAGCAATTTTCAATACATATACACCCAACGTGGGAGTACCAGTAAAGGAAATATTATTAGAGCTAAAGAGAGTTATAGATCCTGATACAATAACAGCTGGAGACTTCAACACCTGACTTTAAGCATCAGACGTTATCTTCCATCAAGAAAATAAAAAAAAGAAACATCAGACTTAATCTGCAGTATAGACCAAATAAATCTAATAGATATTTACAGAACATTTCATCCAAGAGCTGGAGAACACACGTTTTTTTCCTCAGCAGATGGACTGTTCTCAAGGATAGACCATATGTTACAACATAAAACAAGTCTGAAAACATCTAAAAAATTGAAATGATATCAGCATCTTCTCTAACCACAGTGGAATAAAACCAGAAATTAGTAACAAGGGGAACTTGGAAACTATGCAAATATAAGAAAATTAAACAATATGTTTCTGATGACTAGTGAGTCAATGAAGAAATTAAGAAGGAAATTAAAAATGTTCTTGAAACAAATGATAATGGAAACACAATGTATCAAAACCTATGGGATACAGCAAAAGCAGTACTAAGAGACAGTACTAGGCTGTAAGTGCCTACATCAAAAACAAAAAACAAAAAAATCTTCAAATAAACAACCTAACAATGCATATTAAAGAACTAGAAAAGCTAGAACAAACTAAACCCCAAATTACATAGTAGAAGAAATAAAATAATAAAGTTTAGAACATAAATAAATAAACTTTAAATTTAAAATATAAAAATCAATGAAACAAATAGTTTTTTGAAAAGTTATACAAAATTGACACAACTTTATCCAACCAACTGAGAAAAAAAAGAGAATATTCAAATAAATAAAATCAGAAATAAAAAAAAGACATTACAATAGATACTGCAGAAGTTCAAAGGATCGTTAGTAGCTACTGTGAGCAACTATATGCCAATAAATCGGAAAATCTGGAAGAAGGGAAAATGTCAGGATACATATAACCTACCAATATTGAACCAGGAAGAAGTCCAAAACTTAAACAGACCAATAACAAGTAAAAAGATCAAAGCCTCCTAGTAAAGAAAATCTTGGGAAATAATGGCTTTACTGCTGAATTCTACCAAATATTTAAAGAAGAACTAATACCAATAATACTCAAACTATTATGTAGGGAATATTTCAAAACTCATTCTATGAGGGTAGTATTACTCTGATACCAAAGCCAAACACTACAATAAGAAAACTACAAGCCAATATCTCTGATTAATATTAATGCAGAAATTCTCAACAAAATACTAGTGTAAGGCTGGTCGCCTCGCTGGGATTTCAGACATGCCCATCTCCCTCCCTGCTTGAAAATTAGAATATGTCAATCATCTAGCCCCAGCTTGGAAATCCTCTCTGCACTAGGATACCAATCATCTAGCTCCGCCTTGGAAATCCCCTCTGCACTCGGCACCTAACCCCTCCCTTGGAAATCCCCTCTGCACTCAGCACTTAGCCCACTCACAGGAAGTCCCACCTCCCTACCAATAGCAGCTCCCGCTGTCCACATCCTGTCTCTCCAAATCCAATTGAACGCCTTCACTTCCTATAAAACCCCACTCCTGAGAGGAAGCAGTGCAACTTCCCTGGCCCCTCTCCCCAGGACCACAGAACCTCACCCGGGAGCTAAAATATATCGGAATTGGCATCTAATTTTCTTGTGCTGGCCTTAGTTTCCTCGTTTTTTAACTTGGCAATAAACCTAGAGAGAATAAACTTTACAACTAGCAAATCAAATTCAACAATACAATGAAAAGATCATTCATCATGACCAAGTGGGATTTATTCCGGGGATGCAAGCATAGTTCAATATATGCAAATTAATCAATGTAATACATCATATCAACCAAATGAAGGATAAAAACCATAGGATCTTTTAATTGATGCTGAAAAAGCATCTAATGAAATTCAACAATCTTCATAATAATAAACCTCAAAAAAAACTGGGACTAGAAGGCACATAATGAAAATTATATATGACAGACCCACAGCTACTGTCAGACTGAATGGGAAAAAACTGAAAGCCTTTCCTCTGAAATCTGGAACATGACAAGGATGCCCACTTTGACCACTGTTATTCAACTTAGTACTGGAAGTCCTAGCTAGAGCATTCAGACAAGAGAAAGAAATAAAGGGCCTTCAAATGGGAAAGAAAGAAGTCAAATTATCTTGTTTACATACGATATGATCTTATATTTGGAAAAAATATGAAGATTCTGTCTAAAAACTACTAGAACTGATAAATTTAGGAAAGTTTCAGCATAGAAATCAACATACAAAAATCAGTAGCATTTCTACATGCCAACAGTGAACAATCTGAACCAGACATCAAAAAAGTAATCCCATTTACAATAATCACATATAAAATTAAATATCTAGGAATTAATCAAAGAAGATAAAAACCTCTATTTTGAAAACATTAATAAAATAAATTGAAATGCACCACAAATAATGGAAAAATATTTTATGTTTATAGATTGAAAAAAATCAATGTTGTTAAAATGTCCACACTTCCCAAAGCAATCTATGGATTCAAAGGAATCCCTATTGAAATACCAATGATATTACACACAGAAATAGAAAACAATCCTAAAATTTATATGTACCCACAAAAGACCCAGAATAGACAAATACATCTTGAGCAAAAAGCATATAATTGGAGGAATCACATCATCTGACTTCAAATTATACTACAGAGCTATAGTGACCAAACCAGGATGGTATTGGCATAAAAGCAGACACATTGACCAAGGGAACAGAATAGAGTATCCACAAACAAATCTGCATACATACAGTGAACTCATTTTCAACAAAGGTGCCAAGAACATACATTATGACCATCTCTTCAATAAATGGTGCTTGGAAAACTGGATATTAATAGGCAGAAGGATGAAACTAGACACTTGTCTGTCTCAATATACAAAAATAAAATAAAAATGGATTAAAGACTTAAATATAAGGCCTCAGGATGTAAAATTACTACCAAAAACATTGGGGAAAATCTCTAGGACATTGGTTTGGGCAAAAATTTCTTGAGTAATATCTCATAAGCATAGCAACCAAAGCAAAAATGGACAAGTGAGATCACATCAAGTTAAAACACTTCTGCACAGCAAAGGAACACTCAACAAAGTGAAGAGACAACCCATAGAATGGGAGAAAATATTTGCATATTTCAAACTACCCATCTGGCAAGGGACTAATAACCAAAATATATGAAGAGCTCAAACAATTCCAAAAGAAAAAATCAAATAATCTGATCCAAAAATGTACAAATGATTTGGATAGACATTTCTCAAAGAAGACATACAAATGCCAAACCAATACATGAAAAGGTACACAGCATCACTGATTATCAGAGAAATGTAAATCAAAACTACAAAGAGATATCATTTCACACTAGTTCAAACAGCTTATATCCAATATAACAAATGAACAAATGCTGGCAAAGATGTGGAGAAAAGAGAACCCTTTTCATGACACCCAAGAAGGACTTATCAGAGCCCTTCTCAGAGACTATATCTGGTTTAGAAAATATCTCTTATTCTTCTGACGTTTTTAACATAGGGCTGCCTGAGATCGTGTTGACTAACACTTGAAAAAAAAAGGATAGCAAATATTATTATTAAAAGAAATAGAGATAAGAAGTTCATACAAAGTTCAAAAGTCATCTATAGGCTTTGATACAGCTTTTCCTAAAGTCCTAATCCACCCTAGATTTCCCAATCATATAAGCCAATATGATTTATGATTAAATTATTTGTAAAATTGAATTTTAATTAAATTTCTGTCATTTGTAGTCAAACACACCTAGAATAGTGTATAAATACCACATTACATTTTCGCCAACATACTGTTATACTTAATGGGGGAAAACTGAAAGCCTGTTGGTGAAAATGTAAATTAGTACAACCACTATGAAGAACCATTTCAAGGTTCCTCAAAAAACTAAAAATAGAGCTACCATATGATTCAGCAATCCCACTGCTGGGTATATACCCCAAAGAAAATAAATCAGTATATTGAAGAGATACATGCATGCCTAGGTTTACTGCAGCACTCTTTACAATAGCTAAGACATGGAAGCAACCTAAGTGTCCATCAACAGATGAATGGATAAAAAAAATATGGTACATATACACAATGGAGCACTATTCAGCCATAAAAACGAATGTGACTCTGTCATTTGCAACTATTTGTATGGAATTAGACATGATTATGTTACATGAAATAAGCCAGGGACAGAAAGACAAACGTCTCATGTTCTCACTTATTTGTGGTATCTAAAAATCAAAACGACTGAACTCATGGACATAGAGAGTAGAAGGATGGTGACCAGAGGCTGGGAAGGGTAGAAGGATATGGGGTTGGGGAGAGGTAGGGATGGTTAATGGATATTTTAAAAAGTTAGAATGAATAAGACATACTATTTGATAGTGCAACATAGTAACTATAGTCAATAATAACTCAATTGTACATTTCAAAATAAAGAGTGTAATTGGGTCTTTTGTAACTCAAAGAATAAATACTTGACGAGATGGATCCCCCATTCTCTATGATGTGCTATTTCACATTGCACACCTGTATCAAAACATCTCATGTACCCCATAAATATATATACCTACTATGTACCCACAAAAATAAAAAAATAAATAAATAACAAAAATAAACTAAAACCAGACAAACACTGTAATTGGTAAAGAAGCAGCAGCTACTCATTTTAGCCTGGACAGAGGGCTTTGGAGTAATTTCTGTGGCTTAGACAATGCACATGCCTTGTGTTCAGATATGACTACACAGTGGTATTGTTTTTTCTCTATTCATCACTGTCACAGCACGGCCTTGTCTGATGTTAATGTTCTGCCAAATTGTTTATGTTCAACAAAAGAACACTGAGGTCTAGCTAAGGGCACCTACGGGAGCACTATTTTTGTCTTTCTCACAGGTTATTCTATATAGTTGCAGTGGATTTTCATGGCTTAGTTAGTAAGTTTGTATATATGTAGTAAGTGTTTTCCCCACACCTCTGTTAGGACAATAGTGGCTGCCCCCTTAGAAGTAGATATATGCACCTAGCCTTAGAGATGATGTTTAATCACTATTGCACAATTGACACCAAGAAGGACTTTTCAGAGCCTTCTCAGAGACTCCATCTGGGTTAGAAAATATCTCTTATTCCTCTGATGTTTTTAATGTAGGGTTGCCTGAGATCGTGTTGACTGACACTTGAAAAAAGAATAGCAGCATATTTTTCTTAAAAGAAATAGAGATAAGAAGTTAATACTAAGTTCAGAAGTCATCTATAGTCTTTGATACAGCTTTTCCTGAAGTTCTAATCCACTCTTAGATTTCCCAATAATATGAGCCAAAATGATTGATGAGTAAATTCTTTGTAAAATTAAATTTTAATTAAATTTTTGTCTTTTGTAGTCAAACACATCTAGAATATTGTATAAATATCACATACATAAATAAAAGTTCCCCATTCAAGAACTGAAGGTTAACTATCAACACTAGTATGTAATTCATCAACAGGTCCTGGCACGTATACTCCCATTTATATCTTACATTTGACCACTTCTCCCTGCTTTGTCCCCACACAGATAAAAGGCATTAATGTTACATCATTTTCATATGCAATAGCAGTAGCCTCCTTACTTCTCTATTTCTTTCTACTCTCTTCTCAACACAGCAGTCAAAATAATCTTTAATAAATACACATAATAAAAATCCACTGGCTTGGTTAAAACTCTTCAAAACTTCCAACTTCACCTCAAATAGATTCCAAAGTCTGTCATGACCATACCACTCTTCACCTTCCAAACCTCATTTCATTTTACCCTTCCCCCCATCCACTCTGCCTCAGCCACACTGGCCTCCTTTTGACCCATCAAATATATCCTAGTGGTTTTTGCCATCAAGACTTTAGATGTACTACTTCTGCCTGGAACATTTTCCTAGCTACTACAGTTCCCTCATCCCCTTCTCAAACTCCCTAGGAATCAGTCATATCTCCTTAAGGTACAAGCGATGTAATAAAACAATATTGATAATACAGCCATACTATAAGTCTTCCTCTCATGCTTCCTCTGATTTTAAACATTAGCATTTTCCCATCCCTACTCCCACATTGTCATTCTCTTTCTCAGCACTCTATTGTTTTTAAAGCATCAGTCTAACATTATAATTATAAATGATATTTTGGCAGGTTTTCTGATGATAGTATCTCTTCCACACTTGTTTATAAGGTCTGTGAAGACTGGACACTTTAGCTATTTGACATTTGCTTCTACTTATATTTCTTACCTAGTGCTCCAGTTTTCATTTAGTGTAGGCATTCTTAATATTGTTCCCTAAGATTTTCCTTCTGCTTCAGTTTGCCAGGGTGTGTTGCTGACAACTAAGGATTCTCTGACTAAGTCTGTTTTTTTTACACTGTATGCCCAAACTTAATAGAGCACCTATTGTAGACTTGTTTCATAATATTTGTTAAAATGAGATTTTATACTATTTCTTATAGAAATTATAAGTCTAAGAATTGTTACTATAATACTTCGTCAAAAAAACCTAGAAAAGTAATCAAATCAACACAGTTGAAGACAGACTATGCACACGTTCAGGCAAAGAAACACAGTATAACACTTTTATCTGAGGCAGAGAGAGATTTTGAAATCCAGGAAACCAGTGATTTTGCATCTGGGCAGACCTCTGATCATCTGGAGATTCTGAGATTAAAATCAACATGATCAAATATAAGTAGTCATAGTAGACCACTGTGCAGAGTAATAATTGGTTTACAAGAACTTCACAGGTTTAAATTGTATGGTTTGGACATGCTTTCCTTACTACTTGAGTCTCTTGAGTAGTTTAACGTAAGAAAAGTTGTCTTAGGAAATGTAACCTTGGAGTTCCAAAATAAAGTGTTCCTTAGCTCTAACATGAATCGTAAGAAAAGAAAAGGAAGGATGAGCTATCAAGAAAAATGTTCTGAACACTAAAGCTATACACTGCATTACTAAGAAAGCTATACAGTTGTTTTTCATGGAGACTTTAAGGATGAGATACCACAGTTCTACCAGTGGTTTTGATGTCATCTAACATTCAGATGAAGCCTCATACAGATTATTATTCTAGTAAACTACAGTTGTTAAAAATCTAATGCAAATCAATCTGTAAGAAACCACGGTGCTAAAAATTGCTCATCAAAGCTACAATTTAAATGCTACTTTACCATGCAAGATTTAGAGAGAGGAAGAGGAGAACCTAAGTGAAACTTGCAAAGACAGTCCCTGGTTATCCTGGTGTGTTCCATTTCACAATTATCCCAAGGTTGATTATTTCCCCCCTTACTAGTAATTTTCTGTCTACATCTGAGAAAGTTTTTTTTAAAATACTTAACATAAGAAATTTTAAAAAAATATATGAAAGACCAGCCATGTTTATCTTCACCTTCATTTTCTGTGAGTTAATGAAGCAGTCTCTCTAGATCAAGAACACATCTGGTATCCATCTGTTAAAAGCAAGAATTATAATTTTAGCTGTTCTCACTGCTGTTGCTTTATTATACCCCAGCATTTTTAGGCAATATGCATCCTAGTGACTAAGAGAACCACATTTCAGTGACAAAAAGCAGTAAATCATGCAAAGTATGAAACTTACAGCATTCAGAATTTCCTAATTTTTTATATAAGAACCAGTTCGGATAGCTAAGTAATCAAAACAGCAAATGTCACAGCTGATCTGTCTCTGGCCTATGTTTTCTAATAGGTCAACAATATCCAACCATAAAACATTTGAATTGGAAAAATATATGACAGGTTTTTAATAAAATTTATACATTACTTAGAAAGCAGATTTATCAATTTTATGAGTAGCTTAACACTATCTAAGATTATATTGCACACTAACCCTTTTTTTCCTTTTTTTCACTTTGTGGAACTATCAGAACAGAATACAGTTATTTTTCAGTAATGAATCCACAGAAAGGGAAGAAAATCTTCATGTAGATATAATGGGACTCAGCAGTCATTAGACAAATGCAAATCAAAACCACATTGAGATACCATCTCACACAACTTAGAATGGCAATCATTAAAAAATCAGGAGACAACAGATGCTAGAGAAGATGTGGAGAAATAGAAACACTTTTACACTGTTGGTGGTAGTGTTAATTAGTTCAATCATTGTCGAAGACAGTGTGGCAATTCCTCAAGGATCTAGAACTAGAAATACCATTTGACCTAGCAATACCGTTACTGGGTATATACCCAGAGGATTATAAATCATTCTATTATAAAGACACATGCACATGTATGTTCATTGCGGCGCTGTTTACAATAGCAATGACTTGGAACCAACCCAAATGCCCATCAAGGATAGACTGGATAAAGAAAATGTGGCACATATACACCATGGAATACTATGCAGCCGTAAAAAGAATGAGTTCATGTCCTTTGCAGGGACATGGATGAAGCTGGAAACCATCATTCTCAGCAAACTTACACAAGAACAAAAAACCAAAAACTGCATGTTCTCACTCATAAGTGGGTGTTAAACAATGAGAACATATGGACACAGGGAGGGGAACCTCACACACTGGGGTCTGTTGGGGGTGAGGAGGCTAGGGATAGCAGGGGGTGGGGAGACTGCGGAGGGATAACATTAGGAGAAATACCTAATGTAGGTGATGGGGGGATGGATGCAGCAAACCACCACAATCCCGCATGATCTGCACACATACCCCAAAACTTAAAGTATAGTGAAAAAAAAGAAAGCATATATATTAATTTTATGAGTAGCTTAACACTATCTAAGATTATATTGCACACTAACTCTTTTTTTCCTTTTTTTTTTCCTCTATGTGGAACTATCAGAACAGAATACAGTCATTTTTCAGTTATAAATCCATAGAAAGGGAAGGAAACCTTCATGCAGATATGATGGGAATCAGTGGATTGCCTTCCAGCTACAGGAGAAGCATTTCTCACATCATAAAGTGACTGCTTTAACCTACAAAAAGAATTTTCAGGGGCATAAAAAATGGCTTGCTGATGAGGAATTGTGAGCATTCTTCTCACTATAAACCACAAAGTATTTAAGAATAAGGCAAATCTAAAGGCACAAGCTTCTCTGTAGCTTTCAGGACACAGGTTCCAGTTACACTTTATGCCCTTATTATTTCTCCTAAAATATATCATCCAAATGATATCTACTAAGAAACTTTAAGCTTTGAGGGGACAAAGATACAAATCTGTCAAATTCTGTGAGTTCCTGACCTGGAGGAACTTAGGTTTATATCTGCATAGTACTGCAGAGGATATAGGCAGGGTATAAAAAATTATAAACTCAATACTTTAGAGTTGGATCAATTATAATCTAATTTCTATTCAAAAGAAGTGCTTCTGTTTAACATCGGGTAAGAAAGAAGGGTGTAGAATGATCCCTTGAGACATTCCACAAAATGCTTCCATCTTTTATTTTCAGGTTCTCTTTTATTCTCCCAACCTGGCACCATTCAACACTTTATTTATCCTTCATTTACAATTACTTGGTGAGCACTAACTACATTAAACTACATTCCAGGAATTACTTAAGCCTTAGGGATATAGTATACACAGAAAAGTCCCTACTCTTACAGGATTTATATGCAAGATGAAGGAGAAAGGCCATACAAGTAAGTAAGGAGACAATATAAGAGCTGTAAATAATTAAATCAGGACAAAATATTATAATAAAATGATCTGGTAGGGCGCAGTGGCTCACACCTGCAATCCCAGCATTTTGAGACTCCAAGATGGGTGAATAACTTGAGCCCAAGAGTTTGAGTTCAGCCTGGACAATATGGTGGAACTTTGTCTCTACAAAAATTACTGAAATTAGCCAGGAGTGGTGGTACACACCTGGAGTCTCAGGTACTCAGGAAGTTGTAGTTCGAGGATCACTTGAGCCTGGGGAGGTCAAGGCTGCCCTGAGTCAAGATCGTACCACTGCACTCCAGCCTGGGTAACAGAACTAGAGTTTGTCTCAGTAAAATACATATATATTTTAAAAATGATCTGAGAGGGCTACTATAGATTGATCATGGATAGGCTTTTTGGCAAGAGTTAGCCATGTGAATATCTGAGAAAAGAGAGCTAGAGACACAAGATACAAATGCAAAGGCATTAAAATGGGAAATTTTTATGTGCTTAAGGAATACAAAAGAATGCTGGGGAGGCTGCAGTCTAGTGAGATAAGTAGGAAATGAATTAGAAAAGAGTCAGGGGCCAAATTGTGTAGACTAAGCAAACAGTTTTCACTTTATTCTAAGTGTATTGAGAAGCAAAGATGTGACATGCTCTAATTTAGGCTTATCATGATTTTTGTTTGCAGTGTGGAATGTGGATTTAATTTTAGGTGAAAGCAGGGAGATTAGTTAAAAGGTTGTTGCATTAATCTAGGCAAGACAAATGATCACTTGTGTGTGACAACAATGGCAATGAGGAGATAGTGAAAAACCCAGGATACACATACTTTGGAAGTAGTCAATCAACAGGACTTGCTGATAAATTAGATGTGGAGGGGCAGAAAATGAGAAACCAAAAATGACACTCCTGAAACGGGTTTACGTTTCTTCAGTAAAGGGTAGAAGTCATGACATTTACCAAAATATCGAAGAAAGGAAGGATTACAACCTGAATTTGATTATTATTTATTGCATTATTTTCCCTTGTAAATACTTTAAGTTAGCATTCATCTACCACCATCAACTTGAAAAACATACAATAAAAAAAGAGCTGCCATCTTAGAACCAAAGGCTCTAGTGTTTGGCAAACTGTTCTCATGCATACTTTAGAAATCTAATTGGCAGAATATAGTTGAAACAATAATATTATTGTTCTAAACAATAGGATGGTATGTCACTGAATCAAATTCATCTGACTTTGTAAACTTGAAAAACTTGTTTTCTAATAAAAGAAAATTATTCTTTTTTTTTATTTTTGTGGGTACATATTAGGAGTATATATTTATGGAATACATGAAGTATTTTGATGTAATCATACAATGCCTAATGATCACATCTGGGTGTATGTAGCACCTATGACCTCAAGCATTTATCCTTTCTTTGTGTAACAAACAATCCAATTATGCTCTTTTTGTCATTTTTAAATGCACAGTAAGTTATCAATGACTGTAGTCACCCTGTAATGCTGTCAAATAACAACTCTTTTATTCTAATTTTAGTTTGTAGTCATTAACCATCCTTACTTCTCTTTCCCCTTCCACTACCCTTCCCAGTCTCTGGTAAGCATCATTCTACTCTCTAATTTCGTGAGTTCAAATATTTTAACTTTTAGCTCCCACAGATAAGTGAGAACATGGGAAGTTTGTCTTTCTGTACCTGGCTAATTTCATGTAACATAATGGCCTCCAGTTCCATTCATGTTGTTGCAAATGACAGAATCTCATTCTTTTTTATGGCTGAATAGTACTCCATTGTGTACAAGTACCACATCTTCTTCATCCATTTCATCTGTTGATGGGCATTTAGGTTGCTTCCAAATCTTAGCTATTGTGAACAGTGTTGCAATAGACACAACAGAGCAGGTATCTCTTCAATATACTGATTGCCTTCCTTTAGGACATATATCAAGAAGTAGGACTGCTAGATCATATAGTAGCTTTAGTTTTTTGAGGACCCTCCAGGCTGTTCATCATACTAGTTGTGCTAATTTACATTCCCACCAATAGTGTTCCAGGGTCTCCTTTCGTCCACATCCTTGGCAGCACTTGTCATTGCGTGTCTTTTGGATATAAGCCATTTTAACTTGGATGAGATGATATGTCATTGCAGTTTTGATTTACATATCTCTGATGATCAATGATGTTGAGCACCTTTTCATATGCCTGTTTGCCATTTATACAAATGTCTTATTTTGAGAAATGTCTTTTCATATCTTTTGCACACTTTTAATCAGAATGCTAGATTTTTTTTCCTCCAGAGTTGTTTGAGGTCCTTATATATTCTGGTTATTAATCCCTTGTCAGATGAGTAGTTTGCAAATACTTTCTTCTATTCTGTGGGTTGCCTCTTCACTTGCGGATTATATGCTTTGCTGTCAAAAGCTTTTTAACTTGATGTGATCCCATTTGTCCGTTTTTGCTTTGGGTGCTTGTGCTTGGGTATTACTCAAGAAATATTTGCCCATTCCAAAGTCCTAGAGTTTCCCCAAAGTTTTCTTGTAGTGGTTCTATAGTTTGAGGCCTTACATTTAAGTCTGTAATCGATTTTTATTTGATTTTTATATATGGTGAGAGATAGAAGTCTAGTTTCATTCTTCTGCATATGGATATTCAGTTTTCCCATCACCATTTATTGAAGAGACTATCTTTCCCCCAATATATGTTCTTGCAAACTTTGTCAAAAATAAACATCAAAAATAAACTCACTGTAGATGTATGACTACCAGGTTCACTATTGTGTTCCATTGGTCTATGTGTCTGTTTTTATGGCAGTTCCATGCCGTTTTGGCCACTATAGCTCTGTAGTATGATTTGAAACCAGGTAATGTGATTCCTCCAGTTTTGTTCTTTCTGCATAGGATAGCTTTGGCTATTGTGGTTCCATATAAATTTTAGGATTCTTTTCTGTTTCTGTGAACAATGTCATTGGTATTTTGACAGGGATTGCATTGACTCCATAGATTGCTTTGGTTAGGTTGAACATTTTGACAATATTGATTCTTTCAATTCATGAACATGGAATATCTTTCCATTTTGTGAGTATGTTCTCTTTGATTCCTTTCATCAATGTTTTATAGTTTTTATTGTAGAGATCATTTATTTGGTTAATTTCCAGGTATTCTATTATAACTGTAGCCATTATAAATGGGATTAAATTCCTTATTTCTTTCTCAGCTAGTTCATTACTAGTGTACAGAAATGCTACTGATTTTCGTATGTTGATTTTGTATGCTGTAAATTAACTGAATTTGCTCAAAAGTTCTCATGGTTTTTTGGTGACATCTTTAGGTTTTTCCAAATGTAAGATCATCATCTGTAAACAAGGATAATTTGACTTCTTCCCTTCCAATTTGGGGATGCCTTTTTTCTTTCTTTCTTTCTCTTGTCTGATTGCTTTAGCTAAGATTTCCATTACTATATTGAGTAACAGTGGTGAAAATGAGCATCCTTGTAGTGTTCCAGATCTAAGATAAATGTTTTTCATTTTTCTTCATTCAATATAATACTAGCTATGGGTCTGTCATATATGGTGAAAATTGTTCTTTATTTGAAGCTAAAAAAGAGCAAGGTGGGCTTGGGGGGTATTAAAATTGGGCCATCTGTGACTTTATTGCAGATTTGGTATTTTGAATTATTGCACAGGGGAAATAAAATATTCCTCACAAGTATTTAGTGGGATTCTAGCTTTAACAAAACAATTATATAATTACTTTGTGTTAGTGAATGGAAAGGATATAATTATGAGATAGTTTAAATAGAAGCTTTTTTACTTGACACCAAAATGGTTCTCTGAGAATTCTGTAGAACTTGCCTCCAGAATTTTGTGATTTTTGCCTTCAAGTGTGTAACTTTCCAACCTGAATTTATAAAGTAATATTTTATTAATTAAAAAGAAGGCAATGAAGTATTCTAAAACAGAGTTCAATGTAAAGCGAATAATTAAAAAACATTTAAAGTGTTTACATAGTTATCTCTGTTTTCCATTTTTTAATTCATTATCTAATAATAAATTCTCTTGGGATAAAATATATTCTCTTGTCCTGTGCAATGAGTTATGTCAAACCATTCTATTCAAACAGTACTACATTTTATTAACACGCTTCTAGGCAAACTGCCAAAGAAGAAATACAAATTCTAATTTTTAAATACTCTAGACAGCTTATTATAGCTTAGGCTGAAATACAAAACTAAGGCAGACAGATCAAGTACACCTGCATTACAGTGTGCACTCTTATATGGCCTTTCCTAATTCCAAGAGATGTATTTGATTAAACACATTAACTGAAATAATAACATTGCTATTAATAATTTGCTATTTGGCTAAATCTGCCTTTAATTTGCACAGATAATCCCCTACCTGCTTAGTTTGTTAACAGAGCTATTAAATGTTGACTGGATCTCCAAAAAGCAAAGCTCGATATTTCTAAGTTCTTTAATATCTCTGAGCCTCGATTTCCTAATCTATGGAGATAATAACAAGACCTTCTTCGAAGGTAAATTTACAGTGAAATAATGAAGCCTACGTTCAGGGGTCTGACAGTGTGTTTACGTGATCTGCTGTTTCTGCAAAATTTTCAAAATCCTGTACTCTTTCAAATAAAGATGCCTTCTCCACAATTCCATAACTTCATACCTTGCCAAATTAGATCCTTCTCTTGTTCACCTCAGTGATTATATTGATGATTAAATTGGAGAGTACGTGTAAAGTTTTAGGACCATGCCTATAACATAGAAAACACTATTAGTGTTCACTATCATTATTATCATCAAATATTTTAGATTATATTTATTCTCATTGCTATATCCAATTGAATATTTTATATCTTAAATAGTATGAGTTATGGGTGTTTAAGGAAAAGCTTAATATACTAACAAAGTTTTCTCAAATCTGGAAAAAGAAATAGTATAAAATATATCAATTTAAATATTATATTTATTGATACATGCTTTTAAAACTAGGAGCTTTTAAAATGTAATCCAGACATTTGCATTTTGCTTAAAAAAGAAGACATTTATTCAGAGAAAACTCTGGTATCATCCAGGAAAAAACTGCCTAAGTGAGATCCCACATATTTGTCAATTGGCTATTGCAAAAGAAGATGAGTAAATGGTTGAACTCACCAGAAAAACACAAATCTTATCACATCTATGCAAAAATCATCCAAATAGTCAAGGATTTAGCAATGTATACAAAGATAGTCATGCAAACTTCTGAATCGTAGTTTTGCAATTTGGGACATATGATACCTATTTTACATTCATAATATAAACTATATTCATATGATGCCTATTTTACAGTCATAATGTAAATCATATTCATATACCTATTTTATAATTCATATTAATTTCATTACATCTGTTAATCACATACTTATAAGTTACAGATATGAATTGATTAATCATAGAACTAATCACAATAAGTATTGATGTGATGAAGCTCCACCCTTGAATTTTTTTTTTCTTCAAATGAAGGATGTATGTGTGTGTATATTTGTGTGTGTGTGTGTGTGTGTGTGTATGCAATAGTTGTGAATGAAATTCACCAGGACAATCTGACTTGTATTTCAAAATAATAGGAGTTTGACTATTACCCTCACTGAATCATTGAGTCAATATAAAAATTTATTTCATGCTTTGAGATAAAACTAATCTAAGAGAAATATGCTAGAATTGGCTTTAGCAACAGTCTAAATACTGAAGCAATTGTTGAATTATACATACTTCAATGGTTTGGGGATCATTTTTAATGTGAAATATATAAAATGTACATGTGTGTACATATGTATGTGTGCATAAATACATGTATATACATATATGTATTATATGTAATAATTTGAAGTCTTTTCCCACATTCCAATAATTAGCAAATTAAAAGAGAAAAAAAATAAAGTCTAGTGCAGAGCAAAAATATCTTGCGTTTTCTGAGTCAGTCATGAAATTTCCTAATAAATTAGCTAAGCAACAGCAAGAATAAGATAATTATTTTGTTCTGATCTGCTGAATAGTAATTTTAACAGTAAGTTCTCTCCATATAGTGAGTTGAATGACCAAAATCACAGTGCCATTTCCTGCTTCATGCTGTGCCCGTTTACTAAAACAGAATTGGTCACCATGTTCCTAGCATTGCTTTTCAGAGATGTCATACGCACGGCTGAAGAGCTGAGTAGGTAGCTGGTTGCTCTTTCTTGATAGGACTTCCTCCCACAGCAGAGTTGGCTGTTGAAATGCCTCCTGAAGCTTTCACTGAGTAGGTAAAGAGCAAATGGGTTGACACAAGAATTGCAAAAACTCAAAACCCGGGCAACTAAGGTGACAATCATGTGGCCTAGAGATGGATCGATCTCATTATAGTTGAAAGACCGATACATGTAAAGGATGTGGTTTGGAAACCAACAAAAGACGAAGCAGCCCACAAAGACAAGCACAATTTTAGCCAGGCGTCTCCGTGTTTCCATCTGCAAATATAAGACATTGATCCCATTGGTTAAAGTGAAAATGGAACCAGCCACATCCCAGCTTTATCAAGTCAGGAAAGAGAAAAATTTACAGCATGATAATACATCAAAATACATAAATTATTTATTTTCCTAGCCAAAGTAATGATGGATTTTGGTCTCTACAATATTTTCATTAAAAACTATTTGACAGCTTATACAAAACTAGTGGGTAAATTAATAAATGGCTATGTCTTCACATTATTTATTTTCTTTTTGCTTAATGTGTCATGGTGTTTAGCATAAATATAAATCATTTCTTTTTGTATTAAGTCCAGTAAATTAATAAATCATGGAATATATTCAAGCTTAGGTTTTTTTTAAAAAAAATCAGGGTGTTTTAAATAGGAAACATTTATCTATAGAATCAGGGCTTGACTTTTTAAAATTACTACTCCATAGGGGGAAAAAAAAACTTGAGATTTAAACTCCTGACTTGCATAAATCAAAAGCATCTGATATAACTCTGAGTCCTGAAAACATTATCATATTGTCACTTTTACAAATAAAAATCCATGTTTCTTTTCCATAAAATTTACATACTATGTTTACTGTTTTTAAGAAGATATTCAGGAATGTAATAAATAGACAAAATTCAAATATTGCACATCAATATTTTTTAATCTAAAAACAATTTCCTAACATAAACAGTTCAAGGGATAGCTTATATTTGGCTAGTTTGCAAATATTTAAATAGGGCGACATGAATATGGAAACCTAATTTATCTTAAGACATTGGCAGTAGCTATCATAGTATTTTCTGAGTGAATACTATTGGTCGTCAACTAGAATATACCGAGGAAGACTGGAAAGGTTTGAGATTGGAACAGATCCGATGGTAGGGAGCGCTGGAGTGGCGATGGAGGAAGCAAAGAAAGGTGCAACTGAAGAGGAGCCCAGGCCAGGAAGCAAAATGTGGTATTACTCCACATGGATCCCAGAGGCATAAGTTAGGCAACCCAGCAATCAATGCTAACAAAGTCAAATGTGAAATTTATCTTTCTAAGCAGTGTCATCCCTTCCAGGTGGAGCAGGAGTGCAAGATTTTCACAGCAATCTATGCTTGGGAGATTCAAGTGCACAGGCAGGCTGTTGGCATTGAGATTATTTCTCAGCAGATGTCAAGACCCAGTTGCCCTGCTAGAGTTTATAGGTCCCAACAGGGAAATTCACAAAAACAAGGCAGAGCCAAGGCCATTAAAAATTTAAAAAGTGAAGCAAGGGCTTTGTGTAAGAGAAGAACGCAACTTTAGAAACCAAAAGCAAATACTCAAATACCTAATTGAGATACAAACTGGATCACAGGACTCAAATAAAAATGATAATATAAACTAGAAAGCACAGTGAGCCAATGATCTTAACACATTGCGTGCCTCACCGATGCCAGATATTTAGATAAAGTCTATGAATTCATCTAACAATGCCTTCAATAATTGATTGATGTTTTTAAGTCTTTAAAGCCAGAGTGGGTCTTTGATGCTGATGGCCACCAATTAATAAATGTTACCTTCCATACAAAAACCCTTCACTAGTTTCTGCTGTTGCTAACATGCCCAAGGCCACAGCTTAATGCTCCATTTACATTCCAGTAAATTTTAATGATCTGCGATTCAATTTCTTTGTCTTTAATTTGGGAACAGGCAATGGTAACTACTCTATACCTGCAAAACCGTCAGTAGTTCTATTTTAGCTGTACACAAGTGTACAGCCAGAAACTTCCTCACATGAACACTATTTTTGTCTCCTTGGCTATTAACACAGTTAATTTTTACCTTAAATTAGTACTGCATATTCTCGAAGGAAGAAAAAGTACGTAAGGTGCATGATGCAATTTATTTTTAAGATGGAGTTTCGCTCTTGTTGCCCAGATGACATAATCTTGGCTCACCACAACCTCCACCTCCCAGGTTCAAGCTATTCTCCTGCCTCAGCCTCCCGAGTAGCTGGGATTACAGGCATGCATCATCACGCCTGGCTAATTTTGTATTTTTAGTAGAGACAGGATTTCTCCATGTTGCTCAGTCTGGTCTCGAACTCCCAACCTCAGGTGATCCACCCGCCTTGGCCTCCCAAAGTGCTGGGATTACAGGCATAAGCCACCACACCCGGCCCACATGATGTAATTTTTTAATGAATATATCATCTTTGTAGGGAAAGTTACAAATGTGAGTTGCGTCATGTATTGCTTCAGCACCGGCCCACCTTTGGACCACACCTTTGAGTTCCCTTTCTGCTGTTCTTGCTATTCCCCTCATCTCCCATTCTGACTTCCATCCAAATTCCATCCCCAGATTCCAGGCAGTGTCCTACAGTCCTTTCCTGATGCATTCTTCTCCTAGGCTCCCTGCCATCCTTACTGGGTTAATGGGAGAAGAGACAATAATGAAATAAATATATGCTTATATGTAAATATGTGAAAATTTTCTGATTTGTCACGTTATTACCAAAAATCTGCATGTAAAGAAAGGCCTTTCAATACATTAATTTTTAATGGCAGAATTCCAGATCTTATCACAGATCCAGATTACTGATAAGCTGAACCTAAGTAAGCATTTGCAGGGCTGTGATATGATCATATATTAGAGATCCCCACATATCTATTCTAGTTAAGGCCGGTGAAGACCCAGCTCTGTTCTCATCAGTCATAGGATTGAGAGTCATGAAGTAAAACAATAAATAGCAATTACTTGGTCTGACGAGCACAACACCAATCCATACCTACTAATCTTACCTGTTTTTTGGTATGTTCATTGTATTCTCCAGGAAGATTGTGTGCACTTTTAATTAAGGTCTTTGCAATATGATAATAATAAATGCTAATAATAGCAAGTGGTATGAGGAAATAGACCAAGAAAATGAGCACTGAATGAATCTTTGGATGTAATTCATCTGTTTGAGGGTAGGGGATACATGCTGTGAAGCTGCTATTATCCATGCTACTGATGCGTGCCACTTCTGAGAACACAGCTTCAGGAACTGCCAACAACACGGAGACCACCCAGATAACCATGGCTTTCACACAGGTCCACAGCACTGCCCCTGACGTCTGCATGTCCATGGGGTTTACGATGGCTCTGTACCTGGGAAAATAATACATCTCAAGTTATTCCAGAAAGAGAAAGGAAAGAGAGAGAGAGAGAGAGAGAGAGAGAGAGAGAGAAAAGAGTGAAAAAAGAAAGAAAGAAAGAAAGAAAGAAAGAAAGAAAGAAAGAAAGAAAGAAAGAAGAAAGAAAAGAAGGGAAGAAAGAAAGAAGGAAGGAAAGAGAGAAAGAAAGAGAAAGAAAGAAAGGAGGGAGGAAGGAGGAAGGGAGGAGGGAGGGAGGGAAAGAGAAAGGCATACTGCTTGGTAAGAGAGATGCCAATATACTATTATTCCCTGGCTGCTTAAAAGTGCATGGAAGGCCTAAGGTTCCTAGTGGCTCTCTATCTACAAGTCATTCCACTAGTTATTAGCACAGAAGAGAGGAAGAGAGAGAAGAATATTTTAAATTCCTAAATCTTAGTTATTTTATTTCATTTCCAAAATCCTGGACATTTGTTTACCTCTTAAATTCTTCTAAATCTATACATGTTACATCTATTATTAAATTCTTCCTTGATACTTTTCTATAGCTTCTGAGCATGAGACCTCTCACTCTTTTCCTAAGGACATTAATAAATTTTAGAAACTAATCTAGATTGGTCATACTAGATTTTGATTAAAAAAATAATAATAAGAGACTCATCTAGATTAGGAATTTCTCCGTAATCCAATAATAAGGACTGAAAAAAACTGAAAGTAGAACAATATTCTGTCTTTATACCTCAAATTTATTTCATATCAAGAAAAGATAAAATTCTTTTCTCCTCCCACTTAAAATACTACTGGCAATATACTAGCAATATACTAGTGATAAAGGAATCACACTCCAGGTCACAGTAAACAATCCAAAACTTTCTACAGCTAACTCAAACATACTTATTAAGTAAGGGAATGATGATGCAAACAATGCAAAATGGTATGTAAACCTTGAATTTTTTTATATTTGTCTTTAAAAGTATTTCAGGTTACAATACACCCAGCAAATAAGATGCAGTACAACATTATTTTAGTTAGACAAATCTGAATTATTTCCCTATCTCTGATATTTTTCAGAGAGATCTGATATTTTTCACTAGAGGTCTGACTTTTTCTTTAGTTGTAAGATGGGGATAAAAATACTTTTCTCAAAGTTGTTGTCATGAGAAAAATATTATAAAGCACCCACAACAGTGCCTGGCAATTAGCAGATACTAACCATGCCAAGACATCATACCTTCTTCTCATTTACATTTGAATTAATCCGATGTTCCAAATTTAGAACATTTCAGGCCTCATGACAACCAGTTAAAGTCTCTTTCTGTGTTTCTGTAAAGGTGCTTCTCATTCATCACCTGAAGATGAACAGCTTCAGCCTCAGCATCACTCTGAGGACAACCTGTTTTTTTTCTCTCTCTCTCTCTCTCTTGATTTGCTGCAGTGTTGTTTACAGACCCTCCATAGAGGAAGGGCAAGTCATGTTTTGTTCTTCGCACTTGAAACAAACAAACAAAAAATATGGAAATGAAAGAAGTGCACCAGCAGAGCACCTCAACACCAGGTTAAACAAAGTACTACGCATAATGCATTTCTCCAGGTTTCTCACATGCTAGAATTCAATAGGTGTTTCCTTCCTCTACTCTGTTCTTAAGAAACCAAAGGAAGAATTAATAATGGATAACTAGAATGAAGTAACTCTTTTTTTGTTTTTTATCAGATGAACATATTCAAACACTTAAAAAAATAATTTAGAGAGCCTTAAGAGTCTTGTAAATAAAAATAGTAGTCTCGCCGGGCACGGTGGCTCAAGCCTGTAATCCCAGCACTTTGGGAGGCCAAGGCGGGTGGATCACGAGGTCGAGAGATCGAGACCATCCTGGTCAACATGGTGAAACCCCGTCTCTACTAAAAGTGCAAAAAATTAGCTGGGCATGGTGGCACGTGCCTGTAATCCCAGCTACTCAGGAGGCTGAGGCAGGAGAATTGCCTGAACCCAGGAGGCGGAGGTTGCGGTGAGCCGAGATCGCGCCATTGCACTCCAGCCTGGGTAACAAGGGCGAAACTCCGTCTCAAAAAAAAAAAAAAAAATAGTAGTCTATGTTTCAACTCAGGTTCCACTCTTTCTTCTTGATTTTACTTTCTAAGACACTCTGTTAGCTTTAGTTTCCATCATTTTTTCTGAATTTTAAAATTTCTGCTCTCATCTTTTTGTTTCCCAGAAGTTTTTTCATGTTTTCAGCATTTCATCATTACCTCCTTATTTCTAAGAAATATACTTTTACCACTGTTTCTTGAATTACATACAGACATCCTCTTTCAGTTGAAGATTTTTCTCTTATATTACCTCTACTCCCCCCATTCCCAATGTCCTGATTTATTAATTTATATTGCATTTATATAGTTGACAGATGATTGTGACTAAGTAAATAACATGTACTGTGGTTAAGTGGCATATTATGACGATGTTCTTTCTTATACATGTCTTTGATATTCCTAGAGTTAATACTTGCTCATGTTTTCCTTTGCATAATATTCCATGTATCTGAATTCTTTTAAGTGTTCCCTCATCACCATCCTGAATAACTGAAATCTCAGTTCTTGAACCTTAACTCTTCTTCCTTAGTGTTTCACATTTATCAAACATATCTCCACCTTCTTAATTTTACTTCCTAAGACATTCTGTTAGCTCTAGTTTCTATCATTTTTCTGAATTTTAAAATTTCTGCTATCATCTTTTGTTTCCTAGAAGTTTTTTCACGTTTCCAAATAATTTTTTATAGTGTCCTCTCCCTACGTAATGTTATATGTGCACATGTGCACATTCTTGACATGTATCTTTTTTTTTTTTTTTTGACAGGGTCTCACTCTATCACCCAGACTGGAGTGCAGTTGCCTGATCTTGGCTCATTGCAACCTCCACCTTCTAGGCTCAAGCAATCCTCCCACCTTAGCCCCTCGAGGACATGTGCCACCAAGCCTAGCTAATTTTTGTATTTTTGTAGAGATGATGTTTTGCCATGCTGCTCTGGCTGGCCTCAAACTCCTCCTGGGCTCAAGCAATCTGCCCACCTCAGCCTCCCAAAGTGCTAGGGCTATAGGTATGAGCCACTGCAGCCAGCCCTTGCCATGCATTTATAAAACTAACACAGAGATAAACATTTAATATCCTTCCGGCATAGTTCCAGTTTTGTTTGTTTGTTCTCTTTGTGCTGTAATCTTTTCCCAAAAATTTGGATAACTATGGACTGACAATTCATATTTAAAAGTGAAGTACCAAAAAATTGATTGTAAATTGTTTTTTATGTGGAAGATGAGGAAAGGGTACAAAGGAGATCACTACAAAAAGAATAAGCCTTCTTTTTAGGTTATCAAATACCACAAAGTGTATTCTGAACTTTCCTCCATGTATTTAAAAAGGAGAAGAAAATGTCACTTCTCTACCTCATATCCAAGTACGTGTACTTTTGTAGAGGTACTGTCTTAATTTTCTTGGGCTGCTATAATAAAGCACACCATATACTGCGCAGCTTATAAACAACAGAAATTTGTGTGTCACAATTCTGAAAACTGGGGAATCCAAGATTAAGGCATTGAGAGATTCAGTGTTTGGTGAGGCCCCCGCCCCTTTTTTTTTTTTTTTTTTTTTTTTTTTTTTTACATAGATGGAATCTTCCTGCTACTTATTTGAATGATGGGAAGGTCAAGGGTCTTTTTGGAGTCTTTTATAAGGGTATGAATCTTATTTGTGTGGGCCCCACTCTCATGATCTAATCACCTCCCAAAGTCCCACCTCTTAATACCATTACTTGGGGATTAGGATTTCAACATATGAATTTTGGGCAACATAAACATTCAGAGCATAGCAGGCATTATAAGCATGAAGGATGTAGAGAAACTTTATAGAAATTAAAATAATAAATCTCTCATTTTGATAAGATTGCTAGAAACAGATACAGAAATCTTGGTTTAGGGAAAGCAAGAAACCTAGCAGAAATGTTGGCCTTTCCAAAAAGGATTATGAGCTACCTTCTGCAAGAAAAGGATAGACCCCAAGGATAGTCTTTAAATAATGTACATTTGAATGACAGGGAAGAATTGAAAATTCTACAAAAACAGAGTTGTCATTGAAAATACAGATTACCAAAGTGTTATTAGTACTAAGAAATAGTTTATGATTGCTTCAAAGAAAATGCTGTATACCAACCATGTGTATCTTTGAAAGCATAAAAAGCAAAAAATAAAATAAGATTGTACAAATTAACATGAACATATTTTATCATGCCTCATTCAAATATTTATAGAAAATGTCGGGAAAAGCATCTCTCATATAAAAGTGTTTCACTGTGTATAGTAGCATAACAGCTATGTCTAAAAAGGTACATTTTCCCTTACAAATAGTCTCAGGAGGATATCTCTAACTGAAAACTAAATACTAGAGAATGGTTGTTCAAAAGGCAGATAAAGAGAGAAATAATCACTATTCATGTATTAAACCTCAACAAATAAATAGACTTATTCATCAATTCTTATTTTGGATCTTGCTTGTAACATCTGCATAGTTTAAATTTTAATGTAAAGAGGTGATTACGTTTAATCATAAGACAAAATATATCATAAAATGGAATCTTTTTTAGCTATTACAGAGTCATCATAACATTTCAAAAATCTATATTTACACTAATATTTCTAATGACACTATGCAAAATTTCTTTTTCTTCATTAAACTTTCATTTATTGGGTAAGGAATAGCCCCACAAAAAGTGAACTGCATGATAAGAGAAAGGTCTTGCTCACTGTTACATCTCTATTACATAACACAATGCCTGGCCTGGCCAGTAGAATTCACAGGTTCTCAATAAATGCTTGAAACTGTAGCCTGAGCATCAAGGAGATCCTTGTTAGGAGTAACTGTGGTAGAGTGGGTGGGAGCTGTTGGGCATTATGTTGAAGTGGGAATGGTGATGAAATATGGAGACTGAGTCTACTCTAGTGATGCCTAAGATGCATCAAACTTCAGAATCACCTAGAGAAGTAAAGAGAGAGAGGGGAGAGAGAGAGAGAGAGAGACAGAGAGAGACAGAGAGAGAATATAATTAGGCTTTTCTGAAGACTTACTAATATAGAGTCCCTAGAATGTGAAGTGTGGGATTCTGCATGTTACTAAGATTTCCAGGTGATTCCGATTATTAGTCGGGTTTAGAAATCATGTTTTAAGAGAGTTGTGTGCAGTAGAGACCATCTTTGCCACAGGTTTCCTACAAGGTTGTCCAGTGTGATGGGTACACATTTAGCAACAGAATGGGTCATATCCAGATCCAGCAAAAATTGAGTATGTGAAGAATCAGATGCCTGCTCTTTATTATGATATGTCATATCATCTGGAAGACATTCTTATTTTGCAAATAAGGAAAATATGACCTTATAGCCATGAATTTTGTGCTGTTTTATCATTTTCTCCAAGTAAAACATTTGGATATAACAGATGTATGGTTAGCACTAGGAACCATAAACCCTAGCCTGATGTAATTTGTCTTTATTTATAATGTGTCCCAAAAGTTTCAGATGAAGGTAGATGAATAATCTTCAAAAGCTACAAAGCAACATATAAATTATGACAATATTATTAATTTTATGAGAATTCACATTAAATGTGTGAAATTACTTCTAAGTATAAAAGAAAGATACTCCAGACATGTTCAAGATCAGTGAGTAAAATATATCTAATTCATTGGAGTCAAATATAATAACCTTTACATAACAATAAACCCTATAAATTCAAATTAAACACTAATAAACTACATACAGAAATTATAATTGATTCTGTTTCTATGGTTATATAAAAATAACAACAGAGCATTTGTTATGGAAAGCGAATTTTTCTTTTGGAAAAGGCGACTAGAAAGGCCTGAGAAAAACCTATGACTCACATTTTGTGAACGTATGGGGCATTTTATATTTTCCAATTTTTCTTTTCCCCGCCCCTGGTTTCCTCCCTTTTTAGTCCTGTAGTATTTTGTTTGTATCTTTTTTTTAAAAAGCTGCCTTAAATTCTCCTGTCACAATTTTGATATGGTTTGGCTCTGTATCCCCATCCAAATCTCATGTAGAATTGTAATCCCCAGTGTTGAGGGAGGGACCTGATGGGAAGTAACTGGATCATGGGGGCATATTTCCCCTTCCTGGTCTTATGGTAGTGAGTGTGTTCTCATGCGATCTGGTTGTTAAAAAATGTGTAGCATTTCCCCCTTAGCTCTCTCTCTTCTGCCACCATGTGAAGATGTGCTTGCTGCTTCTTCACTCTTCTGCCATGATTGTAAGTCTCCTGAGGCTTCCCCAGCCATGCCTCCTGTACAGCCTGTGGAACTGTGAGTCAGTTAAATCTCTTTTCTTTATAAGTTACCCAATTTCAAATAGCTCCGTATGGCAGTTTGAATAATACAAAGTTGAACAAAAATAAGTTGAACATAAATAAATAATCACTCTAGTACCATAGGGTGAGTATGGACTATTCTTCAAAAGAGTTAGAAGCACACTCTTGGTGCCGATCTCAGAACCAATTAAGAGACTGACAGGCAAGGGCTATGGAGCAAAGAAGAAAACATCATCTCCAGTCAGGGGCAGCTAGTTAACCTGAATCTGATCTTCCGTCAAAAGTTTTGATGAGAAAGGAGCAAACAGTTAACAGGACTCACTCCCACCTTTGGATGAAGACTGATGGAAAAGTCCTATGAAGCCTAGAGAGTGTTAGACTCAGGGCCTTTATACAATCTCTTTCAATATCTTAACACATAATTACACTCAATAGAACATCTATTTGAATTGATATGATATACAAGTAATATTAATGAGTCAAAACTTTGTCTACTTACCGAGTTGTGGAATGAAATCTTATTATCCTAACCAGCACACAAAAACTTGGATTTTTTTATTAATATTTACTAATACATTAGAAATTTAATCAGATTTGATACAATATTATTTTTTAATTTAATCAAACATTGGCTACTTAGGATCAGAAAAAAAAATCACCCAATACATTAAACTAATATTAGTTTATTTTTTAATGGTTTTTATAGTTTTAATTTTTAAATTTAATTTATAAATGCATTTTGATTAATAGTTATATAAGAAGCCAGATAAAATAATTGACATCAGATTTTTTTATTTGTAAATACATGACATTATAAAGTTTACAGTTTAGCACTGGGAATCTGTGAGAATTTTTCCTATGAAGGAGAAAGGAAAACTCCATTCCTAAGAGTTATTTGCATATTAACAATGCGCCATCAGAGACCAAAAGGTTTTCAAGAATCAAAGAAATAACATTCCAAATTTGCAAATGCAGCTACTCATAGATAAAGAGATAACTGTAACACCAACCATAAGCAAAATATGGCTTATGCACACATCCAACCTGATGCGCACAAGTCCCAATACTCAACATTGGGAGTAGGAGTGAGTGAGTGTGTGTGTGTGTGTGTGTGTGTGTGTGTGTGTGTGTACGTGTGTATGAATAAAACTGTTAGAAACAATACAACATAGAATATAGACATTTTTAATCAGTTACTTTATATAAGCAAGTAAACAATGTACGTTTTCAAAATAGTAAGAAAAACATCTATCAAGATAACAGTAAAAAAATAACAATAATAAATTAAGAGCACCACTGTCACTTCATGCCATACACAAATAATGTTGCCTAGGGATATGTTTGTTGAAACTCCTCAGAAGAGTTTGGAAAGTCGAGGATTAATAATCACAGACACCAGCTGGGCGCGATGGCTCACGCCTGTAATCCCAACACTTTGTGGGGGCCAAGGTGGGAAATCACTTGAGATTAGCAGTTTGAGGCCAGCCTGGCCAACATGGTGAAACCCCATCTCTATTAAAAATACAAAAATTAGCCAGCCATGATGGCATGCACCTGCAGTCTCAGCTACTCAAGACGCTGAGGCAGGAGATTTGCTTGAACCTGGGAGGCTGAGGTTGCAGTGAGACAAGATCTTGCCACTGCACTCCAGCTTGGGCAACAGAGCAAGACTCTGTCTCAAAAAAATAAAATATAATAATAGTCCCAGATACCAGTGTGATGTGACCACACTTTGGCCATATCAAACAAGTTGATTTAGGCCTCGAGGTGGATTAAAAATATTTGTGTTTTTCATTTTAGTGTCTGCAATCTAATGATGCTGACATTATTGAAGTATATAATATGAGTCTCTTCTTCACATTGGAGTACGCTTTCTGAAAT
The DNA here is from genome assembly GCF_048565385.1 of Saimiri boliviensis. Taxonomy (NCBI): domain Eukaryota; kingdom Metazoa; phylum Chordata; class Mammalia; order Primates; family Cebidae; genus Saimiri; species Saimiri boliviensis. Next base: position 27,773,560 of record NC_133452.1, on the reverse strand, counting down.
CTAATTATCTTCCTGTTTTGTTTTGTTTTGTTTTTTTTTTCTATGTACTGTGATCTCTATTTCTTAACTCTCTACTGTTATTTTATTAGGCAAAGACACTTAGGCCATCTATGAAGATAGGATATATGATACAAATAATTGAATTTGTTGTTTAAAGACTCTAATAACAGAGTTTTTGTTATTTGCTATAGTTTTTATTGCTGCAACTACTACTTAATTTTGAATTCAAGGTGCCTCTTTTATTTTGAAGTTACACTTTATGATGTTCTTTCACTGTAATAAATCTAATGAACCAGCTTCTGTACAATTTTTTTATGCTTGGGTGCTTTGTTTCAAATTCAACTTCCAAGTCTGCTGGTAAATAGAAAATAGTGTTAGTAATTTCTTATAATTGTAATAATGTGGATTAATGGTGAAGAGTTCAGGCTTTAAATGGTGTTCAAACATGTTGTCACCATCAGTGGCTAGCTGTAAGATCATGAAAATGTTGCTGAATTTCTAATCTCAGTTTTCTTAGCTTTAAAGTTTTTAATTTAAAAATAATAGTGCCTATTTCACAGAATTGTGAGGATTGAAAATTCACACAAAAAAGTTAGCACTTGCTAGGTGCAATTAATCTTACAATCGATTCCACATTCACAAGAAATCACAGCATTGGGTGAGATGTAGTAAGAGGTCATCAAGTACTAATCAACTACTGATTGCTATGCTCTAGAAGAAAAATAGAAGTGTTGGCAATATATAACAAACCATTTCCAATCCATTTTAAGTGAATCGTGGGATATATTGCATAATTTCATTCCTAGTTACTCAGGTTTCCTAGTTTATGTTTCCTACACCCTCATAGACAAGGGCAGCCTATGGACCAAGTAGAAGAAGTATCTCACCTTTCCTTATCACTATTATTATTCATTCTGTGTCCATAGAGTACATGATGCACAAATGAAACAGAAAAAGTCAGTAAATATATGAGGATTATTATTTTATCTGATCTTAGGGCAAATTTAACTGTGTAAATCCTTATGTGTCACCATGACAATAGATTGTAAAAACTGGTGTGAAATAATTGCTACCAATGCCACCTCTTTAAAATGAAAGCATAATGATAGTAATTTAAACTACTGTTGTTGCTAATCATTAAGATTTATTCTAATCATTAAGCAGGTTTTTTAAACTTTCTAGATAAAATAACATTGTATAAAGAGGGGTAGCTAAACTAGTCATATTTTTGTTGTGGAATTCAGAAAAATATTTTAAAAGATAATAGAAATGCTGACAGATAAACAAAATTAGGTACATAATTTATACAAAAGGCACCAAATTTTCCAGGAGTGTAGTTTTAAAGAATATATTACCGGAACTAAAAAGTGAATCATTTTCAGTTTCTCAAGTCTCTGTCAACTGTTGTGTTTCCCTCAATGAAGATTAACTCTTCAATGCCAAAGTAGTAGTCCAGTATTATTGCAAATACCAGGAAATCCATATACAGAATCATTTTTCATTAGCAACTGAATGTGGAAATTAAAGAGGAGAGTGAATACCACCTTAATTAGCCAAGTTAAATTGTTTATCTAAATAGCTTAAGTCAGTCTCCATTCCAAAGTGAATTAGGCCACAGCTGCATGTAAAGATACCTAATTTTGCATTTTCCCACCCATATCCAAACATTTTCCTCTGCTTAAATGGACCCTGTTTCAGGAGACTTGGGCTTTCCTCCTTGGTTTTCCGTTAGAAATCACATTCCCTGGGCCTCAGTATGCACATCTGAAAACATGACAAAGTTGAACTAGTTGATCTGCAAATTAGAATAATGTACTCTTCATACCCTAACATATGTGAAAAGAGATTTGATGTATTTTGGGTACCTATCTGTGAAAAAAAGTATCTTAGCTTCAGTTATTAAACAAGAGGAATGTGAAAAGTCATCTGCATAAAGAACATTTATTATTTTAATTGGTTTACTAGCAAAATTCAGTTAAAGTAAGGCCTTCTCTCACTTTAAAAAATCAAAATTGAGTATTTGCCTAATATTACGCAGACTTCTTACCTAACCGATTATTTTACTGCATAAAGTACACTTTTAAGATTTTAAGGACACACAAAAAACTTCAATAGGATACTTGCTCTTTTGAACCCTTATTCTATAGCTTTTCTATGGAATAATATTCCCTAAGTGTCGGGGGTGGGACTAGGAAATGCATTTTTTAATGCAATTTTATTTGTTTCTTAAAACATAGTGATTTTCCTATATTTTTCCAAGCCTCACATCTCAGTCCGTTTTAACTCTGTTTACTCTTCTTCCCTGGTACACACTCTCTCCCTCTCTTCCTCTCCACCCCCAACCTTTCCTTGTGTCCTTTTGCCAGTAGGCGCACTTCGGGTGCATCTTCTCTCCCCGCCCCTCTCCACGTCTTTTCCACGCTACCCACAGCTACCTGTGCTCTTACCTGTCGGCACTGAGGGCAGTGAGAGTGAACACAGAAACCCCCACGGAAGTGAGCTGGATGACCGGGATCAGTTTGCAGCCCACCTTGCCGAACATCCACTCGTCGAAGAAATAGCGCGAGGCGTCCACCGGGACGCAGGTGAGCAGCAGCAGCAAGTCCCCAGCCGCCAGGTTAGAGATGAAGATGTTGGGGACGCTCCTCATGGTGCTGTTGGTGATGAAGATCTTCACCAGTATGATATTGCCCAGCAAGCCCACAGTAATGATGAGCAGGTAGAGGGACGGAATCACACAGCGGATCACCAACTCCGCGGTGGTCCCGTCCGAGGCCGGCAGGAAATCCCTTTCCCACCCCTCGGGTACAGAACCGCTCTCATTCGCACCTGTGGTCACCGAGAGGTTGGAAAGAGACTTGGGGGGCATGATCTCCTTTCCAGCAGAGTCCGATGGAGTTTTCACGCGCGCCGGTGCCCTGAGGACTGAACGCGCACGATTTGGGTTTAATCGATGTCCCTCCCTCGGGCCCCTGCAAGTTTACTGCCCGCAGGGCGCGCGTCACAGCGCCCAGTCCGTAAGAGTTCAGGACCTGGGGAGAGGATCCGTCCACACACTCAGGCGCTCCGCTTCTAGAGGGGGTACACGACTCCGGGTAACTCTGAATTTAATTAAAAAAAAAAAAAAAAAAAAAAGCAAAGCGGTTGCGTCTTTGTTCCGTGTTCAGTGGCTTGTTCTCGCGGTTAGCTAGCGGAAAACTGCCTTTCAGGAACAAGGAGCTGTCCCTCGGGATCAGCAGAAGCACCTGCCCGACTGTTCGCCCAGAGTAGCGAAAGTCATCCTGGCGCTGTCCAGCGGGCTGCGGCTGAAATCCTGGGAATTAGCGAGGGGCCACCCTCAACGTGCTTTTCCTGCAGCTTTGTTCTTGTTTGTGAAGTTCCTGTTGTGTTGTGTGGAATTGGACAGGAGCTCCGTCGTGTGTGTGTGTGTGTGTGTGTGTGTGTGTGTGCGCGCGCGCCCATATATACATCCATCCTCACCCGCCTCCAAGCGGTAGGAGCCCCAGGCAAGAAGTTTGGAATCTCTGAGGATTTAAGGGCTGAGCTAGCAAGTCCCTAATGCTGAAATACAGAATTTAGGGGGAGAAAATGAGTGCCAAAGAATTAAGTTCATAAATGAAATCCTCTCGCTACTGTTCTTCTGATTATCTACTTTTCTTACCTTACATGTGAAAATTATTTCCTATAGTTGGCGTATTATGTTTAAATTTATATTGTATTGAATTATAACATGTATAATGTACAAATTTCATAATCGTCCTGATTAATATAACCATCATTCAGAGCCCACAATCTAACCACCATCTCCCAAAATAACCACTGTTTGGCTTGTTATTAGATTACTGGGCCTCCTATTGAGCATCGTATAAAGGGAATCATTCAGCATACACTCTTGTGTCTAGGTTCTTTCACTGGGCATCATATCTGTGGTCCACTCATTTTCTCAGGTTGCATTTTTTATTACTGTATATTACATCATGTTATAAATATACCACTATTTAGCTATTCTATATTGATTAACGTTTGGATTCCTTACAATTTTAGCCAACCTGAATAATGTTTCTATGAACATTCTTTTTTTTTTTTTTTTTTTTTTTTGAAATGGAGTTTCCCTCTTGTTGTGGCAGCTGGAATGCAATGGCGCAGTCTCAGCTCACCGCAACCTCCACTTCCCGTGTTCAAATGATTCTCCTGCCTCATCCTTCTGAGACCATTCTTTTACAGATGTTCAGGTACACATATGAATAAATATCAGGTGTGGATTTGCCAGGTTTTAGTACTTGAGCATGTCCAGCTTTACCAGAAACTGACAATTTTTCTAAATGAATTACTGACATTCTTTTGGAACCTTGCTTGACAATATCTATTAAGGCTGAGCATATGTATGCTTATCACTGAGTAATGTCACTCCTAGATATATACTCAATAAACATCTTATATGCTGGTTAAAATAGGTTGTCCTTAAGAGCAAAATACTTTCCCAAATCACCAACGTCTGAGCCTAATGTAAACTGATCAGAAATAGTGGCTCGGTTCTGGAGCTAAAGAACATTCTTCATTAGGAAAAACATTTAGCTAATTGTTATTAAAGGATAAAATTGTATAATAAAAATGTAACTAGCCAAGGACTACTTAAGATGATCTAGCCATAAACTGATAAAATGTGTATTATGTGCAATGTCATTCATAAATTAGGCAACTTTTCCAGATATTGCCCACCAAGAGCAGTATCACATCATAATTGAATTAGACAAGGTAAACATTTGTCTTGTAATCAATTTTTAGTTTTATGTTTTCTAACTCAAATAAAAGTCTTTATTGCACTCTTACAGAATTTCACTACTTAAAATAATTCATTATAAAATTAAGATTAGTTAAATAGAATGTTTATATATTTGAATGTATAAATATTCTATTTATATTTATGAAAATTATATACATAGAGAGAGGGAGAGAGAAAAAGAGGAAGAGAAAGCAAAAAATTAATATTACATATAGGTTGAGAAATGTTTCTAGGAATTTTATCTCCAAAGTTATTTGTTTTCTTTTTAACAACCAATATTACTACACAAAATAAATTACTAAGGCAATCTTCTAACTGTGAGATATCTAAAACTCAAACTGCAACTATGCCATTTTAACATATTTTATATAAATATATATTGAAATTTAAACTGCTGTATGAATTTTTACATTCTCCACTGATTGTGTCTATGTGTTCCTAATCATTTAGATGAGGAAAAATGTTTAGTCTAAAAGCTGGATTAATAAATATCATTGTAGAAGCAAAGCATTGTAGAAGCAAAGCATCTGGATTGAATTTTCTCCATTTTAAGTAAATCCATATGTATTAAAGATTTGTGATCATGGTAGTGAATAATATAATGAATATTTTAATAATGATGATTTTATTGATACTTTGCTGAAATGTTATAAAGTTATTATCATAATGTATTATTTAGATTCATCACAAAATTATATATAGGAACAGAGTACTGTCTTATATTTATAGAATGCATACACATCAAAAGTAAACATCTACTGAAATGAAACACTATTTGTTTCTTTATATTTTGAGATAGTGTCTTGCTCTGTCACTCAGACTGGAGTGTGGTGGCATGAACATGGCTCACTATAACCTCAACCTCCTGCACTCAAGCAATTCTCCTGCCTCACCTTCCCCATGTAGCTTGGACTACAGGTGTGCCCTACCATGTCTGGATAACTTTTTCAAATTTTTTGTAGAGATGGGGTCTCACTTTGTTGCCGAGGGTTGGTCTCAAATTCTTGGGCTCAAGCAATCCTCTTGCCTCACCCGCCCAAACTGCTATAATGAGAGGCATGAGCCACTGCACCCAGCCATAAAAACCTTTTCATTGTGTTCAATGTGTCATACACCATATTAGGTTCCTTAGACTCATATACTTAATGTTTATCAATATTCTTGGATAAAAGTATTTGAGTCTTAATTTACACATGATTCAAAGACACAAGATAAATTGTCTAATTTCAAAGAGGCCTCAAAAAACTGCATTTTGAAATTTATTGTATTCGGAATAAGTGTTTCTTATGTCTCCTTGTTTCTAGAGAAAACAATTGTGTGAAAAAATGTGGTTTCTGTAAGTATACACATTTAATCTTGAGGTATTTCATGTTTATTAATACACACTGTATATTTTATTGCCCTAATACAAGAACTGCTCAGAACCATACTGATGCTGTTTCAAATTCATTGACATGAGTATTATTGTTGCAAATGTATATGAGGAATTTAAAATTTAAACCAATTTTGTAATCCTCACCTGCTTCAGTGTATCTATCCCTTAGTGCATTATGAAAAAATATAAAATATCATACTTATGGAGACATTTTACAGATTTTTCTTAAGATCATGACCAAGGCAATATACCCACTATTATCATTGTTATTTAAAACAATAAAGGTGATTCCAACTAATGCAGCAACAACAGATATTGAAAGAAAAGCCTAAAATTTGAGAGAAAGAAGATACTAATACAAAGATACAATATTAAAATCAGAGTGGAACTGGCAAAAGAACAGAGCAAAACATCAGTGGAAGAGAATAGAAGTTCAAAGGCAGTTGCATGTAGATAAGAAAACAAAACTCAAATGTATGTTGCAACAGATGAACACAGAAAAATATAAATTACTTACTAGATACTACTGGGAAAACTGGTTCACAGACAAGAAGAATAAAATGGAGTCTGTATGTAATACTATACGTAGTATTGCAATTCTAGTGCATTAAAGGTCACAGTATGAAAAAGTAATTTGGGGAAGATAACGGAATAAAATCTTAAAGAATATATATGAGACCATGGAGGTAGGAAGTGATTCCTACTTCAAGTCAAGATGGAATAACAGAGAATACATAATAAAAATCAAAACCAGACAAAACATCTTGAACAGTTGTTGTTAGACACTGGCAACACAAAAGGGTTAACAAATGAGATGAGTGCTACCATTGCTCTATCTTACTGACCAGAGAAAGAGTTTTCAGCCCATGCACAAGGATAAGGAATCCACACTGAGCCTGGTGGTCTCTCTTACTTGAAGAGATGGAATTGGAATCAGCAGAACAGAGAAAAGAGAGTCATATAGAGAAAGAACTCTGGAGATTCACAGAATTTCCCCTTGCGTTTTCAGCTAAATACATGTTTCTACCTGCATGTGGGAAAATTAACCAACTCTCAGGAAAACACTTACCCAAAAGGGGTCAGTTGGTGATTTAAAGAAGTTATATTCCTACCAGTCAGAGTATTAACAACCTTGTAAAAACATCGTTTCAGAAGTGTATTGTTCTTTAGTTAGGAAAAGTTAACCACAGACCAAAGGCTTCTCGGATCTTGCCTTCAAGCTTAACGGCAAGGATTCAAATAGTAAAACTACTTCTAAGAAACCTGGTGGTGTCTTCGAACAAACCTTAAGAATATTTAAAGTACCAATGCCCTCGTTTTATATCTGGGCTACATCCCAATAAATGTGTCATAAATTGAAAATATCCTAAGTAGAAAATGCATTAAATACCCTAACAAACCTATCAAAAATAAAGTAAAAAAATCGTTAAGTCAAATCATTGTAAGTGCAGATGCTCCTCAACTTAGGATGGGGCTATGTCCTGATAAACCCATTGTTAAGCTCAAAATATTTTAACTGCACTATTTTAAGTTGGGGTTGTCTATAATGTTTTAACTACATAGAACCCACCCAGGGGAAAAAAAAATATCTGACTGGCATGCACTTGGGAATTACCAACCATGAAAATTAGCAGATAACTACATCTTAATATAAAGGCAAAAATCAGTTAATTGAAACTAAACCAATAATGGCACAGATGACATATAAGTAGATAAGAACATTAGAAATGTTAACAAGACTCTATTCCATGTGTTGAAGAAGGAAGTTGCATATTAAGGAGAGACATGAAAAATATAAAAAGACATGCATTAAATTTCTACAGAAGAAAAAAGTCATAAAAATAAACTTCATATAATTAACAGCAGAAAAAACACTGCAGGAGAAAAGATAAGTGAACTTCTCAATATAGTAGATAGCATCCAAAACAAAATATAGAGATAAAAAGACTGGGGAAAAAATGAACAAAAAGTGTACTCTGGGAAACTTTAAGTTGCTCAATATAGCTATAGTTGGATCCCCAAAGGACAGAAAAAAAAAGAACAGAAGAAAAAAGTATTTGAAGAAATAACAGCCCCCAATTTTTCTTAGTTAATGAAAGCTAAACCCTTCATATCCAAGAGGATCAGCAAATCCCAGGCAGAAAAAACACAAAGAAAAATCTGCCAAGATGAGAAACTAGAAACTATTTTGCTAACATCAGGAACAAAGAAAGGATGTCTGCTCTCACCATTCCTTTTCAGTTTTGTCCTGGAAGTTCCCATCAATTCAGTAAGACAAGAAAGTACCTAAGGTGTACATTGATTGGGCAGGAAGAAATAAAACTGTCTTTGTTAACAAATGACAGGATTGTCTACTAGAAAATCTGAAAGAATCAACAAAGGACTCTTGCAAATAATAAGCAACCATGATGAGGTTGCCAAATAAAAATTAATATATATAAGTAAATCACTTTCTTATATACCATCAATTACTAAGCAGAATTTGACATTGAAAACACTAAAACATTTAGTCACCACCATATATGAAGTACTTAGATAAGAGATCTTAGTGGTACTTAGACTATAGTAGTTAGAATACAGTACTTAGATCTATAGAAGGAAAATTCAAAAACTAAAGAAAATTGGAGAAATAAATAAATAAAGCAATATTTCATATTCATGGATAGGAACACTCAAGTTTTCTTATCAAGTTGTAAGTTCTTTTCACCTTCATCTATAGGTTCAGTGCTATCTTAATCATAATCCCAGAAAGGTAATTTGTGGATATCAGCAAAGTGATGGTAACATTTACATGGACAGGCGAAAGACTCAGAATAGCCAACACAATTTTAAAGGAGAAGAACAAAGTTGCAAGACTGGCCCTAACTTTTTTCAAGACTTATTATAAAACTACAGTAATCAAAATAGTATGGATTTTAATAAAATAATAGAAAAATAGATCAATGGAACAAACCAGAGAGCTCAGAAATTGACCCACATAAATATAGCTAACTGTTCTTTGACAAGGAACCAAAGGCCAAACCATGAAACAAAGATTATTCCTTTCAACAAATGATGCTGGAACAACAGGATGTCCTTAAGCAAAAGAAATAAATCTAGACATAGACTTTACACCCTATACAAAAATTCACAAAAAATAGATCATAGACCTACATGTAAACCACAAAAATTATAAAATTCCTAGAAGATCACATCGAAGAAAATCTAGATGAACTTGTGTATTCATCTGCTTTCACACTGCTATAAATAACTAACTGAGACTAGGTAATTTATAAAGAAAAGAGGTTTAATTGACTCACAGTTCCACATGACTGTGGAAGCATGACTGAGAGGCCTCAGGAAACTCACAGTCATGTCATAAGGAGAAGGGGAGGCAAAGACCTTCTTCACATGGTGGCAGAAAAGACAGAGTGTGAAGGGGAAGTGCCACACACTTTCAAACAAGCAGATCTCGTGAGAACTCACTCACTTTCATGAGAACAGCAAAGGGGAAGTCTGCCCCATGATTCAATCATCTTCAACCAGGCCCCTCCCCTGAAAGGTGCAGATTACAATTTGAGATGAGATTTTGCTGGGGACATAGAGCCAAAACATATCAACTTGGGTATATAAATGATTTTTAAGATACACAAAACTGAAGAGATAACCCATGAAAAATATTGATCTGCTGTACTTAGTCACTTATTCAAAAGTAAAGATTCTGCTTTGCAAATGACACTGTCAAGACAATAAGCAGGCTAAATACTACATTGTGGAAGACAGTGTGGTGATTCCTCAAGGACCTAGAAATAGAAATTCCATTTGACCGAGCAATCCCCTTACTGGGTATATAGTCAAAGGATTATAAATCATTCTATTATAAGGACACATGCACACGTATGTTCATTGCAGCACTGTTTACAATAGCAAAGACTTGGAACCAACCCCAATGCCATTGATGATAGGCTGGACAGGGAAAATGTGGCACATATACACCATGGAATACTATGTAGCCATAAAAAACTATGAGTTTGTGTTCTTTGTAGGGACATGGATGAACCTGGAAACCATCATTCTCAGCAAACTGACACAGGAACAGAGAATCAAGCACCGCATGTTCTCAGTCATAGGCAAGTGTCAAACAATGAGAACACATGGACACAGGGAAGGGAGCATCACACACTGAGGTCTGTGGTAGGGGTCTAGGGGAGGGACAGAGAGGGGTAAGTAGTTGTAGAGGGATAGCATGGGGAGAAATGCCAAATATAAGTGTTGGGGATGGAGGCAGCAAACCACATTGCCATGTATGTACCTATGCAACAATCCTGCATGTTCTTTACATGTACCCAAGAACCTAAAATGCAATTTTATATATATATACACACAAAAATACTAGGATTTATGATCCAACATGTACAAGTATCACAGAGAACTCTTACAACTCAAGATATCCTAAGTACACAAATAATTTTTAAAATTCATCAGTTAAAAAAACAAAAAATCCAATGAAAGAAATTACTAAAACACCTTAACACACATCTCATCGAAGATACACAAATGTACATAAGCATATGAAAAGTTCCTTACATCATGTCATTAGGTAATTTGCAAATTAAGATAACAAGATACCCCTATTCATTTATTAGAATGACACAACATTGCAACTTTATTCAAAACACTGCCAACTTTAAATGCTGAGCAGGATGTGGAACAATAGGAATTCTCATTCATTGATGGTGAAATTGCAAAATTTGGAAGACAGTTTGGCAGTTTCTTATAAAATTAAATATATTTTTACTATGCCATTCATCAATCACATTCCTTCCTGTTTACCTAAGAGTTGAAAACATATGTCCACACAAAAACCAGCACATGGATGTTTATAACAGCTTTATTCATAATTGCCAAAAGTTAGAAGAAAAGATGTCCTTTGGTAGGTAAATGAATAAATAAACTGTGGTACAACCAGACGATGGGGTACTATTCAGCACTAAGAAAAATGAGATATCCAGCCATAAAAAAACATGGAAGAAACTTAAATGTATATTGTTGATTGAACTAAGTCAATCCGAAAAGGCTACATGCTGTATGATTTCAACTATATGGCATTCTGGAAAAGGTCAAACAACACGGACAGTAATAAGTGCTTCCCAGGGGAAGGGAGGAAGAAAGGATAAATGTATGGATTACAGAGGATTTTGTAGTAGTAAAACTACTCGGTATGATACTATAATTGTAGAAATGTGTAATTACGCATGGGTTCAAACCCAGAGAATGTACAACAGTAATACTGAACTCTAATGTAATCTGTGGCTGAGTGATAATAATGTCTCAGTATAGGTTTAGGTTTACCTAAGTGTAACAAATGTGCCACTCTAATGAGGAAAGTTGAAAATGGGAGGTTATGTATGTGTGAGGGTAGAGGGTATAGGAGACATGACTAAACTTTCTTCTTAATTTTGCCATGTCAAAGCAGTTTTTACTTTCTGAGTCCTTTCAGACTGCTATAATAAAATATTATAAATTGGGTAGCTTATAAAAAAGAGAACTTTATTTTCCACAGATCTGTTAAAAGAAAATTCTTAGCCAAATTAAATTTAACAGAGTTTAAATGAGCAAAGAACAATTTACAAATTGGGCAGCCTCCAGAGCCAGAGTAGGCTCAAAGAGACTCCAGTGCAGCCATGTGGTGGAAGGAGATTTACAGAAAAAGGAAAGTGATATACAGAAAACAGAAGTGAAGTAAAGAAACAACCAGACTGGTTATAGTTCAGCGTTTGCCTTATTTGAACATGGTTTGAATAATTGGTCCCCTTTGATTGGACCAGTCTCAGTGATTAACACAAGAGCAGGTTACAGTCTGTTTACACTTGTATTCAGGTGACGTTCACTACAGGGAAACCTCCTTATGTCAAACTTAAAATATGTAAGGAAGCAGCTTTAGGCTAAACTTGATTTAACACTCCCTATTTTGGGTCATCCTCTCAATTTTGAGAGGATTACTAAAATTTTAGACATTGATGTCACTAGCACCATGATAAATATACTTATTTGGTCTCAAAACTCACTGGGAAATAGCAGAACGGTGATTTTTTTAGGTGAGAACAAGGACTTCAGATTAATTTCTTTGCAGGGTTTAGGGTAGAGAGTAGCTCCTGAAGGTGGAATCTCCTGTTTACAGGAGAAAAACAAAACTTGGTTTTAGGATCTATCATTTTCTTTAAGATCTTAGTTTGATTAGGTCAGATTTAGCATAAGTGACTCTAATTTGGTTTAAAATGGTCTTTTGGGGCCTAGTGAATGAGCTCAATCCAAAACAATGGCCTGTCATAATTTTGCTTGAAAATAACCGTCTTTGGTCAAGTTCCCACTTAAGTGAGAGTATGACCAAAACTTCAGGCTTTAGCACCACTCTCAATTACCATGACTTTGGGTTTCTGGACTCAGCACATCATTATAGGATACAGTACCCTCATGGTCACAAATTTTTTTCAGCTCTTGTCATTCCAGTTGAAGACAGACCATTTGACACTCTAAGATGGCTGCAGGCAAACATTTAAAACTTTTAAGAGAATACAGTGTACCAGGAATACTACTATTATGACTATCAGGAATAATACCAAGAGCTTGTACACTCCTTAGCCAGCGTTCTCATGAGCGAAACCAACTAAAATCAAATACATCAAAGAATGAGCTAAAGAGTCTACTTGCTTTAACAAAGCAGGCTGTTCATTGATCCCCTACAACAGAATCTCCGTAATACCCAATTTATTTCTCTATGGAAAACGAGAAGTACAAGCAACTGCACAGATACTTCTCTGTTTAGCCAGTAAGTAATTTAGAGCAATTCTATTATGTAGCATAACTTTCACAAGAGAATTTAAAGTCTGTTCTGCAACCACACTCTTTAGAGTAGAATGAGCTATAAAGTCTATCATTGTCTCATTTACTCAAAACCACAGAAAAAGAGACATAACAAATTAGGCCCATCTAGAAGAGCTAAAGCCTCCTAACAATGTTCTCTTTAACCTGTGATATAGGTTAAGAGGAGACCTATTATGTAAGTTAAGAGGAGTGAATCAGTGTTTGCTTCTGACTAATTATGAGACAACAAATATACCATTAAAATTTCTCACCTATGTTGGCCCTGCGTCTTCTATTTATCAAGGCATAAGGTTGTCCATGTATAAGGCTGGCTGCAAAATTCTTCACAAATAAAAATGGACCCCATGAATGTACACAACAGACCCCCTTTTCAGTTCTATTGATCAAAGAGACATAAGCAAGGGAAAAAATTGAATGATAAGAATCACATAATAGCAGATAAATCTTGATCCATGTTCTTGGGGAAGAGCTGTCCATATCAAATATGCCATCTGTTTCTGGGAACTTCCCTGGTTAGCTTTACGATAAGGTTTTCAATGGGTGTACAGTCCCAAGAGTGCAGGGGGCAGTGAGTTGTGAGATTATGAGCACCAGTTTCAAGGTACCAAAATTTTGCTGCAATGTATGCACAATGTCAGTCTTTCTCTTACACTCTAAGACCACGGACTCCAATCCTTGGGTTCTAGATTATAAAGGGTTTGATTATCCCCAGTCAGTAGACCATGAAATGCATTCATTACCTGGTGGAAATATACTTTGGCATAATGAGCTACTGTTATAACAACAGCCCTCTTGCATGGGAAAGCTTTTATAAAACCAGAAAGTATGCATTACAAATTACAATTGAATGGATTTCTTCTACAAATGTTTAAATGGCCCATCAGGTAGCAGAAATGTACCTAAGGTTTTCAAACCCAGAAATGAGTTTGATAGTAAACCATTGATCAACTATTTGAGCAATTTAGAATAGTCACCAAAATAATACATATATATTAATTTGGATAATTTTATTTATTCCCTGATGGGTCATGAAATATGCAGCCTTCTAATATCAAATACTTTAAGGACTCAAGATGAGGTTGCTGGTCAGAATTTTCATGAATCCATTCTTAACCCTGGACTTACATTCTCTTAAATACCATTATTTCTCCAATACTTGTTCATAGCACTGATAACTGATGGGTTATCATATGCAATTTGACTTCAACCGCGGAGTTCATTCAAACTGTATATCCAAATATTTCAGGACTGACTGATTTATCATGAAAATCTCACAAAGCATTTTCTTGGTATTCAGTTAAATGTTTGTCCCACTTGGGTTAGCCGTTTTATAAACCAATCAATTAATCTTTTCATAAAAGTGTTGTAAATGCTTACCCAGTAGGAATCATATAATCCTGAAGTTATCAGAAGCTTATATTCAAGAGTGCTTCTCAGGGTTCTTTCCATACTTTCATGAACCTCCTTAAAGATACCATACTCTAGGATTTCATATGCTTGTCAAATTTTCAGAAACTGCATCAGAATTAAGCAATTAATTGTGGGAAAAACTGACGTGGATTCGCACTATGTTGATGAGGTTGGTTTGAACTCCTGGCCTTAAGGATTTCTGCCACCTTGGCCTCTCAAAGTGGTGGGTTTACGGGCATGAGCCACCACGCCCAGCATAAATGGTCAAAAAGACACAACTGACAAGGAAATTTGGTCATTTCTGTGGCCTGCAATAACTAAGCATAACCATTATTATGGTTGATAGCATATATCTAAACATAGTAGAATTTTAGAAATCTTACAGAATTTTGGAACACATATTTATAATATATCATTAAAATATAACTTGAAAAAGATTGAAAATCATTTTTTATTTGGCAATGGTTTTCATGTAACTTAACATGTCAAAAAATCAGCTTATCTGTCTTTTAGATACTTTAGGGGCCTTCTACAGCATCCCAAAGTTAGAGATCAAAAAAGAGTTAACTTTGAAGCTGAAATTTGATTTTTGAAAGGTTGTCAAATATTGCAAAGTATTAAAATATTTGACTGAAATAGGATCACAGGTCACCAAAAAATAATTCATTTAGCCAAAGTGATAATTAAAAGATTTTTTAAAATCAAAAACCTGTACTCTTTAATAAAGAAGCTGTTTCCAAATAAGGAAAAGATCTAAGACAGTATGAGACAGAATCTCTCTCTCTCTCCTCTCTCTCTTTTTTTCTTTTTACAATTACTCAAAAAGTAAGGAAAACTATTTGAATATGTCTGATTAATACTATGTAAATTTTTGTTCAAAAGAGAAAAATGAATTTTAGTTTTATATTGTGTATTAGCAATGCAAAAGCTTATTTTAATAAAACCCTGTAAATAAATTAATCAAATCTGTCTTCTTTTAACCACAGAAGGTTTCTATAAGCCTTTTGTTTTACATTTTCTCCAACTTTCTATATTCATCCAGATTTATCTGGTTTTTTACTCCTTCAATTTGGAACCTGCAAGTAACTTCAAACTAGAAAAAAATTTCTATACAAGCACACATTTTAATGACTTTATAAACTTTCTCATTAAAAGCATATTTTTGTTTATACTTTTGTTCATATACTCTGCATACAGAATTGTTTTTCGCACATTTAGTACATTTAGTTACATATAATAACTATAATTTTAACTCTTAGTAACCCCAATTTGTAATGAAAACTCTGGAAAGTAATTTTGAACTGTTTGCTATCACTATTTGTAAATAAAACCCATTTTATAATTTTTTAAGAAGGATGGTTCTTCAAATTATTGTTTATTAACAACTTTTCTATAGCATTTTAAAAATAGCATGTCAAGGTATATAGACTTAAACTCATGTTTAATAATCAATATTTCAGTATTTTAACTTAAAATGATTCAGACATTTTATGATTATCTATTACTTAATCTAACATAATATGACTTTAAGATTTTAAATTACTGAAAATAATTTGGAAGTAAACACAAGTACCCACCCTAGTGTTTTCCCCAGTAAACCTGGGTCCCAGATTGCCATGTGATACCCAGGAAGGTCAGGGCTATAAAGATCAGGACTTGTCTGAGTCCTGAATTTAAATCCTGGGTATAGAGGGGTCAGAACAGAAGACAGAGCTGTGAAGGCTATACCTGGATGTTCTATTTCTTCCCAAAACAGCCAGGAGGCAAAACAGGGAGAGTAAGGAAGAAGGGGCCCTATTGGGCTTGATTCTGGCTTGCAGTTACTAGTCTGGGTACTGAGAATTTGTCTCCAGACTTCGTCATGTCTACCTTATCCAGACCCCCAAATCCAGAGACTCTAATCCAAAAACATAAACTCACAGTCGAATCAACCAAGTTTCTAATTTCATTTAACTGATAATTTTTAAATCATTCCTGTTTTACTAAAAAAATTTTAAGCAGCTTTATTTACTAAATATTGTCACATACACCTAACACATATAGACATACAAACACAGAGAAGCAATTCTTATAGCTTTCCTAAAGGATTTTCATTTGCTGCCTTTTAAATAGATTTTCTTTTCCCCATTCAAACTATCAATCTTTCATTACTTGTTTCATTGCCTTAAGCAATTGTTAACTACACTACCAATTTGTATTTCTAAAAAGATAACTCTTAGGAGAAACAAAAATATATTTTGTAAGCACAGAGCTAAGATTTTAGCCTTAAATATTGTATCATAATTTGCTCAAACTAAGAGAAAAATACAGTGAACAAGTAAAAGTTCAGTCAAGACGAGATGGCCAGAAAAGCACCTTAAACAAAGGTATAACTTGTGATGTAAATTTAAAACAATGGTAAGAATTTCTAAGGTATATCAACATAGATCTTAAAAATGGGGACTTCCTTTGTAGATGTAAATTTCTTTTCCAAAAGAATTTAAAGATTGCCAGTTAAATTCCACAAAGCTTTATTTTAGGTTCTAAGTGTTCTTGTTAACTTAGCTACTGCTTCTTAGCTAAAATTACTGAACTCAGGGCAGAGCCCATCAGGAATAGGGCAAAGTATACTCTGTCTGAACTCAGCACGAATAGATCTGAAAAAGAGGCAAGCCTAGTTAAACTGAGGGGCTTTATTTTATAGACACTTTATCTAGGAGAGCTTTTGTTTATCTTGGAGCAGAATAACAACTAAGCCAAAAGGCTGGCAGATTCAACTTTTCTTATTAATTAGTCCCTTAAGCTTTTTATTTATCTTTTATAAAGAGTCTTTAAATAAAAATTTTGAAATCTTTTTAGAAGCTTCTGCCTATCAATAGGTATTCCTAGGTGATACTAATTTGGGAGCCCTCATCTTCAAATGCACTTCTTTAAGTGCAATGTTGTTCATTGGGAATATTCTGTAACTTAATTTTTTTTAATTATTTTCTACAGCTTTTTCTGTTTTAGTTTGTTTTGTGACAGGGTCTCACTCTATCACCCAGGCTAAAGTGCAGTGACATAATCTCAGCTCACTGCAACTTCTGCCTCCTGAGCTCAAGTGATCCTCCTGCCTCAGCCTCCTTCCTGAATAGCTGGGAATTCAGACATGTTCCACCATGCCTACCTAATTTTTGAATTTTTGGCAGAAATGGGGTTTTGCCACGTTGCCCAGGTTTGTCTTGAACTCCTGGACAAAAGCAATCCACCCACCTCAGCCTCCCATAGTGCTGGGATTACATGAGCCAACATGTCTAGCCTCCACAGTAACAATAAATTATCTTTAGTACAATTTTGCCATTTCTGTAAGCCTTTACTACTTCTGGACCTTAATCCTTAAGCATGTATAAACCAGGACACACTCAGCTCAGAAATTCAGGATCTTATTTGTACCTCAGATTTTGACTTTGGCTCTCAGATCCCTTGACTAACTTAGCCAATGATTTATTTCCCACCTAAGTGTTCAAGAACAAAGAAACAAAGGAGATAGAGAGCACAAAAATCCCTGCAAATTTCCAAAAGCTGAAGTTCACAGCCCCTGCAACATTGCCATTTACTACCCAGTTTCTTTCTGACCCAGTTAAACCTAAGAGGCTTCCAACTCTATCCAAATCTGTTAATTATCAGAACCAATCTGATCTTGGACCCAGTCTAATTTCCACTGGAACTTCCAAATCCAGTTTGGATCAGAAATTTGCTCAAACTTACTTGAGAGTTCAAAACAAATCCATGGAGCTTTGGAACCCAAGAGAGAATCCACCAGGATCCCAAGATCCCAAGTTGCTCTGAGACAACAATGGACACAATGGGCCCAGCAGGTACCCATTAAGTAACATTGATTCCTTAATGTTTCTGGGGGTCGTTAAAAACTCTATTTTGGATCCCACTTCTGATGCCATCTGTTAAAACAAAATCCTTGGTGAAATTAAATTTAATAGAGTTTAATTGAACAAAGAAAAATTCATGAATCAGGCAGTTTCCTGAGCCACAGAAGGCTCAGAGAGACCCCAGTGCAGTCACACATTGGAAGAAGTTTTATAGACAGGAAAAGGAAAGTGATGCACAGAAAATGAAAGTAAGGTATAGAAACAGCAATTGGGCTGGGCGTGGTGGCTCACATCTGTAATCCCTGCACTTTGGGAGGCCAAGGCAGGCAGATCACCTGAGGTCAGCAGTTCGAGACTAGCCCAGCCAACATGGTCTATTAACCCTATCTCTACTAAATCTCTACTAAAAATACAAAACTTTGCTGAGCATGGTGGCACATACCTGTAATCCCATCTACTCAGGAGGCTGAGGCAGGAGAATCACTTGAACCCAGGAAGCAGATGTTGCAGTGAGCTGAGATTGTACCATTGCACTCCAGCCTGGGAGAAAAGAGCAAAATTCCATCTCAAAAAAAAAAAAAAAAAAAAAAAAAAGAAAGAAAGAAAGAAAGAAAAGAAACAGCAGATTGGTTACAGTTCAGTGTTTGCCTTATTTGAACATGGTTTGAACAACTGTTCCCTTTTGATTGGCCAAAACTTGGTGATTGGCATAAGAGTAGATTATTGTCCGTTTATACTTCCAGTTAGATTATAATTCACTATGTACAGAGAAACCTTAAAACCCAAACTTAAAAATATGTAAGGAGACAACTTTAGACTAAAAATTGATTTAAGAGTTCTGAAGGCTGAGAAGTCTAAGGTCAAGTCACCAACAGATTTGCCATCTAGTGAAAGGTCATTCTTCCCAGATGATGCATTCTTCCAACATCTTCACATGGTGGAAGGAACCAACAAACTTCCTTGGGCTTCTTTTATAAGGGCACTGATTCTACCCATGAGGGTTCTGCCCTTACGACCTAATCACCTCCCAGAGCTCCCCACCATCATATTGGGAATTAGGTTTCAACATATGAATTTGAAGGAAACACAAACATTTACAATAGCAATTAACTTGTTTTGTTTTTTAAGAACAAAATGTAGAGATATTGAAGCATGAGATTCCCTGTGACAATGTGGGAATCACGAATGGAGTCACATACTGGGTATTACAGCACCTATAACCCGGATGACCTATGAAAGACCCTCAGGCACACACAGATAAAGGTATATTGGGGTAGCCCTTACCACATAATTTTGTCTTAAGAAACACAACATAATGTTTCCTAATCGCACCAGGCATTTAGCTAACAATGGATAAAGCATATATATGGTAGACAAAACAAAACGATATTACCAGATCAAAGAGATATTTTGGGGAAATAGGACCAAGCATAGGAAAATTATGGCAAACAGAATTTGCCTCTAACATAAAGAGACATTCAGAGGGTAAAAGTTTCTTGCAAGAATGTGATGGCTATCCTATTGCAGAAGGAAGCAAGCTTCTTAGTCTGATGAAGAAGTTTAACTAAATGGGTTTTCTAAAATGAAAATAAAATGTTAAAACAACATAACCCAATGATAGAAAGGAGGTTGCACTCTAAATTAAGCAGGGATTTTGGATATGCTGTTACAAAAAGAAGCAGAAGTGGTCCAGGGTGAGAGAACCACTTCTGGAATGGCAGAAAATATCCCCAGTGAAAAAATTGTAACTGGTGAAAATTATAAACATACTTAACAGTTTAATAGCTTTACAATTTGTCCAAAGTACACATAACAAATGAAGAAACATTTTTCAATAATATCTACTAAAACCAGCCAAAGTCTATGGCATTTGAGACTCCACCCACTCTCTTTATTCCACACAACCCGAGCTCAGCATGACAGAAGCTTCTATTCATGGGTGTTCAGTCAAGAACACTCTCTCCTCAACCCCCAGTTATGTGCTACAGTATCCCCCTGGGGTGAGGGGGCAGCCACCACCAATTCTCATTCTCCTTAAATCAGCTGAGTGGTTTCGGCTTTCTTAGCTATGCATAAACCACACTAGTAGGATAAAAGTTCTACTGCAGGTATAGCAGACCGTTAATCAGTCTCACATCAACTCATTTGACGGGGTATATTCCATGCTGGGAGAGACAAGCCAAGGAGACTGGAGGCTACCACCCTAGCCCATGTCTCTATTTGTAAAGCAGTGGTGTCACTCAGAAAAAAGAAGTCATTGCCCCTGCTCCCATCACTGTATCATATATTTTGTGGGAGGGTGGGCAGGAGCAAGTTCTAAAAGCAGAGGGCTCCAAAGCTCTCTCCAAGAGAACTGACTTTATTTGAAACAGTGTGGAGAAGTGACAAGAAATTGAGGAAGCTGGTAGTTCTATGAAAAGAGCAATCTAGATTATAAGCCACCTACATGTTTGCCAGAGAGAATTAAAGAAAGAGATAGCTAACAAGAGCCCTCCTAGGGTTGAAACAAATGTCAAAGAAAGGCCTCAAAAACCAGTCTTGCAAAAGGGGCTGAATTTAATTGGATTATACTGTGGAACAATTAATGCCCGAAAGGCACTATTAAAAACTATGAAGCAATCAGCCAGCAATTCAAGGAGGCTAACAACTGGATGTAATACTTACAGTGGCAGACAAATTAATAATGAAATCAGAGAAAGAAAGAATCAAAGATAATATGGCTAAAACCACTTCACCCCAGGGTGACTATGCACGTAACCAAGGCTTCACCCTCTGAGCAGTGACATCAGAGGCTGCACATTGTGGGAAAAAATAGACATCATTGAAATAGTACACCTTGTTACTGAAAATCCAATAAGTTTTAAGGGATCCATATAAACATTTCCTACAGCATATTTTCTAAAATATCTCGTTTTCAACAAAAAAAAATATGAAACATACAATGAAACCAAAAGTGTGATACCTATACAGGAAAAAAGTAGACAACAAAACTGCCTTTGAGAGAATCCAAATGTCAAACTTAGCAGAAAAAGACTTCAAAGAATTTAATGTTAATATATTTTAAAAACTAAAGAACACCATAAAGAACTGAAGAAAGGTATGAGGACAATGTCTCAACAACTAGAGACTATCAATAAAAAGATAAAAGTTATTTTAAAAAACAAATGGAAATTCTACAGTTTAAAAGTACAATACTTGGAATGAAACATTTACTTGAGTGCTCAGCAGTAGATTTGAACTGGCAGAAGAATCAGTGAAATTAAGGATAGATTGACAGAGATTATATACTTTGAAGAGAAGACAAGGAAAAAGAAAAGAAAGAGAGAAAAAGCCTCATAGAAATGTAGAACATAATTAAACAAACCAAAATATGCATAATGAAAGTAACAGAAGTAGAGGACAAAGAGTAATGAGCACAAAAGTTACTCAAAAAAGTAATGACTGAAAACCTTCCAAATTTGACTTAAAACATTAATCCACACATCAAAGAAACTTAATAAATTCCAAATAGGACAAACACAAAGAAACTTACACTAGACATATCCAAATGAAAATAGTCACAGGCAATGATAAAATAATAAAAGCACCAAGATAAAAATGACTTTTTACAGAAACAGTAACACCAGTAAGGTTATGTACTGGTCTGTTCTCACACTGCTATGAAGAAATACCTGTGACTGGGTAATTTATAAAGGAAAGAGGTTTAATTGACTCACAGTTGTGCATGGCTAGGGAGCCTCACGAAACTTAACAATCATGGCAAAAAAGGAAGCAAACACATCCTTCTTCACATGGCAGCAGGAGAGAGAAGTGTCGAGCAAAGGAGGAAAAGCCCCTTATAAAACCATCAGATCTCATGAGAACTCACTCACAATTACAACAACAGCATGGGGGTAACCACCCCCACAATTCAATTACCTCCCTCCAGGTACCTCCCACAATACATAGAGGTTATGAGAACTATAATTCAAGGTGAGACTTGGGTGGGGACACAGCCACACCATATCATTCTGCCCCAGGCCCTCCAAAATATCATGTCCTCACATTTCAAAACCAAGCATGCCTTTCCAACAATCCCCCAAATTCTTCGCTCATTCCACCATTAATCAAAAAGTCTAAGTCCAAAGTAAGGTGTAATTTGAGAGGCAAGTTCCTTTCTCCTGTGAACCTATGAAATCAAAAACAAGTTAGTTACTTCCTAGATACAATGAAATTATAGGAATTAGATACTCATTCCAAATGGGAGAAATTGATCAAAACAAAGGGGCCACAGGCCCCATGCAAGTCTGAAATCCAAAAGGGCTGTCATTAAACCTTAAAGTTCTAAAATGATCTTTGACTCCCTGTCTCACATCCAGGTCACACTGATGCATAAGGTATGTTCCCACAGCCTTGGGCAGCTCCAACCCTGTGGTTTTCAGGGTACACCCCCTGCTCCGGGTGTTTTCATGGCTTGCATTGACTATCTGCAGCTTTTCCAGGCACACGATGCAAGGCGTCAGTGAATCTACCATCTGGGCTCTGGAGGACAGTGGCCCCCTTCTCATAGTTCCACTAAGCAGTGCCCCAGTGGTGACTCTGTGTGGTGGCTCTGACCCCACATTTCCCTTCCACACTTGCACCCATGGTCAGCACCTGCAAAAGTCACTGGGACTTGACAATATTAGGTCAGAAGTAATAAAAAGATGCCTTTTTAAATCTCCTTCATGTACCCCAGGTATTCGTTGGAAAGAGAAATAAATACATTTCTCCAAAGAATATATATATGTATATATATTCTTGGAATATATATATTCACGGTAATCAGCACATGAAAAGATGCTCAACATCATTACTCATCATGGAAATGCAAATCAAACTCACAGTAAATTACCACATCACACTCAGGATGACTACAGAGATGAAATGCTATGGTCTGAATGTTTGTTACTCCCTCAAAATTCATACACTGAAACCTAATTCCTACGGGTATTATATTAAGAGATGGGGTCTTTCAGAAGTGATTAGGTAAGGGTAGAAACCTTATGAATGGGATTGATGCCCCTAAAAAGAGGCCCAAGAGAGTTTATTTGCCCCTTCCCATATGTAGGGATGGAGTAAAATAGCACCATGTATAGAAATGAGCCTTCACCAGACACCACAAGTCACCTTGATCTTGGTCTTCCCAGACTTCAGAACTGTGAAGAATAAATTGCTCCTGTTTATAAGTTACTCAGTCTAAGGTATTTTGTTATAGCAGCCTGAATGAACTAAGACAGATGGTTACAATCAAATAGATGGACACAAAAAAAGTGTTGGCAAGCATATAAAGAAATTCAAACCCTTATAGATTGCTAGCAGAAATTTAGAGTGGTGCAGCCACTTGTAAAAACAGTCTGGCCACTCCTCAAAAGACTAAACATAAAATTCCTGTTATCCAGCAATTTCACTTCTAGGTGTATACCCTATATAATTAAAAATATATGTCTACACAAAACCTATATACAAATCATCACAGAATTGTTCATAATAGTCCAAAAGTAGAAAGAATCCAAAAGTCCAATCAACTGATGAAAGGATTAAATAAAATATGTTAAATTCATATAATGAAATATTGCATGACGTTAAAAATGAATCAATAAGCAATAATATGGATGTATCTTGAGTGTATTATGCTAAGCAGAAGAAGCTTATTTTGAAAGGTCACTATTGCATGATTACATTTGTATGAAATGGAGTGCATGAAATTTATATAAAATGTTAGAAGAGTCAAATCTAGAGAGACAGAAGGATTAGTGATTGTCTAGGACTCGGGGAGTTGGGGGGAAATGCTTACAGATGTGGATTTTCTTTTAAGGGTGATAATATGTTTTAAAACTTACTATGGTGACAGTTGCACACTCTGTGAACATACCAAAAAAACATACAAAAACTATTCAACTGTATCCTTTAAATGGGTAAATGGCATGTGATACGAATTATACATCAACAAAGGTGTTAACAAAAGAAAGAAAGAAGAAGGTGGAGTAGGACCTGCCCAGATCATCAGCTTTTCATCTTAACTGCCAAATTCATTTATAGAAAATCTGTCAGAACCACCCTAATTATGGAGGCTTCTAAATGGATGATATAGTTTACATCAGTCTCTTTAATAGCTTTGATCAAAATAAAATCAATTAGACATAGATCAAAATAAGACATACCGGCTGGGCATGGTGGCTCACACCTGTAAAGCCAACACTTTACGAGGCCAAGGCAGATGGATCACTTGGGGTCAGGAGCTTGAGACTATCCTGGCCAACAAGGTAAAACCCTATCTCTACTAAAAATACAAAAATTAGCCAGGAGTGGTGGCACGCAGCTGTATTCCCAACTATTCCAGAGTCTGAGGCAGGAGAATTGCTTGAACCTGGGAGGAAGAGGTTGCAGCGTGCCGTGGAGTGCACTGCCTGGGCAACAGAGTGTGACACTGTTAAAAAAAAAAAAAAAAAAAAGACATACACAATTGTGGAATTTGTGAAGACAGGAATTAGAGTAAATTACATTTTTCTCAGAAAACCCTACTTAAAAGTTGACTGTTTATCTTAGAAGAGCCCACCCATGGGGAAACTATTTCAGTCTGATTCTGAAAAATTATACAATTTCTGTCTTGTACATTGAAATCAGTGAGACTTAGCCTTAGGTTTATAACACCCTACACAACAAAACCTGTGGCCAAGAAGAGGTCATTTCTATTAGCAAGGGGCAAGAATACAACAATCATAATTTTTGATTTGTTGATAAAACCCAAACAAAATTAAATGATTTTCCTAGCGAGAAAAGTTGTTTTGGTTTAATAATAATGTGATTCCTATGAATTTTCCAATCGTTAATGTTACTTGTAAAAAAATAAAACTAGCTTGCCACTTATTTATTTGTCCCTTAACCTTAGTCACATTTGAGGAAACTTGTTTAAAATAGTTTTAACCATCCATCAATTTCAAATAGGATTATTAAAAAGTGAATAAATCATTTTATGCAAATTAAAACATAGAATTGAAATGAGATTGGTTTTTATTGAAAGAAAATTGAATCCTGAAAAACTTAGGGTACCAGAAATGTCAATGCTGATTTCATCTGTGTAGAAAGGTGACCAGAGAACATGCATTAGTAGGCTCTACTGAATTCCCATTTAAAATGTAGCTCTTTCTTTCTTGGTAAGATCGCTCCCAAATAAATTGTTCAGGAACCGTCAGAGCCTCCCTCAGCACAAAAGCGAATGTCATGTTGTAGCTTCACTCCTAAATTGACAAGGTAAGCAAATACTTCAACCCTTTCTAATTAAATAGCAGTTGCTTATTCAAAATATGTATTTAATTGCCACAGTACATCTGATTTTCATTCCAAATGTTTAACAAAGTCAAAAAATAGTAATTTTCTGGGTGAGTGCGGTGGGTCACATCTGTAACCCCAACATTTTGGGAGGCTGTTGGGAGAATAGCTTGAGACTGGGAGTTCAAGACCGGCATGGGCAAAATGAAAAAGAAAATAGTAATTTTTCAACCTGGAAGACTTGGCCTGAATTGGAAACTGGTAAATAATCTGCCAGGTGGTCTTCAAAAATAAGCAGGATTCTAATTTCTAAGCAATTAGTAACTCCCAAGATTCTCATTTGAATTTCACATTTCAGGTTTAACAGAATCACCACAATGTGATCTAGTTTTTCTCCTCTTGCAGCATATGTCAGGAAAGCATTTCATATAGGTGAACAACTAGGCTCAGTTTTCAGTGGAAAAAGATGCTTTTTTTCCCAAATATTATGAAGTAGACAAGAAACAATAAACATTATGCTCAAATTAATAAAAGCATGGATTGAATAAATCTCTAAAATAATTCGATATGGCATCTGCACTTCTCAAATGAGAGACAGTACAATCAGCCTGGGAAATTCCCATCAGGATGGGAATTTTCTATATTAGATGATTTAGAATCCCTTATATATTGTTTTCTCATCTCTATAAAAATAGAAAGGCTACTTTTATAGCCTAAAGTCATGTTTATTTTTCAGTTCTGAAAATGGATTGAATCATACACACAGAGTGGCATACAAAGACTTTATTAATAAAAATAAAGTTGGTGATTCAAACTTCTGATTTTGCTGAAACTACTAAAGGATGTCTGAAGCACATGAAGAACTTAATGTGGTTACTCCCAACATCCTTATTACTAAACTCAGTAATAAATCCTGTGTGGCAATAGATTTGACAATTTCATATTGTACGTCTTGTTAGCGCCACCTACTGAGTGCTGGTCACATTTTGTAAATCTCAGTTACAAATCACGGTCTGAAAATGCAAAAGGAAACAAATCAAAGTTAACAAAACGATGAAAATACAATGATTAGTCTCCAGCTTTTTATTTTCATCAGCACTACTGACGTATAGATACAGTTACCAGAGCAGTGAATGACATGTCAGAAAAAGAATGTTATAAATTACATTTATATAAATATGACAATTGACTAAAGAGGATTTATGTTGACAAAAGCAAATATTATTAAGCCATACCTGCCTTAAAGTTATAACAAAAATTATACAAAATAATTCATTTGAAAAAATCCTTGAAAACCACAAAACATTAAAAATTTAATGCATTATTCCATAATGTAATAGCATTTTCATTTTATAATTTTTTTTCAAAAAATTTTTAAATGCCACAACTAAATTTATGATACAAGCTAGATACTACTTTAGGTTCAGTTGAGCTTAGCATTTGGAAAAGCTAAAACATGCACTTTCAAAGGATGGGAATTTTCTACATTAGATGATTTAGAATCCCTTATATATTGTTTTCTCATCACTATAAAAATAGAAAGGCTACTTTTATAGCCTAAAGTCATGTTTATTTTTCAGTTCTGAAAATGGATTGAATCATACACACAGAGAGTGGCATATGAAGACTTTATTAATAAAAATAAAGTTGGTGATTCAAACTTCTGATATTGCTGAAACTACTAAAGAATGTATGAAGCACATGAGGAACTTAATGTGGTTAAGTATCAAGTTTATTGACACTTGATTGTTGGTGAGGTTTATAAAATAGGTTTATTCTATATAAGAAATGTTCCTCTCACAAGCTTTAACTCTTTTATCACCTGTCTGTAGGTCTTGTTTGAAATAGTAAAACAATGTAAAATAATAAAAAATAAAATAAAAATGAAGTGATTCCATATATCTGAGTAAATGCATTCATTACATTTATTCTTTCCACCATATACATAGTGCAGGTTCAAAAAACACAAGTTTTGATGAATCAAATGACGCTCACTTTGCACGCTTTGTTATCCGCAATATACAAGAATATCAAGCAGCCCTATCAAATTTGGAAGCATCTAAATACGTGTAAACCTTTAAATGATTGTCATAAACATAAAAGATAACCACCTGAAATGTTATCTCTTCCCACAGAGGCTTTGACATTTTGTAAATCTAAATGCAGCCAAAATATTGAAGTCAATCCCACCTTCCCACATGCAAATATATTAATGTGTAACAGAAATCATTCTTTTGCCAAATTCCCCCTACATGGGATCTTCATGGCCATCTCTCCTGATCTCCCAGGGGGTTTCTCAGCATGAAGAGCCCAATTACAAAATAGGAAAAGTGCCACTCAAAGCCTATATATACATGCAGTTGCAAAATGTTCTGGAGAGGTTAAAAGACTGATATGAATTTGGCCCATTGCATATAACCTGCAGCAATATTGCCATAAAAGAGGATTTGAATGAGCCCAGGTTGGAAAAATAAATTACCTTTATGCCTTGAAGGCAATCTCCATAGGTCAAGGCTAATGCCTTTTTCTTTGCTATTGTGCAAGATAATCATCTCTATCACCTTTTCTTCTTTTCATTTTTTTTAGATAACTAGGTGGTTTTGACATTTTTGTGGTTGGTAATCTAATATTTTTTCACAAATTTTCTTTCAGGAAATAGAAAATTTTTTCAGTAATTGAATGAGAATGATGGATCATGCTAATAAATGTCTTTCTCAAAACCTGTCATAACTCTAAATCAAAGTTAGGGTATTAATATGAGACTTCTACATTCCTCGTATATATTTCATGTCTGCATGTGTCTAGCTGATGTCAACAGCAGAGGAAAATAACATCGGGTTCAAGAAATGTGGTCCTGTTAATATTTACATGAAGTATTGACTTGATAATGAACATCAGTAAATATTTCAGTCAAATAAAAATAAAAATGTACTTGTGTCTATAAATATATTTAATATACAGAAACTTTAAGGAGAAATACATGTGAGCCTTGAGAGTAAAGGTGGCAACATAGCACATAAGTTGTAATGGTCAATGCAATTTAATTATTAGAGTTTATGAGCCAGATATTAAGCTGCTAATTTACCTTCATTATCTCTTGTCATATTCATAGCAACACTATGAACACCATATTACTATTCCCATTTTACAGATGACAAAAGTGAATCTAGAGCAGTAAAACAACATATTCAAGCTCGCCCAGCCATGTAGGGACAGAAAAGAGAACTGAAACTTCGCAGATGTGCAATCACTAAGTCATACATACTGGCAAGGAGCTAAATCTGCAAAGATTGAAAGAGATTCTGTTCTAATTCACTCAGTGATTGTTTGCTCACCAAGCTGTGTGCCTTCAGGACTTTCTGCTCAAATCAAGTGTTTTTTCTAATTTATACAAATACGTCAAGTGACCTCATATTAGCCTGTGTGTTGTCAAATGTTCTAAAATTTCAAAAAGTTTGCTTTAACTCAGTTGACCAGGAATAAGATCATGGAGATAAGAAATTTAAATTTAACCTAAATGATGAATAGGATTGGCCGGGCACATTGGCTCACTCTTGTAATCCCAGCACTTTGGGAGGCCATGGCAGGTGGATCACCTGAGGTCGGGAGTTCAAGAACAGCCTTACCAACATGGAGAAACCCTGTCTCTACTAAAAATACAAAATTAGCCAGGCATCATGGTGCATGCCTGTAATCCCAGCTACTCAGGAGGCTGAGGCAGGAGAACTGCTTGAACCCGGGAGGTGGAGGTTTCCATGAGCTGAGATAGTGCCATTTCACTCCAACCTGGGCAATAAGAATGAGACTCTGTCTCCAGAAAAAAAAAAAAAGAATAGGATTTTAATGAGGAAGATGGAGAGTATAGTGGTAGGGTAAAATAAAATATTTTTAGAACCTACAAAGGATCCACATGCAGAAAAAAAAAAATAAGGCATATTTGAGGTATAGGAGTTAGGATTGGCTGAAACATAGAATTTCTAGCAAGATAGGAGATCAGACTGGAAAGGCCAACTTGTGGAACACTCAGAATGCTGAGTTAAGGTATATGGTCATGAAGCTGTGGGGATACAGGAGAGAAACAACAAGGCCAAACATAGGATTATTACTCTGGTGTTGGGAGCAGATGTTTTTGAACAGGTAATATGACAATATGAAGACAATGGAGAAACTATTAAGACTAGACCTGAACTATGCTGGTGCAGAAGAAATGGAAATGGAGAAGAGAAGTACTCTATCACTAGACATGCAAGTATTATTCTTTCTTCCTGTGAACAATAGCTGTTTTTAAGTTCTTAATGTTTGCTCCTGTGGTCATCAAATTTAAACACTAAAATGTTTTGGAATTTGATAATGGTTGTGAAAAATAATTACTTTGAATTATGATTTTAAGAGTTCAATCAAAGAATGAACTTTAATACCTGATATGCTTTGGCTATGACCCCACCCAAAATCTTATCTCGAATTGCAATTCCCACAATTCCCAAGTGGGAAGTGATTGAATTATGGGGGCCCGTCGTTCCTGCACTGTTCTCTGATGGTGAAGGAGTCTCATGAGATCTGATGGTTTTAAAAACGGGAGTTTCCCTGCACAAGCTGTCCTTTTTTGCCTGCTGCCATCCACGCAAGATGTGACTTGCTCCTTCTTGCCTTCCATCATGATTGTGAGGCCTTCCTAGCCATGTGCAACTGTAAGTCCAATTAAACTTCTTTCTTTTCTGCCCAGTATATCTTTATCAGGTATGTCTTTATCAGCAGGATGAAAACAGACAATACAATACCCATTCCTCTCTTCACCCTCTTGGTCTCCCAAAAATATACCCAAACACATATACCCACATCAACACAAAAATACCGTTTCAGCCTGTCGTTACTATAGGATGCAGTATATAGAATGTTTGCATCTAAGAGATTATGTAGAGTTATTAACATCTTATTTGGACACAAATAAAGGCCCTCAAGGGCTTCTATCTTCAGAGCCTTTTAGAAAGAACTCAAGGATAAATTACTAGGACCATACATCTACTAAATAGTAGTACTGAAACCCTACAAGGCTACTGATGCTTTTGAGTTCTGGAATCTTGACAATCAAGAGAAGGCCCCTATGTCATATCTATAATATCATTCAATTCCAAGTTTTTCTTTGGGGAATCAACTTCGGGGAATTCATTCCAGAAGGGTCTTCCTTTTTGTCAAGATCTTTTTGTATCATTTGACAACTGATAAGCAATTTTTAGTCAGGCATTATTTAGGCACATTATTTTGTTATGTCTTACCTATTCATGCTTCTGTTAAAATTTGTTATAAATTTTTGCTGATTTATTGGTTTAAATCATCTTTCAGCTTATTACTGTAAATTTTATTCACTGTTAAATAAGCCATAATTATTATCATTGTCATTAGCATAACTGCTTTTTACCAGCTATTAACTTCCACTAGCATGATCATGATTAACATTATTAGAAACCTGCAACCTCACTAAAAATGTTAAGAAATTCTATGTTTATTTTATAGATAAAAGCTGTTATTAAAACTTGTAGCACCTTAAACTCATGTCTTAAATTGTTTCCATTCCCATCCCAATAACATAAATAGTAGGACTGACTTCCATTTATTTGTGTGTGCAAAAATGCTTATGAAGGTAAGGTCACTAATGGTCACCAAGACATTTACAGAAGCTTTCACTACACCCTGAAAAGTATACAGTCCTAACATATAGAGCTAAAGAAATCACTTCTTTTGAAACTACCAGAGAATATGTAATGGATTTAATAGTTTTAGTTCATATGACTCCACAAACCCAAATAATTGTAGTTTGCCCCATATTAATATAATAATTAATATAAAGAATCTCACATATAGTTTCATATTTTACCAGCTCCAATAGATCTGCACCCCTAGATCTACAATATTTTAAATATAAATTAGCACACCCCAATACTTAATAAGAAGAAATTCAAGGAATAATGGACATTAAGTTTTCCTTATAAAAGGGAGCAAAGGTGTCTTATAAATTAGGTGTTCACAACAGGGAAAGACATTAATCAGGTTTCAAAAGCTAAATTTGTCTCAAGCTCATTATTATTCAAAGCAGTGAATTTTCCCTGGTAACATGTCACAAAGGGAATAAGGAACGGAAATTCTAATGATAGCCCAGCAATTTAGCATGAGGTTTTAATTAATTAATCTGGAGTTTATGCACATAAGACTGATTATATGCACCAAAGTTCAATTCTACAAGTATTTCACAAATTAAACGAATGCTATGTATTTCAATAATGTCAAATATGAAAAAAGTACAAAATATGATTCAGTATATACCAAAATTAAGAAGCAGTTATAGTATACTGCTTTTCCAGACAAGGCAATCATTAATTTTTCTCACACTAAAGCACACAACAAAAGCATTTACAATTTCTCATTACATTCAACATTGAAAAATGATAACAAATGACTTATTAAATTTATATTGATGAAAGTTGGGATGATGTAAGAAATAAGCACTGACAAAGGAGTAGTATTAAACCTGGGCCTTCTGAGTTTGACTCCTGTTACAAATAATTTCACAGAAATCATTGACTACTAGATGTATATGTCTCTACATATAGAAAAAAACAGAACAGAAAACTGGCCATGTGCAAATTTTAAAATCAGTATTTTCCAGAAAGATGAGTATAATCTTCTTACCAATAAATCTACTTGATCCAGTTCTAGTGCCATAATGTTAATTAACTCCCTTGGTATTAAAGTGATTTAAAATAACATAAAAACCTGAGCATGTCAAATGGTATATGCTAACAGTCCAGTTCTAATACACTCATATTAGTTGTCATTCCTAAGAACATTCATCACATACACATAGCCAGCCTTAGTGCACACGTTCCTAATTTGCTAATGACAGTTTTTGATTACTTCAGATGAGAGCTCCAAAAGTTAGGTTTATATAATGCAGATTATCTCATAATGGAAGAACCAGTTAATTGAAGAATTACACTTACATCCCTTCAGTTTTAGCTAGTAACACCTGAAGGACTGACATCTAAGTTGCCTAGAGCTACCATTTTTTTGGATTTCAGAAAGCACTGTGCTAGTTGCCTTTCCTTCTCCTCTTTCTCTATAAACTTTCTTTCTCTTTAAGCTCTTACTCAGGAGGTATGAAATATATTTAGGAATACATGTATTATAAAAGTCTGTCAATTTAAAAACATAAAACATTTACAGACTTGTTAAGGCAAGAGAAGGCTGTAGATAAGAAACCCATGGATGGAAGGACATAGAAACCATCTTAGCAGTTGCACAACAACTTTTTATCCCAGTACTTCTAATTGGCCTATGTCAAGTCTCATGAAGGGTGAGAGTAGAGGATTGTTGGCAGTCAGAATACAGCATTCTCTCATTTATGTGTTTCTTACATTCATGCTCCCCACATATCAGATTGGGTTCCATAGGAAAAGATTCTAAGATGGTAAGCTCTCTGCAGAAGGTTTATCGAAAAGTATTCTCAGGAGTCACCTGCATGAAGAAATGAGGAAGGTAGGACTGAACAGAGAAAGAAACATCTGCAGTGTCATTGTAACTGAAGTCTTAGGCAAAGCCAAGGGCAGCCCTACAACTGGAATGGACCCTGAGTGTTGTTCTGAATTGAGATGGGAGAAGGCCCTTTAGGACCACCACATCAGCAAGTTACTGTTTATGCTTCAGCCTCTAGGAAGGGCCATAAGCTGGTTGAAACATTTTTCTGCAATGGAGGGCTATGCTCTGTGAGTGAAATACTTGAACACTGTCAGTAGCCAATATTACCAGCAGCAGAGACATGGTGAAGGATCAGAACATTCACCACACCAGGAAGGGACATATGGCTGGGTCAGGCTACCCCCATCTAAATAGGACCATCTCATTAGGCTTGGCTTATTATAAGCCTATTCCTGGTTGCCATTGGCTGGTTCCCTAAGAGCTGGTCCAATTGGTTATGCCAAGTAAGTTGATCTGTTCTCACCCAAAACATAAAGCGCGAAAGATTGTCAAGGAGTCTAGGTGTGGCGGGTATGTAAAGGTTCACAGACTCATCTACAATATAACAAATTACCAACTTATCAATAACAACAAAAAAACAGCAACGATATAATAGTATTTCATGTTAATTTGGTATTTACAGTCTAGATACTATGCTAAATACTTTATGCAATTTATCTCATTTAATCTTAACAGGAACCCTATGAGGTAAGTGTTATTATTTTCCTGTTACAGAAGAAAAATTGAAACCCAGAAAAAAGCAGAAAATATATCTAATACCATACAAACAATGTCATAGACCTTGAAACAAAGAGTTTCAGAGTCTTTCATTTTAATAATTTTACTAAACAACCCACAGAGGCTGGCTTATTAATGATCATATACTATTTGACACTTGCATGGAAATCTATTGGCTTCATTTTAAGTATAAAGCCATATGTACTCTATTACAAATACTGCATGACATTGTATTTATTCAGAGGTCATATATCCAATGATCTTAACTCTTCGGAACATTATTGTGAACCACAAGACCAGTTTTAAAGACTTTTGTGTTCTGGTAGAAATGGAATAGTGGGGATCAAATAATCTCTTCTGCCCTAAACAACTAGACAATTGGACAAAACCTGTAACAATCATTATAAAAGATGAGACTGATACTGGAAAACAAGTAGCACAGGACTGTAATCTCTGAGAAAAGGGAAACAAACTGAGTGAGCCCTGAATGCATCAGCTTACTCCAGAAGCAGTTTTCACACCACCTTTTAGAAAGACGGAACCCTAGCAGAGCCCAGTGGTCTTATTGAATTGAAGAACCAGAGATCAGTGTTGGAGGGAATAAAGACGGTTAGAATTTGCTAAGAAGAATATGGTACCATAGAAGTAGAAGCTAAACAAGGAGAACTTCAGAGATCTGCAGAGGGGTCTGCTTGAAGCTCCAAGTATTGATCTGTTCATGTCTGACGAGAAAATACCCAAGTTCAGAGAAACACTTAAAAACATTTGAAGCACATACAGGGCCTCTAGAGCAGAGTGGAAAGAACTTTTAATTTAAGGTCTGTCCTGTAGAGCACTCACAAGTATATTACTTTGGTTTTGAGCCTAAGTTTGCCCTATACGACAAGCTAATCTAAACCTACCTTACCAATGCTTAAATAAAGATTCAGAGATACCTAAATGATTCCTGTAAACTAACTGCATGCCAGAACAAATTCTAACACTCTCTAGAATTCAGCAAACAAGAAAACAAAATTTAAAACATCAGAAATCTAGTCAAAAGTTACCAGTTACAGAATTACCTCATTT
Organism: Saimiri boliviensis; assembly: GCF_048565385.1. NCBI lineage: Eukaryota > Metazoa > Chordata > Mammalia > Primates > Cebidae > Saimiri > Saimiri boliviensis. Next base: position 27,738,678 of record NC_133452.1, on the reverse strand, counting down.
TATTGTGCTTCACTTTATTGTCCTTTGCAGATACTGCATTTTTAACAAATTGAAGATTGGTGTCAACCCTGCATCCCGCTAGTCCATCAGCACCATTTTCCCAATGGCATGTGCTCATTTTGTGTCTCTGTGTCATATCTTGGGAATTCTCACAAAATTGCAAACATTTTTATTATTATTTCATCTTTTATGATGATCTGTGATCAGTGACCTTTGATCATCCTATTGTAATAGTTTTGGGACATCTCACAAACTGAGCATATGAAATGGTGAATTTCATTGACAAATGTTGTGTGTGTTCTTACTGCTCTATCAACTGGCTGTTTCCCATGTCTCTATATCTCCTAGGGCTCCCTATTCCCTAAGAAACAATAATATAGAAATTAGGCCAAATAATAACCCAACAAAAGCCTCTACATGTTCAAGCAAAAGAAAGTCACAGGTCTCTCACTTGAAATCAAAAGTTAGAAATTATTAAGCCTAGTGAAGAAGGCATGACAAAAGCCAAGACAGACTGAAAGTTAGGCCTCTTATTCTAGTTAGCTAAGTTGTGAATGCAAAGGAAAAGTTCTTGAAGGAAATTAGAAGTGCTACTCCAATTAATACAAGAATGATAAGAAAACAATAAAACGTTATTGCTGACATGGGGAAAGTAATAGTAGTCTGGAGAGATCAAATTGTAACTCAGTAGCTAAGCTTCAAAACACATTTTAAACCTTTTTTTTTCCTTTTTCTATGTTCTCCCTAGTCTCAAGATACAACCTTGAAGCAAATGACAGAGACCTTTTATTCCCACCTTAGTCTTTAAAAATAGCTTCAAAACATACTTGACAACTTTTTGATTCCCTCCCTTCCCCATTGTACACTCTGTACACCATGCACATTTACCTAACTATATGCTTGTATTTAATTATGTGCTTACGTAGAAGTTCCGGGCGTTAATCTTGAGACAGACCAAAAATGGTGACCCAGCTGCAAAATTCTAGAGATTACCTCAAGGTGGTAGTCAATACTCAGCGATCGTTGAGATGACTCAGCCCACACTTCAGGTGGACCATGACTCAAGATAGCTACCAGAACAAGACACATAGACCTGGTCCCCAGTGCCACTCCCCACATGCCTACCCCACATGCCTCTCATTCCCAGTTCACTTTTTAAGCCCCTCTTCTCAACATAAAGCTTGAAATGGTTCCTTTAAGGCATGAGACTTGGCCATTTCTCCCACTGCTAGCTCTGGAATAAAGTCACTTTTCTTTCACTGCATTTGGTCCATGTTATTGGCTTTGAAAGCAGTAGGCAGCTGAGTTTGTATTCAGTTACAAAACCAGCCACAACGTTCCCTTAAGCCAAAACCTAAACCAGAAAAATGCCCTCTCTTCAGTTTTTGAAGGCGAAAGGAGGTAAAGATTCTGCAAAAGTATAGTTTGAAGCTAGCAGAGATTGATTTATTTGAGGAAAGTAACCATAAAAATATACCATATAATGCAAGATGATATATCATCATACGGTATCATCATAACATACAAATGCAGATGAAGCAGCAAGTGCTAATGTAGAAGCTGTAGCAAGTTATGCAGAAGATCTGAAATAATTGATGAAGGTAGCAACAAAAAACAGCAGATTTGCCATTTAGATCAAACAGCCTTATGCTGGGAGAAGATGCCATCTAAAACTTTCATAGCTAGAAAGAAGTCAGTGCCTGGATTCAATGCTTCAGCAGACAAGTCTGACTCTTGTTAGGAGCTAATACAGCTGGTAACTTAAAGTTGAAGCTAATATTCATTTGGAATTCAAAAAATCCTATACCCCTTCAGAATTATGCTAAATCTTCTCCACCTGCATTCTATAAACAGAGTCACAAAGCCTCAATGAGAGAACATCTGTTTACAACATAGTTTACTGAATATTTTAAATGCTCTATTGAGACTTAGCATTCAGAAAAAAAGATTCCTTTCAAAATATTATTGCTCATTGATAATGTGCCTAGTCACCCAACAGCTCTGATGGGGAGGCAAAAAGAGATTCGTGTAGTTTCTATGCCTGCTAACACAATATCCATCCTATAGTCAATGGAACAAGGAGTAATTTCAACTTTCAAGTCTTATTATTTAAGAAATACATTTCATAAGTCTATAGATAGTGATTCTTCTAATATATCTGGTCAAAGTCAATCGAAAATATTCTGGAAATAATTCACCATTCTAGATGCCACTAAGGATATTTGTGATTCATAGAAGGAGGCCAAAATATCAACAGGAATTTAAAAGAAGTTGATACCAAACCTTATGGAAAACTTTGAAAGTTTCAAGACTTCAGTAGAGGAAGTAACTGCAGATGTGATGGAAAGAGCAAGAAGATTAGAATAGAAGTAGGGCCTAAAGATGTGACTGAATTGTTGCAATCTCATGATAAAACCAGGAGTTGCTTCTTATGGATTAGTAAAGAAAGTATTTCTTGAGATTGAATCTACTCCTGGTGAAATGTTGTGAATATTGTTGAAATAACAACAAAAGATCTAGAATATTCCATAAACTTAGAGGATAAAGTGGTAGCAAGGTTTGAGAAGATTGGCTCCAATTTTGAAAGAAGTTCTATTGTGGGTAAAATACTGTCAAAAAGCATTGCATGCTACAGAGAGATCTTTTATGAAAGGAAGAGTCAGTTGATGTGGCAGACATTATTGTCTTATACTGAGAAATTGCTACAGCCATCCCAACCTTCAGCAGCCAACATCCTGATCAGCCAGCAGCCATCTACATCAAGGCAAGACCCTCCACAGTGAAAATATTACAACTCCCTGAAGCCTGTGGTGATTATTAGCATTTTAAAACAATAAACCATTCAACTCTGACCTTGTGGCAAAAAACAATCATAGGCAATATGTAAATGAAAGGATATCGCAAGGCTGCAATAAACTTTATTTCACAAAAGAGGTGGCACACCCATGGGCCATAGTTTGCAGAACTTCTTCCTAGAGCTAAAAATATCACACTGGAATTTTAAAAGCCATGAATAGGATTAATTCAGATGAGATTCTGTAGCAGAAGAGAGCAGTGAAATTAACACAGTAATTATTAACAATAAAATATAATGATAGTGAAGATGGAAAAGGAGGAATATAGAGAGGATCAGTTACCTTTGAAACCACACTAAGTCTAACTAAAAAACCGGAGTCCATGAAGACAGAAAGGGAAAAGAAAAAATATTTTTTTAAAAATGGCTGATTATTTTTCCCAAAATTTATTGCAAACAAACTCACAGATCAAGACAGTTTCAGACACCCCAAGAAGATGAGGAAAGTAGGCTTAGACTTACTAGATAATTTTTCCAAGGCTTTTATATTACAAGGTGTGTGCAAATCCATATATGCTGATTCAAGAACCCAAGTTTATAATTATTTGGTATACTTTCTCCAAAACTTCTAGAATTAGTCTAGTCTCCATAATAAAAGTAAAAATATTGATTTTTGAGAAACCAGTATGTCTCAGGCACTGTACAAGATCTTATCGCATGTCCTATCTCATTTGGTCACAACATATCTAGGAGGTAAGAATCATTTTCTCCATTTTACAGATGAAAGAACTAAAACTAGCAGAATTAACATTGTGTGCTTAAATAATTGCCAGTAAAGTAGGGGAAAAAAATTTAAAAGAACCATACACACTCTCAGGTCTTCTGGATTTCCAGACAGGGTTTTCCTACAGAGACATGTGGATGGTATATCCCCTGCCAAAAAAAAATAGCTGTAGATCATGTGGATGGACTGTCCAAAAAAGAAATCCTTATATGTGTTGCACAACTAGAAATCATGCAGTTTAGGAATATTTGAAATATGAACTCATTGAAAAAGAAGGAAAATAAGACCTTCAATTTAACCATTAGGTCAAGCAATTGCTGGCACCATCTAAATTAATAACAATAAATCTCAGAGCAAGTACAATACTTCTAAGTATGATTATAAGAATTAAAATCATAAAACTATAGAATTGTGAAATTACTTACACATCATAGAATCCAATCCCTTTTTTGGAGAAATAGAAACACACCCCAGAAGGTTAAATCATTTACCCAAAATAACATGATTGGTTATTGACCCTTTCTACTAAGGCATGCCCAGTTCCATTCCAGAAAATATAAATTATTCATGCAGAAAGACAAACCTAATTTTGGCAGGTCAGAGATTTCAGTGAGATGCGAATTGGCTAAGGGTTGTGATTTATGAATCTAGGCAGCTATTCAGATTGCCTTATCTCAGCTGTCTCTCTGTGAAACACACTATTTTGAGTACCTAAATTGACCTCTATTCAACCCCGTTTTACCATCATTGGGTATCTCATGAAAAGGAGGGTAAATTACTCTGACATAATGCAAAATACTGAGAATCAAAAAATAGCAGAGAGAAAACATATATAGAAATTACTTTCCCTTGTTTTCCAGATGTAAAATAAGCCAAGACAGTTCATGACCATAATCTGAAGGATTAAATATAAACAATACTTTGTTTTAAGAAAATTAACAGCAGCATACATTTTAACCATATACACATATACATATGTATGTACATACACATATGCATACATACACAACTACTAATGCTCTTATGTAAGCCCCATAGAGGCAAGGGCTACATTGTTCTCACAAATTTCTAACACTTTGCACAGTAGCTAGTATGATAGATACCCAATATTTATTTAAATGAAATAAAAAATAAATAAGCACGAACACATAGAAAAGCACAGCTCTAAAGCAATAAATGTAACTTGCTTTATTATTTTCAGATTTATTGAGGTGTAGCTGACAAGTAATTATATTTAAGGTGTACTACCTGATGTTTCGATATTCATATACATTGTGAAATAATCACCACAGTAAAGCTAACTGACATGTCAATCACCTCCCATAATTATCTTTGTGTGTGTCTGATAATTCACAGTGACAATATGTTAGAGTTCCCTCTTACCACATTTCAGGTATACAATATGGTATTGTTAACTATAGTTACATTGCTGTACATTAGATTTCCAGAAGTTATTTATCTTCCATAACTGAAACTTTCTAGTCTTTGACCATCTCCCCATTTCCCACTGCCAACTAGCTTCGGGCAACCACCATTCTACTATCTGCTTCTGTGAGTTTCAACATAAAGATTCCATATATAGTGAGATCGTATAGTATTTGTCTTTCTGTGTCTGGCTTTTTTCCCTTCAACATAATGTTCTTCATTTTCATTCATTTGCAAAAGGCAGGATTTTCCTCCTTTAAAAGGTTTAATAATATCTCTCTCTCTCTCTCTCTCTCTCTCTCTCTCTCTCTCTCTCTCTCTGTCTGTCTCTCTCTCTCTCTCCCTCTCTCTCTGTGTGTGTGTGTGTGTGTGTGTGTGTGTGATTTCTTTATACATTAATACGTGGATGGACATTTAGGTTGTTTCCATACCTTGGCTATTGCTGAATCTGGCTGTAGTGAACATTGGGGTGCAGATGTCTCTAGGGGATAATTATTTCATTTCCTTTGAGTATATAACTAGAAGTCAAATTGCTGAATTATTAAAGTCACACTATTTTTAATTTTCTGAAGAATCTCTCTACTGTTTTCCTTAAAGACTGTACCAATTTACACTCCCACCAACAGTGTATACAAGTGCTCCCTTTTCTCTACATCCTACCAACACATCTTTTTTTTTTTTTAGTAGCCATTCTAACAGGTGTGAAGCAATATCTTATTGTGATTTTTATTTGTATTTACCTGATAATAAGCTAGGTTGAGCACTTTTTAATATACTTATTGGCCATCTTTGGTTCTCCTTTTGAGAAATGTCCATTCTTCTGACCATTTTTGAGTCAGGTTATTTGGGGAATTTTTTTTGCTATTGAGTTGTCTGAGTTCTTTACATGTTTTAGATATTAACCCTTATCAGATATACAGTTTGCAAATAATGTTCTCCTAATCTCCCTAGGTTGCTCATTCAATGTTGGGTTTTGGGGGGTTTTGTTTGGTTTTGGTTTTGAAGGTTTATTTTGCTTTTTTTTGTGTGTGGCCTTTTTGATTTTTGTTTGTTTTTTGTTTTGCTGTGCAGAAGCTTTTTAATTTAAATAACTTATCTGTTTTTTTGTTTTAATTGTCTGGCTTTTAGTGTCCTATTCAAAAATTCATGATCACCAATGACAAGAAGCTTTTGCTTTATGTTTTTTTGCAGTAGTTTTATGGTCTCAGGTCTTACACGTAAAGCTTTAATTTACTTGGAGTTGATTTTTGCACATGGGGTGAAATAAAGGTCCAATTTCATTTTTCTGCATGTGGATATCCAGTTTTCCCAGCATGATTTGTTGAAGAAACTATCACTTTCCCACTAGATTTTCTGTACATTCTTGCTGAAGATAAGTTGACCTTCTGGTGGACTTATTGCCGGGCTCTCTTAAGTTCCATTTGTCTATGTGTCTGTTATTATGCTAATAATATATTGTAATCTTTGTAATATATTTTGAAATCAGGAACTTTGATGCCTCCAACTTTGTTTTTCTTGCTCAAGATTGCTTTGGTTATTCGGGGTCCTTTGCAGTTTCATGTAAATTTTAAGACTGTTTTTTCTATTTCTGTGTAAAATGCCATTGAGATTTTTAATAGGGATTGCACTGAATCTGTAGATCACTTTGGATAGTGTGTACATTTTAATAATATTAATTCTTCCAATACAAGCACATGAATATCTTTCCATTTATCTGTCTTGTTTAATTTTCTTCATCGGTGTTTTTTAATTTTCATTGTACAAGTAATTCACCTCTTTGGTTCAGTTAATTCCTAAATATTTTTTCCTTTTTATTGCTATTGTAAATGAGATTTTTTAAATTAATTTCTTTTTCAGATAGCTCATTTTTTGTGTACAGAAAAGTCACTGATTTTTGTGTATTGATTTTGTGTTCTGTAACTTTACTGAATTCATTTGTCAGTTCTAGTAGGTTTTTTTTGGTCGGGTCTTTAGTGTTTCCTACTTACATAAGTATGTTATCCGCAAACAAATGATTTTACTTGTTTTTTTCTGATTTAGATGTTGATATAGTTTCAATTTGTGTCCCTGCCCAAATCACATTCAATTGTACTCTTCAGTGTTAGAGGTGGGGTCTGGTGGGAGATGTTTAGATCATGGGGGCAGATTTCTGCTTCAGTGCTGCTCTTGTGAGAGTATGTGAGTGCTCCTGAGATCTGGTTGTTTAAAAGTGTGGAGCAGCTCCCCACTCTCTCTCTCTGTGTCTGGCCATATAAAGACGGGCCTGCTTCCCCTTCACCTCCTGCCATAATTTAAGTTTTCCCCAGCCATGCTTCCTGTACAGCCTGTCAAACTGTGAGCCAATTAAACCTCTCTTCCTTATAAATTACTGTCTCCAGTATTTCTTTATAGCATTGCATGAACAGACTAGTACAGATGTCTTTTTGTATCTAATTGATCTGCTTATGACTTCTAGTAATATGTTGAATAGAAGTAGCAAATGTGGGCATCCTTACTTTGTACTAGATCTTAGAGGAAAATCTTTCAGTTTTTTTCAATTGATTATGCTGTTAGTAGTGGGCTTTTCGTATATGGTCTTTACTGTGTTGAGGTAAGTTCCTTTTATACCTAATTAGCTGAGAGGTTTTATGAAGAATTGACTTTGAATTTTGTCAGATGATCTTTCTGCATCTCTTGAAATGATCACATGGTTTTTATCTTTCATTTTATTAAGGTGGTATATCACTTTTATTGATTTGCAATGTATTAAGCAATCCTTGCATCTCAAAGATAAATCCCACTGGTGCATTGTTCTTTTAATATGTTGCTGAATTTCGTTTGCTAGTATTTTACTGAGGGTTTTGCGTCTATATTATTCTGGGATGTTGGCCTGTTGTTTTCTTGTGGTGTTTTTGTCTGGCTCTGGTATCAGGGTGAAAATGGACTTTCGAAGTGTTCCTCTTCAGTTTTTCAGAAGAGCTTAAGAGGGATCAGTATTCATTCTTCTTTGAATGTTTGGTAACTTGTTGCAAACTATTAAATTAGAATGGACGTAAATAGTAATAACATATAACATTTATGCATTAATTTCCATGTGTTAATCATCATGCACAATGCTTTAACTCATTTTTATTTCTTTTGATCCTATTTGGGATTTTGCACAGAATATACCCCCTTTCTTGTTTACACTACAAGGTCTTAAATGTTTTTAATCTCAGAAAGAAATTTTAGGACACCAAGAACATCTATCAAAAGATTATATATAACTCCCAGGGTTTAGATTAGTACTAGCATATAGTAGTGATTAATAAATGCCAGAAATTTTTGTATTAATCTTTGTAGTAGTAAATCTGAGCTTACCTTGCCTCCTTTATCTGAAACTCAAAACTTCAAGTAAATTTGAGCAAACACACTAGTATCTGTGCCTCAAATTTTGCCCATTTGCTCAGAAAATGTATTAATGTATTCCAGTCATTTAAAAAATCTTTAGGGCTGGGAGAACAGAGGTATATTTTAATGATTAAATTAACTAAAAGATTTAAGCTTTTCTAGGGTTCAATCCACTAGTCCTTGCTGACAAGCAGACGTCTTGGTATCTTGATAGACTCGAAAGGAAAATGTACTCATTTTCCAAGTACAGAAGCAGAGAGAAAGAGAGAGAGAGAGAGAGAGAGAGAGAGAGAGAGGGAGGGAGAGAAAAGACATTGAAAACAGACATGGAATTTGTATGTGTTATTAATTCTTCCCTAAAACACTTACTCTAGCCAACGCAAAGGTTCTTTACCCTCAAGGAAGTAGTGACTCTTCTTTGCTTATGGAGTATGTATTTGTTAATATATCATGGTTTATATAACAAGGAGACAATAGTTGGTTGAAGTTCTCATTACGAACAGGATAAATGTTCTCCAAATCCTTTAATAATCCACATATAACAATCATTTGAGGTAAATACTATTTTCATTGCCAGTTTGAGAAACTGAGATTCAAGGGTGTGAAATAATCTGCTTGAGATCTCAAATCTCTGATTCCAGAGCCCGTGATCTTAAGTACTGTGTGCTCCCTCCTACTCAAATTGATGCCATTCGTTTATATGGGGTCCTTTGTATTTCTCGATGACACTTCTGGTATGTATTGTATTTGGTTATTTCTCTGCTTGGCATGTGCTCTTCACATTGAAATCTGATGAGGAGTGTAGATAAGGGCCAAGCTCTGCAGCACCATCCAGGTGTTATGTACTCCAATAATTTTCTGAGCTCTTCAGAGGAGACAATAAGATCAAAGGTGATATCCCCCTCACTTACCCATGTTTCAGCAATCAACCTACATAACCCTGTAAAGAGGTCTAGAGATAAGTTTGCAGGCAAAACCTGGAGAAAATATAGAGAGGTCTAGTCTGGCAACCTGGGATTTTTTTTTTTTCTCATTTCTAGTCTCCCTAGCCAGTAAAACTTTCTAATGTAAGAAATGGTCTTTAATGACCAGTGGTGATGAGCATTTTTTCATGTTTGTTGGCCACATAAATATCTTCTTTTGAAAAGTGCCTGTTCATATCCTTCACCCACTTTTTGATGGGGTTGTTTGTTTTTACTTGTAAATTTGTTTTAGTTCTTTGTAGATTCTGGATATTATTAGCTCTTTGTCAGAAGGGTAGCTTGCAAAAAATTTTTCCCATTCTGTTGGTTACTGGTTTACTCTAATGATAGTTTCTCTTGTTGTGCAGATCTTAAGTTTAGATCCCATTTGTCTGTTTTGGCTTTTGTTGCCATTGCTTTTGGTGTTTTAGTCATGAAGTCCTTACCTATGCCTATGTCCTGAATGATGTTGCCAAGTTTTCTTCTAGGGTTTTTATGTTCTTAGGTCTTATGTTTAAATCTTCAATCCATCTGGAGTTAATTTTTGTATAAGGCATAAGGAATGGGTCCAGTTTCAGCTTTCTGCACATGGCTAGCCAGTTGTCCCAACACCATTTATTAAACAGGGAATCCTTTCTCCATTGTTTGTTTTTGTCAGGTTTGTCAAAGATCAGATGGTTGTAGGTGTGTGGTGTTACTTCCAAGGCTTCTGTTCTGTTCTACTGGTCTATATCTCTGTTTTGGTACCAGTACCATGCTGTTTTGGTTACTGTAGCTTTATAGTATAGTTTGAAGTCAGGTAGCATGATGCCTCCAGGTTTGTTCTTTTTACTTAGGATTGTCTTGGCTATGCGGGCTCTTTTTTTGGTTCCATATGAAGTTTAAGGTGGTGTTTTCCAGTTCTGTGAAGATCTATAGTAGTTTGATGGGATGGCATTGAATCTATAAATTATTTTGGGCAGTATGGCCATTTTTGCAATATTGATTCTTCCTAACCATGAGCATGGAATGTTTTTCCATTTGTTTGTGTCCCCTCCTATTTCTTTGGGCAGTGGTTTGTAGTTCTCCTTGAAGAGGTTCTTCATGTCCTTTGTTAGTTGTATTCCTAGGTATTTTATTCTCTTTGTAGCAATTGTGAATGGGAGTTTGCTCATGATTTGGCTCTGTTTGTCTGTTATTGGTATATAGGAATGCTTCTGATTTTTTCACATTGATTTTGTATCCTGAGATTTTCCTGAAGTTGCTTATCAGTTTAAGGAGATTTGGGGCTGAGATGATGGAGTCAAAATCATATTGTGATACCATCTCATGCCAGTTAGAATGGTGATCATTAAAACTCTGGAGACAACAGATGCTAGAGAGGATATGGAAAAATAGGAACACTTTTACACTGTTGGTGGGAGTGTAAATTAGTGCAACCATTGTGGAAGACAGTATGGCAATTCCTCAAGAATCTAGAACTAGAAATACCATTTGACCCAGCAATACCATTACTGGGTATATACCCAAAGGATTATTAATCATTGCACTATAAAGACACATGAACATGTATGTTGATTGTGGCACTGTTTACAATAGCAAAGACTTGGAACCAACCCAAATGCTCATCAAAGATAGACTGGATAAAGACAATGTGGCACATATACACCATGGAATACTACACAGCCATAAAAAAGGATGAGTTCATGTCCTTCACAGGGACATGGATGAAGCTGGAAACCATCATTCTCAGCAAACTGACACAAGAACAGAAAACCAACACCACATGTTCTCACTCATAAGTGGGTGTTGAACAATAAGAACACATGGACACAAGGAGAGGAATATCACACACTGGGATCTGTTGGGGGGTGGGGGGCTTGGGGAATGATAGTAGGGGGCAGGGGGGTTGGGGAGGGATAACATTAGGAGAAATACCTAATGTAGGTGAAGTGGGGATGAAGGCAGCAAACCACCACGGCATATGTATACCTATGTAACAATCCTGCAAGATCTGCACATGTACCCCAGAACTTAAAGTGTCATAAGAAACAAAAAATTTATAATTTAAAAATGAAAAAAAATTAACAAATGGTCTTAGGGTAAAAGTCAAATTAATGGTGTGGCTATAATGTCCTTTGATAAGGCTTTTTAAATATTTAAGGCATGACTAATGACTATCTCAATTAGACAAAAGATTTCTATATATCTTAAAAGCACTTCAGAAAAGCCTAATCCTAAAATAGACATAAATATATTTGTAGAGAGAAGTATGTGTTTAATTGCATGACTCTTACTAAAGCTAAGTATATTAAATCTGTTACACAGAAAACCAAAGGGTAATTAAGCGGATGGTACCATCAAAACAACTATTACTTTGGCTTAAAGAAAACAGATATTGGTCAAATTATAAAAAAGACTTCTGGTCCCCCAGCTTTCTTTCTTCAGGCAAGAAGCAGTCTGTGCAAGTTACTTATTCAAGCATAGTAATTTCTTTTTAAATGAAAAAGGGAAGATGCTATCAGCCAAGAATACAGAGAATGGAGCTACAGGCCACTGACAACAATGTACCAGAGAACCACTTCCATTCAGTAGAAAAGTATAATATACTGTGGAACAGCTTTCTGGGTAATACTACCATGACTTACTCACGAAATGTTCCCTGCTTCCAGAGTAGGGACAACTGGGAGTATTTTTCCTCACAAGATTCCAGACTTGTTATGGACAGTAACAGTTACATATTTTCTGTTCTCTCACTTTTGGAGTAGAAGTGTCTCTTGTAGTTATCCTAACCCTGTAACACCATTGTATATTGATATAATGTAGAATACAACTTTTCCCTTTGTTTCTCTAGATTCTAGATCAAGAGTAGCCACATCCAGATACAACGCCAATCACAAAATCCTGGACTTCAATCTTAGTTCTATAATTAGATGACAGTTTTGGCATCCTGGAATGATGGTGAAGATATGTGGGAGGGATGTTAATATTTGTAACCAGTGGGCACATTATGATAGATATAAAGTTGGCCACAAATGTTTTCTTTTCTTAAACCCACACCTCTGCAATGTGACTTCACAGATCCACAAAGCGGTAGAATATGTTTCTCAAATATGGGTTTGTCTTGAAACTTTCTTTGCCTAATATAACATTAGCAAATATGAAGCAAGCAGAGGCTTAAACAATGCTTATGCATTGGGAATAACCTTTTCTCTGCTTTTGGAACCTGTAACTGTTAGCATGCAAGAAACCCAGGTTGTCACTCCAATAAACAGCCTTACCAATTAGCATACATGTGAGGCCAGCGTCACTAAGGATCACAGTTTCCTAAAGGGATAAGCAACATCCCTCCTCAGTCTATCCTTTATGTGTGATATTTTGGCCCACATATGCTCCATTCCTTTGTCTTATTACACAATTGGATCAGAACATGTAAGAGAAAGATTGGTATTAATTATATGGCCCCTCTAGATCTCAGCAATGAAGATGATGCTTCATTTCTTTCTTCTACACTTGCAGTTAAGGTTCAAGACAATTTTATACATGCCTGAAAGGAGACATTGATGATTCTACATGTCTGATAATTGTATACTATTGACTAAACAATACCATTCATTACTGCATAGTGGTAAAAGCCAAAGCAGGATTCCTTCTTATGCAAATGGTTGTTAGGGCTTTTAGATGTCCCTTCATGGGAATCAACACAAATGAAGCCTGAAATTCTGATTCTGAGAACATGGGAATATACACAAATATCTTTTATCTAACCATTCTGAGGGATCATTAAGTTGTTCATTTTTATTACTTCCTATCCAGCACAGCACTTCTATTCAACAAGACTACTGCCCCTTGTTTATTAGTTACAAATACACGTATCATGCAGTCACTTCTCCACTTGCTGGAAGAAAGCAGTGACAGTGTCTGGAGTCACAGCCTTTGGCAGATCACAAGAAAATGAGAAAGACAGGTGAAGAAAACAGATATGATCAATGATTAGCTGTATGACATAGGTGGATGGAAGAGAGTAAGCAGATATGTAAGTCAGAAGGTAGTTACTGGTCTGTCTTGATCCCTGCTGATCCTCAACACCCATAACAATGTCTAAAAGATGATGTATCTACTGAAGGACAATAGAAACGATAGGAAGAATTGTTCTCACAATGTGTGCTAGCTCCTGGTCTTGCCTTAATTAGCAGTTCCCTATCTTTTTCCTCAGCCCAGAGATATAATTATAGATTTTTCCATGTCTGTGGTAAGCATTCAAAAACTAGACAAATATAGCAATACATCAATAATATTCAATGATGCAATAGCTATTACATTCTGTGTTACAATTTCTTAGACTACCCAGAAATTAACTATACTCTATGGAAGTAAACAATAAAGAATCAGGAATATTTCCCAAGTATTTATCCTTTAGGAAACATCTAAATAAAAGAAAAAGAAAAAAATAGATTACTTTAACATTATCAGAGAAAAGTCCAAGATAAAGAAAACAGGCAATTTTCAGGTAATTGCAGAAGCATTGAGTGCTCAGAGCCTTTGTGTGGCTGGACTCTTCCTTTGCTGGTTCTCTGGCTGCCTGGCTATGCTGATAGTGTAAGTCAAGGGATTATTAGATTGGCCACATGTTCTCAGCTTTTGTCTCTCTGTTTTCATTTTTTGGGAAATGAAAAAATTTCCCAAATTTTTTTTTGGGACAGAGATAGGAAGTTTGAATGGGACCCCAGAGATCTAAGAGAAAAGGAGGAGGGGAAAGAAATTTGTAGTGATGAGTGTTTTCTGCTCTAAGAATCCTGAGAGAATGTATGAGCTTGATTCTGGCAGAAGCAAACTGGCAATGTGAGTCAAGAATCAACCCACAAGAATGCCAGGATAATACCTCCTGAGACATGTCTCTAAATGACATCAGAAACTTCTATGAAGGATGTGTAAGTATTATGCAAACAAAAAAATATCAATTGTATGAAACTTTTCTAAGTATTTTAACCTGATTTACATAAGCCTTGGTGAATAAATTCCTCTATGTCTATGGAGAATACTATAAGTATCAACAATATACTTCAAAATATTCTGAATTTAAAACTATAAAAAGAGAAATTCAGGAAGTATCTTTAGATGTTGTTGTTTTAGCATAGCTCACTCTCTCAATTCCATAATTAAGAAGTAGGAAGAAAAACTGTAATTATAATGGATAAACATTATTTGGTTGTTAAGATGGTGTATGGACCAAACTTACTACTGGATTTGTTATCTAATTTGCACACAGAAGTGCTAGATATTCTGATTTTATTTCAAAAGGATGACCATGGTGGGAGTATTAATTGAATTCAAAGCTGGTTAAATATTTCCACATTTACACATTTGATTAGCAACATGTTGACTGCTGCTTTTCATATTTCAATAGTGAGAAATCTCATAATGCAGTAATTATATTTGACTTGATGATCTCTAAGGGTCTATTTGGCTTCAAAACTTCTTGAATCTTACATTTTTTAAATGTGGTAATAGGGACTTTTTAAACGTCCTCCTTTATTGTTTGTTTTTAAAAGATTTTTTTTTCCTCCTAAAATCATAACAGGTTAAACCTCCAACTGTGATTGGTCAATTCCACATCCGTTTCTTTGGATTGATCCGAATGTTCTTCCTTGGGGTACTACGCTTTGCAGTTTATGGGAATGAGGCCTTACACTTTAGTTGCAATTCAAACAAAAGAGAAATAAATCTCATCTGTTACAATCAGTTCAGGCCAATCTCCCCACAAGTTAGGTATTTCTGTGTGTATATAAACATTAACTCTACAACAAATTCATTTTCTCTTTAAATGTAAAATAAAGTCACTATATGAGAAATACTCTTAACAGTTTTTTTTTTAAGGACTATGTTGCTTTTTTAAAATTAGCTGCATATTTCAGATAAATTGAGTTTTAGGAGTTTCTTCCAATTCTGGCATTTTATTATCTACTGATGTTATCGTTATTCTCCAGAACTATATTCAGAATATAGAATTAGCTGGCTAATATACTACTGCATCATTATCAGTCATAGAGAGACAATTACAATAATATATGACTATGTTTTCACCATAAATATGTTCAACTTACTACCTTCATTATATTAAGACATAGGTAAGATTTTTATGAAACTTGGAATTTTTAAGTTATTGTATTTGGAGTGTATTTTTAGTTACATATTGGTTAATTTCTTTACTAAGATATTTCTGACATACTTTAGTTGTTCTGGGCATTACAACTATGATTGTCTTGGTTCCTGGAGGTATTTTCCATCTTTATGCTGCATGTAAAAACATCAATCAAGAATACATTCTTCAAAAGCCTATCTACACTGTAATTTATATACTCTCTTTTACTAAGAATTAGTCTAGAGGCAACAGCATTCTGGCTTCAGATTCATCTCTTTGGTTTCGAAGTAAAATCTCTTTACCTGTGTGATGCTAGATCTCTTGGGAAAAACATGATTATAAGATGCATGGTTCCAGAACACTTTGAAAAAAACCATTTTTCTCATTGCAATGTACACATTTACAACACTTACAATAGTATTATCTGTTGCTGAGATTTTGGAGATCATATTTAGAAGATTATACTTTCTATTCAGACAATGACCAAAGAATCGATTACCTATTGTCATGCTACTGTTGTTTATCATTTTTATTTAGTTTTATCTTCCTCAGTGAGTACCACAATTTCAAAACAAACTTACTTCAATGTGTCTGAAATTTATGTCAACTATAAAATATAATACCTGGTTGTAAGATAGGGATTCTTGAAGAAATATTTCATTTTATTTTAATTTTGATCACTTTTATTAGAAAATATATATACAACTACTGTTAATTTATTTTTAAACAGTGCTTTTACAGAGTTCTCTCACATACAGCTCAATTAATCACAGTTTTTTTGTGGCCAGAGTAACTTTTACTGTCTTTTTTATACAAAATAGAAAACCGATACTTAGGAAGATTAATTTAGGTGTCCCAAGTCATACAACTAGGATATAATCCCGATCTTCAAATTTCCCTTCCTGTGGAACTATGCAGTTTTAAATTTGAGGGTGTAATTATTTTGCACTCATGTAAAATATAACTTATTTAAGCAAAAAATATATAAATTAATTATTAAAGAATAATTCTATAGTTTGATCATTAACTTAAAGGAATGGATCATTTACATTTTTAAGATTTATTCATATAATTTTCTTGAAAGTTTTAATATTAAATGATATAGAAATATGGTTACAAATAAATAAAAAATGCTATGAATAATATTGTGCATGGTATCCTTGTTTTTTCTTGGGAAAAAAACCCTTCTGTGCCCAAAGATGTCCTGTAACTATAGCTTCCATATTTAAGGTTATCAAAAAGAAATTTTGTGCTTAGTTAGACTTCCTCAATAACTATGAAATTATTTCACAGACAAATTTATGTTGATTTGGTGCATTTCTTTTTATCTGTCTGCCTTACCAACAATTTGATACTTTTGATATTATTTAAAATCTTAATGTATTATTAAAATCTTTTTGTATTACTGCCTTATATTGGTAACATAGTAGGAAAATGAGTATAATCAAACATTAAGGTGTCCCATTTTTTCCTTAAGCTTTATGTAGCCTATTTGATATCACGAATTTCTGCATTTAAGGTTTTCATCGAGGTTTTCTCTACATGAAAGCACAGGAGAAAATCCAACATATCTTCACCCCATAAATAGCTACCGATGTCTATTATTTAACATGTACTGCATTAAAAAGTTAATATAAAAAGATCATCAAGATTTAATACCTTTATAAAATCATACTCTAGCATGTGAGCCAGTGGCATGCCAAGAAGGTGGGGACTGGTAAAAATAGTCCACTCTACAAAGAAAGGATATTTATTGACTTTCTTTGTTTAGATCAATTAACCATTGGTGTTAATAAACAGCAACAGTGTTTAATATTTCATCCTTATTCTTAAATTCTTTATAGATAACACACCCCTGGATTACCTGCATTTAAGGCGGAATGCTTCCGCAATCTGCTGACAAACATACACATTTTCATTATGGGTCCCATTTTTTCCACATCTTTGCAAGGCTAGTAATTTTTTATTGAATGTCAGGCATTGTGTGTTTTATCCTGCTGGATGCCGGTTATTTTTCTTCTCATGAATATTCTTCAAGCTAGTTCTGGAGTACAGTTAAGTTACTTGGAAATAGATGATCCTTTCTGCTTTTAAGCTTTGTTATATATGACCAATGTAGTACTTACTAACAGGCCAGTTTTGCCCCACTACTAAGGAAGAACCTTTCTGAATGCTCTATCAGATGCCTCTTTGGTGGTTTGGAAATACTATCCTTTCACTGGTCTCAAAAATCTTGAATTCTACCCTCCTGCTGGTTGACTTGTGGTGGTGACATAAACTGCCATTGCTATAAGAAACAGATTCTGTCTGTGTCCAAGGAAAGAAGAGAGATGGGGCAAAAGGACCTTCTTCTGGTTTGCCTCTCAGGATTCTTTCTCAGGGAAGATAATTTTTTTCAAAAAAATCCCATAGAAGACTTCCCATTAACACTATTACCCAATCATAGATGAACACTTGGATTTATTCTTACTCTGATTCATCCTTTAGGGTAGAGTATTGTCAACATATATCCATTTATTAAGAGATTTTTTTCCTCTCTGGCTTTTGGGAATAGCAGCTATTCTCAGTCTTGTGTGAATCTTGAGTATTGTTCCTTTTTATCCTTTCAGTTAGTTATTTTCCTGGAAAGGTATTTAAGGATGTCTTACTGATCAGGACTCACTTTAAGGCCCATTGCAGATCTCTGGAGCTCTCTTCCTTTCCAGCTCTCACCTTGCTGTAGTGCCCGTTAAAATCTAGCTAGCTTCTTTGGCTTTCTTGGGTTCTTGATTGCTTCAACTGACAAGGTGGAAGGATGGCATCTCTAAGCCACCAAAGAAACCTTGCTTGCCTCTATTTCTTTTAAGTAAACACTACATATTGTTATGTTTAAAGATAGAGATAAGATGAGAGAGGTGGTTTAGACAATCTTGTAAATTCACTGCTGACCTACTATTCTATGATTTCATTTTATTAGTAGCTATATCAGAATTGTTAGCACACAGTTACGTAGTCCTGAATAACAAATCCTATATACAAAAATTCATATTCAAATATAAAAACAAATTTTCCAGACTAAAATGCAAATATAGCAAAAATAAGAACATCAAAACTAAGCAATATGTAACCATTTGAAATATTTAAAACTATTTCATAAAAAGCTTTTGGGTTAAGCATGTTAATTTAAACTGAAGTTTTTTAGACTATTTGTATTAACAAGAAGTAGAATGTTACATATTAAAACCTATGAGACAGGACCAAATTTGTAGTGCATTGAAAATTGACAGCTGAAAATACATCTATTATGAAAAAGAAAACAATACATGTAATTCAAAAAGCAAACATAATAATTTATTAAAGATGAATAAACATAATTTAATAAGGATGTACGTAGAAAGTAACAAATTAGAAAACAAACAAAATAAAATAAATAAATCCCAGATCATTCTTAAAAATAACAATAAAATTTATAAACCTCTGGCAAATCAAATCAAATGTAGAAGTATACTATTGTAAGATTCTTGTAATATATGTAAATTATATAATCACTTGAAGTATGCTATGACAACTTAAAGATGTATATTTTAAAATATAAAACAACCCGTTTAATAAAGCAACACAATTTTAGCTTAACAAGCAAACAAACAAAATTAGCTAGAATCATAAAACATTCAATTAATACAAAAGGCAGCAGGAAAGAGAAAAAGAGAACAAAAACAGATGAAGCAAACAGAAAACAATAACAAGGTAGTGGAGCCAAACCAAACATATCAATAGTTAACAATAAATACAAAAGATATTGGCACTCCAAAGACATAGAGATGGTCTAAATGTATTTTAAAGTCAGACCAAATTATTAACAAGAACCCTACTTTAAACATTTTTAAATATTAAAAGGTTTAATATTTTAAAATCTTAAATATTTTATAGACAATAAATGGGAAAAGATGTATCATGCAAACCCTAAGCATCAGCGAGCTCAATTGACTATATTAATATGAGAAAACCCAAGTCGATTTTACAGCAGGAATGATGACAGAGACTAAAGAGACATTTTATAATGATTAAAGTATAATTTCATCAGGAGGCATAATAATTGTAATATGTATGCCACCAGTTAATAGAGATTCAGAATGCATGAAGCAAAACCTGATAGATTAAAAAGAGAAATACATCCTGTTATAGCTAAAGATTTCAACACTTCTCTCTCAGTAATAAGCTGACAAAGTAAATAGAACATCAGAAAGGATACAGAGGAATTATAAATAACTAACAAGCCACTTAAACTAATTGATATTTATAGGATACTCCACCTAGCAACGACAGAATAGACATTCTTTTCATGTGTGTGTGTAACATTCTCCAATAGAGATCATTGGCTGGCCCATAAGGAAGTCTCAAGGATTAAAATCATACAGACTATATTTCCTGGTCACAATGGAATTAAAATAGAAATTAATAAAAATAAGCTACCAGGAAATGCATCCAAATGTTTGAAAAATTAACAACATACTTTTATTAACCCATAGATCAAAGAAAAAATTACCTGGGAAATTAAAAACTACTTTAACCAAAAATGCAAACACAACTTATCAAAATAAGTGGAAAGCAGTTAAAATGGTGTTTGGCAGAATATTAGAAGTTCTAAATATTATTTATCTTAGAAAAGAAGTTATATAGTAATTTTAAATTCTCACTTTCAGAAGTTTTTAAAAGACAATTTAAATACAAATTAAATAGAATGATGCAAATATAAATACGAGTATAAAGCAGTAATAGAAAACCCAAAGACAATAGAGAAAATCAATTAAACCAAAACATAGTTCTTTGAAAAGTTTAATAAAATTTATAAATTTCGAGTTTGATGAGATAATAAAGAAGAAAATGAAAGTCATCCATAAGATAAATCAAAAATGGACATTATAGTAAAACCTTAAAGTGATTATAAGGAAACATCATGAACAAAGTTAGGTCAATAAGTTTGCTACCTAGATGAAAAAATTTCTAAATTCCAGACTACTAAAAACTGACAGATGTAAACAAAAAATATGAATATGACTATCCATACATCTATTTTTAAAATTCTAAATCCAAAGCCTTCCCACAAAGAAACACCAGGCCTTGATTAATTCAGTGGTGAATTCCATTAAATGTTTAAGGAAGAAATAATACTCCAAAATAGTTTTTAGGAATTAGACGAGAATATATGCCATTTCATGTAATGAGGACAGCAAACCTTGATGTTAAAAATTCTTAGCAAAAATATATTTGCAGATATAATTCAGCAATATATATAAAGATAATACATCATGTTAGGTAGGGTTTACCCTAGTAATGAAAACTTGTATTATCAACACCCATTTATAATGAAACAAACCAAAAACCAAACCCTAAACCTCTCACTTTAAATGGGTTCTACCTAAACTTGATAAATAGCATCTAAGGTAACCTACAGGAATTAACAGTTTCCCCTGTAGTCTCAAAACAGGCCAGGCTATCTACTTTTACCATTTGTGTTTAATGTTGAACTGGAATTCAATAAGATGAAAACAAAATAAAACTTTATCTTAAATATATATTTATTCAATAAGTATAATAACATGAACAATATACAAATTGCAAAATAATAAATATCTTTATTCACAGACATGATCATATGCATAGAAAATTCTAAAAGATGTTCCAAAAAATTAAATTTATGGGCCAAGCACTGTCATGCCTGTAATCCCAGCACTTTTGGAAGTGGAGGCAGGAAGATCGCTTGAGTCCAGGAGTTTAAGATTAGCCTGGGCAACATAGGAATACCCCACCTCTACAAAAATTTTTTTAAAAAATTAGCTAGGCATGATGGTGCCTGCCTATAGTCCCAGCTACTCCAGAGGCTGAGGTGAGTGGATGACTTGAGCCCAGGAGTTTGAGGCTGCAGTGAGCTATAATTGCACCATTGCCCTCTAGCCTGGGTGGCAGAGCAAGACTCTGCCTCTTTGAAAAAGAAAAGAAGAAGAAGAAGAATTTTTCTATAGAGCAATAAAAAAATGAAATTTAAATATAAAAGAATATCATTTACAATGAAATCAAAAAATATGAAATGCATAGGGATAAATTTTTCAAACTACATGCTAGACCTGTACAATGTAAACTACAAAACAGTGATGAAAATAATTAAAGACTTTTTTTTTGAAACGGAGTTTTTGCCCAGGCTGGAGTGCAATGGCATGCTCTCAGCTCACTGCAACCTCTGCCTCCTGGGTTCAAGACATTCTCCTGCCTCAGCCTCCCAAGTGGCTGGAATTACAGGCATCTGCCACCACTGCTAATTTTGTATTTTTAGTAGAGACAGGTTTTCACCATGTTGACCAGGCTGGTCACGAACTCCTGACCTCAGGTGGTCCACCTACCTCAGCCTCTCAAAGCGCTGGGATTACAGGCGTGAGCCACTGCACCATTTTAAGTGGAAAAATAAATCACGTCGTGTCCATGGCTTGGAAGTCTTACCTATATGTAACTTTAGTCATTATAAACTGATCTGTAAATTCAATATACTTCCAGTCAGAATCCTAGGAAATTTATATAGAAATTGGCAAGCTGTTTTTAAAATTTATATGGAGATATAGGAGACCTAGAATAGCCAACACAATTTTGAAAAAGCAAAGAAAAAAAAAAACCAGACAGAGGAATTACACTACATACTCTGAAGACTTCTTTAAAGGTACAATAATCAAAATCATGTGGACCTGACATGAAGGTAGGCATATGGAATGGGAATAATCAAGAGACTGGAAATATGTTTGCTCATATATAGTTAGCTTATTGTTTTAAATGCGCTAATGTAATTCAATGGTGCTGGAACAACTACATATCCATGTTGACAACATAAAATGCAATATTTACAGTGTCTACATGTCCCAGCCATGGGCGGGTGGGGTGGCAAGCGGTCCTGGCCAAGTCGTGAGGGTCTTCCCTATCATTCTTCTGCTGTAACTTTTAAGGAAAAATTATTTCTGCTTGGGGGTGATACTAAAATAATAGGATGTGAGTCTCCTGATACTGGAAGCCAAATTTCTACCAAAGACAGTATACCCTATAGATACAGCTATAGATATATATTATTCTGATTACATTGACAGATGTGCTGTCATTTGCCACCAAAGTAGTTCTGATCAAACTGACAAAGAATACTTTTATCATCAGATGATCACACATACACATGGAGTCTAGGTGATGGTGCAAAATGGGTTTTTTTCCCCCATCAAAACACCTGTCATTTGCAGTTTCTTTCCCTTTTATTCTTCCTATGGCTGCCTTCACCCCCTATTTTGTTCTACAGCTCTGACCTCCCTTAATTGCCAGCATTTAGCCCAGCCCTGGAGGGTGACATCAGATCCTTTAGAAACTGGTCTGAGATGAAAGGAGAAGAATTTAGATCTTTCTAATAAAACATCATAGTAAAAAAGAAAAAGCAACCTCACAGTCATTAATATTTACTTTGTTTCATAGCATAATTTCAATGTGTTTTACACTAACATTGTCTCTGTACTTTTCTCAGTTGTATCAATTACCCTCTCATGAAAGGGGTCACATATTTAGAAAGAAGAGAGCATGAGGCTCTTGTCTATAATCTCAGCACTTTGGGAGGCCAAGGCAGCAGGATTGCTTGAGCCTAGAATTCAAGATCAGCCTAGGCAACAAAATAATAATATTTAGCCATGGTGGTATTTGCCTGTGGTCCCAGCTACTAGGGGGCTGAGGCAAGAAGATCCTTGAGCTCAGGAGTTCAAGGCTGCAGTGAGCTCTGATAGTGCTGCTGTATTCCAGCGTAGAGTGTAACGAAGGAAGGAAGGAAGGAAGGAAGGAAGGAAGAAAGGGAAGGAGGGAGGGAGGGAAAGAAAAGAAAGGAAGGAAGAAAGAAAGAAAAAGAGAAAGAGGGAAAGAGAAAGAGAAAGAAAAAGAAAAAAGAAAGAGAAAAAGAAGGAATAAAGAAAAAGAGAGAGGGAAAGGGAAAGAGAAAGAAAGATGAAAGAAAAAGAAAGGAAGGAAGAAAAAGAAAAGAAAGAAAGAGGGAAAGAGAAAGAAAAAGGAAGAAAGAAAGAGAAAGAAAAAAGAAAAGAAAGAGAGAGGGATAGGGAGGGAGGGAAAAGAGAGAGAGAGAAAACTATGAGCTGTTAGATCATATAAAGTAAAATCTAATTTCAACCATTCCACTTTCCTATTTTTCCCCCAGCCCTGCTCATGAGAGTGTACAAATGAGAGTATGCATGAATGTATGCAAATGAGAACGAGACTGGCAAACTTCAGTCCTGAAAGGGGAGATAAGGAGAATAACAGGAAGGTGCAGTCTTTACCAGGAAGAGGAACATTTGTTTCTCAGACATAAGATGATGGAACAGAGAAAAGATAAAACACAAGGCCTAGAAAGACATCATGGTCAAGTAGTATCGTTAGGTGCACAGGCTCTGAAACCCAAACACCTAGATTTTAATGTGGAATACTCATCCTTCCTGGCTGTGACCTAGTGCAAGTTATCTAGATTCTATATATCTTAATTTTTCTCATCCGTAAAATAATTATAATAATATGTTCCTAACAGAGTTGTGGTACCAAGTAAATAAATTAACGTAAAGACTCTAGAAACGTGTATGATACATAGTTGTTGCTCAGGAAATGCTGCTAGCTAGTTATTATTACTTTAAAGTTGTGGTAGAAGCAAGTCAAAATAATTCAGATCTGGTGGTGGCCTTAATTTCAGTAGCAGGAAATGCAGTCGTTGACCAAGGAAATTGGGGCAGAGTGCCTAGCTTGAAGAGAGTGAGAGAAGTTTGAAACATCATCTATGGACTACAACTGACCCTCAACCCTAGATGTACCGTTAAAATTACATGAGGACCTTTTAAAGATACTGACATTTAGGATCCAACCTAGAACAATTGCGTGAGAATGCCTGGAGCGGGCTTTAAACTTGATCTTTAAGGGCAGCTGCAGTTGAGAATCAAGAAGTATTAGGAAACAAATAAATGAAAAGTTGTGAGCATAGAAAGAAAACATTTATGGTTATCCATGTCTGCTTTTCTTCATCGATTTCTCTACCAATCTTGCAGCTTTGTACTGGAAAGTCCAGATAGTGGGAGTAAGAGAAAAATAAAGAAACCATACATTCTCCAGCGGTAGGAAATATGCTGCTGAGACTGGGGAAGAATACAGAACTCAGTTTCCATCTGAGTAGAAAAGCCAGACCCAGAATAAGATGATGGACTTTGCAAATAGGTCTAGACAACGTATGTAGAGTGGGATAACACAAGGACATGGAGTGGCTTCTTCTCGGGGGAGGGGGGCAGTGATCAGAAAATAGTAGGCAGAGGGAAACTTCAGACCAGAGATTTTGGCTCTTGAGGATAGTGTGATTTCAGTGAAAACTAGTTTTAAGATGAATCCTCAAAACTGAGAACGGAGATAAAATAAAGAGGGTTATTGGAGGAAGTAAAGTGTACAGTCCTGAAGGATGTAAGTATGGGATGGAGAGGAGAGGAAGAGAATTGAAGTCATTGAAGGTAGAAGGAAAAGCTGATGCCTACTGCACAAGGTTAAGAGTTAGCAGCACTGAACAAGTCCCAGACACCCTATCTCACGTTAATACAAGATAATAAATATGAAAATACTTTGCAAATTGTTAATTTCTCTCCAGGAAAAAAAAAAAAGCGATATGCAGATTATTCACTCACTAAATACATACTAGCCAGTTAACAAAAGTTCGATCTTTTTTAAGCTTCATGTGTTTCGTGTTTAATCTGGGGGTAAATCTGGTTGTTTTATCCAGTATGTGAACACAGAAAAATGTAATTTAAAATTTAAACACGTTATTTCTCTTTTCATGCAAGAATTGAAATCTAAGTTTCTAAAATCAAAAAGGCTTTTAATGGACACTATTAATATGAAATATTAATAAGGAATATTAACCAGAAGTGGTAATTCCTGAATGACGCCAAAGGCAATTCTCGCCTTTATACTTTCTCCCATTCGACAGACATAATTTTCTTGTTTTTCCTTTTCTATCCTTCCTTTTGCCACAAACAACAAACCAAAACGTGAAACAAAACAAAAACTCTTCCTCCTACCAGCAGAGAGCGCCAGTGCCATGCGCGGCAGAAGCGTCGAAATGCTCAGCCTTCTCTGAGTTCTCACGGCCGAGAGCCAAACACGCCTAGCGTGTCCCAGCTGAGCATCCGTAGTTGACTTGACGTCGCTGAGCAACGGAAGAGTGGGCTGGATTTACGCTGAACGCCGGTGCGCGTGACCGCCCAGACGGAAGCGGAAGTGCCGGTGGCGCGCGAGTAGGAAGTGGTGATTCCCGAGTAGAGATGGCCGCGCTTGCTCCGCTGCCCCCGCTCCCCGCACAGTTTAAGAGCATACAGCATCATCTGAGGACGGCTCAGGAGCATGACAAGCGGGACCCTGTGGTGGCTTATTACTGTGAGTCTTTCCGAGTGACCGCGCCCCTCCTTTCCCAGTTACACTCCAGGGCCCACACACCTCCCGTGGTTCTTGGGGCATGTCCCGCCCCCCTAGTCCTAGACTTGAGCTTTGACCTCGAGCCTGCTCAAGGAACTCCCTGGATCCCCACCCTCTGTCTGTAGGAATCCCGAAGCACCATGGAGTCCACTGTTTCTCCTATCTTGTACTTAAATGCTCCAGTACTGACTACACAGGCTCTTGAACTGTGGAATACAGTCTTCCAAGGTCTTCTCTCTGTGTCTACACGCAAGAGCCTCCTGTCTCAAGCAGTAATCCTGAAAATAAGTTGAGTTAGGTTTGAAACGCAGGTGAGTGTCCGAAAGAAGTAGTGACGGGGATAAAAGGACGATAGACTAGTTGAAAACATAGTAATAAGTGAAAGTTATTTATGACAGCATGCAAGCTGAAGGAAAACTCTAAAACTCAAATGGTTAAATGGAGAGTATCTGCTACTAAATAAGCAGTTGAATCTGACCATTCCCCTTTCTCTACCACAGAGAATTTTTAGTTTTAACTTCTTTGAATAATAACTGCTGTTGAGACCTTTGAAAGCAATATTTTCATTTTGAGTGTGATACGTTTAATCTACAGTTTGATTTAAAAACAATATAAGTTAACTCTGCTCAAACTTGCAATGAGTAAAGGGAGTAGTTTTGTGTTAACTTTATTTTGTATTCTGTACTCTTTACTGCAAATAAAACAAGTAACTGAACAACTGTAATTCTGAAAAGGATTTTTAGAGTTGAGTAGTTCGATACAATACGTCTTTTATTGTGTATGTTGTAAGGTTAGCTAAAATCTGCTGTTATCCCTGCCGTACAGCAAAGGTACCCTGTTTCTCAAATGTGCAAAACCCTTTGAGACCTCCCATGTTCTTCACTATCTTCGAACGTGCACTTTTTTATAGC
This sequence comes from Saimiri boliviensis, assembly GCF_048565385.1. Classification (NCBI taxonomy): domain Eukaryota; kingdom Metazoa; phylum Chordata; class Mammalia; order Primates; family Cebidae; genus Saimiri; species Saimiri boliviensis. Next base: position 27,711,830 of record NC_133452.1, on the reverse strand, counting down.
CTTTGGCAAACTCCTCAAGATCTAACTCAAATGTCATGTCTTTTGTGGGCAGCAAATTGATTATTCTTTGTGTGTTACTTAATTTTGTTCAAATCTTCCAGCATTATTTCCATTTTACTCTTTCTTCAGTCTCCTTAAGGAGGATCCATATTTGTTCATTCTGTGTTTATTGAGCTACCTTTGTATCAAGCATTAGTAGGCCCTGTGACTATAGTTGCTGCATTTTTGGAGCTTACATGCAATGCAGGTACAGTGATTCAACAACCTAGTCTTTCATACTGAGTATTAAAAGCTTATAAAGACAAATAGAGCAAGGGAAAAGGAATAAGAGTTTCAGGAGTAGCAGTGGCAGGGAGTGCAGATGGAATTTCAGTTTCATAGTGGTCAGGGAACACTTCACTGAGATGACATTTGGGGAAAGAAAAGCCTGAAAGGCATGGCTTGCACTATCTGGGAAACAGTATTCTCCATAGAGGTTATAAAAGTCCCGAGGCAGAGGCTTGCTGAAAGCAGGAGCAAGCAGACTATTGTGACTGGAGTGAACGAACTTGGGAGTGAGGGGATAAGGACAAAGAGTTTCTCATCCCTAGAGGAAATTCTTGTCCCTGGTCCCTGTATAATGTATTTTTGTGACAGACCAAGGACTCCTTATTTACTGTTGTCCTCTCCCTCTTGGTGGTTTTTTTTTTTTTAACCTAATTCAGTTTCCTTTGTTTAAAAATATAATATAAACTCTCAACATGACATTTCCTAAGGTTGCAGCTCTGCTTGTCCAGCCTCATAGGTAAGCTTGAAATAGTTGTCTGTAAGTTAGCTTTACACTTTTGTAGAGCCTTTCAGCCCGTGCAGTCTGGTTTTCTTGCACAGTATTTCACCGAAACTGCTCTCATCAGTTTTACAAAGAAATACTTTTATTGCTCAGGTGACACTTAAAAATATTGGTTATGAAACAGGTGCATATAAAAGCATATATAATGTGCAGACAGTTAAGGAATAATAAAATGAACACTAATATGGTCACCACATTTGATGTTATTAAACTTTTTAATTTTTGACAATCTGGTGGGTGTGAAATGGTAGTGTCTCATTGGAGCGAAATTTGCAATTCTCTGAGCCTAAATGAGGTTGAGCATCCTTTCATATGTTAATTAACCATTTGTGATTCGATTTTGAAATTCTTGTTTATTGCTTTTGCCCATTTATCTATCACAGTCCTGTCTTAACGTTAAATGTTAATCCTTTGTTATATGTGTTGTAAATATCTTCTCTCACTTCAGTTTGATTTTTCACTATGAAAACCTTTGGTGTTCAAAAGTTCTTAATTTTAAAATGTGATCAATTTATGAATCTCTTAGTATTTACTTTCTGATTTTGTATATTTCTTTGGGACTTTGGCTTTCAAAATCTATAGATAGGTGTTTTTAATTAATTTTGGAAAATGTTCTCTACTATTATTTGTTCAAGATTTTCTTCTATCTCTGTTGCACTTCTCCATTTAACTTCCTTGTCTCTTGATTCTGTCATATTTTTTATCTCTTTGTCTTTCTGTGCTGCATTCTGTGTAATTTCTTGAAGTCTGCCTTCACCTCCCTATATCTTATTGTTTAACCCTCTTAGTGAATTTCTACTTTTATTTTTTATATGAGTGTTCTCTTTTTGTTTTCATATTGGCCTGGCCATTTCTGATAGTTTCTTGTTACTGATATTTTTAAACACACTATTTCTTTGAACACATTAAATGTATCAGTTTGTAGTTGCTGATTGATACCTTCTGTAGCTGCTATATTTGTGGGTCTGATTCTGCTTTTCAACAGAACACTGCTCATAGTGACTTCTTTCCTTACAATTGTGCACTAGTCATGCTAGACCATTGCTCTTCAAACTGGAGTAGGTGAGTAATTCCAAAGGAATCAATTTTCCAATTCTTAACTTCCATGTTTTCCTTCCAAAAACTGATCTTGACAAAGCTCCTGTGGCCAGGGTAGTAAAGTATTATAATACGCTGCTTATCTTTTCTTATATCCCATTCACAATTGTCTTTCTCCCACTTTAATGCAGAAGATCATACTCTCATGCATCCTGAGATGCATACATAAAATGCATCTCAGGATGCATTTTTTGTGTTGTATTACCTTGAAAGAGAAGGTGAAAAATCCTCAAGTGTGTCCAGACAAAAGAGACAGTTCAAATTCCTGGTGTTAGTGAAGCTTCCGTTAATTAAGACAGTGGATAGACCTTCCTGTCTTTCCTGGTCTTACATAGAAGAAAATCAGCCAGAACAGAGAATAAACGTTCATTCGGAGTTTGAGACCAACCTGACCAACATGGAGAAACCCTGTGTCTACTAAAAATGCAAAATTAGCCTGGTGTGATGGCATATGCCTGTAATCCCAGCTACTTGGGAGGCTGAGGCAGGAAAATTGCTTGAACCCAGGAGGCTGAGGTTGCAGTGAGCCAAAATCGCACCATTGCCCTCTAGCCTGGGTAACAAGAGCAAAACTGTCTCGGGAAAAAAAAAAAATGCTAGGCATGAAAAGCTCCAAAAGAGCATTCTAATTTGGGGGGAAGTGCGTGGAACTTTGTATAAGGGGGATGCAGGGAGTCACCTGGAGTTTGTCTCTTTTTAAGAACAGTTGGTCAGTGGATCTCAGAAGAGGGAGGAGTTACTCTGGGATATTAGCAGCCATTATTTGGTCATTTTGGATTTTATCAAGACGGTGAGGAGGAACAGTTTGGGGCCAAGGTCATGTGCAAGAAGATGTGAGGAAGATTAGCTGTAGGGACAGGGACATGGAAGGACCACAATGCGAAAAAGCTCAGTATTTTAGAGTCTTTTACATTTTACATGTATCTGTTAAGGGTAATACCTCATATTAAAAACAGTCTTGTGTTGCAGTATTCTGAATTCTTAAAATGATAAAAATTTTCATAAAATGACCTTACCGCCTCATTCTACATTTATTATTAAAGAATACCATTCCTGGGTTAAGAGCAAAACAAAAGAACAAAGGAGAAACACTGAAGGTTAGAGTACCTTGTTTCATCTAAACAGGCTCCTGCAAGGCTCTGCAGCTTATTGCTATTTTAGAATTAGAATTAGAAATAAAATGGGTGCATGAGTTGACATTCCAGTTGTAATATTAAGTTGTATTTCTCTGAAAAAGTAACTCTTACTTGACTGATTGGTTTGGCATTAGCAACTGACATTGCCATTTAAATAGTATGGTAGACATTCTCTTTAAACTAAATGAGCTAAAATCTTCAGCTCTGAGGTTTTTTGTTTTGTTCTTCCTGAAGTACATGTAAAACAGATGATAGATAAAAACCTTAATTTTTTTGTTAGTTTGTTTGCTGAGGGATGTTGGGACTAGTATTTCAAGTTTTCCCAACCGTTCTGTGTCCTACAATAAATTAGAAGGCTCTGATTGAAAGAAGATGATGAATCTTTATATTTTTGCATAAATCACAGGAATTGAGAAAATGAATAACTAATGATGGGGTAACAAATCCATTTCTAATTTTTAAACAAATTTTAAAGTGGGCCTAATTTAATTGTCAGCTTAAAAATTATTTAAAATATTTGATAACAAGTGATTATATGGATTTTAGCTTAGAACCCAGAAAAAATTTAAAGAATTTGATGATTTTACTGGGCCAAAATTTATTCCATTGTCATTTGTTTCTTTATATGAATTTGGGGGGGGGGGAGGATTATTTTTTGTGAATTTAATTCGTAAAAGTAAATAGCAATAGAACCCCAATAGTCTCCTCTGCCTCATTATAGTAATAAATAATATTAATGCGTAAATATTTGATTTAATTCATAAGATGCATTGCCAATAAAATATTACATTTTATATTTAATGATTATTGAAATGTATATTATTTTTGTTTTGATCAATTATGTATTGTAACAATTGCATAGATCAATTTTGAAAGAAAATTTTAACACTTAGCACTGTATTTCGCAGGAAATTCTGTACAAATTTGAATTTCAATTTTCAGTGTTTTGTGCCTGAGAAATGTGATACGTCAATCAAGTGAAGACTTGAGCATAGAAATCTATTTCTTTATAGTGAAATTCTTTAGGCTAGGTAAATGCAAATATGGGTTAAAAGAAAAAAAGAACAATGTAAAATTTCTGACTCTTGAAAAAGAACTCTTTATATTTTAAAACATGATGAATATTAAGTTACTGTATTTTAATTTGAAAGATATAATTTTTAGATGTCAATATTTGATGTAGTATAGAAATCACATTTTTTGTACCTGTTTAACCTTCTCATGGAAAGGTGTAGACATCAGCAAAAAAACGTGTTAAGGGATACATTTCTATGATCTTTGTGCACATAAGAGTTTTATAAATTGCTAGAGCAAGGAAACATTTTTTTCTGAGAAAAAAAAACTCAAGATTATTTTGCTAAACTGCTTGCTGGTTCATAAAAGCTCCATAGGCTATGTGCTGCCCTCTGCCAGGAATCCTTCTGCATTCCTATTAATTTGACCAACGTACTGACTTAGTACAAATTTTGCTTCCCACAGATTATTTTTCATGACCTCATAAAGATGATCTAGAAATTGTTCTTGTCTGCCCCTCATCACATGTGTCATAAAAATCTATTTGCCTTTCAACCTTGATTCTCTTGGAGGACAGGGATTGTCGTCTTTTTTTTTTTTTTAACTTAACTACCTGGCACATAAATGGAATTTCAAAATTCTTAATGAATGCCTTCTCTCTAAATATTATTAATATTTCACTAAAATGTAAACTCTGTGAGAACAAGAAGTATGTCTTATGATGATCATTGAATCTGTAACTCCTAATATATTATCTAAGAAATGGTAGCCTGTAAAATTTACCTGTTGTTTGAATACAGTAATATATAGCTTTTGTCTTTTTAACATTCTACCACTAATCAATGACAAATTATAATGGAAAAAATTCCCAGTATCATGTATAACACATTACCTTGCTATGTTTATAATAAATTTTAGATTGAGTCATAGGTGATATTATATCATATACACCTCGTGCCCTCTTTTTTCTAGTGTTTCTATCATTTCCAAAAATGATTTACTTCTGACCTTAATGGGAATTCTCCAACATTTTATCACTTTTTAAAATTACCTTAATATTCCTACATTTCGAAGTTGTTTGATCTTTTGTTTTCTTTTTAAATCAGGAATGAATGTTGAAATAAGGTATATCCAATTACTTTTGGTCGTCTTTGGAAATGCTAATAGGCTTATTGTTTATGTGTTTGAACTTTTTAATGTAATAAGTAGCAGCAAAATAGTAAATTTTCTCATCTTTCTAGAAACTGAGGGATGATTATTTCCAGAAACACCCCTCAGTTTCTGGAAAGAATTTCATTAGTTTTTGCTTTTTTTCCCCATTAATCTTTTTATTTTGAAATAGTTCTAGGTTCATGTGCAGCACATGTCGTTGTAAGAAATAATGCAGAGAGATTCTTTGCACCGTTTATCCAATGTCCCCCTATGACAATATCTTGCAAAACTGTAACAGACCATAACCAGAATATTGACATTGCTACTTCACCAGTTTATTCAGGCTTCCTCAGTTTTACGTGTATTTGTTTGTATGTATATATTTACTTCTAAACAGCTTGTCAAGTGTAGATTCCTGTACCCAGTACCATAGTCAAGATAGAAAATAGTTAAGAAGAATTCCCGTTGTTGTCCTTTTATTAATATAACCTACCTTCTCCCTTTCACTACCTCACCACCATCCCCTGGTAGCCAGTAACTTGTCCATTTCTAAAATTGTATCATTTAAGATGTGCTGTTAATTGAAATCATACATAAGCTTTTGGGATTGGCTTTTTCACTTGGCATAATCTCTGGAGATTGTCCAAGTTTGTTCCTTTTTTAATGCTCAGTAGAATTCCAGGATATGTGTATACCACAGTGTAACAGTTTAATCATTGAAGACATTTAAGTTGTTTCCAATTTGTGACAATTATGAATAAAGTGAGTATAATACATAAAGTTTTTGTGTGACACTGGTTTCCATTTCCCTGGGATACATGCCCCCAAATGCAGTTGCTAGATCATGTAGTAACTGCATATTTAGTTTTATAAGAAACTGTCAAACTGTTTTCAAGAGCGACTGTACCATTTTACACTCTTTTTGGCAACACATGAATGATAAATAATCCAGTTGCTCTTCATTCTCACCAACATTTTGTGTCACTATTTTTTATTTTAGTCATTCTTAATAGGTACAGTGATACTTCATTGTGGTTTTAATTTTCATTTCCCAGATAGCTAATAAATTTGAAAACCTTTTCATGTGCTTATTTACCATATGTGCATCTGCTTCAGTAAAATGCCTTCATGTTTTTGTTCATTATTTTTATTTTTGAGTTTGAGCGTTCTTAATATATTGTAGTTATGTTATCATTTTGAGATTTTCAATAACCGTTATGCTGGTTTCTTAGATATTCTTGAGAAAATTACTTCTTTTTTCCTCAAATGTGAGTTGGGTTAAAAGGCAGCAGATTTATTGCTTCCTTTAGATTTAAAAAAATTATTGATACAGCAGAACTTTGTGCTTTTGAGAGAAGTTATATTTCTCAATTTCTTCCATTAGAAATATTTTTTCCTTTTGAGCCAATGTTGATTGATATATTAAGAGTTTTCTAGGATATCTTTCATTTCAATTGTATTTTGAAATATATTAGCTAGAAGTTAAAACTTAGTTTTTTTCTTTCACATCTCTCATAATCAACCAATCATGAAAGTTTTAAAATTGTGTTTATTTCTTCATTTTCTCTGTTACTATATCCTCACCTTTGACATTCTAAGCTAATGTCATAGCTTTTCAGTTTTTGTTTCCAACAGGGAATCCCTGTTGCCACTAGAATGATCAACTTCTAATGCTTGGTGAAAATAATCCATGGAGTAGACTGTGAACATGTAGAAATTGTATGTGACACAAACAGTACAAATTAACAAGTACTGTATTAGGAAAAAACATTTCCAGTAGACAAGTGGCAAAGGGCCAATATCCCTGATATACAAAACACTCATAAATATCCCTTAAAAATAAAAAAAATCCACATAGATTAAAACTATGTACATACATATTTTTAAAGGAGGGAATGCTTAGCATTCCCTCCTTAGCATTCATTAGCGTTCATCCTAATTAGTAATAAATTAAATTAAAATGGCATAACAATTTTTGACTGTAAAAAAATGTTTCAGCACAAATGAGTATGTCGTCAGATCCTTGCTGACATGGCTGTGTGATTGGCACCAAGTTTGGAAAGCATTTTGATAAGTTGTAAAGTATCTAATTCAGTAATTCCAATTTGGGGAAACTTGTGTTCAGGAAATAATCATACATTTAATAAGACTTTTATGCACAATTTCCTGAATAATTATTTATTCATTTGTGATAAGCTCAAAATAACCTAGAAATGTATCATTATGGAAATGGTTACATAAATTATGTTATATCAACTGCATAGAAAGTAATGTAATTGTTTAAAAAGTACAAAGTATCTTTTATAACATGGGGAAAAGTTTATATGAAAGTGTAGGATACAGAATTCTACATGCAGTTCCATATGTCGATCTGAAGAAATCTTTGTCTTTAGTGACCCCTTATGATTTGAACTCTGAATCATCTTTTGTAATTTTAATCAAATTAGTTTCATTTTGTTATTAGAACGTTAGGCACTTTGTGTTGTCTCCAAGCCTTTTATCATTCTACTTTCTCTGCCTTGATGCCTTTTCTCTTCCCCATCACACTCCCTCTATTTTTATCCTTTGGGTACTAGTTGAATGTCACTTTTTCTAGGAGGACTTTTCTTCAGTCTCCTAGTTTTAAGGTGTTTCTTCTCTTTGTTCTTTGCACCTTGGTGTAGCTTTACCTTAATTGCTTTTTCATTTGCTTGTCTTTCTTCTAGACTGTAAACTCAGGAAGGTTTACACTGTGCTGCCAGTCTTTATTCATTTACTGTGCCTGGTAGTGCTAGGCCACTAGAGATATTTACATAATATATGGGTGCTCAAAAAATGTTAGCCAAATTGACCTAAATTTTAAGGCAGTTATGGTCCCTGGAGGGAAGTATGGCCATAGAGTAGTCACCAAATAGGGAAGACAGACAACTAGCATTCATGTAGCTGATTGGCATTTGTAACAATGCTTTCTTGCAAGATGTCTGATTTGATTTGATCCTCATAATCTTTCTAGTCATTCTGTTACTAAGTGATAGAACTAGGACCTGAACGACCAAAGTCAGATGAAAAAAACGGTTGAATGAAAAATTGTTGGTGGTAGCTAGTAATTAGAGAACTATTTATTGAGTGAGCAACAGAGTGAGGACAAAGGAACTAGTATAATCAGTGACAAAAGAAAAAGGCAAAAAGCCGGTGAAATAATCTGGGAGTCCCCAAGTGGGGAGTGGAAATGAGGAAAATGCTTTCTGTGAACAGTATGTCTCTGAGCTTTATCTCTATACCTTAATGAAGCCAGAAAATATTTGAATATTTACTAAAAGTGGCACTATTCGATAAATATTTTCATTCTGCCAGGTTTGATCCTGTAGATAAAGCTAAACTCGGAACTTTCCCTTTCCTTTTTCAGTTAGTCCTGAGTAAGTAAATGTATACTATTTCAAGATTCAATTTTTGAAGTTTCCTCTAGGGGGTGACATTGTAAAGTTAATAGACTCAGTGAAAGTACATACATGGTCATAAGAGTCTTCATTTGTTTTTATCATCATTGGAAAATTAAATATAGTACAGTTGATCTGGAAGTTGTAAATATATATAGTTATTTCACTTTTAAGATGTTACAGGACATACAAGAAAATTTTAATTTAGTGTAAATGCTAAATAATAATGGATTTCTTTATTGATAGATGGTAAACTACATGAATACTAGCATTAATAATCATACTTGCTCACGCCTGTAATCCTAGCACTTTGGGAGGCTGAGGCGGGCAGATCATGAGGTCAGAAGTTCGAGACTAGTCTGGCCAATATGGTGAACCCCATCTTTACCAAAAATAAAAAAATTAGCTGGGCATGGTGGCACATGCCTGTAGTACCAGCTACTCAAGAGGCTGAGGCAGAAGAATCACTTGAACCCAGGAGATGGAAGTTGCGGTGAGCCAAGATCACACCAGCTGCACTCCAACCTGGGCAACAAAGTGAGACTCTGTCTCAAAAAAATAAAAATAAAATAAATCATTTGCCTCTTATTATTTTTTGTTATGGTTAATCACATAGAAATTGGATTTTAAATTTAGACTATTTTACTAAACCAATAAAAAGAAGCGGTCCTTTCAGTCTTTACTGGTTCCCGAATGATAAACTAGAGTCTGTATTCTTACTGCCGGAGTACTTACTTTTTTTTTTTTTTAAAGTAAACTTAGGATTCTTGACTATAGCAATGACAGTAAACACACAGAATACTGGACCACTGATTTATCCGTTAGGCTTCCATTCCTTCTATGTTTGTTTTTGTGAACATATATGCAAACATGGATTTTATTTTGTAAAAATTTCATTAATACTTTCCTTTTCGAGTAATATTAACTCATTTTATATCTCTTTAGAATAAACTGTAAAGTTGAAGGGGCTATAGAGTCAAATAACGCATTCTTAACTTTCATTTCTTTTTAGGCATTCATAGAATTTTAGCTTAATTCATACAAGTTTAAGCATCTTTTATGAGGTTTTTCTTCTATGACAATTGTATTTGGTTGTTTAAAGTGGAAGCTTATATATTCTTGAACAGCCAAGGATTATGTATAGTAGGTTTCAATAACCATTCTTGATGTAAGTTTCTATTTTCACTTAAATTCTTCATTGAGCTGTTGCATTTGCATTTTTTATATTTATTTTTCTGTGGCTTGTCAAGTTTTTATGTTTCTACTATTTGGGGTTTTAACCTCAATTTATTATTGTTTCTGTTTGGTAATACTGTTGACATCTTGGAGGAGCAATTCATTGTTGTCAGGACTGCCCAGTACATTTCAGGATATTACTCTTTTAAATGTTAATAGTACCCCCAACATTACATTTTAAAATAGAAAAAAAAAAAGCCTCCACACTTTTGTAGATCCCTCAAGAGGCAGTATAATTGAAAATCTAAATTCCTGTCATTATGGGAAGTTTATATTATGTAACTGTTAAAGATATATGGAGTTATATTTATTACAGAAGATGCTGTAACCCACAGCATAATGTAAAAATGAAGGGAGCAAACAAATTACATGTTGCCATGTATGTCAGATTTATGGTTATGTATTTTATGTGTGTGTATGAAGAGAGACATCTTGCTTGATGCGAGGTACAGTGACTCTGGAGCCAAACTGCGCCTGAGTCAAGTCTAAACCTATCATTTATGGTCTGCATGACCTTGTGAGCTTCATATACTCAGGATAATAGTAAGATCAACTTCACAAAATTTTTTGATGGATTAATCCATTTTTTTTTATTTTTAGATGACCAAATTAGTACATGACCCATGGTGATTACTTATTTAACATTGGTTATGATGAAGGTTATTACCCCAGTTCAGTGTGATCTTGTAGATAGTATATTGCTGGGTCTTAAGTTTTTATCTAGTATAACAACCTCTGCCTTTTAATTGCAATGTTCAAAACATTTATAATTAATAAGTCTGTTTGGGTTTAAGTCTTGCTATTAGTTTTCTATTTGTCTCATTTGTTGTTTGTTTCTTCTTTCTCCTTTTTCTGCCTTTTTTATAATCAGAGTTTTTCTAGGATTCTATCATACCTCCACTGTAGAGTTACTAGATACTTCTCTTCTATTTTTATAGAGGTTGCTCTAGAATGCTTACAATAACTTAATCAGTCTGCTATACCCCCTAACATATAAGGAAAGATCTTTGCTGTTTTTTCCCGTCTCGTGTCCTTTGCCTATAGTTGTCATACATTGTACCTATATGTATACCATAAACCCTATGTTTTTATTTTATTTTTTAACTACATCAAAGAAATTTATAAAATGTAAAAATACAAATTTTTATATTTTGCCTCATAAATATCATTTGCAGTACTCATCAAAATCCAAGTTTTAAATACGGTATTGGTTGAGAACGGTGGCTCACGCCTGTAATCTTAGCACTCTAGGAGGCCAAGGTGAGTGGATCACTTGAGCTCAGGGGTTCAAGACCAGCCTGGGCAACATGGTGAAACCCTGTTCTACCAAAAAATACCAAAAAAAAGAAAAAGAATTACCTAGACGTGCTGGCAAATGCCTGCACATAGTAGTCTCAGTTACTTAGGAGGCTGAGGTGGAGGGATCACCTGAGCCCAGGAGGCAGAGGTTGCAGTGAGCTGGATAATGCCACTGCACTCTAACTGGGCAACAGAGCAAGACCCCGTCTCAAAAATTTTATAAACTACTTTGGGTAATTTATATTTTAATGTCCCGGAGTTTACTAAGCTTTTCTTTTTTGGTGTCTATACTATTAATCCTATCCAGTGAGTTTTTCCTTTCAGATGTTGTATTTTTTACCTCTAGAACTTTCATTTGGATTCCTTTGTGTATGTTCCATTTCTCCTTTCTATTCATGGTTTTCTTTATATGCTTTCTATAGTTTCCTAGTATATTAATGTAATCATCTCCTGTTTTTATTATTTTGTCATTGTTTGATCTGCTCCTGTTGGCTTATATTTTTTCTTGTGTATCACATCTTTTTATCTGTTGGCCTCTTTAGTAATTTTTGACTGGCGGTAGAACATTGTAAATTTTACATTCTTGAATGTGTGGAGTTTGTGGTCTTTCTTTGAAGGTATTCAGTCTGGCCAACAATGAAGTAATTTGGAATTCAATTTAATTCTTTTGTGTATTGTTCTTTGTTTGTTTGTTGGCTTTTTGGGGTAGGTCTAAAGTAGCCTTTGCTCTAGGGAGAGTTTAACATCACTATCAAAGTATGCCCATCTTGGACTCTCTACCCAGTATAATACATAGGACTCTTCACTCTCTCTGGTTGGAACTTGAATGCTTTCTAGCCTTGTATGTGCACTGGGAACAATTAAGCTTATGGAACAGGTTCTGTTCATTCTTGGCCTTGAGAAGGTTTCCCCTGCACACCATATGTTAGTATTGAGCTGAGTCTTCAGGTTATCCTTATGCAGATTTCTCTTTTTTTTCCTGCATAGCTCCCTTCTCTTCAGAACTCTGCCCTTAATGTACAGCTGCCTCAGTCTCCCTGAATTCACTCCCGTGTGTTTTTTTCAACTCAGCTAGAGGACTGTTCTCTGCTTGGGACCCCTCTCCCTGGGCCTTAGTTTGGAGTGTGCCTCCTGGCAGCATGCCACCTCATTTGTTTCCTTTCTGCAGGTATCATGGTCTTCTTCTGTCTGTTTCTATTGTCTGAAAATTTATTTCATATATTTTGTCCAGTTTTTTTCTGTTTACAGTGGGATGATAACCAAAATTACATCAAGGCTAGAAGTAGGTATCTGTGTTCTTAACAATCAGATCATCACTTAGTGTTTGCGTGTGTCAGCACAATGCTAACATCCAGAATCCCGGTGATTATTTGTTTAATCTTTGGACAATGAAAAACCCAGATATTCTTACCCTTTATTTTGATTTTCATTACATCAAATAACAGGAAGTCAGGAGTGGCTGACTTTTTCTTAAAATTGCTGTTATGATAGGAGTTCCAAAAGTATTTATTTTATGAAGGGATAAGTATAGTAAAATATTCTTTATTCGCAGGCATTCGATTATGCTTACTTCTTTTTTCCCTTTCTTTTTGGTCAAATTGTGTGCATAAATTATTTTTATTCAATTTGGAAAGTAGATAAATTTTATATAAAAACTGTATAATAATCTTTGACTCAGAGATACCTTCACAAAGGATAATACTAACCATATAGTAGATATCTGCATTATACCTAGAAATAGAATAACATTAAGTTCTATTTTTTGGAATAAAATTTTCTTTTTCTCAATATATTCTATTGAGTGCCACATTTTTTAACCTGTTAGAGCCTCACTCCTCACAATTGCTTTTATATCTTCTTGCATGTGTTTATATCATGCATTTTTCATGTTTTTATGTTCTTATGGATAAGCATGGGTATGTTTGAATGTTAATGTTCAAATTCTATGGAACTTTGAATTGCACATACCTTCAGAATTAGTGAATGTTTGTTTTCTAAATGACTTACATTAAATTAAAGTCAAGTTGGAAAGTATTTAATCCTTTTGCAAATATGCATCATTACTCATCAAATAATATTTATTTATTAAAATAAACACATTTCCTTTATGAAATAAATCAAATATATTTTCTTATAAATGATTTCAGCTGCATGTTTATTTGTTCTGTTTTTGTAGGTATTTTCCATGTTAGACATTAATTTTTCATCATATTGCTGCTGCTAGAATGAATTGCTTGTCTCAGAGTTCTTTATGAAAGAGATCCTTTTTCATCCCTGTGGTGAATAGATATGTTAGTGTACTTAAACTGAGTTTTCTTAAGTGAATTCAAGATCTTTTCCTTTTTATTAACAGTAGAAAATGTATCTTATGGTAAATTTTTTGTACTTAAGAATTCTAAACAACATAAAGTATTCAGAAATAGAAAAGCCAGACCAATTTTTGTCCTAAGTATTTGAATGCTGAGAGGACCCAATTCTTCAGTTGAAGATATTACCATATAATAATGTCCTTAAAATTGCAAAGACTAAATATGCACACAAACTAAGAAAAAAAAATGAATGTAGGCCAAGCTAATTAAACTATATTATATTTACACTATATTTAACTATTAGCTGTCTGGATTAGGTTAACTTCTAAAGGACAAGAAATGGATAGTTTATATTTGTATTGTGAAGAGGATGATAATGTGTGCTGGATTAATTTTCTGCATGTTTGCTTAATGGTTAAATCCTTAGATGGCTGTCACTAAAGCCAAGCACAATCTAAGGAATCAACTTCATTTCTTAACTCTCTGGGCTGTTACCTATATTTCTTTCCAAAATTGATCTATCAAGTAGCTGACTCTGCTCCATGAATGGTAGGCCTCACATAGTGTTCACTACTATGGTTTAAAAAAGGGAGACAGAAAGACCTGTGGGGAGATGACACTATCGGTACCATCCTTCAAATTATCATTTTATCATATTGGCCAGTGTACATTTAAATCGTGAATAATTACCTGATGTGTATGTATGTTTGAGTAAGGTTGTTGTTTAGAGATTGAAGTGTGTTTCAAATAGTCAATTGGGATGTTGCAAAAGCAATTATTAAGCCCATTTAAGATTGATAATTACATTTGTAATGATGACAATCTGTCATCAGTCTCTGCTGGTTGGATGCAGGTATAGAGAAAGAGGATAGTTGGGTTTATATATGAGAATGCTTTTGCCAGAGGGATGTAATAAAAAGATTTAGAGGTAGAAGGAAATAGTAAAATAAAGTTCTTAAAATCTATTGTAACATCAAAGCTAGTTGCAGAAGGAAGTTAAAGGGGAGAAGACTGATCTTAATGAAGAAGTTATAAGAAGTCAGTGAATTGGAAACCTGTAGTAATGTGCATAGTTGAATGTTGGAAGAAGAGGAGATTATGATTAGAGAGTGTATTGATTTTCGCAGTAGTTTAAGATGGTAATTTAATGATAGAATGACCAGTGAGTGAAAGAGAGCACATAAAATTGTTGGACGTCAGGGGTCAATAAGAATTGAGAACATGGGCTGTGTTTACATTATAATTAGATTTACTTGTATGTTGCAGAAAATCCAGAGTAACAATAGCTAAGTAAAATAAAAATTTACTCTTTTGTTTAAAGAAAGTCTCATGTTGACAGTACTCTGTGCTAGTGTACCAACTCCATTAAGTCATCAGGGACCCCAGCTGATTTTCCAGTTTCAAATCTACCGGCCAGCACATAGTTACTATTTCCAGGGTTGCCTTGTAGCCCAAGATAGGTACGAGGGCTTCAGTCATCTGGTAGTCAGATTTGACTACCTACTATTCTAGGTAGTCAAGAGGAAAAAAGGGAGAGGGTCTGCAAGATATTTCCCTGCTGTCATTCCCCCTTTTACAGAGACATTACGGAAGTCTTTCCTAACTATTTCTGGGTATGTAATATTAGTCTTGGTTACATGGCTATATTTTGCTGTCAGGAATACTGGAAAATGTATTCTTTTGGCTAGGTACATTACACCTTCTTAGTAATATAGGATCTTGCCATTCCTAAGGAGGTATGTGAGAGAATTTTTTGTTTTAAGTTACTAAAGAGGGTTGCGAGTATAGTAATTTCTTCAAGTGACATCTGCTTTTAGTTAAGACAGAGGAAAAGATGGAACCAGAAAATGTAGAAGAGTATGCTGATAAAAAGCAGTGGTTCCAGGGGATTTTGGAAGAAGGCATGGGGGTGTGGGGAAGAGGCATGGGCTGGGTTGGGGCAAGAAAACATAGTTCATAGTTGAGAGGAGTGAGGATGCCATAGAGCAGCGATCCTCAACCTTTTGATGACCTATCCATATGAGTTAAAAAAAATTAAACACAGATCTTCAATATATTATGTAAATTATGAATTACATTTACATATTGATGTACTAATACTGTATTATTAAAGAGATATATAAAATAGAAATGTTTTAAGAATTAGATAAAATATCAGTAGAAATGCTAATATTTTATTTTCCATACTCTAGCCAATTATTTTGCCAATCCCTGGGATCATATGGATCTTAAAGGCCTGGCTAGCTTCAGTATAGCTTAGGGTAGTGACTCTCTTAGGGGAATATGAGCAACCTGGCATGGAACTGATCCTACTTACTACTAGAAGCATCCTCTTAAAAATAAGAGAAAGTATACCTAATATTCTTTGGGAATTTTTAGCAATACAGTAAACTTAAATTTGAGGGGGAAAGAGCATGTTAAGATTTATAGATATTACCTTATAAGAAGATAACATTTGATCTGAGATCAGATTAGCATCCCTTTGTATGTCAAAGTGATCTCCAGTGCTAGTTTGTGTGCAGTGAAAGCAATGTGCACTACACTGGGTAGCAGTTAATCTTAGTGACACTTTTGGAACTGTTTTTTTCTCTCCTTAATACCTAGATGGATCAGTTTCTTAAAATTGATACGTGGTTTTTATATTGAGATAATATGAGATAGCCCTAAAAGCCTAAGCACTAAAAAACAGTTCCTTTGGATAAAACCATTAAAATTTAAAACCCACAGATACAATAGATAGGAAACTGTTTCATGTGTATATTAATTTTTAAAGAGAATTTTTGACATGTAAACATAATTGAATTGGAAATTCTGAGAGTAACAGATAATTCACTTTGTTATAAAGCTCTAGTAAATTAAACAATGATAGACTCATAGAATAACACACCAGGAAAGGCAGTATGTAGAATTGGGCCCTATTATCCCATGGAAACTTAATATATGATAATGAATGTTAAAAATGACATTTAAATTAGTAGGACAGAATGAGCTGTTCTTTCATTCATGTGTTTATCTATTCAGAAAATGTTTATCAAGGGCCAACCACTATCCTAGATGCCAGGGATACATCAGCAAACCAAATAGACTAACATCCTTGTCATCATGGAATGTAAATTCTAGTTAGGGTAGAGATAGGATAAATGCATAGAAGATTCCATTTGGTGGGGGAACGTTATATCTCTGCTTCGTACTGTATAAAAAATGGCTACAAGTCAGTTTGTTTAAAAGCAAACCAATTTAGCAGATTATTTTATTTTGATAGCTAACCTTAATTCATAAAGGAGAGTATAGAGCTATTCAGTAAATATCTAATAGTTTTTTAGTGGTTAGGGAAATTTAAAATCAAACAGTGAGATAGCACATTCATTCTTCAGATTGATAGGAATTTAAGTTTAATAAATTCTGGCGAGTTTAGGCAAAATGAGTGTTTGTGTATGTTGCAGATACAACTGTGTATAGATACTTTTTGTGGGGGTGGGGGGGCAATTTAAGAGTAGCTCTCAAAATGAAAAATGTACAGAGACTATGACCCAGGAATCTCACCTCTTGGTTCCCAGGGAACTCTTGCATTATCACAAGGAGATGTTTTGCAACATTCAAGAGTTTTACTATCTTCATTCAAAAACTTTTCTTGCTTTATGCACATTACTTACCATGAAAATTTGAGAGCTACCTAAATATGCTTTCGTTAGTATGATACATTCATACTGTAGAACATAGCACTGACACAGATCTCCAGGACATACTGTTGAATGTAAGAGATGAATTGCAGACATTGTATGTATACATCAGTGGTAACAGCAATTACCATCAGAACTGTTCACAGTTCTTATTACTGGGAAAGTTAACTAAAATTGTGATGTCAGCTCTTTAAGTTCAGCCTTATCTGAGTTGTTTTTATTAACTTTTTAAAGAAAAGGTATATTTATTCAAAGAGAGTGTACATAAAATTACGATACCAGTTCTTCCTGTAAACTTCGGTTCAAGTCTCATTTCCCACTCTCCCAGCCCATTTTGTATATTTTGTCAGTATCACTTATTTGACATTTGGCAGGTACTCTTGTATATATAATTGTTTGCTGTGTGCTCTGTCTTAACAGGTAAATTATAGGTGCCTTTAACACCTTAGGACTTCTGTAGTCCTTTTTTTGTTTGTTTTTAAACATAATGCCAAAAGAGAAGGCCTTACTTGGTGTGTGTGTGTATATATATATATATATATATATATATAATTATGGATGTCTTCTATTCTTTGGATAATATTTTTGTGCTTTTTAGGTTTCTAACTTCCATAGTAAATTGGTTTTATTTCTGAATTTACTTGAGTTTTACATAACTTACTAGCAATTATATTTTAAACACTCATAAACATGGATGTTTAAAAATGAAATTGTCCAAATTATCTTAACTTTTCTTTCTAGGTCGTTTATACGCAATGCAGACTGGAATGAAGATTGATAGCAAAACTCCTGAATGTCGCAAATTTTTATCAAAGTTAATGGATCAGTTAGAAGCTGTAAGTTAAACGCTGATCATTTATTTTCTGATTATGGTTAAAATACCATTTTATTCATTTGCCTGTCTGTGTTGTCATTTTAGTTCTTTCCCTGGGCAACAATCAACAATGCTATTACACCTGAGGAAAAACTAGACATAATTTTTTTTCATTTATTTGCTGTATACTTCCAGAGGAATTATGAGTGTTAATTAAAGTATGTTCAAATACCATTATATTTTGTTCCAAATTATTATAGATGGCCTTTGACTCATCGTTTTGTAAGTAAAAAGCCCTTTCTTTCTTTTTTTCTTTTTTCTTTTTTTTCCAGACAGGGTCTTACTCTGTTGCCCCGCAGGCCGGAGTGGAGTGCAGTGCAGTGGCATGATCTTTTGGCTTGCTGCAACCTCCACCTCCCAAGTTCAAGCGATTCTCCTACCTCAGCCTCCCAAGTAACTGGGACTACAGGCACACACCAAACGTGCCTGGACAATTTTTTTGTATATTTTGGTAGAGTTGGAGTTTCACCATGTTGGCCAGAGGGGTCTCAAACTCCTGACCTCAAGTGATACACCCACCTCAGCCTCCCAAAGTGCTTGAACCACCACACCCAGCCATGAAAAAACCTTTCTAACGTTCCCTTGCAGTCACATGATGATTAATTTGGGAAATCTTAGTATTTCTTATAATAATGAAATAATGGGCTATGTATTTAGTGAAAGTTACAATGAAAGAAATGATGCCAGTTACTTATCCTTTCTTCCTCCCTCTCTGGGGTTCCAGGGGAAGATAATCTTATGGTTTAGGCATCTTTCCTTCCTAGCAGGAATGTGGTAATTGACTAGTTAGTCACCTTCTTGAACCTAATATAACTTCACAGATCACTGTAGAGATACATATTGAGAAGTGCCTATTGGATTGGATGTTATTGCATAAAGAAGGCAGTGCCAACCTTAGTGATTATACTTGGTAATCAGGACTCTGTCCTGTAACTCCTGGGCCCAGCCATAGCTGGTTTCTCTTAACAAAGTCAGGGTCTACTCATTAATTCATCTACTCCAAGACTGTTATTAACCATGACTTACTTTTTATTTGCTTTATTTAGTTATCTGATCTCAGGAGAATTAGAAACCTATTTTTTCTATCAGTTGCATTATTTTGCTTAGAGAAACTTTAGACAAATAAAAAACAAAATAAAAACACTTAGCCCACAGCTTTTGTTTTCATTGTTTTTATGTATTGTTAGGAAGTTATGATTCAAATCAAGACTTATGTGAAGGTGGAACTTCCCGCATAGTTACATAAAGCAGCCATGGGCAGTAGTGTTCTCTCTCAGTTGGTGTGGCTCCCTGGCACATTGACTCCTGTCATCTGCTACTGTTAACTACTCAAAATCAGCCTCATGGCACCACTGGGGAAATTCAGCTGTTCCTGTAAGGCTACCTATCTGATCTTCCATTTCTACAGCTGCTCCTGTGGATAAAAGATAAATTTGAGTACTCTCTTTTTAAGGAGTGGGTTGGAGTAGAAGGGAGAATGTTTCACACACATAGCAGTATATTTGTAAAATTCCAACTCTAGCAGACATTTTTGTATAGTATAACGTCATTAACTTCACTGTACAGCAATAGTAGCTCAGATAATAGTTCTTCGGTAAGACAAAATTCAAACAGTTTTCTGAAGTGTAAAATTACATTTATAAAGGGACTCATCAGGAATTTATCACTACTTACATTAAATGACAGGTAGGGTAAGTTTATTCCGTGGTGAGGGCACATCTGTCTGTGCTATGATGTTTGTATTACAGTTTTACAACTTCAAGTATATTACGTTTTGCTGTCTGATATTTTCTGATGAAGATGAGATGAAGTGGCCTATTTTCACTAAAATTGTTCTACAGTGAAATCTGCCTTTACAAATGATTTTGCAATTTCGATATATAAATTACTGTTACATGTGGGGATTTCTTTTTTTTTCTTTTTTTTTTTTCTGTTTTTATTCCGGATAAACATAGATATAATTTCCTTAAATTTCACCATTAACTCTCTTCTGGACCGTAAGTTACGCTGTTTAATTATGAAAGTATTTACTTTGCTGATTTTATGAAAAATCCCAGGATGGCTTTTAATTTTTTTACTTTGTAACATCTTTGAAAAAAGCAGTTTTTTAAAAAATTAGCATGATGCTCAGATCTGATACTCCAGAGTTATTTTACTCCTGTATTGCAGCCTGAGTAAAAAGTAGGAACTCTTTTTTTAATGCTTTAAATTATTGTAACTCTAGAAAAGGACTTAACAATTTACAGCTACAGTTGTATTGATTAGAGGTATATATTTGTCTAAATTTTAAAAGTTTCCATAATTTGATTCTGAGTTTGTCATCTTATACAGTACTTAGAATTAGATCTTTTTTGTTTTTCATACAGTGTGCTCTTTTAGGACATGATGAACCCTCTAGTCTTACTTTTTTTAGATTTGATAGAAGAAATTGAAATGAGAATAAATAAAAATTTTAAATTATATATGCCTAGGAAATTATTTTCTAATTCTATTTTTAGGGTAACTTATAGTTTAGGTAATAGAACATTATTTTGAAATATTTGATGCTTCATTCACATGGATAATTGGCTATATTATCTTTTTATGCTTGGTTATTTTGATTCTTAAAGCTAAATTATATTTTCAGGCTATCGTAAGTGTATTTCTTCAAAGTTGTAAGCATTGGATTTTGTTTTAAATATATTAGGCTGAGGCAAACCAACTTTCTGTTTGCAAGATTTCGTTGATAAATCTTTTATTGAAATGAATGTAAAATAATTTTACTTAAAATGATTATTAGAGTTATTTGTAATTAAGCCAACACTTCCAAGAGTCCAAATCATAAGCTATGTATCTGATTTTATTTTAGCTTAAGAAGCAATTGGGTGATAATGAAGCTATTACTCAAGAAATAGTGGGTTGTGCCCATTTGGAGAATTATGCTTTGAAAATGTTTTTGTATGCAGACAATGAAGATCGTGCTGGGCGATTTCACAAGTAAGTAAAAAAGAGAAAAATAAAAATCATTTTATTAATTTTGTAACTGTATAACCAAAATTAACTAGTTTTCTCTGAAACACTTTCTAACCTGCTGATTGATCTAGGTTTTTTAAAAAGAATTATGGAACTTCACAGTGATTTTAGTTTACAAATTCTAGCCTTTCTTTTAAAAGAAAAGGGTTGAAAGAAGAAATAACCATAGCAGATTTAATTACTTAGTAAATATACTCTATTTAGCTGTTTTTTAACATTTAGTAAAATCTGAATTTATTTTAGCCGAAATCATAGCTTCAACTGATGATTTTGATTTTAAAGGTACCCACCCCAGTCGATTCAAATGATTTGTCAGTATAATATTTACATGTAAAGAAATGTGTTATGTTTTTATATGAAGTCATATAATACTATAATTACATTTTCTAATATCAAAACGTACAAAAAATCTTGCCATAGTTTATTTACTTGTAATGCAAGCCTTATTACTTTCTCATAATAACAGATTAGAAAATCATTTTTATTTTCTGGAAATCTGATTTTATTTAAAATACTAATTTTAGAGTGCTTTTATAAATATATAAATTTTTTTCTTCTTACAGCTGCATGACTAATACTACATTTTATTATGTTCGTATTTAAACTAAACTGGCTCTTTTCTCTTCCAGAAACATGATCAAGTCTTTCTATACTGCAAGTCTTTTGATAGATGTCATAACAGTATTTGGAGAACTAACTGATGAAGTGAGTGTACATTCTTTATTGTCTTATTAGCTGAAGATCAGTATTGTTTCTTTTATCAGTTTTGTTATTGCATTGTTTATAGCAGAATGTGTCAGAAATTAATGCAAGCAGAAAATGTAATTTTGCATTTCTCATTAGCCATTGTTTAAAAAGCAAATTATTTCCAATAATATATTTTAATTTTGTACTAAGTTCTCTATTTTTATGTTTGTGTTTGTTTTTTGAGACAGAGTCGTCTTCCATTGCCCAGGCTGGAGTGCAGTGGTGTGATCTCAGCTCACTGCAGCCTCAGCCTCCCTGGGCTCAAACACTTCTGTCTCAGCCTCCTGAGAAACTGGGGCTACAGTACGCATAAGCCACGAGAGCCAGCTAATCTGTATTTTTTTGTAGAGACATGGTTTCACTGGGCTCATCTCGAACTCCTGAGCTCAAGCAATTTCCCATATCAGCCTCCCAAAGTGCTGGAATTACAGGTGTAAACCACTGCAACTGGCCTGTAATAAGTTCTTTGAATCGAGCATGTATTTTACACTTTAGCACATGTGTGACTACTGTATTGGACAGCACAGGTTTAGAGTTTGATCTTATTAAGTATTAATATATTACTAATCCTGTATGTTAAGTTTTTACACTGTAATTTGTTGAACATACTGGAGATAGAATCTTTTTTTGTTGTTTTTTTGTTTGTTTGTTTGTTTTTTGAGATCGAGTTTCACTCTTGTTGCCTAGGCTGGCGTGCAATGGCGCGATCTTAGCTCACTGCAACCTCTGCCTCCCAGGTTCAAGTGATTCTTCTGCCTCAGTCTACCTAGTACCTGGGATTACAGGTGGATGCCACTATGCCCAGCTAGCTAATTTTTGTATTTTTAATAGAGACAGGGCTTCACCATGTTGGTCAGGCTGGTTTTGAACTCCTGACTTCAGATGATCTGCCCACCTTGGCCTCCCAAAGTTCTGGATTACAGGTGTAAGCCAACACGCCCAGCCTGGAGGTAGAATCTTTTTAGGACTTTTTTTTCTGTTTCATTTCTAGGCAGCATTATTGTTAATGGTTTGTTTCCCTTGTAAAATGCATATAGAACTTAGTATTTTATAACATACTTCCTGTTCATTTTATCAGTTTGATTTCCATAATGACTTTAAGCAGAGCACGTAACCATTTTAGACAAGGGCAAATGGGGGTTAAGCGACAAATTTACTGCTTTAAGTTTAATGTTATTTTCACTGTAGCAGGCTTTATCACTGGTATGGAGAGCTTATTTTATGAGAGGGAATATATTAATCTAGAAACAGAGAAAGAATTATAAGTGAGATTGATACATATGTTATATCAGTGATTTGAATACTATGAGCAATGTTGTTTTCTGTGATGGGATATTTTTTCAAAATGATGAGTAGCTCTTAGTAAAGTCCCAAACAAAAAAAAGTACAATCAGTGTTTAAGACATTTTTGTAAAAGATTATATAGCAAAACTGTAAAAAGTTATTTTTAGTTTATATTCAAAATGGAATTACTGTCTACTCTTAATGATTACAAGGAGGGGTTTTGCCAGCATGAAAGTTTTATAGGACATTTCAAAATTGTGACAAATGAAGGACATTTTTAAAAATGTGACTATTTCTTTTATTTCAAAACATGAAGCAATTTTGGCCCTTACCCACACACTGCCAGTGGAATTCCCCAGTAATTGAGCTAACCAGAAAGTACCTGAGATATCTTCAAAATAGCCTGACCCTAGGGTATGGGGCAATGCCCATTTAGAGCCACTGCTCTCAGATATTTTATACACTTATACAGAGTCGTATGAAGGAGAACTAATACCTGGAGTGTCAAAATCTGAACTGTTACTCAATGGGTATTATCTTTTTATATTCTTATGGCCTTATGATCCACCTTTTTAGTTCCCTTTCACCTCATCTCCTGTTATTACTGGTCCAAATTTTCTTTTCTTCTCTGTTTTACTAGTGTGAGGCACTATACTAAATACTTGGGGATGCAGAGGTAATATAAACATGACATGATGCAAAGCTTTGAGTGGTTCAGTAGAACTTTGGAGAGTACCAGGTAGTTGAAGGAGAGTAGTGAGAATTCAGATTAGAATAAGTTATAAGCCAGGTTGGATATTTGATGGAAGACCTGCAATCTTTGATATGTATTTTTGAGTAAAGAACTATTCCTTGGGATGCTTTGTATGATAGGAGTCCATACAGTGAACTGGAGTGAGGGAAAACTATGAAACAATTTGACAAAAAAAAAAAAAGGTTGATGAGTAACTGTGGACATTAATTGAGAAGTGGAGAACCATACACGATGAGTTGTTTTGATTTGAGAAACAATAATATATTGAGACTTAGATTTTGAAATTTGAGATGCAGGTATGACAGCCAAAAAGAAATCAGTAGAAGCCTCTTGGAAATAAGCAAAAGACGGCAAAGTAGAGGGTGTTATATTGGGGTTCAGGGGTTCAGGGTGCCCTCAGCTCCACTGAGACGATGTTTTTCCAGGTTCTTGTTCTGCCCTCTCAAGAATGAGAGAGGGGACCACGGCGCAGTGCACAGTAAATGCCGGACACACAAGTGTTTGTGGAAGGTGATATATTTAGAGAGAGAAAAAGGAGAAGGAGAGAGACACAGCTATCTCTCACTCAGTGAGAGAAAGAAAAGCC
This sequence comes from Saimiri boliviensis, assembly GCF_048565385.1. NCBI lineage: Eukaryota > Metazoa > Chordata > Mammalia > Primates > Cebidae > Saimiri > Saimiri boliviensis. Next base: position 27,687,404 of record NC_133452.1, on the reverse strand, counting down.
ACTCTCACACTGAGTGAGAAGGGTTCCCAGAGGGGGAAAACCAGAGGAGGAAATCTCCTCTCACATTGAGTGAGAGAATCCAGAAAGATGGAATCCAGGAGAGGAAAGCAGCTTCCAAACTGAGTGAAAGGGAATAGAGAGAGATGGAGTTTAGGAGGGGAAGACAGGCTTCCACAAGAGAATGTGGAAGGGAACTCCAGAGGGGAAATCCAGGAGAAAGATGGCTTCCACAAAGGGAGTGTTTGTGGAAGGGGTCCCAAACATGGAGTCTGAGGGGCTGTGGAAGAAGGAGACTTGTAACCTAGGAGGAACCCCCACCTTCTCCAAGACCCTAAGCCAATGAAAGGAGTTCCTTAGAACTTCCACTAGAGTGATTGACTCTTTAGTTTCTTCCCGTGCCCGCGAAATGCAAACATAAACCATTAAATCTCTCTGATGGAGAGAGATGGGAGGGGGGCATGGCACTGGAAAATTCTTGCCCTTAGAACTACACCCCTTTGTGGACCCAGAAAGAACTGTCTCAAGGGGACAGACAGTTCAGTTACAAGATTAGACAAACCCTTTAGGTAAGTGGATTGTTTTGAATGAGAGAGAAAATGACTAAATAAATAGCCTTGATAAACATCTACTTTTTACAATGTAGGAGGAAGAAGTGAATAAACATTTGTAGATATGAATGGAAGTTCAAGATACCAGAGGAGAGGATCATGTTAAGGCAAAGTAGCAGATCAGAATGCCACATGGTTTATTGCGTTCTTCTTGCCCTCTCCTTGTTCTTACTTAAGGAAGTTACCTTCGCCTGTGTGTTTCAGAAGCAAGCACATAATCCTTTAAAGTTATAACTGCTAACAGTGGTGAACACAGATAATAGGTAAAGTAACAGTCATAGGAAAAAGAACAAAATTTCCAGAAATCTTAAGGGAGTAATAGGTCCTTCTCACTTAAGGGATATGTAACACTTCCACATACATAAAATATATAATTTATCTGTATTTCAGGAAAAAAATCTAAGTTTACTTTTAGTTACCATTAATGAAGAACCAGCTTTCTTAGTTTTTGAACATAGTAACTAGGGCAAAAACTGTAAATGAGGCCAATGAGAAGGCTTCAAGAGAGATTGGAGTGATGGGATGAGGTTTGTTTAGATAAAGAATAAGGGTGAAAGGAATTTTTTACCACCATCTCACTACCCAGCCTGCTTCCTAAGCCCCTTTGCCTTGCACTGGTGCTAGATTAAAGTAGGAGTTAGCATCTTTGTTGATGGATAAAGGATTCCAGTTCGTTGGAAGGGTCTAGAATGGCATGGAAAGAAGAAATTAAACTTTACATGACCAGAGTGGAAAGGGATGTCTCTGTGGTCATATGCTTTGGGCTAAAGTATATACTTGGGCCTTTCATAAATCCTGCATATGTAAATTTAAAAATGTGTATGTACACAGTTAATGTGTAATGTGCTTTTTACTAACCTTTGTTAGTTATAACATACAAAGGGCACTTTCAGCAAAAATTGTGTGTATATACACATTTGTACATTTGTAAAAATAAACAAATTGCTAGACACTCAAAATACTAACTTTTCTCATATCCAGTATATTGTAGTGATCTTATCCTTACATGGCTAGTAAACTGATTTTTGACCACAAACTAAGGTTGACTAAATGTATGAAGTCAGCCAAGGAAAGGAATATACTGGTAAGTCTATCCATATGCCTCAGGTCAACCAGTTTGATCAGCCTTATTCAGACTTGTTTTCTCTTATTTTCAATGTGTTGTATTTTGTTCCATCATCTTCCATTTCTAGAAATTGAGTCTTCATGGTGATTACTGAGATCTAAGTTTTTTAAAAATAATGATTTAAAATGTCAGGAATTTTCAGTAATGCTTGCTTAGGTGGAATAGGGAGAAGTACACTCCAGCGTTGTATTTACCGGCTCTTAAAAATATGGATAAGCAAGGTAGTCAGCAGCATCAGACCTCTCACAGGTCGTCATTGTTGTCTAAGAACATGTAAGTCTTGTGTTTACCTGTGATTTAAGCACTATATGTCTAAAACAAGGCAAACTATTGTAACGGTTTATTTCTAAAACTGTAACAAGATGGGTTGTTTCAAAAAATATGGATACAAAGTGATTACTTCAAAGCATTTAGCAGTTTTAACTCAACACTTCTTTACACTTCCACTTTAGTTTCATTGTGTAATTGGAAAACACTGGTAGAGACAAAGGCAGGAAACAGAAAAGTGGGAAAACAATGAGTTTGAAGATTTCAGGTAGACATATTGTTTTTTTGATATATACTCTTTAGGTATATTTAGACATGGTTCAAGACCCACCTTAACCTGCTTGTTCATTGATAAGGAAAGGCACTGATGTTATTTAACTGCTTGATGTTTCATAGCATTTTAACAAAGTAGAAACTTCCTTCAAAACTGGTTGCTTTTCTTCTCAGAGAATGTGTTTTGAGAAACACTGAAATCTAAAATAAAAACAGAAAATGGGCAGGGGAAGGACATAATTTTTATTTGTATATTTGTCTTTTAATTTCAACATCCTTATAGTGAAGACAATCATTTTTAATTTTTTTTAAGTTAGAAGATTTTTATGGTTGTCTGCTCTCAGTTCTAAAAAGAAAGTTGTCAGAGTAGTCCTTACTGAACTCAAAACCAAGAAGTCATGTTACTTCTCTGGGCTTCATTTTTCCTCTGTAAAATTGGAATTTTGGACAAGAGGATCTCTGAGGTCCTTTGCAGGTCTGCCAGTGTATGATTATAGGTTCAGGTGTGCACAAGGTGATGCGAAAAGAATAAAGAACAAAATGAAAAGCAGACAAAAGAAAAAGAAACAAAAAGTTTTAGGTAGAAGCTGCAAAAGGAAGTTTAAGAAACAAATGATATAAATGATAGTAGAAATAATTTTACTTTTTCTACCACTGAGAATTATAGCAGTAAAGAAAAAATTTCTACAAGGAAGAGGAAGAAGAAATGTCAGGTGGCATAGCAAAGTGGGTAGTAAGTATATTTATGTTTTGGTCATGGGGGTAGATCTCTTATGAAAAGCTTAGTGCCCTGCTTGTGGTAATAAGTGAGCTCCTGCTCTGTTCATGCAAGAGCTGTTGGTTTAAAAGAACCTGGCATCTCTCTTGTTCCTCATCCTGCCATGTGACATACTGGCTCCTTTTTGCCTTCTGCCATGAGTAAAAGCTTTGGACCTCACCAGAAGCCAAGAGGTGCTGGCATCATGTTTGTGTGGCCTGCAGAACTGTAAGCTAAATAAACCTCTTTTCTTTATACATAATGAGCCTCAGATAGTCTTTTATAACAATTCCAGTAGACTAATATGGAAAATTGGCACCAGGAGTGAAGTGTTACTGTAAAGATACCTGAAGATGTGGAATAAACTTTGGAACTGGGTAGTAGGAAGAGATTGGAAGAGTTTAGAGGGCTCAGAAGAAAGGAAGGTGAGGGAAAGATTGGAGCTTCTTAGAGACTGGTTTAATGGTTTAACCAAAAACCAGGTAGAAATTTGAACAGTGAAGGCCAGGCTGATGAAGTCTCAGATGGAAGTGAGAAACTTATAGGGAGCTGGAGCAAAGGTTACCGTTGTTACACATTAGCAAAGAGCTTGGCTGCACTGTGTGTGTGCCGTGGGAATTTGTGGAAGGTTGAACTTAAGAGTGATGAATTAGGCCATCTGGTGGAAGAAGTGTCTAAGCAGCAAAGCATTTAATAGTAGTGTAGCTGTTTCTAACAGCCTACAATCAGATTGGGAGCAAAGAAATGACTTAAAAGTTTTGGAATTTATATTTGAAAGGGAAACAGTACATAAAAATTTGGAAAATTAACAGCCCAGCCAGGAAAAAGCATTTTCTGGAGAATACAAGCAGGCTGAGAAGCAACTACTTGCTAGAGAGATTTGCATGTAAAAGGGAGCCAAGTGCTACTTGACAAGTGGGAAAAAAGGTCCTTGAAGGTATTTCAGAAATCTTTGAGGCAGCCCCTCCTTTCACAAGCCCAGAAGCCTAGGAGGAAAAGATAATTTCAGGGACTGGGCCAGAGTCCCTGTTGCTCTGTGCAGTCTACAGACAGTGCTCCCAGCATCCCAGCTGCTCTAGTTCCATCTGTGCCTCAGAGGGCCCCCGGTATAGCTTGGGCCACTGCTCCAGAGGGCATAAACAGTAAGCCTTGGCAGCTTCCACATGGGATTAAGTCTGCAAATGCACAGAATGCAAGAGTGAGGGAGGCTTGGCATCTTCCATCTAGATTTCAGAGGATGTGTGAGAAAGCCTGGATGCCCAAGCAGAAGCCTGCCTCAGGGAAGAGTCTTCACAAAGAGATCCTACTAGGGCAAGTGCTGAGGGAAAACGTGAGGTTGGGGCCCCCACACAGAGTCCCACCTGGATCACTGCTTAGAGGAGCTGTAGGGATGGGGCTGCCACCACCCAGACTTACCTGAATGGTAGAGCCACTGGCAGCTTGCACCCTGAGCCTGGAAAAGATGCAGGCATTCAACTTCAACCCACAGGGGCTGCACCTTGTAAAGCCATAGGGGCAGAGCCGTCCAAGGCCACCATTTGTACAGTGTGCCCTGGATGCTGGTCATGGAGTCAAGGATTATTTTGAAACTTTGAGGTTTAATGTCTACCCTGCTGGTTCATGGACTTATGTGGGGTCTATTATGCTTTTTGGGGGGCAATTTCTCCCTTTTAGGATGGGGATACTTATCCAATGCCTGTACCACCATTCTATCTTAGAAGTAAATAACTTGTTTTTAATCTTACAGGCTCACGGGTAGAAAGAATGTGCCTTGATTCTTAGATGAGATTTTGGACATTTGAATTGATGATGAAATGAGTTAAAACTTCAGAGGACTATTGGGAAGAGGTGGTTATATTTTGTAGTGTGAGAAGGACATGAGATTTGGAGGGTGGGGGTGGGGAGAAGAGGTTGAATTGTATAGTTTGGATGTTTGCCCCGCACAATCTCATGTTGAAATGTGATCTCAGTGTTGGTGGTGAGGCCTGGTGGGAGGGGTGGTCATGGTGGGGGGGTCTTTTAGGAGTGGCTTGGTGCCCCCCCCCCCATAATAAGTGAGTTCTCGCTCTGTTATTTCATGTGAGAGCTGGTGGTTTAAAAGAGGCTGGCATCAGCCAGTCACGGTGTCTCATGCCTGTAATCCCAATACTTTGGGAGACTGAGGCCGGTGGATCACCTGAGGTCAGGAGTTCAAGGCCAGCCTGGCCAACATGGTGAAACCTCGTCTCTACTAAAAATACAAAAAATTAACTGGGTGTTATGACAGGCATCTGTAGTCCCAGCTACTTGGGAAGCTGAGGCAGGAGAATCACTTAAACCTGGGAAGTAGAGGTTGCAGTGAGCCGAGATGGGGGTATTGCACTCCAGGCTGGGTAATAAAAATGAAAGTCTGTCAAAAAATAAAAAATATAAGAGCCTGGTATCTCTCTTGTTGCCTCTCCTGCCTGGTGACACTCTGGCTTCTCTTTGCCGTCCATTGTGAGTAAGAGCTTCCTGGGCTTCACCAAAAGCCAAGCAGATGCTTGTACCATGCTTATGTAGCCTGAAGAACTAGAAAGCCTCTTTTCTGTATCAGTTAGCCAACATCAGGTATTCCTTTACAGCAGTGAAAACAGACTAATGCAAGAAGTAAAAAACCTTACTAATGAAGCCTTCTGTATGGTGTCTGTACGTGATGATTTGGGGTCTTCTAATTAAGTTCTTTTTACTTAAAATTCAATCCCTTTTCAAAAAGGCCGTTGGTCCACAAGATGGATTATACAGTTTGCATAATTAATTCATCTTATTTGGATCTTTTTTCCCCTGCAATTCATCCTTCTGTCATTAAAGAACCTACAGGGACTTCTTATTTCCTGGCACTCTAAGTCCAAGCTCCTCTGTCAGATTTCCAGGTTTTCTGTCATGCTCTGTGCTCTACTTGCAGCACTATTTGCCAGTCCTACTTTATTTGTAGACCAGGCTGTTCACTGTCTTCTCATTTCCTTTGGAAATGTTGTGTTTTTCGCCTGCTTTGCCTAAGTTTTATCTTCTCTTCAAGTCTCACCTACATTATTCTAGGACTTACATGAATTTCTCCATTCTCTCAGCTCTCCCTCACCTTTCTTTAAAGTTCTAACTTTAAGAATATTATGCTATGATTATATTGACTTCATTTTTGTGTATTGTATTTTTGAATAAATGATATTGCCAGTACTTGAAGGAGGGACTTTGTCTTAATTAGTTTCTGCTTCAAAAGTTGCTTGTAGGCCGGGTGCGGTGGCTCAAGCCTGTAATCCCAGCACTTTGGGAGGCCAAGGCGGGTGGATCACGAGGTCAAGAGATCGAGACCATCCTGGTCAACATGGTGAAACCCATCTCTACTAAAAATACAAAAAATTAGCTGGATATGGTGGCATGTGCCTGTAATCCCAGCTACTCAGGTGGCTGAGGCAGGAGAATTGCCTGAACCCAGGAGGCGGAGGTTGCGGTGAGCCGAGATCGCGCCATTGCACTCCAGCCTGGGTAACAAGAGTGAAACTCCGTCTCAAAAAAAAAAAAAAGTTGCTTGTAGTTAGTGTTTCATTTTTTAATCTGTAGATGGAAAAATGCCTTATGCTTGTTTATATATAACTTACGATATTTCATAACTTTTCTAAAATGTAATAGATCTCATTTATTCAATGATACTTTTCTTGGTCATTTCTTGATTTTTTTTTTCTTTTCCTTTCATGTCATTACTCATACTTCTATAAAACTAATGTCTTTTCCTTAGTCCTTCAACATTTTTGTTTATTTTTTAATATTTTGTCTTCCACTGTTCTACTTCTCAGTTATCTGTTTTAGGTATATGTATTTAACTCTTTTAACTGTGCCTTATATCATTCCATTGCAGCATTTTAATTAAATTTGCTGTTACATAAATTTCTAACTCTGTTGTTACAGAAACTGTGGTTCTCTTGTGCCCAGTTTTAGTAATAGAGTCAACATGATATTTTCTTTTTCTACTGTAGCATCTTATGTAATCTTTTTGTGGCCAGTATTACTGATGGGCTTCCTTTCATTGTGTTTTACATTCATTTTACTGCTAGCAGTGTTTGAGGAACAAATAACATTTTACTGTTTTTCCTTCGTAATCTTTGGTTAAGATTGAATACTGCCAAATTAGATAGAACATGAAAATTACAGGTGAAAGATAATACTATCTTTATTTATGGAGTTTCTGCTAATTTGAGGGAATGAGATCAATATAATGTTTTCTGCCTTCATTGAGCTTGTGTTCTATCCTGGAAAGAGAAACAGAATAACTCTGATGATACATGATGTGTCAATGATGAAATATAGGAAAGGAATCCACTGGCACTACCTAACGTTAGCCTGGCATTATACTTAGATACCTTATTTTGTGTCACCTTTCACAACTCTGAATTATAGTGAGAAAACTGAAGGTCTGAAAAATATAAAATACTTTGTCCCCAGATATGTAGCTTAGGACAATGTTTCTCAAACTCTCTGTGATAAAGGTTCAGCCTTTTTTTTTTTTTTTTTTTTTAAATTTTCAACCCTTTAGTGACTGATGATTTTGTAAAATACAAATGCAAGCAATAAATGAATTACAAAAGAGAAACTTTAAAAAGACATACAGATAGATATACAGCCTAATTTGCTATATGTGTTTCAAATATTTCTAAATCCAGTTTCAGTACTATCTTGTCACAAACTTGTAAACAGTTTTACAGACCAGCAGTGTTTCTGGTACCACATTTTAATTGGCACAGATCTAAATCCTTTTTGGATCCTGTTATGGTCCTCATTGCTTGAAAAACAGGGCTGTACAATTACTGAGGCAATAATGCACATGAAGAGCTGGCTGTGAGGAAGTTAAGTCTGTTTAAGGGTATCCATCTGCACTGGAAGGTTTCAGACTGAACAACGTCTTATTGTTAGCCTAGAAAACCATGGTAAAGCAGAGAAATTTTCTAATTACAAAAGCATGTATTCCTTATGTACACCATACTTTAGGTTTTCATGTTCTTACTGTATCCTGGAAGTTTCATTCTTAGCAGTTATCATAGTAATAAATAAATATGAGAGTAGTGTTATGTCTTAGTAGAGTAAAAATTCCACGTGTCTTGTATTCACTTGTATAATAATTGCCAAGAACAATGTTTTGCATCTAATCGATCAGTTGTGAACAAATGAAGTATTTGTGCATACTGTATTAGTATGAAGTAGTTAAGAATACAGGCATTCGGCTTAAAATTCTATTTTGTCACTCCATGACTGCATGACTTTGGGTAAGTTAACTTATGCTCCCACATGTGTAAGATGACAAAAATTGTAGTACCTGTTTTGTCAAGTTGTCCTGGAGACACGTAGGACATGTGTGTAAAGCCTTTAGCAAAGTGCCTAGCATATAAGTGCTTTAAAAAATTAGCTCTTGCAGATTCTGGCAATAGTATGGAGTATAGTTGAGAAGACCAATTAAGAAGTCTTTATGAACTAGGGTGTAAGATGAAAACTTGAGTTTTCAGAAAGGGGATCAGAGAGTAGGGTTACATTCAAAAAAATATGCTAAATATGCTTTTTCTGTTACATGGTTTTTGTTTTGTTTTGTTTTGTTTTTTTGCCTACACAAAGGGCAGTTCATGTGGTCCACTCAGAGTACTAAATGTATATGCATTGCTAGTTTCTGCCTGTAAGCTGAGCTTGAAGCATAGCTCCATCATATAATACTGTTTAAACCATTTGTTTTAGTAATATTCTAGTGTGCTGTGTGTAGAGAAGTTGTCAGCAAATACATAAAAATTGTAATGGAAACTATCCTAACTGATCTGGCTTATATATGTGCTTAATATTTAGATGAGCTTATTCATGGACATTATGTATTATTGCTACTAAATTTGGGAGTCTCACTTGTACATTTGGAATTCCATAGGAAAGTATAAAGAAAACGAGTACTAAAAGATATCCGAAGAAATAATGACCACAGATTTTCCAAATTGAGTAAAAATGCTGCTACAGATCCAATAAGCACAGTGAACACCAGTAAGATTAATACAAAGGAAATCACACCTAAAAACATAGTCAAACCACTGAGTCTAGTGATGGAAGAGAAAATCTTGAAAAAGCAGCCTTGGGAAGTAATGTATTACTCACAGGGTAACAATATTGTGAGGGATAGTTGACTTCTCATTTTTTAAAAAATTGAAGGCCAGAAGATAATAAAATGACATATTTAAAGGACTGAAAATAATAACAAAAAAGACAAGGCCAGGCTGGTGACTGAGGCCTGTAATCCCAGCACTTTGGGAGGACAAGGCGGGTGTATCACCTGAGGTCAGGAGTTCGAAACCAGCCTGGCCAACATGGAGAAACCTTGTCTCAATTAAAAATACAAAAATTAGCTGGGCGTGTTAGTAGGTGTCTGTGATCCCAGCTACTCAGGAGGCTGAAACAGGAGAATTGCTTGAACCTGGGAGGCGGGAGGCAGAGGTTGCAGTGAGCTGAGATCATGCCACTTCACTCTAGCCTGGGCAACAAAGAGGGAAACTTTATCTAAAAAAAACAAAAGACAGATGAACAAAAACCCTATCAACTCAGAATTCTGCATACGGCGAGGCTGTGCATCAAAAAATAAAGGCTTTAAAAAGCCATTTTTAGAGAAATTAATTCATTGCCGGCAGATCTGCACTAAACTTCCAAAGAACTAAAGAAAAGCTAAAAGGAAGTACGTTTTTTAGGCTGAAGGAAAAGGATACCAAGTAGGAATTTGATTTACAGGAAGAAATGAAGCACACTGGACATAGTAATGTAGGTAAATGTAAAAGACTATATATTTCTTATTTATTTAAAAGGTAGATGACTATATTTATAAAAATTACTTTAACTACACATATATATTTAGCAAACCCTAAAAAAGGGAGAGAAGGAGAAGAGAAGGAAACAAAAACAGGTGGAACCAATAAAAAACGCATCGCAAATTTTAGGCCCAAATACTGCTGCTATATTGATACATACCATAATTGTTAATGGACTAACACTCAAATTTTAAGAGGTTTTCAGACTAGGTTTTTTGTTTGTTTTTTTTTTAAAAGCAAGCCTTAACTGTATATTGGTTTTTTTGTTTTATTTTGTTTTTTAATATAAGAGATACTCTTCAAATAGATAAATATTTTGAAAATGAAAATGTGGAAAAATGTTCAATGCAGATACTAAGCAAGCAGAATCCCAAATGGCCATAGATAAAATAGACTTTGAGAAAATGGGTTACTAGAGATAAAAGGGGACATTTTATAACAATAAAGGGGTCAGTTCATTAAGAAAATACAGTTACAAATATCTGTGCATGTAATAAAACTTCCAAACTATATGAAACAAAAATTGACAGAAGAAAAATAAGAAAAAATTTATAATCATAGTTGGAAATTTCAACACCCACTTGTTAGTCATTGATAGAATAGTTTTAAAAATCAATAAAATAGCGTGAATAAAGAGTGGCCGGATAAAGTATTGTCTAGAATGTGAAAAACCAAGAGCTTTCCTACATTGCTTGATGGAAATGTTATGTTATAACTACTTTAGGAAAAGAATTGGTCAATTTTTTAAAAATGCAAAACATACTCCCTTTTACCCAGCAATTCCTTTCTGGTTTTTATCCAAGAGAAATAAAAACGTATGTCTTAAAAAAGACTTGTTCAGGAGTGCTTATGAGAAGTTTATTCATAATAGCCCAAAGCTGGAAACAACCCTGATGCCCACCAACAGGGCACTGTTTGTATCTAACGCATTGGGTGTTAGATACAAAAAGGAACTGACTAGTGGTACTGCCTACAATGTGAATAAATCTAGAAGACATTATGCTGAGCAAAAAAAGAGCTGGAAGATTACAGACTACGTGATTCCCTTCATATAAATATGTATGTGTGTTAATATGCACACACCAAAGGAAGTTGATTTGGAAGGGAACATAAATAGAAGTATGATTTACACAGGTATATTAATCTGTGTGTACTGAAGATGTATGCATCTCAAAGTATGTTTTACTGCAGAAGTTAAATATTGAACTATTTTGCTTACAGGTTTGGTTTATCTTAGTGTGGATTGGCAGTTTTAAGCCTTATTCTGTATTCTGGGAGTAACCAAATGATTAAATATATTGAGGGAGACAGTTGTCTCACTTTTGGGGAATTTAGTTGCAGTGTGGAATGAGAGAAGACTAGTGTTGTGGTGTTAGGTTGGAATTGTTGTAATCTTATTCATGCTTTTAAATATATTACATTAGATGAATAGATGTATTTATATAGATGTTATATGTATACTATAGTTTGTGTATCTCTATGCTCTCCTAGGAGCAGTGATGCAACCAGTAGCAGTGAGCACACAATGAGCATCCCTACTGCCTGATTTTCTATTCTAGGTACCATTATCTGTACAAGGTACCAGGACTTTCGTAAAAAGTGCTTAACCTAGGGCTGAGTCAGGGAAAGCTACAGATAAGGCTGGACCTTCTTGTGATATAAAGTAAGAAAGTGTTATCATAATTACAGGACCCAGAAGCCAACTTGAAAGGGTTCCCGTTGTCCAAGCCAGGGACAGTTTGAGCATAAAAATAAGAATGATATTAATGGATGACTCATTGAATAAATTAAAAATCTGTATAGATCCAGACTGATAGATAGTTACATATATACATATATACATACATACATACATACAAATACATACATACATACTGAGAAGGCTCTTTATCACATAGTATTCTAACTATAAATATACAAATAATAATAAAATTAGAAAATTATTAGTGGACTTTAAAAGTAGTAAATGGAAAGTTTGATGAAAAGAAGTATATTTACTTGTCTGAATGTCTCATCAAATTGCTTATTAATTTCAAAGGAAAATAGTAATTCAGTAATGAGAAACCTTGTCACACACCTCTTTAGGCCAAGTCATTAAACCTAACACGACCAATATTGGACAGCCCACATCATGTGAACTGAAAAAGACAAACATCGCTTCAGTAATAATCCTGCCAAAAATTTATAACTGGAACCTAATCATCAGGAGACATCTTAGAAATTGATAGACATTTTACTGCTTGGTTGGTATTTTTTAAAATGTCAAGGTCAAGAAATACTAATCATGCTCGTTAGAGTATATCTGGGCCTGGAGGGGAAGTAACTACAAAGTACATAATTGGGACAATTGACAAATTGTATTGGTACTGTGGATCAGACAGTAGTGTTGTGTAAGTATTAAATTTTTCGATTTTTGAGATTGTCCTAGATTTTAGAAACTGCAGTGGAGGGATAAGAGGACATTGTCTTCAATTTGCTCTTAAATGGTACAGAAAAAAAGAAAAGAATATGTATACACACAGACACATATTTTTTTATTTATATATATATGTATATACACAAATTTATACCTTTGTATAAATAAATTGATAAAACAAAAATTAAATAGCTGGAGAATCTGAGAAGATATGTGAGAGTATCTTGTCCTATTTTTAAAACTTTCTCTAAGTTTGATGAAAACTATATTTTCTTTTCAAAAAATAACATTGGTTTCTTTTCTTACCCCAGTAGATTAAGTATTATACAGTTACCGATCATACCTTATTTGGAAATCTTTTGGCTGCTTGGAACATATATTCCGATATTATGATAAAAGTAGAGGAATTATATTTAAGTATTTGTGTATTAAGTTATAGTTATGACTTTGGGGGTATAGTTTTACTATCCTTTTTAAAACTTGTGTGATGAGATTATAGGTGCTTTGAAAAATGTAAAAGAATTAAAATGTTGAATAAATATCAGGAAATACATGTAATCTATGACTATATTTCAATATCTGAGTCATTTTGATTATAAATTTAATATGTGTTTTTTTCAAGCATTTCTCATTATACCATGTCTCAGTGTTTTGGGAGTTATTTGAAACTCTTGTTTATGTAATAACTTGGGAGGTTGAGGGACTAAGTATAAATGTATTATCTGTGATGTTGCCACAGATTTAGAGATTATTAATCCCATTTTAATACTGACTACTTTGAAAGTGTTATGAAAGCTGTGGATTCTCATGCAAATGTGTATTGCATTTTTACATGTAATTTGGGGGATGTTCCAGGAAGAGGCAAGAGAAAGTGCTATGTTTTGGGGACAGTAAAAGCTACCTATTCTTGTTTGAGAAATAACAAGAACAATGTTGCAGAATCCAGAATGAGAAGTAGTGATAAGATAGGAGATGAGGATGGGGGTTGCAGGGGGGAGGATTCAAACAGAATTTATAAAATTTGACTTGTATTTTTTAAAGTATTATTCCTTTCTATAATGGACAAGAGTGGAAAAGGCAAACTCATCAGTACATCATTAAATAATCAAGGTTAAAGATAATGCTTGCTAGGACCAGAGTTTGCAGAAGAGGACATGGTGAGTAGTGGTTGGATTCTGGATATATTTTGAATGTAGAGCTGACATAATTTAATAGATTCATTGGCAGAGTGTAAAAGATACATGTAACTCAAAAATGACCAAGGGTTGGACTTGACAACTGTGAGCTTATGCTTAACCATTGTTGCCATTTATAGACTTGTGGAGGGAATCAGGAGTTAGTTTTGAACTTGGAGGAGCTTATCAAACATACAGGAAAAATATGGATTGTATGTGTACTTACAGAGAAGTCTGCACAGAATATATAAATATGGAAGTTGGCAGCAAATACACCTCATGTTATTTAAAAGTTGTATATTTAAAGCCATTAGACGCCATTAGACTCTATGACATCGTCAAATGTGGAAAGAGGAGGAGACAGGGAATCCAAGAGCTGAAGCCTGTGGTACTCCTGACATTGAAACATGAAAAAGAACCAGTATAAAGGACTGAAGGAGGGGTGGCAAGGGAAAAGGAAAACCAGGAGGTCTTGATAACCAGGAAAGTAAGTGTAAAGGGGGACATCAAGGAATGGGGTGAGAAATAATCACCGATTCATGGTGATAGGGGTCAAGGAAGATGATAATGTAAGCCTTGAATTTAGGTGGCAAAAACCACAGTTACTTTCACACCAACCTAATAGCAATGTAGAAGTAATCTGTGACCTTGTCAAAAGCTGTTGCAGTGCGTTATAGGGATTAAAAACTTTCCTAGGATGGATTCAAGATAAAATCAAAGAGGAAGAATTAGTTAGAGACAGCTAATATAAAACTTTATCTTGCAAGGTGACTTTCTGGTATGCTGATAGAGAATAATTTATATAATATTTTTCATAGTTCTAGCCAGGAATTCATTATTACACCCTTGTGATTCTTAGAGGCACTAAGTTTGAAAATTCCTGCTCCAGCCTATGGTTGCCGTTCTCTAACCAGTTATGCTTCAGTGTAGCAAATTAAAAATTGAATGAAGGCTGGGCATGATGGCTCACACCTGCAGTCCCAGCACTTTGGGAGGCTGAGACGGGTAGGAGGAGGTGAGGAGTTCGAGACCAGCCTGACCAACATGGTGAAACCCTGTCTCTACTAAAAATACAAAAATTAGCCAGGCACGTTGGCATGCGCCTGTAATCTCAACTACTCAGGAGGCTAAGGCAGGAGAATTGCTTGAACCCAGGAGGCGAATGTTGCACTTCAACCTGGACAACAGAGCGATATTCCATCTCAAAAATAAAAATAAACCATTATAAAATAAATAAATGAAAATTCATGCTAATTCTAGTGGCCAAAATTTGCAGTTGTCAGTGATTCTCATCAATCCAGTTACAAAACAGGAACTTAGAGGCCAGGGACAAAAGTAAAAGTTCTTTTCGCAGTTCCTGTTTCCCAGAAAGGATGTCTAATCAGCCAAAAGGAGTTAACGAAACTCTTAAAATTTCCTTTTAAAACATTGAAAATTTCCTTTTAAAACATTGATTAATATCCAGCATCCTTTACATCCTTAATTTTAAATAAAACAACATTGGAAAGTGAATTAATTGAGTTACAATTGCCAGAAATTTCTGCTAAATAGTATATGCATCGGTTTGTAGGAATAGGGATGTTTTGGAAATAGTATAAAATAAAAATCAAATATGTTGCTTTACTAAAAGTAACTCTTTTCAGCTTAGTTTCTTAAATTTCACATACTAATGCAGAAATCCAAATTGGTTTAAACTTCTCCACACTGCTCACACTTAGGTGTTAGGGCCAAAGGAACCTTCTAAAATTACTACAACTTTTCCATTAACTCTTTAGACAGGATTAAATTATTTCAGCTTGAAGAAATTTTGTCTTAATTTTAAAGACCCTCAAAGAAAGCAGTTAAAACCTTCCTTAGAAATTTATTTACTTTTGAAATAGTCTTTGTAACTACCAGAAGGTACATTCCACATTGATAAACATTAAGTAGTTGACCTTTAAGGCTTATTTTCTGTTGTTTAATTTATTTTCATCTGAATTGCAAAATGCAGTGTGGTAATTGTAGTTTACCAAGGTAGACCTGAATTGAGTGGCTAACTTTACTACTAAAACAGTATGACTTTCAGTAAATTACTTTACTTTTATAATGACATTTCTTCATCTCTAAAGTGATAGGATTATAGAATCCCAAGAAAGAAGGATGAAGAAATAAGGGACTCCAGATAAGACACATGACACATTTAGGGATGGCAGTTACTGTCTGGTTTCACATTAGACTCTAAAGCTCATGCTTGTCTCATTCATCTCATATATCCCCAGCACTTAGCATAGTACCTGACTTGAGTAAATAATAAATAACTGTTGACTTACTCGAAATGAGGGTGCTTCATAGGGAGTAAACGTTTGCACTTAGCCTTGGAGACAAGGAGACTGGGCAGAAAGGGGAGCTGTATTAGGTAAGAGAGAATAGCATGAGAAAAGAATGCAGGTAAGGCAGGAATCCAATCTTGGTTGAGGGAAATGGAAATAAGACTGAGTGTCCACAATGTAGAGGGCCTTGAATGCCAGATTAAACTGTATTTACATTGAGACAGTCCTATAATGTCTCAAAGCCTTATTGTGAGTAAAATGTGACCTGCCCAAATTTCAAGGTTCTGAGGAACAAGTAAGAAGAAAATGTGTTGAAATGCTTAATAACCTACAGAATGCTATGAAGATGTCAGTCCAAGACTTAAATCTTGGATTTATCTTACTTATCCAACTAGCATTTAATATGTATCTTCTATCCAGGGCATATTAATTGATTTATCTTTATTCCCCGAATATTTCCTTATTTATCTTTATTCCCCGAATATTTCCTTATATCTTCCTTTGTTTGTACGTTTCCTTCTCTCCAGAATCTCATCACTTTCACTTTTTCACATCTTACCCATCCTGCGTGGCCATACTAAAGTATCATTTCCATAACCTTATTGTGGTTTTTCTTTATTTTCTGAACTGTTCCATGTACTTAGTATGGAAAACAACTTTAATACTTCTTACTAAATGTGTTTTTATAGTAATCGTTCCTTTTATTTTAATTTCATATCTGTAGCAAGATGACTAGCTCCCTTCCTAAGGGTGGAAATAATGTATTAACTTATTTATATATATCCCATCTTGCTAATTAAAGGTCTTAATTAATAGCATACTTTTATAGAACCTAAAAGTATGTTGAGGTTAACCATACATATCTTACGTTTTCCCCAAAAGAGGGAAAGTTTAAACCACTAAAAATTAAGGGTAATTAATTACCTTCATTAGTTTTCATTGCTGAAGCATAGGTTAATAATGAACATTTTAAAATAATATCATTTTGCAGATACTGAAGTCAAGTGGACATGTGAATGTAAAGACTCAAATCTGATACAAATCCAGCGTTTGTAGCCCTTCAATTCTAATTGCTCAGGATTTTGAAGTTAAAAATAATTTGGAAAAGTCAGTGCTTTAGCACATACTCTCCTCTGAAAGAATGAAAAAGGAAGAAAAAGGTGAACCATAAGATATTGCCGTTTCCATAGGTCTAAAACAAACACTGGAAATTTCAAGTCCTTCTGTCTAACTGTATTATAAATGTAACAGAACTTCCTAAGTCCAGTAGTCCTTTATATACCACAGAAATAATGATCTCTTATACTACCACAGAAACTTCAATCAGAATCAGTTAAATACATTGGAGATGTGTATACTCTTGAGCAACTACCACATACTGGTCACAAAGCCAAGTGTTTGGTATAAACAACAGATAGACATAGTCTTTGCTTCTAATGAACTTGTATTGTAAGGTATGTGAGTGTTTTGTGGGTTAGGAGAGGATACTTTGTAAGCATTATTTAATATATATAATTATAAACAATTATAAATATTGTTAATGATTAAAAAAAAAGATATAAGATTACTGGAGAGTCTGACCTTAGATAGGAAACCTCAGGAAAACCTTTCTGAGGAAATGGAATTTGATCTGGCATAATGAGGAATGAGCTGAGCAGGGGTGAGTTAGGTGGGTAAGGAAGAAGAAAGACAGCAGGCTGAGAAAACAGGTTGTGTGGGCCATGGCATGTGCAGTAACAGAAAAAAAAAAAAAATTGCACAGCTTGATGGTAGTCAGTGAATGGGATAGGGATATAGAGAGGAAGTTGGACAATCAAGAACCAGGCGGAGTAGACCCTTGTAGCCCAAGTCAGAGTTTATTTTACATTTTAAATGAATTAGGAAGCCACTGAAAAGATTTGACATGAATGAATCTATATTTTTGAAAGATCACCGTGCTCAAAAGTACTAGATGCCGGGCGCAGTGGCTCAAGCCTGTAATCCCAACACTTTGGGAGGCCGAGGTGGGTGGATCACGAGGTCAAGAGATCGAGACCATCCTGGTCAACATGATGAAACCCCATCTCTACTAAAAATACAAAAAATTAACTGGGCATGGTGGCACATGCCTGTAATCCCAGCTACTCAGGAGGCTGAGGCAGGAGAATTGCCTGAACCCAGGAGGTGGAGGTTACAGTGAGCCGACATTGCTCCATTGCACTCCAGCCTGGATAACAAGAATGAAACTCCGTCTCAAAAAAAAAGAGTACTAGATAAGGAAGATGTGGTCGGGGCTAGGGCAAAATAGAAATTGGGAATTAGAGGGCTATTGCAGAGAAAAGGGGAAGATGAAGACCAATCAAGGTATGTTTCAAAGGGAAAATCAACTGAATTCTTGGTGAATTAGGTGAGAGAGTGAGGAGGGACGCAAAGGATAGGGAGAGCTGTTAAAAATGACTCTTCCCATTTACTTGAGATTGAAGTTCCCAAGGGAAGGAAACATGGTAGGGGAATCAAAAAAATAGTTTTAATTTTAATTGTATGTGAGACATCCAGGTGGTGATGTCACATAGTTGGATATTTGTCAAAGCAGATTCTGGCTAGATACATAAATTTCAGAGTAATAAGTTTATCAATAATATTTAAACTATGGGAAAGCATATGAAGAAGTAAAAAATACAAGCTAGGATGGCAGGATCATGATGCTTGTAAGAATCTTGTAGGTGGTATGAGTTAAGACAGCCCACTGTGAGGTAATAAATGGCAACTGATAGGATATATGAACTTGAGATGAGGGAGGAGGGAATGAATGAATATACATTATCTGAAGGGAACTGCCTCTATTCATTCAGCTCAGATAATTATTGCTAAATAAATGTGGGCCCAGAGCTTTCATTTTTTAAAGAGAAGTTAGAAATTTGGCTATATTTGAATTTCCAGTATTTGAATATATAAAATATAATTCATATTTAAAATTCTATATGAGTTATAGATCGCACCAACTATTTTGCAGTCTCTGCTAGGACAGAGTATTTAAAATTATTTGAAGGTTTGCTAGAGGATTAGGAGCCAAGGGAGATAGGAGAGAAACCATAAGAATAGAGTGTCATAAAAACCAGAGATAGAGAATGTTTCACAAAGATTGGCATAGTCCAGGGTTTAATACGTTTAGAGAGTTCAGCAGTTAGTTAGATGATACCTGAAAAGTGTCCCTTGGGATTTTCTGTTGTGGATGAGGCAGTTGATGCTACCAAGAGCAGTTCCTCGAATGAACTGACATCTTAAGTGAAGTATAGGCTGGAACATGTGGGCTCCCTACCAGTAAAAGACATAGGCATATTCAAATTATCTGACCTTTTGTGTTACTGGAAAAAATGAACTAAACAGAAAAGAAATATACCCTCCCCACCCACCATAGTGAACCAAATAGTGAAGTAAAGACTTTAAATATGGATACTTCTGTTGGAAAGCTTGTTTGTGAAATGGAGCAAAATGTCATACTTGGAAGAAAATCAGAATCAATGTATAGATTTTTAATTACATATATAAGAGGAATTTGATAAGAAAAGGGAAGTGGGGGGCCGGGCGCGGTGGTTCACACCTGTAATCCCAGCACTTTGGGAGGCTGAGGCAGGTGGATCACGAGGTTAAGAGATTGAGACCATCCTGGTCAACATGGTGAAACCCCGTCTCTACTAAAAATACAAAAAATTAGCTGGGCATGGTGGCACATGCCTGTAATTCCAGCTACTCAGGAGGCTGAGGCAGGAGAATTGCCTGAACCCAGGAGGCAGAGGTTGCAGTGAGCCGAGATCGTGCCATTGCACTCCAGTCTGGGTAATGAGAGCGAAACTCTGTCTTAAAAAAAAAAAAAAAAAAAAGAAGAAAGAAAGAAAAAGAAAAGGGAAGTCTGATACAAATTCAGTAACTTAAGGGTTAATTTTTTTAGGTTTGTGTGCATAAGTTACCTGTAGTAGTATTTGGAGACTTGCATTATAGAATACTCAACTAAGTATCCGGACCATGTGCTGCATTTGTACTTACTGATGGCTTTGTTGGATCTTTGCAAAAGGCTACTGTTTTTGTTGTTGTTGTTGTTGTTGTTTTGGTGAGGAGGAGGTACAGTCTGTCACCCAGGCTGGTACAGTGGTGCAATCTCTGCCAACTGCAACTTCCGCCTTCTGGGTTCAAGTGATTCTTATGCTTCAGCCTCTGAGTAGCTGTAATTAGAAGTGCGTGCCACCATGCCCGACTAATTTTTTGTATTTTTCATAGACAGTGTTTCACCATGTTGGCCAGGTTGGTCTCTAACTCCTGAGCTCAGGCAGTCCTCTCTCCTTAGCCTCCCAAAGTGCTAGGATTATAGGCATGAGCCACTGTGTCCAGCCCTCTATTTCTAATGTAGTTGTTTTCAAGTTTGCTGTCAAACTCTAATATGCATATAAATCACCTAGGGTCTTGTAGTGTAGATGCAGGCTGGCACTTACAGATTGAGTTCAGTAGATCTGAGATGGGCTTGAAGATTCTGCATTTCTAACAAGTTCCCAAGTGATAATGATGCAACAATAAAGGTCAGTTGAAAATATAAACTAAAATCACTAGCACCTCCATTTTTTAAAGCACATTTTTATCTTATAGCATGTAACATTAGTTTTAAGGCATAGAAGAAGAGGCAACTAACAGGTTCTTCATGATCTTTTCAGTTCTTCTTACAACTCAATGAAGTATTATTTTTCCCTTTTTAGAATCAGGGTAGTTGAGGTTCAGAGCTGTTAACCAGCATGTGACTAGCTAAAAAGTCAGATTTACCTGCCTATCAGTCTCGTATTTGCTTTAACCACTACATCATATTATTTCTCTTTTCATTTTTTTCTAGATTTGTACAGATCTGTTTTTTATCTTTAGCGAAAATAATTCAATCTATTGTTACTTTTGTATTTAGTCTTAGAATTCTACTTTAGCCTATGTCTCCCCTGTGCAGAAGAGTTGCAATTTTTGCTGGAAGGACACTCCTGTTTTTCCGTTGTAGATCCTTTCTGAAATGTTAAACAATAAAAGAAAACTGGGCATCTGTTTTGAGGACAGTAACTTTTCGTGAAGTCTGTCAATAGGGTGGGGAGAGTGCCAATTTCTTTCAGAGCTGTAATCTACAAAAATAGGTTTTATCTCAGAAATATGATATAGTTCATTATAAATGTTTTTTACTTCTTTACCATAGTCTGATATTGATATAAAAATGCTCTCTTTTAGAATTTGAAACACAGGAAATATGCCCGGTGGAAGGCAACATACATCCATAATTGTTTAAAGAATGGGGAGACTCCTCAAGCAGGCCCTGTTGGAATTGAAGAAGATAATGGTATGTATTTATTTATTACAAGTAAAAGGAATTAGTAGAATCAACATTATTTGGAGGGAACAATACAGTTTTGTTTTCATCAGGCCCAGAATCTATGAAAGTTAAGTATAAAATCATAAATTTAGGAACAGTGAAAGAAAAGGTCAAACTGCTGTAATACCTGCCCATGCCAACAAAATGACCTGTGTCTTACCTTTAATCAGATTTCATTCCTGTTATATAGGAAAGGCAATCCATTTATAATTTGTAAAATGTTTTCAAACCACAAAGAATACTATAATATTTTTTATGAATCTATTTGAGTTGTGTAGGTTATTTGGGAAGTTAGTAATACATTCACATGGTTCAAAAAATCATAGAGTATATAAAAAATATGAAATGAATTTCTCCTGTCTACCACATCCCCCATCTTACCAGATCCTACCAAAACTCAAGTGTTGTTTTTGGTTTTTTTGTGTATCTTTACAGAGATCATTTTTTACGAATTTACTAGCAAGTAGAAATATATATCCTCCCTTTTTTCATACAACTGGTAATATGCATACTGTTCTGTACTTGGCTATGTTTTTTTAACTTAATATGTACAGGAAAATTTTACCATCACATAATATGTTTTACAAATTTTAATCGTGAAAAAATAAAGGTCTTTCTACTTTACTTGGCCTTTCAGTTAATTTGTAATCAAAAAGAAAAACCTTTTTTCACCTACTTTTTATTTATTAGACATAGCAAATAGATAAAAAGAGAACTGTTTAGGAACTGAGAAAATTCCAAACAATCCTTGCATTTTGTTACATACTTTTAGGCATCTGTGAAGATAATTATCCAATGCAGGCATCAGTAAACTTTCTTAAAGGGTCAGATAATAAATATATTCAGTTTATGAATGATATAGTCTTTGTTGCATCTATTTAGCTCTGCTGTTGTAGTGCAGGAGTAGCCATAGATAGTATGTAAAAAAAAAATGAATGTGGTTGTGTTCCAGTAAAGTTTTATTTACAATAACAGGCAGCCAGCCCATGGGCCATAGTTGGCCAACCACAATCTAATTAAACTCTTTAGTTCTATATTATAATGAATTTTATTAAAAGATTGAATATTATTAACCAACTTTACATTGTGTAATAAACCCCACTTAGTTGTGATATATTATTTTTTAAATTATACTGATGGGTTCAGTTCACTACTACTATATCATTTAGGATTTTTACATTGACAATTATAACTAAAAATGGTCTACAGTTTTCTTTTTTGGTATCAATGTTATGCTTGCTTCATAAATATAGTCAAAATCTTTCTAGTCTTTTTTTATGCTTTGGAACAGTAGAATTATCTCGTCTTTAAATGCATCCTAGAAATTTTTTGTGAAACCAACTAGCCATTTTACTTTTCAGAACTATTTTAGCTGTTTCGTTTTAGGTACATTGAAATACGTAATAATTTGTCAATTTGGGATTGTTGGCATTCTTTCAATATCAGTGACTTCTCTAATCTTAAAGCACTTAATATTTTGCCTTTGAAAGTAGGAAGTGTCCATTTTGATTATCACGGACCTTACTGTAGGCCCTTACTATTAATATTAGTCAAATAGATTATAAAGTGTAGATAGCTTTTGTTTTCCAAAAACCAACTTAAATGGAAGCTGTCATTTCTGTTGTTTATTTGCATACAAATTTGATGGAGTTTCTGGATAGTAGGAAATTGTAAGCTACAGAATACTAATAATAAATCCTGTACAATATAAAGGAGAATCTTTTCACTGTATACTTTGCCAACTTATTAACTTAAAACATAACCTAGTGTCATAGTCAGGGCTTAATGTCATAACATCCAATAATATCTCCTCAAAGATAGCCTATACAGTTGTAAGACATAATGTCATTAAATCTCAGTTTGTGTTAAAAAAAGTCTTTAAGATCTTGATTTGTTTTCTTCTTTTTCTCCGTATAGATTTATATTCTGTTGTATTTTAACTCTTGCAACTATAAGTGAAAAAGGTAGTATATTTAACAAAAACATAATTGTTGTTCTGGCATTTAATTTCTAGTAAAACCGGTAGAAAATAATAGATACTTTAGTTAACTTTGATAAAGAACAAAATAGGATATACTTTTGAAAACAGTGCTGTGTTTTAAATTCTAACTGAATACCACAGCACCATGACATTTGAATACATATTACAGACAGGGTTCAACTTATGATTTAACTTACAGTTTTTCACCTTTAAGAAGATAGCAAAGCAATATGCATTCAGTAGAAACTGTACTTCAAGAACCCATAGTCATTGTTTTTCACTTCCAGTACAGTATTTAATAAATTACATAAAGGCTTTGTGTTAGATGATTTTGCACTTACGTAAGTGCTCTGAGCACGTTTCATGTAGGCTAGGCTAAGTAAGCTATGATGTTCAGTAGGTTAGGTATTTAAAATGTGTCTTTGACTTCTATGTTTGACTTACAGTGGATTTATTGGGGATATAACACCATCATATGTTGATGAGCATCTGTATATAGAGTTAATGATATAAAAAACAAACAGCTGATCCTTGAAACTACTCATTTTATATGGTAAAATAAAAGAGGTTTTGTTTTGGTACAATGTCAGATTTACTGGAAAGTTGCTAGAATGATATAAAGAATTCTCATATGCCTTTGATCCAGAATTAAACATTCTCTCATTGATTCATAGTCTCTCCTGCTTGCGCATCCCTCGTCCCCTTCCCTCTTTCCCCACTCCCCCACCACACATACACAAGAGAGGACATGAGGTTATTTTATATGTGTGTGCATGTGTCAGATTTTAAAATACAACCTGATATCATAATCCAGTATGTTAATGTCAGTTTTTAGCAGTATTTTCTCAGAAATGGCTTATGGCTTCACAAGAGGATAATATATATTTTTGAAGTCTTTGTTAATAATTAGAGATATGGTCTTTTACTCCTGAGTACTTCTGTATTTTCTAAGAATAATGGCATTCTTTATACTACAGTGTAATTATCAACATTGAGAGAAGTATAGTATTTATTCAGTCTATCATCTGATCTCCATCTGTATTCAGATTTGAGTAGTTGACTCAATAATATTCTTTGTAGTTTTTTTTTCTCATACAGATAAATCACACATTCCATCTAGTTGTCATGTCCCTTTAGTCTCCTTAATCTGGAGTAGTTCCTTAGGATTTCTAGTGTTTCTTTGCCTTGATGTTTTTGAAAAGTACAATTACTTGTTAATTGTTGCTCAGTTTGTCTCATGTTGCCTCATAATTAATTTAACCCTATGCATTTTTTGCAGGAATAGCCAAAAATAAAGTTGTGTCCTCTCTGCCTTATATTAGAAGTATACAATTTTGGTGAAATATTGATGATATTGACTGACCACTTGGGTAATGTGGTGTCTTCTGGGTTATTCCCCATTAAAATTATTTTTCCCTTTGTTATTAATAAGTAAATTGTGGAAGATACTTTGATATTATGTAAATATCCTATATTTTTATGCAACTTCACCTTCTGGGTTTAGCGTTCATTCTTTTTATTTTAATTACTTGGCACTCTACTATAAGGAAGAACTTTCTAATCTGTACATAAATGTGTGTTTATTCATTTTGCTTATTATTTACATCATTGTGGGCTTATGAATTTATATTTGATGATTATAATTCATTAATCATTATTCTTTATTGTGATCCTTCATATGACTCCTGTTGCAGCTTCTGTACCAGTTGTGGTTTCATTGGTTGAGCAAATTAACACTCTTTGGTACCTAGTATATAGCTATTGATCTGGCTAGTGCCTTTTTCTTCATACCTGTCTGTAAGTTTCCCTGGAAGCAGTTTGCTTTCAGTTGGCAAGGCCAGCAATACACCTTCACTGTCCTGCCTCAGGGTTATGTCAGCTCTCCAGCTCTGTATCACACTTTAGTTTGCAGGGATCTTAATAGCCTTCTTAACCTTCTATAAGATACTACACCGGTCCATTATATTGATGACATTATGCTGACTGTACCTAGTGAGCAACTGTTCTGGACTTATTGGTAAGACATCTGCTTCTCAGAGAATGGGAAATCAATCTGACTAAAATTCAGGGACCTTAGTGAAATTTCTAAACGTCCAGTGATGGGGGCATGTCAAGATATTTATACTAAGGTGATGATAAGTTGTTCCACCTAGCCACTCCTACAATCAAGAAAAGAGGTACAACGCCTAGTGGGCCTGTTTGGATTTTGGAGTCAACGTGTTCCTCATTTGGTGTGTTACCTTGACCCATCTATTGAGTGACTCCATCTAATTTTATTTTTCCTTTATCTTAACAAATCTGTCCTTCTGAGTTTCCACATAAATTATAGAATTAGATTTTCAGTTTCTCTCTTTTAGAAAAAAAATGCCTACTGGGTTATGATTAGCATTGTATTAAACTTAGGGAGAATTGTCTTTCAGTACATGACCATAATATATCTTTCCATTTATTTAAACTTTGTAATTTCTTTCAGTGATATTTTAGATTTCTTGGAATAGAGGTTTTATACCTCTTTTGTTAAATTTACTTCAAGTATTTTGTATCTTTTCATTCTCTTGTATATGAAATTATTATTATTATTATTATTTTTTTTTTTTTTGAGACAGAGTTTCACTCTTGTTACCCAGGCTGGAGTGCAATGGTGCGATCTCGGCTCACCGCAACCTCCGCCTCCTGGGCTCAGGCAATTCTCCTGCCTCAGCCTCCTAAGTAGCTGGGATTACAGGCACGTGCCACCACGCCCAGCTGGTTTTTTGTATTTTTAGTAGAGACGTGGTTCCACCATGTTGACCAGGATGGTCTCCATCTCTCGACCTCGTGATCCAGTGATCCACCCGCCTCGGCCTCCCAAAGTGCTGGGATTACAGGCTTGAGCCACCGTGCCCGGCCTGAAATTATTTTTTAATTTAGTTTTTCAGTCCTTTGCTTCTAATATGAATTACAATTGATTTTTATATAGTATTTTATCTTGCAACCTTGCTAAATTTACCTGTTGATTCTGATAATTACTTTGTAAACTCCTTGAGTTTCTATGTAAATAATGATGTCATCTGTAAGGAGAGACAGTTTTGCTTCTCCCTTTCTAATCCTCATTTTTTTCTTTTTCCTGCCTATTGCACCAGTGGCAATAAATTTTTCCGTTGTTTTGTTTTTTGCCCTATGTGATACTGAGAAATTTTCTTTATTTTCCTAGGGTGCTGAGAAGTTTTGTCATAAATGGATGTTGAATTTTGTCAGGTGCTTTTTATGCATTTATTGAAATTACCATAAGATTTTTTTTTCTTCTGTTAATGTGAGTTAACATTGATTGATTTTCAAATGTTGAACCAACCCTGCAGTCATTGGTAAACTTAGTCATGATAAGGCCTTGTATTATATGGCTGAATTTAATTCTGATATTAAGGATTTGTTTATCTACATTTCAGTGTTTGTGAGGTTTGGTATCAGAGTTACAATGTCCTCATAAAACAAGGTGAAAGTAATCCCTTCTCTGTTTTCTGAAAGTGTTTGCGTAAGATTGGTATTTTTTCTTACTTGAATGATATAATTCACTGCTTATTTCATCTGGGCCATACATTTTCTTTTTAGGAGGGTTTTTAACCATGAATTCAATTTCCCCAATAGATTTCGGACTGTTCAGATCATTTCTTTTTGGGTGAGTTAAATATTTCAACAAGTACTTTGTAAAATTTTTTTATTCTTTGTTTTCTTTTTTATTTTTTTCTTCCTCCACACGAGTTTATTTTGCTTTTGGCTTTTTTAGCTTCTTAGGGAGGAAATGTAGATCTTTGATCTTTAAACTTTTCTTTTCTGATAGTAGAATTTAAATCTATCAGTTTCCCTGTGAGCACTGGTTTAGCGATATCCTGCACATTTTGGTATTACTCAGGTCAACGTAATTACAGCTTTTTTTGTGATTTTTTTCTTTGAATAATGGATTATTTATAATATGTTGTTCAATTTCAGAATATTAGAGGTGTTTCTGCATATCTTATTGTTGCTGATTTTTAATTCGATTCCATTTTGGTCAGAGAACATACTACAAAAGATTTTGGTATTTTGTAGTTTGCCAAGATTTATTTCATGGCCCAGCATATGGTCTGTCTTGGTGAATATCCCATATGCAGTTGAAAAGAATGTATTTTACAGTTATTGGTTATGATGTTCTGTGTTAATATCTCCAACTTTAGGGGTTTTACCAGTTCTGTCAGTTTATTTCATTTTGAGGCTCTGTTATTATATTAGACACATGTATCCTTATAGTTATTTTTTATGCAGTAACCTTTTTATTATTATAGAACATGCCACTATATCTTGCTAATATTCCTTGTCACGGATTCTGTTTGGCCTTATTGTAAAGTTAGCCACCCCAGCTTTTGTCAGCTTGTTATTTATGTGAATTTTTTTATCATTATGAAATCTTCCTTTTTATCTCAGGTAATATTCCTTGTCATTAATTCTATTTGTCTGTTGTTAAAATTAGTTGCCAGCTCTTGTCTGTGGGGTATTTCCATGGTGTATCTATTTTTATCCTTTTAGTTTAAACAAATCTAGATCTTTGTATTTTAAAGTACATTTCCTGCAAAAAGCACATAGGTACTATTCTATTCTGTCTCTTAACGCTGTGTGAGAAACAGTTTAGTTCATTTACATTTAATGTAATTGCTGTAGCTAGATTTAAACCTGTTTTGCCATTTGTTTTCTATTAATCCCATCTGTTTTTGTTCTCTTCTTACAGTCTTTACCCTCTCCCCGTTTTTCTCTTTCATTTCTTATGTCTATATTTTTATTTATGGCCTTGAACAAATTTATCATAGCAGATTTAAAGTGCTTTTTCGCTGATTCATTATCAGGATCATTTTTAGGTCTTTTTCGGTAGACTTTTTCTCTCATTTTCCTTTTCTTTCCTAATTTTTAATAATTTCTATTGTTGATAACATGTTGAATCTTCTCTGCATCCTGTGTCATCTTTCTCTACAAAGTCTTGATTTTTGTTCCAGTAGACCATTGACTTGCCAGAACTCAAACTTTGCCCCCGCTTTCACCTTGTAAGTTGTTGCTTTTCTCTAGTGCCTCCTAGAGTCTGACATGAGTTTGCATAATTCGCAGCTTGCAGGTATTTAGTTGGGGTTCATACAAACATTTCATGGCTCAACTTCTTGGCAACTCTTTCTTTTGCGTAGACTGTTGAGTGCCCTCAGATGAAAAGCCACATAAAATCAAACCTTACCTGGTAAGATTTCCTCTTACCTTTATTCTGGTTTCTACCAGCTTTTGGTCGTGCCTTAATGTCTTTATGTTGTGGAAGCCTTTTCCTTTCCCAAAATGTATAAATGTTAGAGTTCTCCAGTATTAGGGAAAGTCATTTTAAAGTATATAAAGTATAAATCAGTCCACAAGGTTGTGTGATAAAATGCTCATCTCAGATTAGTAGGGGAATTTAACTTTTTCTTATTTGAAATTATCTACATTGAATATATTTGAAATTATCTAGATTGAATATCATGTTTATAATCAGACAAAAAAGCTATTTTAAAATGTGGTAGGAAGCAATAAGATATCTCTTTGATAAATCTGTAGCTCTAGCTTGCTTTTCTTTTATTTAAAATTACTGTGATTCTTAAAAGCAGCTGATTGTCATTTTATACCCAAAATTCAGTTTTTCAAAGTAGTTTTCAAAGTTGGCTTGTGAGACACTTTATTTTAAAAGTTTACATTTCAAAACTTTTCAAAATGAAATATCTCATTTCTACATAGGTAAATGCAGTAGTTTTTTTTGTTTGTTTGTTTATTAGCTAAATGCGTTAAACAACTAACACACAGATAGTCATATAGTAGCTAGTACACGGAAAATATTAAGCGAAAATCCGCTGTCAGAAAATGGAGTTCTTACTGGGTAGCGTAAATGTGACATGTTTTGCCAGAAATATCCTTGAGTCTTCATAAATTTAAAAAAAGTTTATTTTAAATAAAAATACACTAGATGCAAAGTTTACAGAATTAGAAAATATTAACCTGAAAGACGTGATCATCATATTGTCAGGTACGATTATATTTTTTAAGAAAATAAAAAAATTAAAAATACTCTTTTAAGAATAGAGCCTGCTTCTCCACTGCATTAAACAGAATTGCATTTTAAAATTGGGTTTGTCATGTGTATAGTGAAATAAGAATACTTGACATTTGTATTTCAAAATACCTACGATAACATTGTGTATATGTGATCTGATAGATGTTGAAGAAAATGAAGATGCTGGAGCAGCCTCTCTGCCCACTCCACCAACTCAGCCATCATCATCTTCAGCTTATGACCCAAGCAACGTGCCATCAGGCAACTATACTGGAATACAGATTCCTCCTGGTGCACATGCTCCAGCTAATACACCAGCAGAAGTGCCTCACAGCACAGGTAGGAAACTATAACTGAATGATTTATTTAATTCCCCTTTTATAAATAAGAACTTCATTTCTTATCACGTATGTGCCTCATAATGATGGTCATGAAACACACCAAGTTCCTTGAATTCCACTTGAACCCCAAGAAACGTTAAATTATTTAAAGTTTTAATATTAGTTGTATTCTAGTTACTTGAGAAATGACAAGTATTATGTGCATTGATTACTATTTACCTTACAGTTTATTAATAAGATTAGTTTCTATGCTTTTCATGTATATTGCTGTTTTTCTTTTTCTTTTCTTCCCTTTCTTTTCCCCTCTGTATTTTAGAATAGCACGAAGGTGAGTGGAGTTTATTATAGGATTTGTCACTCAGGGTCTCATTGTGATACCTAGGTTAAATTAGTCTTGTCTTATCCCTTGGGACCAAGCCTCTGCCCTCAACATGCTATATTATGATAATGAGGAGTAGACTTTGAGGCATAAAATCTCAGTAACAATGAAATCATAGACAAGTGATACGAGGAGTTCGGGTTTTTTTTTAACCTTACAAATATGACACTTTAAAAAACTAACGGAAAAGAGGGATCTACTATCTTTGAATAAATCAGTACTGTATATGTATGTTTTTATTTTTAAAAATCTGACAAAACTAGTCCTCTGTAGTTAAGTTGGGGTCAGTAAAGACACTTTGACAACACTTACCCTTCCCTTTAATTGCATTGTTGACACAGTATCACCTTTATGTCCAAGTAGGCCACTTGCAACTTGCAACTATAAATTTTACATTTAATTTTTTTAAGAACTTTTCTTAAAAATATACTTTTATCCCAGATGTCTTATGGTACTAAACTGTACAAACACTTTAAAATACTTAATTAATAGAATGATAGTCATCCTTCTAGCCCTGATTTCTACTGTTCCTATTATGTAACACACTATTACTTTACTGACTTTCATTTGTCAGCCCTATTTTACCCAAACCTTGTAAGTTATTTTGTATGAATTACATTACATGTAAAAGTTTTCTGTTTGACCATTGTAGCATCAAATATGATTAATATCTTTCTGCCTATTTTAAAGCTTTCAAGTTTATATTATCTACAAAAATATTGCTAGCATTTTCTTTAAGATTATTGATGAAATGATAATTTTAGTACTGATTTCTTTTTGTGTCTTCATTCAACATATTTTACCCTTTTTAATATTTTATGGTCTATGTGATGACATTATTAGACATACCTATTTGCATTTGTTTTGGAAGTAAAATTTCATGGAACACTTAAATATCATGTTTAGAAATATTCATTATTTCCTGTGTACAATAATGTAAGTGAAACCAGCTGCTTAGATCTATTTGCCTTAGATGAATACCATTCAAATTATGCTTAAAGGTTTAAATCCTAATCAGGAGTCCCAGACACAAGCATTCTCAAAGAGGAGCCAAGGGTAAATAAAATGCATTTTGGAGGAAAAGCATATTGGTTATTTGTTTCTACCCCTTCCTAAATCATAAACTCAACTGATATTTCTCTTGGCCTAAGTTTTTCCTCTTTCTAATATGAAATTAATCTTACTAACTTCTCATGGCTATTTTAATTATTAAAAGAGAAAAACTATAAAAATGGACTAGTAGTAGACCTATCATAAAATCAGTGTTCAGCAAATTAGCCTCTTTTCCCTCCTTTTGTTCCTCTTCCTTCCTATTTCTGTGCCAAGGAAGGACACGGTATTTAATGGCAAGTTAATGAATACTTAACTTAGGGTAAGATACTAACCTTATAGAAAGACTGTCCAAGGAGTTTTGTTTTAGACAGTCTGTCTCAAGGCAGAGTTGTAGTATAGGCACATCAATATATATTTTCTATATAGATACACTTTATGAGTATACAAAAGAGAAAACACTTTTAGTGAGAGGGCTATAGTAGATTGATCCATATGAAATTGCTAGCTTTCTATAACAAAAACGATAAAGTATTTGTAGTCTTATATATTCAAACTACTACACAATATATCTCCTGGCTGGAATATTCATGACATAAAGACAAATATTAGGTTGTTTTCCATTAGGAAGTTTTCTGTCATGAACAGTTCATTTTGATTCAGTTAACTCTAGCATGAGCCTCTTGTTTTCTCTCTCTTTTGTTCCTTAGAGGGAGGAATAAAATTAAAAACTTAGAACTTTTATAGATTGAGATCCTATCATATTTTATACACTCTTATAGCTTTACCAGTCAAAGAATTGTCATAGCTAATTTCCACACTTATTCTTGCAGCAGCTGTGTTATGTATTACTGTCTTTAATTTATAAACTCTCAAAAGACTAAGCAGTTATTCTAAGAAAAACATACCCAGTAATGACAGAACCAAGACCTGAATCCAAGTTTTTTTAACTTCATGTTTTGGCCACCTGCCTTATATTCTTCCTCCAAGGAACTGAAATCCTCTCAAATTAAACCTACTTTTCTGATTAGTATATTTCCCCTTAAGATTGGTTTGAGGTGTTGGAATCTCCTCCTTTTAGCCCCAGATTTTTTTTTCTAGTGTATTTAAAACAATAAAAAAAGTTCATAGTTGCCTAAAAAAAAAAAAAAAAAAATTTAATATATAAATAATACCAAATGTTTCCCCTCTTACTCACTTTAAGAATGATTTATTTTCTCTCATATAAAGGTTCAGGATGCACTTTTATCAAAGGGAAATCCTTAAGATAGCTGAAAAGAATAGTATGTACTAATTTACAGTTTTTTGTTCTACAAAAAAGCAAAGGCGGTGCAATGAGGACAGGGATAGGGATTGTTTAAACAGGCAAAGTGTTTGCTTCTTGTGCTTTCACCACTGCACAGATACCACATGCAGTTGATATATAGTGTATGTTTTTTCTTTCTCAAGAAATATACCCTTTTTATAGTTCATATTACAGAAGAAGATTTTAGTAATAAAGTTAAAATTATTTTGTGATTAAAGCTAGACTTTTTATTGTAAAATGTAGCTTCCTTTATACATCAAAATGTCAGCTGTATTGTTGCGTCAGAAGTACCACATTTGCATTATTCTGTAGGCTTTGATACTCTGTTGTTGAAACTCTGAAACTCTGGCCTACGCATTTCTCCCAGCACTATTTCTCATGATTACACTAAGGTTTCACTCATTCTTTGCTTATACTGTTCCTCATGGGTAAGGTAGGTAACATGTCTTTCTTCCTTTTTCTGTGTCTCTCCAAGTGCTACGTTCTTTGAGGAGTCTGTTTAATCACACTTGCTGGATAATTTTCTCTATCCAAAGATTTGTTTGGAGGATTTTAATTTAGACAGAAATGCAAATTACTTAGCAAGGAATGGCATTGATCTATAAATTACAAATTTATAGATCTTACAAATTTACCGATTTATAGTACTATTAGACTGGAGTAGATTTATCTTGTTGTTAAAGATGTATATAAACAATATATGTAATCTGCATAAGCTTTAGGCACATCTGTTTCAAAGCACTAGACATGACTAGTCTCTGAAGATGCATCTCAGATTTTACATTCTAGCATTTTTAAAATGATATATATTTCTATGCCTTTCAGTGTTTGGCAAGTTTTGTGGAGAAAATTATGACAGATGTTTATAATTTAAATATATTTGGTGAGCACTTATCAAAATCAAGCAAAAAATAGCCATTGAATAGGTCAGCCTGTCTCCTCACTTTGCATTTATACTTCTATACAGTTTTCTATAAATGCATTCATATATACACAGTATATAAGAATAGCATTATTTGTAATAGCAAAAGATTGGAAATTAAATGTCCATTAGTAATGGATTGCTTTATAAATTGTGCATGGATAGAATGGAACACTATGTAGCCATTAAAAAGAGCAAGGCATTTTGGTATGTATTAATATGGAATTACTGCTAGGACGCAGTAAGTGAAAAATGCGTAGAACAGTATAGTATACGGAACTTAACTACCATTTGTAAAACACACAGAGTATACCTTCTGGAAGATTTTGGTTTAGACAACTACACGAGTTTCTTAGCAAAGAACAGCATTGACATATATAGATTGGACGCACAGTTGTTTGTAGGTGGATGGAAAGGTGTCATAAAAACTGGTACTAGCCCTAAAGTGGCTTGGAGTAGGAGAGGCAGGTTTTAATCTTTATATTTTTTCATACTGTATGAAATCTGTACTTCACCTTTCATCTGTATCCCTGGGTACTTTAAAAATTTTCAATTTGTATTTAAAAAGTAAGATTTTTATGGCTTTTAATAGTTGCAAATGGTATAAATATGGAGCTGGTTTGCCCTGAAACACAATTAAGTGAGGTAAATAGTGTATATTTAAACCAGTTTTTTCTCTTACGTTGGGGATGAGAAAAATCTTAAAACTTCATAACAGAAGAACTTTAGAACTTCATACCAGAAAAACTTTAGAGCTTTAACAAATTTCAGAACTTCAGTCATCTTTTGTGAAACCATTATTCTATAACTCTCAGTGGATATATATATCCATGCCCCTAGAAACTTCCCTCTTTATTTTAACCCTTTTCTTTGTTTCCTTTTTTTTATTCCAGTATTTTTTTCCACTTTACCCTTCCTACAAATTGATTATTTGAATTCAGTGTATTAGTTTGGCAAACAGTCCATTTTGAGAGACTATTTAACTCCATTGATTTGGAGTAATCAACTTTTCTTCATTTTATTTTATTGTTGATTGAATCATTTCAGTCTTTTTTGGAAACTTTCAATACTTTTTGTTAATTTTTTTAGATGATTAATAAATAATCTTCAACTTTAGTATATTTCTTACCATTAATCCAGAATGCTAAGCTATTGATTGATTTGACAGTTTTGAAATATTCTAACAAAGTCAAAACAGTTGTTTATTGGAAAATTGTGTATTGAATATGTAAAAATATCATCTTAAAATGTGTAAACTAAAAAAAATTAAAAACGTTAATTTGTAATTTCATGCGTAGTGATGAAATTGGATTCATCCTCTAAGTTAAACTAAATTATAATTATATTCTACTTTATCACCAAATTATTTAATTGGCTAAGAAATTGAAAGGTAGATAATGTACTACTTCTACAGGTATTTGATAAGCTTAAATTGAGAAATAATTTGAAGCATTAGACAAAATACATATTAGGAAATGTATAGCCAGTACACATGTGTAAACACTCAGTGTCCTCCAACGTCAAATAAGTATATCCAATTAGAATCCATTGATGTTTTAAGAAAATAAGCAAGGTAATGAAATTTCTTCATGATTTTTTAGTGCTGTCCTACTGTATAATTAAAAAGTGTAATACTTTTGTACCCGTTTGTGTTTTTCTGACTTGCAGGTGTAGCAAGTAATACCATCCAACCTACTCCACAGACTCTACCTGCCATTGATCCAGCACTTTTCAATACGATTTCCCAGGGTAAGTCAGCTGACTGTTTTGTGAGACACATTTATCTTCTGTTTTGGTTTGCTGTTTTGTAGTTTTAACTTTACAGTACCATATATTTAAATGTTCTTACTTAAATTTGAATTTCTAGGTAATTTGAAACAAATTTATTTGAATGACTGTGTTCACTAGATACTCAAATGAACCAGGATTGTTTGATATTAAAAATACCAACATTCAAAGGTGTCCCCTTTTGTTACAGCTCTTTTTTTCATACACTACTGGATATAGAACAAACATGTAACTAAGGCTGTGATGGAAGCCTACACTAGATTATTTTAATTTATTTCAAGATTTCTGTGAATTGTGATTGTGACTTTTCTAATCTACACTAAGTTATTAAATTATCTAAAAAAGAAAGGAACTGACCATTATTGAAAATAAAAATGTCTGAGGTCACCTTAGTTGTTTGGTTTATAGGCTAAGTGATTGGTTTAGGTATAATCTTTACTGCTTTTCTGACTTCTCTTTGTTTTTTGGCCCAAATCAGGCATTGTGTTTATTTTGGTCTTTCTCATTCAGACTTTAGTTTTCTTCATATGTCAAATGAGATTTAATTCTCTTAAAGTGAAGACCTTGATTATTTTTAATAGCTGCTACTGAGTTTCCTCTGATAATGTCTGCAGGTATATTTTTCAACTCGAATTTTCTGTTCTCCCTGTATGAGTGGGAACTGGCTAGTAAGCCTACCTGCCTCTCAGCCATGGAATGAAGAGACCCTTTTGGTAATGAGGTGGATATCATACCTACCTTAACAGTCCTAGCACTGCCTGAGCAGTTTGTTCCACAGTTTTGGGGAGATGTTCTTTACATCTCTTGTCAGTTTTCCCTTTTCGGATTTTTCATTCTTTCTCTTCTTTTCAATTTTGTGGATTTATTTCCTTTTGCATTACTTTATCATTTCAACATGGTTTCAGGAGGAAGACTAGTTAATTATATATGCTTAGTCTACCACCTAGAACCAGTACCCTAGAATTCTTTACCCATCTAAACTGTCAGGCATGTGTTAGGGCAAAATAAGGATTTTTAAATATGTAAGAACTCATATTTTGCTTAGCACATTCCTTTTTTAAGGAACTTACCTCAGGATGTACTCCATCAAGATAAGGGTGGCAATCAATAAAAAGAAATATGAAATATAACAAATTATGAAATATGCTTCTTTAGATAATCTAACGAAGAAGAATTTTATGATATCTTTCCCACATGCCTGGAAAGTAATTGCTCCAAAATTAGAATAAGAAATCTGAGAACTCCCCTCCTTTAAGAAAAATACATGGATTTCGTAGTATATAGAATAGAAGCTGTAGAATATGAAAGACATAGATTAAAAAAAAAAAAGCTAAACTAAAACATCTAAGAAAAATTTGAAGTTATACAAGAAATCTCAATTTGGAAGCAAATAAAAATATGCCATGATTTTGAGCAGTAATAGAATTATGGAATATAAAAGAAAGGGATTTCATTTGACTTAGACACAAAGATTATTTTCCTTTAAATGACAAAACGTAGAGTACATCACTCAGAATGAAATGTAAATATCAACACTTGACATTTTAACATCATACTAGACGTCCTAACTAGTGCAGTAAGAAAAAAAGAAATCAGAGCTATACAGATAGGAAAGAAAAAATAATACTTTCTTTGTTCATAGATGACATGATTGTCTATGTAGAAAATCTGAAGGAATCAATTTAAAAAATACACTTAGACCAAATAAGTATTTTATTAGTGCTTTGAGAGAATCTGAATGTAGGATGGGTTCAACTGCACAAAAGGAATAGATTTTTACCACTTTTTTTATATAAAGTGAAGCGACCGCCTCTTAGTGCTGAAGTATGTATTACATGAATATGCCTTGTTTAATTACAGAAAATTCCAAAACTTGTACTATTTTTTTTTTCATGTAGAAAGGCAGGAATGTTTCCTAAGCTTTCCTGGACAGCAGATGAATGAGCGGTAGCTTTAGTTTGTACGTAGATACAGTTGAAGCACTATATGTACTCTCTGGACTACTTTGACAGAAGTAGGTTTGTGAATGTACAAGATAAGTCAACTTGAGTTGTAATATATTTTGGGGAATGAGTTCACTACAAATTGTGACTGTAAACATTGTACTGTAGATGTTTTTTAGTTTTCCCCCAATAAAACTTTTGGGAATACACTTAGGACTGATAAGCAGTTATAGCTGGATTGCAGTATACATAATTAATATGCAAAAATATGCTGCTTTTCACAAAGCAGCACAAAACAAGTGGGATTTGAAATTAAAACATGCTGCCATTGTGTTTGTGTTTACGTAAACACAATAATACAAAACAAAATACCATTTACATTAGCACCCCAACAAAAATATTCAGGTATAAATATAACAAAATACATTACAAGATCTATATGAGGAAAACAACAACATGCTGATGAAACAAATTAAAGAACTACATAAATGGAGAGTTCGTGATCATGCGTAAGAAGACTCTGTATTCTCAAGATACTAGTTCTTCCCAGCTTAATCTATGGATTACGGGCAGTCAGCATCAAAATCCCAGCAAGTTATTTGCTGTAACTGAGTGAGTGTGAAATCACCACTGAGACAAAGACTAGGCCAAATTACAGGGTCTTTATTGCCAGCGGCCACGGAGGACTCGCGTCTCTCTTACCCGTGGCCTGTGACATCTTGTTCACCTGGCAGTAGGAGGGTGAAGAAGGAAGTGCCACACATTTTTAAACCATAAAATCTCACTAAAACTCACTATCACAAGAACAGCAAGAGGGGCATCCACCCCCATAATCCACTCACCTGCTACCAGGTCTCTCCTCCTGTTCGATAGGAGATTTGGGTGGGGACACAAATCCAAACCATGTCACACTATAATAATAGATACATGTCATTATAAATTTGTCCCAACTCATAGAAAACACAACATCAAGAGTAAACCCTAATGTAGTTTCTCAGTAATAATGATGGATCAATGCATGTTCATCGATTGTGATAGATATACTGCTCAGGTCGGGGAGATTAATAATGGAGGAAGCTATGCATGGTGGGGAAGGGGAAATGAGAATCTTACCTTCCTTCTTAACTTTGTTGTGAACTTAAAACTGCTCTGAAAAATTATTTTTAAAAAATACTGCATTTATATTCACTGTCACTACCATTACCATCACTTCTGGTACTTCTTATATCCTTTTTCTGCTATATATTTCTCCATAGTGCTTAATATTTATCACCTTTTAATGCATATATTATATGTGTGAAATTAATGTATATTAAATATATTGCAATAAATTTGTGGCTAACTCTGGAGAGTGAATTGGATAGGTAAGTATTTGAAGCACACTGTTTACTTTTTTACTTTTACATCTCTGAATAGTATTGAGTGTGAATGACAACTTACCTCATAAAGTTTTTTTAGTATTAAGTGATATAATATCACAGTAGTGTTTAGCGCAGTACTTGACGTAATGAAATTCTGCCTGTAATTATTACTACTATTGTTGGAATTGTTAAGTGATGTCTCAACAATGCCTGCATGTATGACAGTTCTGTCCTGTGCCTTGCATCTAAGTCAGAGGATAAGAGAGTAACCAGAATGAGATTATCCAAGGCCCTTGACACGGTGAAACGACGTCTCTACTAAAAATACAAAAAATTAACTGGACATGGTGGTGCGTGCCTGTAATCCCAGCTACTCAGGAGGCTGAGGCAGGAGAATCGCCTGAACCTAGGAGACGGAGGTTGCCGTGAGCCGAGATCACGCCTTTGCACTCCAGCCTGGGTAACAATAGTGAAACTCCGTCTCAAAAAAAAAAAAAAGAATTTCTAGAAAAGAGCCTCTAAAGACCCATTTTGAAAATATTTACAATTAAGTGTTCTATCCTCCATTACGACATTAGATATATCGACATTGAAAATGGATACTTAATGTCAGCTGGGCATGCAGCGATTTCTCTTTACACTAAGTAAGGTTGTCTTCGATCCAGTGCTGACCTAGGCTCTCTTTGCCACTGTAGTAGAGGATTTAGCTGATAGTTTTAGCTCTCTTCTGCCTGATCTTATCCTGACCTCTGAAGAGGAGATGAAGCCCTCTTGTATAGATTGTCTTGTCTGCAGCCCATCAGGGACTTACAAGCAAAGATTTCAGAAGAGAGATACATTAGTAAACAACCCCTCTAATCTTTGAAACACCTTTTAGGTCCACATTGCACACTTTCTGGTTCTGATTATGGCCTCCAGTAAATTTTAGTGATAGAAAAAACAGCTTTTATTTTAGTGCCTTAAGCTTGTATTTACCATTTTGAGTATAAAATCAAATAAATTGAAATTTAGCACTTGTTCTCTTCCTGAAATGTGTTTACCCTTCCTGTATCTTTTTCATTTTCTCTGTTGAGTTATTAAATGCTAATTTAAAAGAATCCTAATTGACATTTTATTTTTACTTAGTTTAAAATTTTAATTCACATTTTATTGATGATTATAGACTACTATATTTTTTAAATGAAGGAGAGCTTTATGTGATACAAAATAGCAAGTAACTATGGTTTGTTTGCTTATATTTTTCATTGTTGAAAATAAATCTAATATCTCTATGTCTATAAATTACATTTTGCATATAAATCTATACATTGGTTATTTCGTTATATTTTATATATGAATTATACAATTGGTTATGTCTGTAAGCTTTATATATTTTATATCTAATATTTTTCTGTTAATATATTTTCATTCACATTTTATAAATATTGAAATTATGAAAAAATATATTGGTGTTTTAAAATAATTTAATCTTTAGTGGATAAGTTTAGTTTATAAAACAAAAATAATAACAGTTCTTGTAGCTATACACATTTTACTGATATGTCAACCAGTGCTAAAGCTAATGCTGTAAAAACAAGATTAATCTGACATTAATGCCTGCTTTCAGCACATCCAGTAAATTCTGGAATGATGGCTTGTGTATTTAAAACAGTGCCCTGAGATAGGACAGACTTAAAGCACAAAGTGAGTAGCGTTAAGGTAAACTCAATTTTCAAAGATGTTTCCCTCATCTAGACAGCATATATAGCCTAAATATAATTTGAAAACGCATTAAAAAATATGGTAGGTATTTTTCAAGATCAAAAATATGAACTGAAGCATACCTGACTAAATTGTCAACGAAACTGGTAGTTGATATTTAGATTTAATGGGTAACAAATGCCAAGTCAATAACTTCTGTTAAAATTGGAATCTGTAATCCCTGATTCACAACAAGGCCAAGTTTTATGTAATCTTCAATACTACTAGTTCAACAAATATTTGAAGATTTACTGTAGTGCCCTACACTCGTTACTGTGTTTAAGTATATGTGTATTTTAAAATCTGTAATTTAATTAATGTTTTATTCTATATGAACTTAGTTTGAAAATGTAGGAAATAAAATACAGCTTTTTCATATTCGTGCAGTGAAGTGATTAAGCACCTATAGGTGCCTGACACTGAGCTAAAAACTCTGGCATATATTGTTTTAGTAGTCTTTTTGAAAATTTTAGAAAATAATAATTGGGATCAGAATATTATATTAGCTGGCCTGGAGTTGCTACCTACTTAGAAATCTTTGCCTAGTTAATGTCAGTTTTTAAATTTTATGTTGTGTGTGTGTTCCAGTATTTCCAAGTATACAAATTTCCCAAATACATGAAAATGTCCAGAGAAGATGGTGGTTATTTCAAAAGTCAAGATACAATATCCATTTTTAATTTTGTCTTTAGAAATACATATTCAAGGAAATTTGTCTTAGATTAAATGAAGTGTTTTTAATGTGTTTAATTAACTGAAATTGTTTATTTGAGCTCTACATATTAATTATGTGTATAACTAGAAAACTTAGAAAAAGTTTTGGAGAAATAATTTGTAATGGTTGTTTACATGTTTAATTGTATATTTCAATGATATAAAATTTAAGAAACCTTAGGAACACCTTAAGAAATTTGTACATGGATGGCACAAAAATGTAAAATATTTTCATGCTAAAAACAAGCTAAGCAACCTGGTTTTCTTTACATAAAGTTTGTTATCCACCTTTTTTTATTGAAATTTACATTTATATTCCAGCTCAGTTGAGGGTTGAATTGGTTTTGTCTGTCTGTATTGTGCCATGAAGAGAGGCTAAGTGATTCTAGCATAGACACCAAAGCTACTATCCTTGTTTGTCCTTATTTTTGCTTCTTAAAGGAAAATCTTATTCATCTATGTTATTATGTATTGCTATGTCTGTGGTTTATATTAGTAGTAAAAAGACAATTGAAAAGGATGAAGAAAATTTATCAAAGTTCATATGGGATTGACAAAACCTATTGTGTTTTTACATAGCCTTAAATACATTTTTTAATCTTAAACATAAGCATTTGCCCAACCTTACAGAACACTTTTTGTATTCCTATAAATATCTTAATTATTTTTTTTTTCTAGGGGATATTCGTTTAACCCCAGAGGACTTTGCTAGAGCTCAGAAGTACTGCAAATATGCTGGCAGTGCTTTGCAGTATGAAGATGTAAGCACTGCTGTACAGAATCTACAAAAGGCCCTCAAGTTATTGACGACAGGCAGAGAATGAAGCCTTTGTATGACAAACCCATGTATTTTTGGCATGAGGAACTAACAGTCCATTACTCCATCTTCAGCCTATCAGGATCAGTTTTAAGGAAGACTTCAGTTTCACTGAATATGACAATGAAATCTGTGTGTATCAGATTTTTATTGAAGCATTCATCAGCAGCTTCAACCAGTTTTCATTGTCCATTGAGTAGATTCAGTCATCTCTGAGTATATAGGGCTGATGTTAGCAATGCCCATTGAACCCTGCTTCAAAAAATGAAAACACACCTCTGTAAAATGTGTACTGGGAATAAGCTTTATATTTACATACATTAGGGGAACTTTTTAAAATCTGTAATGTTTGGAAAAAGAAACAATATTACTTTGCTATAAAATAATAAATTTAACTTTTAATAAAGATTGCCAGAATATTCTAAATTCGAGATTTTTTTTGTTTTCCTCAAGTCATAAAACAAATATAAACATTCTAAGCTATTGGATGAATCTGAAAAGACATTAAGTTCAAATTTTGATTTATACTCATGTTAAATATAACTACATTAAAAGTTTAAGATTTCATGGGAGAAAATATAGTAAGGTGAAAAGGTAGGATCACTTTTAGACTTAATGATGTTGGTTTTCCAACTGCTTTCCCTTATCTGTTAAAGCATAAAATGAATTGGTATTTGCTTCATAGGCAGTTTGACTGCATGTATTAGAGAATGAAAAGAAGATATTTGTAGTAATGCCTGGAAACTTGGTGCTTTAAATTAAGGTACTCCTCTGCTGCTGTAGAATGGATTCTATGCAGTGGATAGCTGTGGATGACTCTGAATATTATGTTTAGATTCCCAGTTGTTAAGTTTATAAGTTTCGTGGGAAATTATGAACTTCTGTATCATCTGCATTTGTGCTGTGTAAAAAATAAATACAAGGATTATTTTAGTTAATTCAACTTATTACAAAGACAATTGTCTGTTTTTATTTGCCTGCTAGAATTGTATTTTTTAAAAGTAATTTTTATTTATAGGAATATCGGTGTTTCTATAGGAAGAAGCAATCTTTTTTTTTTTTTTTTTAAAGATAAATTTACAAAGTTACCTGAAATTTTTCTGATCCATTGTATTCATGCTACTAAGATGGGAATCTTTAAACACAGGGGTCAGCAAGCTTTGGCCCATGGACTGGCCACCTGTTGTGTAAATAAAGTTTTTTGAAACAAGACTATACCCATTCATTTATGTTAGTCTGTGGTTGCTTTCCATAACTGCAGAGTTGTATAGCTTACAAGTCTAAAACATTTACTATTTGGCCGTCTAAGAAAAAGTTAGTCACCTAGTCTAACGGCCTATTTGGGGGGAAAAAATGTATCATTAACTCATAATCATTTATATCCATTATTTTCTGCATAAATGTAATTCTACTGTTCAGAGTTTGATAGAATAAATATTCGGACTGACTAAACTATTCTGAATTATACACACAAAAATGCCTCCTAAAAATTATTTTCTCATTCTTTACAAGATGTATGAACATATTTATGGTTCCACATTTGCATCTAGAATCCAGTGCTCTTTTGAATCTTATTATAATAGAAAGATGGCTAGATGACCTTTAGTGTTGTAAGAGTTTCAGGAAATTTTAATTCAAACCTTGATATGTCTGTACACTAAAAAGTAAACCCATCACCTCCTGTTTCATACCCTACCTTTTTGTTCCCAGTTGAGAGAGCACATGGAGGGAAGGAGACAGTATAAAAATTATGGAGTCCGTGGATAATGGGCTGCATGGTGTGACCAAGCCCTTCTCTGTAAAATGGAAATGACACCACTAGCCATCTCAATAGTTTCGAGAATTCAAAGAGATACAGTACTTGAAGTGCTTAGCACATGGTAGCTTTCATAAATATTTAGTGTCAATACTAATGCTATAATGTAAATTGTTAATAGTTTATTTCCCAAATATTGATATCCCAGTTGTCTGTGTGGCCCAATGCTTAAAAATGCCTTCTTGCATGAGGGGGTTGAACTATACAATGTTTGTTAACTTTGTATTTGTATTTTTTCTTATGAAATCTTACAATAAAATTGCGAGATGTGTTCTGATGTAACTAGGATAAGCAATTTTCATTTATTCCTTCTATATATATTTGCTGAATGGCTACTATGTGCCTCATATTGTTCTTTGCAAGTAGAAACAACAGAAAATAAAAGTCCCTGCTTCATAGAATTGACATTCTAATAGGGAGCAAATAGACAATAAAATATACATTATATTTAATCAGTGGCTCTCAAATTATGATTAGAAATGCATATCTTGTGCCCCAGCTGTCCTAACCAATCAGAAACTCTAGGGATGGGTGCCGGCCTGAGTAAGAGACGCTTAAGGTCGTTCCTAAAGTTTGGGTGGTTTAGCTCTACGCAAGTCAGAAATATTGCAAGTCTGAGAGAAGAGATTCTTCTGAAACTGGTTCTCAAAGGTGTGGTCTCTGGACCACCAGCATCAGCGTCACCTGCAAACTTGCTAGGAAATTCCGGTGACCACAACTGTGCGAACTTCTGTATTAAATAGTGGTAAGTGCTATGGAGGAAACATTGAGGACAGGACAGGAGATGCTTAGGTGTGTAAGACATACACGTGTTTAAATAGAATAGCTGGGATAAACCTCCCTGAAGTAACGTTTGAGCAAAGGAGGAAAAGCATAACTAGTCACACAGTTACGTAAATGGAGGAAGAGCATTCCCAACAGACATAGACAGAAATCAGGTCAGAGGGTGTACGTGGGAGAAAGACTGGTGAGGGAGCTAAAAGTTTAGGATCATACTTGACTGGGAGCTATGGAAAGGTTTTGAGCAGGAGCATAGCCTGATGTTACTTAACTTTTGAAAGAATCGTATTGGCTCCTATGTTGAAAATAGACCATAGGGAGGGTGATAGGTAAGGGAGGAGACCAGTGATAGGTAAGCTGGGAGACCAGTTAAAAGAGTATTAACAATAAGCTGGGTGCAGTGGTTCACGCCTTAATCCCAGCACTTTGGGAGCCGAGGCAGGTGGATCACCTGAGGTCAGGAGTTTTGAGACCAGCCTGGCTA
Organism: Saimiri boliviensis; assembly: GCF_048565385.1. Classification (NCBI taxonomy): domain Eukaryota; kingdom Metazoa; phylum Chordata; class Mammalia; order Primates; family Cebidae; genus Saimiri; species Saimiri boliviensis. Next base: position 27,642,774 of record NC_133452.1, on the reverse strand, counting down.
ACATGGGGAAACTCCATCTCTACTGTGTGTGTGTCTGTGTGTGTGTGTAAATATATGTATATACCTATATATGTATATGTGTTAGGATTACAGATGAGATTACAGGGCACCCACCTGTAATCCCAGCTACTCAGGAGGTTGAGGCAGGAGAACCGCTTGAATCCGGGAAGTGGAGGTTGCAGTGAGCCGAGATCGCACCACTGCACTCCAGCCTAGATGACAGAGCAAGATTCCTTCTCAAAAAAAGTATTACTATAATCAAGATGAGATATTATGATGGCTTCGTCTGGGAGTAGCCTTAGATGTAATAAAATGGGATTGGTTTCTGGCGATTTTTTTAAAGTAGAGCCACAGGATTTCTGTAAACTGGATATGAAGTATGAACATGAGTAAAAGTTGACTCCAAATTTTTCACCTGAATGCCTGGAAGGAATGAGCAATCACTTAGTGCAGTGGAGAAAGTTGCTGAATTCCTCTCACACTTAGATTGAAATGCAATGTTTCCAAGTTTTTGTGACCAACCCAAGTGAAACTGATAACAGTGTTTTGTCAATGTGGGAGAGGGACAAAAGAAAATAAAGTTCTGTCCACAATGATTGCCACAGATACCTCACCAAATCGCTGCTGAACTGGAGTTGCAAGCCAAGAGTAGTTCCCACAGTTAAATGATGGCCCAGGCAGTTTACTGACTTTAGGACTACACCAAGAAAAAGACTCCATTTATGGGTCTTGAAGATTAATATCCTCAGATGTGTGTAGAATCTATATATGACTTGTAATGCTAGAAATCTGAGATTTCTATGTATGCATTTAAAGATCATATGCTGTCTTTTCTAAAGAAACTCTAATAACAGCACTGGACAAATATTTTCAACTCGTAATAGCTAACATTTCAGTGCTTTCTAAATGCCAGATACTATTCTAAGTATTTTGCATATACTAATTCATTTAATCCTGCCAGATTGCCTGAGAGGTAGGTTTTACCCCTTTTTTAAGATGAGGAAAGTGAGCCACAGAGTAACAAATTTGCCTAAGGTAACACAGCTAATATTTATTTCTAAGCTGAGACTGCCTGTTTCAGATCATAAGTATCATCCATGTAGGTAAGTCACCTGTTACATTATAAATACAATAAGATGTTATGAGTTCCACATTATCAAGGTCATTGGACAGTTCCTTTTATTAGTGAAAGGTGTTAGCAGCTAAATTTTTCTATTATCTGGGCTGTATGTTCCAATTGACTATGAGTGCTAAGCAGTGAACACAGGGCATGAACTTGAAAATCTGATTGCACCTTCAGTATCTGTAATACACACTGGCCTATGACCTGAAATTGTACACCAATCCAAGGGGATACTAAGTAGAGTTTGTGTGATGCTACAATGTATTCATAGGTCATTTTGGAGGTGTTCCACATCATTAGGGAGTCTGGGTTCCCCAAATGTGTCTACTTGATCCTTTTTATTTTAAATAACATCCCTGTCTTCCCTAACTAAAAATTCTTCATCTTCGGGAAATAAGATTGTGATATGGGCTTCAAATATAAAATTAGCAATAATGTTTATTATCAGATATTTCCTCAATTAAATTTCTCCCTGAAAATCTTAGGCAAAAGCCCCCTGTCTCTTACTGCATATATCAAGTTTGGAGAGAAAGACATAATTGCATAGCAGTTTTCCATGAATATAACTTAATGGAGAACTGGTTTCAGAGTTAGGCAACATTGGAAAGTCTTGTCAAATGTTAAGTCACATGTTCAAAAATATATTTATTGAGCATCCACCATCAAATAATATGATAATGCCATACGAGATACAATAATTCTTCCTGAAGAAAGTCAGGAAAAGCTTCACAGATAAGTTTGAGCTGAAGGTTTGGCAGACAGGGAAGCAAGGAAAAGAAAGCAGAGAGAAAAACACAAGCATCATGGAGGAAAAAATGTGGGCAATTCAGGGAACTTGAGCAATTTAGTTTTGCTATGCATGTGATCTATGGGGGCCAGGATTGTAAATGTGATATGGCTGGGTGGGGAAGTGTTATGACTAAATCATATCCCGTCAAAATTCATATTTTGAAGCACTGATCTCCAGTGTGACTATGTTCAGAGATGAGTCCTGTAAAAAGGCAATTAAGGTTACATGAGATCATGAAAGTGAGGAATACTATAGGTCTGCTGTCCTTAAAAGAAGAGGAAGAGCCACTGGAGCTTGCATTCTGCACGTATACAGAGAAGATGCCACGTGAGGGCACAGAAAGGTTTGAATATGTTCTTAACCCTGTCAGTTGCCTGCCTCAATTCATCCCATGGAATTTTTTTGTCTTTTCAACCCCTCAGCTACATTATTTGTATTGTGAAATGGGGATATTCAGAGTCCCTGAGAAGGAAGAAGGACATTGTCTAATGTGCCATGCTTATACACTTTCTGTGTATAACGCTTTTTGTATAAAACCAGTAACACCCCAGCAACAACAGTAACTTGGCAAAATTACTATTTGCCACTTCACTTTATATATCACATAAGTTAAACTTCATTTATTTACCTGTCTCATTAGTTGCTAAGTTCCTTGATATTTTATACATTTGTGAATTCCTGGTAAATCACATGAAGCCTGATGTATAATAAGTATCCTGGACTGGTGAAATAAATATGTAAATAGGCAAAAAAATATATACTAAAATGATCAAATAAAGGTTGTGTTCAGAAACCTCTGTTCTATCACTGTGTGATTTAAGCTTGTAATGATAGTTGCATCAAAAAGTTCTGAAATCACTTGCTAATCTTATTAAAAACAAACAAACAAACAAAAATCTGTGCCACCCAGTAAATCTTGATTCTTAATTCAAATGCATGGTTCTTCATCTTTTGAAATACAAATCATTAAGTCAGGTGTGCTCAGGACATTCTTAGAATATACACTAATAACATCCTAGTCACAGACATACATGATATTTGTTAGCAGCTTATATGTTTTTGGCCTGTCTATACTTTGGCAGAAATTAATATATTCAAGCTCACTGGAGTGAAGAAGTAAAACTGTGTCTTAAAAACAGGGAAAAAATATTTAGACTACGTAGAAAATTGAAAATGTTCATGGTGTCTGAGAAATTGTAACTGGAAAATTATTTCTACAGATAAAGGGACAAGTGGAAGTTTTAAATTAAAGCCATTGAGATGTTTACATTTTGGGAAAGTCAGAGCTCATTTAATTTTTTTCATCAATATTTAATCTTTTCTACTACCTAGTGGTTCAAAGATAAGCAACTGACAAAAAAAAAAGTGTGAAGATGATAAAACCATAGGCACAGGAAGCTGTTATGCAGAGGGGTCTATTCTGAGTCAGGAAGCTGGTGTGCTGGTCTGCTCATTGTCACAATATGTTCTGTCTACCAGAAAATCGGCCCTTCTGAACCTCTTATGAGCTTTCATTTTTCCACACAAAACGTGAGCAGGCAAAGCTAGATTTCTACCTTGTTTTGAAGATCTAAAATTCAAGTCTTTGAATAATACTTAGACTCTGATGAGGTCTATGGCCCTTGAAACCCCCTCATTTTAACTAAACGTATTGTAACATGTTTCAAAACTTAAATTTTGACATTCATCCTATTCAGTGAGTACATATTAACTAAACATCTTCTGTTAATATGCCAAGAATTCAGTAAATAAAATCCCCTGAACTAAGTGAAATGAAACACCATAATAGCAAAATAATTGCTATTTCTTTGGACAGGGAATTTTCTTCTGCCAGTGTGAAAATTGTCAATGAGCACAAACCTGAAGAAGATTTAAGAGCAAAGAGCATTACCAAGAATACAGAAAGTCATTTCATACTGATAAAGTGGCTCAGTTAATCAAGGGGATATAACAATCTTAAAGGTTTATGTGCCTGCCCACCAAGGTTCAAAATACGTGAAACAAAAGCTAATACAACTGCAAAGAGAAAAATAGATTTTGACACCCTCTCAATAATTGATGGAACCATTAGAAAATATGACCAGTACATTCGATCCAAAATAAATTGGCCCTATGACCCTGAATGACACCATGTTTTTTTTCTTCAGTAAACTCTTCCTGGGAGTGACTCCTATATAGAACGATATGGAAAGAATTCATTGATGTTTTTCTCCTGAATGGAGATTTTATTTCTACATTGATGAAGAATGCAAACAGCATGCCTGCCCCTTTTGGTGCTGAATTTAAAGGGAAACACGAGATGTGTTTATTTACAAATGAGTATATATTCTTGTTGATCCTTTGTTCAATACTCTCTTGAGATACTGTTTCCAAGTATCCCCCTATATGTATTCCCAAATGTCTGCCAACCAAGCAGCTTAGAATAATTTATTCCAAGTTTCTATAGCAAAAACTCTAAGATGAATTTATTATTTTTTGGTACCATTTATGAGAAAAATCTCAGCTTTGAAGGTAGAATACCATACAGAAATAGTACATTTGTATATATGTCTATGTGATACATATCAGATATATACATATGTATCAGTAATCCCTCTGAAAATATCACTTTGTGTGGAACAAAAAGCAAAGTAAATTATAGCATAATTTACTTGCTGTTCTCATCTGCTAGTGACTTTTTTGTTCCTGTTATACTGATATATCTATATCTGTATATAGATAAATATATCAGTGTGTGTATATATATACACATATATGTATATATAATATATATTTTATATATTTTATATATATAATATATACATATATAATATATATATTTTTAATAAAAACTTTATTAGTGCATATATACAAATTTACAAGGTCAGAAACTGGAGAAATACAAAGAGCTTTAAAACACAATTTGTCTTTTCCTCAGTTTAAAGTGGCTTTTACCTGATTGTGATACAATACAAAGTACAGAATGGTAAAACTGCTTTTTAAATACTGGAATTTTGTGGAGAATGCATTCACATAAAGAAAGGAGATGAATTTTGTTTTGAAACAGGGTTAAGACGATGGAGACATTAATACAAGGATTTTATATATATATATATATATATATATATATAGACATATATACACACATATATATATATATCAGTATAACAGGAACAAATATATATATATATATATATATATATATATATATATCACCACAAAATAGACTGCAAAAGATTAAAACATGTCTGATGAATGATCTTTGAGCTACTGCACAGACACAGTAGATAATTCAATTAATATCAGTTCAACATACTTTGGTTAAATGCAAAACACTGAAGTTTTCATTGGAGGTCTCTGCTGCTCAGGAGCTTAACACCTATTTAGGGACTCATGTGCACAAACATAATTGAAGGCATGAAGTGCCAAAAAGAAGACGTTAATGCATTGCTATTGAAACTTAATTTTTTTTTCCAAACTGTGGTAACTGTGGCATTGCATTTCACTGGGATGACAGCATTTGAGTTGCACCTTACACGATGAGGAGAATTTCAATAGGGAAAGTGAGATGGGCAATTAAGGTACAAGGAGGTATAAGAGGAAACTTATGATTGTAGGAAAGTAAGTAACTTGTGTTAATAGCAGCAAAATACCTATGTTAGTCCTAAGGAGATGCTGTTTCATTTATATATTGATTTGACATATCAATGAATATACTTTTGAAACAAATTACCCCTTGTTTGCATGTTTTATTAATTTGACTGTTAAAGCTCAGCCTACAACCTTGTCCATTCAGGTTACCATAAAACACCTCAGACTGGGTAATTTATAAACAATAGAAATGGACTGCTCACAGTTCTGGAGGCTGGGAAGTCCAAAATCAAGGCACCAGCAGATTCAATATCTGGGGAGGGCTCTCTGCTTTATAGATGTTGCCTTCTTGCTGTGTCCTCATATGGCAAAATAGAAAAAAGCTCACCCCCACCTCTTTTATAAAGGCACAATCCCATTCATGAAGGCTCTGCCCTCATGACTTAAGCACCTCCTAGAAGCCTCTACCTCTTTTTTGTTGTTGTTCTTCAACTGTTACTTTATGTTCAGTGGTGCATGAGCAGGATGTTCAGATTTGCTACATAGGTAAACATGTGCCATGGTAGTTTGTTGCACAGATCATCCCATCAACTAGGTATTAAGCCCAGCATCCGTTAGCTGTTCTTCCTGGTGCTCTCTTTACCTCCAACCTTCCACCATCAGCAGGCCCCAGTGTGTGTTGTCCCCTTCCTCCAGCATGTCCATGTGCTCTCACCATTTGATTTCCACTTATAAGTAAGAACATGTGGTGTTTGGTTTTCTGTCCCTGTGTTAGTTGGCTCAGGATAATGGCTTTCAGCTCCATCCATGTCCTGAAAAAGACATGATAGTGTTCCTTTTTATGGCTGCATAGTATTCCATGGTATATAGGTACTAGGCTTTCTTTCTCCAGTCTATCATTGATGGGCATTCAAGTTGATTCCATGTCTTTGCTATTGTGAATGGTGCTTCAGTGAACATATACATGCATGTATCTTTATAATAGAATGATGTATATACCTCTGGATATATACCTAGTAATGGGATTCCTGTTTCAAACGGTATTTCTGGTTCTAGGTCTTTGAGGAATCGCCACACTGTCTTCTACAAAGGTTGAACTAACTTACACTCCCACCAACAGTTCTTTTTTCTCCACAATCTCGTCAGAATCTGTTGTTTGTTGACTTTTTAATAGTTGCCATTCTGACTGGTGTGAGATCGTATCTCATTGTGGCTTTGCTTTGTGTTTCTCTAGTAATCAGTGGTGTTGAACTTGTTTTCAATATGTTTGTTGGCTACATGTATGTCTTCTTTTAATAAGTGTCCTGTTCATGTCCTCTGTCCACTTACAAATGAGGTTGTCTGGTTTTTCTTATAAATCTGTTTAAGTTCCTTGTAAACTCCAAATGTCTACTTTTGTCAGATAGATAGATTACAAAAAGTTTCTCCTATTTTGTAGGTTGTCTGTTCACTCTGATGATAGTTTCTTTTGCTGTGCAGGAGCTCCTTAATTTGATTAGATCTCATTTGCCAATTTTTTCTTTTGTTGCAATTGTTTTTGTTTTTTTTTTTATCATGAAATCTTCACCTGCACCTATTTCCTGAATAGTATTGCTTAGGTTTTCTTCTAGGGTTTTTATAGTTTTAGAATTTACATTTAAGTGTTTAATCCATCTTGAGTTGATTTTTGTATATGGTGTGAGGAAGGGATCCAGTTTTAATTTTCTGCATATGACTAGTCAGCTCTTCTAGCACCATTTAGTATATAGGGTGTCCTTTCCCCATTGCTTATTTTTGTCAGCTTTATTGAGATCAGATGGTTGTAGGTGTGTGGTCTTATTTCTGAGTTATCTATCCTGTTCCATTGGTCTGTCTGTTCTTGTACCAGTACCATGCTGTTTTGGTTACTGTAGCCTTGTAGTATAGTTTGAGGTCACGTAGTATGAGGCCTCCAACTTTGTTCTTTTTGCTTAGGATTGTCTTGGCTATTCACGCTCTTTTTTCCTTCCATATGAATTTTAAAATAGTTTTTCTCTAATTCTGTGAAGAATTCCAATGGCAGCTTAATGGGAATAACATTGAATCTGTAAATTACTTCTAGCAGTATGACCATTTTCACCATATTGATACTTCCTATGCATGAGCATAAAATGTTTCTCCATTTGTTTTTGTCCTCTCTGACTTCATTGAGCAGTGGCTTGTAAGTTCACCCCTAAGAAGTCCTTCACTTCACTTGTTGGATGTATTCCTAGGTATTTTATTCTTTTTGCAGCAATTGTGAATGGGAGTTCATTCATGATTTGGTCTCTGCTTGCCTGTTGTTGGCGTATAAGAATGCTATTAATTTTTGCACATTGATTTTTTATCCTGAGACTTTCCTGAAGTTGCTTATCTGCTTAAGAAGCTTTTGGGCTAAGACGATGGGATTTTCTAGATACACGACCATGTCATCTGCAAACAAAGATAATTTGACTTCCTTACTTCCTATTTGAATATGCTTTATTTCTTCCTGTTGCCTAACTGCCTTGAGCAGAACTTTCAGTATTATGTTGAAAAGGAGTGGTGACAGAGGGCATCCTTGTCTTACGCTGGTTTTCAAGGGGAGTGCTTTCAGCTTTTTCCCATTCAGTATGATATTGGCTGTGGGTTTTTTTATACATGGTTATTATTTTGAGGTTTTTTCCTTCAATACCTATTTTATTGAGAGTTCTTAACACAAAGAGATAATGAATTTTATCGAAGGCCTTTCTGCATCTATCAAGATAATCATGTGGTTTTTGTCTTCATTTCTGTTTATATGATGAATCACATTTGAACTAATCTCACATCCCAGAGAACCAACTTTGCATCCTCATCCCAGAGATGAAGCCAACTTGATTGTGGTTAATAAACTTTAGATGTGCTGCTAGATGCAGTTTGCCAGTATTTGAATGAGGATTTTTGCATTGATGTTCATTAAAGATATTGTCTTGAAGTTTTCTTTTTTCATCATATTTCTGCCAGGTTTTGGTATGAGGATAATGCAGGCATCATAGAATGAGTTATGAAAAAGTTCCTCCTTTTCCAGTTTTTGCTCAGAGGATCACTGATGATTGTTGTTGCCATGGTCTATTCAGTGAGTGTTTAGGGTAAGTCATGAAAATACTACAGTGCTTGTTAGAAAGTTGTTGAAAAGTTCACAGGATGCTTTCATTTAAAAAGTTTCCAAGGACCTCACCACTTAATCCTGTTTTCATCTAAATGTAAAACAGTTTAATTAGGGCTGGAGATGGAATATCACTCCAAATGAATCTTTGGGCAAGAAGGAGCACATGTTATTAGAGGTGTGTTTATATAGTCACAATTTACCTTCTCAATAAAGTCTTAGTGTTTAGGCATTTAAATTCTTATACTACTTGGGGAATGTATTAGTCAGGGTTCTCTAGGGGAACAGAACTAATAGGATAGATAGATATAAAGGGGGGTTATTAAGCGTTAACTTATATGATCACAAGTTCCCACAATAGGCTGTCTGCAAGCTGAGGAGCAAGGAGAGCCAGTCCAAGTCTCAAAACTGAAGAACTTAGAGTCTGATGTTCAAGGGCAGGAAGCGTCCAGCACAGGAAAAACATGTAGGCTGGGAGGCTAGGCCAGTCCCTCCTTTTCATGTTTTTTTGTTTGCTTTACACTCACTGGAAGCAGATTAGATGGTGCCCACCCAATTAAGGGTGGGTCTGCCTTTTCCAGCCCACTGACTCAAACGTTAATATCCTTTGGCAATGCACTCACAGACACTCCCGGGACCAATACTTTGTATCCTTCAATCCAGTCAAGTTGACACTCACTATTAACCAACACAGGGAAGATGAATAATCCTGGAAACTTGAATTCAGTCCTAATGAAGTATGAAAAGCTTTAGCAATGTTGATGACAGTGATCTGAAGTCTTTGATTCGCAAACTCTTAAGGAAGGGACTTCAAAGATTATATTATCCAGTCCTTCTATTTAACAAAGGATGGACTTCAAATCCAGAAAAGATGCAGTCATTTACTCAGGATCACACAGCTGGTTAGTGAAAGAGAAAAGAGCAAAACACCTCTAACTCTTTTCTTATATCATGTTCTGAAGACTATTTCAAAATGACTCAGCTAACTAAGCACATTTGGAAATTTGACATTTTCCCCCAAATACCTGTGTAAGTGCAGTGGGGATCATTAATTGGCTATTCAATTCCTTCATAAATGTTCAGTCATTATTACTCTAGAATGCCCTCAAAATTCCACAAAAGAAAAAATACATAAATCACTTCTGCTTACAGAGCTTCCAGTCTCCCTAGAGCAGTTAGAAACATACACATACCAAGATACCTAATATCCCAAGATAAAATGTCAAATTGAGACATTCTATAATAACACTTCAAATCGTATGATAAAATGGCAAATTGAGAGATAAAATAGCAAGGGTTTAGGCTATCATTGTGCCCTTGAAAATGTCCAAAAAGGCTTTGTAGAATAGAAGGAGCTTCAACATATTTGTATTTTCCTGGATTATGGAAACCCTCACTCTTACCATTCAAGATAATTTGCATGACTTGCAGAAAAGGGTCTGTACTCTTTTTGACACTCCCAGTGTTTTAATTCTTGATGTCTCCTTAGAATAAGAGGTTCTTAACTTGGAAAACGGTCTATGATCTTGGATAGGGGTAAAAACATACCTTTACTTTTTATATCTAGCTGAAATTTAGCATTTTCTATAAATATGAATATAAACAACAAACCACAGTAGTGTTAGCAATTTCTGTGACCTTCACAAATAGGAATTACAGACATTTTCATACCTCATTACAGTCATTGCAGAAAAATAATTTATGTACATCACTCTTTTAAACATATGGACATTGTTAGATCTGTTCTAGATCTTGTTAGTTTATGCATTAATGAAGACAAATATTTATTATTATGTCAACAATTTGGTTTTTAATATATTGTTATTACTAATTCCCACATAGTTCTTTTATCTATAGTTCTACTAGGTAAAACAATGGCCACCAAAGAAGCCCACACTCTAATCCCCAGTACCTGTGAATATGATCTTACAAATGGCAAAAGGGACTGTGCAAATATAATTAAGGTTAGGGAAACTGCTGGGGAGATTCCACCAGGTAGGGAGATTATCCTGAATCACAAAGATGGGCTCATCTAACGGGTTTTATAGAAGCAAAGAACCTTTCCCAGTTGGGATCAAAGAGGGTGATGGAAAGGACTTGATCACCTTTGCGGTCTTTGAAGATTGAAAAAGGGGTTCCATGAGCCAAGAAATGTGGGTGGCCTTGAAAAGCTGGGAAAGGCAAGGAAATACATCCTCTTTTAGATCTTCCAAAAAGGAATGTAGCCTTGTCAACACTTTAATTTTAGCCCATTGAGACAGCTATCAGACTTCTGACCTCTAGAACTGTAGGATAAATTTGTATTCATTCCCCAAATTCGTGATAATTTGGTACAGCAGCAGTAGAAAATAACTACCCTTTATTTTATTTTGTGCATTTCAAAATATTATTCTGAGAATCTTCACCAGACAAAGCTTCTCAGGCACAGAAGTATATAGTTTTTAGAAAACCCTGCCTAAGTAGTGTGTGCAGCTGTAATTACAAAAAAGTCTTACGTAGTTTGACAGTGACACCAGTCGATGTCTAGTGGGAACCAAAAGGAAAAACTCTGTTTTCACAATTATCCAGATGCTCCAGTAAAAATTTTTGTAGCAAAATCACAAGTTAAATTCTCACTCAAGCTTGGCTTTTCCCTTGACTTTCTTTCTCAGTGGTTCTTATTTTTTCTGGCTTCCACCATTTCCAAATTTGGATTACATTCATATAGACAATTCATTCATGCAGGAATGAGAGCCCAGGGAAAAATGTTTTTAATATTTTTAATTGACATTATTACTTTATGAGCTTTCAAATGAACCCAGCAACTACTAAAATATCATGCTAGGGAATTGTTGTAGGGAAATGAAAACCCAGTGAAGAGGGTATATGGCAAAGGAACTTTGTTTCCTCTTCCCAAGGGTGATTGGGTCTCTGAAGATATCTTGATTGGAATTCTCAGGATCAATTACTAATCCTGTTATAATATGTTAATGCCAAAACAATGTTTTCCATGGTTTTAATTTCCTATCTGTTTAATGTAAATAGCACTTTTTGAAGTATCTGTCAAAAATTGGTAGTGATATTTAAGTTTTGTCAAGATTTGGGGAAAGGCCTTATATTTTTTACAGTGCATTCTTAACTGCCATTTTAGAGTCTGTCAGTCAGAAAAAAAAATTATTTGTAATCCAAAAGTATTGTTTCTTTCCTTATGAACAATCACAACCATGAAATAATGAAAGTTGAGTCTGTCTTTTTCAACAGCAGCCCCGTATGCCTGCTGTTAGGCTAATTTGCAGTATACTTCCCAGCAAAACATCAACATTCTCTGTTAGCAAGCAGTTTTGTTTAAAGCATGCACTTGGATCTTAAGAGAATAAAAAATTAAAGCTGTCAATGCAAGTGATGTAAAATTCCAAATTTTTTATCAATTTGCTTTTGAAAATATGCATGAAGGAATATAATCATTATTTCCCAGGACTAGCTCCTTTGAGTAATCAAAGACAGATGTGCTAAAGATTTCTGTCTCTAGCCCAGGTCGAGAATTATAAACAGTGTATAATAAAGTATGATAACTGGATCTTACACAAAATACAATGCCAAAACTAGAATGTTGCCAGCTTTCCACTGTGCAGGGTCTAATTTAGTTGATAAATCTGCTTTCCATCCTTCATGGGCCTCAATGTGTTTTCAGGAATTCAATAGTACTATTTCTCAGTACTTAGGATATATAGTCATTGTGGCCTCAAAGTAGTATTAAATGACAATGGTTTTAACATGGGAGATTTTAGAACATCTTACAGAGAGTTTCTCATATGTGAAAAAATGTTGTGACATTAAAATTCCAGTTGAAAAATTCTAAAAATTTAAATTGTGCATCATAGAGTTTTCAATTACGTTTTCTTTGAAGCAATTGCATTTTCCCACACCTGAAAACCATACCTCTAGCAGCAACCCTCAACGGAGACCAGCATTTTACTCATGTTTTCATAGACTAAACAAATCATAGATGCCTGTTCATTGTAGTGACAAATGGTTTTTAAAAAGGCAGAAAATATTTACTGGTGATGCAAACAGTTTGCAATTTGTAGATCTATTTTTTTTTTAATTAATTTTAATCTAATAGAGAATATCATACAATTTTATGCAACTGAAGAAAACCTGTACGGGTTCACAATAGCCAAAGTGGGTTGTATCACTATAACATACTCCAAAATGCAGAATAGCAAAAACACAATATAAGTTTGTTTTCTACTCATATGAAAATCCAAAGAGTGTGTATTTGGTCAGAGGGTGGTTCTCCTGCAGGTAGTGATCAATGAAGCTGGGTTCCTTCTCTCTGCGGCTCCGCCATCACCCAAAGCCTTTTCATCATCCACATACAGTGGGAGGAATAGGAAGTAGTGCTTGGAGGTGGTATGTATCTCCCTAAGGTGTTTCCCCAGAGACTGTATTCACTTCTACTCAAATTTCATTGGAAAGACAGTCACACGGCTACACCTAGCTGCAGAGGAGGTTGAGAACTGTAGCACAGCCATCTGCCCAGAATTAAAGGGAAGCAGATTTTGTGAGAAGCTCTGGATGGGGTAATTTCTAGTATTCAAATCACTTTAGGTTAATTTTCATGGATGTGAATGAGATATACAGCTTCTTAGAAAAACAATTCATTCTCAGTGGAACAAAATCCAAATGCCACAGGAAAGAAAACCAAAAAAGTAAAAAAAATCCCTTTAAGCCCAGAAGTAATCACTGTAAACACTTTATTTTATGTATATAAAACATGGGTATATTTGGATCTATGCAAAACAGTCAAATTATGCATACCTATTAACCTATGTTTACATTCTCGGGTAGATAATCTTTCCTCTTTTAATTATGAGATGCAATTAAAATCAAACAAGAAATAAGTAAAATTTTTTAAAAACACACTTATTTCAAAAAGGACATCTGATAAAATAGTATCCATGATGGTTTTATTTTGCTAATTCGAATAGACTATTCTGGACTTTAATGGCTAAAATAATTCAAAGAGTTGTAGGAATCTTGCTCCCTAAATATACTAAATAAAAACAAGTCATCACCTTGCCATCAAAGTTGCCGGCGTAAAGGGCACTGGGCTTCATGATCCAGGCTCTGCAATCATGAGCCACAGGACACCAGGCCTCTGTGTTTCTGTTTTCTCGAGGCCCGCAATATCCAGTTAGATCTCTTGCTTTTCTAAAACATGATGACATATTTGTGAAATAAATCTTCCTCTCTCCCTTTTTTCAGCCTTCAGTACTAAGTATACTGAGTCAAAGAATTACAGGAAGATAATGTTGTTTTCAGCTGTATCTGTAACATGGGATGCCTTGATTCTGTGACAGCCCCCACCCCCCACAAAATGCAGGATGTACTCATTCGTAATTTTATGGTAACTCTGAAAGGTAACTGGTTTCTATTTCCATCAATGGACATTAAAGCCAAAGAAATTGAGTAAGTTACCAAGTCCATACAGCTAACAAGGATGTGTATGTAGGGCTTGAATCATATCACTGTGACTGCAAAGCCTGAACTTCACTGTTACACGTCCTGAGTCCTTGTCATTTGGTGCCATCAATATTTCCAGGTCAATAAGAGTGTGGCATAGTCCCAGAAACAACTCTGGATCTGCTAAGACGTTAAGATTAAAATTTCTCTGAAAGATAGCTGTAGCTTAACTATTTAGTTGTTCCGATATGTATCTGTGATATGCATTGGGTGATTTTTTTTAAAGATTTTTTCTGATCATAAAAATATATTTTTTCATTTTAGAAAGTTAAGACAGGGCCTGGGCACGGTGGCTCATACCTGTATTCTCAGCATTTTGGGAGGCCGAGGCAGGCTAATTGCCTGAGGTCAGGAGTTCGAGACCAGCCTGGCCAACATGGTAAAACATCGTCTTTACTAAAAATACAAAAATTAGCCGGGTGTGGTGGCGGGCACCTGTAATCCCAGTTACTTGGGAGGCTGAGACGGGAGAATTGCTGGAACCCAGGAGGTGGAGGTGCTAGTGAGTTGAGGTCATACCATTGCACTCCAGCCTGAGTGACAAGAGCAAAACTCTGTCTCAAGAAAAAAAGAAAAAAGAAAAGAAAGTTTAAAAAGGGTTAGAAAAAGGCACATAAACAGTAAGGATTACCCATAATCTCACTACTCTGAGAGATTCCTTGATGACATCAGTGCCCACTTCTCAGATGTAGGGAGGAAGGGCAGGTTGCAAGCCGACCACAGTCCTCAAAGAAGCAGGGGGAGGAGTGTGGGTAGTGGGGAACCTGCCAGGAGACATAGTTCCTGGCGCAGCGGGGCATGAGTAGTTTGAAAAGAAAACCCCCAATCTGGGGGGAACTCTGGTAGCTCTCACCTCATCCCACCCATGCACCTCATTTAGATCCTTGTGTGTAAGGAGAGAGATTGCTAAGGAAGACTGCTGCATTTTTATGCTTTATCTGAGTAGAAACAAGATGTCAGAAGCTCCTGGTCTAGCCTGCTTTTCTCTAGTGAAATAATGCTTGTGTACCCCTGTGTGTCTTTTGTCCCTCCACTCTCTGGTTCCCTAACGTGAATACAGGCATATCTCCTTTTATGGCACTTCACTTCATTGCATTTTACTGATCCTGTGATTTTTACAAATAGAAGGTTGTGGCAACCCTGAGTCTGGCAAGTATATTAACACCAACAGCATGTGCTTACTTCATGCCTCTGTGCCACGTGTGCTAATACTCACAATAGTTTACATTTTTTTTCGTTATTATTACATGAGGCATGGTGATCTGTGATTGGTGATCTTTGATGTTATTATTGTAATTATTTTGGGACCCCACAAACTGCACCCATGTAATACAGTGAGCACAATCAATAACTATTGTTTGTGCGTTAGTGCTCTGACTGTTCCACCAACCACCCATTCCCAGTCTCTCTCCCTTTCCTTGGGCCCTCCTATTTCCTGAGACATAAAAATATTAAAATTAGGCCAATTAATAACTCTGCAATGTCCTCAAAGTGTTAAAGTGGAAAGAAGAGTTCTATGTCTCTTACTTTAAATAAAAAGCTAGAAATGATTAAATTTAGTGAGGAAGGCACGTGACAGCCAAGTCAGGACAAAAGCTATGCCTCTTGCACCAAACAGTCAAATCATGAATATCAAACAGCCAAATCAAGAAAAAGTTCCTTGAAGGAAATTGAAAGTGCTACTTTAGTAAACACATGAACGATAGGAAGTGAAACAGCCTTATTGCTGATTTGGGGGAAATCTAAGTGGTTTGGATAGATCACACCAGCTACATCCTAATCTAGAGCAAGGCCCTAACTCTCCAATTCTATGAAGGCTGAAAAGCCTGAAGCTAGCAAAAATTGGTTCATGTTTGAAGACAGAAACCATCTCCATAACATCAGAATGTGAGGCGAAGCAGCAGGTGCTAATGCAGAAGCTGCAGCAATTATCCAGAATATCTAGCAAAGATGATTGACTAAAGTAACTACACTAACCACCAGATTTGTCAAAGTAGACACGACAGCCTTCTATTGGAAGAACTGCCATCAACGGCTTTCGTAGCTTCAGTGCTTCAAAGGACAGGCTGACTCTCTTAATAAGAGCAAAAGAGACCACTGACTTTAAATTGAACTCAGTCCTCATTTACCATTCTGAAAATCCTAGCGCTTTTAAGAATGATGTTTGTAGATTTGTCTATGTTCCTTACAGATTTTGGATTTTAGGCCTTTGTCAGATGCATAGTGTGCGAATATTTTCTCCCACTCTGTAAGTAGTTTACTCCCTTGATGTTTTCTCTTTCTGTGCAGAGACTCTTTAATTAGGTCCCACCTGTCAATTTTGCATAGTATTGGGTACTACACTCATTCCTTGGGGAATGGATTTATTTATACTGCAAACCTCAGCATCACACAATATACCTTTGTAACAAATCTGTGCATGTACCCACTGATTCGAAAGTATAAGTTGAAAAAGGAAAAAAAAAAAAAGAATGATGTGAAACCTACTCTGCTGGTCCTCTGTAACACAGCAACAATACCCGGATGAAAGCACATCTGTTTACAGTGTGGTTTACTGAAAAAGCCCACTGCTGTGACCTACTGCTCACAAAAAAGATTCTTTTCCCAAAATATTACTCCTCATTGACAATGTGCCTGGTCACCTAGGAGTTCTGATGGAGATGTGCAAGGAGATGAATGCTGTTTTCGTGCCTGCTCACACAATATCCATTCTGCTGCTCACTGATCAAGAAGTAATTTCCACTTTCAAATCTTATTACTTGAGAAATGCATTTGTTAAAAGTATAACTGCCATAGATAATGATTTCTCTGATGAATGTCGGCAAAGTAAATTGAAAACCTTCTGGAAAGGATTCACCATCTAAATACTATTAGAAATATGTGTGATTCATGGAAGGAGATCAAAATATCAAGATTAACAGGAGTTTGAAAGTAGCTGATTCCAACTCTCATAAATGACTTTGAGGGGTTCAAGATTTCAGTGGAGAAAACTGCGGATATGGAGGAAAGAACCAGGGAGCCAGAATTAGAAGTGGAGCCTGAAGATGTGACTGAGTTGCTGTAATTTCATGATCAAACTTGAATGGATAAGGAGTTGCTTCTTATGAATGACAAAGAAAGTAGATGGAATCTACTCCTGGTGAAAATGCTGTGAACATTTATGACAACCAAGGATTTAGAATATTCCATAAACTTGGTGGAAAAAGCAGCTGTTGAGTTTGAGAGGATTGATTGCAATTTTAAGAGACATTCTACTATAGGTAAAATGCTATCAATCAGCATAACATGCTACAGAGAGATCTTTTGTCAAATGAAGAGTCAATCAATGTATTGCTGTCATATTTTAAGATTGCAACAGTCACCCTAAACTTCAGTACCCACCACCCTGAATTAGTCAGCAGCCATCAACATTAAGGCAATCTCTACCAGCTAAAAGATTCTGACTTGCTGAAGGCTCATATGATCATTAGTATTTTTAGCAATTAATTTTTTGTTTGTTTGTTTGAGACAGAGTCTCACTCTGTCGCCTAGACTGGAGTGCAGCAGCTAGATCTCAGCTCACTCCAAATTTCCAGGTGCTGGCAATTCTCCTGCCTCAGCCTCCCAAGCAAGTGCTCTCAGGCACATGCCACCATGCACGGCTAATTTTTGAATTTTTAGTAGAAATGGAGCTTCACCATGTTGGTCAGGCTGGTCTGGAACCCCTGACCTCAAGTGATCCACCCACCTCAGCCTCCCAAAGTGCTGGGATTGTAGGTGTGATACTCTGCATCCAGCCAAGTATTTTTACTTAATGTATGTATATTGTTTTAAAGATATGATGCTATCACACCCTTAACATAATATAGTATAACCATAATGTTTATAAGCACCGGGAAATGGGAAATTTCAAGTGACTCACTTTATTGCAATATGCACTTTATTGCAGTGGTCTGAAATCAAACCTGCAACATCGCTGAGATATGCAGGTTCGGTTTTGATAGAAGCCATCAAAACCATAACCCTCAGCATGCATTACTATCCCATCTCTTCCCCAGGAGACCTCCTGCTGCCCTCATCTTCCCACTGCATTGAACTCGGAGGATGGATGATCCCCTAGCCATATCTGATAACTACTTCCCTCAGTGTGTTTTGGGAATTGAGATCTCTGACAAGACATACAAAGAAAAAAGTAACATGAGGAAAGATATAGCACTCTGGTGGCCTCAAGAAGCAACATTTGCAGAACAGAGGTAGAGAGGTCCACTTTTTAAATTCGTTTAGATTTGCTAGGACTTTGTGTCCTTTACTGCTGCATCACCAGAGTCTAGATTGATACCTTACACATTGTAAGTATTCGCAACAAACTGAGTAAATTATTTAGATTTCCTGAAGACTCCACTAGGGATCATAAGCTGGAATTCTTCCCTACCAGCTAATAAAATGGAGTTCTCTCCTAGGGCTGCCCTGGGCTCTCCTCTCACTCCCTCTTTATTTCATTTGCAATCTAGCTTCAATGAACCATCCACCTGCTGACGATTTCCAATCTGATTACTAAAGTTCAGCTCTTTCCTCTGTATTCCAGACTTTATTTGACATTTATATTGGGTGACTCTAACAGTATACAAATTTAACATGTCAAAAGCCAAACATTCTCTCCCACTCCATCATCTGATCCTCCACCAATGAATGCCTCAGGGCATGACCACACCATCTACCCAGCTCTTTCAATCGTTTGATTTAGCAGTCGTATCTGGTGCCTCGTTTTTCTTACCTCCCACATACAGCCCATTAAACCCTACCTATTTGAACTCATCATATCTAATTTGTTCATGGCATGCTCTTTTATCCCTACTACCACAACTCCCACCCAAGTCATCAGTCTCTCTCACATGGACTACTCAGTGGCATCCAAATAGTCTCGCAGCAACATCACCTTCCCTCTTTAGTCGACTGGTCACCACCATCAGAGTCACTTTTTAAATTTTTCTGTATGATTCTTCTGTATTATTGTTTAACTCTTCTCAGTATGTTCCCATTGTCCTCTGAATAAAGACTAAAATCCTTCACCTTGCCTGTAAGGTGGGTGCTCTATCATCTCATTCATGCTCACCTTCAGGCCAGCCTTCTACGACTCTCTTCCTTGCTGTCTGTGTTTAAGGCACTCTAGGTTTCTTCTTGAGAGGATGTAAGTGTCCAGAAATTTATCAATTTCTTCTAGATTTACTGGTTTATGTGCATAGAGTTGTTTGTAGTAATCTCTGATGGTAGTTTGTATTTCTGTGAAATTGGTGGTGATATCCCCTTTATCGTTTTTTATTGTATCTATTTGATTCTTCAGTCTTCTTTTTAATTAGTCTGGCTAGCAGTCTATTTTGTTGATCTTTTCAAAAACAAGCTCTTGTATTTGTTGATTTTTTGAAGGGTTTTTGTGTTTCTGTCTCCTACAGTTCTGCTCTGATCTTAGATATTTCTTGTCTTTTGCTAGCTTTTGAATTTGTTTGATCTTGCTTCTCTAGTTTTTTAATTGTGATGATAGGGTGTTGATTTTAGATCATTCCTTGCTTCTTATGTGCGCATTTAGTGCTATAAATTTGCCTCTAGACACTCTTTTAAATGTGTCCCAGAGATTCTGGTATGTTATGTCTTCATTTTCATTGGTTTCTAAGAATATCTTCATTTCTGCCTTCATTTCATTATTTATCCAGCAGTCATACAGGAGTAGATTGTTCAGTTTCCATGTAGTTGTGCGGTTTTGAGTGAGTTTCTTAATCCTGAGTTCTAATTCAATTGCACTGTGGTCTGAGAGACTGGTTGTTATGATTTCCATTCTTTTGCATTTGCTGAAGAGTGATTTACTTCCAATTATATGGTCAGTTTTAGAGTAAGTGTGATGTGGTGCTGAGAAGAATGTACATTCCGTGGATTTGGGGTGGAGAGTTCTGTAGGTGAAATTGAATCCCTGAATAGATCAATAACAAGGTCTGAAGTTGAGACAGCAATTAATAGCCTACCAATCAAAAAAAGTCCAGGTACAGAGGAGTTCACAGCCAAATTCTACCAGAGGAGCTGGTACCATTCCTTCAGAAAACTATTCCAAACAATACAAAAAGAGGGAATCATCTCTAACTTATTTTATGAGACCAACATCGTCCTGATACCAAACCTGGCAAAGACACAACTAAAAGAGAAAATTTCAGGCCAATATCAATGAGGAAAATTGATGCAAAGATCTTCAATAAAATACTGGCAAACTGAATGCAACAGCACATTGAAAAGCTTATCCATCACGATAAAGTAGGCTTCATCCTGGGCATGCAAGGCTGGTTGAACATACACAAATCTATAAATGTAATCAATCACATAAACAGAACTAAAGACAAAACCCACATGATTATCTCAATAGATGCAAGAAGGCCTTTGACAAAATTCAACAGCCCTTTATGCTAAAAACTCTCAATAAATTAGGTATTGATGGAACATATCTCAAAATAATAAAAGCTATTTATGACAAACCCACAGCCAATATCATACTGAATGGGCAAAAACTGGAAACATTCCCTTTGAAAACTGGCACTAGACAAGGATGCCCTTTCTCACCACTCCTCTTCAACATAGTAACAGAAGTTCTGGCCAGAGCAATCAGGCAAGTAAAAGAAATAAAGGATATTCAGTTAGAAAAAGAGGAAGTCAAATTGTCTCTATTTGCAGACAACATGACTGTATATTTAGAAGACCCCATCATCTCAGCCCAAAATCTCCTTAAGATGATAAGCAACTTCAGTAAAGTCTGAGGATACAAAATCAATGTGCAAAAATCACAGGCATTCCTATACACCAATAACAGACAAACAGAGAGCCAAATCATGAGGGAACTCCCATTCACAGTTGCTACAAAGAGAATAAAATACCTAGGAATACAATGAACAAACGACAGAAGGAACTCTTCAAGGAGAACTACAAACCTCCAAGGAGAACTGCTCAATGAAATAAGAAAGGACACAAACAGATGGAAAAACATTCCATGCTCATGGTCAGGAAGAATCAATATTGAGAAAATAGCCATACAGCCCAAAGTAATTTATAGATTCAATGCTATCCCCATCAAGCTACCATTGACCTTCTTGACAGTACTGAAAAAAAATACCACCTTAAACTTCATATGGAAACCAAAAAAAAAGCCCCTATAGCCAAGACAATCCTAAACAAAAAGAACAAAGTTGGAGGCATCACCGCTACCTGACTTCAAGCTATACTACTACAAGGCTACAGTAATCAAAACAGCATGGTACTAGTAACAAAACAGAGATATATACCAATGGAACAGAACAGAAGCCTTGGAAATAAAGCCACACATCTAAGCCATCTGATCTTTGACAAACCTGACAAAAACAAGCAATGAGGAAAGGATTCCCTGTTTAATAAATGATGTTGGGAAAACTGGCTAGCCATGTGCAGAAGGCAGAAACTGGACCCCTTCCTGACACCTTATACAAAAATTAATTCCAGATGGATTAAAGATTTAAACATAAGACCTAACACCATAAAAATCCTAGAAGAAAACCTAGGCAAGACCATTCAGGACATAGGCATAGGCAAGGGCTTCATGACTAAAACACCAAAAACAATGGCAAAAAAAGCCAAAGTAGACAAATGGGATCTAGTTAAACTCCACAGCTTCTGCACAGCAAAAGAAACTATTATTAGATTGAACCGGCAACCAACAGAACGGGAAGAAATTTTTGCAAGCTACCTATCTGACAAAGGGCTAATATCCAGAATCTACAAAGAACTGAAACAAATTTACAAGAAAAAAAACAAACAACCCCATCAAAAAATGGGCAAAGGATATGAACAGACACTTTTCAAAAGAAGACATTTATGTGGCCAACAAACATATGAAAAAATGCTCGTCATCACTGGCTATTAGAGAAACATAAATCAAAACCACCTGAGATATCATCTCACGCCAGTTAGAATGATGATCATTAAAAAATCTGGAGACAACAGATGTTGGGGAGGATGTGGAGAAATAGGAATGCTTCTTTTACACAGTTGGTGGGAGTGTAAATTAGTTCAACCATTGTGGAAGACAGTGTGGTGATTCCTCAAGGATCATTGGACCCAGAAATCCCATTGCTGGGTATATACCCAAAGGATTATAAATCACTTTATTATAAAGACACATACACACATATGTTCATTGTGGCACTGTTTATAATAGCAAAGACTTGGAACTAACCCAAATGCCCATCAATGATAGATTGTATAAAGAAAATGTGGCACATATGCACCATGTAATACTATGCAGCCATAAAAAAGGATGAGTTCATGTCCTTTGCAGGGACATGGACGAAGCTGGAAACCATCATTCTCAGCGAACTGACACAAGAACAGAAAACCAAACACCGCATGTTCTCACTCATAAGTGGGTACACACTGGGGTCTCTTGGAGGGTGGGGAAGTAGGGGTGGGATAGCAAGGGGTGGGGAGATTGGGGAGGGGTAACGTTAAGAGAAATACTTCATGTAGGTGATGGGGGGACGGAGGCAGCAATCCACCATGACATGTAATAATCCTGCAGGATCTGCACATGTACCCCAGAACTTAAAATATAATAATAATAAAAGACACCCTACGTTTCTTCCAGGTTCCTTAAAGTAATTGCTTTCTCCTACCCCAGGACTTTTGCACATCCTGTGGCTCCACCTGGAAATACTCCCACTCAGCTGCATTCCATACTTTACCTAGTTCGGTCTTCCCCACTTTTGACCTCAGAGCTATCACACACTGAAACATATTTGTCACTTTTGCAAGATATAAAGATGCTCTGGTTTTAAATTTTAGAGTCATTTAAAAATTGCTAAAGAGCATATGTTTTATGAATAGTTTGTCTTTTTTGTGTTTCTCATTTTTTTTTTTTTTTTTTTGAGACTGTCTCACTCTGTTGCCAGGCTGGAGTCAGTGGTGCAATCTCAACTCACTGCAACCTCCACCTCCAGGGTTCAAGCAATTCTCCTGCCTCAGCCTCCCAAGTAGCCAGGACTAGAGGCATGTGTCACCATGCCCAGCTAATCTTTGTATTTTCGGTAGAGATGATGTTTCACCATGTGGGCCAGGATGGGCTCTATTGACATTTCTTTTTAAAAATTATGAACACTGACAATATATTTGACTGGAAGAAAGGGCATCCTTTTTTTTTTTTTTGAGACGGAGTTTCGCTCTTGTTACCCAGGCTGGAGTGCAATGGCGTGATCTCGGCTCACCGCAACCTCTGCCTCCTGGGTTCAGGCAATTCTCCTGCCTCAGCCTCCTGAGTAGCTGGGATTACAGGCACGCACCACCATGCCCAGCTAATTTTTTTTGTATTTTTAGTAGAGACGGGGTTTCACAATGTTGACCAGGATGGTCTCGATCTCTTGACCTTGTGATCCACCCGCCTCGGCCTCCCAAAGTGCTGGGATTACAGGCTTGAGCCACCACGCCCGGCCTAGAAAGGGCACCCTTTTACCAGGACAAATGATCACTGATTTTGCTAAGCTCCTAAACAATGCTATCCTTAGAAAGAAGACTCAAGATTTTATACTGTAGAACAGGTCAGCAAACTATAATCCACAGGCCAAATCTGGCTTACCAGTAGTTTGTATCAATAAAGTTTTATTGGAACATAGCCATGCTCATTCATTTGTGTATTATCTGTGGCTGCTTTCATATTACAACATGAGGAGTTGAGTAGTTGTGACAGAGATTATATGGTTCATAAAGCTTCATATAGTTCCTGTCTGGTCCTTTACAGAAAAAGATTTGTGACATATATCGTAAAACATTATGGCAAAGATTTTAGCACAGAGAGTTCAGTACTGGGTAGTATTAGTAATCTGAGAGATGTTCAATATAAATTCTTTAGAATATCTGGTTTAAACTGCACTCTACTTTGAATGAACCTGCCAGGAGTTATCTGCAAAATTTACCAAACTAGCAGAATCAATTGATTTCTCTGAAGAGTGACTTGGTATTGTACCTTTAAACACTAGAAATGTTTACCAAATTTGTGTGTGTGTGTTTGTGTGTGTGTGTATTTTTAGAAGTCAGTGTGATGTTGAGCTGTTCTTTCAGCAAGTAATCATACCCTATTCTTAAGAACATCATGGTTTATGATAGAAAAATGGCATTGCCATTGAAGAAAATAATGCTTTTTTATTGCATTGACAAGTTGGCCTGTGTCCAGCTTATCTAAAAAATGGATCATTTAGATATGTTAGGGAGAGGTACACAGGGATTGTTTAACCTCTTTTCTACTGCTTAACATTGAATTCTGATCCACCAAGAGGCTATTTCTTCAATTTCCAGGCACAGCAGCAGTATTTCGATACTTTCTGCGAAACATCGTTGTTAAAAGCATGTCTTATTCCTCTCTCCCAGTATTAAGGATAACCAGTAATTGCATGCTTATGTGCATAAAGTAACGTCTAATTATGTATTTTAGAGGTTTGATAAATGTTAATAATGATTCTTTTGTCGGAAGAAAATAAACAAATAATAAAAATTCAGTCCCTGATATTCCATCACCATAACAAAATCAAGCTCTACAACCTGCTAACCATGTTGCTTAGAACCCACAAAACTTCCTTGTTCTTACCCACAAAATGGGGAAATAAGTTTACTTGAATAAAAACTGAATACTTGCGAAGCACTTATGTGATGTCTAGTGTGGAGTAAAATATAAATGGAAGTGTCTCAGCCTATACTTATGATGATTGATACAGGTGGGCTTATAAACCTTTTCCCTCTCTGGACATTAAAGTTGGTGATAGATCAATAAGTGCTGGAAAGAGCCTTAATCAATGAGTGGGGAAAGGGCTTTGCATCTTCTTAATCTCCTCAATGAGAAGGAAAAGCACAATGAGAAGAATGATCACTAATGGAAAAGCTACACTGAACATCTGCTTCCTCCTTATTCGAGCTCTCCAGTAACTGTTGCCTCTTAAGAAAAGGAAGTTAAAATATGAAAGAACGTCTAAAGTGGAAGTACAATTTGTAGAAAAAGAAAAAAAAAACCCAGAGGATTGCTTTTTTGCAAATAGGGAGCGCAAATGCTTCAAAAATGTTTCAAGAGAATGAATGGATACCTGCCAAGTGTTCTGGAATAAAGGAGAAGCCATGTCTCTGAAATTGGGAGATGTATCTTCTGATTCGTGTGAATGTTATATTTTCTGTATTATTTTTATATTTGTTACCATCAAATGTTCTTAAAAATCTCAATGACAAGGTGCACTGTGTATGGTTCAAGGCTTTTTGCCACACTACGGTTTTATCAGATGAGAAGCACGGGGGCACAGGAGTTTGTCTGCAGTCTGCAGACATTATCGCTAAGGAATACATTAACATAGGAGAGAAAAGAACCTGTCACCTTGAACAGCATCCAAACAGTCATAAGGATAATTTATGGAGTTAACGTGATATTGACAAGTCACTATTAAAATAATCCTTTGGGGAAATTGTTAGATATCTGCTCCAAGGTTTTCTTTCAAGGTATTCAGAGACAAACTTCATCTTAGGAAACCAGTTATGTAATGAAAAGAAAGAGAATTTTGCCGTTAATATATTCTAAACCTAGGTCTGCCATTTACTAGTTGAAGGGAAAGTTATATAACTTCTCTGAGCCTCTTCATCTACAAATGGAAATAACAATAAAGAGTTATTTAAAGGATCAGAAATAATGAGTATAAAATGCCTGGCTTGGAGCAGGCTGCGGTGGCTCACACCTGTAATCCCAGCACTTTCGGAGGCTGAGGCCATTGTATCACTTGCAGTCAGGAGATCCAGTGCAGCCTGGCCAAAATGGTGAAAGCCTGCCTCTACTAAAAACAAAAATTAGCCAGGCATGGTGGTGCACACTTTTAATTCCAGCTACTTGGGAGGCCAAGGCAACAGCATTGCTTGAACCTGGGAGGTGGAGGCTGCAGTGGGCTGAGATTGTGCCACTGCATCCCAGCCTGGGCAACAGAGCTAGACTCTGTATCAAAAAAAAAAAAAAAAAAAAAAAAAAAAGAAAGAAAGAAAGAGAAAAAATGCCTAGCTTGGTTACTGCATACACAGGATGCTCAGTATAACATAGTTATACTGTATAAGGTTTTAATCATTCATCCAAATATATCCTTACTCATTTTGGTAGAATTGTGTGTCCCTGAGGCAAGGTGAACAGTATAGTCTAAATACCATTCCTGACACACATTTTGTTGGTGTCTACACACAGAAGTTTCTCCAGATATCAGTATAGATCACAGTATTCACTGGCCACTAAATAACCCAGAGCAGTTTGAAGAGCTTGTTATCTACAAAGCAATGAGGTTCGAATTCCACTGGGCTATGTGTGCACATAGGTCTATCTCAAACTAGTTACTGAGCTTTCAGTATGCAAAAAAAACCCATCATACTAGCCCACGGAATGAAAAGGGCTGGCATAAAATGGAACTATAAAATCGCTGTTTCTAGTGTGTAAGGCGCTCACTTCTAGGGGGGATAAAACAGTAAGTATGCAGGAATGCCAGTGTATTTGTTTTTGAAAAATTAAAATGAATGTAGGCTCTAGGGGAACATATTCTCAAAGCTTATGAATCAAATCTCAACATAAATGGAATACTGGCTAGAAACAGGAAGCCCCCAAATAAAACTCTGCAGTGTCAGCTCCAAAAGTGCTGTGTAGTAGGCGTCTAAGACCATCTGGGAGGAAGGAGTGCCAAACAGACTTCCCTTGAAGCTTTGTTTACCTGGACACAGATTTTACTTGGGGTAGTGTTGGTGGTGGTGTAGATTTGGAGAATGTTTAGCCACAACCACTATCCACTACTTCCGCCCAGTGTCCCCTTGAAGTCTGGATTTTAGAATTGCTTTTCTCCTTATATTTGGAATCTAAAGTTTGTTATTTTAATATATATTGAACACTTTATAAGTAAGGTCGAAAAGCCACAGTATCTTTTCCCAGGGGGCACGGGTTCCAGTCTATGGCATAGAGACCTGAAGACAAGTAACTACAGCGTGCCATAAGCATCCATCTACACTTGTTTCTTTCTAACACACTATAAACCAGGTGGAAATCAAGTTTCCATCCAGAATAGGCAAGTTAATTTTCACAGAACTGGGGTTGTTGAAATTAATTTTGAAGTAAATCTTTCTCCACAGTATACTTGTGTAAAATAAAGCTTATTTTCAAGGCACATGTTCCCTGTAAATATTATCTTCGCTAGAAAATTGTAAAAATGACTCAAAATGACAAAACCTCTGCACATAACTCTCCTGAAAACCCACAAATTGTAAAAAATAATAATAATAACTGATGCCTTCATATTACACTGAAAGAAAAAAATTAAAAAAATTAGGTCATAGCTAATTTAGTTAATCAGGGCCCAATGAATGCTAAACCTTATTTTATCAAATGCTGAGAACGCTGAGTGATTACCATAAGCCAAGACAGCACTGAGTGATTTACACACATTGACTTTATGAGAATTCCACAGAATGCTTCTTACACAAATTTATATGTTAAAGCCCTAAATTATTCTTCCCAATGATAGTTTTAATTTACAGGATTGTCCTTCCCTTCAACTACCAAGTATCAATCCAAGGGCAGGGTTTAGAAAACAAGGCCCTACAACATTTAATTTCCTTTTGGTTTTGGTTTATGTGGGATCACAAATATTTGGCTGAGAATTTATATCTTCTAGTGTGCCTTAAAAGAGTCCAATTCTAATGTGACTCTCTGAAATGTTTTCTAAAGACTTGAGGCTGTCTGTGTAATATTGACTAGATAAAGAAATGAACTTTACGGAAGTATAAATGTGCTTTTCTCCTTTGCCTAAAAGTAGTTAGACCAGTGTTACTGGGCTGATAGTAAATAAAAATAAAAGAAAAGGAAAATAAGGAAGTAGTATTCAGTTCAAGAAGAAAATGCTTAATGATATATTGAATAGAACATTTATGTCTCAGGTTTAATCAATACCAAATCAAATATACCTCAGATCATGTACTGTAGTGAACAGAACTCTAGCGGCCGGCTACCCCAGTCTGCTCACTTTATAGATGAGGCAGCCAATCCCAAGAAGTGAAGGGTCTGTGCAGCACGAAGACAAATGCAGGTATGGCTGGAGCACAGTTCTCCACACTCCATTCCTTTGCCTTTTCCACTGCTCTTGTTTCTCTTGTTGCTGGTGTATGTGGTATTTGTGTGCGGAGTTCCCAAGGATCATTCTCAAAATGTCTGATGCTGGTTATACCTCTCCGTTTTCCTCACTCTATTATTTTTCTCAAGTACCTCTAAACTTAAATCATGGTAACGCAAGATTACAAAACTGTGCTGTCATTTTTCTAAAGCAGGAATGCCCTTATTCCATTGGATACCTGAAAATTCTGATGTGTAAGGACAATAATAAATAATTCATTGCCAAGCTAGGATAAAACATAACCAGAGTTTAGTAGGGGTATGCCTATGCCAAAAAGTAGTGGGATTCTGGAACAGAAAAAAAGGATGACAAATAAAAACTGAGACAATATGAGTAAACAGGAACTTCGGCTAATAACAATGCATTCGTATTGGTTCATTAATTGTAAGAAATGTACCACGCTAATATAAGACTTTAATAACAGAGGAGCTGGGTATAGAGTATAAGAAAGCTTTCTGTACTATCTTTACAGCTTTTCTGTAACCCAAAGATTATTCTAGAACAAAAATTTTATTTAAAAAAAATTCATTATATTGCCTTCCCAGCCTTTTTTCTCATCTTATGTTTTCTATTTCTGCCCATGTAATCACGATGGAACAAGTGGGGCTTTGCCCCAAGGATCCATGTTTGTAAGGCATACAGATGTTTGTGAATGAAGTTTTATTAATTTTGAAACTTAACATCAAAATTAAATTACATATCAAAAAAATAGTTAAAATAGGAAATTTCCAGATAGCCCCTATTGTTAACAACAAAAGTCTGGGTATCTTGCCAGTTTTCTTACCACAATCCACATTACTTCCAGGATATATGGAAACTTCCAGAACTCTTGCACTCCACATATAGGTCCTGAAAACCAGAAATGGTATCTCAGGCCCATATACTTAAACCCTTTCTCCAATATTGGCAATTATAGTTTCCTCTACTGCTGTATTTCCAGGTTGCCGTGTTGATCTAGAATGATGTGGAGCGCAAGCCTTCCTGAAGGGCCCGTGCCATAGGAGAGAAGGAGAAAATACTCTAGCTGTGGAATTATTCCAAAGCTATTGGGCTTCTTCTACCACTGTGACTGTCATCAATAAGTCCTTCTTCACTTTTGTAAGACAGCAGCGGAGCACAGACTAGATTCCCCCAGTCGACGAGCTCTCTCTTGTCTTTGTGTTTCATTGCACTCATGCGCTCTGTCCTTGGTCTCGTGCTCCTCTCTTCCCAGAGTCGACTCCTTCCCTTAGACATAGAAAGGACTTTCATTTCCTCTACCTATCTGTTAGAAATTGCCCTCACTTAAGTCATAGCCATCCTTCCTTGCTCTATAGTTACGTTAAAACTTCATGCCTTTGGGGAGGCCGAGAAGGGAGAATCACTTGAGACCAGCCTGGGCATCATGGTAAAACCTTACCTTTACAAAAAATACAAAACTTAGCCAGGTGTGGTGACAGGCACTTGTAAGTCCCAGCTACTTGGGAGGCTAAGGTGGGAGTATTGCTTGAGCAGCCTCCGCAACAGAGTAGACACTGTGCTTTAGTCCTCTGTATATGACTCAATACTCAAAGCCTAGATTTGGACATGCTGGAAAAACTCGTTTAGTGCTCATTAAGCCAGGCTCTTAAAAACAAAAAACAAAAAACAAAACTTCTTTTGAGATCATCATCTCATCATAGACTTAAAAAATATCTATTTTGAAATTCAAAGCAGAACATTGATTTCTTTTGTCTCGGCAGTGTCTGCCCTCTGCTGCCCTTGGAAATAAGATCAGACTTGTGTCTAAATCTTCATAGAAGAAGGGCTGCTGGAGACAAACCTCCATTACTCAGAGAAGTAATGCGATAGGTTATACTTAAGCTATTATCCCAAAATAAATGTCTTTACTCTCCTTGGCTCAGATTCCAGCAATGAAATTCATGGTTTTGGTCAGAACTCCCATTGTCCTAGTTACCAAGGCAAGTAACAATGGTATTTTCTTTAACTGTTTTCTCTGATTTCATATTCAATTAAATATCAAATATTGTCAATTCCATCAGTGTAATCTTTCTACCACTTTTCCCTTCTCCCAGTTCCCATTAATTTACCCCTGACTTCTCACCTAGAAGTCTTTATACCTTCCGTTTCTTTCAGAGATTCTTTCTTTAGGTTTGGAGCATGCAACTTCGGTTGCTGTAAACGTCAGATCCAATTCTACTTCCACATTTACTAGTTTGTGAATTTGAGCAAGTTTCAAAATCTCTATTTCCTCGCTCTTATAAGGCTGCCAGGAGGACGAAATAAGATAATGCATCATGGTGTCCAGTGCAGGGCAAGGCAAATGGTTGCCATCATTATTATTAATTATTATTCTGCTCCAATGTCAAAAATGTTTCATACAATCCAGGGAAGAGATAGACATTAAAGGCAAGATAGGCTTCAGAAAAGTGCAGAAGTGGGGACAGTTCATGGACAGGGGTGTCACAGGAAGCACAGAGTGGTAAGAAAACAAATGGGGGCAGACAGGGTCAGGGAGGAAGGAAGAGAAATGTTGAAGAGGTAGACTCAGAATTGGTTATTTTATTTCACAGGCAGGAAGAGATGTTTGCTTTATACTTACAACAATGTTGTGTATATGTAGTGTAAGTGTGTGTGTGTACTCTAAAAATAAGTAAAATAAAAGCAGGAAAGGATGTGGAGAAATAGGAACACTTTTACACTGTTGGTGGGAGTGTAAATTAGTTCAACCATTGTGGAAGGCAGTGTGGCACTTCCTCAAGGACCTAGAAATAGAAATTCCATTTGACCCAGCAATCCCATTACTGGGTATATACCCAGAGGATTACAAATTATTCTATTATAAAGACACATGCACACGTATGTTCATAGCAGCACTGTTTACAATAGCAAAGACCTGGAACCAACCGAAATGCCCATCGATGATAGACTGGACAAGGAAAATGTGGCACATAAACACCATGGAATACTATGCAACCATAAAAAGTGATGAGTCTGTGTCCTTTGTAGGGACATGGATGAATCTGGAAACCATAATTCTTAACAAGTTGATGCAAGAACAGAAAATCAAACACCACATGTTCTCACACATAGGTGGGTGTTGAACAATAAGAACACATGGACACAGGGAGGGGAGCATCATACACTGGGGTCTGTTGAGGGCGGCCATGGGAGTGACAGCGGCGGGGGCGGTGGAGAGGTCGGGGAGAGATAACATGGGGAGAAATGCCAGATGTAGGTGACAGGGGGATGGAGGCAGCAAACCACATTGCCATGTGTGTACCTAAGCAACAATCCTGCATGATCTGCACATGTGCCCAAGAACCTAAAGTACAAAAAAAAAAAAAAAAAAAAAAAAAAAAAAGCAGGAAGTTCGAAAGGTAGCGAAAATGAATGGTTCTGACTGTTAAACATGCTTACATTGTCTAAATCTGAAGCAAACTACAGATTTTCTAAAAGAGATAAATCCTTACAGATGAAGGTTAACTATCAAAATCTCCCCACCTCACTACCTTAACAAAATATTTCATTTAGTTTGTATGCAATGTATGTTAAATATTTTAATTTTTTAACGTTGGTTTTAGCTTTGCAATTAGGCCCTCCTGCCTTAAAATATGTTTACTCTTCACAAGAAAAAGGGAGAAAGAGAGACAAAGGTCAAAATGGAAGAGAAAGGGAGAAAGAATTTACCAGGAGAATAAGATTTGGAAAAAGCCAGGGATAAAATCTTAAGGATGAGAGGCATGTAAAGAAAATATGCTTATGCAAAATGGCAATACATGAACAGACATACTTAGAATAAACATTCAAAAATTGTCCCCCACCCCAGGCAACAAGTAACTCAACCAGAGGAATAAGACATACAATTAGTGAAGTAAGAAACTGAATCCGGTTCACATTCAGAAGCAAAAGGCTCCAAGTGAACATGGTTTATTGACAGTCATGTTGGGAAGAATTCATGATTCAGCTCATCAGGTGATCAATTGCCAAGCTCTTAGCAGAAAGGAACTGTATCTTATTTATTGTATCAGCTCCTGTTACTGACACATAATTGGCCTTCAGCAAACGTATTGAACTAAACTAAACAAAAATAGCTGAGGGTTACAGAATATGAACTCTGGCCATGGGACTGAGCTGTCTTTTCACCAACCTCTGAAAACAGGTCTGTGTTATCCATCCTCAGCTAAATGGTGCCGTAGAACTGGTTGAGGTGAGTCTTGCGGCACTTTACATTCTGACTGAGGAAAGTTTACGGGCTTGTTTTTTCTTTTGTTGGCCCTCCATTGTAAAGAGAATTTATCAGGACTTTAAATGAGCTCAAAGTTTCAGTTGTTTCTTTCTGCTCAGGTTATCAGGAGCTGCACAAAATGGGCTGGTACTGGAGAAGCTGTATTGTCCCAGAAGGACGATATTCAAAGTCTGATCCTCCTAACTCTAACTCTACTCTCCCTTCCATAAGCCCATTCCTAAGAGACCATTGGCTGTTCGGCAAGGAGTTCAGAATTATTAACAATGGATGACCGAAGAAAATGAGAAAGGTTAAGAATACTAGGGTAGGCAGATTAATAATAATAATACATCTTGAAATAATATTTTGTATCTTTTACCCCATGTCCTCCAGGCTCTTAATTACCTGTTTCGGTGTACAAGAAAAATAGGACCTAACTCCCGGTGGATGAGCCTCCCTTAAACCTTTATGATGCATTCGAATTACAGCTATTAATAGCAAGCTTATGGAAGAATTAGTAAGACATTCCTGCTCATTAAAGCTCTCCCAAATGATACATTCCAAACTTTAAGTTCCTTAAGTGGCTGTAACTTTCCATTAATAGTGAGGAAAGTTTCCTTTTTAAAAAAATACCTAGGAAATGGGGCCTTGAAATTCACCTTGTCTAAAAAAAAAATGGTCAATTCCTTTGTTACTAATTATCTAAGGTATTTTCCTCTTTTCTTCTCTTTATCCCATTACTGGAGTGGAAGAAGGAGTGTGAATAGAGTCCTGTCTTTATTTCTAGGCTTCTTTAGGAGGTTATGTGGATCCTTGAAGACTATTAAGGATTCAAAAAATCTGAAGATGTAAAGAATGTTGAAATCATTATTATTTACATCTTTTTTGCTACTGCTATTACCTTGCCAACTTCCATTTTGCCTGTTAACGTTCCATTTTCAGTGAGTGGTTTTCACCTGCTCGAAAGTCTTAGTTTTTACCAATGTTCACTGTTAAATATCAGACAAATAACAAAACTTCTTAAATTTACATGGAGATAAAAATAAAATAGTTAAGAAGGTCTGGGTGCCATGGCTCATGCCTGTGATTTCATCATTTTGGGGGGAGGAGGAGGCAGGTGGAT
This sequence comes from Saimiri boliviensis, assembly GCF_048565385.1. Classification (NCBI taxonomy): domain Eukaryota; kingdom Metazoa; phylum Chordata; class Mammalia; order Primates; family Cebidae; genus Saimiri; species Saimiri boliviensis. Next base: position 27,609,134 of record NC_133452.1, on the reverse strand, counting down.
TGCTTGAGGCCAGGAGTTCGAAACCACCCTTGCCAACATGGTGAAACCCTGTCTCTACTAAAATTGTAAAACTTAGCCAGACATGGTGGCACATGCCTATAGTCCCAGATATGTTGGGAGGCTGAGGCACAAGAATTGTTTGAACTTAGGAGGCAGAGGTTGCAATGAGCCAAGATGGCAGCACTGCACTCCAGCCTGGGCAACAGAGTGAGACTCTGTCTCAAAAAATAAAATGAAATAAAATAAGACAGTGAAGAAGGAGGGGAAGAGACCTGCTCCTTGAATAACTATCAAACACGTTTTGGGTATATCTTCATCCCAGGACAACCTGGTTACCTGGATCTTTCACCAGAAAGATCTAAAAAGAAAACCAAGTTTTATTATATATTTTTTGCAACTTCTATTTTGGATTCAGAGGTGTTGTGTGCAGGTTTGTTACGTGACTGTTGCATGATGCTGAGATTTGGGGTACAAATGATCCCATCACCCATGTTGCAGACATAATATGCAATAGTTTTTCAACCCATGTCCTCCCCTTAGTAGTCCTTAAAGTCTGTTGTTCCCATCTTTATGTCCAATGTACTCAATGTTTAGCTCCCACTCATAAGTGAAACACGCAGTATTTGGCTTACTGTTTTTGCATTAATTTGCGTAAGATTGTAGCAGGAGCGGCCATGAGACACAGACCTCTTGAACACCAAACTGGGAAGGAAGAAGTTTATTATTATTGCTATTACGGCCGGGAGCCAGGCGATAATTTGTCTAAACGACCCAGTTCTCCTAACAAAGAGAAGCTCTGCCTTTAAATGGGTTTACACTCTATTACACATGAAAGGATCTTAGGTTTATAGCCGTATTAATCACATATGAAAAGATCTTGGGTTTACAGTTTTAGGAATTACATGTGAAAAGTTTCTGGTCTCGAATGGAGGAGTGGGTGGGGGTTTGATCTTGTTTAAGCAAAAACAGTGTCTTCCGGAGAGATTCCCCCATCCCATGCCTGCTATTTACAGGAAGGTGATTTAGGAGGTGCCAGTCAGCCAGGCTTTTCTTCTATTGAAATGCAATGTCGAGGTCAAGGGGGAGGTGATCTTAGATGCCTGGGTCTCCTTCCTCGCCATAATGGTCTCCAGCTGCATCTATGTCAATGCAAAGGACATAATTTCTTTCTTATGGCTGTGTAGTATTCCATGGTATATACGTACCACATTTTCCTTACCCAATCTACTGTTGTTGGGCATCTAGGTTGATTCCATGTCTTTGCTATTCTGAATAGCGCTGTGACGAATATGAGAGTACATGTGTCTTTTTGGTAGAACTATTTATTTTCCTTTGGGTATATACTCAATAATTGGATTGCTACAGCTAATAGCTCGATTCTAAGTTCTGCAAACCTCATGATTATTCAGTTTGTAAATCTGGAATCATTTCTCAATAGGATGATAATGTGTTTTTTTAAAAAAAAAAAAAACACACACACACACACAAAGAAAATCTGCCCATTTAAATTCTAATCTTCTGGGAGTTCAATTTGTTTTGTTTTGCTTTCTCACACAGCTGAGATACCACGGCTTTGCAGCATCTACAAAAGATTTTTAAGGTGAACCGAGGAAGTTGTTGATTGGGAAGGAGAAATTTCCAGTGTTATTTTTAGTCAAATTCCTGACTGATTAGGCTGCAGCACAACCTGCAAGTTGGAGGAGGTGAGGTTGGTCACTTTGTAGGTTGAAGGAATCCCGCAGAGACAATGAGTAAAAATCAGAGCCCAAACCAAATCCATGTGTTTTCTATACACTAATCCCCATGAGCTTTAAATACATAAAACATGTGGAAAAACATAATCAAGTAGCTATAAATTCCATCATAAAAGTTTTCCAGTGGAACTGGGCAATAAGTCCATTAAAAATAAACCACAACAGGGATTTTTGATGGTGGAAAACATTACAAATAACTCGCAAGCTGGCAAGAAATTGCAGCCAATAAGTGTGCTCTAAGAATAGTCAATTGAAGGAGGGAAACTACCTATAATAAATGATTTCCAAATAAAATTCCATTTATTAGAAGAAGGCCAACAAAAGCCGTGGAGATGGAGATGGCTTTAGTCCCAGAATGCTCTGTTTCTCTCCACTGGCTTGTGTTAAAAGGAAGAACTGTTTTTCAATTCCCCGTTTCAAATAGTTCCCACGCTTTCAGAAAATGTAAATGTTTAGCCCATAATGTAAAAGAGGGTCTCGTTCTTTAAGAAAACAATGGGAATTGCAAACAATTATTACCATTAGCGTGTCTAGAGAGGATCATATTTCTATATCTTGAAAGACACATCCACAGAGTTATAGATGAAGCCAGGTGGTAGCAATAAGGACTAGTTCTTTAAGAAATACAGGCATAGGCCAGGCACAGTGGCTCATGCCTGTGATCTGAGCCCTTTGGGAGGGCGAGGTGGGTGGATCACCTGAGGTTAATAATTCTAGACCAGCCTGGATGACATGGTGAAACCTCATCTCTACTACAAATACAAAAAAATTAGCTGCGCATGGTGGTGTGTACCTGTAATTCCAGCTACTTGGGAGGCTGAGGCAGAAGAATCGCTTGAACTTGGAAGGAGGAGATTGCAGTGAGCCGAGATTGTACCATTGCATTCCGGCCTAGGCAACAAGAGAAAATCTCTGTCTAAAAAAAAAAAAAAAAAAAAAATAGGCATATAAGGAATACACTTGCTTTGATTACCTACTAACAGGCCCTGGGGATTTGAAGTCAGATAAGACCTTGGCCTTTCCATCAGTGATTATGCCTGAATAGACGATGGGGAAAAATACATATACCAAATCATTTGTGCAATAAGAGAGGCTAGCATGAAAGCTCCAAAAAGAGACATCTAAAACACACTGGGAGGCAAATTGCTTAAACTCCTGTGACCTGGATTTCTTCATCTCAAAAATAGAAGCAAGGATAACCAGACTGTGGAAATACTGAAAGGATCAGATAAATCATAATATAATGAAGAATGCCATACAAATGTGATCTATTGTCCATATATTTCTAAAACAGGGGTTTTCAATCTTTTGCCTTCTCTGATCCACACTGGAAGAAGAATTGTCTTGAGCTACACATAAAAATACACCAACGAAGGCTGATGAGCTTAAAAAAATCACAAAAAACTAATAATGTTTTAAGAAAGTTTACAAATTTGTGTTGGGCTGCATTCAAATCCATTCTGGGCCACATGTAGCCTTTGAGCCGAGGGTTGGACAAGCTTGTTCTAAAATAAAAAGACTCTAATATGTGCTAAGCACTGTTATTAGCTATTTGCATATATAAATCAATCCTATCAGCCACCCGATGAGGTGGATACTATTGTTAGTACTTCACAAATGAGGAAACCGAGGCCCAAAAAGATTAGGTAACTTATGCACGGTTACACAGCTAAGTTTCAAACCCAGGCATCTGGCTCCAAGTAGAGAATTTCCAACGAAGCTATTGATGCTTGAGCTTTGGGAGTTCTCCTTTGCATGTGCCACACCAAGGCTCTAGGTGGGCTGTTGAGAAATGCTAAGTGTATAATCACCGAGAAACACTGAACGTATGATAGAATATATTGTTTGCTAGAAAGAACAATGGCAAGGAAAAGCTAGCTGCCCCCCAAAACCCCACACCAAGTGGAAAACTATTTGGGGCATTTTAAAGTGGCAAGACAGTATACAAATATCATACACTGGTTAAAACAATTCTTTAAGTGTGGGATACGCGACCCTGCCCCCAGGGCTCCCTTGTGGAGAGTACTTTTTAGTTTGCCTGTGATCAGTGGTAAGTAGGCACCAGCTGCCTACCTGGTTTATTTTTATGTTGTGAGAAAATACCGAACATGTGTTTGTTAATAATCATGACCTGTTTAGAGAGAATAACTACCTGGGTCGGAGTCTGCTCAAGGCCTTCAGCCTGGAATGCTGTCAGCCCCCTGAGGCTCTCAGCTCAGAAGGCTGCTGGCCCCCGCACATAGGCCCACTTTGTTGTTCTATCTGGGTATCTCTTCTCAATTCCTTCAGCAGCCCCTGGGTGGGGTCTCTATGGCCGAGCTGGTCTCGGTAGTAGGCTCCCCAGTAATATCTTCATATAGCCATTATATACTAGTAAAATTTGCAAAAGTGAGACATTTTATCCAATTACTTCAGAATATTCTCCTTTTTGATTCCCACTTCAGATCCCTCACACTTCCCCCCTTGCCAGTTAGAGTTGGAGTAAGCATGTCATTTTTGAAATGCAGCTAAGGGCGAGTTGAGTTGATGTTGACGACACATTCACTTTGGGTTTAGTGAGTTCTTTTTACATAGCTTGCAGTCACTCCCATGACTAGTTGCTAGGGAGGCCTTACATGCTAGTGAGGGTAGAGACAGAATCCAAAGGTTTGTCTGACTCCACTGAAAATTCTCCTGGCCCTACTCTCCTTTCCTGTGTTCAGTAATTCATAAACAGTTTTCTTAATTATTTGACTGAAAGGTGTGATAGCCTGTCCTCAGCACCAACAGCGTTTGGCACTACAACTCCTGTCCTACCTGGCTTTAACACAGCTTTCTGGGTTATGTCCCCTCTAGCTCTCCCTTTACGCCACACTCCATCCAAAAGGCACTTCTTCCTTTGCTGGATCATGCTCTTTGCTCTTGCATAGGCATTTATTAATTTCTTGCTGACATGACCTGAAATCTGACATTAGCAAAGATAGCATACCTTCCTAATTCACCATAAAAAAATATTTGCCTCACACTGGTTAGTGGGTGTTAGCATATAAAATAAGTCACTAGACAAGAAAACTTGAAATGTCAGAAATCCTACAGCTTATATATAAAAAAAGGAACTAGAGTTTTTTTAGATTTAGTGAGAATCCTAAAAATATATATGGCATTACCAATAATGGACTTTGAAGCTGAAAGTTTTGTAAACTATCAGTACCTATAAATATTGACTAATATTAATCCGTCACAATAGTAGAAAGACTGAATTTGTATAGTATTCTTGCCAAAATAGTGATATAAAAGTTGTTATAGGCCAAGCACAGCAGCTTACACTTCTAATTCCTTTGGGAGGCTAAGGTAAAAGTTGCTTGAGGTCAGGAGTTTAAGATCAGTCTGAGCAACATGTTGAACCCCGCCATCCATCTATACAAAAAAAAAAGTTGTTATATGCAGCAATAATTACAGTAAATATAATATAAAAGTTATCAGTGGTTAATAAATAAAATATTTTCTCTGGATTTTCTCGTTTGCAGATAGTCTTTGAAAACTGTAATGTTATTTCTTTTGTAGCTTCTAATAAATATTTGTTTCATACCTAATGTTTTTTCTTTTTTTTTCAATATCTTTTTTTTTTCTTTGAGACGGAGTTTCGCTCTTGTTACCCAGGCTGGAGTGCAATGGCGCGATCTCGGCTCACCGCAACCTCCGCCTCCTGGGTTCAGGCAATTCTCCTGCCTCAGCCTCCTGAGTAGCTGGGATTACAGGCACGTGCCACCATGCCCAGCTAATTTTTTGTATTTTTAGTAGAGACGAGGTTTCGCCATGTTGGCCAGGATGGTCTTGATCTCTTGACCTCGTGATTCACCCCCCTCGGCCTCCCAAAGTGCTGGGATTATAGGCTTGAGCCACCGCACCCGGCTTTTTTTCAATATCTTATTTTTTATTAACAATTTTACATATTTACGGGTACATATTTTGTTACATACAATGTACAGTGATCGGAAAAGGGTAATTAGCATGTCCATCATTTCAAACATTTATTATTATTATTATTATTGTTATTATTTTTGAAACGGAGTTTCGCTTTTGTTACCCAGGCTGGAGTGCAATGGCGTGATCTCGGCTCACCACAACCTCCGCGTCCTGGGTTCAAGCAATTCTCCTGCCTCAGCCTCCTGAGTAGCTGGGACTACAGGTGTGCGCCACCATGCCCAGCTAATTTTTGTATTTTTAGTAGAGATGGGGTTTCACCATGTCGACCAGAATGGTCTCGATCTCTTGACCTCGTGACCCACCCGCCTCGGCCTCCCAAAGTGCTGGGATTACAGGCGTGAGCCACGGCGCCCGGCCTTATTATTATTTTTTGAGACAGAGTCTCGCTCCGTCACTGGGTGTCAGGCTGGAGTACAGTGGTGCGACCTCAGCTCACCGCAACCTCCGTCTCCCGGGTTCAAGCAATTCTCCTTCCTCAGGCTCCCGAGTAGCTGGGACTACAGGCGCGCACCACTACACCCAGCTAATTTTTTTGTATTTTTAGTAGAAACGGGGTTTCACCATGTTGGCCAGGATGGTCTCCATCTCTTGAGCTCTTGATCCGCCCGCCTTGGCCTCCCAAAGTGCTGGGATTACAGGCGTGACCACCGCGCCTGGCCTATTTATTTTTATCCTACTTTAAGTTCTGGGGTACATGTGCAGTTTGTGCATGTTTGTTACATAGGTGTAACATGCTGTGGTGGTGGTTTGCTGCATCCATCACCCCATTATCTACATTAGGTATTTCTGCTAATGCTAACCCTCCCAAATCCCCACACCGCCTGCTATTCCTCCCAAAGCCCGCCACCCTCCAGGCCCTAGCGTGTGATGTTCCCTTCTCTGTGCCCCTGTGTTCCCATTGTTCAACACCCACTTATGAGTGAGAACATGCAGTGTTTACTGGGGCACTGTTAACAATAGCAAAGACTTGGAACCAACCCAAATGCCCATCAATGATAGACTGGATAAAGAAAATGTGGCACATATACACCATAGAATACTATGCAGCCATAAAAAAGGATGAGTTCATGTCCTTTGCAGGGACATGGATAAACTGGAAACCATCATTCCTAATGTTTTTTTCTATCTTTAAAGAGAGTTCCACAAATTGTATAAGATTTAGGACTGGCCAGGCATGGTGGCTCACATCTGTAATCCCAGCACCTTGGGAAGCTGAGGCATGAGGATTGCTTGATCCTAGAGTTTGAGACCAGCCTGGAAAGCATAGCAAGACCCCAACTTTACAAAAAATAATTTTAAAAATGAGCTGGGTGTGTTGACATGTGCCTGTAGTCCCAGCTATTCAGGAGGCTGAGGTGGGAGGATCACTTGAGCCTAGGAAGTCAAGGCTGCAGTGAGCCATGATTGCACCACTGCAACAGAGAAAGATCTTGTCTCAAAATTAAAAAAAAAAAAATTGGGGAACTAAAAAAAAATTGAGTTTGTCTCATGTTTTTTTCCCTAATCCATTTCCCCACTCTATTTTCTCTAACCCATATTTTCCTAGCCAATAGCTTTCAGTTTAAGCTGTTCTGACAGATTGCTTTGAATGAAAGTATCGCCTTTGTTATATGAATTTTGAGTTGTTACACTGGTGCTGTAAATGAACCAGAGGGAGATGGGAGCACAGACTGGATAGAGCTCTGCTGTGAGTGGCCCAGCTGTGTAGTCCTGCCTCTGGACAGCTGTGTGTGTCTTGAATCCTAGCGCCTCTTTCCACTAGATTAGTAAAGTAGTGCCTTCCACCACATGGTCTGCAGTGATTGTTCTGTGGCTCTGTGTTTTGTGGTCCTCTAACAACTATATGAAAAATATTCTCTCTCTTTATTCTGTTATTTTTAGTTTGACTAATAGGAAATGAATGTGGTTATTTGAACAGCAGAAAGCAAATAACCAATGACTTCCTGCCTCACTGCTTAAACTTGCTTCTCTATCACCTGCATCATTGAGGCTTCCTTATCAGTATTATTAAGTATTAAGTATATTGGTCAGTTAGACTGAAACTCTAACAAAGTAAATTGCTGTGAGGTAAAGAAAAGCAACGCAGGTTTCTGGGGTCAAAGGAGCCCAAGCAAAAATCAGGGTGCACTAGTACATGTGGCTCTGTTAAGTAATAAGCCAGGTTGATGGGTTACTTTACACCTAAGGCCAAATATTCACCATCAGAGACCTAACCATGCCAAGCTGCAGCTTCAGTCTGTGGTTCTAAATGCCAAGTGAATATTAGAATCACTTGGACTTTCAAAACTAAAGTGTCCTGCCCCTCTTCCTTCTGACAGTCTGATTGTGTTTCCCAGGTGATCCTGTGTGTAATTAAATGTGAGCACCTCTGGTCTAGGTGTTATGCTTTCAGGGGCAGTGGAGAGGCTGGAGGCTTATAAACTTCTTAAACAAAGGCTAATATCAGAGCTGGATCCATTTAGTGAAAGAAGTCAGTTAAATATAGATCTTCCAGAAGGAAAACTATTTTAAGCTATTATTAGTCACTTATATTTTAGTGCAACTCTGTTCAATAAATAGAAGTTTCTGTGATGATGGAAATGTTCTATATTTGTGCTGTCTACTTTCTTAGCCCACTAGCCTCATGTGTCTACTGAGCACTTGAAATGAGGCTAGAACAACTGAGTGACCGAATTGTAAATTTCACTTTAACACATTTAAATTTAAGTTGTTGCATATGGCTATGGCTAACATGTTGGTCAGTGCAGTTCTTGTGGGAACGGCTGATGAGTAAAGTGATAGAGAAGGGGTTACTGTATGCCTGGGAAGAGGAGTGAGAAGGAAGCCTGAGGATGGAAAAAAAAAAAAAATGAGGCCAGGTTCACTGTGAAAACTCCCTAGGAAGAGATGGGACAAGCTATAGCAAAATGTGGCTTTGGGAATGCCTATCATTCTGTGTGCCACCCCAAAATAACGTTGAAGAGGAGTTTCTGAGCTGAGGACTTTGGCTCTGATCTGCCCCACCTCTCTTCTATAGACCAGCACTTGACCAAATAGTAAAACTCACAGAAGCCCTTGCTGCTGGGAACTGTTACTAGGAAAACATCAAGGGGACTGGGAAAGAGTAAGGCATTGGTGCTGACCAGCCAAAAAAAGTGTCACCTGGTGTCTCAGAATCACTGTTGTTTCACAGCACAAGTGGTAAGATATGAGTGTCTACTTGGTGCCAGTCAACACATCTGATATTGTCAGATCAGATAAAGGACTATAGATGGAAGCCCCTTGAATCCTAAGAGAACCACGGAAATTATTGATTATTCCTGCAGAAAGAGCTGATTCTACTTAAATACTATCCCTTCCAGAGGTATTGCCAAAGAACTTCTGTAGGTGCATAAATCACAAAGGAGTTACTCTAAGTGGTCCAGAAACACTTGAAAGAAATGCTTATTTGAAAAAAAAAAAAAAAAAACTAAAACAGAAAGATCGCTTTGTACCCATCAGGCTTGTAAAATTTAACAATGAGCTACAACACCCATTTTTGGCAAAATAAATATAAAGATTACTTTCATACTTTCAGTGTTAATGTGTTACACCTTCTTGGAAGGCAGTCTGGCAAGATACACTAAAATTAAAAATAAATATATTCTTGACTAACATGTAGGAACCGACAAATAAAACTATTTATTGCAGCCATGTTTCAGTGGCAATAGAACAAGCAAAATGTTAATACCCACTAATAAGAGAGTGGATGAAGAAATTAGACAACACTTCTTCTTGTGAACACTTGTTTATAAATTATTCAGCCATTAAAAATTACTGTTATACTAATTTACTTGGAAGTATTTTCATGAGCTACTACTGAATAGAAAAAGAAAAAGAAAAAAAGCAAGATGCAGAAAATATGTATAACAAATATGATATCATTTTTGTAAAACAATGACTTAAAAAAAACCTTTCTGCATATGTGTGTTTATACTATATATACTATATAGAGAGAAAGAAAAAGAAAGGTTAGTGTCTCGGTTCATTCTTCCAGTCTAAGAGTCTAGTATAGTAAGACCTTGATGTATTACAGATCAGAAGGGCATTACAGCAAAGCATTATAGATAAATGGAGAAACAATGAATGTTTAACGAACCGTTCTGGAGCAATTAACTGGAGGAGGTGGAAAGATGAAACTAGATCTGTAGTCCACATCAAATAGACATGAAAATTCTGGGAAAAAAATCAAGACCAAAACTTTAAAAATAAAAGGTGTAGTTTTTTGCATGAACATGGAAAAACTGTTACGCTATTAGCAAAAGATTTGCTTTTAAGAAACAATGACAAAAAAGCAGAATCCGTAAAGGAAAATATTAATTAAAATGGCTATTTTAATTAAAAGCTATACTTCACAGTGGGGGAAATGTGCTCCAGACCTGGAGAAGGTATTTGAAACTTGATACATCCACATTTTTTAAAAAAGCTACTAACCATTAATATAAAAATAATTCAACAGAATAATAGGTAAAGAATATGTATTTGCTAAGGCAATGCTGCCAGCTTCTGCAGTAAATAAGCCTCCAAATTTCATTATATTAACACAAGAGTTAATTTCCCATTCATCTAATAGTCCAAAGGGCGAGTTCTTGGTTGATGGCCAGCTTTTCTCCACATGGTAACTCAGGGACCCAGGCTCCTTCAATCCTGGGGCGTTCTCTACCTCCTAAGGCTTCAGAAGCCTCTGCATATAGCTAGAAGGGAAAAAGAACAGAGAGGGTGCACTGACTTTGGATTCACAGTAGTTCAGGTATAACATATCATTTCTAGTCATATTCCACTGGGGACAAGTCATATATTTCAATCCACATGCAAGCAGAGCCAGGAATATGGTAGCTGGCTGAGATCACTTATCAGCAACCACTTCATAAAATCCCTGGGGAGCATGAATCTTCAGTAGTGCTCTCTGCCACAGGTTATGAGCAAGAAAGTACCAGAAGAATCTGGAAAGGTCTACAAACAAATGGCAGGAAGCTCAGCTTCAGCATTCACCAACGAATTGAAAATTGAAACAATGATATACCCAAAATTTTACATCAAATATGGCTGACTTTCTTTTCTAATTAACAAGACCTAAGAATAAGGAGTTAGCAACGTTGTAGGGCACCATTTTGAAATGTTGTGGTTGGCAATTTACATGGATAAAACACTTGGAAAGAAGTCCAAAATTACATAAAATACAACTCCTTTTAGATCTTTTATAGGTAATTAAAGAAATTAAATATTACTTTGTAATAAAAGTGTTCTCTATTTATTTTTAAGTAGCATGCTCTTCTAACCCCATGCTGTACTGCATGTAGTACAAATTATATATTACATTAATCTAACTAAACATGCCTATATTTAAACGTTTATCTACAAGAATATCTGATCATTGCCATAGAAAATATTAAGGAGGAAAATCTGATCTTTTGAAATACAGGACCATGAATAAATATTAATTATAATTTTTTAAATGAACTTATTTTGTACCAGTTAGTGGCCCAACCACATCAAGTGTAATTATTTCAAAAGATTTTAGAACACAGGAATTTGTACAGTTTCAGTGAGGTATGCAGAGACAAAAGAGCTACTAAATATTTAATTCTTTCAGCAATTGTGTTATTAGTGGTAATTATGTCATAATTCCAAATTTAATCCTGCAAATAATACCTTGTCCTTTTATGAAACACATCTATAAGTGAGAATATCTACTAGGGACAAATTAAGATTTTTAAAAATTATGATCAATAAAATATGACAGAGCAGTCAGAGAATCATTTTGAGAAAGTTGAGGATTAATAGCACTATTGTCAATATAAAAGCCATTTTATTCCTGAAAATTACCATATCAAAAAAGAGACCACCACTCACTGCCTCCTTAGAAATTCATAGTTCCATGTAAATAGAAATACAGTAAACTTCGCAAAATTTCAGACTAAACAAATTATAATTTTTTAATGCAGGATTTCTCAGAGCCTTTATTTTGTTTTTCTGATTTATGCGCCTTCAAGAGAAGTGTTTACTGTACATGACTGTGTGACTCCCCCATTTTATTCAGACTCTCTTATTAGATGAATGTTTCTAGGAATATTGAGGACTTCTGACCCTGAAAGCTGTGTATTCTAATGTCCTGTATTGCTTTCTATTTAGCATGTATTTGTTTCTTTATTGGGTTTCTGCTGTGTACCTTGTACAATGGTGAAGGGTGGAGATGTAATGAGGTTCAGAGTCTGGTTGGGAAAGCAGATATGCAAATAAAGGATTATATGATTGGCTTAGTTCAAGGCTGGCTCTGGATTCGGACAGTGGAAGATGAGAAGGAAGAACAAACTATTGTCTTTATAGTGGAGAGTAAAGCTCCTCAATTGTAGGTAGTCAGAAGAGTAGTAAAAATTAGAACTGGTCCCACACCAGACTGAGAAGTAGAGAGTTTACTTTTAGTGTGTATCATGAGACTGAAACTCTACCTCAGACTAACCTTGGTTTCTTTTTCTTTTCTGCAGCATATTTCAAATATCTAGGATAGACTAGATATTTAAATATATGTTAAATTATTGAATAAATTAATGCCCTCCCACCTTAGGCCCAAATCCTTGCTAGAAACTCATCTAGAACACTCTTCTCTGGAACTTGTTAGTCTAATTCTTTGTTTTCAAACTCACTCCTTCAGGCCTGGACATCTCCTGAAACTCTGTTCTTATCCCTAGTTGAAGGTCCCTTTCCTGAACCCATTAAAAGATGACTTCCTTTAGCTTCTCCAGCAATTTGTTTTCTTATCCTATCTCTCAAAGCCAGACTTTTTCTATCGTCTAGGAAAACAATCACTATATCTGATATTTTGATTCTTACTAAAGTACTGATGGGGGTGTGTTAGTTTTAGACCTCAGAGAAACAGATGCGAAAATGGGATTAGAAGGGCAAGAGAGATATCGGGGGAAATGCTTACGAAGGGTGAAGGGAAGAGAATAGAAGAGGAGGGGAGTTCTGTTTGCAGTGCAGTTCTGATGCCTGTGGAGGAAAAGCTCTGGATAGGGCTGGGCAGTCAACAGCACAGCTCTAAGAGGACATCCTCTCACAACAAGTATTAGGTGATGGTTGTTATTTTCAGAATTGCTAGAACTAATGAATATAAGCATAAATGCTATGTTTTCTTTTTTTTTTGAGACGGAGTTTTGCTCTTGTTGCCCAGGCTGGAGTGCAATGGCGCAATCTCGGCTCACTGCAACCTCCGCCTCCTGGGTTCAGGCAATTCTCCTGCCTCAGCTTCCTGAGTAGCTGGGATTACAGGCACGCACCACCATGCCCAGCTAATTTTTTGTATTTTTAGTAGAGACGGGGTTTCACCATGTTGACCAGGATGGTCTTGATCTCTTGACCTCGTGATCCACCCGCCTCGGCCTCCCAAAGTGCTGGGATTACAGGCTTGAGCCACAGCGCCCGGCCAAATGCTGTGTTTTCATCTGTTGTCTTGCTGTCTTTAAAGATGTCGCATCTTTGGTTGGTAGGACCAAGTTAGGTTGGACCCTGAGTCCTTTTGATGCAATTATAGTCTTTGATAAGTTCATTCCCATATGATATGATAACAGATTCCAAGCTCATCTCATACAATTCCTACTCCAGACCTCAGAATTACACATATCTCTAAGATACCTTCCTTTTAGTGGGAAATACAATTGAGGAACCGCAGCCCATTCCCTGTGGTATTATGGTTACTCCTGATTATTTCTAGGCCTTTTCAGTGGACAGAGCTATAAAATATATATTAATTTCGATATGTTTAACGCAAATCAGAACTGTATTGTTTCTACATACCCTCAACTGTCTTACAGTTACAGAACTTTTTCTTTTATCCAATGCCAAGTGTCCTGGTTTTCAAAGACAATGGTGATACTAAAATTTGAGCATTACATAATTGTTCATTTGATTTAGTACACTTGAGTCACAGAACACTCTAGAATAATAACATTATTGTCATAGAACACTCTAGAACAGTAACATTATTATCACTAATAACATAATTGCTGAAAGAACTAAATATTTAGTAGCTCTTTTGTCTCTGCATACCTCACCGAAACTGTACAAATTCCTGTGTTTTAAAATTATTTGAAATAATTCCACTTGGTGTGGTTAGGCCACTAACTGGTACAAAATAGTTTCATTAAAATTTTTTTTTTAATATTTACAAATTTTACAATGTTTAAACTCTTCACGTAATTCTGTTAAATAACATGTATGCTTCAAAAAGCAAATTTGCAAGTAAAAGACATACTCAAAGAACTGCGTCTCCCAACCCAGTCCCTTCTACCTGAGCTCCTCTCTTCACTTATTGCTAACTAAAATAAGTAAAGTTTACCCTTCCTTTGTTCTTTCTGTAATATAAGATATGTGTATTTTGTAACATAATATCATCTTCTATTTTGTAATATAATATATTATGAAAAAGAACAAAGGAAGGATAAACCTTACTTGGTTTACATGCATTTTCTTTTTGATAAACAATAGCATTCTAAACACACTTTATCTTGCTTTTTTGGACTTAGATCTTGGAGACGGTTCCATGGTAGTATATACAGATATTCCCCATTCCTTTTTAACATCTCCATAACATTCCACTGTGGTTTATATTTTATTCAGCCAGTCTCTTTTGATAACAATCTGAGATGTTTCCAGTCTTTTCTGTAACAATAGCCCAGCCATCTAGATCATCATACTGCTATACTTTTTCCCAGGGTAATAGGTGAGAAATTGTAACTCAGTAGAGTTCTCTTGTGAGAGGTCATATGTCTTTTTTATGTAGGTAAGAACCATATCCCTATTTTTCTGTGTGAGCTGTTCATTTTACTAGCCTATTTTCCTACGTAACTAGTCTTCTCTATTGCATAAATGAAGCAGGAAAGGGATGGAATGATATGGAGAAATAAAAAACAAATTGTAATTTGGCCGATGATGATGATTAAATCCTAGAACAGCTTTCTCACTGTGGCTGTAGACTTCCATAAGACCACAATTCACCTTTCAACAACAAAAAAAAAACACTGAGTTCTTAGCATGGGTAATTCTCTGAGTCCTAGTGAGGTCTCTGATGCTTCACTTAAGTGATCTAAGATACAAAATACTTAAGATTTTCTTCTAATTCATATTCCTTTTACTTTTATTATTACCTTACATCTGCTGGCTAAAAATAGTACTCTGCAAGGAATTACTTCCCAAACTTTTTCAAATAATATCAAAATAGACAATTACAATATTTATATAGTACATCGAGATAAGCTACGAGTAGTTTGGGGATGTTTATATAGGGCTTTTTGAAATTATCTTTACATTACTTAACTATCATAAAGGCCCAAATAATTTGAGATGATATTATATGCTGACTTTGTATATAATCTCGAAATTAAACGTTTTGACTTGTTTAATTGGGAAATTTAAGCTTGATTTTGCAAATACATCTTTTTAAAGTTAGTTTGAAATAGCAACATGAAATTCCTAATCTTCTATGAAGAGACACTTTCTTCACAAAATGCAGTGACAAAAATATTACAATCTCATGTTTTAACCCTTCCCAAATTTATAACTTTTGAAATTATGTTTAAAAAATGAATGCTTCTCACTCTTCTTTTCATTGGTAAATGTCCCATGAAAATTTCCTATGATCTGTGAAAACGTAAGTTTGGAGCTACCCCCTGGTGCTGCTACTGCCAGTGGACCTGGCCAAGCTTCCTTAGACCGGCTCACCTTGGTCTATGGGCCTTTTTCTTGGCCACAAACTCTTCCCTTGGCTCCCCTAGTGTAGAACATGATGGGTAAAATGGCATTCTCAGAGACCAGTTGCTCAAGAATTGTTCAGGTTGTGAATCATCAATTGGGCTTCCACAGTCACTGCACTGAGGAGAGATAGTGCTAGATGTGACTCAGCGTTGTTACCTGCAGGGATAGCAAGACATCCCATAGGACCCTATGCCACCAGTTACCACCTCAGGAACTCCAGGCGTGCCTTCTTTTGGTCAGAAATGATCATCCCTAGGGCTCCAGCTACCTGAGAGCTGAAGGGTCAGTATCTCCTGGCACGCAGGTGACCCACACCAGTTGAGAAGAGCTGCTACCATGTAGTATGAATAAAATGCATCGGATAGAAAATGCCATTTCTAAATCCTTTCCTTACCACTCCGTAGTGGGTGACATAAGGGAAACAAAGGTTTCAAAGGGTTGTTTTTAAATGGAATATTTGTGAAATTAAAAACAAATTGAGAAGCAACTCTGCTATAGATTTTATTGTATTCATTTTGGTGGAAATGAGAGTTTTTAGGTAGAAAAAATTATATATGTATAAGAGCTATATTTCTTGGCTTATTTCTCACAATGTCAGCAAACTGTACTTAAGTGACAGGCTATCCCAGCTGGGACCCTCAGACTGCAAAACTCATCATGGCTTTGCCTAACATTTGATTCACTGCAAATACCTTAGACAAGTGTACAAGTTATAGAGGAAAAACAAGAAACATCATTGATACGGTTTGGCTGTGTCCCCACCTAAATCTCACCTTGAATTGTAGCTCCCGTAATTCCCACGTGTTGTGGGAGGGACCTGGTTGGAGATAAATGAATCATGGAGGTGGTTTCCCCCATACTGTTCTCATGGAACTGAATATGTCTCACAAGATCTGATGGTTTTATGAGGTTTTTGCTTGGCTCTCATTCTCTCTTGTCTGTGCCATGCAAGACTTACCTTTTGCCTTCCACCATGATTATGAAGCCTCCCTCCCCAGCCATGTGGAACTGTGAGTCCATTAAACCTCTTTTTCTTTCTAAATTACCCAGTCTCCAGTATGTCTTTATCAGCAGAATGAAAACGAGCTAATACAATCATCTTACCAAACTTGAATTTCTCTGGGTCGTAACAGATATGTTTGCCTACAACATTATGCTCTTTGAAGAGGACGTTCTGTAACATCACCAGTTACATGTACATTGAAATCAACTGGCTTATAGACATCTCGGTAAAACAGTTAAGGGATTAAGGACAGCATGTCTTATATTTCTTATGTGTTCAGATGCAGATGTAAAGAATACTGTCAAGATCTCTCTCTCTCTCTCTCTCTCTCTCTCTCTCGTGTGTGTGTGTGTGTGTGTGTGCGTGCATGTGTGTGTCATGAGGAGTCTAATAATACGAGTCTTTTAATGAAAGAGAAAATTCAGGGAAGAAGGGTGGAGAGGGAAAGGGCTGTATTACCAGGATAGAGGAATGAATAGAGATAGGTGGTTAAAGATAGAGATTGTTACAGCACAAAAGCAACCAAGTTACAAATTATTACCTACTTAATTCCACAAAAATGTATTTAGTGCCTACTGTACCAGGAGCTGGGATACCACAGTGAGAAAAAAACAGTTAAAACTCTTGCCATCTATAGTTTACATTCTGGCTGATTTTGTGTAGCTGCCAAGCCTTAATAAATAACCTTCTTAAAATAGATTCAGGAAAAGCGCCTATTCATAAACAGTACATCTTGAGGGTTTGAAAAGGTGCATTCAACCTTTTTTTGTCTTTTTAAAATCTTATTTTCAATGGAAAAATTATAATTTTATATATTTGTGGTGCACAATGTAATATTTTGCCATAGGTATACATTGTGGATGATTAAATCTAGCTAATTAACAAGCGCATTACCTCACAGACTTTATCATTTTTTTGAGATGCAAATATTTAAAATCTACTCTCTTAGCAATTTTCAATACAATGCATTATTATTAACTACATTCATTATGCTGTGTAATAAGCTTCAAAAACTTATTCCTCTTATCTAACTGCATCTGTCCCCTTTGACCAACATCTCCCCTTTCCTGCCTCCAGCACCACACCACATCTGTCTCTAAAACCGCCATTCTAATTTACCTTTCTAAGCTGAACATTTCTAGATTCCATATATAAATAAGATGATGTAGCATTTGTCTTTCTGTATCTGGCTTATTTCACTTAGCGTAATGCCAGTCAGGTTTGTTCATGTTGTGGGAAATGGCAGAATTTCCTTTTTAAGGCTGAGTAGTATGACATAGTATACATATAACACAGTCATATTTATCCATTGATGGACATCTAGGCTGATTTCATATCTTAGCTATTGTGAAAAACATTTCAATAAGCATGGGAGTGAAGACATATCTTTAACATACTGATTTTAATTCGGTTGGATACACACCCAGGAGTAGGATTGCTGGATTATATGGAATTCTATTTTTAGTTTTCTGAGGAACTTTCATACTGTTTTCCATAATGGCTGTGCTAATTTACATTCCCACCAACAATGTACAAAGGTTCCCTTTACTCCACAACCTCACCAACATTTATCTTTATTTTTAACAACAGTCATTCTAACTGATGTGTGGTGATACTCACTGCGGTTTTAACTTGTCTTTCTCTGATGATTAGTCAAAGATACATTCAATTTTTATTTTCAATTTTGAGAAATGTAGCAGAAAACCAATTGTATACAACTGTCTACATCATGATATATAATGATGTAAATGATAAAATCATGATAGATAATGATTTTTTAAATGCGTAAAACAGCACAAGTGGTTTAATGAAAAGTTATAAAAACAGAGTTGTACATATTATTACCACTATCTATTTCCATTTCTCTATTTTCAATAGCAATTTTATGAAGTCTGTGTTTTCAGGGAATTAATTTTCAGATTGTAAAATTTCTTTATAAACTATAAAATTATATACAAATGGGCAGTGACAAATTGTATTCTCTATTCCTCATATTTCAGGGAGTTTTTCCCCTCCTCCTGAGGCCATAATCCACACCAACCTAGGCCAAACAAAGAGGACCATCTTGTCACTCTTTAATAAGCAGAGTAACAGAAGTTACTCTGGGAGTCTTGCTGACATAATGAAGTATCAGGGATGTTATGATGGACAAACTGTGTCTTGAAGCTGTTTAATGCAGAAGATTCCAGGAAGAATGAGCTTCTGTCACTCTTGGATACACACAGGACCTGAAGCACCTATGGCCCACTCTGCCATCCACTTCATCATCAAAAGGAAAACCAGATGGAACAACTCAATTGTTAGCTGAAATGCAGTGGAAGAAGCGCACCACTGGGGAGCAGAAAGAAGAGGGAGTGGAGTCAGAAAAAGATGAGGACACTGTGATGCCCACACAAATGTACTGATTTACACCACACTCTGAACTACAAAAATAAGATTTCTTTCCTGTCCTGACAGCCAGTAAGCCCACGGGTAAGGGATCTCACAAATATTTATTACTATTATTACTATTGCTGCTATTGTTGTTGATATGGTGACAGACTCTGAACATGCCTGTCTTCCACACACCTCCCATGCTATCAGTGCCTGCCATTAGGATTCGGAGCTGCTACTTTCATGCTTCAGTATAAAGTGACCGTGGGGCCAGCAAGGATATTGTACAGTGCAAGTCCACCTTCCCATGCTCATGGGAAGGGAGAGGCAGCAAAGCTGTGCCTGTCCAAGGACCACATCCTTGTCTTTTTAATCCTCCATGGATTCTCAGTGGGTCCCTCTACTTCCTGCTTTCAGACTAGAGTAACACTGTAAGCCGCTGTCTATATTAAAATAAGAACTACTCAAGGGCAGTGAACAAAGCCATTCAGTAAATGCTGTATGCCAGAAGTTTTACTCTTCTCATTTAATCCTAGCAACAAAACTACATGTTGTTGTTGTTATTATTGTTTGTTGTTAATAATGTTATTATTATTATTTGAGATGGAGTCTCGCTCTGTTGCCCAGGCTGGAGTGCAATGGTGAGATCTCAGCTCATTGCAACCTCTGCCTCCCGGGTTCGCTGATTCTCCTGCCTCAGCCTCCTGAACAGCTGGGTTTACAGGCACACACCACCACGTCCCACTAATTTTTGTATTTTTAGTAGAGATGGATGTTCACCATGTTGGTCAGGCTGGTCTCAAACTCCTGACCTTGTGATCCACCCACCTCGGCCTCCCAAAGTGCTGGGATTACAGGCATAAGCCACCACGCCCAGCCTGTTATTGAGACAGGGTATCTCTCAGTCACCCAAACTGGAGCAATCACAGTTCACTGCAATCTCTGCTCCCAGGCTCAGGCAATCCCCCTACCTCAGCCTCCCAAGTAGCTGGGACTACAGGCACCTGCCACCACTCCTGGCTAATTTTTTGTATTTTTAGTAGTGATGGGGTTCGCTATATTATCCACGCTGGTCTCAAACCCCAGGACTCCAGCAATCTGTCATGCTAGTCCTCCCAAAGTACTGGGATTATAGGCATGAGCCACCCAACCCAGTCCATGTTATTTTTTATTACCATTAGTTTAAAGATGGGCAAAATGAAGTAGATTGTACCATATCCCATTGGCTAATAAGTAGTGAAAACAGAATCCAGATATAAATATAATGTCAGACTATATATTTTGCAGTATATATCATTTCTAGAGCCTGCCGTTATTTCTGTTGGTTGTGGTAGCAAAGCATATGCATTAAATACTCCCTTACGAGTCAGATAAGAACTAGGTTCAAAAGCTAGTTTCATCACTTTCCAATAGCATGATTTCAGCCTATTCACCTGTACGAGGGGGATAACGGCAACATCTACTCATGGAGTAACTCTGAGGATTAATGAAATAATGTCCCTAAAAACATGGCCCAGTGTGTTACGCAGTAAGCATGAGAGCTGAGTGAGTCTCCTTGGAACAGCATATAACAGCATTTAACTTTCATGGCCAAGGGCACTCATTTTGACTTTTTTTAAAAAGCTCTTTTTTGCTCCTCTCTCTGTTTATAATGTCATAATTTCCCTTGGATGACTCTCTTCTGGAAAAGATAATTTCCTCATGAATAACTGTCCTGCAAGGATTTTAATTTTAGCCATAGGGAAAGGGCATATTTGTAGACAGTGATAATAACTCTCCATCTTAATTTTCCATGGTGAAATTTTATGACCCTTTTCTTCAGCCAGACCACCAAAAGCATAAAGGCTCTTAGCTATAGGTATTAATCTAATATGTGTCAGACATCTTCAAAATGTATGTTTCTCTAAAAAACATGGCTTCATTCTGAAAGCAAGGCATGGAAAGAACTCAATTTTTAATCAGGAAAAATGCTTTGGATGATATTTTTAATTGGCCAAATTCTTCTTTGCTAAATAATTTGGTAATCTTGAGTGGATTTCCATGTAATTTCCCATAATCCAGAGATTTTCAATGAGAAATTTCAAAGTTCAGACACAAAAATGTCTTTCTTGTGGGGGAGCTGATACCCAGACATTAGCATTTCCAGTGAGACATGGAGATTTGCGGAAGGGAGAAGGTGGCTACCAGATGTTCAGATAATGTGGGAGGCAAATAGCTCAAAAGGCTGCCTGCAACTCTTTTGCTCTAAAAAGCCAGGACGTCTCATTTAAGAAGCTTCTGAGCATTGTATGTTGTATTCTAAAGAGCATATCTTTCCTCACCCCTGTAAGGGGCAGGTCTACGTCCATAATGTGTAAGCTGAACAGATGTTTTATTTGTGGCCCAGATGTTCCTGGTAGGCTCTGCTAGGTGAGCCGGGAAGCTAGAAAGAAAGAGTGGAGAACAGCGTGAACTCTGCCTTTGGAATTTATACTCCAGTTGAATTGAATTAGAATGACCCATCTCTCTTCTGGGCTTGTAAGAATTATCCCTCAGGTACAAACGTTGGTAGCACTTACTATAAAGCCAAATGCATTTAGACTCTTGAATGATGAAGTGTGGTCATGAGAAATCAATGGGAGATTCATTCACTTGGATTTGAAGTCATTTACCTGGACTTTTAGTCCCTGTTTGTGTCTAATTTTGTAGGTCATCTATTCAATCACTGTAAAACCTAACTTTTGATTTCCTTGTTGATAAAGCCTAGATTAAATCATCTTTAAGTCTCTTTCAGAAATAGGTTTCTACAATTCTAAGTGGAGGTTATATGAATCAAGGCAACAAAACTGTCTTCAGAGACCACTAAGTGCTGTGCACCGTCTACTGGTGTGGAAGAGTGAATGAGGAGTGAGTCATGGGTCCTAAGGACAAGGGATTACTTTCTGTGGAGGAAACTAGGTATGCATCCAGCATGGATATGTGCCTGTGCAACAAAATGAGTTAATGCTCTAACATGTCCAAGAAAGGTAAGATAAGAGTGCCTGGGTATATTTATTGATTTTATAAATTTTACTGTCTAAGGCACTGGAAAGAAGGCAAAAGACCTACCAGACCAGACTGACAACTTTTTCACCCTGATCTCAACCTCTATTTGTTCTTATTTTCATCTATATAGGTATCTCACATACACACACACACACACACACACACACACACACACACACACACACATTGCGTTGTATGTAATGTGCTTGGTTTGTTATATTAACTTAGCGTTCTAGATGCATCAGGAGAACTGATGCATTCGTCAAGGTTCTGCAGCTGCAAGTAGTGTAAACAGGTTTCGAACAATGTGTGAAAAGGGAGTTTGTTGCGAGTTGTTGAGTGGTATCACAGAGTGAACACAAAGCACTAGAACCAGCATAAGAAAGTTCGGGAAGCAGCTAGCTCCAGGGGTTTCAGTGGCAACAAAACTCTGTTGCTTTTATCAGTCAGTGAGCCATCAGAACTAGAAGGCTTGAGTTCCAACCATCTTTTCTGACTTTAGGCTCAAGATTCAAAATCCTGGAAGAGAAAAATCTGGTTAGCTTACCTTTGACTTTATGCTTTGCTCTTGACCATTTGATGGAATGATCCTTGTTTTTTGGTACTCTAAGATTGTACTCGGTGCGAGGCGATAGGAAACTGGGCATGTAAATTAGATGCTCAAAGGAACGACAGCATGGATGCTGAATAGTCAACATCAAAAACACCCACTATAGCTAGCTATTGTTGAAAAGCCTGAACTTTTCCTAAAGAGCAATTAATTATCCTTGAGGTCTTCTTAAAGGCTGAGTTTGGGTTAATTTCTCATTTGTTTTTAAAATTCATGTTTTAAAAATATATCTGTAATTTTTTTCAGATTACTTTTGGGGATAAAATAGATGTTTCAGAAATATATAGCACGTTTATTCTTTGGCTACAAGTAACCTTTGACACATCCTTTGAAACTCCAGGAAACAATTATAGCTATCTAGAGGAAGACAATGTTGGAAAGAACTGGTGAAAGGGTCAGGGAGCCCAGATTTGTATCTTCGTTATATACTAGATACACAATTTTAGGCAAATCCTTTTACTTCTCTGTATCTCAGATTCCCAAACTATAAAGCAAAAATAATCTGTGATTAGTGCCCAGTGAAGGGAAAACAACTTAGAACAGTGCCTGGAAGTCAGAGAATGTTAGCTGTGGTGGTGGTGTGATTGACTAGGTTTGCTATGCAGGTCACAGGACATATGTAAAATAGAATTTTTTAGTTTCCAAGGCCCTCAGAAAGACTTCTGAGACTAGATGAATAACTTCTCTGTTTTAAAATGCATCATAAAAATTAGATATTATCATGATTTCCTATTCTTCTTAGGTTGAATTTGCCACTTGAGCCAGGAAATTTTCTCATGATTCCGAATTATTTCTGCTTAAAAAAAAAACCTTTCTTAATGATAACACCTTTGCCCTATAAATCTACATTTCCTTCCCTCATTTTTATATTTATTCAGTTCCTGTCTTCCATTAATGCTCAACTCGCTCCCCTTCTTATCCATGATGCTCTTCTCAACTCTCATATGCATTTTTCTTTTCTCAGAATTCCTGCATTATCTTTGCATAGATTTTTGTCACCCACTTATCCATTATTTTAAAATAGTATTGTGACTTGTTGCTTTATGCATCTGGAACTTGGCTTTAAAATTCAACCAATATTTGGTACATAGTATGTACCAGGCATGGTGCCAGATACTTCAAGAGATTTCAGGGATGAGTAACATGGCTCTAGACCTCAAGAAATTTGTAGTCAGATAGGAAAAATGAGGATGAGCACAGTAGACAGAAGAGAAGGCTTTTGAATGTCTGAGTCAGTTGGCACTGCTCTGACAAAATACCATAGATGGTGGCTTATAAAAAACAGAATTCATTTCTCAGAGTTCTGGAGACTAGAATCCAAAATGAAATGCCTGCGTGCTTGGGTTCTGGTGAGGATCCTCTTCCAGGTTGCAGATGGCTATCTTCTGTTTGTATCCTCACATGGCAGAAAGAGGGTGACAGAGCTCTCTGAGGTCTGTTTTATAAGAGCACTAATCTCATTCACCAACTCTGCACCCTTATGAACTAATTATCTCCCAAAGGACCCATGTCATAATACCATCACATTGGGGGTTAAGGTTTCGTTTATGAATTTGGGGGCAGGACACAAATATTCATTCAGTCCATTGCAGTGGAGAAGTTAGAATCTGAGAATTACCTTCATCATCAAGAAATAATGGTGATGTCTGGAGAAGGACCAGGCAAACAGGAAGGACTTTCCAGTTAGAAGGAAGAAAGCATACATGTGGACCACATATTCATCTCTTCCTAGTCTTCCACAGGACCTGGCCTATGTCAAGTACATTGGTTAAACTTCAATAACCAGCAATTAAATTTCACAGAAGGAAATAAATTGAGGAAGAACTATGCTTAAGGGGTCTGAAAACTCAATATTGTTCTGAGCCCCCTTTTTTGGAAAGCAGATCAAGCTTGAATTTATCTCCAACTGTTTTAGCCAGAGTTTTCATGGAACAGAGATGACAGCGACCATGGAGATGGTCATTACTTATAATTTATGTCCTGCTTCAGAAACCTGGGGACCTCCCTGAGCTAGTCCATATAACTTATCAATATGCTATCAACAGCTCTGATGAGAGGCTGTATTAGTCTGTTATCATGCTGTTAATAAAGAAATACATGAGACTGAGGAATTTATAAAGCAAGAGGTTTAATAAATTAACTCACAGTTCCACATGGCTGGGAAGACCTCACAATCATGGCAGAAGATGAAGGAAGGGCAAAGGGATGTCTTACATGGTGGCAGACAAGAGAGCATGTGTAGGGAAACTCCCCTTTATAAAACTGTCAGATCTCATGAGACTTATTCACTATTACACGAACAGAATGGGAACCCTCCTTTACCCCAACTTGCTGCCATGATTCAATTACCTCCCACTCGGTCTCTCCCATGACACATGGGAATTATGAGAACTACAATTCAAGATGAGATTTGGGTGGGGACACAGCCAAGCCATATCAGAGGTTGTATCTTCAGTAGCTCTGGGCTAATTCATACCTTTGATTTCTCTCAGGAACTTCGGAGGTAAGGGGAATCAGAGCTGACACATCTTTAACTCAGCAGTGAACACAAGAGACTAAATCCCAGAGAAACAACCATGTTAACAGGGAGCTGTGGATTTCATGTATTTGTACTTGAGTAGAAATATGTTTGGATGATTATCTTTACTCATGTCATCATTCTTGTTTTAAAAGCAGGTATGTTATTCTACTTCTCCTGATTTACAAATTTAGCTCAATGATGTTTAATGCTTTCTTCTACCAATTTTTGTTGCTGTTGCTTACATTTCAAGCCAAAGTACTAAAAACTCATTCTAAGGCTATATTAAATTTACTTATATTTGGTGTAGAAACTCAATGCCTGAGTCTTCACATTTTTTTTTTCTCTAAACATACACATAATGTTTTCCACAAGGATCTTTTCAAGTTGTTCTGGTTTCCATTGTGACTACTACATTGTACTGGCCACCCAACAGTTCCTTGTTTTTCATGCATAATACAAATTTAAAACCAAATGTATCAGCCAGTATTTCTGGTAGAAACTCCTAGCTCAACAAGAGAAAATCAGGTATTCTTTTTGATTTATTAACTGACCATTAGGCATAGGTATTTGCACGCATGCAGAGAAACAAGTGCTGCAATGAAGTCCAAGTGTTCCAAGAATAAAGTCTCCAGTAAACAAAATGAAGTGAAACAAAAAGATATTACAAGACAAACCCTATTTAGGGAGATTTCAGAGGGCATCTCTTTTCAGCCTCAAGCAGAGAAACAGTACAAAATTTCTAGAGAAATTCTGGGAAATTATCAAAGTATTTTCCTCACTAAAGCGAGAGGGTATTTCAAGGAAAAGCTGAGTAATGATTTGGCAATAACATGTGTATTGCGGGGCTTCCAATTTAATATTCAGGATTCTCAACAGTCCAAATAGCAAGTTTTTCTGACATACATTTCTATACCTCTAAGGTATGTAAGTGATATTTTTCTATGACTAGTGTTCGCTCAAGACACAATCCAAGGAAAGCTCTCTCTAGTCATTTTTTTCACATCCTCTTAAAAATTCTTTGGATTCTGTCCTGACATTGGCATGTTGCACAATAATGAAGTGCTGCTCTCTTCTCATCTTTTTAAAGATGAACACAAAAAGGTCATGTTTCACTTGCCATTCTGTTATTTTTCTGATTCATCCTTTTGGAATGTAGCTATAGATTATAGCTTAAAATCGACAGGCAGAGCTGATATCCTAGCTGCTGACAAGGGCCTTATCCTGGAAATTACCTGCACTACTATTGTAAATTCCTGAAATTCTACCCCTGGCTATGTATTAATTTTGTTCCCTACATGTTGAACTACAAATACTCAGGAAAGAAGGTAACTATAATAGCTCTAGCTCTAATGTTTATTTACAGTTTTCTCAACTTTTTAGTTGGTAGCACATTTTGATGAGGGTTAGAGAACAGAAAGCCCATGAGGAAACCCATACCTGAGGGAGCTGGAGAGATGCCGTAAAGGAAAGGAAAGGAAAAAAGGAGGGGGCTTTCCAGGGAGTTTAAGCATGAAAGGTCACATTTTTAAGAGCCAACTTGATGTTATTTTCACCCTAAAATCCTCCCTGTGTGCTCCAGTGGAAAGCAAGGATGCTTCCTCGTTCCTATCAACCGTGGTAGGATTCAGCACTAATCACAGGATATCCCCACCATACTACCTTGCATTGCGGCAGTTTTTACAAATGCTTAATCTCCTGTTTTGTGTAAAAATTGTATTTTATAAATTTCTCTAATCTTTTTTTTCCCCCTACTTATTCTTAAGCAGGTTTGCTTACACCTGAAGCAAGTCATTTTATGCAGTAACTAAATCTAAAGTGAAAGGTGAGGAATAAAAACAGACTGACTAGGACTGACTTCTTTCTGGGAACAAATGATGCTCCCCTGAGCTATGACCTAAGAGCACCCTTTAGACACACAGAACCTGCCTTTGGCTATAGGAAAACTTGCTCTATAAAAAGATAGCAATCTAGCTTAAGCAAATATTCTATGTGGATAGAATACATGTTATTTGAATAATAACAGTGCTATTTATATTTGCATAGGTGAGGTCTTTATCCTCACTGCAATATAGCAACTATTGTGATAATGTTATAATGTCAGGCTTTTGGTTAATCTCTCTCTCTCTCTCTCTCTCTCTCTCTCTCTCACACACACACACACACACACACACACACATACATACACATGTTTTCTGTCTCAAATAGAAATGTCATCTAAAGCAAACAGAAGTTAAATGATTTCCCTAAAGAACACAAAGTTATGCTGAGAATATTATATCCAGAAAGAAAGACTTGGATCACTACACTTTAGTATCTTAAATGCCTTACCGATTCTTTTCTAGAAAACAGTGCCTACACTTTGTTCCCAATCTCATTTTGGAATTATTATCTTTCTGTTTATTCAGATACAAACCTCAGAAGCATTTAATAGCCTCCTTCATTCACGGAAGCCAAATACCATCAATTCTACTTTGGCAATGTTCAAAACATTAATTTTCACTGAAAATACCTTAATTCCAGTTTTTCTTTCTACACGTAAATATTTTAAATATCCAACCATTTCTACAATGTCAGAATACTCTTCTTAAAGTTCTGGATATTTCACTACCAGATTCAAACTATCCACTGATACATACAGGGTGAAATCCACATTTTATTTATCATGACCTTTAAAATATTGTCATTTTATTTTCAGCCTTAATAGTTGATTTTCTCACTTCCCATTCAGTTATCTAGAAGAAAAATTTTAGTGCTTCCCCAAACATTCCTGTCCTTTTCTAATTCTGTGCTTCTGCTTACACTGTTCTCAGTATTATATTCAACAATAACTAAAATTTATTAAGCTGCTAAATGTCTCAGATTGTTTTAAACAATGTGTGTACATTACCTTATTATTCTTTACAACGACCTCATGAGATGAGTGCCCTTCTTACCATTTTATAGCTGGTACAGAGATTTAGTAACTTTTCAGAGTCAGAGAGCAAGTAGAAGAATGGGAATCCACATCCATCTGACTTTAAACAGTACTCTTCACCATTATTCCTCATTAAACATTTTCCCAACCTTCATATTCCATCGCAGATGCAAAGATTTTGTTCCTTTTATATTCTTTGTGTCATGTTTCATTTAATTTGCTAATATGTCATTAGGGATTTTTACAACTATACTAATAAAGAATATTGGTATATAGTTTTCTTGTCTTGTGATGTTCGGAGTTTCCCCCTAATTTTTTTATCATGGTTATATTGACTTCATAAAATGAGTTGGAAAGTATTCCCTTTTCCTCTATTTTTTGATAGAATTTGTTTAAGATTTATATTTCTTCTTTAACGCTTGGTGGATTTTAGCAATCAACCCTTTTGGGCCCAGAATTTTCTTGTAAAAAGTATTTCAAGTATGAGTTAACATTTTTAATTGGCATGTGGCTATTCAGATATTCCATTTCTTCGTAACTCAGATTTTGGTAGTTTCTCTTAAGAAACTTTGCCAATTAATCTAAATATTAATAATAAATTTATTAGCATAAAGTTTTTCATAATATTCCCTTTTCATCCTTTTAATATCTACAGATCCCTCTCTTTCATCCCTGATATTGGCCATTTGAGGGTTTGCTCTTTTACTATTTAAGGTTTTACTCTTTTACTACTGATCAGAGTTTTTTTCAATTTTTTTTTGTTTTTTTCAAAAAGTCACCTCTCGTTTCAACACTTTTCTTCATTGCTGTACTGTTTTCTGTTTCACTGATTTCTACTTTTATTTGTTTGTTTCACTCATTGTATTCAGATAGGGTTTAATTTTAGCTTCTTTTTACAGCTTTTAAAGTTGGAAGCATGTATCACTGATTCTAGATCTTTCTAAGCACCGCCTTAGTTTCATTTTACAAATTTTGGTATATCATGTATTTATTATTATTTATCTTAATATATTTTCTAATTCTCCTGTTGATTTCTTCTGTGGCCAATGGGTTATTTACAAGCATGTTTTCAATTTCCAACTATTTGGGGGAGTTTCCAGATATGTCTGTGTTTAATTTTGCTGTTGTTGTTAACACACTTTGTATGATTTCAATCCTTTTAGCTTTATTAAGAATCATTGTATGGCCCTTGATCTATGTTGGTAAATACTCTACATAGGCTTGACAAGATAGTGTTTCATTTTGTGTGGTGCCTTCCATACATGCCAATTAGTTGGTTGAAAGTGTTGTTCAAGTCTATTTTCTTCATGATTTTGTCTACGTTTTCTATAAAATACTGAGAAAGGAGTATTGAAGTCTTCTACCATGGTTTTAAATTTGTCTATTACTCCTTTCAGTTTTGTCAGTTTTGGGAGGTTTGCTATTAGGTGCCTACATAAACATTTATAACTGTTGTTATCTTCTGGTTGTACTGACCCTTTTAACTTTATGATATGTTTGATGTTTTCTGTGGAAATATTCCTTTGAAAAAAATTTATTTAGTCTTATATTAACATAACAACTCGATCTTTCTTGTGCTTACTTCTAAATTTATACTCTTTTCTATCCTTTTTCTTTCAACTTGCTGCTGTTTCTGTATGTGTGTCTCTTTTAGACAGCAGTAGAGCTCTGCGTTTAAATCCAATTTGGTATTCTTTGACTTTTATTTTGCGTGTTTAGTCAATTCACATTTAATAAAACTATTTATAGTATGTGTTTCAAGTCTGTCATTTTGCTGTGTTTTAAAATTTGTTTCACTTCTGTTTTGTTCGTCTTCCCCTTCTTTCCTGCTTTCTTTTGTCCTAACCAAATATTTTACAGTATAGCATTATAAGTCTTGTATTGACATTCTGAAATGTCTTTCTGTTTCACTACTGGTTGCTCTAGGTATTAAACATGTGAGTTTAACTTACCAAAATCTACCTAATTAGTATTTAATTGCTTCCAGTTTAATATGGAAAATTGTCAACTGTCTAGTTCTGTTTATCCCTCTCTTCTTTGGATCGTTTTCATCTATATACAATATAATCCCAAGAGTATAACAGCATAAATTTCACTTTAAATATGCATATATTTTGTAAGAAGTCAATGAAAACTATGTCTGCATATATAAAATAATTCACATAACTTATATATCCTTTCTCATGCTCTTTATTGTTTCCTATATGTCTGAATTGTCATATGATGCAATTTTCCTTACTTGGAAGGACTTTCTATAGCATTTTACATAGTGCAATTCTACACTATTTAATATCAATTATTTTAATCCAAAATAATTTTCACTTTAGTTTAGAATAATTTCTCTAACTATAGGTATCCTGAATTACAGGCTTTTTTTTTTTCAGCATTTTAAATATATCATTCCAATATCTTCTCTCTTGCATTGTTCCTGATGAAAGTCTAATGTTAATCATATTGTTATTACTCTCTATATAATTTTTTCTTTTGCTGCTTTCTAATTTTCTGATTATTTTTGGTTTTCATTAGTTGAATTTTATGTGCCTGAGTATGATTTTCTCTGTCTTCCTTCTACTTGAGTCTCACAAATATTCTTGCATTTTAGGTTTATGTTTATCAACAAATTTAGAATGTTCTATTCTATCATTTATTTAATTTTTTTTCTGTCATTTACTTTAGTCCTCTCCTTCTCAGACTTTATTTACATGTGTGCTGCAGCACTTGATATTGTTGCAAAATGTTTTTATTTTCCTCCATATTTTCTTCCTTTCTATCAGAGGGAATAATTTTTAATTGATTTATTTGCAAGTACATTAATTCTTATATATGCCATTTAAAACATGCAGTTGTGTTTATCATCAGGTTTTTCTTTTAGTTATAATTTTTAGTTCTAGAATTTCCAGTTTTTTATTGTTTTCATTTATTTATTGGTAACACTATATATTTACTCATTGATATTATGTTTATTCTTTATTTGAACAAGTTTTAATTTTTTGAAAATATTTATAGTACTTTATTTTTAGGATTAAATAGTAAATTTATTTTTTAATTGTAACAAATATATGCCATTAGTATGTTCTTAAGTTTCAGGTCACATTGGCAACAGAGTCTTTAGTTTTTTTTGAAATTATTTTCAGGAATCTTAAGGATATATTTCCCTTAAAAAAATGCTTGCTATGTTTTACCTCTTTTAAGAATTTAGACAGAACAAAAAGGCATGACTATGAGAATTAGCTAGTGATCACTGGCTATTCTGAATAGTCACTAAGGCTTGAATTCTTTCTTCACCAGATGCCTAACTGGCAGAAGTCCCAAAGGTTTCCCCGATCATATTCATAAATTTATAAAAAGTTGATCATTATTCATTAAAAATTAGATATTTGTAAAGAAAATATAAAGGAAGTCTAAACCAAAACTCTTAACCAGACTAACTTTAATATTGTGAATCACAAAATCTTTTTGATTGATTGCTGTATTTAGGGTAGCTTATATGCTTTTAGAGAAAGATTAAATCCCACTATAAGAGACGATAAATTTTAGTCAAAGACTTGAACAGAATTTACAGAATAAATAATTGGACTTGACAGTTAACAACTTATTTACACTGTACAATGGAGCAAACAGAAATCTTAGTTCTTCTGCCTTTATAGCTGTATTTGACCATTCAGGAATACTTTGGCTTTCATATTTACAATCAGATCTCTCATTTTAAATCTAAAATATGTTTATTTCCTATATGCAACTTTTAACGATAATGTTTCTTAGGAGGAAATTAAAAAGCTGAAAAAAGAACTGAAAAATTTTGATCCTTCATTTTTCGAAGAAATTGAAGATCTTAAGTATAATTACAAGGGGGAAGTGAAGAAGAATATTCTCTTAGAAGAGGTCAAAAATCTTTCGGAACAATTGGGAGTTGAATTAAGTAGCCCTGTTGCTGCTTCTGAAGAGTTTGAAGATGAAGAAGAAAGTCATGTTAATTTCCCCATTTACTAAAGGTTACCTATAAACTTCATTTCATTTAACTATTTATTAACTTTGTAAGTTAAAATCTACCTGGAAACAAGCAATTCTCTGAACTGTAGTATTTCCTTCTCACTACCTTGTACCTTTATACTTAGATTGGAATTCTTAATAAACAAAATTACATGAAATTTTCAACTTATTATAAAATTATATATTGGAAGACTAAGAATAAATTATGGTCACCAAATAGGCAATGAGCTCTGGTGAATTTCTTTACATTCATAATGTTCTGATTAAATTTTTTAAAGAGTATGAGGGTAAATTCAGCAATTTAAATATTTAAAATTGGTATTTATGTATATTTATTTATACATGTGTTAAGATTCTCAAATTCTATGATACATATAAATACAGGTGTAGACATACACACATACAGGTTATGAGGTTGAGTCATATGTTTTGTTAAATATAGAGCAAAATCAAAGTGAGCTTAAACTATTTAATTTTGAAAATTAGTGACATGAAATGTTGGTTTAGTTGTCTTTAAATTACCACTCAGTTATAGTGGAGAGAATCCAGCTCCAGCCTTTGTACAAGCTTAGGTGTTCACTGTTACTTATATTTTTATGGGATTAAAATTAATTTGCTGGTCTTTAATACAGTTTGAACAGATATTTGAAACTGGAAAATTCATTTCTTCACAAATGGTAGAAGACATATTGATGTTTCATAATGACAGGAACCTAGAGATATTTTTAAACATGGCAGAATATGCAATATTAGAATATAATGATAAACTAATTTTATTTGCATTTTATACATCAAATATTGTATCTTTGAGTCTAGCAAATTTCTGATTATCTATTTTTGAAAAATGATTAAACAAACACTTAATATCAAAGGCAAAGTCACATTTGTTCAGGTTCATGTTGATAATAACTGTTCTTGAATTCATGTAAGTATCTGGAATTGACCAGCACAAGCCAAGATGATGGAAAGGACCTTTATTAAACAGTCATCACTGCAATGTCATAGTATTCCTTCAATTTTACCCTCTTTGCAACCTTCAAACCAGAACAAGAGATGATTGTGCTTCAATGAAGGTAGATTTCTTATTTGAAATGCTTCATGTGGTATAAGAAGATGTAATAGATGTTTCTTGCTCCCTAACCCACATAGGTTTCATTGATATTTGTTCCTATGAGCTCCAGTGTTTGTTCTAAGAGGTTTGATAGTGGCACTACACTAATTTCCAAAAGTCCAGAATCGTCAGGATGATGTTTTAGTACCAGGGCAATTTCAAATTCATAATTAACTACGGAGGAATGCCAGCAATACTGTTTGTTGTTTTTTTTCTACCGGTACCCAACCAGGAATCTGTCCATTTTCATCTGGGTTTCCATTTATTTGTTCTGTTTCCTTTGCTGGCATCCAGCACTCTGGAGCTGGTTTGAAGTCCTCCTCAACGTTCCAAAAAAATTCGTTTGGGTGTCCTTTTGAATGTTAAAAAAAATATATATATATATCTTTTTTTCAGCTTGTTTGTTGGCTTTTCTATCTAGTCGGGCCCGAAGGCATGGCTGATCTGGTGCTGTCTTTTGGCGGAAGCCTCTTCTTTCACCTCTGTCACAAAGATACACGGCATTTTCCACTGCACGGGGCCCAAGCGCTGCATGATGAGCCCAACAAGCAGTGCGAGTGGAGGGCGCGCTTTCCAACTACGTCGGGTCCAGGTGGGGAGAAGCCTTGCAGCTGTCAAGGGGCTCAGGCCACTCACATTCGCCGCCCAGCCATCGTGGCAGCATCCCACTGTAGTACCATTTTGAATTGTGTATCTGTTATATGTAACTCCCAGTCCCATTTCAAATGAATTTTTATTGACAGCTTTAATCTCTTTTTCTGTACAATTTTTTTTGTATGACTAATAAACTTCAGTTGAACCTTAAACACTGTAACCACTCTGTAATCTGTTTTCCTCTTCTGGGAATTGTTGAGTTTTGTTAATAGTCATAACTTGCCTGAATTCAAACTGTGACACCTATCTCCATGTAGTACATGATAACTAATATCTCTGCTCAGTGTTTTGGCTTTTAGTTGCTGGGATTTTATGTCAACTGGCATCCTGGAAGTCTCCATAGCTCATGAGAAAAAAATTAATATGACAAAATGTGTACATGTGTGTGTGTGTGTGTGCACACGTGAAAGTGCACCTGAAACTTTATTTGCTGGATGAAAATGGACAGTTGTAGAACCATTTTATACTCAGAGTTCCTCCACTACACTGCCAGGACAATGGATTATTTCTGGAACAGATTCCACATTGCTACATTTCCTCATTCAGTCCTGCCTCCCCTTCTAAAACTTGATGAAATGGAGTTCAGTTGCTTCAGATACCACCCAGTCTACTCCATTCAACTTGTTTTAAGCAATAGTTAAATTGATTTTGACTTTGGAAGTTTCTATTTACTTTGAAGAACTCTGTGTCCTGCCAGCTCTGCCTGAGATTTTCTCTTTGTCTTCTCTCTGATACTGTAAGATTTTACTGTACTTGGGAGCTCTTTAAAATTATGGTTTAACATTTCAACACTGTGTTTCCTACTGTCATCAAAGACAGATGATTTAAAAAAACCCAGAAATCTGAAAACAATTTAAATCATGTGGAAGAGATCCAAATAATGACCAATATTTGCTCAACACTTGGCAATTTTTTTTTTTTGCAGGGGGAGGGGAGACGGAGTTTCACTCTTGTTGCCCAGGCTGGAGCGCAATGGTGTCATCTTGGCTCACTGCAACTTCTGCTTCCCCGGTTCAAGTGATTCTCCTGCCTCAGCCTCCGAAGTAGCTGGGATTACAGGCATGTGCCACACGCCCAGCTAATTTTGTTGTTTTAGTAGAAATTGTGTTTCTCCATGTTGGTCAGGCTGGTCTCGAACTCCCAACCTCAGGTGATCCATTCACCTCTGCCTCCCAAAGTGCTGGGATTACAGGCATGAGCCACTGTGCCCAGCCTAACACTTC
Source organism: Saimiri boliviensis (assembly GCF_048565385.1). Taxonomy (NCBI): domain Eukaryota; kingdom Metazoa; phylum Chordata; class Mammalia; order Primates; family Cebidae; genus Saimiri; species Saimiri boliviensis. Next base: position 27,574,223 of record NC_133452.1, on the reverse strand, counting down.
GCAATTTTTAAGACATTGCCCATCTATTATCTGATGTGATCCACACAATATGTGGAATAAGTGCTGCTATAATTGTAATTTTACCAAAATTAAGCTAAATGTTCAAAGTCTCTTAGCAGTTATAATGTTTCTTTACAGGGTGCATCAGACAATTCTGCTTTTGTGTGCCTAGGGCCCATGTCATACTCTACTCAGCGTAGCTTCTTTAGAACTATGGCAAGGGTCCATATTCACTTTGACTTCAAAACCAGTGTTTCTTTCACTTATGCTGTGCTTCCGTAGCTATACTATTGTAGGACTACTAGAGATTATGTCAAAAATGTTAGTTTTAGAAATGTAACAATTGCATCTGAAAGTTCAATCATGAAAATCATGTTAATACTTTAGATTAAATTCAAATCAGATACAACTACATATAACTAAATGCTCATAGATCACATTTATATTTATATAGTAAACAGTTCATCAATTTAAGCAAAGCATTATCATTATTTGGCATATGACCAATAAGGAAAATATTCAGTGTGGATAATTTTTGAACTTCATAATACAGACAAAGTGAAATGTGGCCAAACAAGAAAAAAATGAGATGACTATATTAATACTTTGTCTATAAGGTTAGGGAGAAATTCAGGGTTAAGCCTGTTTTTTAGGAAACAAACTTACTTTATTAGGAAGAAATGTAGATGAATAAAAGAATGAATAAGAGGGCCGGGTGCGGTGGCTCACACCTGTAATCTCAGCACTTTGGGAGGGCAAAGTGTGCAGATTACCTGAGGTCATTAGTTTGAAATCAGCCTGGCCAACATGGTGAAACTCTGACTCTACTAAAAACTACAAAAATTAGCTGGGTGTGGTGGTGCATGCCTGTAATCCCAGCTATTCGAGAGGCTGAGGCAGGAGAATTGCTTGGACCCGGGAGGCAGAGATTGCAGTGAGCCAAGATTGTGCCACTGCATTCGAGCCTGGCCAACAGAGCAAGACTCTGTCTCAAACAAACAAACAAAAAGAATAAATAAGAAATTTATGGAAACATCGCAGTCAATTCTTTATTTTAGTTACAGGCACTGATAACTGTTTTGAAGACAAAAGAATATGACAAAAATTAGCTGTAATACTTTTGTTAACATTAATAATTACTATAATTTTATTCCTGCTTTTTCCAGGCTGCATAATTGTAGGTGTCTTATGTATAGTGACCTTTACTGTTAGATCATTGTTCAAAAACTGCTTAATACGTTTGAATATTGTCTTTAAATATGAGCTCACACAACAAAAACTGTTTTTTTTTTCATTCAGGGATTATCATTTTACTTTCTATGAAATATTAGATAATACTTCTGAGGTCTATATATATTAGAATTCAATAAATATTGAATTGCTAATAATTAAATTGAAGAAATTATCAATTTCTTTATTAGTCTAGCTCTGAGTGTTTAAAACAAAGAAGTACAGCAAATAATTTTCTAATTTCTTTCCATTTTTACAACGATTTGCTGAAAGGAAAATGTCTCCTTTAACAGGCAGTAGCCATTTCAAGTATGTTTGACAAATAAATCTACTCTTTATAGAATAAAACTTTGTATTATGTTAACTGTGTTAGCATGATGAAGAACCTTGAAGACCAAATAGTGTTCAGCAGGAATAGAATAATAGTTCTCTTAAGCTGCGCTGAAATCAGTTTTCATCCAAAGAACTATGCCTTAAAAACAAGAGTAAAAGTTTATTGCAACTAGCTAATCTGGAAAAGTGAGATACGTGCTTCTGGGGAAACCATAAAAATGATCACATGCCAACAGGCAGGAGTTTTGTTAATTTTGGCAAAGATTTTCACTTAAATCAGTGATCACATAAAAAAATAGACATATGTAAGCTAAGAGTACAACTCTGTAGATCATAGCGGCATTTGGCATTTAAACATTAAGCAATATTAAACATACTCATGTAGATTGTGATAAAATAAAACAAAAATCACTACGTGGCATGAAAGATGATTTCTTTGAAATCAACCATGATTTCTATCATGGATACAGAGACACTGATTATAAAATGTATTAATATAGTACAGAAATAATTAAGAAAAATATATTATGAATAACTTTAAAATACTGATTAAAAGATCTTTTAAATGACATTTGTTTTTTAAAATATTTCATTGGTTGAATCAGTTTGGATTCTAGGCATAGTTGCCCATGCCTAAATGCACTAGCATTTTCCATGTCAAAATATTTTTTTTCCTGAAACTACCTAACTATTAGCAGCTGTCTGTGTGAGAATAGAGGGAGGATTGTTTTTACTTCACTCAAAGATTAATGATATTTTATAACTTCAAAAGAAGTTTTCAATTCTGGCTTTCATGGCAGGTACCTCCCTCTTGATCCTTTAATTTTATTGCCATGTTTTAAGCATAATTATTCATGCCATGGCATATTAAAATCGTCTACAAAGTTTTTTGTTGTTGTTGTTGTTAAAAATAACATTTTACTTGCTGTTAACTCTGCAGAATTTCACTATTTTCTCTTTCATTTACCAGGTAAGCATTGTAATCATTCCAATCATTTTTTTGCTCAAATATTTAATGCTGGCTAATGGAGATAAGAAAAAGGGTGGGATGGGGAGGTCGAATTTGTTTTTTTTGTTTTTTTTGTTTTTTTTTGAGACAGAGTCTTGCTCTGTCACCCGGGCTGGAGAGCAGTGGTGTGGCTCACTGCAGCCTCTGCCTCCCAGGTTCAACTGATTCTCCTGCCTCTGCCTCCTGAGTAGCTGGGACTACAGGCGCATGCTACCACATCCAGCTAATTTTTTGTATTTTTAGTAGAGATGGTGTTTTGCTATATTGACCAGGATGGTCTCAATCTCCTGACCTCATGATCTGCCCGCCTCAGCCTACCAAAGTGCTGGGATTACAGGCATAAGCCACTGCACCTGGCCCGAATTTTTTATTTTTCTTTGGATTGTATATTTCTTGGTTCTCAGAAAAAAATATGTAGCAACATTTCAATGATATAAATTAAGTTCAGAAGTAGTGAAATTATTATCCATGTCCACAATTCTCTGACTTGTTACCAGCGTTGTAACTAGGTAGTAGAACAGTCATAGCCTGTACTGGAAATAAGCATGGACTCCACCAGCCTGTGCTCTTTCTGATCGCCCCCTTTCACTTCACATCAAAAGCCTTAAGCTTACTGACCACTTTTCAATCTTGTGTGTGATTCTTCCAGTGGAACATCCTCCAAATTCTGAGAATTAAACTTATTTATTTATTTATTTTTTAAAGACACAGTCTCGCTCTCTTGCCCAGGCTGGAGTACAATGGCGCAATCTTGGCTCTCTGCAACCTCCGCCTCCCGGGTTCAAGGGATTCTACCGCCTCAGCCTCCCGAGTAGCTGGGACTACAAGCACCCACCACCATGTCTGGCTAATTTTTGTGTTTTTGTAGAGATAGGCTGGTCTTAAACCCCTGACCTCAGGTGATTCCCCACCTTGGCCTCCCAAAGTGCTGGGATTACAGGTGTGAGCAACCACGCCCAGCCAAATTAAACTTTAAAAATATATGTAACACTACCTTAAAAAGGAATAAAGCTCTGAAACATGTTCCAACATGTATGAATCTTGAAGATATGATGACAAGTAAAATAAACCAGACACAAAAGAACAAATACTATATGATTTAACTTAATGAAGTACCTAAAATGGATAAATTCATAGAGACAGCAAGTAGAATGGAGGTTACCAGGGCCTTGGGAGGCAGAAGTGGGGAGTTATTTTTTTAATGGGTACAGAGTATCAGTTAGGGGTGATGTAAACGGGAGATGGATAAGAGGTGATGATTTGTAACAATGTGAATGTACTTAATGCCATGGAACTAAACATGGTCAAGCCAGTAAATTCATGTTATCTACATTTTACTAGAGTTAAAAAAATTACTACAATAAAAAAAGTTAATAAAGCTTCCATAAACCATTTAAATTGTGATTTGAAAAGGCATTCTGGAATGTTTCGGTAAAATAAATGAGAAATTACTCCAAAAATTTATACGTAGCACAGATGGCAAATATACAAATCGCACTTTAGATAAGTCATAAGAAGAGTCTTATAGTTTCTTGTTAACAAAAAACGAGTTGGTTTATACCAAAAAAAAAAAAAAAAAAAAAAGTAGTTTCTTTTTTTTGAAACAGAGTCTCACTCTGTTGCCCAGGCCGGAGTGCAGTGGTGCACTCTCGGCTCACTGATTCAAGCGATTCTCCTGTCTCGGGTTCAAGTGATTCTCAGCCTCCCGAGTAGCTGGGATTACAGGCACCCGCTCTCACGCCTGGCCAATTTTTGTATTTTTAGTAGAGATGAGGTTTCACCATGTTGGCCAGGCAGGTCTGGAACTCCTGACCATAAGTAATTCACCCACCTTGGGCTCCTTCCTAAGGTGCTGAGATTATAGGTGTGAGCCACCACTTCCAGCCTCAAAAAAGGTAGTTTCTGATGATGGTATCACTCATGACATTTTTGTGCTTTAAGGGTTTCAGTTCAGGTGTGCTGAATATCCAGTTTACATGGTTTGTATGTTTGTGTTGTAAATATGGAAAGAGCAAGCCATCCAAAGCTGACCTGCTCTTTATTTATTTTTTTATGTTTTTGAGACAGTGTTTGGCTGTGTCACCCAAGCTGGAGTGCAGTGGTGCAAATTATAGCTCACTGCAGCCTCAAACTCCTGGGCTCAAGCGATCCTCCCACCTCGGCTTCCTAAAGTATTGGGATTGCAAACAGGAGCCACTGTGCCTGGCTGATCTGCTCTTTACTGATCACCCCACACCTCCACAGAGCAAGATCTGTGTCTTTACTCCTTTGTGGGTCAGCCAAACCATGAAAATTTGAGATGGGAAAATCTATTACACCACAATTCCAAGGAATGCTGACTACGAGAAATTTCCAGAATGGGAATATACAGACACTAAACAGAGAAACAGAATCCAACTTGATATGAATTAATGAGTAATTTTGGCTATTTATTTTGTTAATGAATCTTGTCTTCTTCCCTGAAGCATCTATTTTTCTTTTCTTAGAAAACCCCAATTCTGATTTGGAATTATTAACAATAAAAGCTCCCCCCTTTTTTTTTTAGATGTAATCTCACTCTGGAATCCAGGCTGGAGTGCAGTGGCATGATCTGGGATCACTGAGTCCTCTACCTCCCAGGTTCAAGCAATTCTCCTGCCTCAGCCTCCCAAGTAGCTGGGATTATAGGCACCTGCCACCACGCCCGGTTAATTTTTGTATTTTTGGTAGAAAGAGGGTTGCCCAGATGGGTCTCAAACCCCTGATTTCAAGCCAATGCCTGCCTCAGCTTCCCAAAGGGCTGGGATTACAGGAGTGAGCCACTGCACCTGGCCAGCTCCTATATCATTTTTAAGCTCCAACTTGCCAGACGTCTTATAAGTACTATCCTTAATAGCTGTAATTTTGGTAGTAACAATTAACAAAACTGGGCATTATTTATTTTAATTTCTAGATATGAAATCAGATCACACTCAGAGAGGCCTATCTTTGCCCAAGGTTATCTAAGGAGAGAGCAGGAAATGTTACTGTCTGTGTTTGCATCCCTGCTTCTGTGGGTCTCAAGCTGCGTGTTTTCCCACCATGCCTTATGTTTGGCAGTTCACTGCCAAGTTCACTGCTCATTCTGCTAGATCTGGGGCCTAGAACCTCTTGATTTCTTATTTTCTGAGATCTCTACTTTCAGGTTAAGTTTCTTTAGTAGCTATTCTCGGTGCACCAGTTCAAACAAATTTGATTTCTCACTGTTTTTTTTTTCTTTTTTTTTCTTTTCTTTTTTTTTTTTTTTTTTTTTTGAGACGGAGTTTTGCTCTTGTTACCCAGGCTGGAGTGCAATCTCAGCTCACCGCAACCTCCGCCTCCTGGGTTCAGGCAATTATCCTGCCTCAGCCTCCTGAGTAGCTGGGATTACAGGCATGTGCCACCATGCCCAGCTAATTTTTTGTATTTTTAGTAGAGATGGGGTTTCACCATGTTGACCAGGATGGTCTCGATCTCTTGACCTCGTGATCCACCCGCCTCGGCCTCCCAAAGTGCTGGGATTACAGGCTTGAGCCACCGCGCCCGGCCTCTCATTGTTTTTTTCTAATGACTCTCATCTCTGGTTTAATAGGCATGTCTTCTTTTCAGTTGTATTTCTTGGCCTGGGATTGTGCTTTCCTCTGTTCCCAGTTGTCCTGACTCTGCCAGGCAATTCTAACAATACAATTAGCTCCTCTGAGACCAGCAGAGAGATTTTAAAAACTAGTCAACTTTTTCCTCCCTCAATTCAGCAAAGTTGACTGCATATGCAGACGTAGACCTCTACTGAGTTTTTTCTCTAAAGGCTGACAGAATTTTGAAAACTGTATGCATGTTTTGTGTATGTGTTATTTCTTGCTGTTTTCAGAAATACGAGTAATTTATTAGTTTTTTGGTTTGTTTTACATTTTCTGGCATAAAACTTGGCACAAAACTTAGTTATTTCAGAATTATTTAGTATCATTGCAGTAAGATTTACTAACATGTCATGGTTATGCCCTAAATACCAGCATTAGAAATTCTGGCTACCATCACCACTGAGATCACATATATTTACGTATGAACTAAGACAAGGTAATACTATATAGCTATGCTAAATAAAACATGTGAGATTTGTTTTACCAATGTTAGAAATCACACTTAATTAAAATCTATGACATGGGAAAATATTATTTATCTCACAATATATAAAAATTAGCTCAAAATAACGAGGATTTCATATACTTTGGAACTTAAACTGTAGCTTAGTTTTTAATCTTCATCTTTGAAAAACTAGAACAAATATACTAAGCCCTGACATTTCCAACAATTTGATTAATGATAAATATGCTCAATTTTATAAAGTATTCTTCAGTTCTTAAAGGGTCATTTTTATCATTTAATATACCATTTAACGCTTATTTTTTATAATCCCATCTATTTGTCCATCTTCAAAGCAATTCTCTCTTCAATGTTGCCTGGAGATATCTGTAATGCTGACGTCCATATATGAACCTGGAATGCTAATGGAGGAAAGAAGTCTGGCCTAGCAGAGAAGTCAACTCTAAATGTTTACCCAGAAGGAGAGCAATGACAAGCAAACACAGCTGCCCAAACCAACCTAGAAAGGTTCAGAAATTGGAGGCATGGAATTCCTCTTATGTCGAAGTGAGGTAGGCAACTGTTAGTTGTTCTTTTCTCTATAAAAGAACAACTTGGCCCAAAGTTCCACTCTCAACCCACACAAGTTAAGCAACCACCCTTCTCCACCAAGTAGGACATGGAGGATACTCTCTGGGGAAACTAAATCAAAAAGGCTCTGGATTTCAGGCTCCAGGGCCAGTGAAAGGCACAGTGATGAAAAACAACAGAATACAAAAATGTTTTTATTACAGTGGTGAATCCTCAAGGCCATTCCCTCCACCCCGTTTCTAAAAGCCCAAGTCTAGGATTCCTAAAAACTTTAAGAGAAAAACTACTGAAGCAATATGTATATATTTTGAGACGGAGTGTCACTCTGTCGCCCAGGTGGGAGTGCGGTGATGTGATCTTGTCTCACTGCAGCCTTCGCCTTCTGGGTTCAAGTGATTCTCCTGACTCAGCCTCCCGAGTTGCTGGGGCTACAGGCACCTGCTGCCATGCCTGGATAATTTTTGTACTTCAGTAGTGACAGGTTTTCCCCATGTTGACAAGGATGGCCTTAAACTCCTGACCTCAGGTGATCCGCCCACCTTGGCCTCCCAAAGTGCTGTGATTATAGGCATGAGCCACCACACCTGGCCCAATAGTGCTTTTTACATGTACTGCAAAGCCAAGGACTGCTTGGTGGAATTCCCATTTGGTGCTAAACACAATGAGAATCTGAGAAAGCCTAAACTGAGTTGAAGTTCTTTTAATAAATCATCAATAAGAAATTTTTGTGAAGAGCCAGATAATCTTGGGATAGTTCTGTAGTGTATTTTGTGTCTTAGGTGCATACAAATACATAGGATTGTTCCTGTGACATGGGAAGGACTCCATCTTCCATGCTATCTTTATAGGTCATCTCTAACCTCTTACTTCTATCCTCAGGCCTTGAGTCATTTATTCCAAATGAGAGCAGTAGACAAATGGCCATGATTGATGGCCAATGTGTAGAATTTGAAGATAGCTTCATCAAAGTGTATTATGTACCTCTTGTCTTTCCAGCTAACCTGCTCTTTCAATGAATTCCAACAATCCTTCAATCTTACCAAGGATTTCCAATGAACTGTGTAACAACCTGTCCATCCTGCCATGAGTTCACTTTCTTGCTTTGTAATTGTATTCGTCCATTTTCACACTGCTATAAAGATGCTACCTGAGACTGGGTAATTAATAAAGAAAAGAGGTTTAATTGACTCACAGTTCCCCATGGCTGGGGAGGCATTAGGAAACTTATGATCATGGCAGAAGGCAAAGGAGAAGCAAGCACCTTCTTCACAAAGTGGCATGAGATATAGAGCATGCAGAGGAAACTGCCACTTTTAAACCATCAAATTCTCATGAGAACTCCCCCACCATCACAAGAACAGCATGGGGGAAACCACCTCCATGATATAATGACCTCCCACCAGGTGCCTCCTTCCACATGTGGGGATTACAATTCAAGGTGAGGTTTGGGTGGGGACACAGAGCCAAACTGTATCAATGATAGATAATCACCATCTTGCAAAGGCCATTCTAGGATAGCATAGTGGGATAGTGGGACCCACCAGCGACCAAGTCCTCCCTATACACTTTGGATATCTCCACAACTCCCTCCCCCTTCTCCAGAAAATCACTCATGCAACTCTCTGTCCCCCATTTTCAGCTTTTTTTTTTTTCTTGAATCCTTTCTGTCAGCCTGTCAGCATTACTTTGCACTTTCATTTGGAGGGAAACACATTTGTACTATGCTCCTTTTAAAGAACATTGTGTTTCATTGCTCTGTTCCAGTTCAGAGCTTAATTTTGTAGAAATTAAATGTGGCCAATTGCTCATCTTTTTTTTTTTAATTTTATTTTTAATTGACAAACAATAATCAGATATATTCATGAGGTACAAGGTGATATTTTATACATGTATATATTGTGGAATAATTCTATCAGATAATTAACATATCTTGCCTTGTTTTTTAGCAATTTTGAAATATATGATACTTTATTATTAACTATGATCACGACGCTGTGCAATAGATCTTATTTCTCCTGTCTAACTGAACCTTAGTTCCTGTTGGTAAATATCTCTCCATCCCACATCCTCATTTCACCCCTATCCCCAGTCTCTGGTAACCACCATTCTAATCTCTACTTCTATAAGCTTAACTTTTTAAAGATTCCTCATATAAATAAGATCATGCAGTATTGTTGTTATTGTTGTTGTTACGGAAATCCTGTCATTTATGGCAACATAGACGAACCTGAATGGCATTATGCTCAGGGAAAGAAGTCAGGCTTATCTTTTCTCAGGTTATTCTATTATGTTTTCTGGCTCCTCCATTCCACCAACACTACTCCTGTCTCAGTTACTAGGCAACTCTATGTTGTCACATCCAAATGTCTCACCTTTATCTCTCACCAACACTAGTACTGCTAAGCCTTCCTCCTTCTTGAAGCATGTTTTTCTTTTGGCTTGGCGACTTCCTGCTTTACTAGCCATTTCTTCTCAGTCTTCTTTGCTACCCCTTCTTCCTTTTTAAATGTTAGTTTGTCTTGCAGCATGGTCTCAGCCCCCTTCTTCTCTTTCTGTGTCTTTTTTTAAAAATATTTTTATTTTTTTATTTTTGTTATGTAAGAGAAGCATTGCAATGTAATGAACACCAGTCTCTGTATGTCTCTCTGGAGTCTGTCTGACTGTAGTCTGTGTCATTCTCTGAGCACTAAATGCTACCTGTTTGCTGATAATTCCAAAATCTGCTTTTAAATTCCAGACATATGTGCCAATGATCTATTTGATACCTTTACTTGGGCATCTAGAGGCATCTCATATTTGACATGTCCTCTTTCCTTCAAAACTACCATTTCTCCAGCATTAACTTTTACCCACCACTATCCATGCAGCTTCTCAAACCTAAAACATGAGTGTCCTCCTTGAACCTTCTCTTCTCCATCTCCCACATCCAAACCATTGTGTCATCAACTCAGTCTCCAATACTTATTCGGAATCTGTGTACTTCTCTGTCCAGCTCTATCATCAATACCCCAATTTAAGCCACCGTTATTTTCCACCTAGACTATTGCAATACCCACCTGAGGAGTCACCAGGTCACTGTGTTTATTGGTCAGGGTTCTCCAGAAAAGAAGAACCAATGGGATGTATGCCTGTATATACAGAAAGAAATTTATTATAAGGAATTGGTTCATGCAAGTATGAGGGCTGACAGTCCAAATACTATGGGGTGAGCTGGTGGGCTGGAGACTCAAAATAATGAATGTTCCAGACTGAGTCTGAAGGCTGTCTGCTGTAGAACTAGGAAGAATCGATGTTGCATATGAAGTCCAAAGATAGTCTGCTGGAGATTTCTCCCCTGCTCAGGGAAGGCTGGGCTTTCTGTTCTATTGCAGCTTTCAACTGATTGAAATGAGACACATCAACATTTTGAGTAATCTGTTTTACTCAAAGTTCACTGATTTAGATGTTAATCTCACCCATAAAATGCTTTCCTGGAAACACCCAGAATAGTGTTTAACCAAGTGTCTGGGCACCCTGTAGCCCTGCCAAATTGATACATAAAATTAACCATCACTACATGCTTCAGTGATTGCTCCTCTGTAATCCATCCTCAACCCAGCATCTAACTGTCAAGTCCCTGTTTAAATCCCTTAATTAGGCCAGGCATGGTAGCTCAAACTTGTAATCCCAGCACTTTTGGAGGCCAAAGCAGGTGGATCCCTTGAGCCCAGGAGCTAGAGACCAGCCTGGACAATGTGGAGAAATCCCTTCTCTACAAAAAATAAAAACATTTAGCCAGGCGTGCATCTGTAGTCCCAGCTACTCAGGAGGCTGAGTTTGGAGGATCACTTGAGCCCAGGAGGTTGAGGCTGAAGTGAGCCATGATGGTACAACTGTACTCCAGCCTCCTAGGCAACAGAGTGAGATCTGTTAAAAAAAAAAAAAAAAAAGAAAAAGAAAAAAGAGTTCTTAATAACATATTGTATCACTCGAAATAAAATTCCATTCTGTACCTTGACTTATAAAACTCCATATAACCTGACCCTGCTAGTATGTCTGCTTTCCTATTTTCTCTCCTTTATCCATTATGTTTTACCCATAGCAACCTTCTTTTCCTCCTCTCAAGCCTGCTATATGTTTTCCTGCCTTATACTTTTTGCAGTAAGTAGTTCCCTTTGCCTTGAATGTTTTTCTTCTAAATTAAGGCATAGCTGGCTCCATTTTGTCAACCAGATCCATCTTAAGGTCGTAAGTGTCACTTTCTTGGAGGCGCTTTTATGGGTAGCCAACCTAAATTAGCACATTCCATTCTCAGAATTATTTATTCTATTTTTTAAAATACTTGCTGCTTAGTCTAGATAATAGCTTTAAAAATTGCTATTGTATTTCCTTTTCAAGAAAATAACCAAAATGTGTTCTAATATACCTGAAATCTAAAGTTGATTGTCTCTTCATCTCTATAAATAAATTCTTGGCTGCATAGTTCTAAATAAAATGACATTGTTCTAAAGATTGGGCCTATCCTTTTAAATTAATCAACCTTCTCTCCAAACGTAAAACAAAATCTCTGATATTAAATTCTGGATCCAGAGCCCTCATATAAAGGATATTTGATTTGGTTTCACAATGTGTTCACTTCTATTCCAGTTTATCATTCTCCCATGGGAAATTTGATTTTGGTTTCTGTCATGCACACACACACACACACACACACACACACACACACACACACACAATTTCCATTTTCTGCCAAATCCCTGGAAAACTATTTCACTTTGATATTTTAAAAACAGATCACAGTAAATTTGTACAGAATTAACTCAACAAAGCAAAACTATTACTTCCTGTTTGTGCATGTCTCTTTCTGGCCAGACTTTTCATTGTACATCAGCAATATGTCTGTTGCTCAATAGTTTTGAAATAATGAAAAGATAAAGTTTCCTATGTAAAGTAGATCCTTTTAATTATTTAACTATACTTGACAACTGATTATATATTTATTTGTTTATTCTTTAGATAATAAATACGTATCAACAGGATCAGTTAGATTCCACTTAGTAACAACTCCAAATTTTAGTGGCTTACAGCACCGAAAGCTTATTTGAGGCTTATGCTATATTTCTCCTATTGATTGACTAGAGTCACTCCACATCATCCTCACTCTGGAATACAGGCTGGTGAAATCTCCACCACTTAGAATATGGCAGGTTGCTGTGTCAGGAGGAAGAAAAGATGACAAATTGTGCTCTACCTCTTCACAGTTTCTGCCCCAAAATGACACACATCACTAATACTCATGTCTCATTTGCCAAACTAATTCAATACCATTCTTAACATTCAAAAGAAATGGAAGAACAATTCTACATGTCCTGAGAAGAAGAATCACCCCAGTGGCAAGCAGCCCCAATAATTCCCACAGCTATATCATGTAGAAATAGCCAAAAAATCATGTATAATTGTATAAATTAACAAAAATTTAGCCAGTCGTACTTTACATAATGTCAGGCATCAAAGAGCTTAGATATCTGTCATTAAGGATTGGACTAGATAAGAATTAGGTCTCTTCAACTTCACATTTCCACCTCACCATATTTCCATTCTCCTCAAATTAATATTTTTATTGGTGCTACAGTATTATCTTACCCAGTGCTACTGCAGTCACTTCCTAACTTCTCTTCTTGCAGAAGTCTTCTTTACTATAATCCATTCTGATTCGCTTTCTACAACATTGCTTTAATTCTGTGGCTGCCTTGCCAACAAGATAAACAAAAACAAAAGACAAACAGCAATAATAATAATAATAATAATAATAATAATGTTTAATTGGTTCTGCATGTCCTGGAGGATCAAGTCAAACTCAGCCTGATTCTCCAAACCTTCCACAATTTACCATCAATCAGCCATTCTCTCATGATTGGCCTCTAGAATCTACCTCTGTATCCAGGCTACTTGTTTACTTTCCCACAATTAAAAAAAAAATTTCATCTTTTCCTACATTGTTGTTAAAATAGTTCCACTGGTTCAAATTATCAGTGTACATTCAACCTATTCTTCAGTCAGACTTAATTAGAATTCCATCTTAACCATGAAAGTTCATTCTGCAATCACCTAGGAGGTTTGACATTGACTTCAGACAAAATCTTAGAATGTAATGCTTGCTTAATTAAAAACTTCTATCAAACACTTAGTAAGTTCCAGGCAGTGAGTTAGCTGCATGTATTACACTATCTCAGACTTACCATGTCCGAAACTGAACTCTTGACTTTTCTTCCCAAAACTGTTTCCACACTTCCCCGAGTCTTCTCCAACTCAGTGAATAAAAACTCCATTCACTCAGTTGCATAAGTGAAAAATTTCAGAATATTCTTTGTCTCTGCTTTCTCTCATACTCAATATCTAATTATAAGCAAACCACCTTCAAAATATCCCATATCCAATTACTTCTCATCACTTCCATTTTCACCACCATGGTTCATATGATGCATTATTATCTCCTCCCTGGATTATGCAACAGCCTGCTAAATAGTCTCTTCGTTCCCACTTTTAAATTCCCTACAGTCTGTCTTCCACATATGTCAGATCATGCTCTTGTCTATTCAGAAACTTCTAATGACTTCTGTAGGAAGGGAGATTAAAACCTTTCTTCTACTTTCTTATGTTCAGTGGCTTGGGACTGGGAATTACACTTCAAAAAGACAGATTAACAGGAAAAAAGAACCCCAGAATTTATTTATGCATGCAATGTACATATATATAGAATAATTCAATGATGGGTAACTCAAATGTGTGATTAGAATTTGGAGCTTATATACTATCTTAACAAAGAGAGATAAATTTATGGAGAACTGACAGGACAAAGGAAAAGGGGTTTAGGCTTCCAGGGACAGTAAACTGTGAGAAGATAAATACATAAAGGGGAACTAATGGAAGATAAGTGTTATTTTAGTCATATTTGTTTGTGCATACCAATATTGGTGCTGACATTCCAATTCCAGTAATAATGATTTTTTTCCTCTTCCTGGTAGAAGGAAGAGGAACCTTCACAAAAGGAGGTTGGGAGAAGGAAGGAAGGACACCTTCACAAAGGGACATTCATGTCCTGCTTTTAGGTAAATCAGGGGAGGACAAAGAGCTCTTTCTGTGTTTCCTGCTTCCTAATTGCCTTCAGCTCAAAATAATCATGATGCCAATGTAGCATATCATGGGATGGCATATTTTGATCCTCTTCACTAGTTTATCTTACAAAGTCTGTTCTATTGCTTATAAGCCACAGAACTTGGCCTACTGCATTCTCTTAGAGAAAATGAGAAGCTATCTCTCTTCTCTCATTTTAAAAGAGGTTGGGTGAGGGAGGGGCAGTTTGTGAGATGAGGGGTTAAGTGATTTTTTTTTTTTGGTTTTTTTTTTTTTTTGAGACAGAGTCTTGCTCTGTCGCCAGGCACCAGGCTGGAGTACAGTGACACGAGCTTGGCTCACTGCAACCTCTGTCTCCTGGGTTCAAGCAATGCTCCTGCCTCAGCCTCCCAAGTAGCTGGGACTACAGGTGCACACTACCATGCCCAGCTAATTTTTGTATTTTTTAGTAGAGACAGGGTTTCACCATGTTGGCCAGGATGGTCTCGATCTCTTGACCTCGTGATCCTCCCGCCTTGGCCTCCCAAAGCGAAGTGGTTTTTAATAGAAGCCGTGTGTGCTGCCTCTCAGATAAGAGTCTCAGGAAGGAGGCAAGGCCACAAAGAGAGAAGGGCTGCTTGGTGGGGCCAGGCTGATGAAGACTGTGATAGGCCATCAAGATAATCAAGAGAGAGCCCAAAAGAGCCACACTCACTAGACTGACATCCTATGTGGGTCAATGACCAGTGACCAAAAAGGTTGATTCCCTGAGAGAGTCACAAGTAAGTGACACAAGTAAGTCAAAGATCACATTTCTTCTACCCTCTCTGCTGAAGAAAGCAAGAAACTTGATGAAACAGGAGGATTTGGATTGATTAAGGCAGAATGAAACATAAGCACAGAAATTTCCACTTGGATTGAATTATTTACAAATATATATTTCTTTAACTACTTGATTTGTAGAATAAAATTTATATACTCCCTGGCACATAGTAGAAGGTCAATTTACTATAGTTACTATTTCTGCTATATGTTATTTTATGTGTATATACATCTCTTTTTGGTTAATGTGATGCTTAATTATATGTGTCAACTTGGCTTGGCCATGGTGTTGAGATATTTGGTCAAACACTATTTTGCATGTGTCTGTGAAGGTGTTTCCTGGATGAGATTAACATTTAAATCACTGGGCTTTGCATAATGTCCTCTGGGTTCATCCATGTTGTCACAAATGATAGAATTTGTGTTGCTGAAGCAATTTTTTGCTGCTCAAAAAATCAACACTTTTATTTATACAAGAGTAATATCCAGTTCAGGGCTGAGGTTTAAAATCCACTTTGAATACTTTGTGAAGAGGGTTGATGATGACTCACATGCAGATGGGGAAGAGCAAGTAACATATGTGGTGAGGAGCCAGACACTGAATGGTTAAAATACTAGGGCTGTCAAAACTGAATGGAGGAAGGCTGAATAGAGAGATGATAGCTGTCTTGAGATATTTGAAAGGCTTATTGTGGTAAAGAGAATGTGCTTGTTTTGAATGGGAGTTGAAAGCATGAATATTTGATTCAATCCATGGAAAGAGGAAGTTTCTCATAGTTGAGTGTGCATCAATGTTAAGGGATTCAAACAGAAATTCAATATTCATTTTGCCTGGAATGTTGTCAGAGGATTCCTGTACGTAGAGGAATGTGGTCTTGGCACTTTTCAGTTTTAGGATAATATGCTAAGTAGGGAAGGCAGAGGCAACTAATATTAGCAAATTCCAGGAAATATGCCGAGTGCTTCATGTCATTAGAATGTCTAATGACATCAGAATGTGTCACTGAAACTGCCTAACAGCTCTGTGAGTTTAACATTGTAAGTATTATTATTCTTACTTTACAAATCAAGCTTAGTTTACTTAGTAAACTGCCAGAGTTCACAATGCTGACATATTGTAGGGTCAAGTTTAGAATCCAGGTCTACTGCATTAAAGGGCTATGTACTCTCCACCATACACTCCATTTCCCTAACATGCTTTTTCAAAAGAAAAGAACAAATTCTTAGTTTGAAGACAAAACTGTCAAGATATACAGATTTGTTAACAAAGTGACCAATGACAGGCACTGACTCATTGAAATATTTTAGCTATGGTTCTTATATTAATTTCAATGTATAAAATTATGAACAGTTTAATATATAACAGCACATGTAAAAACTACTGTATTCTAGATATATGTCCATCTTTTTTTGGTTAATGTGGTGGTTAATTTTATGTGTTAACTTGGCTTGGCCATGGTGTCCAGGTATTTGGCCAAATGTTACTCTATATATGTCTGTGTTGGCATTTCTTGGATGAGATTAACATTTGAATCAGTGGGCTTCGCATAATGTCCTCCAGGCTCATTCACATGTCATAAATGACAGAATTTCTATCTTAAAGGTTGAATGGCATTCTGTTGTGTATATACTCCATGTTTTCTTTATCCTTTCATCCATTGATGGACAGAAAGAGAAATACCAAATGGTCTTACTTATATGTGAATCTAAAACAAACTCACAGAAGTAGAGAGTGGAATGGTGGTAACCAGAGGCCGGGGGAGGCGGGTGGGAGTTGAGGTGGAATGGTGAAATGTTGGCCAAAGGATAGAAAGGATAGAAAGTTACAATTAGAAGGAGTTTTTCACAGCATAGTGAATATAGATAAAAATAATACATTGCATATTTCAAAATTGTTAAGAGTAAATTTCAAATGTACTTATTACAAAAATAATAGATATGTTAATTAGCTTGATATAATCATTTCACCTCATATACATATATAAAATATCACATTGTACCCCACAAATATATACAATTATAATCAGTCAAGATAAAGATAAAAATAAATTTCGAAAACAAAAATCACAATAAAAACTATGAAAAATCAGTGGACTATGTACAAAGATTATCCTCCATACTGCAGGTAGGCCTCATCTCATCAGCTGAAGGCCTTAACAGAGCAAAGACTGATCTACCCTAAGAAAGAAGGAATTCTGCCAGACTGCCTTTGGACTTGAACTATAACTCTTCTCTGAGTCTCCAGCCTGCCTGACTGCAAATTTTGCTCTTGTACCTCCACAATACCTTAAAACTAAAATATATCAATCTATATACATACACAGATAGTTGGGTCTGTTTTTCTAGGGAATACTGAATAATGCAGTTATTTACATTTCTTTTCTTTCTTTCTTTTTTTTGAGGCAGAGTCTTGCTCTGCTGCCCAGGCTGGAGTTCAGTGGTGCAACCTCAGCTCACTGCAACCTCCACCTCCCAGTTTCAAGCGATTCTCCTCCCTCAGCCTCCTGAGTAGCTGGAATTACAGATGTATGCCACCATGATCGACTTTTTTTTTTTTCAGTAGAGATGAGGTCTCACCATGTTGGCCAGGCTGGTCTCGAACTCCTGACCTCAAGTGATCCTCCTCAGTTTCCCAAAGTTCTGGAATTACAGGCATGAGCCACCATGCCTGGCAGTTATTTATATTTCTGTGTTTGCTCCTATGTTCCTAGGTTTCTTCTAGCTTTAAAAATCTATGACTGGAAGAAATACATACATGAACATGGAAGTAGATCTTTCCCTTGTCAGGCCTTCAGATCGACCATCCCTTTTTACCACTCTAATTGTAGCCTCCTGAGAGACACTGAGCTAAGGCACATACAGATTCTTGACCCACAAAACCGTGAAATACATGTTGCTTTTAAAAAATTCCACGAGTGGCACTTAAATTTCTTTGGGACTATATTGTGTTATAGCGGCTGACTCAAAAGGGGAGTCTGAGAACGTGGCCTTAGCCCCTGGTCACCTCTAGTTAGTGTGCACAAACCTCAGATCTGATCAAAGTTTCATTTCTTTACTTGCTAATGTGAGAGAGTTGGGCAGAAGAACTTAAGCTTCCCTTAAATGCTACAATTAAATGTCTCTATTAATCATACTGTTTATTCATCAAAATAAATACCGATAAAAGTGACACGTAGAACACACCCTAGATGTTCAGGCCTCTGGAATTAGCGGCAGCGTTCCAGCTTCCTTTCTGCTTGTAACTAAGTCCTGCTCTACCTCTTCCCAACACCTCCCCACCCCCCCATACCCCACCAACAGTTCTCTATCATAAGCTAAGCAAATCAGCGTTAGATAATTGTTAGGGCACTTCTGTGTGTGGCCTGTGCATGTGCCAGTGTGTACGCCGTGCAAGCTGGGCTGTTGGGGTTCTGGGTGTGCATACAGCCCTGGCACTGGAAACTCTGCCTCTAGCATTTTGTGGATTAACTCTGGCAGTACATAATGGGAAGAAACGCCCTCTCCAAGTGTGAGCCCTTGCCTCTTCTCATTCCCAAGGAGGTGTGTCTAGATCCCTGTGCCAGGCAGCTACTTTATAGGAGCCTCAGACAGCAGGCAGCTAACTTTCCCCAACGAACAGCTGGATTTGTGTTGGCAAATCCGTCCCTCGCAATAAAATGTTATGTGACCGTCTTCCCAGCCTCCTGTTCACATCCCTTCATTTTTTCGAGCAAGCGAACTAGTGAGAGAAGATAGAAAAGTGAAGTTAAAAAAAAAAAAAAAAAAAAAAGTGACAGAAAAGTGAAGCAAAGCAACGGCCCGGGACTGTGGCGGGGGGCCCCGCGCGGGGACTCGGGTGGGATGCCGCAGGAGCGCCTGCCTTCCCAGCTTCTCCGTGCTCCCGCCGAGGGTCCCCGATTTCAGCTCTCCTGGCGTTCTGGCGACCTCCGGGTCCGCCCCGCCCCCTCCCCCTCCCCGCCCGGGAGCTGAGCCCGGCCCTGCGCCCACCGCCCACCCCACGCCGACCCGCGCCGCTCTGCCCTCGCCGCTCGCTCCGAGAGCGCCCGTTCGTCCCGCGGGGCGACTTCTCCTTTTCCGCCCTGGGGCTGAGGATCCTGGGTGGGGCAGCCGCGCCTCCGGGACAGCCCTGGCTGCGAAGCCGCTGGAGCCGGGCCTGACGCCGCCCGCAGCCCGGACCGCCGCACCTGAGCTCCCGCCACGCCGCGGCGCCGGAAGCGCGGGCGGAGCGCACGGGCCGGGGAAGAGGAGCCCGCGCCCGCGAGGGGGACCCGAGTCCTCGGGGAGGCGGCCGAGTCCCGCCGCACGCCAGCAGGGGTGACGACCTGCGACGCGCACCCCTCCGCCCCCGCGCCCCTGCCCGGCCCGCTCGCCCCGCGCACAGCCGACTTCCTCAGCCTCTGGCCGTCGCCCGGCCAACTTCCCTGCGAGGAGGAACCTGCCGCCAGCCTGCCCGCTCGCAGGCCCTGCGCCGAACGCCCGCAGTTCACCTTGCGCCGTCGGGAAACCCCATGAGCTCTCCAGAAACCCGGTGAAGGAGGGTCCCTTCGCGGCGCACGGCCTGGGGGTCCCCCTCGGTGGAGCAGGGGTAGCAGAGCCGGGAAAGTAGTGGAGGATGATCCTGCGACCAAAGGGGACCTCGGGGCAGTAATGTCAGCATGTAAGTCTCACCTTTAAACTCTGAATTCCTTCAGTCTTATCTGTGTTCACCCTCTGCCGCCCCCTCCCCGACCACCCCACCCGCAAGCGAAATGATTTTTTAAGGACTTCAGCTGCACAGTGGGAATAAACCGGTTTGTCTTCAGTGTGCCCCTCGAGGCACTGAGGAGTAGGACTTTTGCCAAGTGGAGTTGTGACATTTGCATGTGGCTTCTTTTTTTTTTTTTTCCGCCAGCGAGGTAAACCTCACATTTGGGCGGTGTAAAGCCTAATAAAAAGGGCAGGGCTTCAAGAATGGGGAAAACGTGTTTTCGGTTCAAATTAAACAAGGAGTGACCGGCACCGCTCCTCCGTCCAGGGGCCTGGCCCTGCCAAGAAGGCGCTCTCCGGGATCAACACCTGGGGGCTTGGAAGGTACTGGTATGCCGAGAAAATGTTGACTTTACACGTTGTCACCATTGACTGCAGAAGTTATTCTTGGATCTTTGGGGTGTTTGAATTTTTTTTTTTTAAGGTGTGCAGAAAATGTTTTCAGTGCGCATTGTAGATTAAGAAGTAATTAAGGGTTATGCCACGTTACGTGACAGGATCTGAGGGGACTTCTATAGACTTATGGGGGACGGGGGAAATTAGGGCATTAAAACAGGGAAACCTAAAAGGTTTTGCTTCCATGGAATTGTCATCCTAACGGTGAGGTGGCTCAGAGCGACCCCATGAAAGGGTCGCAAAGCACTGCCTGGCCTTCCAGAATGGAAAAAGGAAGATTGTACGGACTCAAAAGGGCCAATTTTATTTTAGTAGCCAACTAAGAGGTTTCTTTTTCTTGTAATAGATAATTTTGCTTCTGATCTTTTACTTAATCTTGAGCAGACACCGTGACAGACATTTTATCCACTTCCACTAACTCACGTACAACAGTTTCTAGAACTTGAAACTTAACTCTTCTTTCCCCAACTCCTGGATCCTTATTTATTTTCACATGAATTTACTCTTTAAGTTCAGTACCTGGAGAAAGACCTGCCCCCTGGGTCCTGTCTTTCCAAACTCTCCTAGACTTTCCATTCCCCACGTCCCCACTCTCTAACATACATTTTTAAAATAGGAGAAAGAAGGGATAGTGCCCACAAGCTTAGCACTCTCTAGTTCTGTTCCTGGTGCTGTGAAATGTAATCAGAACTGAACCACTTGTTTTCACTAAAACAGCATGTGAAATAACGCAACACCTGGGAGTTTTAAAGTTTTGTTTATGCCAGTGGAATCGACAAGGTATAACGTGAAAAAATTTATTTTGGGATACAGCCAGCATTTTCGTATAAGACTTGTTCTCATACAGGCTACACATTTTGAAGGAACATGAACTTGTTTTCGACTTCAGTTTTTTTTTTTGAAAATATGCTAGGGTTTTTAACAGCAGACATTTGTCCAGTTTCTTTTCAGCTTTCCTAAGCATTCAGATCTTATGAGAAAAAAAGCATATTATACATAAAAGTATAAATACCTATTTTTTAAATAAGAGATGTGAAACTTATCAACAAGTAATGTAAAACTTTCCTGACATAAAACTAAGTTATATAGTCCATTTGATTTCTTCGTGATTAAAAAATCATGTCATTATAGGGTAAAAGCATGAATATGAAATCACATAGAAAATAGGACTTGGTACCTTCATTTGAGGTTCTTTATTGAGCTATTTTGACTGAAAGTTTCAATTTTTTAACAGATGGTAAGTATATTTTTTTCCATTTTGCTGTTTACTATTCAATATGGAGTGGTTTAGGATGGTCTGATTCTTTTTTAGGTATTGGTTTGTTAGAATATATGGAAAGAATTATCAACCTTTCCAAGATTAATTTTCTTACTATCTTGTTGAAAAATGTTAAAACGAGGTACATAAACTGTGTTACGCTTTAAATTATAGTAAAGTACAGAAACTAAGTGTATTTTCTGCCTCCTCCTTGTGGAGAAAGTGTATTTGTATATTGTTACACTCAGGTTCTGAAATTTTAGACTTGATGAATAAGTTTGGGAGTTGTAGTGACTGCATGTTTTTCATACCCTAGGAAATTTAGTAGATTTAGCAAGACTTGCATTAATTGGTCTTGAGCTGCATGAAGCTACTGTTCCATTTATGGCTTATATAAATTACATGACATTGTGCTTTTTCAGTGTGAATGGTGAATGAGGCTATTGTCTCTTTGGCTTATGGGAAATATTAGAAGCCTGTAGTTTTGTAGCCTAACTGAACATATTACTCTGATGTCTGGAAATAATGATTTGAAAGAGAATTAGTTTATATATTAAAAATAAACTAACAACTGCTTTTTAAAACCTGGCCATTTTTCTAACGGCCTATGTATCTTACAGAGTTTACATTTCTGATGGAATGATTGAAAGTTTCTACAGTCTATTTAGAATTTAGACTAAATAGAAAAGACTTTATTCAATGTGTGTGGTATGCATGGGCAAAAACCGTATCTTTCCATTTTCATTTCTGTTTGGGTGAGATTATTACATTATTCACGTTGGATGATGTAAAGATGCATACTAGTTGACTGGGGTGGTGCCATGTAAAGGGTCTACTGATCACAAAATGTGGCTACCTGAGTGTCATCTTACTTTCCTTTATAAGCATTGCTTGAAATGGAATTATCTGAACTGCCTTAAAAAAAGTTTCAAGATTCTTTTATTTGAGACAGAACGAATATGACAGAAGTTTAGCGTATTTAAAATAGGATTGGTTAAAAAAATCACAAATCAATGAAGAAGATATTTACGTTTGTAATAGAAAACCATACGAATGACTCGAGCATGACAATCCAAATAAAGGAAATTCAAATGAAACGCTACTGTCTATCAAAGTGGTAGTGATTAAGGCAGGTGTCCCCAAACTTTTTACACAGGGGGCCAGTTCACTGTCCGTCAGACCGTTGGAGGGCCGCCACATACTGTGCTCCTCTCACTGACCACCAATGAAAGAGGTGTGCCCCTTCCTGAAGTGCAACAGGGGGCCGGATAAATGGCCTCAGGGGGCTGTAGTTTGGGGGACACCTGGATTAAAGCAATAATATTCAGTAGTGATGAAAGGGCCGTGAGATGAAAACAGTGATAATTTCAATGTAAATGTGTTTGTATTTAGAAATAATTTTAAATCTACTTGAAGTTTGCAAAATTAAAAATAGTGCAAAGAACACACCTCTGTACCTTTTGCCCAGAATCACCTATTCTGAGTATTGGTCCCATTTGTTTTATCATTCCCGTTCCTCCCTGCCTAGCTCCCCACTAGCCCCTCCTGTACAGACACACACACATGCAATTTGATTCTGAACCATCTGAGAACAAGTTGTGTGCATAAGGGTTTAAGAGTTTAATTTTTCAGTTGAAATTTTCAAGATATTTGTAAGTTCAAATATACTTCCCCCCAAAAAATACAGAGATCCAGTGTACCTTTGACCCTGTGTAGCATTGGGAAAACCTATAGTAAAATATTAAAAACCGGTATACTGATACTATTCTTTTTCAGATTTCCTAACTTTCACATGTACTCATTCTTGTGTACATATGTGTGTAATTCTCAAGGCTGAGTTTTACTCTCACTTCTGGTACAAGGCAGTTATGCATGTTACTGTTCAAATAAGATCTAAGATTTGTGCAGGGTTGAAGAATAAATCAGGCTTTTTGAAGTGGAGGTACACCCAACTTAATAAAGGGACTTAAATTGAGTTAATAGAATAGCGCTTTTTAAAAAATACACTGCTTTGGCTCAGGAACATGATCTTTAACAACAACAACAAAAATACAATTATAAGCAGACTTGAATAAACTAAGTTACCATTCTTTTCACTCTGGAAAAATTAAGGTATTTCGTCTGCCACTCCCCAGTTCCCTTTATGAAAAGATTTGCCATAGAAACAGAGTTGGGATACAGGGAAAGAAGTTGATTCTGACAGTTGCTAGTATTGATTGCATTAGTATCATATCAATTTCTCCACTAATACCAAAATTTTGTCACTAATTTCTTTTTAAATTGTGACTTTTTAAGAAACCAGTAGGAGTAGAGAGATGGAAAATGGTAGGTTTTTAAGATTATTTCAGTGATCCATTTGGGTAAAATAATGCCTACAAGGAATCACATCCACATTTAAAGCAATTCTGTAAAAGTGATAATGATTAAAGCAATAATAATAGTGATGAGAGGGCCATGATACGAAAACAATGATAATTTCAATGTAAATATGTATGTATTTAGAAATAATGTTAAATCTACCTGAAGTTTTCAAAAATAAAAATAATGCGAAGAACACACCTCTATACCTTTTGCCCAGAATCATCTATTCTGAGTATTGGCCCCATTTGTTTTATCATTCCCATTCCTGAAACAGGACTCAAACAAATGGGACTATAACACATACTAAAATTATCGAGACCTCAAGCTTTACATTCTAAAGCTTCCTGAAACAAGACTCAAGCAAATTGTATTTTGTGGCCTACGTAGATTGAAAAGGGGAACAAGTTTGCAGCAGAGGTAGTGTGGTTCCTGAAAAGTACGCTACGTTGGAAGCCAGGTGACAAAAAGGATCTTTTGACTGTGACACCACTGACCTATGATCTTGGACAAGTAGTTTAGTATCTTAGTTTTCTCACCTGTAAGGTGATAGGGTGTTTTTTTTGTTGTTGTTTCTTTGTTTGTTTTTGCATAATCTTTAGATTCCTTCCAGATGTAGGAGTCCATGCCTGTCTTTTACTTAAAAATGTTCCTGCTGTCTTCAATAGAACTTTGAGACCACAATCAAAATGGTATAAGACTGAACTGTTTTTTGTGTTCTTTTTCTCCTCGTAGTTTCTATTTAGAACCTTAGTAACCCTGTTCAGGATTTTCCATTCTTGGGAGAAAGTTATTTAAATCTCAGGGATGCATCTTTACTAAGTGATCCCCTGAGAAAACACATAGTACTTTCCTTCCTCTGTTCTATTCTTAATTTGTTTGTTTATCTTCTTCAGTAAACAGTAAAGTGGAGCAAAGTTGGTCTGTCCTATGATTTCTTTGGTTAGAAGTGCTTGCTCTGTTGAGTTTCTTTTCTGTCTGAAGTGATAGAGTTTTGAGACATGGAATGCCTTAAGCCATGGTGGTCATTTGCAACTGATAGGATTGCAGGGAGCTTTGATAAGACAGCTTCAGGATTGAACATGGAATCCCTAAATGTTGAAACCTTTTATAGCAAAGAAGTTGCTGGAGCATATAAACAGTATTTTGTAGCCAAACGAATGAGCAGGAATCTGTGAGTATTGTTTAGAGATTACGTGAATCTAAGAGAGGGCCATTATTCACATGTTGATAAAAGAGAATTGTCATATGTCAAAAAGTGTAAGAAGCTGGGAATTTCTTGGGCTGATACATTCTTCGATTAATATCCGTAATGGTGACAGCCAGGTTTGATTGGTCTGTCTCTTTATTTCCCTGGATCTGTGTTTCCTCTTTTGTGAAATGAGAAGGTTAGATTAGACTTCAGCTTTGGTTCTTCTGGCTGTAAACTTCTTTGAATATATAATTGTGCTTTTGTTTTTGAAGCATACTCATTCATCCAGCATCAGTAGGAAACAGGCCTATTCTTCCAAATAAGTGAACTTTCTATGGGACGGAAGTTTGTCACCTACAGTTTTAAAAGCCCCTACAGATTGCCCTGTACTGTTATTTCAAGTTCTTTTTGGTGGGTAATATCCTATTTACAGAAGAAAAGACTTTAACTACTTGCCCTACAAACCACACAATTTATACAGGCACCAGGAGTTAAGTTGGTGCCGTTCGAGGGTTCACTTGCATTATTATAATTACGACTTTCTTACTTACTAAAACATATTTCTCATTAGCAGTACTCCTTTTAATCTCAAATATTTTGGATGAATGGATTCTAAAACATAACTTGAAAACAACAGATACTCTTTAAATCTTAACTTTTTTCTAGTTTTGAATATTCCTAGTTTAGAATTTCCATCAGGAATACTGCATAATTCTATAACTTCTAGTTTGGGGGATATGAATACTAAAACATGGCATGAGTTTCAGATACTACTTAATATTTCTGTATTCATAGCAGACATGAATAACCAGTTTCATTTCTGTCCCCAGGTGATCCCAGAAGTGACCATAAAGTCAATTGATTGGTGTTGGCATGTGAGATTAATCTTGTTTACTCTTGCTTGAGTCTTTTCCTTTGATTTCACTGTGGACAGAATAACACCACTTAAATGAGAATGCCTGAAATGATAGTAATAAAAATAATAGCTAATGTTTACTGAGTGCTTGCTGAGTGTCAGGAACTATTCTTGAAAGGCGTCATCTTGTTTCATCATCTCAGCAACACTATGGACTAGGTACATTGCTGTTCCTTGTTTTACAGGTAAGAAATAGGAGGCACAAGGGGATCAAGCAATTTTCCAAGGGTTGCAGCATAGTTCATAAGTAACAAACCAGATCTGTCTGACTCTAAGCTTGTTTTCTTGGCTATAAGATGGAGATGGTCTCTTCAAGTCTAAAAATTCAGGCTTGAGGCAAGAGCAGGAGTCCTTTGATGTCCAATTTTGCTCATTTGAGTGTTTGTCTGCTTATCTGTTTAGTATTACACATTTTACCCAGGTAAGCAACCTTCAGGCTTTAGGGTAGATATTACTGTAACCCTGAAGTCTCTTATTAGTTGCTCCTCAACAAATGACTCTCAGTTACTACTTATTGGCAAAGTAAATCTCTCTTAGGGGATTTTCAGGTCTCCTGGAGATTTCTGACGGGTGCTTACTTAGCTTCCTGCCTTACAACTCTTCTGCTTACCAGTCCACTTAAAGTCCCTTTTGGTGATTGACTTCTGTAATTTCTTCCTTCTTTGCTGGTTTGCCTTTTTCAATGGTTCTGATTCAATGAAATGTATTATACCATTGTTTTGAGGCAATATAATAATGTTCCTTTCTAAATCATTATTAAAAATAATTTTCAAATTTAAATGAGTCCATTGTGCAGAAGGATTGTTGAGTTTTCAAAGCACCACCTCTCCATCTA
Source organism: Saimiri boliviensis (assembly GCF_048565385.1). Classification (NCBI taxonomy): domain Eukaryota; kingdom Metazoa; phylum Chordata; class Mammalia; order Primates; family Cebidae; genus Saimiri; species Saimiri boliviensis. The sequence goes on along the minus strand of NC_133452.1, from coordinate 27,547,368 downwards.
ATGTCATTTACTACTTTCTGTAATACCTGGGGTTTACTAACCATTTAAAAACATTGATAGCTGTCTTACATATAAAGACTTCACCTTTTTTGGAAAGTTAATGCTTCAGTGTATCACGTTAGGGGATAGAACAGAGCTTGGGTAATTTGGTTTTATTTTAAATATTTTGATTTGTTAAAGTGGCAGACATTAAGGAGAACATTTCCTTACAGTCTAAATTTCTGGAAGATTATAAGGAAGGTTGATATAAACATCCTTCTACCTAGATGAGCATGAGTCTGGTGAGGCGTAAGGTAAAATTGCTTTATTCTTTAATAAATTTTTTTGAATTGTCTATATACCTATCTTCATGCGGAAATCACCTATTATATGTATTTTGATAAGGAAAGTGCTACCACATGGCAAATAAAATGCGTGGATTTATTTTCTTTTGCTAATTAGCTTGAAGGAAGTGATTAGGTCATCATCATCTTTTAAGTTCCTCCTGTATTTGGAAGCAAGACTGAAAAAGGTTAATTTTCCAGTCTCTGTTGGAAACCTACCCTTTTACATTATTTGTCATAATGCTTTGCTCAGTGTTGAATGTCCTGATTGCCATTTTTCTTTCCTTGCAGGATGTTTCATTCAGATCGAATGTGGAGCTGCCATTGGAAATGGAAGCCCAATCCTCTTCTGTTCTTACTTGCTTTATATATCATGTGTGTTCCTCGCTCAGGTAAGACTCTTTCTCTTCCAAACCTTGAATTTAATCATGATGACATTGTCTGCAGCATAAGCATGCTACATATTTACGTTACTTTACCTTTACTTACTGCCTTTTTTTCCTGCTTCTATCCTTATAGGGCTTTTTTTTTTTTTTCCTGTTTATGATTTATCCTCTTTGAATTCTGTGTGAATGTTATTACTTTGATCATTGTTTTATTTTCTAATGAGTTTATTTCTTTAATCTTTGCTGTCTTTTATTTATTTACTTAGCCCGTATTGAGTGATGAGATAACTACATAAATGGCATTTTAAAAATGCTGTTTCTTCTACTGTTGAAAAAATATACAACACTTACCTCTCTTTTCAAGTTTTTATATAGTTATTTATGGAAAGTACAAACTTTACTAGTTTCATTGAACCTCATTTTATTAGCATGTTGTAACATGAATTAGGAATTGGAAATTAAGTTTTTAGATTATGCATTTAATTTACTTGATATGAAAAAGTTAATTTTAATTACAGCATTTTTGGGATTAAAGTATCTATTTTTTATAATTACATTTTTTTCTTGAACTTTGAAATAAGATCTTGACTGTTGAGAAAACTAAATTTTCTGTAAACAGCAAATTATATGAATAAGCTAATTAGAGGCTGAGGAATGTGAATGATGTTTAAAAGTAAACTGTTTCTTCATTGTCTGATTTTGTCACTGAACTGAGCAAATTTATTTTTAAGGCCATTCTATGTAACTCTTTGTTTTCTCCTGGTGTATTTACTAGACTTATTATGTTTTCCTTTAGAATAAAGCTAAAATGTCAATTAAGAAAATCATAATTCTTGAAGTCTTTCATATTTATTACTTGGAATTTAATCAAGATTTATTAATTTCATATTTATATCTATATTATCATAAATAATGCATTTTAAAAATCATAGAAATAGATTATCTGCTAAAATTGCTTATTCATGGATCAAGAAATTAAACTTGTATTGAGATGTGAAAACTTCTTTTCCAAGCCTCCAAGTATTTTAAGAATTTCAGTTACTTACTTGGAAAATACCTTGCACTTATTTAATGGCTTCAAAACAGATCTTTGAGTTAATTTTGTGTATTTGTTAGAATTTTATTGTAAAGCCATTTTTCTTATTACTTTCATTATTAGAAAGAGGAAACACACTTGTAAACAGATTGAGAAATTGGAGATATATTAGATTTTATAATGTACAGTGTTGAACTACTTCCAAAAGTGATTCTCTAGGAACCAATTACATGATATAAATTATGAGATTAACATTATTAGTTGAAGTCTGTTCACTTTCATTTTTGTTACATCATGCATTTGTATATTTTTAAGCCTTCTTGAGACTATAGCATCTCCAATTTGGACTTTTAGATGTTCAACATTTTAATTAATTTATGCACAATCTTGAATTTTCATTATTTGAATAAATGAAGCACGTGTTTTTAGGCTACAGAAAAGGAATCAACTTGTCTGGGATCAGGCTGAGGCAAGAGAAACACCTGGGATACAACATTTAAGGAGGCACTTGTTCTCAAGACCACCTGAATCAAAGTACTTACACTTGTTAGGTTATTTTCTCACACAAGATTTTCTTATTTATTTGTCATTTCTTTTATTATCCAACTATTTTTGTGTATCAGATAAGGTTTTGTGACAGATAGTTTTCTGTGTTCACTTTTGAGACCAGAACATTTTGTATGCATAGCTATGTCATTCTAATAAGGACTCACTTAAAATGCCACCACCTCACAGGTAAATGTCTGAATTCACAAACACTATTCAGACGTCATTATTGGCATTTTAATATACAATTTTTGTCTCATAAGATGATTCAGCATGGGGTTCCTTAAAATGAACTCCCACACCATTTAAATAATGCATATTACAACTGTAGATCTATCCGATATTTAAAATCTTTTTTTGCATAAACTGAAGTGTAATACTGCTATGTTTTGGAAGACTATTTAGTGTTTAACTGATACTATATCTCTGTTTACACATTCATTGTCTAACTTTTGCTTCTCTGGATAACATCTAGATGATCTCAAGTACAGTGGCTCTAAATGACATTTTGATGCTAGTGTCCCCTAAATCTGTATTATCCATCCTGGCTCATTCCTGGTCCCTAGAGTCACCTCTTGAGTTGCTGATCTTCATCTACCCTTGGAGTAGGCCTTAAACTTCAAATGTGCGAAGAGGGCTTCTAGTTCCTATCACCTGTCCCCAAATCTACTTCTCTATTAATCTTTAAAATTCATCCTTCTATCTTCCTATTCTTTCCCACTCTGTTTTGTAGACACAGTACCTCTCTTTCCCTGTCTTCCTAGTCTCCTCTTCCCCCTCACCTGGTTCTTTTTGACACTCATGTCTCAGTTTAGTTATTATCACCTCAAATAATCCTTCTGTATCCCTCAGTTCCAAGGAGCTCCACTGGATCATATCATATTCTTAGTGATAATCTGCATAGATTTTGGTTGTTGTCTTGTTTGTCAATGTTTTGTTAATTTGACTGTGATAGGTTGGGAGATTAGCAGACCTCTTTTGGTTGTCACGACTGACACTTAGTTCAGATGATTAAAATTAGAATCTTGTAATTGATTCCAATAGCATCCATAATTTGATTCATATAATAGAATTGCAGTATTAAGTTTGCTAGTAGGTAAGTTAACATTTGCATTTTCAGTTAAAAAACAAATATATGAGTTTTGTGCCCTTCCAGATTTTCAAAAGTAGTTTAGAAAGTTAACTCATGTGTCTTGACAAATGATGACTATAACTTTTAATAAGAACTACACTAAAATAACAATTTTGAATATTTACATTCATGCCATAGAAGTATGCCTTAAAACAATAAAATGTGATTTTTTTAACCCACTATCTTGACACGATTTAGAAAAGTTGACAACGTCCAGAATAATCAATATTTTTGGGAAAAGAGTGTATACTGACACTGTTGACTCTATCTTTTGGTAATTAGGTAGCACATAAAAAATTAGGAATATGCACATTGGTATATCACTATCATATGTAGGCATATACCCTATAAAATAAAAAACACAGATATATAGAGAAATCAGTATCTCTGTGTGAACTAGCATCTCAATAGCAAACAACTGGTAAAGACTAATTGTTCACCAAAAGGGGGTTGGTTATATGTGTTATTTTACATTTGTTTCATGAAATACTGTGCAATGCTTCAAAATAATGTGGTCAAACTGTCTTTTGTCTTGAAAAGCTGTTCATGATGATAATGTTAAATTACAAAGCAAATTATAACCAGGCACTGATTCATACCTGTAATCCCAGCACTTAGTGGGGCAGAGGTAGGAGGATAGCTTGAGCCCAGAAGTTTATATTGTAGAACAATATAAAATTATCTTAGATTTATAATAGCTTGCATTACAAACCTGGATGTATTATGTATCTTTGTTTGTATAAGACTATGTAAACATGTTAATAAAACATGGAATGATACTCATCAGACTTCTAAAATGGGTTATCTCAGACGCATAGTTTGGAGAAACAGGAGGGATGATGATGGAACTTCATACACCTCTGAATTTTTTGCCTTGTTACAGCAATCAGGTATTACTTTAGTAATCTGAAAAAAAGAAAAAAACTGATGAATTTCTTTTTTTGAAAAAGCCACTTAGGCTAGACATGGTGACTCATGCCTGAAATCCAAGCACTTTGGGAGACTGAGATAAATGAATCACATGGGGTCGGGAGTTTGAGACCAACCTGATCAACATGGTGAAACCCCGTCTCTGCTAAAAATCCAAAAAATTAGCCAGGTGTGGTGGTGCATGCCTGTAGTCCCAGCTACTGGGAAAGCTGAGGCAGAAAAAACCCCTTGAATCAGGGGTTGCACTGAGCCATTGCACTCCAGCCTGGGCAACAAGAGTGAAACTCCACCTCAAAAAAAAAAAAAAAAAAAAAAAAAGCCACATAAAAAATGACCAGAGAGGTGTAGAAGTGTATGAATATTTAAATTTTGTTAGTTACTTAACTGTTACTGTGGCTCTTTCTTCACTTAATAGGAATTTCTAAAAGGAGTTTCAGATAATAACTTCTTTTTTGTGGCCTAACACTCCATGACTCCGAAGATGAATGATATCTTGAGCAGACAGAGGGTTATGGATTCAAGTAGAGTGGGAAACAAACAGCCCAGAGCCAATACATTTCTAAGCAACCAGGAGCCTGTTTCCACACAGATCGTCTTAGTCATGAGCAGTGAGGGAGAAGTCTCCCTTCTCTTCTGAAAATCAATGATATCAGCAGATTGTTTCAAAGCACAGTGTTACTCTGATATTATGAGACATCAACAGCTTCAAGGGGAAATGTTTCTGAAAGTACAATCTAGCCTGAATTGTGTGCTTTCTAGCCCAGGACAGAGCATAGTTCTGGAAGGCAAGTGATTGTGTAGAAAGAATCTTTTGCTTTTTTGTTTATGTGTTAATTTTTTATGGTAATAAAATGAGCAATTATCTAGTTTCAGTTACATTGCAGTATCTATTTAAGAATTAAAGTTTGGTGAAAAGGCTTTCAAATGTCTAGAAAAATAATCCTTTTATGAATGTGCCCAGTTTTTGTAAAAAAATTAATGTGTACTGAAAATTACTAAATGTATCTTAATGGTCAAAAATAAGGCCCTGATTGTACAGACTATTTTGCATATAATGATAAATATGTGTATGTGTGTTTCACTCAGAATCAAAGTGCTCCAAATCACTGTCTGAAGCTTTCAGCTAAAAAGCTGTTTTTCCATTTCAGACCTCAGATTAGAAAGCATCAGTGTGAATCAATAAATAAAGCCTAGAAAGTTTTATACAGATATGTCCTTGAGGCAACATTCTAGATAGTTTCCTTCATGCACCTTTGGATGGTCTGAATTATATATTATTAAATATGAAATCATATATGAGGGATCATAAAGCCAATTACATAAAAGTAGAATGGGAATGACCTACCTTGTCACCAAAGTGACAATCTCAAGTGATCCAGCAGTGTGTTGGGACCACTAATGAAACTGACACCACCTAAATGATACTAGGAGGGGAGCCGTCAACAGTCCTACTTTTCGTTGGTCAGACCATGGCTGTGTCCAGGCATGGCTGATATAATTTAGAGATAGTTGGTGAACAGAGAATATTTAGATCAGGCACTCCAGCATACTGCTGAGTCTCAAGCTATCTGAGGAATTTTTGGAGCAGTCTCTTTAAACTGAGTGAGTGAAACCTCTTTGGAGGTGAGCTATGACTGTGGATTCCCTTCCTTTGTGTCAGGCACAGTATTCTTTTGTGTATCTTTTTTTTTTTTTTTTTTTTTTTTTGATATGGAGTATCACTCTGTTGCCCAGGCTGAAGTCAGTGGTGTGATCTCAGCTTATTGCAACCTCTGCCTCCTGGGTTCAGGCAATTCTCCTGTCTCAGACTCCTGAGTAGCTGGGACTACAGGCACGCACCACCATGCCCACCTAATTTTTGTAGTTTTAGTTGAGATGGGGTTTCACCATACTGGCCAGGCTGGTCTTGAACTCCTGACCCTTGTGGTCCACCTGCCTTAGCCTCCCAAAGTGCTGGGATTATAGGCGTGAGCCACTGCATGCAGCCCAATTTGTTTGTTTTTTAAGAACAAATTTTGTTACATTAAAAATGGATTTAGAGAAATAGCACATTTATTTTAATAAAGTCAGTAGGAATAAGATACTATCTTTTAGATATCTGGATAGTGGTCATTTGGAAGTGATAACAGTCTTCTAAGTATCTCAAAGAACAGAGCTAGGACCACTATATTAATATTATAAGAACCAAATGACCTTCTTAATAATTAATTGTCCAAAGATAAACCCAGCTGTTTTTCAGATTCCCCCATCACTAGTAATTGGGTCATGAAGCAATCTTAGTATTGAGCAATTTGCGTCAGAAACCTTGAAGACCTCCTCAGCCTACAATCCAATCATGGAGTGTGTGTGCGTTGGGTGGTCTGTTTTGTTTTGTGAACATAGTTTTAATTGTTTTACCTGCAAAGTTTTTTCTGTGTGTTTCTAATTTTAGCAGCTATTTTTAATAACGAACTACAACCATAGGTTGGGCAGGTAACTTTCTTGGACAAGATAAACCCGGGGAGCTCTAGACTTTAATAGGGGCATATCAACTCTGAGACTTTGGCACACGCAAAATTGTCCACCACCTTTAAATTCTTTTTAATTCTTTAAGTTTTCTTTTTATTTTTAGCAGGTAGAATATGCCCTCTTTGGCACTGTTCTTACTAAAGTTGCAATATCATAGTATTCAGTAAGTAAGAAGATGGAAATAAAAAGAATGGAGGAGAACCAAAGACAAACCCAAATGTGTTCCAGATATAATGAGCAAACAGACTTTATAGGGAGGGGCAGCATGGGAAGGAAATTTTTGAGGTTAGATGAGAAAAATGTATTAATCCCACAATGAAATCAAGTCACATAAATGTCCTTTCCCCTCCATTGAACTAAGATGATTAAACACCTGAAAAGAAAGCAAAGTTTCTTTGGGAGTCCAAGGTGGGCGAATCACGAGGTCAGGAGTTCAAAACCAGCCTGGCCAAAATGGCAAAACCTCAACTCTACTAAAAATACAAAAATTAGCCAGATGTGGTGGTATGTTCCTGTAATCCCAGCTACTTGGGAGGCTGAGGCAGAATCACTCAAACCTTGGAGGTGGAGGTTGCAGTGAGCCAAGATCATGCCATTGCACTCCAGCCTGGGCAACTCTGTCTCAAAAAAAAAAAAAAAAAAAAAAAAAGATTTTTTTTGGCAGCACATGGATGGTGGCTATCACCAATTCAGGTTAACCTTCTTAACATCTCCTAAGAAAAACTCTCATAGAGGAATAAAGTATCCCAGTGGGGAATATGTGGCCACCACATTTCTTTATACATATATATATGTAATTGTACTTTAGGTTCTGGGATACATGTGTAGATCATGCAGGATTGTTGCATAGGTACATACATGGCAATGTAGTTTGCTGCCTCCGTCTGCTCGTCACCTATATTTGACATATCTCCCCATGTTATCCCTCCCCAACCTCCCTATCCCCCACTGTCCTTCCCCTAGTCCCCCATAGTTCTATGGTTGAGACTAATTATCTTGATTTCTCAAAAATAATTAAAAATATTTGTAATCTTTTGAATGAGATTTTTCTCAGGAAAATGGTTTGAATCATTAGGTATTTCATGTCAACATGTCTTGGTTTTTAGTCATTCCTAAACTAACTTCATCTTAAACTTGTGGTTTAGAAATGATATGCATTTGTAATAAATTACATAATTTTCTATAATAACTATTATGAGTCAAAAAAGATGCCTTCCTCTACTACATTTTCCTCCTCCAAGTTTGGTGCTGGTAGTTTAGATAAAAGAGAAGAAGTGTACTAAAGTTCAGAAGATGGATTGTGTCAACCCATTTAAAAATCAGGATCTTTCTTCTAGGAACTACAGAATTATACTAGTCACTACTACTGGTTTGGGCAAAACTGTAAGAATGAGAAAATGCTCATAATTTTTGCAAACAGAGGATCTTTTTAGAACATTCCTTACCTGGCCAAAACTTGATTAAATAATATTATTGAAGTAAAATACAGATCTAGAGAAAAAAATACTCTGGCAATATTAATCACTGCTTTTATAAACATTTGTAGTTCCTTTCTTCTGTCCTTCATTTATTTGTTTTTTTGCCTTAAATACATGCCCAGAAATATGACATTTTGTATAATTGATACTGGCCCCTATAAGTATAAGGAATAGTTTAGGCTTTATTGAATAGAGTTTTAAGGCAGAGTTTCTGATCACAGTGATTTCAGTGGCTGCTGTGAAGGGGAAAAGCTAGACTTTTAGAGATAATTAGCCTCAGAGAGAGAGAGAGAGAGAGAGAGAGAGAGAGAGAGAGAGTGTGTGTGTGTGTGTGTGTGAGAGAGAGTGTGTGTGTGTGTGTGTATGTGTTTAGATAAAATGAGCTCCAAGTATGCACTGAGGTTGTGAAAATGTATCCTCTCACCTTTTTCAGAATTCTTCTAATCAGGTTGTGTGTATCAGTTGTCTCCTGGCTGACTCATGAGAGATCAATTAGTATTTCATTTGGATTGCTGATCTCATTTCACTTAGAATGGTAACCTGAAAATCTGCTACTTGTAGGAAGCTCATCACCACAAACATTTTTGCTTCAATACTGCTGATAACCTTACATTTCACCAAACAGTAGGGTTTGTGGTTTTTCTCTCAGAGAGTTTGCTAAGTTGATACAGGACATTTTTTTCCAGTTTGGTAAGCATCCTTGATGCTTTAGTTGGTGTTTGGCTAGGATCCTTATTACTTATCATCATCTGACTGGCTTCCATGTCCTACACACGTGAGTTAGAGAAGTCTGCCTCTTTTATTGACCTTTCAGAAGAAAGTTCTCTTTGAATTTTAAGCCATTTCTGATACTTAATGTCATTTGCAAACATGATACTACTGATTGTGATACCATGGAAGATGGGTTCAGTAAATGTGTAGTAAATGAATTGAATTACTTTCCAAGCTCTCTTACCAGAGCTTGGATTTCCCTTAGCAGAGTGTGTCTAGCTTGTCCAAGAGTTAGGCATTCTTAATCACAGTCTCCTCATTTCCCTGGTATTATTAAAGTATCTTCAACATTTGTGAGAGCATCATAGTACTTAAAGAAATTACAGAGAACATAGAGTTAAAATTGCTGTTCTTAGACTCATTTAAATGCTAAAGGCTATGTCATAGTAATATTATATTATATATGATGAGCAATGTGTTTGTATGTGGTGTATGTATATCTTAGGCTCATTTCAAAATCCTAGTTATGCAAATCTAAATCATTGCCTTTAATGTTAAGGAGTTTTAATGTCATTGGTGAGACTAACGTGAGAAAAAAAATAAGAGGCAATGTGATATGTGATTTAGTAGAATTATAGGCATGATATCAAGAGATAACAAGAAGAAATTTCAGAAAAGTTCTCATGGAGTAGATAATGTTAAAACTGAGTCTTCTGATGACAACAGAAAGGGAGAAGATAGAGAAAGGGTGTGGAAATGGAAAAGGGGTGTCTAGGCGGAGAAAGGAGCAGGGATAAAGGCGAACACACAGATGCATTGTAAATGACTTTGTGGAAAAAAGCATATTTCTTATTGCTTAGAATAAAGGGTCTCTGCAGAAGAAGGTAGGGAATGAGGCTACATGGGGAAGTGGGAGACCAGACTGGAGGATGTCAAGTGAGAGCCAATGCCAGCAAAACTGAATGAGGACTTCCAGCCCAGCAAGGGAGATAGATGTGTCCCCTCTCGCTACAGTTCTGTCAGATTTGCACAATCGCAGATAAAGATGAATGCTGAAGGGCACAGAGGTTAAGAACTTCCCTAGCGTGGTAGTTAGGGTGCTCAGTGAAAAAATTGTATTTTGTTTGTTGAATCTGCAGTTTTATGATTTTTCTCTGTCATACTGTTGTGCCTTAGAAAAGGCAGCCTTAGTTTCTTCATTGGTGAACAGCCCTGATAGACATACTAAAAACCTGAGATAGTAAAAGTACTTCAAGCACCCTGGATGCCTTCTGCTTCTTGCTCAAACCCATATTTAGTTGTGACTAAGGGTTGATGAATCTAGATCAGAAATATCTTCTTTGTCTTTATAACTATTGCCTTTGAGGCTTTCATCTCCACTGTGTATATTGTAAGAGCTCCTAAGTAAACTCCCTGTGTCCAAAGTAAATTGGACAAAAATCTCCTTTTTCATAGGAAGTCTGGCTTAGGGTAAAATTGTATGACAGAATGAGATGACAAATGATTTAAAATGTAGTCTATTGACATTCAACTTTTGAGAGCATATCTTTTTTGCATGAAATTTTTCATAGTCTTCAAATTGTTCCTTTAGGTGCCTCTGGCTTCTAAGCAACTTATATGACTTTTTTTTTGGTCTCTCATTTAAATAAGACTTATCACCTGATTTGCCTAGTTTATTTCCCATTCCTATTTCTTCCTTTTGAATACGTTTCAATTTTCCCATCATAACTTAAAATTTTCTGTAAGACAGTTATTAGGATATTTAAAGTTGTTGGTTCAAGTGAAACAGATAGGAAGACTTATCTTTATTCTCTGTCCTCTATTTGCACCTGGCATTATTTTGCCATAGCCTTTATCATAATTATGTTTGAAATCATCTTGATTCGGGAACTTTGGGCTAATTTAAGTTTAGAACTCCCATCTGTGGGAAGTAGATATTTTGTATAAAAGATAAACATTTAGTGCTGTAAGTAACAACTTACTGTTTTGATCAGAAATAGATATAGTTTATTAGGCTTTGTTGAATTAGGTCAAAGTATATTTTAGCTTTCAGGGCAGAATACATAAACTAAACCAATTTGTTATTCATGTGGAAGTAAATAATTGGATGTGCAGTCTAATAATAAAAATGAACATATGTAATTTTGTTTTCCTCATATTTAAAGGACAGCTTTTCTTATTTTAAAAGTAAGACTGCAGTCTTTTTAAGACTGTATGCCTTAGAAGCATTGGTAGTACCTTACACATGGCACCTTAGAAATACTTTAATTTTTAATAATCTTAGAAATAAAACCAGAAAATAAATCGTGGGCTATTTCAGGTTAAAAATAAAGTAGTATTTGAGAGAAAAATGTGCCCTAGAAAAAATACATTAAAAGCTTAAATATATGTTGGATTTTATTTAAACTTGGACAGTACACACCAAGCATTAAAGCACTTTTAGATGCGACTAAACTAATGATGGGAGTGAAAATAGTTGCTTTTGAAATCAATAGCACTGTTAACTTGACTCTGAATAACGTAATCGATCAGTAACATGAATTAAAATGCTGACTCTGAAATGAAATTCTGCAAAAATATTCCTTTGCAGTCAGAGATACCTTTTCAATGTGTATTGAGGCTTTGTTCTTTGTGAGCTGTGGGTAGGTGGATGCAGTTAATATACATGGTGAAAATTTCATGCCTGAACTTTTAGCTTGTGTGTTTATTAATACCAAAATCAGGCAGAGGATGGTTAGCAGTTGTTAAAAGATTTCTGTTTTTCTGGTTGCATAGCCCAGATATAACTTGATCAAAAATTAGCTTCAGTACCTGTATATTCAACGGATAAGTGTGGTGCAGCTTTATTTGAAATACCTCACTAAGTTGAAAAGGATCCTGTGAATTAATTTCTAATTTTATATTCATCCCTTTCTGTAAATATATATTATAGCAGCAAGGCATTTTCAAAAAGCTGATAAATTCCATGATATCTATCATGCTTTTTAAACCCTTTGACCAGTAGGTGCCTATGGGGAACAACACATACAGATTCTCATCAGAGAAATATTCACAATAATTAAATATTAAAGACAAATATCCACCAAGAAACAATTTGCTAATTATGAAATATTTAATTATGAAAGGTACACATAACCATAACTTAATTTTTTGAAATGTTTAGTGAAATAGGATAAAGATTAAAATGTTATTGAGAAAAGCAGGGCATAAAACTGAGTAGTGTTTTTTAAACAATAGTGTAAATTAAATTTAAAAAGTGGCAAGATAACAATCTCCATGCTTTTAAGATTCAGGTATTTCCTTTTTCATTATATTCTTACGTTTCCAATATGTGTATGCATATATACACACACACACACATACACATGCACACACACACATACATACATATAATTCTACAGTATAATTTAATAATTGTATTGTTGGGTATTTATCCAAAAGAAATGAAAACATTTATCTACAAAAAGACTTATACAAGAATTTTATGACACCATTATTTATAATAGCCACAAAGTAGAAAAGAAAAATCCAAATATCTGTCAACATGTAAATACCTAAACATATTTTGGTATATTCATAATATAGGGTATTACTCAGCAAAAAAGGAATGAACTACTGATGTATGCAAAAATATGAATAGGAATTTCTAAAACATGTTGAACAAAGAGAGGACATAGAGTACATACTCTGTGATTTTGTTTATGTGGAGTTATAGAATAGGTACACCTAAGTTATAATGATAAAAACCAGAACAGTGGTTGCCTCTAGGGAGAAGAAATGGTAAGATACTCTGTGTTGACGTAAATGTTTCAAATTTTGATTTGAATATAATTACACAGAGGTATACATTTATCAAAACTTACTGAAAAGCTCACTTAAATGTGTGCATTTTGTTCTATGTAAATTATATCTCTATTAGAACAATCTCATCCAATTAAATTATACAGGTAATAGTTTTAGGACACAATTAGCATAATTTCACTGCCCCCAAAACTATCAGGATTTTACTATTTTTGAGAATTAAGTACTAGCTTTCTAAAACACAACTTCTTTGTTATATTTGTTGGAGTATTTTGGCTGGAAAATATTTCTTCCTAGCAGGAAAAGAATATTCAGTTTTACTATATTTGTATTAGTTATATTTATTTAGTATTCAGAGACATTTTCAGTAGTTAAGCATTTTTGGGGGCTGGGCTCAGTGACTCATACCTGTAATCCAAACACTTTGAAAGGCTAAATTGTGAGAATCACTGGAGCCCAGTAGTTCTAGACCAGCCTAGGCAACATAGCGAGACCTCGTCTCCACAAATAATAAAAATATTAGCCAGGCATGGTAGCACATGCCTGTGGTCCCAGCTACTTGGGAGTCTGAGGTGGGAGAATTCATTGAGCTGGGACGGTTGAGGCTGCGGTGAGCCATGATAGCACTACTACACTCCAGCCTGGATGACAGAATGAGACCCCATCTCAAAAGAAATATTATTTGGGTCAAAGGAAAAGAACCCATTTCTGCAAAGATGTTAACTTTTCTTAGCTCAAGTGGAAAATTCCACCTCACCCTTCTTTAGCCTCTACATACATTCAAAAGTTTGGGTTATTCTACCTTTGCCTGAAGGTTCTTTTGAGAGCTGCTTTCCTCCATTTAATAAAAATGAATGCAAAAATCAGCATATCATTTTTCTATTAATTATATTTTCATAATATATTGGATTTTACTTTTTAACTAGGACCTTGTGTAAGACTTACTGATGTTTTTGGCTTGTCACCATAATAAAAAGTAGAGATAAAAGATGGGTGACTCAAGAAAACTCGTTTCATTTTTTACTGTATGCTTACTTGTCTGTTTACTTGTTTTATTGTAACAGAGTGGTTTATCATCTATTTACTATAAAGTGATTTGTCCTTATTTCACAAATGCATGCTACTGGTGAAAAACTCTGCAAACCTTTATAAATTTCATTTCCTAGTAAATATAAAGCATGAACCAGAAAGTGTATTTCAATCAAACACTTGAAAATGCTGACCTAGAGTAGCTCAGCACCTGGTGAATGGTCTCTGAGGGGGTTATTTGTTCTGCGTTGGTTACTGGCTTGAGAGGTTACATGGGTGAGTAATGAGTTGAAAGCATCAGTCAAGACCGTCTCATTTCTGAAGAAGCACCTGCTATATCTGTACCCCTGAATAAATGTCACTTTTTTGCCTATGAAGATTATAATGAAAATGGGGCTATTGATTGAAGCAAAATAATAGGACCCATAATCATCAACTGTTAATATTAAGATCCCAGATGACTCGCAGGTTATACAAAAACATCTCATGAAAGTGAGAATGTATCCTTATTGGACTGATAATTTGAAGAAGTACTATATATAATTCAGTAAATACAAAGAATGAAAAGTGGTATAATTTTGAACTTCAATATGCATTACAAAAGGGTGAGGCTCAATCTTTACATCTTAAAATTTGATCTCATTCCTTAGTTTTATACAAGTTTAAATTAGAGCTGATTTAGCAGATGTTTTGCCATGCAGGACGTGGGTTAACAATTATACAGACATGTGCCACAAAACATTCAGGCCAATGACAGTCCATATATATGACAGTAGACCCATAAGATTAGTTATACATTACTTAGCAACAAAGGTATGTTCTAAGAAATGCATCATTAGGTGATTTCATCACTGTGCAAATATCATAGAGTGTACTTACACAAAGCTAAATGGTATAGCTTACTACACACTTAGGCCAGATGGTATTAGTCTATTGCTCCTAGGCTATAAACCTGTTTAACAGGTACTGAATACCATAGGCAATTGTAACATAATGGTGAGTATTTGTGTATCTGAACGTGTCTGGAAAAGGTACAGTGAAAATGCAGAATTATAATATTATGGGCCCATCATCACATATATAGTCTGTCATTGACTGAAAAGTTGTTACGGGGTGCATGACTGTATAATGGAAATGCCTTATACAGGAGTACTATATTTAATCTTTTATACCACCGTATTTTCATTGCTGACTAGTTATGAGCGCTTGTCATGAACATCTATGTAGCAATCTAAGCTCTTCTTCAATCTGAGCTGCTTTTTCCTGGCTTCAGTGTGTTAATATCACTACTTGCCTTCCTTCCAGACCTCTTTGAGATCTTTTAATCCATTGCTAAATATGAGAGCATCTCTTGTCTAACTGTATTATTTGAATGTTCTTTATTCTAATATAGGCCTTATTGCCTCTTGTCTCAGCTTCTGTAAAACAGAAAAACTGATTTTGTTGCTGTCTTCCTCTGCAATCTAGTGATAAAGCACTTTCATATAAACATTTCTTAAAGTGTAATTTGCACAGGAACTTAGAAGAGCTTTCAGTTGCTGGTGTCGGCATGGCTTTTATTGATTGGCATTGACGTTCCATCACCATGTATCCTCAACCAGTGTTTTTTAAGCTATTTCCACTACTTCCTTACACATAATCTAAGAAATAAACAAGTTGAAAATTTTTTCTCTGACATTCTGTAAACTTCCCTGCCTCCACACCATTTCTTCAACCTAAAACTTCATTCTGCTTCACTGCTACCTAATAAAATGCTTTGCCATCTCACGACCTGTCTCTGCCTCTTGATGTAGCGTTTAAAATAAGGATAGAAAGATAGGGAGTTCTCTGGTCTTAATTATCAAGTTTGCTATATGCATGTGACTGCCTGTTGGATAGCATTTTAATGGTGAAAATGGAACAGGAAAGTATTTTCTGAATCTTCAATTTTTCTCCATCTCTCATTTGGAATTCTGTAACAATTCATACTTATTCTATGTTTTATTGCCATATTGTGTTTTATGATTATTAATATGTTTCTATTTTTACCTTCTTATTTGTGCCTACAGGTAAGGAGTATATCTTCTTTATTTTTATATTCTGCACAAAACTAAGAAAATATAGGTACTGCAATAGGAATGAAGTAAAGCACACTAAAGGGAGGCATTTGTAATTATGGCAGCACATTCACTCTACAGTGTGATGTGACGAGCAGAGAAACTATGTTGTAAACAAATAGAATGAGGCACGACCATGCATTTTAGTCATATTGGGAGCATATTTACTTGGATTATTTAGAGCGCCACAAATCCTCGTAGCTCATTCTGTATTTCAGTCATTTCATCTCTTGCTGTATCTCTAAAAAGTACATAGGATCTAAGAAAACCTTCCCAAGCAGTTGGTAACAAGAACCCTGGACTGATGGACAATAGGTCTAAAAGGCCATGAAGTTTACTTCTTCCTCCCTTTTCTTGACCAAACAATCCCTGTGGTAGACTTGTGCTCCAGCATGCCCCTCCACTGTAATCCACCTTCCTCCCCTTCCCATAGGAGACGAGAAGTGCTAGAGCTTCCACCCAGCTCCACCTTCCTATTCTTTACATCTCCCACAAGGCTCATAGCTTAGCAGAATCTTGGGCTGAGGCTCCAGGGTATTAACTGGATTTAGGATTAATTTTGTTTTAGCTATGTTATGAGTTGGCCTGGGATTTTAACTGAGTTTTATAATGTTATTTCCATGGGAAAAAGAATTCTAAAATCCAAACAACCAATTTGGAACCTATTTTTTGCAACATAATGAATTGTATGTTTTGGTTTTTTGACATTTTGAAGACCAAATATTTCTACATTTATCTATGCTGTATTCCTTAAAATCAAAATAGCTGTAACCATAGCTGTATTCAATGAATTATTTAGAAACATGATATAGTTTCAACTTTTACTAATTTATCTGATATGCTTCTTATTTAAATATTTGTAGATTTTTAAAAAGGAATTTATATATTATATAACATATATATATATATATATATATATATATATATATATATATAGTTGCATTTCAGATTCTGGGGTACATTTGCAGAACATGCAGGATTATTGTATAGGTACCTACATCGTGATGTGGTTTGCTGCCTCCATCCCCCCGTCACCTATATCTGGCATTTCTCCCCATGTTATCCCTCCCCAACCTCCCTGCCCCTCCCTTAGTCCCCCTCAACAGACCCCAGTGTATGATGCTCCCCTCCCTGTGTCCATATGTTCTCGTTGTTCAACACCCGTCTGTGTGGTGGTTGATTTTTTGTTCTTGTGTCAGTTTGCTGAGAATGATGGTTTCCAGATTCATCCATGTCCCTACAAAGGACACAAACTCACCATTTTTTATGGCTGCATAGTATTCCATGGTGTATATGTGCAACATTTTCCTTGTCCAGTCTATCAACGATGGGCATTTGGGTGGTTCCAGGTCTTTGCTATTGTAAACAGTGCCACAATGAACATACGTGTGCATGTGTCTTTATAATAGAATGATTTATAATCCCTTGGGTATATACCCAGTAATGGGATTGCTGGGTCAAATGGAATTTCTGTTTCTAGGTCCTTGAGGAATCGTCACATTGCCTTCTACAATGGTTGAACTAATTTACACTCCCACCAACAGTGTAAAAGTGTTCCTATTTCTCCACATCCTCTCTAGCATCTGTTGTCTCCAGATTTTTTAATGATCACCATTATAACTGGCATAAGATGGTATCTCAATGTAGTTTTAATTTGCATTTCTCTAATGATCAGTGATGATGAGCACTTTTTCATGTTTGTTGGCCTCATAAATGTCTTCTTTTGAAAAGTGTGTTCATATCCTTCGCCTACTTTTGAATGGCTTTGTTTTTTTTTTTTTTCTTGTAAATCTGTATTAGTTCTTTGTAGATTCTATGTCTTATGTTTAAGTCTTTAATCCGTCTGGAGTTAATTTTAGTGTAAGGTGTCAGGAAGGGGTCCAGTTTCTGCTTTCTGCACATGGCTAGCCAGTTTTCCCAACACCATTTATTAAACAGGGAATCCTTTCCCCATTGCTTGTTTTTGTCAGGTTTGTCAAAGATCAGATGGTTGTAGATGTATGGCATTGCCTCCAAAGCCTTTGTTATGTTCCATTGGTCTATAGCTCTGTTTTGGTACCAGATCCATGCTGTTTTGATTACTGTAGCCTTGTAGTATAGTTTGAAGTCAGGTAGCATGATGCTTCCAGCCATCTTCTTTTTGCTTAGAATTGTCTTGGCTATGAGGGCTCTCTTTTGGTTCCATATGAAGTTTAAGGTGGTTTTTTCCAGTTCTGTGAAGAGGGTCATAGGTAGCTTGACAGGGATAGCATTTAATCTGTAAATTACTTTGGGCAGTATGGCCATTTTCACAATCTTCCTAACCAGGAGCATGGAATGTTTTTCCATCTGTTTGTGTCCTCTCATTTCCTTTAGCAGTGGTTTTTCATTCTCCTTGAAAAGGTCCTTTAGATCCTTTTTTAGTTATATTCCTAGGTATTTTATTCTCTTTGTAGCAGTTATGAATGGCAGTTTGTTCTTGATTTGGCTCTCTTTATGTCTGTTATTGTTGTATAGCAATGCTTGTGATTTCTGCACATTGATTTTGTATCCTGAGACTTTGCTGTAGTTGCTTGTCAGTTTCAGGAGATTTTGTGCTGAGATGATGGGGTCTTCTAAATTTATAATCATGCCATCTGCAAATAGAGACAATTTGACTTCCTTCTTTTCTAATTGAATACCCTTTATTTCTTTTTATTGCCTGATTTCTCTGGCTCAAACTTCCAATACTATATTGAATAGGAGTGGTGAGAGAGGGCATCCTTGTCTAGTGCCAGATTTCAAAGGGATGCCCATTCAGTGTGATATTGGCTGTGGGTTTGTTGTAAATAGCTTTTATTATTTTGAGATACATTCCATCAATACCTAGTTTCTTGAGAGTTTTTAGCATAAAGCGCTGTTGAATTTTGTCGAAGGCTTTCTCTACATCTATTGAGATAATCATGTGGTTTTTGTCTTTGGTTCTGTTTATGTGGTAGATTATGTTTATAGACTTGTGTATGTTGAACCATCCTTGCATCCCCAGGATGAAGCCTACTTCATCATGATGGATAAGCTTTTTGATGTGCTGTTGCAATCTGTTTGCAAGTATTATATTGAAGATTTTTGCATCTATGTTTATCATGGATATTGCCTGAAGTTTTCTTTTTTTGTTGAGTCTCTGCTAGGTTTTGGTATCAGGATGATGTTGGTCTCATAAAATGATTTGGAAAGGATTCCCTCTTTTTGGGATGTTTGGAATAGTTTCAGAAGGAATGGTACCAGCTCCTCTTTGTCTGGTAGAATTTGGCTGTGAACTCATCTAGGCCTGGGCTTTTTTTGTTGGTAGGCTATTAATTGCTGCTTCAACTTCAGCCCTTCTTATTGGTCTATTCAGGGTTTCGACTTCTTCCTTGTTTAGGCTTGGGAGGGTGCAAGTGTCCAGGAATTTAGCCATTTCCTCTAGGTTTACTGGTTTATGTGCATAGAGTTGTTTGTGTTAATCTCTGATGGTAGTTTGTTTTTCTGTGGAATTGGTGGTGATATCCCCTTTTTTGTTTTTATTGCATCTATTTGATTCTTCTCTCTTTTCTTTTTTATTAGTCTGACTACCAGTCTATTTTGTATATCTTTTCAAAAAACCAGCTGCTCCTGGATTTATTGATTTTTGAAGGGTTTTTTTTTTTGTCTCTGTCTCCTTCAGTTCTGCTCTGATCTTAGTTATTTCTTTTCTTCTGCTAGCTTTTGAGTGTTTTTTTGATCTTACTCTTCTAGCTCTTTCAATTTTGATGATAGGGTGTTGATTTTATATCTTTCCTTGCTTCCGATGGGGGCAATTTATTGCCAAAAATTTTCCTCTAGACACCGCTTTAAATGTGTCCCAGAGATTCTTGTATGTTGTTTCTTCGTTCTCATTGGTTTCAAAGAACATCTTTATTTCTGCCTTCATTTCATTGTTTTTCCAGTCAACATTCAAGAGCCAGTTGTTCAGTTTCCATGAAGTTATGCGGTTCCCAATTAGTTTCTTAATCCTGAGTTCTAATTTCATTGCACTCTGGTCTGAGAGACTATTACGATTTCCGTTCTTTTGCATTTGCTGAGGAGGGATTTACTTCCAATTATGTGGTCAGTTATACAAAAATTAAATGTAGGTTTGATTTTTAAAAATAGTCCATGCTATATTCATCCAGGAAGATAATGTATTTTTGATTAATTAGTGAGAGATTTACCTAACAATATAATTTAGTAGGAAATGCTTCACACATGAAATTATTCATTTAAAACTATGTAAGGTAGAAAAAACAAAGAAAAACCTAAAATCTCATTAATACAAAACAATTTTATGAATTATGGTATGATGACTATAATTAGAATGTAGACACATAGGTTTAGCATAATAAAATATTAATACTAAATACTATGTTTGCAAAATGAGCGTGCATATAAATAACTGGCAGATAGTATGCAAATACTAAAATAGAGATAAGAGAGTTAACAATAATAGTTTTATTTTTTCAAAATATGTCTGCAAAATAATTCTACCTGACTTTAAACAAGTTGTTTCTGGAACAATTCATGAATGCAGATTTAAAGTGGGGATACATCAAAACAAATTAAAAACTTTATTGTTTCTCTGCATATCTTCTCAGCAAAAAAAAAAAAAAAAGAATTTTCTTAATAAGTGATTTCCAGTTGTTGTGTTTCACTTTCCTTTCTGCAAAATTGTGAATTTTCAAAATTCTCATACAAAAAGAAATGTGAATTAAAAATTAACTAGAATTTTAGAAAGATGTTTGGCATATCTTATTGGACCTAATTATTTATAATATACAATATGATTATGAGTTTTCAGACTCTTGGCTTTTGTTTTGTTTTGTTTTGTTTTGGTCTTGAATATGGTTCAAGATGGGTGTCACACTGAATACCAACTCCTTGTACGGAACTGAGTTGTTTTGTTCTTATGTACCCCTTGACTATTCACTGTTCTTTTAAATTAATCGTGTGAGAACAAACTCATTCTGTGAGACTGAGGTCATCTGTTATCAAAACTCTGTTATTAGGTGGAGACAGATAAAGCATGGCTGAAGTGATCACAGAAGTATCTGTGGAAAGATTCATGCAGTCATAGTAAGTGAGGGTTATGGGTGTGTGTGTGTGTGTGTATGTGGAGGGGTGTGAGTGATTAGTTGGCTGTGAACCCTTTTTGTAGACTTGTGGGATTTATATTTGCATACATTTACTTTTTATTTGAAATTCATTTCACTTTAAAAATCCTTATTAGATTGACACAGATCATTCTTTCAGAAACTGATGGCATCCAGAAAAATTTTAGTACACTATTTAATGATTTAGTACCAAATCATGGGTATTGTGAAAGTACCCAAGATAATTTCTCATCTTGTCTGATTATGAAAGACTAGTATCCCATCTTGCTCCAGTACTTTGTTTATGTATACTTTATTAATTAAATTGTTTTTAGATGTAATTCAGTTGTCAATGGGATAATATGACTTTTCTAAAAATGTTTTAATTTTAAAGCTTCGTAAAATAAAGGATGAGGCAAATGAACCATGGCTTTAACTTAGTGATAGGCAAAAAGATAAAAAGAAGAATTCGGTTTTGAAAAAAAAAACAAGTCTTTGAGGACTAGGAGGAACTGGAATTACCATAACAGCAATTTTCTGTGTAAACTGGAAAATCCTTTCATTCAAACTTAACACATGGAGTCCACCTTTTATATTAGGAAATGTTTTGGAACACAGTGTGAAAATCATCTCTAATAAGAAACATGTTTTGATTAATACAGACACAGAGTAAACCTCTGAGGCTGAACATTGTTACTTAATTCAGTTGGAAGATAAGCTACTAGCTATTTATAGGAAATGTGTATCATCTCCATAATTGTATATGGAGCACCAGAACTCTTTTGCCTGCACCTGATGACTTCTCCCCCGTCATCATTCCATTTCCCTTTATCTGCAAGAGTATTATGTAACCAGTCTCTGTCATTCCTGTTTGGGAAGTCATTTACTTCTATAAAGTGTAAGCTCTTTATCAGTTTTTTCATGGAATTCCCCTCCTTGTCATCCTCCACTTTTTTTTTTTTTACTACTCTTTTGAGTAAAATTATGCCTCCATGACTCATTGTAATGACCAATAATCATAAACTAGTGTTAGCATTTAATTTTCTTGAAAGAAAACAAGTCTCTGATTAAACAAGAGACAAGTCTCTGATTCAACCAAGATTAAATCAAATTTGATCAGAATCTCAGTAATGTTACTTTATTTTGCATATTGTTTCTTGGTGTATAATTTTTTTCAGTTACTTCATCAGGTTCTTACAATTTCTCCTTCCTTCCTGAAAGGCAAAATAATTATTTTTCCTGTGTTACAGATGAGGAGACCAAAGTTAGGAATACTTAAGTGTCAGCCCTATAGGAAAACAAAAACAAAACAAAGCAGAACACAGTTCTTCTGACTCCTAGTCCTTAGTCCTCATCTTTTTCCATTGTGTTAGAGGTAAACCTCCAAAGGGCCCACCAATATCAAGCAAAGACTGTGGAGGTTTACACCTCCTTACATGCTTATCCTTTTGTTTTGTTTTGTTTTGTTTTGTTTTGTTTTGTTTTGAGACAGGGTCTTGCTGTGTTGTCCAGGCTGAAGTGCAGTTGCACAATTTCAGCTCATTGCAATCTCTACCTCCTGGGCTTAAGCCATCCTCCCACCTCAGCCTCCTGAGTAGCTGCGACTGCAGGCACACATCTGCATGCTCAGCTAATTTTTGTATATTTTGTAGAGATGGTGTTTCACCTTGTTGCCCAAGCTGGTCTCAAGCTGCTAAGCTCAAGCGATCCTCCCACCTAGGCCTCCCAAAGTGCTGGAATTACAGGAGTGAGCCAGAGGGATGGCCTGCATATCCTTTTCTGATTACATTTCTTTCACCTTGATAGCCAGAAGTCAGGTTGTGTTTTCTAAACCTAGCAGCAGTTTAGTAATTGTACTGAACAAAATTTCTTCTATTCTGTTTCAATTGTAAGTATTGCCAGAATATTTTATATCAGTGGCTTTTCAAGTGAAGTCTAGTCTTGGGACAAACAGTAGAGTATCACCAGGGAATGCAACAGAAATGCAAATTCTTGGGCATCATCACAGACCTCGTGAGTCAAAAAGTCTGGTGTATTGTTTGTTGACTTGTGTTTGCCCAAGCCCTCCAGGTGATTCTGATGTTAGCTAAAATTGGAGAACCTCTCTTTTAAACTCTTAATCAATGAAATTGACATTGAGGTTAATTGTACTTTAATTTTTGTCCTGAGCTACCTAAAAGCCTGTCCAGCATTTATAAAACTTTTCTTACTTACGTCTGCATCCCTACATTGCCTCCCTGAGATGGTAGCAGAGTATACTGGTTTAGTGGGTGCGCTCTGAAGACAAATTTTAATTTGGAATACTGGTTTTGTTATTTACACGTTATGTGGGCCCAGGAAACGTTACTTCTCTGTGAAATGCAGTCATGGTACTTCCCACCTCCTAAGGTCTTTGTGATAATTAAATAAGTAAAATGTTAGAATTGTTTTCATTATTTAGCCCAGTGATTTGCACAATGAAACATGAAGTATTGTTTTGGAAAATAATACTTTAAGTTTCAACCAAGGACTTAAAAAGTTAACTTTTAGGGAAATAACCAATTTGGAAGAGTTTCCAGGGATAATGTATTAATCGTTCATGGCTCATTAGCCATTTTTTTCCTTTCTGAGTGTTGTTTGCAATTTCATCTTAATAAATTATTCATAACTAAACGTAGCTATAAAGAAGATGTTTATGCCAAAATATTTGTAGGTCATTTTCTTCATTTTTTTCTCTAATATTTTCACTTTTGAAAGGGAAGAAAATAATTGTATAAGCATCAGCCATCTTTTGTAGCCTTTAGCGTTTACTCTGTTACCTTATGAGATCATCACAATCCTTACTGAAACAAAAATTACCGAAACATGAATTTAACATAAACTAGCATTTGCTTTTTCCCTTAATAAATAATCATTGTAGAAAAAGTTCCCATCATTGAGTTATGTTTGTAATCAACACAAAGGGTAAAGGAAAGGAACTTAGAGTGGTGAACAGGTGTTCCTGCACTGAGGGTTTCCTATTCATTTAAACATTGGTGTACAAATACTTCAGTAGCTAAGGCATTCCCAGTTACTCCTTAAGATATCTTATTCCTTTCTAAGTTTTTCTAGTTGCAATGCAATGACAACA
Organism: Saimiri boliviensis; assembly: GCF_048565385.1. Taxonomy (NCBI): domain Eukaryota; kingdom Metazoa; phylum Chordata; class Mammalia; order Primates; family Cebidae; genus Saimiri; species Saimiri boliviensis. The sequence continues at coordinate 27,523,181 of NC_133452.1, read as the reverse complement.
GTCACTTATCATAAGAAGAGAGTAGAAAAGGAGACGGCTGGAAAAAAACAGCTGTGTAAAGGTGAGATACGTGAGCACTTAACGGACTTCACTCTCCATTGCAGCCCATACATAGCCTGCAGCTGTGTCCTTCTTTATTTTAGTCTCCTCTGGGCTCTGGCAAGGAAAACATGTTCTGCTGGAAGAAAGTTTTCATTTGCCACTGCATTTTTTTTTTAAAAGGGGAGGTTAAGAATTAGGTGGTATTTGGTTTTCTGTTCCTGTGTTAGTTTACTAAGGATAATGGCCTCCAGTTCCATCCATGTCCTTCCAAAGGACATGATCTTATTCTTTTTAATGTCTGCATAGGATGAGGAAAAATAACTAATGGGCTTAATACCTGGGTAATGAAATAATCTGCACAACAAACGCTCATGACCTAAATTTACCTGCGTAACAAAGCTGCAAATGGACTCCTGAACTTAAAAGTTAAAATTAAAATGTGGAAAAAAAATTGGCATTGAAAACATTTTTTTCTTGATGATGTTCTCAGCCAAAAGGGCTTATGCAATCCGGAAGATGTGGGAGTAAATATGGCAATGACATTTATTAATCATGAAAACCATGTTAAGGAAAGGGCTTCCCCTAACCCTCAATGTAATATACTAGGTCACCAGATCCATTTTTAGATTCAGAGATTTCTGTTTTCTGTTCAGAAGCAAGAAACAGATGATGTATTAGAGTTTTGATACCTTGCCTTTCCCTGCAGGAAAATAAATAAAATATGCTTGAGAAGAAGATGGATTTGATTTACTATAACTTAGAAATATGGAATGCATTTAGTGGGTTCAAAGTTGCAAATATTTTACATGCCTTTTCCCCTGATTGTCATTAATTTGAGGTTTTGAGGAGGAGAAATTTACAACTTACTCTTTCCATGTTCAAAACCAGAGTATAAAAATGTGCTCTTTCTACCATGAAAAATCATTGTTCGATTTATTATACATCAGAGAAACTATAGCCAATATTTTTAAGTATATAATTCTTGCCCATATAAAAAAATTCAGTATTGTTTATTTTTTTAAAAAGCTTTTTTAATGCTTCATTTATATAACTGGGCTTGATGAACAGTTTTTCTGTGGGAGCTCAGAAGTAAAACTTGCCTTTGCCAGAAGTCACTGACAGGGCCCAGGGAAGCCAAGGCTCCTTTGGAGTTGAGGTCAAACATGGCTGTATGTGACATGGGCATTCTATAGAATACAGAGGGTATTTAGTGGAAAAGAGTTAAAAAAAAAAAAAACTATCAAACTAGTATTTTCCAGTTGTCTTGGACTTTTTAGTATATCCCCACTAAGATCTAGCCTTTTGCCATCCCTGTGCTTTTAGTTCTGAGAAGATATACTGCCTCTTTTTCTTCACTGCCTCTTCCCCCTGAACCTTATGGCTCCTTTAAAGTGTGTAGTTCAAAGAAAAGCCACAGTGAAAAGAGCTGTGTCTTTTTAGGCCTAGTGAGACATGTCCTGCAGCCCATGGGCTTTGTGTGAGGCTTTCTGTGATCTCATCTTGCAGAGTCAGAAGTGAAAAGAGATTCTTCTGTTCTGTGTTTGTCAGTATAATCATCAAGCTGTATGACGAAAGTGCAGTGGGAATCCAGCAATGACACGACCCTCTGAAAAGGATGCTTTAAAGAACTTTTTAGAAATGTTCTTAACTTGATCTCATTTTGCTTTCCTTGATGAAAATAGTCCTGCAGTGCAGTGTTATTTACGGAATGTAGATCTAGATTGTTATATTTTTTAAAGCAAAAATATTGATTACTATTGGCAGAGTTAATGGAATAGAATAAGTTAATGAAAACTGTTGCCCCCCCCTTTTTTTTGTAAATGCTCTTTATTTTAGTATACTTGTGACTAAGTAGGAAAATATGTGTCACTGCTTGCCAGTACCCCCTTACTCCCCTCATTAACTAATCATTTTCATTCACAGCTTGTGGAATTTGGCATGTTTTCATGTTAACTTTTTGCCTAGTCATTCGGCCATTTTTTAGTGAGATGTGAATAAATGTTATCTCAGAAAAGTTAACTGTATTTTTATTAATTCAGTACTGTCTTTCATTTTGTGGTAGTAAGAGCTTTATAATGGGACAATTAAATAAAGATCTTTAGGTTTGTAGAGTAAAATACTGTTAAATCAAAAATACATATCACTGATACTTCAAAAAAAGAGAAACCATATATAAATATAGGAATGGCTCACAATTCTTAAAGTAGATAGAATGGGATTTAATACCACAATATGGGTGGTCACCCTTGTTGGGTACTGTAAAATAACTATACATATGCAGTATATAATAGATTCTCTTTGTCAGGAAAGATTTGGATACTGAATGATTGTGGCAGAGAGGCTGGCTTACTACATAATGATGAGTAGGTAGAAAGCCCTAGCATATTAGCGATACCTATTCTAATTTAATTCACAAAGAAAGTTAAGCATATTTAAGTATTAGGTATCTTTACATAGATACTGAAATTTTAAAAATTTTTAATTAAAGTGAACGTTGTCAGTTATCAGCTTGATGACCTTAATTGGCTCTGTATTCTCCACTAAATTAAATGTTTTAACTAGCATGTTTTTTGCTTTTTTCTGTGTGAAGGAAGTCTGGGTTAAGCAGAGTTGATGTTCTGCTGGCTTAGATAATGAACCACCTCATTCCAAGGCAGTTTCTCTAGGAAATGATTTCCTTTTCTTATAAATCTGCCATGGGGCTTGGATGTCATGTGGACATAAAACATTGTTACTTACCATGCCAAAAATGATAGCTTTTGCAAGAGAGATAAAAGATAGTAGATTGTTTATCTTTTAGACATCTCTTGTTTATCTTTGAGATTTTAAATTAGTGAGAATACTCTTCAGCCTTCATCCTCCCACGCAACAAAAAAAGGACCATAATACAGGCTAAAGGATCGTGGCAGGAAAAGCAAGCCAGTAGGAGTTCTTGAATCTTAAGGTAAGGGCTTCTATCAGATGCCTGGAAAGTTAAGCCTATGGAGGTGCTAGTGTACAGTTTAGTTATCATCCTAGCCTAAGTACACTAGGAAATACACTGAGCATAAAAATAGTTTGGCAGTTACCTTACTGACTGTGAATTATCTGAACTGTTGCAAGAGCTAGAGTGGAGATGGTCACAGGTTTGTATTATTCAAGTGGTGATAAGCACGGAAAAGAATAATTCTGTTGTATGCCTTAAATTTCAAAGCAAAGAGAATAAATATATGATCCGAGTCTTGACTGAGACAGCGTTAAATTATTTTCTTGCTTGAATTTGTCAGTCAGTGACTCAGTGATCAAACTCCCCGAGGGTACAGAATGGGAGACCCAGATGGTTAGAAAAAGAACACTGTCTGTATGATGACTCCTTTGTTTTCACTCATCACCAAGCATATTTGTTGGTTTTTCAGTGTTATATCCCCTCTGAACCATTTCTCTAAGAGTTTACATATAACATTAGGATCACAAGATATGGCAGACGTGGACTGCCACGTGTTTGTCTTCCTGATATTAGTGGGTAGTATACTGAAGTCTGAATGTTGCAGTCAGGCAGACTGGAGATGTAATCTCACCTTCATCACTTATTTTTTTTTTTTTATTTTTTTTTTTAGTAGAGATGAGGTCTCACTGTGTTGCCCATACTGTCCTCAACTCCTGGGCTCCAGCAATCCTCCTGCCTTGGCCACCCAAAAGACTGGGATTACAAACATGAGCCACCGTGCCTGGCCACCTTCATCACTTTTGAGCTTCAAGCTCTGAGAATTTGGAAACATTACTTAGTGTTCTTATCATTTCAAGATGGGATCAATAATACCTATGTCACACTCTGGTGAGGCTGAAACCAAATGATAGATGTCCATGCCCGTGGTACGTTGTAGTTTATTATTATTGAGAGATGATGAAATTGAGGCACAGAGAAGTTAATGGGTTTGTCCATCATCACATTAGTGCTAAGTGGCAGGGAAGGACTTTAATTCCAGCCTTCTGCCTCAAATCCTATGGCTTGTCCACACTGCTATTGCTCTTAATTCAAATATATTTTGGAAAATAACATATTTTACCAGGGGTGATATGTGGCATAAATTACCACTAATAAATAATATCAGATTTTTGTCTGAAGGAGGACAGCGGGGTTTTCAACAAATAAATGGATATGACATCTATTCTGTGATAGTTCCAAGATGTTTCCAAGGTGAACCCCAAGATATTAATGTTCAACTTGAAATTCTGCAAACATGATCATTAAAGGAAATACACAGTTCTTAGACAAAAAATGGATGAAATAATTCAGGAAGGAAGCTAGAAAGAATAACATTTCATGTAAAAGGCAGGGAATCAAAACAGCATTTGGCTAAAGGAAAAAGATGGTGAATAGAAGGAAAAACAGAACTACTCCACATTGCCAGATACGTTACACTTGTTAACACTAGGAAATCCAAGCTATCTATGTCATCCTATGCCCTGTAAAACTGTGAAGTGGATTTGCAAACATGAACAGATTATAGATGTGCTGTTACCTAACTCTCCACACACAGCAGAAGCCCAAGTGCCTGTAGAATTAGAGCTGGGAGTTATAAGGAAAAGCTACAGGAAGTATGTCTTGGCCCAGAATAAGGAAGAACTTTCTAACAATAAGAGCTGCCAACAATGGAATAGCCTGTTCCCCAAAGTAATGAACTTCCTCTCACTGGAGAGTCAGGTAGCCGCTAGAAAGAAGATTGGCAGGGGTGCAGTCAAGGGACTCTAGCATGAGGTCAGAGTTTGAATCAGGTGAACCTGAAGGTCCCTTGGCAAGATTTTGATTCTATGACTGTTTTGGTTACACCTTTCTTCTCTTTCATATTCAGTTTTACTGTGTTTCGTAAATACCTTTTAATATACAGAGGGCAGTACTTAGGCTTATGAGATAAGATGAACTCTGACAATCATTTTTAAAACAATAATCAGATGAAATTCCAAATAATTTGTTAGAGGGAAATAAACAAAATATAAGATTTTTTGAAAGCCATATTGTTTAAAACCTGTGGGAGTGAGCTTATATAGAGTGCAGTAGTAAGAAAGCAATATGACGTGTTTAAAGAGCTACAGGCAAATATTCTCCTTTGGTATAGGCGATTGGAGGATAGTATTGAGAACCAAGAGGTCAGAAATAGTGTTAAGTTACGGGGAAGCTTGAATTTCAGGTTCAGATGTTTGGTTTTTGGTGGACACCTCGTTTTTTTGATGGTTTTGTTGAACAGGGAGACACAAGAAAGCCTTTTATAGGAATTCAATTCCTGGGAGGACAGAGCTGCCTTTCATTGAAATGGAAACACATGGAGAGGAAAGGGTTTGGAGGGCATCAGTGGGAGAGGAGGTTGTCTTGTCCACTGGTGGCCCACACTGCAGAACTGGTACATGGAATAGAGGTCAGGAGTTGAGATCCCAATTTGGGAGTTATTTACACAGAAGATGAACCTGCAGTCATGAAATCTGATGAAATTTTCAAGGGAAAACTTACAGGGGGCAGTGTGGGGGAGAAAAGAGAGCTCTAAGCTGAACTGTAGACAGCAGCAAAATTTAGGGAAAAAGAAGAAAAAAGTAATCAGAGAAGACAATATCATAAGACTACTTAATGAACAAGAAGAAAAACCAAGAAAATATTTCTTGGAATCTGAAAAAAGAAAATATATATATAAAAAAAAAGTACTCGATTATCCTCTGGGAGCCTCTATAGATAAGAAATAAGAAAAATGTGAGATGGAAGTTTCCATGGGGATGTGAACCACCCCTTTGAGAGGTTTGGAACTGGGGTGGCCATATAATTTTGTAAATGTGAAAGAACCAACAGCAAAATGATGAATTAGTCAAAGTTTTGTTACTCAAAGCAACTTTTTATGATCTCTTTGTTCCCCTTCTGGGTGATAGCAATGCCCCTCTGTCTGCAGGTCCATGTTCAGGTCTTCCACATAGCAGGCAGTGCAGACTTCTCTCAAGGATAAAGACTTTATGTGAGACAAATTTGTAATTTTTGATCAAGCTCCATTGGAAGACAGTATTGTTGCTATTTTTCTTTCTTGGGGAGAAGTAGACAATCAGGGCATACTAATGTGGAACTTACAGTTCTCTCTGAAATACTGCTATGTGTGCTAAGTTAACCTTGTGCTAAGTTTGACTTTTGTTTAGTAATTCAGAAAGAGCAAATTCCCTGGTCACAATCAGTTTCATCATACATGCAGATAAGATCATTATCTGGGAGTACTTAAAAGTTTGTTTGTTTGTGGTTTGCTGTCTGGGGTTATGAAAATAAATAACCACAGTCCTTGGTTCAAATAGCTTATCTGTTACATGGCAGCAGCTACAGTACATGCTACTGGTAAATACAGTAATTCTAATATAAATGTGACCTCCACCATATGTATATTAAAGCATATTTTAAGGAACTGTATACTATGTTAGCATTATATGTATTTATATATGTACACACATACATAGATATATTTGTACATAGATACATACACATTCATATGTATTACCTTCTTTTATGACACTCTCCTCAGAGGGGTGCTATTATTGTTACTATACAGATGAACAAACTGAGTTTGTGAGAGATCTTATGAGTGCTCAAGCTCAGATGGATATATGAACTGAACTGAGAAATGGCTCTGGAGCAGTCTGATTTCGAACCTGATATTCTTCATCTCTGTATCATGCTGCACTTCCTAGGATATGGAGGTGTCGATACTGCCAAAGGACTTTGATATTGAGGTGTGCAAGTGATGGAGCTAAAGTGTAGTGTGGATGGTTTTGCTTCATCTGGGCAGACTGGCACCAGGTTTGCATCTACCAGGGCAGTGCCCCTCAACATGCATAGTTTTTTTTTTATGTTTCTGAATAAATTGCACAGGTACTCCATCTAATTTTCACCTTTAAAATTTCTTGCCATTAGCGTCCTTTAAAATAATATGCTGGCATTTTATTATAATATTCTGTGTCTTCAAGCATTTCATGTAATCTGGTATGCTTTGGAAGTTTAGAACTGTGAATTACCAGATAAAGCCTGTCACTAAGGGTGAACAAAGAGTTTCCACTGGGCTGGGCTTGGTGACTCATGCCTGCCATCCCAGCACTTTGTGAAGCCGAGGCGGGCAGGTCACAAGGTCAGGAGTTCGAGACCAGCCTGACCAACAGAGTGAAACTCCATCTCTACTAAAAATACAAAAAATTAGCCAGGTGTGGTGGCAGGCACCTGTAATACCAGCTACTTGGGAGTTTGAGCAGGAGAATTGCTTGAGCCCAGAAGGCAGAGGTTGCAGTGAACCGAGATCACGCCACTGACTCCACCATTCCAAGTAGAAGCCAAGAAACCTTTAACTCTTCATCAGTGAAGTTGCTGAGCCTCAATGAGAGGGTAGCTTTTACAAGCTTAGAAAATGTGTTTGAAGTCTGTATAGTATATGCTTCTGTTGTTAAGGTGTTTGAGGATGCTCTCATAGTTAAATGTGCAGAGTAATTCCCTGCCACATCATTTTCTCTGGTTGTCTTGGACTTCAAGTTGTGGGATTTCTTAGATTGTAGTATTTTTAATATGTATAGAAAATAACAATCTCAAAATGCAACAATAGGAATTGGCTTAGGAAACCATGTGGGAAGATGTCTTAAATGTTTTTTTTTTTTTTTAATTAAAAGGCTTGTCATATGAGAGTCAGCATCTTGTTAGTGAATAATACGGATAAAAGTGATCTTCAAAATGGAAAATTACATAGCCTAGGGTTGACTTCTGAATTTCAGAGTAATGAGTGATGTCTTTAGGGTGTGATGAGGAATAGTAAATGAAGTTGTTAAGAGAAGAGGTTCTGGGGCTAGACTCCTTGAGTTTGAATCCTGCTCTACCACCTCCGAGCTTTGTGACCTTTAGCGGTCACTTAATTCTCTTTAAGCCTTGGCTTTATTAACTGTTCAGTTAGGTTATTAGTAACATCTGCCTCACTGAGTTTCCTACGATATTGTAAGAACTTGAGAGAGAGAGAGAGAGAGAGAGAAAGAGAGAGAGAGAGAGAGAGAGAGAGAGATGAAAAAAATGTATATATGATTATGATACATATATCACATATATGATTATGAAATATATGTGATAATATATATTTATCAAGTTCCTACAATATCATAGGAATCCCAGTGAGGCATATGTCATATATATGTTTTATATATGTGTCATATTTTTTTTAAGAATGGAGACCTCATTGGAGAGCAAGATTTTAATGATAGTTGTGCCGTTGAGTAACTATGCAGATTTGGACAGGCTGCACTCCCTTTTTAACTCTCCTTCTAAATTGTAGGATTAGACAGTTACTATAAGCTCTCTAATTCTGTACCAATTAAAATTCTGTAATTCTATGAGTATTTTACCAATGGATACCAATTAAAACAAAACAAAACAAAACAAAACACTTGGATCATTCTGAAACTTGAATGATTGAAATGCTTCCCAAACTGTTTTATTTTCTAAATGTGAAAAGCAGACCCTTGAGTCAGTCTCGTGCCTAAAAGCCTTGCCACTTAGGGTGAATCTAGAAAACAGTTTTTATGTGCAGTTTACCTCTTAAGATGTCGATTGTTCCAGTATTAGCGACTCAACTTGTTAGAAGAGCCTGCTGCCGCAAGGATCTGTGCACGGAAGGAATAAAATGGAGTGGACAGCAAGCAAGGGAGTGGGATCCTTGGAGAGATACAGCAAGTGGAAAAGGACAAGTGTAACTGAGTGGAAAAAAAATTCTCCAGAGAGAGAGGAGAAAATTGTTGAAAGGAAAACATAAGAAACTAAGTTTATCTCAGGGATTTATTCCAAGTATTAAGTTCTAGAGAAGATGCTTTGCTACAATGCTGTTTCAGCCCATTCTTATGCTGTGCTGTGATGATGGTGATTATTCAAAATGAGAAATTGTAATATCTTGAAGAATCAAAAAAAAAGTTAAATGATTTTTATTGTTCCAGGAAATACAGTATATTCTTTGAAAAAGAATTTTAGGAGATAAGATTCCTATCTTTAACTTAAAGAAAAGATTATGAAACCCCTAATTTCCTGAGCATTCTTATTGATACTTTATCGTCTAAATAAAGCATGTGGAAGTTTTCATAATTAACTGGTTGTTTCAGTTGTGTTTTACCCAGATCAAAATTTGTAAGCCATGAGGCTGACAGTAGTTTTCCAACGCTCTCTTGTGAGGTTTTTAAAACTTTGCTAACCTTGTAAGAGATTTTAAAAATGACCAAAAGTACATAACAAAGCCAATCACCCGGTTGAAAAATGACTGAAATTCATTTCATCCATGATCATTTAATATAAATTATTAATTCTGTAGGTATATATGTATTTAGTGATTTAAAGAAGGAAAACTGATGAAAAATATTTTATTTATTTTTAAAATATATTTAAATATGAAAATCTCTGCTAAGGATGTAGAGAAATTTTAACCTCTTATTCATGTTATTATTACTTTTGTATATATTTCAACATAACTTGCAGATATACATGAATGGATTCTTAAACTGGGTAAAAGTGTAAAAGTGTTATAGAACTTTTATATAGGGTAAAAACTTTTTATACAAGTTTTATAAAACCATTTATATAGGGTATATAAATATAAGCCTAGAAAAATCTATTCTCTGCATTGTCTGCATTATCAGATATGTGCTTTTGGCAAATATATAAAATACACTTCCTGCTTTTCCTTTTGTTTAATAATTTTCATGTTACCTAGGTAAGTGCCTCTGCATTTTTCATATTAATGGCAAACTTAAATGGTATTTACTTGGTTACTTAGGACAAAGAGAGTACTTGGAAATAAGAAAATAACATAATGCCTTAAAAAATTCAATAAGCAAAGAAGAGAGAGAATCTGTAAGCAAATAAATAATAAATTCTACATTTTACAGTAAAATTCAGAAAAAAATTTCTATGTATTTTTAATAATAATGAACAGGTATATCAACGTCTTTGACTAAAGACCTATATTCTTTTTTAAAAAATGTATTTTTCCTCATGATCTCATTTAGTGAAATTGTTCTAAGAATCATAAAATGATAAGCAGTATTTAGGGATATATATTTTTATTAAATCGACATTCAGGTTTTTCTTGAGATAAAATTTTTTTACAATTATACATTTTAAATTAAATATTTTAAAATTGGAACATTATAAAGTTAATATTAATATTTTAATTACCATTGCAAAAAACAGCAAGAGTGAAATTGAAAAATAGATTTAGTTTCCAAGAATAATAACATTAAATTGTCCATAATTTTAGATTAGCCAAATCCAAAGCCAGTTGTGCAGTTCATTCACTTATTTCAACATGGTGCAAAAAAATCAAGTGTGTGAATTATCTGTCAAAAGAAAAAAATCAAAAAGTGGGAATTTCTCAATTTATATTCTCCTGGATGAAACATGAAGACTTAGAATACTCCGTTGTATCTAATTTGGTATACTTCACTAGTACTTGAAGTTCATCACACTAAATTCTTGTTGCTAAAGCTTATCTAAATGCTAAATGAAATGTATGAAATATCTTTCTGTTGAACAATAGTTACAGTTCCTACTGCATTTTCTTTTGGTTGAAAGACTGAAAGAGTGCTCAGAGAGAAGTCAGAAAGATCCAGTTCACATGCTAATACGTGATTTATTGTTCTTGATTTATTACTCTGTGAAATGTGAAAAAAAATCCTTCCCCAGATGATGTCACTGATTGTTTTGTTTCCAAAGTATTAGCGATAAGAAAAATACTACGTGCACTCAAAATTGTAAAACAAATACATACTTGAGAAAACAATGTCTAACAATGTGATGATCAATATAAACAAGATTTTCTATATACTGTAATTTTGAAGTAAAAAGATTTTTGACATGCTTTATTAATACAGTCTGAGTATTTGACATGAGTTGTAGCACATCACACAGAGCTATTCTAGATAATGTCTACTTGGTTGTAAATGTTCATAACAAAATATCCAGCCTTAAAGATTGTACAAATTAACTTGGCATTTGCTTACAACCATATTTTAGAGAAAACAGTGTGGATGAACATTTAATGGCTTCTGATTGCTAGGATTTAAGGGAGGGAAATTTCTTTTTTCTTTTTTTTTTTTTTAATTTTTTTTTATTGCATTTTAGGTTTTGGGGTACATGTGATGAACATGCAAGATTGTTGCATAGGTACACACTTGGCAGTGTGGTTTGCTGCTTTCCGTCCCCTCACCTGTATCTGTCATTTCTCCCCATGCTATCTTTTCCCACCTCCCCACCCCCCCGCCCCTCCCCCATTTCCCCCCAACGGACCCCAGTGTGTAGTGCTCCCCTCCCTGTGTCCATGTGTTCTCATTGTTCAACACCCACCTGTGAGTGAGAATATACGGTGTTTGATTTTCTGCTCTTGTGTCAGTTTGCTGAGAATGATGGTTTCCAGGTTCATCCATGTCCCTACAAAGGACGTGAACTCTTCGTTTTTGATGGCTGCGTAATATTCCATGGTGTATATATACCACATTTTCCCTATCCAGTCTATCATCATTGGGCATTTGGGTTGGTTCCAGGTCTTTGCTATTGTAAACAGTGCTGCAATGAACATTCATGTGCACGTGTCCTTGTAGTAGAATGATTTATAATCCTTTGGATATATACCCAGTAATGGGATTGCTGGGTCAAATGGGATTTCTATTTTTAGGTCCTTGAGGAATTGCCACACTGTCTTCCACAATGGTTGAATTAATTTACATTCCCACCAACAGTGTAAAAGTGTTGCTATTTCTCCACATCCTCTCCAGCATCTGTTGTTTCCCGATTTTTTAATGATCACCATTCTAATTGGTGTGAGATGGTATCTCAATGTGGTTTTGATTTGCATTTCTCTGATGACCAGTGATGATGAGCATTTTTTCATATGTTTGTTGGCCTCCTGTATGTCTTCTTTTGTAAAGTATCTGTTCATATCCTTTGCCCATTTTTGAATGGGCTTGTTTGTTTTTTTCTTGTAGATCTGCTTTAGTTCTTTGTAAATTCTGGATATCAGCCCCTTGTCAGATGGGTAGGCTGCAAAAATTTTTTCCCATTCTGTTGGTTGCCGATTCACTCTACTGACTGTTTCTTTTGCCGTGCAGAAGCTGTGGAGTTTGATTAGGTCCCATTTGTCTATTTTGGCTTTTGTTGCCATTGCTTTTGGCGTTTTGGTCATGAAGTCCTTGCCTACGCCTATGTCCTGAATGGTTTTGCCTAGATTTTCTTCTAAGGTTTTTATGGTATTAGGTCTGATGTTTAAGTCTTTAATCCATCTGGAGTTAATTTTGGTGTAAGGTGTCAGGAAGGGGTCCTGTTTCTGCTTTCTGCACATGGCTAGCCAGTTTTCCCAACACCATTTATTAAACAGGGAATCCTTTCCCCATTGCTTGTTTTTGTCAGGTTTGTCGAAGATCAGATGGTTGTGGGTATGTTGTATTTCCTCTGAGACCTCTGTTCTGTTCCATTGGTCTATATCTCTGTTTTGGTACCAGTACCATGCTGTTTTGATTACTGTAGCCTTGTAGTATAGTTTGAAGTCCGGTAGTGTGATGCCTCCTGCTTTGTTCTTTTTGCTTAGAATTGACTTGGCTATGCGGGCTCTCTTTTGGTTCCATATGAAGTTTAATGTGTTTTTTTCCAGTTCTGTGAAGAAGGTCATTGGTAGCTTGATGGGAATAGCATTGAATCTGTAAATTACTTTGGGCAGTATGGCCATTTTCACGATGTTGATTCTTCCTAACCATGAACATGGAATGTTTCTCCATCTGTTTGTATCCTCTCTCATTTCGTTGAGCAATGGCTTGTAGTTCTCCTTGAAGAGGTCCTTTACGTTCCTTGTTAGTTGTATTCCTAGGTACTTTATTCTCTTTGTAGCAATTGTGAATGGCAGTTCGTTCTTGATTTGGCTCTCTTGAAGTCTATTACTGGTGTATAGGAATGCTTGTGATTTTTGCACGTTGATTTTGTATCCTGAGCCTTTGCTGAAGTCGTTTATCAGTTTCAGGAGATTTTGGGCTGAGATGATGGGGTCTTCCAGATATACAATCATGTCATCTGCAAATAGAGACAATTTGATTTCCTCCTTTCCAATTTGGATACCCTTTATTTCTTTTTGTTGCCTGATTGCTCTGGCTAGAACTTCCAGTACTATATTGAATAGGAGTGGTGAGAGAGGGCAGCCTTGTCTAGTGCCAGATTTCAAAGGGAATGCTTCCAGTTTTTGCCCATTCAGTATGATATTGGCTGTTGGTTTGTCGTAAATAGCTTTTATTGTTTTGAGATACGTTCCGTCAATACCTAGTTTATTGAGGGTTTTTAGCATAAAGGGTTGTTGAATTTTGTCAAAAGCCTTCTCTGCATCAATTGAGATAATCATGTGGTTTTTGTCTTTGGTTCTGTTTATGTGGTGAATTACGTTTATGGACTTGCGTATGTTGAACCAGCCTTGCATCCCCGGGATGAATCCTACTTGATCATGGTGGATGAGCTTTTTGATATGCTGTTGCAATCGGTTTGCCAGTATTTTATTGAAGATTTTTGCATCTATGTTCATCATGGATATTGGCCCGAAATTCTCTTTTCTTGTTGAGTCTCTGCCGGGTTTTGGTATCAGGATGATGTTTGTCTCGTAAAATGATTTGGGAAGAATTCCCTCTTTTTGGATTGTCTGGAATAGTTTCAGAAGGAATGGTATCAGCTCCTCTTTGTATGTCTGGTAGAATTCAGCTGTGAACCCATCTGGACCTGGGCTTTTTTTGGGTGGTAGTCTCCTTATTGCTGCCTCGACTTCAGACCATGTTATTGGTCTATTCAGGGTTTCGGCTTCTTCCAGGTTTAGGCTTGGGAGGATGCAGGTGTCCAGGAATTTATCCATTTCTTCCAGGTTTACTAGTTTATGTGCATAGAGTTGTTTGTAATAATCTCTGATGATGGTTTGGATTTCTGTGGAATCTGTGGTGATATCCCCTTTATCGTTTTTTATTGCATCAATTTGGTTATTCTCTCTTTTCTTTTTTATTAATCTGGCTAGTGGTCTGTCTATTTTGTTGATCTTTTCGAAAAACCAGCTCCTGGATTTATTGATTTTTTGAAGAGTTTTTTGTGTCTCTATTTCCTTCAGTTCTGCTCTGATCTTAGTTATTTCCTGTCTTCTGCTAGGTTTTGAGTTTTTTTGATCTTGCTCCTCTAGCTCTTTCAATTTTGATGACAGGATGTCAATTTTAGATCTCTCCTTTCTTCTCATGTGGGCACTCATTGCTATATATTTTCCTCTGGAGACTGCTTTAAATGTGTCCCAGAGATTCTGGTATGTTGTGTTTTCGTTCTCATTGGTTTCTAAGAACATCTTTATTTCTGCCTTCATTTCATTGTTTATCCAGTCAACATTCAAGAGCAAGTTGGTCAGTTTCCATGAAGCTGTGCGGTTCTGAGTTAGTTTCTGCATTCTGAGTTCTAACTCGTTTGCACTGTGGTCTGAGAGACTGTTTGTTATGATTTCCGTTCTTTTGCATTTGCTGAGGAGTGATTTATTGCCAATTATGTGGTCAATTTTAGAGTAGGTGTGATGTGGTGCTGAGAAGAATGTATATTCTGTGGATTTGGGGTGGAGAGTTCTGTAAATGTCTATTAGGTTTGCTTGTTCCAGGTCTGAGTTCAGGTCCTGGATATCCTTGTTGATTTTCTGTCTGGATGATCTGTCTAATATTGACAATGGGGTGTTAAAGTCTCCCACTATTATTGTGTGGGAGTCTAAGTCTCTTTGTAAGTCATTAAGAACTTGCCTTATGTATCTGGGTGCTCCTGTTTGGGTGCGTATATATTTAGGATCATTAGCTCTTCTTGTTGCAGTGATCCTTTTACCATTATGTAATGTCCTTCTTTGTCTCTTTTGATCTTTGTTGCTTTAAAGTCTATTTTATCAGAGATGAGAATTGCAACTCCTGCCTTTTTTTGCACTCCATTTGCTTGGTAGATCTTCCTCCATCCCTTTATTTTGAGCCTTTGTGTATCCTTGCATGTAAGATGGGTTTCCTGGATACAGCACACTGATGGGTTTTGGCTTTTTATCCAATTTGCCAGTCTGTGTCTTTTGATTGGGGCATTTAGTCCATTGACATTTATGGATAGTATTGTTATGTGTGAATTTGATACTGTCATTTTGATGCTACTTGGCTGTTTTGTTGGTTAGTTGATGCAGATTCTTGATTGTGTTGATGCTCTTTTACCATTTGGTGTGTTTTTGGAGTGGCTGGTACTGGTTGTTCCTTTATATGTGTAGAGCCTCTTTCAGGAGTTCTTGTAGAGCAGGTTTGGTGGTGATGAAATCTCTGAGTGCTTGCTTGTTCACAAAGGATTTTATTTTTCCTTCACTTATGAAGCTTAGTTTGGCTGGATAGGAGATTCTGGGTTGAAAGTTCTTTTCTTTAAGGATGTTGAATATTGGCCCCCAATCTCCTCTGGCTTGTAGGGTTTCTGCTGAGAGATCTGCTGTGAGTCTAATGGGCTTCCCTTTGTGGGTAACCCGACCTTTCTCTCTGGCTGCCCTTAGCATTTTCTCTTTCGTTTCAACCCTGGTGAATCTGACGATTATGTGCCTTGGGGTTGCTCTTCTTGAGAAATATCTTTGTGGTGTTCTCTGTATTTCCTGGGTTTGAATATTGGTCTGCCTTGCTAGGTTGGGGAAGTTTTCCTGGATAATATCCTGAAGAGTATTTTCCAGCTTGGATTCATTCTCTTCATCACATTCAGGTACACCTATCAGACGTAGATTAGGTCTTTTCACATAGTCCCACATTTCTTGAAGATTTTGTTCATTCCTTTTTGTGCTTTTTTCTCTGTTCTTGCCTTCTCTTTTTATTTCATTGAGTTGATCTTTGACCTCTGATATCCTTTCTTCTGCTTGGTCAATTCGGCTGTTGAAGCTTGTGCATGCTTCACGAAGTTCTCGTGTTGCGTTTTTCAGCTCCATCAATTCAGTTATACTCCTCTCTATGCTGTCCATTCTCATCAGCAGTTCGTCCAATCTTTTTTCAAGGTTCCTATTTTCTTTGCGATGGGTTAGAACATGTTCTTTTAGCTCATTGTAGTTTCTTACTACCCACTTTCTGAAGTCTGATTCTGTCATTTCATCACCCTCCTTCTCCATCCGGTCTGGTTCCCTTGCTGGTGAGGAGTTGTGATCCCTTTTAGGAGGAGAGGTGTTCTGGTTTCGGGAGTTTTCATCCTTTTTGCGCTGGTTTCTTCCCATTTTTGTGGGTTTATCCACCTGTTGTCTGTCTCTGTCCCAGGGAGTTGGAGCTTTATGAGTTTCCGTTGCACTACTGCCTTTTTTGATTTTTCTTTCAGGTCTGACCCGCCCAGCTAGCAGCAGGCCTAGCCACTGCCTGCCCCCAGGGGCTTTGTTGAGCTGCTGTGGGCTCCGCCCAGCTGCCCTGAGCTCTTCCCTGTAGTCCTTTTTATATGGGCGTAGTTAGAACTGTCTCCGCAACCCGCCTGTGTTATGGCGGACTCTCTCTGTTGTGGCAGGTTGCCTCGGCAACGGCAGCCTGCCTCCATAGCGGTGGAGAGTCTCAGTAATGGCGGAAGCCCCTCCCCCACGGAGCCGGACCGTCCCGGTTCAGCTGTGCTTGGTTTGGAGGGCTCAACCCAGAGGGTTTCCAATTACTGTTTTTGTTTTCGTTGTTGTTGGGGGTGGAGGGGTGTGACCAACCAAGCCTGATCACCTGGCTCCCTGACTCAAAGTCTTTTATTTTAAGTTGAACGACCCCGTGTTCCGGTCTCTAGTTGAGAAGGCGCAGGGATCTCCCGTGCTGCGACTCACGGAGTCGGCTCAAACTGTGGCGCCGGCTCCTGGCAGATTTTTTGCCTAGGAATCTCCTGGCCTGACTCGCTATTTCAGATGAATGGGCAACTCTGCCGTCTCAGGGCTCTGCTCACCAGCTAAGAGGGCTCCCAGACCAGTGGCTTTTGTACGGAGAACCGCAGCAACAGGGCGTGGTCACAGCAGTGGCGCTGGCGGAATCAGCCCCACAGGGGCCAAAACAGCCGCACCGGCTGGGGCTGCGACGCTGGCGACCCCTCTGCCTGGGTATCTCCTGGTCTGTGGGCAATAAGAGTTCGTCTGGAAATGCGGCGTCCACTCACCCTCTGCACTTTCACTGGGAGCTGAAGTCCTGAGCTGTTCTTAGGCGGCCATCTTCCCAGCATCAAGAAGGGAGGGAAATTTCTAAGACCAGGCAATACAACTTTCATAGTTATCTCATTAAATGATGTTTTTTTTTTCTTAAGAAATTTGATATCATGTGATATATTAACATGTACTGCTTCCTCCAAAAAAATTTTCATAAAATAGCTGGCTTCCTTAAAACTGTGAGGAAAAGCCTTCTGCTTCTATTCTATTGGAGGCAATAATTGGTAGGTAAGAGTACATGGAAAGAATGTGTAGAGGAAATACACAGACACATACAGCTTTTAACATTTCTAACATACTGATATTCAGTATGAGTCTACAATTGTGGCTGTCAAGTTGTTTTGTAATAAAATAGATGACTACAGGAATATTTGAAAAATCTCCTCAAATGTTGGGAATATTAGGAAATAAACAGAGTCTACTGCCACTTCAAATACAGAATAATTCTAAGTACCTGAGACTATAAAATAGGATGAGAGGAATGGGACATTAGGAAAATTAAGATTCTAGCCAGCCCAATAAAGGTCAGAATTGTGGGTCATTTAGTAATTGGATTGTAAAATATTGTTGACTGTGAAAGTCAAAAGAGATGCGAGGAATATTTATTTTGTATTTTAAAGTTTTACATAACTAAAACATTTTCTACAGAGTAGTAAGAGAGTAAAGAAATATATGCTACAGATTCATTGATGAATTAATAACTTTTTTGATACAGACATGTAATTGTCTCTAATCTTTCTTTAGTTTTCAAGTAGGAAATAGCCTAGGGGAAAAGTATAAGTAACTTGAAAAACATATTATAATATCTTTGGCAGTCATAGTGAAGGCTGTTCTGCTTATACTTGTTGGCTGATCACTATAAACATTGTCTACATGATGAAAATAGTAACCCAAAGTTTGTAAATATAAAATTAAACACTATATTAAACCTCTTACTTTTTTTGTTTAGAAGTTCTTTTCACATCATGATCAACAGTGTTTGAATTCAAAATAGTCTTTCTGGTTTACATGTCAGTGAAATACATGAATTTTTAGTGGGTGTTTCTGACATTGCAAAAGGGAGAGGAACAGAATATCATAAATATTAGATTCCTCCTCCCCCTAACAGCATGGAATGAATATACCCTCCAAGATATTTTTTATGACTCGTGTAAATTTATGATCAAATAATTTCATTAACTAAAAATATATTTTTCCAGTGACAGCATGGCTATTTGCCTGAAGCAAAAGTATAACTAGTTGAAAAGGAAAGTTTTGTTTCCTTTATTACATGGTTAAATTGGACTATTTCAGTAATCAAACTTTTACTACCTAGACTTTAATTTGTGGCAAAATTCGTTTCTTGTAATCCATTAAATTAGTTTGTTATTATGTTTTAGATTTGTGTTAACACAAAAAATATAAACTTATTCTTAGGAAAATACATTAGTAGATGACTTTGATTTGAGAGTTTGCATTTTTAAGGGTTGTTTGAGGTCTCTTCCTTATGTTCACTTTAGTAAACTCACTTTAGTTCCTGTGGAGGTAAATCCCCACTGTGTCTTCAGTGGTGGGTTAGGCTAGTGGGCTGCCTTTAGGAAGACTGATAAAACCTACCTGAGAGACCTTATTGAAGATATTCCTTACCTCATACATTGGTCTAAGCATTAGTCTTGGAGGCTCAGAGACTTGAGTTTGAACCCACCATAAGAGTAGATCCTTCTCTTAAAAATAGATTCATCCACAATGGTTGAATTAATTTACACTCCCACAAACAGTGTAAAAGCATTCCTATCTCTCCACATTCTCTCCAGCATCTGTTGTTTCCGGGCTTTTTAATGATTCACCATTCTAACTGGTGTGAGATGGTATCTCATTGTGGTTTTGATTTGCATTTCTCTAATGACCAATGATGATGAGGTTTTTTTCATATGTTTGTTGGCCACATAAATGTCTTCTTTTGAAAAGTGATTATTTATATCCTTTGCCCACGTTTTGATTGGCTTGTTTTTTTCTTGTAAATTTGTCTGAGTATATAGCCAAAGTATTACAAATCATTCTACTATAAAGACACATGCACATGTATGTTATTGCAGCACTATTCACAATAGCAAACACTTGGAACCAACCCAAATGCCCATCAATGATAGACATGATAAAGCAAATGTAGCACATATACACCATGGATACTATGCAGCCATAAAAAAGGGTATGTTCATATCCTTTGCAGGGACATGGAAACCATCATTCTCAGCAAACTGACACAAGAACAGAAAACCAAACACCACATGTTCTCACTTATAAGTGGGAGTGGAACAGTGAGAACACATGGACACAGGGAGGAGAACATCATACAGCAGGGTCTGTTGAGGTGGGGAGTTAGGGGAGGGATACCATTAGGAGAAATACCTAATGTAGATGATGAGTTGATGGGTGCAGCAAATAGCCATGGCTCGTGTATACCTATTTAACAAACTTGCATGTTCTGCACAGGTATCCCAGAACTTAATCTATATATATATGCCATTTTTTAGTCAAATAAAAAAAAATAGATTGACCTAAATTAATATAATTTACTTATCTATATATGGAGGTATTTATGAATTCCTAGGGATAGGGACAGGCACTATACTAGGCTTTGAATATACAGTAGTAAATAAGTCATTGCCATTGTCCAAGAGGGAAGAGAGATGTTGAACAAGTGAAGTTTACTTACAGTCAGAGCTGATATTCAGCCGATTTTAGTTGTCTGCTGTTCATGCCAGCATCTACTCTGATCGATCAGAGCCCTAAATGTTACCATAGATTTTATATCACTGTATTGGGACCATCTCTCTACTTGGGAAACCAATTTTAATGTCAATTTGTTGATATATAATGAGTAATATTTCAGAGGAACCAGAAGAGTAGATGGCCCACCTATGTAGAAAACCAAACTTGTGAACTGGAAGACTGAGACGAATCCAGTGTTTAATCTTATCAAACCAAATGTATATGTTTGGTTTGAGGTTTATGTATATGTCTGATGGGAGGTTTATGAGGTTTATGTATATGTCTGATGGGAGGCTTGATCTTATCAGTGGCATAGGGATTCTGGATCATTTGCTGGGATTTTCTACCTGGCCCAATACAGTACTTGGGTGGATGTTACTATTGAGCTCTTCTTCGACTTTCCTTTTACTATACTCATTTGTATGTCTCTACATTCAGTCTGATAACAGTCAAGCCTTATTCTTCTCAGATTCTGTTTGTCTAAGAAGACTGTGTCTTTTTGTATCAATGCAAAAGGGTTAATATTTAACCCTTTAAAGAACAGCCTGATTTCTAAGTTCTCAAAAAATACTTCATCATAGCTCCCAAGGACTGACAAGGGTTTCTATTTGAATAAAGTAGGTAAATATTCTTTGGATTTCTATGTTAGTTTTTTTTATATTCTGGACCAAAGTACCATGTTTTTTCTGGCCAACAGATTTAAAATCTAAACATAAAGGTTTATTTTTCATAAATATGTTTTGAATTTGACCTTCACAGGGAACATTTTAAGTATCATAATCAATGAGGTTTCAGGTACCTCTTTACAGAGAGCTACTGTGATTATGTTTTTGTGGTTGGATTTTTCTGAACCCATTAGCTACATGGTAATGGGGTGGTAGAATTAAGGTTTTGAGAATCATCATACCACCCGCTTACCAGAAGTTCAATAAAAAACAAACATGAGTGATAGGTTTATGTTCCAGTACAGTATATTTCTAAAATGGTGTTTGTTAATCCCTCCAGAGAATACATCAAAGGGAATATGAAATGCCATCTTTGATCAACTGAGCCCTCTTAAAATTGCACTGAGCATCAAATGTTAAAAGATCTGATGGAAGAGGCAACATTTATATTTAGGCATGAGATAGGTCATTTATCCACAGGGAATAATATGTATATTTATATTGGTAAAACTAGGGTAACAGGAAAATGTTGTTTTCTAATTTCCTACATTATTTAAAAGTACCCCTCCTCTGTTCATTCCTGACATCATTTGGAAATAACTGCTGCTTCAGTGTGAATACAGAGTGGACTTCAGTAACCAACTTCTTCTATGTGCTTCAAAAATATTCTTGAGTCATGAGCAATATTTGAACATGAGGAGTGGGTTTTTTTGAGATATTTAGACTTCATAGAAAAGAAATAACTTGTTTACTAAAATTTATGTTAAGTCTTAATGGGAATATAGGAAATTTCATTTATCAGCAATCTACTTTGATTGGTATTCTGCAATGAATTAATGAATTTCTACTTCTTTAGATTTATCTAGAAAGTTCTGCATTCCAAATGTGTTGAGAAAGCCTGGTGATCTTTAAATTCGTCATCTTTAGTTTTCTGAATTGATTGTTATTTGCTAAAAATATAATTATTAATTTCAGTACAAGTGTATTTTTTCTTGGTCTTATGAGACTACCAGCACAGTTGGGCCTAAAGAGGGTTCTAAACCTTCTGTCAAAGTTACAATGCCATCACATTTTAAAGCCTTAAGGCTGAGATATTAAATAAATAAATCAATCTAGTTAGATAGTGACTAGAACCAAAACTTACATCTTCTTTTACTCATTTCAGTGCTGTTTTCACTGTATCACTGCAGTTTGAATAGAGTTTTCTTTTTGAGCATCCTCAATGCCTCTTGTTTCAATCCAACATAGGACAATGAAACAACCAGATGTTGCAGGTCAGGCTCCTGGAACCAGACTCTGAGATAGAGATTAGAATGCAGGGTTTTTTTCAGGGACTAATCTTGGACCAACACTTCTGTGGTAAGTGAAGGAAGAATGGGGCAGAGAAAGAAGTTGGCCTGTGGCACAGTCCCAACAGCGACCTCAGCAGATACTGCAGGGCCCCATGTAGCTGGAATGCCCTACATAGTTGCTTAAACTGGCACAAGGGGACTGGGCATTATCCCCCACTTTGATCGATCACTGAATGAAAGCTACCTGAGAAGGGGTCATGACTGGGTGAGGTGTATCTCTTCTGTCTTCCAGTATTCTGAGGGAAACTCAACAGGGTACTGTCATTGGCTGTCAGCCTCAGCAGCTGAGAGAATGAGTACAGTCTTGAAGGGGGACCCAGCCAGAGCTCCACGGCATCTACTACACCACCATTATTGAATGACTACATGATGTCAGCTATTGCATAAGTCACTCTATGTAGAGTTTCACTAATCCATACAGTAACCACAAAAAAAGGATGCTGATGTCTTCCCTCTTCTAAGAAGAAATTAAGATTTAGAGAGGTCATATAACTTGTCCAAGATTACATAGAAATGGCAAGTCTGTCTGACTAAAGAGCTCATTTTTTTTAAATAAAGCTGCTCCTTTAGGTAGCATAGATGGTGGAGGGTGGATTATCTAAACTCTGTGGTTCCTCAAAATCCTTTGATTCTGGAGAAAATTTAAATATTGTATTAATAACTGCTGTTACCACCAATGCTACCAGCTAGGGATAGAGTTACTACTGAGTGATGATTAAACCAAGTTAAATCAGATCCCTGACTTTGAGAAGCTTACAGACTAGATAGCATAAGCAAGGTAATTTTTAAAAATCATACACAGAAATCTCAGTTTTTTCATCAACAAAATAACACCACCTACTTTGTAAGGTGGTTGTAAGTATTTATATATGGAATGATAATAGCACATGGCTTAAGACATCTTAGGCACTTGAAATTTTACCTTCTATGTTTATATTTGGTACAAGCATAGAGATATTAGAGAATATTTGCATTGATCATAGTTGGGAAACAGAAATAATTTTCATTTTGATTTTAATTAGTGGTATTCCTTTGGGTAAGTCAATTGGCATCTCTGGCCCTTGGCTTTTACATTTTAAAAATGAGGTGCACAAGGTAGATGAATTATAAGATTTATACCAGCAATAATATTCTAAATGCTACTGACAATAGAGATTCAGGTGATTTACGATGAAACAACTCATAAACTCAACAACTGGTATTAATATATGATGCACCTGTGCAAGGAAGTTTATAGCACATTGCTATGGCATCCTGTCTTCCCTGAAGAAATCCATTTTCTCATTAATATTTATAATGTGTGCCTTATGCAGAGTATGTGCAGAATAAATATAAAGTGACTAGAGTGAGACAGGGGTATTATATGAAATCAAATTTAATCTCATCCTCAAGTGGAATTCAGTTTAACTTTTTTATGATCAGTGGGAGGAAGGAGCAAGCCAACTGGTCAGTTCTTCTACCACAGAAAAATCTTGATTATTAAAAAACAATTATCTTGTATGGTTATACCGCCCAAAAGCAATTTATAGATTCAAAGATATTCCTATTGAACTACCAACATCATTTTTTTTTCACAAAATTAGAAAAAAACTTTTCTAAACTTCATATGGAATCAAATAAAAGGCTGAACTAAAGCAATCCTAAGCAAAAAGAACAAAGTTAGGGCATCACTCTACCAGACTTCAAACTGTACTACAAGGCTACAGTAACTAAAACAGCATGGTACTGCACTAAAACAGACAGACTAAGGAAACAGGACAGAGAACCCTGAAATAAAGTCACACACCTGCAACTACCTGATCTTTGACAAAACTGACAAAAATAAGCAATGGAGAAAGGACTCCCCATTCAATAAATGTTGCTGGTATAACTGGCTGCCCTTATGCAGAAGATTGAAACTGGACCCCTTCCTTAGAAAAATCAACATAAGATAGATTAAAGATTAAATGCAAAACCCTAAATTATAAAAACCTTGGAAGACAACCTAGGAAATACCATTCTGGTCATTGGCCTTGGCAAAAACTTTATGACCAATTCCCAAAAACAACTGTAGTGAAAACAAAAATTCACAAGTGGGACCTGATTAAAGAGCTTCTGCACAGCAAATTAAACTATCAACAGAATAAACAGACAGCCTACAGAAGGGAAAAATATTCGCTATGCATCCAACAAAGGTCAGATATCCAGAATCTGAAAGGAACTTGAACAGATTAGCAAGGAAAAAACAACCCCATTAAAAGTGGGCAAAAAACATGAACAGACACTAATCAAAAGATGCCATACATGTAGCCAACAAATATATGAAAAAAAAAATGCTCATCACCAATCATTAGAGAAATGCAAGCAAAACTACAATGAAATACCATCTCATACCAGTCCTAATGGCCATTATTAGGAAGTCAAAAAACATCAGGTGCTAGTGAGGTTGCAGAGAAAAGGGAACACTTACATACTGCTGTCAGAAGTGTAAATTAGTATAGCCACTATGGAAAGCAGTGTGGAGATTTTTTAGAGAACTCAAAACAGAACTACCATTTGACCCAGCAACCCCATTATTGGATATGGACCCAAAGGAAAATAAATAATTTTACCAAAAAGACACTTGCATGTGTACGTTCACTGCAGCACTGTTCACAATAGCAAAGACATGGAGTCAACCACTATGTCCATTAATGGTGGACTAGATAAACAAAATGTGGTCCATGTACACCATGGAATACTATGCAGCCATAAAAAACTGAAATCATTTCCTTTGCAGCAACATGGATGCAGCTGGAGGCCATTATCCTAAGTGAACTAGCATAGGTACAGAAAACCAAAAATAACACATGTTCTCACTTATAAGTGGGAGCTTGAATTGAACACATATGGACATAAAGACAGGAACAGTAGACACTGGGGACTGCTTGAGGAGGGAGGATGGAAAAAGGGTATGGGTCCAAAGGCTGCCTCTTGAGTACTATGCTCCCTGTGTTGGTGACTATTTGTACCCCAAGCCTCAGCAGCACACACTTTTTCCATGTAACAAACCATGTATACCCTCTGATCCTAAAATAAAAGTGGAAAAAAAATCTTATATCACTAACGTATGTATTTGCATAAGTATATATGTTGATATTGTATATATTTTGAAATACACATGTCAAGTGGACATGCTGTCTGACCCCAGGGAAATTGCATGTACATGTGCATCCAAAAAGCATATACATTATGTATATGCATGTAATAGTTCTCTCTCTTATTTGCTTTTAAAAAAACTTGTCTCTTATGAATTCAGAGTGCTTAAGAAAATAATATCTGACAAGGAAAGCGAGCAAATAAAATTAGATGAAGAGTGCCAAGGAAAGCAATCCTAATTTTCAGAGGGCATGCCATGAGGTCGTCAGATCTTCTCCCTCTCCTGTCTCTCCCCACCACAAATGAACCCAAGCCTCTTCCTGTGTGAGATGAAGGAAATCTATAACTTTGTGTATTGGCATTACACAGTGTCACAGTATGAACTCAAGATAAGTGGATCATCTTGGAGATACACACTTGCTGTTTTTCTTTTCTCTCTACTTCCATTTTTATTGGATAATCCCCAAAGAATCAAAGAGGAAACAGCTAAAGGTTCCCACCCAAGCTAAAGGCTCTCACCCAAGCTGTTTATTTAAAATAAAATAAATTTGATTTTACTTCTTTGTATTCTTTATCACCAATTGTCACAGAAGGTCTAGAGGAAAAGGTGACAGTTTAATCTGCTATGATGCTATTTTAATTATGTTTAACAAGATGCACTCATCTTGCAATGGTTTAATCATGATTGATATCAAACATTCTTAGTGTGGAATGTCTCCCTCCCAGCCTTTCCCTAAAATCTTGCATCAAATCAATTGAGACTTGACATTATCTTTTCTTTTTAAAACGTTTCTTTTCTGATTTTTAAAATCCAACAAAGACAGCAAAAGGATTACTGTGTTAATATTACTTCTTGGATGTTGTATCAAGTGGGCTAGAATTTGATATACTTTTTTTTTTTAGATGCCTATTTCTCAGATACAACCCCTTCTGCTTCTTTTGTTATTTACTTCCATATAGATTATAAATGTTTTAATGGCACCATTTCTAGATTATCCTATAAAATTTATTTGTTGTCTTCTTATTATAGCAGGTAAGGATTTGACTATCATTTTTTTTCTTTTTTTTTTTTGAGGGCTACATATATGGCAAACCATTAACATATGAAAATGAGGGCTATATATATGGCAAATCATTAACATATGGAAATGAGGGCTACATATAGCTAGAGCTTCCAGTTTTTTTCAAAAGAAACTAGGTATCTATATATTTTTTTTAATAAGAAAAAGAATAAAGAAGAGGAAGAAAGAGAAACAGGAAGAGGGAGAGAGGATGGGGGTATTGCTTTATTGCCCGGGCTAGAATGCAATCTAAATATGGGTATGCGTATAATTGTCCTTAATAATGGAGATATAAAAGAAAATGAGGGAAGAGAATAACAAACAAGGAGCCAACCAGCATTTCGTTTAAACTTCTAAGTTGATATGATGTGGTACTGATCTACGTATGCCTGTATTGGGTGCGTATATATTTAGGATCTTTACCTCTTCTTGTTGTTGCATTGATCCTTTTATCATATAATGTCCTTCTTTGCTTCTTTTGATCTTTGTTGCTTAATTGTAACTTCTGCTTTTTATTTATTTATTTTAGCTCTCTGTTTGGTTGGTAAATCCTTCTCCATCCCTTGTTTTGAGTCTTTGTGTATCCTTGAATGTGAGATGGGTCTGGATGCAGCATACTGATGGGTTTTAGTTTTTTATTCAAATTGCCTGTCTGTCTTTGGATTGGGGGATTTAGTCAATTTAAATTTAGAATTAATAATAATATATGTGAGTTTAATACTGCCATTTAATATTAGCTGGCTATTTTGCCCATTAGTTGATGTAAATTCTTCATTATATTGATGCTCTTTTTGGTATTATTTAGAAAGGCTGATACCGTTTGTTCCTTTCTATGTGTAGTGGTTCTTTCAGAAGCTCTTGCGAAGCAGGCCTGGTGGTGATGAAATCTCTTGAGTGCTTGCTTATTCACAAAAAACTTTATTTTTCCTTCACTTGTGAAACTTAGTTTGGCTGGATGTGAAATTCTGGGTTGAAAGTTCTTTTCTTTAAGGATGTTGAATCTTGGTCCCCATTCTCTTCTGGCTTGTAGAGTTTCTGCTGAGAGATCTGCTGTAAGTCTGATAGGCTTCCCTTTGTGAGTAACCTGACCTTTCTCTCTGGCTGCCCTCAGTATTTTCTCCTTTATTTCAACCCAGGTGAATCTGACGATTATGTGCCTTGGAGTTGCTCTTCTTGAGGAATAACTCTGTGGTGTTCTCTGTATTACCTGGAGTTGAATATTAACCTGCCTTACTAGGTTGGGAAAATTTTCCTGAATAATGTCCTGAAGCGTATTTTCCAGCTTGGATTCATTCTCTTCATCACATTCAGGTACACCTATCAAGCGTAGATTAGGTCTTTTCACATAGTCCCATATTTCTTGGAGACTTTGCTCGTTCCTTTTTATTCTTTTTTCTCGAATCTTGTCTTCTTGTTTCATTTCATTGAGTTGGTCTTCGACCTCTGATATCCTTTCTTCTGCTTGATCAATTCGGCTGTTAAAACTTGTGCATACTTCACTAAGTTCTCGTATTGTGTTTTTCAGCTCCATCAATTCACTTATATTCCTCTCTAAATTGTGTATTCTTGTTAACATTTTGTCAAATCTTTTTTCAAAGTTCTTAGTTTCTTTGGATTGGTTTAAAACAAGTTCTTTTAATTCACAGAAGTTTCTCATTATCCACATTTTGAAGCCTGCTTCTGTAATTGGAACACACTCGTTCTCCATCAAGCCTTGTTCCGTTGCGGATGAGGAACTGTGATCCCCCGCTGAGGGAGAGGCGTTCTGGTCTTGGGTATTCTCAGCCTTTTTTGGCTGTTTTCTTCCCTTCGTTATAAATTTATCCATCTGTGGTCTTTGTATTTGCCGTTTTTGTAATTGGTTTTCTGAGTGGACGTCCGACTTACTGATTCTCAGCGCCGAAATCTGAGCAACCCACTGCACCGACTAAATCAGCGGCGTAAAGATTGATGGTGCTTTTCTGACTCTGCACCAAGAACCGATGCTCCAAGGTGCCAGCAAACCCGCCTCGCCAGTCACAAGAGTCGTGCTGGCGACCCGTGGGGCTCCTTCGCTGGGAATCTCCTGGTGCGTGAGCAACAAGAATTCATGTGAAGGTATGGCGTCCTCTCATTCTTTGCGCTTTCACTGGGAGCTACAGTCTCGAGCTGCTAGTGATCAGCCATCTTGGATCTCTCTCCTGATGTACTTTTTAAATTAAAATTTTATTAACATTAAAATTTGCCTCAGTTAATGGTTTTGTTTAAACAGTTGATCTAATTTAATGAGATTTTATGTTTTTTTTTTTTTTTACATTTCTGAAAATAGTGTGCCCCAAGAGGAGGATTTACACATCTTCTTGCATAGCTTTTACATCACTAGCTGTATAAAAAAAATCAAACTTTGAATTGAAAGACTGTACCTAAAAATGATGTCATGAAGCAAATGGGGAGAACTAGACAGGATATAGTGCTGTCTTTGTCTTTTGCTTCACAGCCGCCCAAATCTAATTGTTGAATAATGTGCTTTAGAGGACAGTAGTCTCTTTCAAACTGAAACACTGCAGAAAGTTCCACCCAGGCAATGTGCTATTTCTAGTCAAGTATATGGAGACTTTACATGCAGAGAGCAACTGTAAAGATGTTGGGATAAGAGCAACTTAGAAGCCAGTTCAAATAGAAACTTAAATTTGTGTCCAAAATAGCTTATATGAGTTATAGATGTTTAATGTTTAGCCCTCCTGTAAGCAGATATTTAAATAAACAAATGATTTTTAGATTTTGCTTTTCTCATTTTCTTCTATTAAAAAACCTTGCTGTGTCTGAGTTGTTAATGACCATGTATAATCCTCAATTTGTCAGTTATACATTATTAAGTCTTATATGAAATTACTTCTAACATTCTCTTTTGTATTTTGGCTAGGAGTTCAGCCTGAATTTTAAATTCAGTGTGATATATATATTTCTTACCGATTATTTGTATAAGACAAATAGTAATCAAGGAATTTCATCTGCATTGTTTGCCTTTGAATTATGTCTTAATTTTAAAGAAAAGAAATCTGTAAAACATTGTAAAATTGTATCCCTAAAAGGGACATATTAGGGAAAAAAAGCCATTTAAAAGCTATTCCTTTCAGACCAGATTGTATATATATAAAGTATTAACATTAATTTACAAGCAAATCTTAAGTATTATTAATTTTTGGCTCATTTTGCATAGTGGAACTAAGCAATTCATCTACTTAGAAACTGTACCACATTGGCTGGATGGTCCTTCAGTAAAATATCTGATGTCTTGTCCATCCTAAAAACTGAAAATCTGATGATTATATTATAGGGAGAAGACAATCATTTTGATTTCTTTGAATAGATATTCAACTCAGATTATCTTAGCTAATAACTTGTAGAATGATCTATTATCCAGACATCTCCTATTTACTTTCATTCACTATTAAAGCACCCAAAAACCTGGGGTTTCTCATCTTTTTTGTGGTTGAGATCTGATGGCAAAATGGCACATAGTCTTCCCATTAGATACTCTTCTGTAGAGGAGCAGTATATTTGTATCTAAAACTTTGTATTTATACTGAAATTCCAAATTGCCATTTTTTTTTTTGAAATTTCTCTTTTAATTTTTCTGGAAGATGGACCTCCCCATACGATTTCAGTAATCACCGGGGCTCAATCTGCCCAGCCATCAATGTTATTTTCATGGAGAGTGGGGAGACTATACTGGTTTATAGTTTAGGGTTACAGTAGTAATATATCTATTATTATTTTGAAATGAGTTTCCATAGAACTTCCCTACTTGATATTCTAAATGGGATCATGGAAGGAATCTATGTTTTAAAATAACATTTCTTTCTCTCAAACACTACACAAAGCTAGGTGGTAATCAAGAGCATAGAAACAATTTTGCAGAGATTTCAAATGATTATTCAACTACCCCGATAATGAGTGGAACAGACAAATGCAGCTGAGCATGCTGGTGCTCTCCAGCAACAGAGAGTAAGGTTTGTCACTGTTCAAACCTCTAGGGCACTGACAAGCTTCTATTTTTAGGTCTGTGCCTCCTATTGGAAACATGCTGCACTGTGTGACCTGTAGACCACCCAGCCCACCCACTTTTGGTGGTTTGGCCTTCTCTGAGGCTTGCCTGCAGGTGTGACCTTACTTACCCACCTAGAACAAGCGACTCTGCCGTTTTTCTGAAGTTTAAAAATATGACTGGCTAAAAGAAGACAGTAAGCAAGTCGATTTTTATACTGCCCTGAAAAGTTATAATTATAAAGTTTAGTGAACTTCATGAACTTTTTCAAGCATGTTTTTGCTGCAAGCTTGTGATTGATGTGGAGGCCCCCTAGGGCATAGGTAAAGCAGTTGAAAGGTAGGAAGTTGAGTGAGCTGTCTCTTGTACATAACCTGACAGAGGCTTATGAGGTTAGCGTCTACATTGCCTCAGCCCCAGCCCAGTGCAATTTGAAATTAGATAAACATTTTGGCAATGGTGTGGCAAACCAAAATTCAACCTTGCTTTTCTGTAGTTCTATTAACTTTATGAAAGTAATAAGCTATTTTTTGTAAAGTAAGCTGTTAGGCATCAAGGGCACACTAAAGCAGCTGTATTAAGTAGAAAGGAGGTGATTTTTTTTTTTTTTTCCTGATGTAACCACACTCTAAATCTTCACAATCTGTCACAGCTTACTCTGTAATTCTAAGCCAGCAATATTCAAAATCACACAATAAGTACTGTTAGCAAGATGTGGAAATTTTTTTGAGCAGTAGGAATGTACCCCAGAAGTCAGGATGTTTGCTGACCATTAGGTCTACTTGCATGCAACCTGTATTGGCTGTCCCTTATGGCACTCAGACTTATGGCTCCAAAGTGGGCAAATGAACACAAACAGTCTCATGAATACTCAAAAAGAGTTTCTTGCTTAATAATCCTGTGAACTATACAGGGAACTCCTTTCCTTAGGGAAGCATCATATGTCTTCATAACTCTCTTGGAAACTTCTTTCTAGTATAGGGAAAAATTGAGGCTCTGTTATGTGTCAGAACGTGAATCTTCCACCCATAGTAGAGCCGTAGAACCAAAAGATAATTTTTTTTTTTTCAGATGTGAAATTCAAAGCCTCAGGCACTAGTGACTAGCTCAAGGTCACATGGTTTGTTAATGGAGGAGCCAAGACCAGAGGCCACTGTGATCTCACTTCTAACAAAGCCAGATATCCACATAAGCATGAATTACTTCAAGAGGAGGGTGATTTAGTCTGCCTTCTTTTATCTGGCACAAAGTAATCACTTACTAGATGCTAGTTGTTGTTAGAGTTATTTTTATTTTTATTTCCCTCCCTCTCCAGATGTTATCATGTTTCACAACAATATGA
This sequence comes from Saimiri boliviensis, assembly GCF_048565385.1. Lineage (NCBI taxonomy): Eukaryota > Metazoa > Chordata > Mammalia > Primates > Cebidae > Saimiri > Saimiri boliviensis. The sequence goes on along the minus strand of NC_133452.1, from coordinate 27,491,620 downwards.
TTTAAGGGTTTAAGTGGCTTGTATTCAGATTTTAAAGAAAAGATCTTCTGTAAGTTTAGTTCTGGAGAAGATCTCAAGAGACCTTCTAGTTTTGCTTTATAATAATATTGTCCTTCCCACAATGATTTTTTTTACACAATAAGAAAATCTTTCTTTTTAGCTAGATCTTGTGATTTTAGCTAGAAGATAGTTTGAATAGAAGAAAACTTTGTAAAGTTCATTTTCAGAGGTTGCTGAAAAAAATTAAGATTCTCTGTTTCTGTTTCCGTCTCTCTCTCATTCATACATGCATACTCCCCTAATACATTATTCTTGAAATTTATATGAAAAGTTAATATTTTATAAATACTTTGAAAACCAATTCCAGTGAAGAATTAAAACATTAGATGGATAGCATATTTAAACAAGCTGTTCATGTATAAAATGGAAAGTTTTCCTGAAAAAAGAAAACACATTATTTTTTTTTTTAAATCTGTATTATGGAATTTTTACATCAGCTCTTATTACTAAGATGTTTACATAAAATGTGTTCCATAAAAGGGAAAAATTATGCCGGTCGCACCTATAATTTGCTTTGCTCCAAACCTTAGCTATTTAAACTGCTTCCATTTATGTGCACAAACCTGAATGGTTTTTTTTTTTATGCCCTCAAATTAAAGGCCTATTTGGAAAACTTGAGCTAACATGTACACTTATCCTGCCATTACCATCTTTTTCCCAATATATTCTCTCAATTTATTGGAAGGTAAGTTTGTAAACACAAAATTTACCCTAGCTACTAATTTCAGGTCCTTCACCTGCACCACATAACATGGAATAAATAGGAAGCAATAACCCTCTGGTGACCATATGTAAAGACATCTGAAGGAAAACTGAACATGAAAGGAAGTAGGAACTCAGAAAGTTAGATTAATGAATGAACAAACAAAAATATGGCTAACATGCTTTGCTATTTAATAACAACCACAGTCCCAACAACACTGAAAACTAATATTATTTGAGCATCTTACTGTGAGTCATGTATGGTCCCAGTACTTTATTTTATATAGATAGCTCATTGGCTACATTCATGTGCTCAAGAAGGTAGTTACGCACCATTTAGCCAGTAATGACATCATTGCCTTCAAGGGTATTAGAACTATAATTAGCTTTTATGAAGCTAAGACATTATCTACTTATGTTGGTAGTATTTAGCAGTATTTTTCTGGTTAATGCCAACATAAACCTGTTCCACCCTGCAATGCTGCCTAGGTAATCCATATGGAAAGATTTTCTTGATTCTCAAGTGAGATGAACATTAGGTGAGTGTGAGCATTTTAAGTTTCCCTAGTCTGTCTTTAAGGGAAATAAAACTAGTAAGATCAAAATGATACAAATCTTCGATGAACATTAGAATAGACCCTTTGCTGCTTGTCTGTCTGATCATCAGCAGTTAGGCTCATTTCAGGGAATTCAGTCTTTGTAGAATGAATCTGCCTTGCCACTGTGACTGCTGTGCTCTTTCTACAGTGTAGCTTGCTGGCTTTTGTCTGTCGTCTTGTCATCTGTCAGGTCCATGGAGTTGGACTACAATGATTCTTACAAGGATCTTTGTTAACTGGTGGTTTTGTGCTGTTTATGTACAAAGGAGCAAGGCTTTAAAAAGTATCTGTGTTGGCCTGGTGCAGTGGCTCATGCCCATAATCCCAGCACTTTGGGAGGCCGAGCTGGGAGGATCACTTGATCCAGGAGCTTGAGAGCAACCTTGGCAACATTATAAGATCCCATCTCTACAGTTAAAAAAAAAATAGCTGGGCAGGGTACTGCATGTGTGTGGTCCCAGCTACTCAGGAGACTGAGGTGGGAAGACTGCTTGAGCCCAGGAAGTTGAGACTTCAGTGAGCCATGATTACATCAGTGCACTCCAGCCTGGGAGACAGAGCAAGACTCTATATCAAAATAAAAATTAAAAAAATTTAAAAAATCTGTGCTAAACACAAATCTGGTTATTTTACCTTCCCCAAATTAAAACTTTTTAATTTTCCCTACTGCTATTAGTGTAATATTTCATTTTCTCTAGTAGGGCTTGCAAAATCCCACTAAATCTTATCTCTGCCTACCTCGTCATCTTTATCTCTTATTTCTCCCCAGTTTACACATGATGCTGCAGCTGACCTAATTCTTCAATTACTTGAACAGTCTATGTACTCTTGTGCCTTCTGACCTCACTCTTTTCTATTTTGTCTCTGCCTTCCCACTTTATTTGGCTCACTCCCAAGCTGCATATTTACGTCTCAGTTTCTTGCTGATTTGTTAGAAATAGAACTGGTTCTGTGAAGTCTAAACCCAGGCTAGGGTCTAGCACTCATCTGTTCTATCAGAGCACCTGCTCTATCAAGAACACCTGCTCTATCAGAGCAATTATCACTTTGTGTCATCACTATCTACTTACCTGCATTTTCAATAATCTATAAATTCCATAAAATCAGAGATTATATCTTCTGCATGATTGTATTCCTAGAACTGGGCACAGTGCCAGGCACATAAATGTTTGATAAGTATTTCTTAAGTGCAGGGATGTGGGGAGATGAGAAGAGGTAAGTTAGGAAGTGTGAACAGGGCAAATAAGGAGTGCTCTGTATGTCAGTCAAGGGTCTTATCTTGTTGGATACCAGAGAAGATTTGAAGTTAGAGAAAACTTTCATACTTGCATTTCGATAGATCTTTCTGGTAGTGATGTGGAGGATGAGTTAGTTGCAGGTGACAAGAGTATTGAGGAGACCAAACTTTTATCCAAGAGAGAAAAAATGAGAATCTTAAACTATAGGACCTTAAACTATGGGAATGAGATGAGGGACAGATTTAACAACTATGAATAAAACAAATGTCATGGCCCTTGGCAGATTATTTGAGATGGTGTGGAAGAAAGAAGAGGGAAGGGATGTTCAGAATTCTAGACTGGATGATGTTCATGCCACTAACAATTATAAGGAGGAAAAAGACAAATTATTTGAGTAATGGTGTTTGGAATGATGGTTCTATGGAATATCCAAGTGGAGATATCGAGTAGGTATTTGCAAACTAGGGTATGGTGCTCAGTAACACATGTATGTGATGAACATTTAAGTATAATGAAAGCTTTTGTTCAGATGAGATTATCCAGAGAGAATGAGTATATAGAGGAGAGGTCTGTAGAGTACTGGCTTGAGACACACTGGGTTGCAACGAACAGCAATCTATTAAAACCAAGTAAGTAGTAGGGTGGTAGGTATAATAAGAATTATTGTCATGCAATTCAAGGACAAGCCATGAGAAACAGCTCCTACCATTCATTACTGGATGTGGAATGGCTGGCATTAAAGCCCTTCTGTTTCTGAAAGGTCTGGTTTTCTCTCATCTCAGTGCTCTACATTTTCGTTTCTTTCTTTCTTTTTTTAATTGAAGCAAAGTTTGACTCTGTCACCCAGGCTGAAGTGCAGTGGTGAGATCTCAGCTTACTGCAACCTCCAGCTCCTGGGTTCAATCGATTCTCCTGCCTGAGCCTACCAAGTACCTGGGATTACAGGTGTGCGCCACCACGCCTGCCTAATTTTTGCATTTTTAGTAGAGGTGGGATTTCTCCATGTTGGCCAGGCTGGTCTCAGACTCCTGGCCTTATGTTATCTACCCACATCCACCTCCCGAAGTTCTGGGATTATAGCCATGAGCCACTGCTCCTGGCCTCTGCATTTTCTCTCTTACCCTTTCCTCTTTTAGTCCCTCAGCCTCCTGTATTTCCAAGTGGCCAAGGCAGCTGCTACCTTTAAATTTCTATAATGTCATCATTCTTCTTTTTGTCATTCTCTGTATAAATTGTGTGTGTCTCTAACTTGAAGTTCTCAGAGAAAGAGAGCATTTAGCTGATTAGAAAGTCTATAGTTTGGTTCCCTTCAGGTCAGGGGTTCACTCCTTGGGCCAAGTAGTACAAAGATGACAGCAAGAGCTGTGGCAGGAGACAGATCCTCCTGGGAGAAGGTGTACCTATGGAGATTGAGGTAGCTTCTGTAGTAAACTGTTATTTAAAGCAGCATGCTTCAGAGTGTAACATGCTTATTAATCATCTGAGAATGTTGTTTAAATGTAAATTTTGTTTGGCAGGTCTGGGTTATTCTGTGTGCCAAAAAGCTCACCGGTAATGCTAATGCTGCTTGTCTGAGGTCCTTGAGCCAAACAGAAAGGATTGTAAAGGAAGGGTAGCAGAGGCAGTGCTTGGAGAGGGCAGAGAGCAGGAAGGAAATGAGGAGAATGGAGAATCTGTGGGTAAGAGACTGTCCAGAAGGACCGTGTGCTCAGAGGCAGCCAATGCTGGAAAGGGTTAAGTGAAATAAAAATGAAAGCCACTTTAGTATGAACACTGTGCACAATTTTGTAAGTTCTTATCAGCTGAGTCCAAAGGTCTATGGATTCGCCAGCAAGAAGGTCCACAGCTGGATAATTCCAGAGTTGGGGATTTGCAGGACAGAAATGGGGAAGAGAGTAAGCAACTTGAATTAATATGTTAACCAGGAGGTCGATTTGGTGATAGATCATGCAGTTTATGTTGTTTCAAATTATTCAGTGCCTTTAGATTGTTTTTTAAAAGCTGGAAAAGACTCAACCATTGCTTAAGAGAGAACAGTTTCCCATGAAAATAAGTGCGGATATGTGTACATATGCATACCCATATGCTTGTGTGTCTAGTCCTCTTGCAAGTGATGTATCTCTACATAACAGGCTGACTCTGGAATGATTTACAACAGTTCACTTGTTTGGATCTTCAGAAAGTATTATCTTTTGCAGTCAGACATGGAATGTTCTCTTGCCAACATAATTATGGAAAGACAGAACTCAAAGTTTAAACATTAACAGTATTACAGAAGAAAGAGATGTTTTTCAGGGTGTAATGCATGTGAGTATCTTTGGAGATTAAAAAAATTGTCAGCCTTAATGGTGCCTCATCAAGGAAACTTCAGTTCAACATCTTAGTTTTCTAGCCATGGCAAACTTAATTGAACTGATTCAAGTAAGTTGGTACCCTTTTGAACCTATGCTTAAGTCGTTACAGTAGCTTCATTTTCAGGATGTTTCCAAAGAACATTTTGGGGTTGACCCATTACAGAGGGAAATGAAACAACTATCTGGCTGACTCAGGAAACCATTGTTTTAGGAGGAGTGTGTGAATGAACTGCTATTCTGACATGGCTGTCAGAAGTTCTGGTAGGGGATTGGAATGACCCATGTAACTGTGTTTTAAGAGAGACCCTCCTCAAGTGTAGAAATGCTATTTTTGAATGCAGTGCCCGAGGAGGAATGGTGAGTGTGGTGGGGATGCTTGCCAAGTCTGTCACATTAACAGAATCACAGATGTCACAGCCAGATTGCCTTGGATGCCTTGCCATCTTGAAAAATCTGGATAGGGGTCTGAAATCACTTAAAATACTTTGATGAAGTCATCCATTTCTGCATATTATCAATCATTTAATACATGCCAGCATCTAAAATGTTACTGATATTTTACATTTCAATGATGTTACATCTGGCAGAAATTTACTTAGATCTGGAGAAATGGTATCTGTCTATCCTGGCTTTTTACTGACTTAGGTAATAGAACTGTTTCTAGAATTCTTAGTTGCTGGCCCTTAGGTTTAATCTTTAGAAGCCAACAAGACTACTAAATATTTTAAATGTTTTTAGGCAACAAATGAGCTTTTCATGTGTTAGAACTTAATATATCCTCATGGATAATTCAAATAATGGCTGAATAAATGCAGACCAAGCAGGCAACTTAAGCTATATGTTCTGGAGATAATTTTCACTGGCCAGGTTTTCCTACAAATTCATTAGTTACAGTTTTATGTATGTTCAGATAAAAATCAAGATTAACTTAAATGAATTCATTTTGTTTGCCATTTAATACGGTCTAGAGAAAGTCATTATTCAATATCATCCACAAATCTGTGATTAAAGCAGCTAAAATTGATCTCCATTTTGATTTATCTCTTAGGATCGAAACTTCTTGTTTTAAAGAGATTTTAAAGAGTAGGCATTTGGATTTTATAAAGAAGTACTTGTATCAAAGGTAGAGTAAGAATCCAAATCTGAAATTTAAAAAAAATATCATAAGGTAATGGTTATTAAATTTGTAACAAAATGTTATTTATCAATTGAATTAGCCTTTGGTGTGACTAGAAGATTTTTCATTGTAGATTGGAGTTTCACTGAAAAATAAACTTTTGTAAAAATACGCACAAGAAAATTACTGCTAAATATTTGTAAGCATAGGCAAGAACTGAGGGTGGAATTTGGTTTGTTGTTTGTTTGGATTACTTGAAAACCTTGTTTTTATAAATTGTATATAAGAATATGTTACCATATCTGTCTTTGAGAACATACTGAGTCAGATGCTTTGAGTGGATAGCTTTTAGAATACATCTTAATCCTCACTTTACCAGTACCTCATTCAATGTCTACTTCAGTAACCATCTAATTAAGTAGCCCTGACTCTTAAGAGAGAACAAAGTAATTACTTAGCAGGCTAGCTCATAGTACAGGAATCAATTGGTAGTGATATTTGATTACTCCAAATTGTAAAATTCAAAGCACTATATTTAATACTTCCTAATATTCTTTATTAAGGTGTTTCCCAATTAGTTTCTTAAAATATGTTTCTTTTAGAGTGATGAAACTATTTTAAAGAAATTGCCTACTTAAAAATTTTAAAGAAGTACTTGAGCTCCCCATTTTGCTCTGTGTTTTTTGTTTAATTGTGGCAGCTTTTTTCTTCCTAGAAAGACACTTACAATTACATGCAGAAGGGCTGGTTTGAATTTTGGTGCTATTATCAATTATATGTGTGATTTCATATGAGTTTTCCAATATATATTAGCCTCATTTGTTTCATCTAAAGATAGAGGTGGTAATAATTCTCAGGGTTGTTATAATGTTAAATGAGATATATGGGAAAGCTTGCTATTGTGAATTGCTGTATACGTATAATGAACAGGATGATATTGTGTCTAGTTTAATTGACATTTCATCTATTTAAGATAATTACTATTTAGTAACACTATCTCTAAATGCTGTCTAGCCACTGAAGATACGAATCATGTGGAAGAATATATCAAATGTTTTTCTGAATTCATGTTATGAGTCTCATCTTTATCTTTTTTTATTCCTCTGAATGCCTAAGGAAAAGAGATTCTACTAAGGTGGGCTGCTATTTTACCTCTCTTAAATTTTAAATGCACTGATTTTGTGTTATAGTAATTATTAATACTAGCTAACACTTAACTATGTCTCAAGTATGACTTCCAGGACTTTCCAATATTAATCTATGTTACCCTCCCAATAACTCTGGGAAGTGAGTGCTGTTATTATCACCAGTGTAAAGGTGGAGAAACTGAGGCACAGATAAATTAACTTGTTAAAGATTACACAGCCAGTGTTTTCAGTCAGATTTAACTTTCTTATACCCTTTGGCAGGCATGGTGGTTCAGGCCTGTAATTACAGTACTTCTGGAAGCCAAGGTGGAAGGATTGCTTGAGCCCAGGAGTTTGAGGCTGCAGTGAGGACCACTGCATTCCTGCCTGGGTAATGGAGACCATACCCTGTCTCTAAAAAATAATAATGATAATAAATTTTCTTATACAATTTCTTCAATTCTTAGGGAAGAATTTGGCAAAAATAATATATAAGATAAATAAAGTCATGAACATTACCTGGGCCTTGGATATAAAGGATGGTGTCTTATCTTGGAAAAATGATGCTGCCTGTCTGCATGTTGGGATGACACTGAGATTGTTGCTTATTTTCCTTTCTTAATCTCCAGTGCTTATAAGTAGATAAATTATTATTAATTTACTAGGATTACTTCTCTCCTGAGCCCAAGGCAAAGTAACATGAGGCTGAACTTATCAGAAAGTCCCTGTCATCTCAGTCCTGTGCTATGAGTGATATAATTGGAAGAAACAGCCCAACACTCCACCCAAAGAGATGTTCCAGAGCACATATATTCTATCTTCTTTTTAGACTTAGAGTTTATTTGACTTGGTTATACTGCATGGAGTCATTCTTTAATTTAGGCATGTTTCCATTCATTTAAGCTATTCATTTGTTAATAAATTTAGCAAATTTTACTGAAGATCTCCCATGTGCCAGGGATGTTGTGGGGTGCTGGAAAGTAGAATGGCAAGTATGACTGTCACACACCCTCTGCTTGTTGAGTTTAAAAGCTAGTGGATGAAGATTGACAATAAGAAAATCATCTCACAAATGGAAGTAACACAAGTGCTCTGAATAGTGCTGCAAAACAGTGAGACATGGTACTCCAGGGACAGATAGGAGAAGGCATTTGGCAGACATTTGATGATCATCATTTGTTCTTCATTGTCTGTCTTTAGTCTTGTACAAGATGTCAGAGACTTAGGGAGAAAGAACAGAGGGAAGATGAGTTAAAAAGAATGGGTGGGGATAGAGTCTACAAAGTGAAACACTGAGTAATACAAGGTGGCCACAAAGAAAAGAAAAACCTCAACTGAGCGGTATAAAACATCAGATTAGTCCTTGAATATATCACATCATAGAAGAATAGTAATATTTGTAGTAATTACCATTTTTCAAGAAATGTTATAGCATATGCATTCTAGTCAACTCATTAAAAGAGGGAGGGATATAATAAATTTGGTTATTTTAATTAATATGTTTATTTTATTGTTGGAAAGTTTATGTATCTATTTAATGGCAATTTATCCAGTATTTTGGATAAATGAAATTATTGCCTTCATTTATATAAATATGTAAAAGCAATATTAATATTAGTTGCAAAAGCATCTCTGGACAGGAAGATAGTGGACCTTGGTTTCTGGTTCCAACTGCTGGACAAATAATAATTGAGAAGAACCTGTTTTCATTAGTGAATATGGGATAATAGCATTTCCCCTGTCTACCTCAGAAGGTTTTTTTCTTTACATAATTCATTCAACTAATATTTATTTTGAACCTTACACTGAGAATACAGTGATGAGCAAAGGAGACATAATCTTAGATCTCATAGGACTTACAGTTCCATGGGAAAGATCAATGTTCATTCACAGTGGTTTTTAATTTTTCCATTCGTGGCCTGCAGTGCCGTTCTCTAGTGTGCTCATAACATGCTCCCTCACTTCATTCAGTTAGGTCTCTCCTCAAATGTCACCTCTTTGGAGAACCACCATCTCCAGCATTCATTTCAATCTCTCTTTATCCTTTGCTTTACTTTTCTTCCCCACCTTTATCTCTCATTATACTTGTTGTTATCGTTAGGTCCAAGACTGAAGTATAAGAATCCTTTATCCAGCCAGGCGTAAGGGTGTACACCTCTAATCCCAGCTACTGGAGAGGCTGAAGTACTAGAATCTCTTGAACCTGGTTGATGGAGGTTGCAGTGAACTGGTATCACGCCACTTCACTCCAGTATGGGTGACATAGCAAGACTTTGTCTCAAAAAAAAAAAAAAAAAAAAAAAATTCTTTATACAGAGACTTTGTCTTTCCTGCTCACTGGTATATATTATTTAGACTAGTGTTTGGAACATAACAGTCTCACAACAAATACTCACTGGATAAATGAGTAAATGAGATGAGCCCACAAGCATGTAATTACCAACTATGACAAACAAATGGGATAAGTGAACAAACTCAAAACTATAAGTAATCCATGTATGCAAGGTGATGCTTATTTATTTGAATTTTAGGAACAAAAATGTAGTCTGCCAGAAGATAGCTTATTATTTTTTCAATTGGTAGTTTTCTATTAAAATAATCATTTTCTAAGAGTTTCTCTTCCTTTATACCCATGATTTATAATATTGAGTACTATCTTTATGGTTCTATAACCCCCTCTACCCCAGTTCAGTTACTCTCTGGAGTAGAGATTCTTAACTTGGATCATTGAACATTTGCGAATTGCACTGTTGGCTCCTGAGACTTCATTTCACTCCTTGAAATTGTAACGTGTGTGGCCCATGCTCATTTTACTGGAAAGAGTTCCTAAAACTGTAATCAGATTCTCGTCTGTATAGCCTCCCAAGTTTAAGAATCATTGCTTTAAAATTTTTTATTTCTCTTTTACTTTTTGTTGCTCTATTGGTATTTGTTTTTTTCTCCTCAGGATGGTTTCATTTTCCATTTATTTTTCATGATTGTAGTTTGTTACTTTTTTTTTTATTGCATTTTAGGTTTTGGGGTACATGTGATGAACATGCAAGATTGTTGCATAGGTACACACATGGCAGTGTGCTTTGCTTCCTTCCGTCCCCTCACCTGTATCTGTCATTTCTCCCCATGCTATCTCTTCCCACCTCCCAACCCCCCGCCCCTCCCCCATTTCCCCCCAACAGATCCCAGTGTGTAGTGCTCCCCTCCCTGTGTCCATGTGTTCTCATTGTTCAACACCCGCCTATGAGCGAGAATATACGGTGTTTGATTTTCTGCTCTTGTTACTTTTAAGTATTTACTGCTTGATTGTCCCCAGTGTGTGGTATTCTTGATTTTTTGTACATATCTGAACCCAGCCCTTCTCTCTGTCTCTCTTTTGTCTGTCCAGCAGTGTCGGGATGTGCCAACTGCCGAGTGGTTTTGTCCAACCCTTCTGGGACCTTTACTTCTCCATGCTACCCTAACGACTACCCGAACAGCCAGGCTTGCATGTGGACCCTCCGAGCCCCCACTGGTTACATCATTCAAATAACGTTTAACGACTTCGACATTGAAGAAGCTCCCAATTGCATTTATGACTCATTATCCCTTGATAATGGAGAGAGCCAGACTAAGTTTTGTGGAGCAACTGCCAAAGGCCTATCATTTAACTCAAGTGTGAATGAGATGCATGTGTCCTTTTCAAGTGACTTTAGCATCCAGAAGAAAGGTTTCAATGCCAGCTACATCAGAGGTATGTAAACCAAAGGCAGCGCCAACCTTCTGCTTTCATTTAACATGTTCTGCAGTAAACACAAGGACCAGAAGACAGAGTTATGCTCTTTTATGTGAATGTGAATGATTAGGATTGGGATTTAAGGGCAAGAACCTGTTAATATTCTCTGAGCATTCTCGTTAGCAAAATATAATTACCAGATCCAAAATCTGGTTATATTAGAGTTGAATTCTTTTATATTGTTTATATGTAGAACATTTAAAGGCTGCTTGGAAGACACTGTAGATATTCCACTGCTAATAATTAAAATCTGTAATTCTAACATCTCTCCACTGAAAATTTAAAACATCCTTATTTAGAAATCATTTTATTTTGAGTTTTTTTGTTGCTCTTTTAAGGAACTATGGTAGGGAACAAATACAGAAAATGAACGTAAATTTTTAACAAGCTATTAACAACTTAAGCTAATAAATAACACAGCTTGAGGAAAGCCACCTGAAAGTGGCTAACTGAAGGAAATAAGCATACTTTTATTAAATATGTTTTTCATATTCTGGTACAACAGAACATTTAAATAATCTTTCTCTCTAAAACCTGTGTTTCCCTAAAGAAACTCAAGCTTCAGTATGATAAGACTTAGTTATTACTGGTTTTTCTTCTTCTGAGCTTTCTAAGTAAAAACAAACAGAAAGGTACAACTATAAAAATGACTGTTATGACTTAGTTATTTTGTTTTTTTTTCCTTCCGAACTTTCTAAGTTAAAACAAGCAAAAAGAAAGGTACAACTATGAAAATGACTCTCACTATTATAAACTGTATTTTTTTTGTTGTTGTTGAGCTACTTGTGTTTGCCATGGTTAAAACATACATGCTTAAATTTTTCAAAATAATGTTTCAAATTAAAATGATAAATATAGGACACTGGAAAACAAAACAAAAAAAAAGAAGCAAATTGGAATTATCTGTACAACTGCCACCCAGCCATAACCACTAATAAAATGTTGATGGTGATATCTATTTTCAGGCTTTGAATTTTAACAATGCATGTGGTATACTGGTTCAATTGTTAAGTTTCTCTTTGCATTAAGTAGACCTAAAAACTGCTTTATATTTAACAAGTAGACTAAAATCCATGATTCCTTTAAATTCTATCATAGATTTTTACTAAAATAGTTATAGTAAAATGATGTTTTATTATAGAACTGTTCTTGATGTACTGAATATTAAAATATATTCAAACTGTTACTCATATGAAACCAGTATTAAAAAGTATTTTTGAGGAGAAATACTTCTTTCTCAAATTAGTTTCACAATGGCTATTATATTAGCATAGGGCTAAATCTATTGTATTATTTAATAATTTTGCATGTAACATAGGTAGAAGGTTTAGGTGAATACATTTTTATTTTGAATTTATTGCACATCTATTATAATAATAGTATTTGCTCTTTATTGCTGTGGTACTGGCACTGTTCTAAACTTTGGGCATATTAACTTATTTAATTCTCATTGACCGTATATGCAATAGCTGCCATTGTTGCCCGTTTTACAGATAAGACAAAGGTAGAGAGAGATGAAGTAACATACCCAGGGTCACATGGCCACTACCCAGAAGAGCTGGAGTAGGAAGCTCTATGGTCTGCCCTTTTACTACTCAAAAACTAGTTATTCGCCTGGATACCTTACATTTCCATTTTGTTGGACTTTTCACTAGACTCCCCCTCCTTAATAGAATTATCTTTGTATTCATTCGTTCCTAAAACAGCCTGATGATGGCAGGAAAAATAGGAGGACATAGAGTATCTGAAATGAAGGTGGTAGCACAGAAATGTTTGGGAAGAGTGAAAAGTAATCGTTAATGAAAATAACAACTATTGTTTATGTTTAGAAATCACTTGAAAAATAGTATTTTTTATAATCTTAATGTATAAACAAAGCCTTCCTGAAACCATTTATTTTCTCCATTAGGTAGTTGGGGCTTTAAAATTGTTAATTTCTTAGTTTCAGGTTTAAAAAATACTTATCAGCTTGGCTGGCTGTCACTCAAAAGTTTAGGCATGAGATCCAATCATAACTAGAGACAAAATGAGTAGAATTTCTTCTTATTATTATCGATATCAGACAATTGGTAATGGGCTGGTGACAAAGGATGGATGAGTAAGAAACGAGGGATGGAGCAAACGGTAGGTAAAAAGGTAACTAGTAGAAAGCGGTGAAGGGCTTGATGTTTTGCATCACCTTTGTCTGTGTTCTGAAGTTAACAGGTTTATCTCTGTTGTGTTTTGTCCTAGTTGCTGTGTCCTTAAGGAATCAAAAGGTCATTTTACCCCAGACATCAGATGCATACCAGGTATCTATTGCAAAAAGTGTCTCCATTCCAGAGCTCAGTGCTTTCACACTCTGCTTTGAAGCAACCAAAGTTGGCCATGAAGACAATGATTGGACAGCTTTCTCCTACTCAAATGCATCCTTCACACAATTGCTCAGTTTTGGAAAGGCCAAGAGTGGCTACTTTCTGTCCATTTCAGATTCAAAATGCTTGCTGAACAATGCATTACCTATCAAGGAAAAAGAAGACATTTTTGCAGAAAGCTTTGAGCAGCTCTGCCTTGTTTGGAATAATTCTTTGGGCTCTGTTGGTGTAAATTTCAAAAGAAACTATGAAATAGTTCAATGTGATTCTACCATTAGTAAAGTTATTCCTGGGAATGGGAAACTCTTTTTGGGCTCCAATCAAAATGAAATTGCCTCTCTAAAAGGGGACATTTATAACTTTCGACTTTGGAATTTTACCATGAATTCCAAAATCCTCTCCAACCTCAGCTGTAATGTGAAAGGGAATGTAGTCGACTGGCAAAATGACTTCTGGAATATCCCAAACCTAGCTCTGAAAGCTGAAAGCAACCTAAGCTGTGGTGAGTTTGTAGCATGTTCCTTTTCTTTTAGTATTGTTCTATGAATATGATTGTCAACAAGGAATTATACACACACATATATGTATGTGTATGTATATTCACACATATATACATATAGTTGTCTTTCAAAAGCTCTTTTAATTTTTAAAACATTATCTGCTCAGCTATTACAGCACACATTTGATTATAAGCCATGCATGCTCCATCAAGACATTTGGTTTTACCATTCTTAAGTTTCCCCTATTTCATAAAATATCACACACTGTTTATCACTGATATAACACAGTTATAATTATGGAGTCTCAATAGAAATGTTAACACTAGGCTTGAAACAAAAGAAATTCATAAGTAAGTTATTGCTGTTTTTGTTTTTTTTGAAACAGTCTCACTGTGTCGCCCAGGCTGGAGTGCAGTGGGGCGATCTTGGCTCACTGCAAACTCCACCTCCCAGGTTGAAGCAATTCTCATACCTCAGCCTCCCAAGTATCTGGGGCCACAGGAATATGCCACCACACCTGGCTAATTTTTGTATTTTTTTTAATAGAGAAGGGGTTTCACCATGTTGGCTAAGCTGATCTGGAACTCTTGACCTCAAGTGGTCCATCCACCACCTCAACCTCCCAAAGTGCTGGGATTACAAACGTGAAATACCATGCCTGGCTAGTTACTGTTTTTAATCACAAAGGTGATACAGTAATAACCGATCTTTATCCTGGAATTAAATTTCAATTGGATGACTTAAATAAACAACCATCACTTAAGAGAACAGTATGTACTCAGCCAGTATTAAATATCAAACTGTCCATTTTGTAGAAAATCTTAATACAGGAATTATCCATTTTTTCTTGAACATTTTTCTCCATTTCTTAAAAATGAGGATTTATAGTTTGTTTCAAATACTGTGCTCTCTCTGGTTCTTCCTCATGAGACTGTAAATGTGCTATTATTGCAAGTAGCTAAATTCAGAATATTTTAAGAAATAATTCTGTGATAAAAATTGTATTAAAATAGAGCTCCACCTAATATTCTCTATTTACACAAGTTAATTCTGGAAGCCTTTATTTTATTACAGGATCGATTCAAACACGAAAAGTAGAAGTTTCATTATCAACTTTAAATTCATGTGACTAAATCAAAGGTCGTGATAATATATACATTTTAGTCACAGACATATCCCCAGTTTCTCAGACCCATGCCTGCCCTTCTGGCCTGGGAACTCCTGTTACTCACCTCTTCTTGTGGCCCATGGCACTCCTAGAGGTGATGGAAGGGCTGCAAAGTGATGTCATTTGAAAGATATTTCCCTGTAGGATGTTGGACAGCAGATAAACCACAACTCTGTTTCACAGAGAAACTGCAGAGCTTTATAAGAGCTGATGGTGTTCCCTAAGATCTTCTCTCAGTGTAGGATAGCTAGAAAGAACTCTCAGGGATTCCTTGAGAAGTATTTTATCAGAGAATAAATTAAGAAGGTCAAGTATATATATTTGCTGTGGGACAGTGAAGAATAAGGAGAGGAAATGGTGTACTTCCTGCATTGTGGGTGATTGTCTTTAATTCAGGGGTCTATTTTCACCATATAATGGGCAATTATTAAAAAGTAATATAGACTATATTTGCCTTTTTTTAATGAGATGATGTTTTGATGTCAGCAACCAAAACAAATATGGCTATGTTAATTATTGCTAATACTTAAATTATATTTAAATTGAGCACACATTTTGCACTAAATATCATTTTAAGCACTTTATACATATTAACTGATTACCTACATCATAGATCCCATGTTGGGAGTTTTATAATTGACCTTGTTTTGCAAATAAAGAATCTGAGGCATATGGAGATTAAACAACTTATCCAATGTCAATTAGTAAGTAGCCAAACCAGGATTGGACCTTGGAAAGTTTGGGTTAGAGCTGTGCTTTTCTAACCAGTATAAATTAGACTGTCATTCAGCATAAACCAGATTAGAATACGAGATTTAGTACTAGAGTAAGCAAGCTCATTCCTGCCCAGGGGAGAAGTATGAAAGTCCAAGAGCCATCTCCCTGGCATTCAGTGCATTCTGTGAGAAGTCACTAGCTACGAGTGTGTTAACATATTTGTTTCAAACAAACAATATTTGTTTCCCACAATACTTCTTGGATACCTAATTATGAAAAAGTATGATACAGTTTTACAGGGATTCCTAAGTTTCTCTTAGAATTTCTCTAGACCAGAGGTTGGCAAATTAGGAGGCCCTGTCACAGGCCATGTTTTTTTTTTTGTTTACTTGTTTAGAGACAGGGTTTCACTCTGTCCCCCAGGCTGGACTACAGTAGTGCCATCATAGTTCACTATAACCTTCAACTTCTGAGCCCAATTGATACTCCTACTTCAGCTTTTCTGAGTAGGTAGCACATCAAGTGTGTATCACCATGCCCAACTAATTTTTTAAAAAATTTCTAAGGCCGGGCATGGTGGCTCACACCTATAATCCCAGCATTTTGGGAGGCCAAGGCGGGAGGATCACAAGGTCAGGAGATCAAGACCATCCTGGCTAACATGGTGAAACCTCATCTTTAAAAAAAAAAAAATTCTTGTAGAGATGAGGTCTCTATGTTATTAAGGCTGGTCTTGAACTCCTGGCTCCATGTGATCCTCCCTCCTCAGCCTCTCAAAGCAGTGGATTACAGGCATGAACCATCATGCCCAGCACATATGTTTTTTTATACTTGTGTTTCTTTTTCTTTTTTTGGATGGAATCTTATTATGTTGCCCAGACTGGCCTCAAACTCTTAGGCTAAAGCAGTTCTAATCTCAGCCTTCTGAGTGACTGGGACTAAGCCTACTTGTTCTTGTAAATAAAGTTTTGTCGAAACACAGACATGCCCATTAGTTTATACATTGTCTATGGCTGCCTCTGTGCTACAATGGCTGTATTAATTGATTGTGATCAATGCAGTATAAAACGTTTAGGAAAACATTTGCCAACCCCTAAAACTAGTCTAAAGAAGCCTCATGCGAGTCCACTTTTCTGAAGCACATACTTTGGACAGTACGTACTAGAAAAGACCTGCTAGATCTCCTCAGCTAGGGAAAAGAAACCATTTACCCACAGGCTAGTTTAGCCCTAAGACATGGCTAATGGTGGTAGCATTTATTTGTTCCTATTCATTTACATTTGTTCCACACAGTGCTTTTAATGGATGAATTATTTCTGATATTAAAAAATTAGATTTCACATAAAAATGATGTTTTGGATATTTCTGGTAAACAAAATACACTAGGTTAGCATTTTTAAATGGCCAACACAGCTGGAGCTAAATGGTGACTGCCGCTTTCAAAGGGGCTTACAGTTTACTTCAGCCCTTAGGACTCTCTTATTTTTCCCACTCCAGCCCCTTTTTCATCTTTAGATTGCTTTCGGGCCCTGATAGGCATTTAAATGGGAATGCTGATTTATGCCACTCCCTTTATACAGGACAGGAAACTGAAGTTTAGAGAAAATAAGTGGTAGAGGCAGCTGGTGGGCTCTAAATGTGTCTCCTCTCTCCTTGTCTAGTGTTTATGTCTGGGAATACTTATTTTAAAAAATTTTTAAATTATTTTAATTGATAAAAACTATATGTGTATACGGTATACAACAAATTTTAAGATATATATATATATATATACACACACACACACACACATGTGGAATGACTAATATGAGCTAATTAACATTCATTATTATCTCATGTACTTGTTTGTAGGGAGAACATTTAAAATCTCTCAGCAATTTTCAAGTCTACAATTATTTTTATTAGCAATAGTCATCATGTTGTACAATAGATTTCTTGAACGTATTCCTCCAGTCTAACTGAAATTTTCCATCCTTTGACCATATATTCTCAACTCCTGTGCCCCATCCACCACTGAGCCCCTGGAAACTACCATTCTAGCCTTTGTTTTTATGAGTTCAACTTATTTAGATTCCACCTGTTTAGATGTAAGATCACGCAGTTCTCATAATTTCTTAAACTCTGCCTAGAGACTCCTTTCCCAAGCCTTAAGATTATCAGAGTTCATCAAATACATACTCATGTACCTTAGTCATGTATAAGTTTTCAAAACAATTTCATCAAAAGGGTATCATGAACTTACAGAGTTAATATACTTGAGTCTTTTTAACTTTTATAGTGATCTTTTTGCCATTCCAAGATGACGTTAAACACTCACATTCCAGACATTCAGATGTCCTGGACTGTGTTGCAGGAGTAATGATGAAAGAGGGAATTTCCTGTTGCTTAATCATCAGCTTTGGGAGTTGAAGAACCCAAGTCACTCATTAACTGACAGGAAATACCTGTAACAGAGATTATATCAAAGCTTGTTAGCTAAGCAAATCTTTGATAAGTGTACCCTGTTAACATTTTAACCTTTCATTTTTTTCCAGAAAATGAAAGCATCTTGCAGTTTATGGTTATCTTAATTTCCATGATCAGTACAGTAACCAATGGGAGAATAGAATTTTATTTCTAGCATTCCATTGAACTGACAGTGCGTGCTAAATATGAGCTTTTATTTCAGCACCTATTTGTGATAGAAAAATAAATAGATTTTGCAAAGTTACATTGCTAATAAATTTTAATATAAAAGTAACAGTAGAATTGAATGGACTCAATTTAACATTAAAATGTTCTGTCATTTGTTTCACATATAGCCTTAATAAAATTGATACATTATTAATAAGTATTCTGATAATTTTAGAAAATAACTTTGTTTTCTTATACTTTTCTAAAAATATTTGGGAAATGTACCTTAATTAGGAAATTTTCAGCAGATTTTTAAAGACATGGTTAAACCTGTCCTTTTAAAAATCAAATGCTTGATTTAGCAATAATTCTTTTTCATTTTATAGCATCTTCATTTTTCTTAGAACAATTTTATTAAACATATTCAGTTTTATGACCCACATGGATAGATACATTTTTAGTGGACTCTTTAATTACAGGTACAAGTATTTATTTGCCTGTGTTATGATTCAGCTTTAAATACTGGCAAATGTCCGTCAATTTTCACAAAGAACAGACAGTGCCTTCTCTACTAGATTTATTTATTTTACTGATTACTGCTCCTTCCTGAGGAGTGGTACGGTGTAACTCAATGAATAGTCTAAGTTCAAACAAATTACATTTATTTTAACAAGCATTTATTAGGCACTTCCATCTGTTAGCTACTGTGGATGTAGAGATAAGACATACTTTATAAGAACTTTATTGTTATTCTTTTCCAGAAATTTCTGGATTTGTACTTACTTTTGTTTCTCTCACCAGGATTTTTTAATAGATGCTAAGGTTTCAGGAACTCTTGGATTCTTACCCTTTTATAACCATTACAGTTCTGTTCTTCATAGCAATATAACTCCAATTCATTATTGGCTCCTCCCTTTCACTTCTAGCAAATGATTGAATGTAATCATTCGCATTCATACTAAATTATTTTTAAATAATAAAATTAAGATTAAATCACTTTATCGTTACAAAGGACTTTATGCTTTGAGGATGCTCAAACTCTTTATGAACATAGATGACTAAATTTCACTTTAAATATGTTTATTTATGAAAAGTTGAAAAATTCATCCTAGTAGCAACTGCAAAATAATGGGAAAGAATTATTGTTTTTTTCTGTTATTGCAACTTACTGTGAGGATTTGCTCTTTGGTTATTTGGAGTATTAAGTAGGTGTGAGAGGAGCAGTGGACAACACATCAGTCTTTTGTACCACAACTTTTGTAAATATTAATATATAGTGACTCCTTTCAGTAGCATAATTTGCAAAGAATAACAGATATAGAAGATTAACAGCTTTAGACCTTTTCACCAATTGCCTGTTTTCAGTAATTACATTTTTTTCAAGAAAACTTGCCCCAGCCGGGCGTGGTGGCTCACGCCTATAATCCCAGCACTTTGGGAGGCCGAGGTGGGTGGATCACGAGGTCAAGAGATGGAGACCATCCTGGTCAACAAGGTGAAACCCCGTCTCTACTAAAAATACAAAAATCAGCTGGGCATGGTGGCACGCGCCTGTAGTCCCAGCTACTCGGGAGGCTGAGGCAGGAGAATTGCCTGAACCCAGGAGGCGGAGGTTGCGGTGAGCCGAGATCGCGCCATTGCACTCCAGCCTGGGTAATGAGAGCGAAACTCCGTCTCAAAAAAAAAAAAAAAAAAAGAAAACTTGCCTCTAAATTTTGCTATTAATGTCATAGAACTTTGCTCCTTAGTTCAGCTAAAACACAGGTTCTTGTCACACGACCAGTAAAATTTAGGCACGAGGATACATTGAGGTGTGACTAGAGCAGGACTTTATTGGGCAAAAAGGAAAAAACAAACAGAACTCAACGAAGTGAGATGGAGGTCTGCTAACAAGCCCTCCCGCTCACTGATTGAGTCCCAGGGCCCCACCGAGCTGGAGAGAACAGGCTCCACCTCTGCATAAGGCATGAATTCCCCCTGGTTTCACCTACCCCCCACCCCCACCCCCAACCCCACTCCCACCCCCACCGCCACTGCCACCGCCACCGCCACCGCCACCCCCAGTGCACAAGTCGGGCTCCAGTCTGCTGTGCGCATGTGCAGTCAAGGCGTGGGCAGGTTCCCTCATCTGCTCAAAAGCATCTGATGTAAACACTTGTGGAGTGGGTGGGAGATTCTCCAGGGACCCCTTTTTATCTGCCTAGGCATTTGACTGTCTTATTAATAGTAATTAAACACCTGAAAGCACCTTTCTGGTAACCTCAAAAATTAGTGAACACATACAGATCATATTCTAAAACCAATTTGTTGATGATAAACATATCACTGTCCAGGAGAGTGGATTGTTTCTTCTTCCTTAACAACCTCCTGGTGTGTAAATCCATCAGCCAAGGAAAACTGATTTTGATATTGACTTTTTATGCAGATAAGCTGAAATGGAACTGGGTAGAAAAAAAGTTTGTGTATACTTTCAATATTTCATGTATTTATTTATTTTGGTGTGTTTGTAATGTAAGTTTTCATTTATCGATTTAATTTAATTCTAATTAGTCACTTGTATTATAACATTTTTACTTAAAAACATTCCAATTTCATTTTTATTGTTATATTGAGTTACCTTAAAATAGTGTTTATTGAGTATTTATAAAGCAATGTCAATTTGCTAAACTAGAAGTTCCCCAGAAGGAACAGCTAACTAAAATACTGAGAAGTAAATGCTACAGTTCCCCATGAAAGAATGCTACATATTGAAATGTATACTTATTACTGTGCAATGAAACTGATGTTCAAGAAAATTGTTAAATATCTTGCTCTAAATCATAGGTCTTCTGATTTTTTCTTATTTTCACCTCTAAGCTCTTTAACATAGTAGTGGGAATGTAGTTTGCCTAAAAACTGCTTTCCCACAACACTGAGCCCTTATCTCCCTTTGTCTTCCAGAGATATTGTATCAGTGCCAGGAGTGGCCTAAGGAGCCCTTGACTGCCAACATTGTGTGTAATGTGAGAACCACAGGAACTCCCTCCAGGGTCTCCTCTTTTGCATGCTACAGAGAATGAGATTTCATTAGTTTCTAGCTTTGAAGGCTTTTTAGTTTGCAGAAGTCCTTTACAAAATATAAGTACCTACAAAAATGAGGTCCCACAAAAGGTGGGCATTCAGTAAGTGTGATGTAAGGGAATAATGAGCAAAAAGCATTCAAGATAAAATTCCACCTCAGTCCTGCTGCCTTCACTTCTGCCTTCTCAAATGTTCTTTATTCATAGTACATTTGCTTAAGTTTTCAATCTTTAAAACCTCCCCTTCCTCTCTCTGCTTCCTTTCACAGCCAAGCTTCCTCTTCTTGCGTTCATTCCACAGACCTTGGCAGTCTAGATTTCATCATTCCCACACAACTCCAACTATTTTCCATAGAGTTACTACCAAAATCCCAATGCAAAGTTAAAATTCTTCTCATTCTTCATCATTCTTGACCCTTCTGGTATTCTTGATGTTGCCACATCCTGCGTTAAACTTTCTTCTCTTAAATTCTGTAAAACCACCTCTGTAAAAGCTGTTTTTACCTTTTAAAGTCTGGGTTCACAAGGTGAACTGCTAACATTATAAACTCTTTCTTAAAGGCAATGGAGGAAAAATGAGGAGGAGGTAGGCAAGAAAACTATATTTACTGTTTTCTTATATCTGATGCTTAAATATAGGAATATCTGTTTTCTTCTCAAATCTACAGCCTACCTCCAGTGATCCCAAATGCTCTATAGCTTCTGATGAGTATTTCCTGGCTCACCTCTTACAAAAACACGTTTGCATGTAGGTGTCATACAGGCACCTCAGTTTCCGTGACTGGACTTGGTGTTTACCCTACCCCACCTAAGTCTGCTTCTCTTCTATTTCCTGTCCCCTTTTATAGATCGATATGGACCAATTTCTCAAGTTGGAAATTAGCAAAACAGCCTCTATTCTTTCTTTTATTCCCCGTCTTCAATTAGTTGCTAAATGTTATGCATTGTATCTTTAAATTTCTTGTATCTATATCGATCTTTTTCTGTGGATCCTTATTACTCATGATATCAAGCTTCAGTTATTAGTAGTATTCCTGCTTCTATTTCCCTTCTGTTGGTTGTAAAATGATTATTTTCAAATGTAAATACAATTTTCTTGCTGTATTATTTTAACCTTTCTTTAGGTTAAAATAATCATTTAACCTAAAAAATGATTATTTTCAAATGTAAATACAGTTTTCTTGCCTACTTCCTCCTCATTTTTCCTCCATTGCCTTTAAGAAAGAGTTCACAATGTTAGCAGTTCACCTTGTGAACCCAGAATATCTGAGACAGGTCTCAATTGGTTTAAAAAGTTATTTCTCCAAAGTTAAGGACACACCTGTGACACAGCCTGAGGAGGTTCTGATGACATGTGCCCAAGATGGTCAGGCCACAGCTTGCTTTTATATGTTTTAGAGACACAATTCATCGACCAATACACGTAAGATTTACATTGATTCAATCTGGAGAAGGGTGTGACAATTCGAAGTGGTGGGGAGGGGCCTTTCAGGTCATAGGTAGAGTTAAAATTATTCTCATTAACAATTGATTGAAAGAGTTACTATCAGTAAAAAGGAATATCTGGGTTACATAAAGGGTTGTAGAGACAGAGGATAGATTGTAAATGTTTCTTATCAGACTTAGGGTCTGTGTTGATGTGAATGCTGGAGAGGTATAATAAGGCATGGCCAACCCTCTCTTCCATCATGGCCTCAAGTCGATTTTCAGGTTAACTCTGGAAGGACGTTGGCCAAGAGGAGGAGTCCATTCAGTTGGTTGTGGAGTTGGGGGACCTAGAAGTTCATTTTTGGTTTACAACCTTGAGTACCCACCACTCAAGGTTCCAGTGTGTGGGATTAACCACCGGAAGAAAAACATAGGGTTCTAGTGCTCATAGTGTTCATATTTTCCAAAGCCTTACAGCAGCTACCCATTGTGTACATATCTGATCATTCTTAACAGTTTTTTTGTTTGTTTGTTTTTTAAGACAGAGTTTCGCTCTTGTTGCCCAGGCTGGAGTGCAATAATGGGATCTCAGCTCACAGCAACCTCCACCTCCTGGGTTCAAGCGATTCTTCTGCCTCAGCCTCCCTAGTAGCTGGGGTTTACAGACATATGCCACCACGCCCAGCTAATTTTGTATTTTTGGTAGAGATGGAGTTTCTCCGTGTTGGTCCAGCTGCTCTCAAACTCCCAACCTCAAGTGACCCACCCACTTTGGCCTCCCAAACTGCTGAAATTACAGGTGTGAGCCACCGTGCCTGGCCCCTTATCAGATTTTACTCTACTTTAGTAATGCCCAGTGACTTGGGTTCCCAGACCATTTCAGTGCCTCCTTGGTATTTGTTTCAGAAATTCTGTCTGCCAGTAAAATACCTGTCTCTACTCTCTTACCCCGGCTCTCTCACAACCTCTGTGCCTCATGGGCCTCCTTCTTTGAAATGGATTTTCTGCTTACTTTTCTTACCAGGCTGCTGTCACATCCCCCTTTGGGCCACTTCCACCTTCAGAGCACTTCCCAGATAGCACTTATAATTGGGAAGCCATCTTCCTTAGCTTAAAGCATCATTCTGGCCTCTATACCTCACATAATGTAGGCAATAAGTAAATGTTTGTTGAATGAATGTGTAAAGGTCTATGACAAGACCTTCTTGCCAGTCAGTGTCATGTCATAGCTTGCCGATAAGGTCGGGCCTTTCTGAACTATCATGATTCCTTCCTTGAGCCAGGTGCCCTAAGATACCAAAGATGGCTGGGCGCGGTGGCTCATGCCTGTAATCCCAGCACTTTGGGAGGCCGAGGTGGGTGGATCACGAGGTCAAGAGATTGAGATCATCCTGGTCAACATGGTGAAACCCTGTCTCTACTAAAGAAAATACAAAAAAAAAAATTAGCTGGGCATGGTGGTGCGTGCCTGTAATCCCAGCTAATCAGGAGGCTGAGGCAGGAGAATTGCCTGAACCCAGGAGGCGGAGGTTGTGGTGAGCCAAGATTGCGCCATTGCACTCCAGCCTGGGTAACAAGAGCGAAATTCCGTCTCAAAAAAAAAAAAAAAAAAAAAAAAAAGATACCAAAGATGAAGAAACCATGCCTTCGGAGATACTGTTAAACTGTTAGGTTATTTTCTGCTTATGTATATCATTTACCTAGTTATACATCTTTCGTTAGCTCATGCATGAGCTCTGCCCTCACATTCCCGCAGGAGAATTTGGAAAATGTTTATTAGAACAAAATCACTGTTATGTAAATGTCCCTTAAAATTAAACATATTGTGCATATTATACATGTGTGTATATATATTTGTGTGTATACACACATACATAAATATATATATTTGTATTTAGTTTTTGTGTTTATTTATGGTAGAGTATGCTTTGTTACAAGTTTAGCCAATTTTTCTCAAACTCAACCTGTTGAAAAAGTCTGTTAATTGTCAGAAGGAGATTTAATGCAACAGTGAAAATTTACTACTTCTATTAAAGAGTCAGCTCAAAACTTGTTTCCTGCTGAGGATGAGTCAGTGAAAGCTTGAAATAAAAAGGCACAGAGACTGAACTGAAGTCACAGAAGTATATTCCTGGAATTACAAATAGCATTACTAGGGTGAACCAAAACATTCATTTTATGAGTAATTCATAATATCTAATTTTGCTTTTGAAACTTATTCTTGATGTTTGTTTTATTTTATTTGTATGAATTCCCACCCAAACTCTTACAATTTATTATACAAAAAGCCCTGAACTTTTGG
Source organism: Saimiri boliviensis (assembly GCF_048565385.1). Classification (NCBI taxonomy): domain Eukaryota; kingdom Metazoa; phylum Chordata; class Mammalia; order Primates; family Cebidae; genus Saimiri; species Saimiri boliviensis. The sequence goes on along the minus strand of NC_133452.1, from coordinate 27,466,513 downwards.
CACAAACTTTAAGGGGCAGTGGCACCACTTTTCTTTTCGTGTGTGATGACTGATAAATTGAGTTGAAGATTTCGAGGGCAATTACAATACTTTGATTTTACATTTGGGAAAATTAAGGCACAGTGACCTTAACAGACTTTCTTGCTATCAAAGAATTACTGGTGGACTCTTCTAGGGCTGCCCCTATAACATCGATCATATGATTCATGATATTGTTTTCTGGATAATATCACTAAATCATAAATCAAACTTACATATGCTCTCTATGTTGGTCAAGGTTCCTACCTGATCCCACTCCCAGCAGCAGAACTGGCCAGCTGTGCAGATCTGGGGACCCTCTGTCAAGGTAGGGAGCTCACACTGTGCTCTGGAATCTCTTTGCTTCCTACTTGCAATTTTGGATAATGTAGTTGTCATTGTTTTGATTTTTATCTGAATTTTCACTTGGAAAGACAGAAAACAGCAAAACAGAAGAATTTCTGCAAATGTTTTACTTGTGTGGGTGCACAGTACATACGGTGTGGGGAAAGAATGCATTCACGTGGTGGGTAACCACAATTCCACAAAGCTCTGAGTTTTAAAAATGTGAATTTATATCCTATTAAATAAGGGTTGGTTTCATTTCCCCCCATGTCTTCTCAAGAATATCCTGGACTTGCAAAAAGTCCAGTATAAATACAGTGGTACAGTACTTTACAGAAATATTCATGTCTATAAAACAAAGAGGGAAATTAATCTGAATGTTCAGTTAATTTTAAGATAGGGCCATGAGGCAATTTATGATGACAAGATAACTTAAATCTTAAGATTAAAAAGGTTATAGTAACTTAATGTAACTGTATTTATTATGATGCTTACTATATCATGGTATTTCAGTTATATTATGTACTAAGTAGCTGCATGCTAAATAATATATAATTAAGGTTATACAAGTTTTAAAATAATATAAATATTTTGCTTTATTTTATCATTGCTCTTCCTAATTACCCATGACCCTTTTCATCTATTTATTCTGTTAAATACTTCTATAGTGAAGTAGCATGCTCTGCGTACCACATTAAGAATCACGGCCATGCCTTTTGTAAAAGCTGAATCTCTTATTAAGAAGCTCATAGCACAAAGGTGACAGGTATTAGAAGTGAGATTGAAGAAGTAGAAACCTAAGCTCTCTTCTATGGTTCCAGTGTGAGAGTAAGGCAGGCAGGAGATGGTGTGGGGTGTAACTCATTATTATCTATTATCTTTGTTTTCCTTTTGGAAGCATTATTTCTCTCATATTATTATTGATCAATACCCTATGAAAATTAAGTCATCAAATAGTTTTTTTTCATGATCTCAGTGTAGTTTTCAAATTGTTAAATGAAATTTAAAAATCTGTAATTCTGTTTAGTTCAAGATCTGAAGTTTAAAAAATACTGTTTTAAAAATTCTTCTCATCTGAGATATCTGACATAATGCTTTGAAAATGTCTCCCTTATAAGGCTTGCCCTATGGAATACTTTTTATCGATCAGTGTTTAGTAAACTTATTGGAATCTTTAAGTGATTAACTTAGTCTATGCATTTCATTTGTCTTTTCTTTACAGTCATCTTAAGAAGAAGTACATTTTTTTTCTGAGATTTTGTTTCTCTAGACTCAATATATTAGGCAAACTTAGTTTAGATAACTTTCAAGCTGCAGGTTTTATATAGACTGCCTTCCGTAACTTTTTCTTTTGACTAACTCAGGAAACTGAGTTCTAAAGGACTGAGTGTTTTACTGTGTGATTGCCAGTCTGTTAATGGATGACTAGGTCTAGAATCTAGAATCTAAATGTCCTTTATCACTTTTTTCTTGCTCCAGACCCTTGTGTAATATAGCATCCAAGGCCATGTGTACTGATTCTTAATGTGCCACAGAAAGCATTGCTTCATCTTATACGTTATAACCTTGGAGTCGGTTGTATTTCAAAATGGTTTCCATTCTTCCTCTATGTATTTTAATGCATTAATTATAGATTGCTTATCCAAATTAACTGTCATGAGCTCTTTGCAAAATTACATCTTTCTCATCTTTATTACCAGCTACTGTAAACTCTCCTAGTACTACACCACGCACTGTCACCACTAACATGCCTGTTACTAACAGAATCGATAAACAAATGAATGGTAAGAAATCATTACCTTTTATATTTATAGTGTGTCTAACATTAAAAAAATTGTATTCTAAGGATAGAAATATGTATTATTCCAACAAAGTTTCTGTCATTGGAATCGGTACATTTATAGGTTTACCAGACTAGTAAAATTAATAAATATCACGTAACTCTGTTTAGTTCCTCATTTTTATGACCAGTGTAATGAGTACATTTCCAGTACTCCCCTTTTGCACTTTTAGCCAAAGTTTCTTTCAAAGGAAGCTTTAAGAGAAAGGCAGTAATTTGCATCATAATAGAGATCAGAGAAAAATGTATTTCTGTGATATTTTGTCAGATAATTTTCTTCAGGAAACAAGTTTTAAAGGATTTTATAAATTTTAGAAAACCAAGTAATTTTAATAATTTAATTTCTCACTTAAGTGTGATAATGTATTTGTGACATTTAAGACTTTTTCATGGTAATACTTTGCTTTCTGTTTTTATTTGCTGAAGACTAATAGAATGTGATTATATATCCACTAAAATCTTTTTTAAATGGCAACAAGTAAATTCACTTCAAGTATTTCTTGCTTTTCTTCTCCAAATATACTTTTCTGTTATTTATGATTTGCAAATACAGCAGTATATGTTAAGAAATAAACAGAGGAAAAAATCAGGTGAACTGAGTTATTTAACCTGTTCCTATATGGACAACACACATGGCCTTTCAGTAATTCACAGTGAGTGATTTCAGTTTCTTCTAATAAAAGAGAAATTCCAATCAGGTGACCACACCATTGCTTTTAATGCAGTAATATTCTCAAATGTGAAGCATTAGAAACAAAGGAATTTTCTGAACTCCAATCGTTTAGTTCATGAGGCCAAGACATCTGTAATATATTACCAGGGACCCAAAATCCTGAAAAAAGAAACCTACATAGTTCATTTTTTCTTGGCTTCAGAGGTTATATCAACTTCCTCTGTAGGACATTTAATTGGAAGTATGGAATATTTTACATGAAACGTAGATAGAATTTCATTAGGGTTATAAAGACATCGATTCAGGGAGTGTTTATGGTTATTCTGGTAGTTACACCGAGGAGATTTATGATGGAGCAAAAATTCCAGCAACCCCCAAGAAAGCAACAGCAGCTGAAATTTCCAGTGCATATTTCACATGGACTCTAGCCAGTAGATGGGAATATTATAATTCTAACTAAGTATTTCACTCTTTGTATGAACATACAAAGAGCCTCTGTGGTATTCTCCCTCCAGGACTGACATATCCTCTACTGCCCAAGAACATTTATACGGTGCTTCAGAGTCCTTGACTTGGTGGAGTGGAGCTGTATTCACTCAGTCATGTCATTCCTGACATTATTGAAGAAAGCCTTGTTTAGGCCATCTCTCTTTGCGTCATAACCTTCACTGGAGTTTTAACAAAGCAAGCAAATGTTAGAATCAGTTAAAATGGTCTGTCTTGACCTACGTTAATGAAAAAAATCTAATTCGGATAATTCTTAATCAAAAAATTTATCTTAGTGTTTAAAGATATTCAGGTTGTTACATGATAGAAATATTCTCAAAATTGTGTACTCAAATTTGTGTACCATCTTAATAATTTTGACCATATCTTTGAACTACCTATACTATTTCATATGATTTTTCCCCTAAATTGACTCACTTTTAAACTTAAACATTTGTATTTATTTGGGAAAATCTATTTCAGGATTGTAAAGTGAAGCCAGTCCTACTTGTTATGACACAGACATGAAAAGTGAATATAAATATAATGTAAACAATATTTTAAAATTCTCTATGTATCCTATTGCTTTCTCACATCTTAGAGCCTGAAGCCTTCATTATCTTTTTAAAAAGGAAGACTAACAAGTATTAGACAGACTGTAATTAAGATTTTTTTTGATGTAACGAAATTGGAAATAATTGAAAAGAGAATTACTTTTTTACCTTGTGAAAAATGCTATTTAATGTCATGTCATGGATTATCATCATTTATATATTAACAATTTCTTATTCTTTGGGAAACAGAGTAAACATTCTCTGGTTTACATTCTGATGTATTAGAGAATCCCATTTTATTTACTGTAAGAAAGATAGGCACAACTGTCAAATCTGTTATCCAATTTGTCCAGTCCTTTTAACTTTTGGCTATCGGAGTTTTACTGAGTTCATCAATAACAATATTGCATTGTGAGGAGAGGACGCAGTTGAGTTTATCTGATGATCAGATATATTTATCATAGTATATCAACAGACTGTGTTTGCCTGGTTTTTGTGATGTTCCTATTTTTCTGTGTAAAGTTATTTTTGTTGTTTGCAATAGGGCTTTTTTCTGATGCCTCAAATTACAGTAAGTCTTCGTTAACGTTGTTAATAGGTTCTTGGAAACAGTGAATTTGAGCAAAATTACATGTAAGGAAATTAATCTTAACATAGGCTGATTGATAAAGAGTTAAGTTTCTACAGCATATTTGTGATCACAGAAGCATCACCAAACTTCCAAATAAAGACTGAAACACTTCTAATATTAAACATTGTAGTTAATATGAGCTATACATACATTTAAGAAAGATTAGTGAAAACAAGATAATTGATTGCCCAATTTTGAATGAGCCAGTAAGTGACTGCAGTCTTAGTGGTGGTGATGGGTTAAATCAAGGAACAAGTGTTCGTTTGCAAGGTGAAAATTGTGAGCAGCACCTCCTGCCACCAGGAAGTTCCAAAACAATCATTGGTATGGGGCTTCACTGAGTGCTTTCATATCGTATCATTTATTGTCGTGCATTTATATGATTATCTTACACTTTATGAATTTTTGTTTTACCATAATTTGTATTCATTCATTCATTGACTTTCTAACCTGCTTATTTCATATAGTTTAGGCTAGCGGGTGGCTGGAACCATCGGGGCAGCTCAGGGCAGCAGGCAGGGACTAGCCCTGGCCAGGATGCCATCCCATGGCAGGGGACACTCACACATAGCCACACCCACTCACACTGGGACCATGTAGACAGGCCAATGAATCCAAGGTGCACAGCTTTGGAATGTGGGAAGACACTGGAAGATCTCGACAAACCTCATGCTGACAAGGGATGCAGACCCTACGCAGAAAGGGCACCCGACCGGTGATTGACTTTTCTCTTCATCAACTTTGTAATGAAACTCCGTTGAATGAAACAATGTTATTCGAGGACCTGCTGCATACATTAAGAAAGTCTTCAAAGCTACTTTTCATAAACAGATATTTTAGGATATGGATAATCTGGGGCTTCCCACAAATAATAACCCTTTTTACATTTTCCATTACATTCCAAGAAAAGTTCTTAGACTAATTACTTTTCCATTCCAAATCATATCTTCTTTCCTTCAAACATCACTCTAGTGCTACTGAATAGTAAGCTTTTGTGAGGTTGTCACAAGCAACTCAAGTAAGGAATTAACTCCATTAGTCTTTATTACTGTTCTAAAAATCGAGTTTACAAGTAAGTACAGTCTGTAACACTGCTTCTAGTTTCTCACATAGGTTTAGCTATTTAACAAATTCCTTCTTAGATCATTTGAATGGATCCATTACTGTAGCTTTTTATGCCTCATCAGTTCAAAGAAATAACCAGGTATCTAAATAAGCATTTGGTTTATATTTTAACATCTATTTTTTTCAAATATATATTTAAGCCTATCACTGCAAACCTGTATTTTACATCTTTGAATATAGTGTATATAGAGCAGAGTCATTTCTGTATTCTTTAAGAAACTCCAAAAAAAGTTTAAGAAGGCAAAAAATGGAAAGATTAGTTGGAGAGAGACCTGCAGAAAATAATGCTGTTTTGATACCACATTGGTAATGGAAGGCAGTGATTTCTGCTTGAAGTTCTACATGCTGAAAGAAGTATCTAAATGGAAAACAAATATATTCTTAAATCATTTTCCCTGATGAATGTCTATAATAAATTATTTTGGCCTAGATATTATTATTAGGATAGTACATACATATTTTGAACTCTCTGGAACACATGAAGATTTGTGAATAGCTTTTAAAACACCATGAGAGTTAACACTGGTAAGAGAAGACGACTTTACTGCTATGATAACATGGAAAATCCTGCATAAATGTGTCTTAATTATGCATTTCCTCCAATGGCAATGTTTAAGCCAATTATTTTGCTGCACTCCAAAACCCTTCTCACCAGCCCTTCAATGGACATATTTTTTTTTATGTTGCTTTGACAGTTCATTCTTGGACTTTTCTCATGGTTACTTGTTGACTTCACTATTCTAAAATTTTAAGTAAGATTAACAAGTGGACTAGGGCAGGAAATACAAAGTTTAAAGAAAGCATCTTAAATATTTGGATTCTTCTATAAAAATTCAGAAATGTCAATGACTACAGATAATAATTTGTAGAATTTTGCAGTATTTTCCTCAACAAAACACTACTTTTGTAACAAAAGCATGCTTTAGGTCTCCATCTAGTGGTGGCTTTTCAGATACTCTACTAGCATTGATAATATAGATGCTCTTCCACTTAATGAGGGGGTTTGCGTTCCTATTAACCCAACTGTAAGTTGAAAATACTGGAAAATATCAAACGTCAGAAATGCATTTAATACACCCAACTTGCTGAATATCATATCTTGCTGAACCAACCTTAAACATGTTCAGAGCACTTAACTTACTAGCCTACTGCTGGGCAAAATCATCTAACACAGAGACTATTTTATAATGTTGAATAGCTCATGTACTTTATTGAATGTTGAACTTAAAGTGTGAAATGAAATGGTCATATGAGTACTCAAAGTAAAAGTTTCTACTGAATGCCTGTTTTTTTTCCCCACCATCATAAAGTTAGATCATCTTCAACTATAAGTAGGGAACCTTCTGTATAGTCAGAAAATATTACCAGGTTCTTGAAATAACTCTTTGACCTTCACAATTTTAATTTCCTCCCAATCATTCAGAACATTTGAGATTTTACATGATGAGAGCTACAGTGTAAAAGTTATCTTTATATGAATTATTGTTTTATATGTTCCTCCAAGTATTTTTCATTCAGAACATTTTTTAAAGGAATATAAAAATCAAGATTATTAAAATACCTGGAAAGTTTTAGAAGTGGAAATACATAATCTGCATAAATTAAACTCACCTGTGCTTGGACTTGTGCCAGTTTTATATATTTATATTAATACATCTGGGGGAAGCAATTTCTATTATTTAGCATGAGACTCTGACTCTGTCTGGAAAGACATTCCTTTGGTAGTGGAACTGGAATTTGCATTTTGGTAGATTTGGAAATTCCCAGAGAAAAATGTTTGTATTTCTTTCTACTGCCTCCCCACAATTTTTACTATTTTCTTCAACATTGCTATAATTATGTATTTCTATATTTCATGTGCATATTTTATTTAAGACTTACCTATACCTGTATATAAGTATGAAGAAAGATGATTGACAATAATGGAGATTCAAAATTTTTTTCTTTTCTCTGTAACCTACCATAATTTAAAAGGGTATTTTTCTTGTGAACTACTTTGACGAAAGTGCTCTCTAGCACCCATCTAGAGCTATTTAGCAAACCCTTGCTGGTGAGTTTGATTTTTATTAAAACAAACAAAAAAAATCAGTTTACTTTAAAGATTTCCCCCACCCTAAAAGTAGAACCTTCTTTACAATAAGGTTTTCTTTTTAAAGTGAAATAGTCCAATTAAAATTCTACCTGCAAATATTGCTTCTTTTTTTCCCCTCTACTTTGGTATAAATGAACATATTTAAAAATGTTTGATGAAAAGTCTGGTGAAATGCAACCTAATATTTTAGTAGAAGTAAATGTTTTATTAGGCAAGGGGAAGAGAGGAAAAGGAGAAGAATTAGGGCAGTAAGTCTGTGTATGCCTATTCTACTTTTTCAAGTTAATTTCTCCACATGATCTCATTCAAGTTTTCACATCCAAAACTTTTTATCATTCTTTATAATGCACAAAAGCATATTTCCTTGTTATAAGAAGTGAGATTGTTATAAGAAGTGAGATGAAAACAGTTAACACATTGCAGATAGTAGCTATCAGAAATCTATAGAATTACAAAATATGAAGAAATATATGCAAGTAATAAGAGTAAGCTAATTGATAACTATTTTGAAGAAGTTCCAAGGACAGTAAGCTTAACATCAAAATATTTCAGAAATTTTTTGCCTATGTAGAAGTTATTTCTTTTACCTTATATTGTAAATTATGTGATTAGGAATAAAACTACTTGATTATATAAAACTTACATGATCATAACTTTAAATTTTTGGTAATTATATGACTATAAAATAGAATTAATGGATTAATCCTATTTCCAATGGGCAGATGGAATTCTCTATAGAATATCCGTAGTGATTCAAAACATCCTTCGTCACCCTGAGGTAAAAATACAGAGCAAGGTGGCAGAATGGGTAAGTGAACTTACAACCTTTCTTTTTTTAAAAAAAGAAAAAAATCTTTAACTTCTGGGAATCTGGAAAAGACTAGTTAACCGAATCCACAGATCATACTGAAACACAGATCGTATTCATTAGAAATAAATGAGTAGATATGTAAGTGAGGTATTGTGCTTAAGCATAAGAAGAAAAGTACATTTGAAAAGGATGAGACACTGAGCCTAATAGGTTATCAGTGTCTTAAATAAGAAAAGTGTCACTCAAATGGAAATAGATTTTGGTGGCAACAGGTATCTTTATTTCCTGTTAGATCCATACATTATCTGCTATATTTTTAAATAGATTCTTTTAAAAATTTGTTTGAATGTTTGATCAAAACCAAAAAGCACAAAAAGACACATTATGAAAGTCTTCCACCCATCCTTGCTGCTCATCTGTGTGGTACCAACCTAATAACCAACAGCAAATAGGAAATCACTGTTAGTTTTTCTTGGCTTTTTTTTCCAGATTTTTTTGTGCACATGAAAGAAAATTAAACTATAGATTCTTACTGTCTTTGTTTTTTACAATAAAAGCAGTATACTTTACATACCATTCTATACCATACTTATTTTTATTGTTGCCAGATTTGCAACATTAGAGAACTTCATCTTTTTTTGTTGTTTTGAAGAAACAATGTATAGTATTTCTTATGTGGCTGTTCAGTCATCTATTTAGCAGATCTTCTGTTGATGGACAGTTAGGTTGTAATTTAACCAGTATCCTATTGACAAACATTTTGTAGTTTTCAATTTAAAAAATTTAACATTTTATTTTCTTCTTTTTCTTACAAATACAGCACATGGATTTTTTTCATTTTCTTCATAATCTCAAAATTTTTATTTTCCATAGGTTTCTATGTTTTCTATTATTTCATTTCCTACCTACAGTATACTGTAAGACTGTACTTCTTATATATAATGCTTTTATAGTTCAATTTTTAAAAATTGAGTCACTATACATTCTGAAGTAAGAAAAATGAGTTTTCATATATATTTGTTGTTTAATAAATGTGTTTTGGTAGCAAAAGAAAGTGTAACCACACATTGAGAGGTAGTGGTATACACACACATATAGACACACACACACACACACACACACACACACACCCCCTATAAACATTTGAAAAATAACTGAGAGAAAGTCTTTTTAAAGGCAGTACTCTTTAAACAAAAGTTGACCATAGGTAACAATAGTAGGTAATTAGTTCTTTTACAAAATTTGTGAGAAAGGTGAAATTCTCTATTGAAATAAAAGAAAAGTGCTACTGTTGATTTTTGGGAATGCCACACTGAGGTTAGTAACTAATTCAAACACTAGAAAATATGTTTAACTTCTCAGTGGAGAGAGCAGGCTGCAGAAAGTATATCCCATTTTCTTTCCAGCTTTGTTCTTTTTGTTTAAAGTCAGAATGATTTTAGAAGATAAAATTCTTTATTTTCATTCTTAAATAAGCTACTGTTAATTTATCTGTACAAATAATGGGTAACATTATTAACCTGAAATTAGCATTCACTAGAAAGTTTGTGCTAGATAAGGAATAAGCTTACATTTATATTTACTTAATGCATGGTTTTTTGACATAGCTTTATTCTCATCTGCAGCTAAACTTTATTAGACATTTTTTGTTTAAAATGCAAGGTACCAAAGCAGATACCTGGTAATAGAGAAAATATAAATGGTGTACCCATTTCAACTTACTACTATTTACAATTTTAAAATAACCTGACGCTTTTTTGCCAGAATTCCCTAAAACTTACATTCAATTACAGAAATGCTTAAAAGAAAGGCTAAATGTGTATATGAAACAAGGCCTAAATCACCCTTCGGAGATGATGTGTTAATAATATTATGGGATAGCAATTATTAGAAAAATGTTTTAGTGTACCTCAGTGTTTGTTAAATAAAGAATAGAGAAGGTATTTATTGTATCTTCTTTAATGTGAAGGCTAGAGTGGAAATGATAGTTTTCCGAACAGACAGACTTGGGTTCCAATCTGGGATCTGCTACTGCTTAGTTGGGTGATCTTGGGCAAGCTATTTCTTCTCTGAGAAAGCTGTTTCTTTATTTAGAAGACTGTGGGGTAGGTAGGGATAATACCTGTTTTATTGGTTGTTTTGAGGACTGAGAGGAAAAACATTTACCAAATTCTTGGTATACAATTATCCAGTAACTGTTACCTTTACCCTTCACTCCTCCAACTCTTCAGGATTTTCTCACAGTCTTATCTCAGTAACAACTTATGTTTTAAGCAGAAACTTGATTTAGATATTTTTTAAAGGTATTAATAAAACTCAGCCTTTTCCATTGTGTTTTCCAGCTCAATTCGACCTTCCAAAATTGGAACTACACGGTTTATGTCATTAATATCAGGTAAATGATAGAATAAAATTATTTGAGAAATTAAAAGTAGTGTCTAACTACTGCTACTATTTGGTTGTACCAACACATACAAATACACACACACAAGTACTAGATACACAATCTTTCTAAAACAACTCTATATATTAGTTTATTGCACAAAATCCTCAATGCTGCAGTGATGGTTTTAAAATGTTTTGATCATACATTCCAGTTAACTTGTATTTGTATTTTTAAATCATAAGTGTGTTTGGTGTGTGTGCTTGTGTAACTGAATCGATATACGTTATAATGTGTCAAAAATTAAAATTGCATCATTAAATATACATAGAAGTTGTTAGTTTCTTCTCACACCCTGGTGAATCACCTAGATTGCACCCATTTCAAAACCACTCTTTTTTTTTTTTTTCCAGCTCTAATCTTGTACATCTACAGTCTGATTGCAATCTAACTTTTTGAAATTATCCCTCACTGTATTTATATTTAAATCCTCTGCTAATCTTCAGCAATTGTTATTGTCCATATATCCTCCTGTGTACCTTATTTTCACAGTTCTAAACCTGAACTCATTTTCTAAAGTGTATGTCATGACTCCTAAATATATATTCTGTGAACATAAGAGATTCAGTAACACAGAAAAGGGGTCGAATTGTCAGATAAGTTGAGGAATTACAATATTAAACAAACTGAAGCAGATTTCTTTATTGGAACGTTTCCATTTCTTCAGTGTAGTAATATGCATTGTGGATCTTCAAAACAGAGCAAAAGCACAGAGTTGCCTAGCTTTATGAAAGAAGCTGCAACCCCAGGACACACATTTGGAAATATTGGCTTAGAATTCTCATTCTGTCTCTTTATTTCAGGTCCCCAAATTTTACTGTTGATGATGCAGTTGAAGAGATAGATTAATGAATATATGTATTTTATTTATAGTTTTCACCTGAGCTCTGGAGAGGACAAGATTAAAGTCAAGAGAAGCACTGAGAATGATTCAAGGTAACAGGACAAAGTCTCATAAAGAGTGTAGCATTCTTTTTCTTGCTCACTACTTTAACTATCTGGTAGAAAAATGAAAACAGATGGGAAAGAAAAACTTAGCACAATTATTTCTTTAGCACTATTGTATGCTATTTTTTCTTGTAGTTAAAACTGTAATACAACACTGGGTAGTAATGTATATCTAATGAAAATAATTGAGAAATCGGGTATTTTAAATGGATGAATTATTGTTTTTAGTATTTCCAGTTTATGATAGCCTATTGCCTCTTGCTTGAAATTACAAAGACACCTTCAAAGTAAATAGCTTTAAGTGTTTACATATGATAGTATCTAATAATATGGATAATAGATGCCAAAATATTTTCAGCATTTAAAGCTCCAGCTAATTTTCTGAAGTCTCCATTTTAAACTGTATGTCAGGATCATGCTTTAATCATGCAGATAATTTAATGGTTATGTCCAGCATGTATGACCAGTTGGCATCTAAGGACCAAATGTTTAGAGTACTGTAAAACAAAAAAACTTAAACTTCCAAATGGAATAAATTTACTTGTTTTTCAGTTATTTGAGTCATGTATTGCATTTCTGTAGACTTTTTTTTTTTTTTTTTTTTTTTTTTGAGACAATCTCACTTTGTCACCCAGGCTGGAGTGCAGCGGTGTGACCATCACTCACTGTAACCTCAAACTCCTGGGCTCAAATGATCCTCCTGCCTCAGACTCCTGAGTAGCTGGGACTACACACATGTGCCACCATGCCTGGCTAATTTTTAAAATATTATTTTTGTAGATACTGGGTCTCGCTATGTTGCCCAGGCTGACCTCAAACTCCTGGCCTCAAGTGATCCTCCTGTCTCAGCCCCCTAGAGTGCTGGGATTACAGGCATGACTGTAGCCTCCATAGATTTTTTTTTTTTTTTTAAATTTGTCGTAAAGCAAAAGTTTCTATTCTAAGTCTTGCTGGATCTCAATAGACTGAATTGATATTATGGACACACAGCCCTGATGATAGAGTCTGCTTCTTTTCAGGTGATATATTAACTATGAGAAGTTAAAATTTCATATGAGAGTTGACCAGAGAACTTTTTTTTCTTTTCAGTTTAACATTGGAAAAACAAATGTTTTGAAAGTTACATTGAAAGATGTCATTTTTGTATACATAGTAAATGGACTGGATTGAGCCATCTGATTAAGGAAACTTGTTTTTATTTTCTGGCATTATAATTTTTTCTTTATGATATGAAAACATAGTAATGTATTTCAGTACTATATTCTTGAAGGTGACAGAACTCTTCCCCACTATTTAACAAAATAATTTTTTTCAATCCTTCCTGTTAGATCACATTGCATCTTCAGTAATGGATCCAGCAGCAATTGGGATCCCTTTGCTGGACACTTTTTGTAGCTTTTGGGACAGCCCTGGGTGTGGTAGATATCGCCAATGATATACGTTCTTCAGGCAGTCAGCATTCGCTTTTTAGTTTACTTACTGTGATTCTTCAACTACAAGGTAATACTAAAATCAGCCATCATTATTACATGTCAGCACTCAGAAACTCTTGCTTGAAAGACATTTAAATTCATGAGATTTCAGTTTCCTGGTCTGTCAAACCAATGAGTAATTTTACAGAAAATGGTAGGGAGAATGAACTAAGACAGTGTATATAGGAAAATCCAGATATTTAGGGGTTTTTTTTTGGTATGAACTCTTGCCATTATTTGATATTTATGTTTATAGCCTTTCTTGCCTCTCTTTTCTTCTATTTTCTATGGCTCTTACCCTCATTGGTGAGCCTTTATAGTCTCAGTTTTTCTCAAAACTACGGTCTGTTACTTTTACACACATTCTTTTTTTTATTTAAACTTTTCCTTTCAATTTGATTGTATCACTTAACCCAGACCATAGCTTCAGATAATGCTATCATACTCTATCGCCTAGACAGACAGGAAACCAAAGGCACAGAGACTTTTTTTTAAAAAAAAAATAAAGAATGACTGATGGTAACAACAGATAGAATGTGACTTTGTAGAACCATAAAGTAGTTTCAGTTTTCAGGATGAGAGAGGAAAACACACAGATAAGATCTGTGAAAATGTGTGGCTATTCCTGAATTATTGGGTTTGGATATTCAATATCACCCACAATACTTTGTGCTAATTATGTTCTCAGTATTCAAGACAAGTAAAAGTTTACATTCCCAGCTGTAAGTTCTCACCAACTGGAGTGGTGAAGCTTGCCTTCAAACAATGATTTAATCAAGGGATCATTTTTCATAGGCCATTTAAAAAATTAAGCTATCATAATGACATCTGTTTTTCACAGCTATAATTATGTTCACCTCTATGTTTGCCTCATCCTGAAATATGGCTTGTATATGAATGGTAAGCAGTAGATTATTTTACAGAGAGCTTTTCAGAGTTAATTATGAGAATAGTAGAGCACCTTTTCCTTGAGATTAGCACAGATATTTAGGAAAGAAAAATTGAGCTATTCTTTAATTTCACCTAGCATTGAATAGCAAACATTTCACATATTCCTTCTTATTTTTAACACCACAAATAACTATGACTAATACTTATTATATAATTAATATTATAATTTTATAATATTAATAATTTTATATTATATATTTATATATAAAATATAAAATATATATTAATTATATATTAATAGAATATATAATATTAATTATACATATTAATATAATATAATAAAATATATAATATTAATTATATATATTTAATATAATATAATATAATATTAATCATATATTAATATTAATATTAATAATACTAATTAATATAATATAATTAATATAGTAATATTAATTATATATTAATAATATTAATAATTTTATATTATATATAATTATGTCATCATAATAAATTAAAAACAATACTACCACTTGGTCTTTGGCATGTAGACAGTAACTGATCTCAATAATATAATGTCTTATTATCTTACATTGTATTACTCATTTCTCCTCTGAATTTGAAGTAGAAACAAATTTTTTTTGGTGAACTCAGAGCTATCACATATAAGCAAAAGAAATTCTCCTCTATTTGACAAAATAATGTTGCTTACTTTTACCTCAGTGTTAAATTTTGATTTCTACTGTTGACTACAGCTGTGATTGTAGTTGAACAGAAAATTATATTACTTTAAATCATAGAACCAAAAGTTTTTAACAAAAGAAATTTTGGGATAAATTGCTTTTCTTCCCATATGTGCATTTCCTTTTTAAAGCTCTTCAACGTTAACCGTTGTATAACCTTCTTAAGTAATATACTGGCCAATTACCAAGTCTATTTTGAGTATTTATTCTGTTAAACTTTTTACCATACAAAGTACTTGCAAATGCTTCATGGAGATAGAAAATCATTTGTTGCTATTCTGAAGAAATTGTACCACATTTATAAACAGTAACAATTTCAAAAGACAAATGGTGAGTTGAAAAATAATGGAATATTTTTACCATTATAATTTTCACAGCAGTAGAGAAAGTCTGTAAGCACCTTGGCTAACCTCTTCAGTCACAACAGTTGATGGTCATCCATCTACATCTAAATGTTCTGTTTATCCGACCAAATAACAACCGACCAATCGACAACAACAGTTTTATCTGAAATGTTTTCCTAGGTTGGTACTTTGGGCCCTTCTAGTTTACAATGCTACCAACAATACCAATTTAGAAGGAAAAATCATTCAGCAGAAGCTCCTAAAAAGTAATGAGTCCTTGGATGAAGGCTTAAGGCTACATAGAGTGAATGTGAGACAACTATGTAAGTGACTTTAATTTTTTATAATGTGTAACTATATATTTAGGTTTAATGGAAACAACAGGAATATTCTTTATGTGCTATTTGTTTATGTAATTTTTTTTCTGATGATAAAGTTCAGCAACAAATGTGTGACATAGCAAAAAAATAAAAATAAAATCAGCACAGCACTTATGAATCCAAGAAAATGAAGGAGGTAGATGAAAGTTTATACTTTACTATAGGGACATATTTTGAAAAACTAACAATATGTACAAAATGCCAGAATAATCTTGATCATCGTTGGTGTCAACTTCAGGAATAAAAAGAATGTATAGATGTGGATATGGGAACCCTAATGAGATAAATCTTAAGGATATTTCCTGTTATAAAACATCTCCTGCTGGGCATGGTGGCTCATGCCTATAATCCCAGCACTTTGGGAGGCAAAGGTGGGAGGATCACTTGAGCCCAGGAATTTGCGAGTAGCCTGGACAACACAGGGAGACTCTCTCTATGGAAAATTAAAAAATTAGTTGGGTGTTGTGGTGCGTGCCTGTAGTCCCAGCTCCTAGGTGGGCCTGAGGCAGGAGGATCGCTTGAGCTTGGGAGGTCAAGGCTGCAGTGAGCCATGTTCATGCCACTGTACTCCAGCCTTGGCCACAGAATGAGACCCTATCTCAAAAAAACAGAAAATGACTCCTTCTCTTATGTTCTCTGTCTCTATTAGTAGTAGGTCAGGAATCTAGGGGTTCTATTGAACCTAGAAACAAGTCTCTCCTGGAGATTGTTCACATCCTAAGCTCTAACCACACATGTGGTACTGCTTGTACTTCCACAAAGAGCCTGTGCTCCTTTACCTGACCTTTCTATATATTTGCCCACACTGTTCTTCTTCACTCCTGCCATCAACCTCATTATTACCTATGTATTTTTAAAGACGGCTTCTAAGTCACTTGTTCTGTGGAACCTTTTCTGACATCGAGTATAGACATCACTGCCTTTGAGCCTCTACTTCATGTTGTCCAGATGCCTAGATCATCATGCACATCAAAAGACCATAGTCCAGAACCCAGCACATTCCCTGGAACTTGAACACTTGCTGAATAAATGAATGAATGAGTCTGGATGAGTTTTATTTTAGGAAAGCAAATATTTGCAAATTGGATAACAAAAAGCAATTGTTCTAATGTTACTCTATGTTTACAATTATACTATGATTAGGTACATTAGTAGAGATCAAAAGAAAAGAATTGAATTGAGAGAGGCAAGTGTTCCTCAGCCTAGAAGAGGGCGATTGCGACTAAGGCCAGAATCATAGTGTAGTAAAGAGGCAGGCATCTCCACTTCTGTGAGGAGCCGCCCATCTCTATTGGGTTGATGTACACATTTACAAAGACCTCATAGAGATGAATGAATGCAAAGAATACTAATCATGATGATAAACCATTTCCGAGTCTGTATGGGAAAATACTTCCTAACAAATGGAGCTTTTTGGAGAGAGGGAGAATGCGGCCTGCTACCCTTTCACCTATAGGGGTTTTCACAAAGGAAGAGCCTGACAAATGGTAGTTTATCTATGACTGGAGAACCCTGGGAGGACCAGTGCATCTCTTTCCTCATAGGCTGGGAAAGCTCAACACTACTCTCTCTGTATACCTAGACATGTAATTTAAACTAGTTAATTTAAATTATCCGTTTTGTTGTTTTTCTGCAAGTGAGTCTGCGGATAAGCATTTCTACTATTGGAAAAATAAAAAGCTAAAACCTGACAGTTTTAAAGCTCATGGTATACATGGGAAAGTGACTTGAATTTTCAGTTGGTGATGATAGGACTGGTTCCCAGTAAACTGATGTAACTTGCTAATGTTCACCAAAATACAGGAGTTTATTGTTGTTGATATTTTGCTGTTATTATGATATTCTTTAAAATACAAAATCTGAATCATTGATGTCAGGAGGCTTACTTCGAAGGTTGTCAAACAAAAAGTCATGATTTGAGGATAAAGAAGTCTGAGGGTGTGGTGTTGGTTCGCAGGTTCCTTCTTGTGGCCCCCTTAGTAAGCTTCCAGGCAGGAGAGGCTGTCAGACCAGCTGGAACATTTTCCATAAAATAGCCCCACAACTCAAAGGTGACACTCTTGAGGCATCATTTTTAGGCTTTCCTCTTTGAAAAAAGGATCGAATTACATTTTGAATTTTTTAGGATTGCTTTCCTTCTCTGCAGTGTTTCTTTTAATAAAACTAGTATCTGCTAATGATTGGAAAGATAATGTATGTTTCATGTTTATACTTATATAACTGTTTGTTACTTAATGGATTTGTCTGATGTAATAATTTTTGTTTTTGAAGTGTATTAAATGTTAATGTTTTTTCTAACTTCTATTTTTTAACAAATCTGAACATAAACACTAATATTTTGGTATTACGTTAAAGGAATACCTAATTACCAGTATTGTCAATTTGCTTTCATCCTGCACCTCTAATTTCTAATGTTAAAAAATAGGTGAATATTTCCCATGCTGTTTCTTATTTTCATATAGATCTATGTCCTGCCGTGGAGGAACCTGAAGGCTTCAAGTGGCCATCTATCGTACCTTCTGAATACACTCTTCCTTGTCCAGAAAAGCCTGGCTTTAATGTTACACGGATATGGTAATATTTTCACTGACTTTTGTCGGCAAGGCTCCACGTTATAAACCTTCCCAGGGTTATACGTGCAGCATGGTAGTTCTCAGGCATTATGTTGATTGCAAAGAAGGGCAGAAATCTATGTATGCCTGTTTCATTCATTCCTGGGGAGTAAAGATAACATAAGTTGGTGACTCAGAAAGGCAGTGTTTTCCTCCTAACCATATGCTAATCAAGCCCTCTCAAAGAAACATTGAAGAATTTAGAAGCCATTGGGTAGCACCAGAGCCCAAAGTAGCTTGTTCCTCTAGCCTAGCCCTGGAACGTGCATCTGGAATTCTGAAACTTTTTAACTATTGGTACTGATTATTGTTGGAATGAGGAAAGGAGGCAAAGAAGAAATAAAGACAAGATCCAGATTGGGGTAGAAATAAAGACAAGATCCAGTCTGCTGATGGAAACTGTCAGGGTATAGATTTTCTCTAAATGTTTAACAGAAACCTCAGAGACAAGACAATAGTAGGGATTCATGGAATAGCAAGTCAAATCCATTTCTCCACCCACTCACTCTCAATTAGAGCTTTTTTGGGGGAAAGTCAGAAATGGAAACTGCCTAAGCATAAATATTTTGCATACTGTCAATACTGCTGTGTTTGACACTTTGTAGAGAGGAAAGAAGGGGACTTCAGAGATTCATGGACTTGAGTTTGAAATGTGGCTCTTTCTCTTCCTGGCTATGAGATGGACAATTCATTAATTTATCAAATTCCAAATTATTTTCTATAAGATGGGGATTATAATCTGCTTTGCAGAGTTATATGAACTCAAAATCAGATTTTACCTGTAAAGTTCTTAAATCAGTACTTGGCCAATGGATCTCAGGTTAGGATATTGCTAGTATTTTGTTTCCAAGAGGTAAGCTGCTGATTTTTTCCCATAAGAATTCTTAGCATGATATTTATTTCAATGCATTACAGTTTTATTTTCAAAGGAAACTTATCTAGAAATCAAAGCAAATCCCAAAAGTTGTTAACTATTTTTTTCAGTTCTAGTATTATTTATAGAAAAGCAGGAAAAGAAAACTTGTAGAAGGAAATAGTGCAAATGGAGAAACAAACTGGGGTGAGAGAGGAGAGAATGAGGAAGGCTAAGAACGAGGTGGAGAAGTGGATGGAATTTGGGAACATTGTGTATAGAGGGCAATAAACAGAAATGGGTTAGGGAGATGGGGGAACATAGATATATGAACAGGTACAGAGATAAACAGAGAAAATTAAATTGGAAGCAGAGTGAGAAGTTAAGTGTCTTAAAGGGAAGCTTGTCCATTGATCATATTGTAATAAATGTATACATTATATACAAATCCCTTTAAGTAGTAAAAATAACAATATCAGTTATATAAAATATTTAAAACATCTATTTTGTTTCATAGTTTTTACAATGCTTCCAACTTCTCTGAAACCTACTGGGGACCTGTTGATATCTCCAACTGTTTAAGTAAGTGAGAAATTTTCCTTTGTTTTTCAAGGTAAAAATGAAATGACTTCATGCTTCATGGTTTTCATTGTCTTCAGGCATATTCTTCTGCTATGTGATACTGTTTTCATGTTAAAAGGCAAACGATGGTTTTACTTAAGATAGAAAATACTTTTTACTTTCATTTCAACTTTCTGTTCTGTAGGAGATTTAAAATAGTAAGGAAAATCTAGAGAAGACAAAACTAACATATAAATTAGTATTTATGTCAACATTTTGTAGTTTGTATTAAGTAGCAAATATATATTTATTCATTGATTCTGGAAACGTTTCTCTTAGAACTTTGTGTGATCATTCATCCCTCCAAGTTATGTGTATCTTACTAAAGAGAGAAGTTAGTCTCTGCATAGAAAGAAATATCATTGCCTTGTGAAGGTGGGGATGAGGTATAAACAGGAAAATCTCACTTTCTTGCTTCAACTGTAAAGTAAAATATTACACTCTTCTTTGAATTCCTGGAAATGCTCAAAATATGCAGATAAAACAGTGTTATTTTCTTCTGCTTTTTTTTTAGAGGAAGCAAATGAAGTTGCTAACCAGATTTTAAATTATACTGCCGATGGGCAGAACTTAACCTCAGCCAATATTATCGACATTGTGGAACAAGTCAAAAGAATTGTGAATAAAGAAGAAAACATTGATATAACACTTGGCTCAACTCTAATGAGTATATTTTCTAATATCTTAAGCAGTTCAGACAGTGACTTACTTGAGTCTTCGTCTGAGTAAGTATTTTTTTTTTTTCTGGAGAGTAAATTTTATTGGATAAATATGATGTTACATCATTTCTCACCTATCTAAACACTTTGTGCCCAGACTTCATAATTCAAATCTCTGCAAGATGTATTGATAGTCATTAATAATTAAGCAAGGTCATTGACAACATTAACTTAAAAGTTGTGTATGTGGTTTTTTTTTATTTTTGAGAAATATAATTTACCATATCCACAGCCGTAGAAAGCATAATCAGTATTTCATTTTTTATTTGGAAGTTCTAAATTTCATTTAAAAATTCTAAAATTCTAAATTTAGTTGGTCAGTAGAGTTATGCATAACTGGTCATCGTAAGTCCACGATACTGTGAACTATGCCCGTGACAGCCATAGCCACGTGGTTGTTGGCCTTCTGAAATGAACATGCTGGGACAGATGAAAATACACCTACATTTATATGATTCAGTTTGTATTTAATTGCTTCACTTAATGTATTAATATTAAAATATTTACTGTTTTTTATTTCCCACCCTTCTACATTTCTCTGAAGAAAATTTTATACTTGATAAAAATGTATTTTCTCACTTAATCTACATGATAACAATATAAACATTTTTACAGTGTCTTGCAGTTCACAAAACACTTTTATCACATTGTTTCCTTTGATTCTTGATAAGCCATAAGGTAGCGAGGATGCTTTCTCATGTGAGGAAAGAGAAGCTTTTAAAATTTGTTTTAAAATGAAAAACACTATTTGTTCAGGATGATTTAATTGTTTATTTTCCTTAAAGCAGATATTTCTCTTGAGGATACATCCATCCCTGTGATTCCATGTTTTAACAGATATCACTGTGGTCTGGGGTAATTTTATGGGTGTTCATGTTAAGATCAGAAAATCTAAAAACAATTTTATTTGATTTATATTTTGCCACAAAGCAAAACATGTATGTTTAAGTACCTAAAATATTGTATTACTTAACACTGGTATTTTTGTCATTTATTTAGAGCTTTAAAAACAATTGATGAATTGGCCTTCAAGATAGACCTGAATAACATATCGCATGTGAATATTACAACTCAGAATTTGGCTCTTGGCGTATCATCCCTGTTGCCAGGGACAAATGCAATTTCAAATTTTAGCATTGGTCTTCCAAGCAATAATGAATCATATTTCCAGGTAATGAGCCAGTGGTTTCTTTAATTTTAATTAATTACTTAGATATATAAAAACTTTCTGATCACTTAGCAGTTGCTGCTTCAAGGAGATCTTGGCCCATGAGGTGGCAAGCAGGTCTGAATGCTGGTTAAGTTTAACAGGGGCAGTAGCCATAAGGCATTGTGGAAGCTCAAAGTGGGTATACTTTCATAACCTGGGTGACAGAGGTGATCCACTTACCTTCTACAAGAGGGGTTACTGGAGCTAAGCATGAGTAGAGAACACTATACTTGAGGTGAGGATCAGTTCAGTTAGAGGAAAGAGCTTTATTAAGGGCCCCAAAATGAAAAGAAGCATAGTGCATTCTTTTTGCCAGTGGTTCTCAAACTGAATAGTAGAATCTTCTGGAGGAGGCTGGGTATGATGGCTCGTGCCTGTATTCCCAGCACTTTGGGAGGCCAAGGTGGGTGGATCACTTGAGGCCAGGAGTTTGAGACCAGCCTGGCCAACATGATAAAACCCCATCTCTACTAAAAACACGAAAAAAGTTAGCTGGGCATAGTGGTTCATGCCTGTAATTCCAGCTACTTGGGAGGTTGAGACATGAGAATCACTTAAACCTGGGAGGCGGAGGTTTCAGTGAGCCGAGATCATGTGACTGTGCTCCAGCCTGGGCAACAGAGTGAGACTCTGGAAAAAAAAAAAAGAATTTTCTGGAGGACTTGTTAAAACAGATTTCTGGGACCTACTCCGGGAGTTTCTAATTTAATAGATCCTAGGTAGGCTCCCCAAATTTGCACTTTTAGCAAGTCTTTAGACATTGCTGGTCTAAGTATCACACTTTGAGAACATGTGATGTAGAAGTCTGGAATAGCAGGTGACAGCAAGCCTAGACACATACGCAGGGGCTGGATTAATGGGGAATCTTTTCAACATGTTCAAGTGATACATAAGCAAAGAATTTTCAAGTTCCTACTGCATGCCAGACAATATTAGCCATCAGAGCAAACAAAATGAATGAAGCATTGTTCTTGACCTGGAAGAGTATATGTGAAGTGTACTATTTCTTTAACTGCGGAGATAGAACAAACTGCAAATATAAAAATCCTGAAAGCAGGATACAGGCAAGACTTTTTTTCCTCCATTAGACTAGAGGCTATTTTGGATAATTCTCTTCCACATTTTAAAGAGTAAAAACTCAGTCAACCTCACTCTCATTCCAAGACTGTTCGCAAGAAAGCATTCTTTGGCCTTGAGCTATGATTTCAGGAAAAATACTATCTGAGAGTGTTCGTAAAATTTTAATGCAGTCTGAAATCCACAAGTTAACTTCAGTCTCTTTCTCTCTCCCTCACCTCTTCCTCCCATAGCTGTTATCTTTCACTATGTGTTTTGAGAAAACCTCAAAATCTGCTGCTGGTAAATCTAATTCTTATACTTGAAAATGTTGACTGATTTATAGATTTCTCCCCATGTCTTTGTTAAAATCAATGCATTTTCTCCTTTGACACACATTTAAAACCCAAATGAGATCTACAGCTCTGTCTGTAGGGGTTTATCTAGGAGTTACAGTGACTACTGTAGATACAAAGGGAAATCCTGGTCCTGACTAACTTGAACTTGCAATTGTTCACTTGCCTAACTATGCATGTGGAGTGAAGTTATTATCACCGTTTAATTGTGATTGCTTGACCAGTATATCTCTGTGTGTGTGACAGATGGATTTTGAGAGTGGACAAGTGGATCCACTGGCATCTGTAATCTTGCCTCCAAACTTACTTGAGAATTTAAGTCAGGAAGATGCTGCATTAGTTAGAAGAGCACAGTTTACTTTCTTCAACAAAACTGGACTTTTCCAGGTAAACACATTCATTAAATGATAATTTTTCAATTGCAAATTAAGTTTCTTTGCTCAAAGGCAAAAAAACAAAAGTTTAGATTCCTTTGAAATATATCAGGAGGTTTAGAAAAATTTACTGTGTTTTCAAAAATGAAAATTTTTTATATAGTTGTTTAAATATTTTATTTCAGATAATATGCTTGTTAACAGGTTGTATGTATTTCAGTTTTTAAAATAATTCAAGTATTAGACTAAAGCCTGCATTAAAAAATTAGAAATTGAATTAGTGAATAAATGACTTTATTATTACGTTCATTAAATATTTTATGCTCTTCAATCATTTAGGCCTTTAAAAGAAATTGCACACCAAAGGAAAGGTTTTTTTTTTTTTTTTTTTTTTTTTTTTCAGCGGGAAACACTGTTTACATAATGAACAGCATTCTTGGCTTTAATCAGTTTTCCCATTAGCATTTCAAGTGACCTTTAGTCTTCACACATCCGCAGAGTTGGATGGCATTGTGCTAAGCACATATTATTATTTTTATTGGCATCATTTCTAGATGCTGGAAGACCAACTGCCAGCAAACACTGGTGACCTCTGTTTGCCTTTGCAAGTACAACCTGATCTAGAGTGGTTTTGCTGGGCTTTAAAAAAAAAAATAAAACGTATCTATTAAATTCAAGGTATCAGTGCATATTGAACAATGTGACTTATGTAAGAGAAAATAGCAAGACTCAAGGCCAGGGAATTGATTTTAATAGATCTGCCTTTGTAGAGGAATGGCCAAGTAGAGATATAGTCAAGGAAAAAGAATACCATGGAATCTTCGACAGCAATTAAATCCCAAATTTAAAAATTTTATCAACAGATGTTTTAGGAACCATCGCTATACAAATTTTGTGATGTATATAAATATAATTTATGCATTTTATATAAGAACATGTGTAATTTACCCTGAAAGATTTAATAGCTATAACATTTACAACTGCGTTTGTTAAAATCATGGCAATTTGAAGTATATGACAATGTTATCTTAAAACCAATATACAAATGAAGTAGGTGCCACAAAATGTGAATGGTACAGAAGCCCTGTGGAAAGGGTTGGAGACAACTCTCAGATTTGCAAGAATCTATCATTGTTTTGAGTCATTATTTCCTTCTCCTTTGGTATATCCCTGCCAAAGTTGTTCTTAGGAAGCATATCTGGGCAGGGGAGGTGGCTCTTGCCTGTAATCCTAGCACTTTGGTAGGCAGAGGAGGGAGGATGGGAGGATTGCTTGAGACCAAGAGTTCAAGAACAGTCAGGCCAACATAGTGAGACCTGTCTCTTAAAAAAAAAAAGGAAGCATATGTTATGTGTATATTTTATAGATATGTATTACATATCTTATATATTAGTGTATATAAATATTAAAGTCAATTTACAGTAGAATGAAAAAAAAACTTTAAGGGTTCTGTGATGCTCCCCTATCGTAGTGGGCAAGATATGATGGGGTTTTTTGTTGTTTTACTGAAAGGCTGGTTATCACCAGCTAATAGCTGACGTTATTAACAGTGACCACCATACAAAATAAATAAAAAGCTATATTCTGGATGCTGAGTTTTATTTGGAATTTAAGAAATCCTGTAATCATTCCGAAACAACTGATTTGTAAGCTATGATATAGATTTGGACAAGAAATACAAGGGAAAGAAAAAAATAGAGATGAACTTGCTGGAGAGAAAGCTTATTGGTCCAAACTGTTTTATGTAACAGATTTGATTTTCTGATAACCTTGTTATTTAAGTGAAATCTGCATATGCTGGCAAGTATACAATCAGAGAAGAAGATAGAAGTCCTGGATGGGACTTGAATTCAGTATTACTTTTAGGTATAAATTAGTAAACATGTTAGGCTGTTGGCATGGATGTGAAAGATGAATTGCTTTTTATTTTTCACACCATATTCTTACTTCTCTGAAAGAAAACAGCTTCATCTATTTTCTAGAGTAGGGAAATGATCTCATTGTTTCACAGCTTTTTATGAGTTTATAATATTTATGAGTCTGCATTGTTTCAGATGTTAACTGGCTGACATCAGTCACCAGAATCAAGAATGCAGTTTTATGAATATAATCTTACAATATTGGCTCCCGGTGTTCCCTCAATGTATTTATTATAATAAGGGAAATAACAAAGCTCCTTCAGGAAGGCCAGCAACTTGATGTGGTAAACAGGATGTTCGAGAACTGAAGATCTTAAGTGTAAAAATTGCTGACAGTTTGCTTATTTTGGAGCGCCAAAGTAAAATAAAAGTGTGTACTTCTAACTGACACACATGATTTTTTTTTCCTTTCAAAGGATGTAGGACCCCAAAGAAACCCCTTAGTGAGTTATGTGATGGCGTGCAGTATTGGAAACATTACTATCCAGAATCTGAAGGATCCTGTTCAAATAAAAATCAAACATATGAGCACTCAGGTAAGAAAATGCTTCCAGTAGCATCTGGACAGTGGTAGACTATTTCGGAAACTAGTGGGGCTTTTTTTCCTACATGTTAAAAAGTAACTGACCCTTTTTTGTGGTGTAGGACCTAGTTTTCCATCAAGAGAGAATGGCTAGTCAGGTAGTGCTTTAAAGTCACGACAAATTGAAGCAGCTGGAGAAGTTAGTCTTATCTAGGACTCAATAATCAGAAAGAGAAGAGAAGTGAAGAAAAGGGCTTCTGCTTTTAAGATACAACATATATTGCTTCAAAGAAATTAAATGCAGATGTAGTTGCACAATTCTGCCAATAGAGGTTTTTGTTGTTTCTATTTCTGTGTATATTTGCAAAGATAACTGCAACTGGAAAAGCCAAGAAGAAACAGGGGAGGGTGGACTTATTTTTTGAGAGTTTGCAGTTATTTAGTATTTGCAAAAGTTGCTTTTCTTGTTGCTTCATTACTCTTGTCATCTGTTTGATAAAATTAGATGGGAATTCTTACTGTCCCAGATGGCCCAGGAACAGGTTTTTCTCACTTTTCTAGAGGGCCCTCATCATGATTCTGGCATTTGTTAGATAGGCAGGAAGGCAGGCAGGCAGGAAATGAGTGGGCTGAGGATTGAAAACCAAGTCACCTAAGATCTAGCCTCCTTTGTCACGAACCATCTTAGACTTCCTTGTTCAACACTTTGGCCTCCTTTGTTTCAGCCCCTTCATTCATAAGGGAAGATATTTTTTTAATTGTGAAACATACATAATATAAAATGTATCATCTTAATCATTTTAAAGTGTACAGTTCAATAGCATTAAGTGTCTTCACATTGTTATGCAGCCATCACCACCGTCTGTCTATCCAGCTGAAACTCTCCTCCCATTAAATATCCCTGCCCTGTTCTCTCCTTTCGATAGCACCTGGCAACCACAATTCTATTTTATGTCTCTTAATTTCACTACTCTAAGTACCTCACACGAGTGGAAACATAGAGTATTTGTCCTTTGTGACTGGCTTATTTCACAGCACAGTGTCTTCAAGATTCTTCCATGCTGTAGCATCTGTCAGAATTGCCTTCCTTTTTAAGGCTGGGCAGTATTTCATTGTACGTATATACCAGATTTTGTTTTTTCTCCATCAATAGATGCTTGGGTTGCTTCTATTTTTCGGCTCTTGTGAATAATGCTGCTGTGGACATCAGTCTACATCAAGTCCTTGTTTTCAATTTGTTTATGTAAATACCCAGACATAAAGGAGAATTTTGAAGATGGTGTAGAATTGTAGTTTCAAGAGCATTGCTAAATGCTAAGAATGAGTAGAATCAGTATATTTAATGATGGGACATTTGTAGTAACCTACAGATAAATGGGTAGGTAGTATGATTCCTCATGAGGTTACAGTAGACTTTCTCTTGAAGTCTCTGTGGGAGAGAAGATCCCCCTGAATTGCCTGACATTTTCGGGTTATGTTGGCATGTTAATGCTAATCTATTTCTCTGTGAAACTCTTTGTGTTTTTATTCTTTTGCCATATTTAAATCATGACATTTAAACACAATTTCACATGTTTATTCTTATGTTAATATAGGAAGTGCATCATCCCATCTGTGCCTTCTGGGATCTGAACAAAAACAGTAAGTTTTAAAATATTGGTTGTCTTAATATAGATAACAACTGAATTTTAAACATTGTTAGACACCCCCATTTCCTTTAATTCCACCCCAAACCAGAGTGAGTCACAATGTAAGTGTAAATGACAAATAAGCTGCAAAGTTAGTTTAGGTAGCTTGGAAAGTCAGTTCTAATTTCTGTAATTTTTCAGTCATTGCAAGAAGAAATAGGCAGACTTCACTATGTTTTCTTTCATTTTTTTTCAGTTGAACAACCTCTTTGACATCAGTTGCTTGTAAAATACAGCATACATTATTGCTACTTTTGATGAAAGTAGACGTGCACTTAATCTCATTCTTCTAACACACATTTGAAGAGATTACTTGATCTAAGGCAGACAATTTAAAATCCAGCTTCTAGACCTCCAGTTATAAGGGAGGTGAGAAGCTGACTGAAGGAATGTAAGTATAGGAGTGATTATAATGGACATATATTACTTGAAAGAGAAGAACAGCCTTCTGAATTAGATTTGACAGTCAAGAAAGGAAGGCAAAATTAAGGGATGAGTCAATCAGTAGGTATAAGGTGTTGAAATCTCTTTGAAAGGAAGTACAAATAAAGAAACTTCTCTGTCTATCCCTGGTGAGGATTATTGTGGCCAGATTCATTCTGATATCAATGCCAGTTGCTTGGTTGATGAAAACAGCCTGAAAAGGGCAAAAACTTCTTTATTTGATAGTCCTTGTCACAGCAAGACAGGTGTTTTTTTGTGGAGGGGTTTAGTTGCATAATTTTGAGAAGATCTTTACTCATTTACATAGTTAAAAGTATTACTTTGTATCTTAAACTATTATTTAAATAAATGGATTCAATATTTCGACAATACATGTTGCTTATACTCCATTTTCTACCAAAAAAGTCAGGTAAGGTGTGTCCAAGCCATTTACAATAAGCTACCCCATTCATGACTCCTAAATGACATTCTAAGAAAGCAAATGTTCTTTGTTCTTATGTCTTCATGAAAATGTAAATTAACCCTCAGAAAAAAATTGTTGGCCCCCAAGAGTTCATTAGTGTGTACTGTATTTGAAAAGGAATACTCTTTTTATAGAAGTTCATTTTAAAATATGTTAAAAATTCACTTGGATCAAATATTTGTGGACCTCCTGAGTTTGAACCCACTGATTAGATCACTTGTAACTGTCTGCCCAAACTAACACTTGATGATTCCAGGAATCCAAATTATTCTAAACATTGAAAGCTTTCATAATGGTATTCATTTTAGAGGTAAACTCTGCATGGCAGAAGAGACTGAGGCAAATTTCTCTATAGAAGTTCTCATCCATTATGCAGAAGACACTTATCTGCTGTTTTCACACTGTTTGTTGATTCCTTCAACAGAAAGTTTTGGAGGATGGAACACATCAGGATGTGTTGCACACAGAGATTCAGATGCAAGTGAGACGGTCTGCCTGTGTAACCATTTCACGCACTTTGGAGTTCTGATGGTAAGGGGGGAATTTCTAACCTCGTTTGTACACGCTATAACTTTGGATGGCATATTCCTTTTTTGTGAGTCCACCTTTTTAGTTTATTTATTTTGGCAATTATTTCCTGATAGTTTTCATCTGTATCATCTGTATTATGAATCTTAATTCTTTTTTTTTTTTTTTTTTTTTTTTTTTGAGATGGAGTTTCGCTCTTGTTACCCAGGCTGGAGTGCAATGGCGCGATCTCGGCTCACCGCAACCTCCACCTCCTGGGTTCAGGCAATTCTCCTGCCTCAGCCTCCTGAGTAGGTGGATTACAGGCACGCGCCACCATGCCCAGCTAATTTTTTGTATTTTTAGTAGAGACAGGGTTTCATCATGTTGACCAGGATGGTCTCGATCTCTTGACCTCGTGATCCACCCGCCTTGGCCTCCCAAAGTGCTGGGATTACAGGCTTGAGCCACCGCACCTGGCCTAATCTTAATTCTTAATAAAGAATCTAATTAGCAAAGATCACATCTTAAAAATATGTAAAAGTATTACAGAAAAGAACTATCTCCCTTTTTTTTCCCCCTGTAGCATTAACAATAATGATAAATAATCCCAGAAACAAGAAAATCCCCGTGAAATTCTTGAATTAAGAGAGCAACAGTATCAAGGAGATAAACAGGAGACAAGTGCAGGGAGGGAGAGAAAGTTAAGAAAATGCTGGGTGTTACTATCATGGAAGGGAATTGTGGACAGTGTAATCAAAAAGATTTTTTCCTTATGTTGTCATTCACTCAATATATTTGAATATTATTTTGTACCTTGTGCTGCACCAAGTGATCTCCCTCCTAGAGATTGCAGTTTGTTAGACAGACTAGTGACTAGGGTTAGAATGAGACTTCAGATCTGCAATAGATGAGGGTATGATGTTTCTGTCACCTTTGGACCTCTATGTATCATTGTTCTTTCCTTCCTTCTTCCATATCCCTGTTTTATTTATCTTATTAGCCAGCTTGCCACACAGTTTGAAACAAAAACTAGATTGCATCGTGGTGTGTTTTTTTATCCCACCAAATTTTAAGACCTACCACACATCCAACGACTTGTTGAAATTCATCCATAGATTTATACCTTCAGCTTTTACCCAGTATACTTGTGATTTTGCAGTTTTCTGTTGTCCAGAAAACTGTTTGCAAAATCACAAGTATACCAGATAAAAGCTAAAGGTATAAATCTGGGTTTTAGCATAGACTTTGTTTCTGCATGGTTTTCATAAAGGGAAAACATTTGTTTTTTTTTAATAGGAGATAGGAGTAATGTGAGCCGAGGCAATAAAGCTTTCAAATTAGAATCACATATGTCAGATTTTGTTTATCCCTGCCTTTAAATCTTGCACCCTTCTTCCTGTGGGGACTGGGAGGAAGCCACAAGGATCTGTGGGATGTAGTATTTGGCTCATGAATCTACTCAGCCTATGTAAATGGTCATTGTCATAAGGCAACCCTGCAAGCTGTAATTTTCCTGACAATCAAGTACATAAATGCTCCCAGGAATAAGAAAAAGTCATTTAAAAAGATGATGAATCATAGAAGACACCTTTTTAACTATCCAAAATATGAATATTTTGTCTTCGCTGCCAGAGCATGAAAATGAACAATTCACTATTGCATATTTTCCTTCAGTAATCATACAAGAAAATTCAGTTACTTTCCATGTTCTCTTTTCTGCAAAAGTGGTAGCAGGCATTCTTTCAGAGAACACTAATTTTTCATGGTTACTCATTCAGATATGTAAAATTTAGCTTAATTTATTTAAATATTTCAACTATGTGCATGTTGTAAGTCTAATATTAAATAAATAGATAACAATAACAAAATGTACTCTTCAGAGATGATTTATATGCAGCCAGAGTTTGCCTGTCCCCTACTTCACATGGCCAATTCCCTCATATGTTGTCTAAATTTTACGAGTTTTTAATTACATATTCTTTTTTATGTTGCCACCTGATTGAATGGTGAATTGTATAAATAGATATGTGAAAATAAGCATCTTTCATGCTATCTTTCCATTTTCCACCTTGTCTGTTTTTGTAATATTAAAAATTACTGGTAGAAAATCTTCCTAGAACTTATCTTCTTTGGTGATTTTCTCTTATGTTTTCAGCTTTTCCAGACCACCAAGATTTTGTTAAGAGTTTTTTTTTTTTGACTCAGAAACTCTTTATTCTTTTGTATAAAATATTTCCAGAGTCTGCATTGTCCCATGACACATTCACCAATTCACCATATGAGAAGCAAAAAAATGCACCTCGTACCTGTAATTATATCTTCTGATCTGCAAATGGCTTAAGAATTTAATGTCTTCTGCTACATTTCTTTGTACTAAAACTGGTTTTCATATTTTTAAGATTAGTACATTTTCATATTGGCTATATTGTTAATATAAATGTTTTCATATTTTCATTCTCTCAGAGAGCAAAACAACATGGAATTGTGTGTAAACCTGTATCAGTAAACAGACTTATTTAGTTTCTATTTGAAATTCTGGGTTTAATTCTGATATGCAAGTCAACTGCCTTGCCTAGATAGCAACCATAGGTTTTTCAAGAGGTTGTGACACATCACTTGGCAATCTCTCAAGACTATGATTCATCTTTCTGGGCTAATAAAATCCTGTAGTAACCAAAATATTGGTTGAGGTAGCCTATCTGTGAGTCAGGTGGCACTGACTCAAACCCCATTCCATGTGCCCTGGGAGCCCCGTGTTCTCCCAGTGTTTTGAGAGATTCCTGGGATAAGAAGATAGGGTAATCTCCCCCAGACTCTGAGCCTCTGCCTCTGCTGAATTCCATCCCTTTGTGTATTTCTTGATGTCACAGAGATACTGTGTCTGTTCTTTATTGCATCAGTAAAACCTGAAACTAACCCACAGTTCCTTCTTGTTACTTACACACACACATACACACACACACACACACACACACACACACACACACACCTCTCTCTCTCTCTTTTCCTCTCTCTTAAGGCCTGTGTGTGTGTAGCAGATATTATTGGCATTTTAGTGAAAATTAAAGAAAATTTAGAAGGAAATATAGAAGAAAAATCATAAACATTTTCTCCATAATTTAAAACCTAAAAAATTACACTAGATATTCAATACATCTCTTCTCTAAGAACACTCAGTTTTTGAACATCTGCATAGGAGGTAGCTTTCTCCTCCAACCAGGATTGAGTGATTGGTCGTACTTCAAGATTTATTCCTATACCAATCCACCATTTAAGGAGAAAAAGATTTTCCTACCAGGTCCAAACTTTGTAAGTCTCCCTTAGCACATTGAAATTAATAATTTATATTAATTCACTGGAAAGTATTTAGTTCTTTCCACTCCACAACAGCACTGAACAATTTAAATTGTATCCTTTCATTACTATGGGAATAAAAAAAAAAAAGATGACCCCCAAAACTCTTAGTGGCATCTCATTTATGAAAATAAAAACTGCCCCGCCTCATACATACCAGGCATTGCAATGACCAGGATTAGGAATCTCAGCACCACCCTTAGAGCCTGGCAGTCACAGCACCAGCACCAGCCTCTGGCTGAGCCCCTCGCTACCTGGCAAGGAACCTAAAGGCTTGAGGGTTTGGCCATATAGACTACCGTGGTCTCCTTTTGAACTGATGGGTGCCCCCAGCCCTGCAGATGTTAGGAATGGGTCTGATGGTTTATTACGCAAAGCAACCACTTCCTCTCCAATTTCTTTTGGGGGTCCTGGTGGTTTTGATCTTCAGGTTATACTGGTGTGCAAAGAGCTTTGGAAAGAAGGTAATGATAAAAAAATAATAATAATATGTGTAATCACTTCTGGAAGTAATACTGCATTTTTTTCTTTTATTTATTGATCAAAAATAATCCAATAAATAAAAATTTTAATATTGATTTGCACTGTTGATTTTAGCCCCTGAGAGTGAACTACTTTAATGTTAACAGTGAACTTTCTAGGGAAACAACCATTCTCCTGAGAAGAGAGATTCTTATAGCTGCTTCCCATGTTTTATATAGGACCTTTCAAGAAGTACCTCACAGTTAGATGCAAGAAACACTAAAGTCCTCACTTTCATCACCTATATTGGGTGTGGAATATCTGCAATTTTTTCAGCAGTAACTCTCCTGACATATGTTGCTTTTGAGTAAGTATTTTTTAATCTGCCAAATCCATTGCTAACTGTTCCAAATGTGAATAAGAAAATTGCCTCAGCTTTGAAAAACATTTAAACACTTTGTGAATCATGTAGGGTGGTTCAATGTTAATGTTCATGTTTCTCATAAAATATATTATGGAACATGATTTTCCAGCTATAGAATTTTAATGTATAATTACCGTATTTCTGTTTATAGAATGCATTCAAATATGTTGAAATGATTAACGCTTAAGTAAAAATTATATAAGGTGCTTTCTGTATTGTAAAACATGAAAACATTTGTTTTATAATCTTATAAAATTAGTCCGGAAACAGAATTTCTTAAGGTTTTAACTCATTAAGAATCAAGAAAGTTCAAATAATTTAAGGAAATTATTTTTTAATAAAAATGCCATTCTTATAACTCTAGAATTTTTCCAAGATTAAAAAAAATTCTGTTGAAACCTAACTGGGAATTGTATAAGCAATTGGAAGTAATTTTGAAGTAAAATTAATATTTTAAAAGTCCTTATAACTTGCTAAATACTCATAAATGTCCTTAGCCCCCTGCTCCCCAACCCCCGCCTTTAGCAGAACCACATCAGAAAGCTGGTGCTATCTGTCTTATTGCAGGGTTGTATGAGATATGAATTTATACAGCCCTGTGCTTAAAATATGGATATACAGTATTAGTTCTCCCATAGATTTCTTTTTTCATTTTTTAGGAAATTGAGAAGAGATTATCCCTCCAAAATCTTGATGAACCTGAGCACAGCCCTGCTGTTCCTGAATCTCCTCTTCCTCCTAGATGGCTGGATCACCTCCTTCAATGTGGATGGACTGTGCATTGCTATTGCAGCCCTGCTGCATTTCTTTCTTCTGGCAACATTTACCTGGATGGGACTGGAAGCAATTCACATGTACATTGCTCTAGTTAAAGTATTTAACACTTACATTCGCCGATACATTCTAAAATTCTGCATCATTGGCTGGGGTAAGCCTCCTAAAATTTTTTTGGTTTTGTTTTTCCATCATGAAAATTACCAGATTCTCATAAGAAAAATTCTTATTTTTAAAAAAGACAGTGCCGTTAAGAGTAACCTCAAAGTTGTGAATGACGTGAATTAGATATACATAGCTTAAGGAAGGGACATCTTCACAACTATATTTTTTGAAACTCTTCAACAGCACTCACTACATACACGAGTAAAGGAAAAGCCCTCACTCCTGAGTCACCACAAACTTATTTCCTGAGCCCAGAGAGCCCAGAGCCAGCCCACCCAAGTCTGAAGAGACAGCTGGCAGGCAATGGTGCTTTTCCATGATGCTTTAAAATACAAAGGCCAGCTCAGACGGCTAGTTACACTCATCTGCAGACATAGGCCTATGTCTTAGAAACCAGAGAAAGAATGTTATTTTTGTGTGTGCAACCAGAATACTTATGGAATTCCTGCCTTGAACTTTTTATAACATGAGTCCTCAGTCAGACATGGGTAGTTGTATTAGCCTGTTTGAGATTTGCTGTTGCGCCCCTGTGTTTTTGCAGGTTTCATATTGAGCCAAGCATTTTTGAGCTTTCTCACAGATCTGTTTCAGATGGAAATATAAAAGTGAGAGACATTTTCAGGACTTTCAGCACCACCTTAGGAGGCAGTAAGTGCACTCTTCAGGGACCTAGGTTACCTACCATAACATTTCCCCACTGAGATATTCTTGGAAATACTTTATTCAGTCTCTGGAGAGTGAAGCCAGTGAAGGCAACAAAGGCTTTATAGCCCCCTTGCTTTTCCTCCAAATTTTCTAGAGTTTTCTTTATGTAGAAGGAGGCAAAATAGGCTGTAATGACTTGTCTGCCTAAACTCTGGCAGTGTAATAAGGCTTAGTTATTGAAAACACATTCACTAGTGCTAGATTTGATACAAATCAGGTTCTAGTTTTGTAGTGAGTCCCACTATGCAAACAGAATTTTATTTAAATATCTGTCCTTTAAGAGTAGGTTTGAATTGTTGCCAGTTAGAGCTGGACATTGAACCCCAAGGAGGGGATTTTGTTGTTGTTAACCAAGTTACCATTTCTAAGAAGTTTGAATCTAGGATATGAAAAGTTGGCTTGCTTGCATTTCTCTTCTTTTCATCTCTTTTCTTTACTTGTCATTATCAGTCTTATGAAGCAGTTTCAGATGCTTCAAAAGAGTTTGTGTCGTGGTGTTTTATAACAGGTTTGCCTGCCTTAGTGGTGTCAGTTATTCTAGTGAGCAGAAACAAAAATGAAGTCTATGGAAAAGAAAGTTACGGAAAAGAAAAAAGTGATGAATTGTAAGTAATAAAAAATTTTTGTGATGGGTAGATATCCTTTGTTTCCTAACGTTTAGCATTAGCTAATTTCCATGCCAGTAACAAGGCTTTCGTTTTAAAACATTGGTGTTTATTCACATGACAGCCAAAGTCTCTGCTACACCACAGATTAATTCAGTTGAATGCCCTGAAATGTTTGAGACTCTTTTTCCTGTTAACATTGTACTCTGTTATATGGAGGAATTGAGAAAATACCTACGACACTATTTTTTAGCCTCAGAAGACCCATTCTATTTCAGGAGATTTCATAACACTCTCACCTCCTCAAACCTACCCACATCTTCAAGAGAGTTAAATAGCAGTATCAGACAGTGAACAATTCAATGCCAATGGGAGTGTTATGTAGAAATTTAGAGAATGGAGAAATCAGCAAGTTCTTAAACAATTTTGAAAGTTCTCTTCAGACTATGAGATCGTTGAGATTAAGGTTTTTTATATTGTTCAGTTGGACAGTTAGTGCTCTCATGCGATCCACCCACCTTGGCCTCCCAAAGTGCTGGGTGTTTTTAAAATTCCCATTCTTATTGTATAGGCACCCAAGAGAAAAGGAGGTTAGACATGGCTTGGAGTGAGTCAACCAAGCGTGTTTTCATATCAACTCAGAATTCAGGAAGCCACCTTGTCGTCTTTGTAATGTTGGCTCACCTAGTTATTAAGATGATGGCCATCCAAAAACAAAGGAACACAAAACCTGTACAGAGATTTAAGAAGAAACCGGGGTCCAAGGAAGTAAAATGACTTTCTAAAGGCATTTGAGAGCAAAATCTGCAGTAGTCCAAACTAAGCAGAGAAAAGTCTTAGGTAAATAGGACATGGCAATAAATATCTTTTTTTCTCTCTCATTTCTTCTTTTTAAGCTGTTGGATTCAGGATCCAGTCATATTTTATGTGACCTGTGCTGGGTATTTTGGAATCATGTTTTTTCTGAACATTGCCATGTTCATCGTAGTAATGGTGCAGATCTGTGGGAGGAATGGCAAGAGAAGCAACCAGACCCTGAGAGACGAAGTGTTAAGAAACCTGCGCAGCGTGGTTAGCTTGACGTTTCTGTTGGGAATGACATGGGGTTTTGCGTTCTTTGCCTGGGGACCCTTAAATATCCCTTTCCTCTACCTCTTCGCCATCTTCAATTCATTACAAGGTAAGATAAATTGTACGTGAACAGTCTCTAATTTCCAATTTTGTCGTATTTGTAAGCAGCATCACTTTTGGACAGATGCCATGTTAAGTTTATATGTCACTATTCCACATGCTGAACATAGTTCCAGGTGCAGTGTGGTCACTTGTTAAAAAGGGCTTGAATAGATAAATGTAGAATGTCAGTTTTGGCTTTTTATCAGTGATATATCCCAAGCACTTTAGAACACTGTACCTGGCAGTTAGTAGGTACTCCCTAAATGCATATTATTGCATGAATATGAATATGGAGCAAGGGAGGTATCTAACTGAGAACTGAACAGGGAGTTTAAAGGGATGCACAGGCACCTTATCTTCTCACAGTTCTGCTGAATGTTGGCGTTATTCATAGATCCTTGTCCCCTGTAGATTTACCATTGATGGCTAGAAGAACTTTTAGAGTCTATGTAAGAACAAGCAGTTTACCTTGATTCTTTGGCTCCTTTGATTTCAGAATAAATACCAACACTCTAGCTTAGAAACTTACCTTTTTATGAGATAAGTTGAACTTTTCAGTTAGCTCAACAGTTCAACAAACATTTGTCAATGGCCTGCTTTGTATAAAAATACCAGGCTTCCTTCAAAGAGCTTGCAGTCATACTTCTTATTCTATAATATATACCTTAGTGTACTCTGTAATGAATTTAACTTTTAAACTCAAGTGAATATAAATTGTCTTTTTAGATAATTATATGACATTCTTTAAGGTTTTGAATATACTCTGTGGTGTTGATGAAACTCCTTAACGTGCAGAAGCACCATGGGGCCAACACTCCAATAGAAATTAGAATGCCTGGAATGTTTTTGAGTAGAGCAGTGCAAATGGCTTGACTGAAGTTATTGGTCTTGCAGTTGTAGATTTCTGGGGAGGAAATTGCTGAATATATCTGAGCTGGGGTGGAAAGCAGTTTTGTATTACTCACCAGTGACGTACCAAGGTGGACACTCTCTGCAGGTGTATTTTAAGAAAGTCTGTACTTATCTGCAGGGGAGAGTTGTTTACTGCTTATCCTCCATGCTCTTCCACGGTCTTGTGAAGTGCAAAAAAAATGTTACTTCATAGGTGCTTAGTGATTGGTAAATTAATGGATTGTTAGATGGAGAAAGAGGCTTTGAGGATGGCCTAATCCGATCTGAGATGCCTCTGGCATAAATATGTATTAAACAGTTCAGCAAATTTCATTCAGGTTCATTGTCTCATAACAAAGGAAATATGCAGGCTCATTATCTTTAGTCAATAAAATAATAAGCCTCAAGTACATCTCCAAAAATTGGAAAATGAGTATGTAGCATATAAATATCTCTTTATTTGGATCTAGCTCTATAAAGTGAGTATCCCTCTATTTAGTCTCTTCTATATTATACAACATAACAGTGCCTAAATAAATATTGACAAAAGTATCCATTAACGTTAGAAATTCCATGGTTTTATATTTCAGGATTGTACATAAAAGGCACATTGATCTGCCGGCCCAACCTTGGTTTTGCTTTTAGAATTTCCTGGCAGTTTCAGTAACCTTGAACAGCTACAGTTGTCTGTTCAGCTCTGTTTCCATTAATGAGAATTGGGATGTTTTATTTTTCCCAGCATGGGTCCCCTGTCAGGAGGGAAAAATGTTGTAAACCATCATCAACTCAGTGTTCTTCATAAATCACTGACTTTTAAGACTGATTTTAAATAATGTAAATTCAGAACAGATTTCAGCACATTTAATTATATTAAACACCTCCCAAAAAGAAAATTTAAATTAAAAGGCATTGATACAGAGCACATGAATCTCTACCAACAATTGCTTATTGCCCAGGCTTGTGCCAAAACCTCTTAGGATGCTATGGAAATTCACTTAATGGTTTTTATTGGTGACTCAATTTGGAATCTTCCAAGAGAGGCTTTGTTGTCAGAAGTATATGCTTTATTAAAAGAAGCATGTAGAATTTAGACAACTTAAAGAAATGATTCAGTGAATGCAAAAGGAGCTCAGATAGTATGGAGGCAAACTACATTATATCTAATTTTTTCTCTTTGGTATGTGTCATTCCACCAAAAATATTGGCGTGGTCCCTCTGCCTCACGGAACTTATATTCTAGTAGGGGATGTAGGCTAATTAAACATATTGCTATATAAAAATTACCTTGTGATATTGAGAACATGTTACTAAAAGCATGATTTCTAAGCTGAAATCCAAAGGATCAATAGGAATTGACTAGATGAAAGATGAGAGTAAGAGTAGGAAGAAGAATATTTGAGATAGTGGGCATTTCAGGTGCCAAAAAGTTGCTATAGTTGGTGATTACAGTGTATGTTCAAGGTATTAAAAGAAAACTGATATATGCTGACAACAATGAAAGGGATAGTGACAAAGGCAGGATAATGACAAAGCAGAGAGACACGTCAAAGAGGCAAGGATTAGACCAGAAGGCTCTATATTTGATCTTTATAAACACAATAGGAAGTCTTTGAAAGGTGGAGTGACATGTGGAGTGACATGATTGGATGTGCACTTTGTAAAGTTGGACATAAGGTACTGAATGGATTAGAGTTGCCCAGTAGTGTCTGTAGGAAGAGCAGGTAGGAGACTCTCACGTGGTTGGGGAAAAGGTGGTCTAGTATTCTGGACTGTGGTGGGGATGGAAGAGCTAGAGAAATATGCACAGAGCCAAGAGAAATTTAGGAAGCCTACTGCTACAAAATACTCATCATTGATTTGCTCATTAAAGTAAACTCGTATTTTTCTAGAATGATTAGAGTAAGGAGTCTTGTTGTTAATATAATATTATAGTTAATAGATGCCTATCATTGTAACATTTAATAATGGCTAAAGCTTTAGAATGCAAAGCATCATTCTCAAAGCTAAAACTGTGTTAAACACATTTTAGTCCCTCTTAGATCTAGCTTGCAGGGGAGCATCTTAAAATCAGCAGTGTCACTGTGTACTGTTACGGAGGTGGGATGTGTTGGAGCAAGTGTTTGAGCTAAGTCTACTGTGGTGTCAGGGCATGTCTTAGTTCATTTTCACTCTGCTGATGAACACATACCTGAGAGTGGGCAATTTACAAAAGAAAGAGGTTTAACTGGATTCACAGTTCCACATGGCTGGGAAAATCTCACAATCATGGTGGGAAGCAAGGAGGAACAAATCACATCTTACATAGATGGCAGTAGGCAAAGAGAGTGTGCAGAAAAGCTCCAATTTTAAAGTCATCAGATCTTGTGAAATTCATTCACTATCACAAGAACAGCCCAGGAAAGACCTGCCCTATAATTCAATCACCTCCCACCAGATTCCTCCCATGATGCATCTGAATTGTGGGAGTTACAATTCAAGATGAGATTTGGGTGGGGACACAGCCAAACCATATTATTCCACCCTGGCCCTTCCCATATCTCATGTCCTCACATTTGAAAACCAATCATGCCTTCCCAACAGTCCCCCAAAGCCTTAACTCATTTCACCATTAATTCGAAAGTCCACAGTCCATCATCTCATCTGAGATAAGGCAAATCCCTTCCATCTGTGAGCCTATAAAATCAAAAGCAAGTTAGTTACTCCCTAGATACAATGGGGGATATAGGCATTGAGTAAATACTGCCGTTCTAATTGGATAAATTGGACAAAACAAAGGGGCTACAGACCCCATCCAAGACTAAAATACAGCAGGGCAGTCAAATCTTAAAGTTCCAAAATGATCTCCTTTTACTCCATGTCCTGTGTCTGGGTCACACTGATGCAATAGGTGGATTCCCTGGTCTTGGGCAGCTTCATCCTTGAGGCTTTGCAGGGTATAGCCTCCCTCACATCTGCTTTCATTGGTTGTCATCGAGTGTCTGTGGCTTTTCCAGGCACACAGTGCAAGCTGTTGGTGGATCTACCATTCGGGGATCTGGAAGATGGTGGCCCTCTTCTCATAGCTCCACTAGACAGTGCCCCATATGGATTCTGTGGGACTCTGACCCCACATTTCTCTTCTGCACTGCCCTAGCAGACATTTTCCATGAGTGACCCACCTCTGCAGCAAACTTTTGTCTGGATATCCAGGCATTTCCATACATCTTCTGAAATCTAGGCAGAGGTTCCCAAACCTCAGTTATTGACTTCTGCGCACCTACAGGCTCAACACCACATGGAAGTTGCCAAGGCTTGGAGCTTCCACCCTCTGAAGCAATAGTCCAAGCTATACCTTGTACCCTTTTAGTTGTGGCTGGAGCAGCTGGGACACAGGGCACCAAGTCCCTAGATTGTACACAGCATGGGGACCCTGAGCCTGGCCCCCAAAACCGCTTTTTCCTCCTAGGCCTCCAGCCCTGTAATGGGAGGGACTGCCTGGAGACATTTTCACCATTGTCTTGGTATTTAACATTTGTCTCCTCATTACTTGTGCAAATTTCTGCAGCCAGCTTGAATTTCTCCTCAGAAAATGGGATTACCTTTTCTATAACATTGCCAGTCTGCAAATTTTCCAAACTTTTATGCTGTTTCCCTTTTAGAACTGAATGCCTTTAACAGCACACAAGTCACCTCTTGAATGTTTTGCTGCCTAGAAATTTCTTCTGCCTGATACCCTAAGTCATCTCTCTCAAGTTCAAAGTTCCACAGATCTCTAGGGCAGGGGCAAAATGCTATCAGCCTCTTTGCTAAAACATAACAAGAGTCACCGTTGTTCCAGTTCTCAGCAAGTTTCGCATCTCCATCTGAGACCACCTAAACCTGGACCTTATTGTCAATATCACTGTAACATTTTTGTCAAAGCCATTCAGTAAGTCTCTAGGAAGCTCCAAACTTTCCCACATTTTCCTGTCTTCATCCGAGCCCTCCAAACTGTTCCAACCCCTGCCTGTTTTCCAGTTCCAAAGTTGCTTCCACATTTTTGGGCAGCACCACATTTCTGGTACCAATTTACTCTGTTAGTCTGTTTTCACACTGTTGATAAACACATACCTGAGACTGGGCAATTTACAAAAGAAAGAGGTTTAATTGGATTTCCAGTTCCACATGGCTGAGGAAGTCCCACAGTCAAGGCAGAGGGAAAGAGGGAGCAAGTCACA
The DNA here is from genome assembly GCF_048565385.1 of Saimiri boliviensis. NCBI lineage: Eukaryota > Metazoa > Chordata > Mammalia > Primates > Cebidae > Saimiri > Saimiri boliviensis. Next base: position 27,424,620 of record NC_133452.1, on the reverse strand, counting down.
TCTTATATGGATGACAGCAGGTAAAGAGAGAGCTTCTGCAGAAAAACTCCCATTTTTAAAATCATCAGATCTTGTGAGACTCATTCACTATCATGAGAACAGCCTGGGAAAGACCTGCTTCCATAATTCAATCACATCCCACCAGGTTTCTCCCACAATGTGTGGGAATTGTGGGAGTTACAATTCAAGATGAGATTTGGGTGAGAACACAGCCAAACCATATCAAGGCATATACATCCAAGGAATGACTTGATAGATTTCTTGTCACATTTGTTTATATCTTCAAAACTTTGGCTCAAGCATGTTAAAAAATCCATTTAATTTTTCAGTATTCTTGGAAATATAAGAAGGAATATTTGTTTATAAACACATATACATGTGTAATTATATGGATACTCAAAGAAATTTGAAGAGTCTATTTTTAATTTGTATTCTTTATATTTTTATTTCTAGCATTTATTTTATATATACTTATAACTTTATAATTGCCAAAAATTATGTTAAATGAGTATCAGAAAATTATTACTATCTGTGTGATTATAAAAATTTTATCTACTTACATAACTAAATGAAGTAATGAATCAAGGCTGAAACAAAATTTATTATTTTCTAATTATCCACAGGATATTGATTTGTTCTTTCAATTTTACCTACTGTATTAGTCAGTTTTCACACTGCTATAAAGAACTTCCTTGAGACTGGATAATTTATAAAGGAAAGAGGTTTCACTGACTCACAGTTCCACATGGCTAGGAAGGCCTCAGGAAACTTAAAATCATGGCAAAGGGGAAGCAGGCATGTCTTACATGGCAGCAGGCAAGAGAGAATGTGTGAAGGAGGACCTGCCAAACACTTATAAAACCATCAGATCTCATGAGAACTCACTCACTATCACAAGAACAGCATGAGGGAACTGTCCCTGTGATCCAGACGCCTCCCATCAGGTCCCTCCCTCAGTGTGTGGGGATTATGAGGATTACAATTCAAGATGAGATTTGGGTGGGGACACAGAGCCAAACCATATCACCTACTTCATTTGATTAGGTTACACAGTAAACATTTTGTTGAAATTTTTTTCCTGCCAAAATTAAAAAAAAGTAAATGTACCTTCTCTTAATATGGTTAAGTTACATATCTATCTGCTTTTGCTATTTTTGCTGCTTTCCAGGATGAAACTGGCATATCACTATATTACAATTTTTAATATTTTCTTAAGAATACAAGCAGAAAATTTTATGGTATACAAATTGTTATGCAGCAGAGAATAGTCTACTTCCATTTCAAAAAGAGCTGTCACTAACTATACATTAAATGAGTACAGGATAATTTAATCTCTTACCCTTATTCAGCATAAGTAATTTAGAGAAATGCAGATTATAATTATTATTCTATTGGTAAACTAAGAAAATTAAGTCAAAGTATGTGGGGAAATATGCGAAATGTCAGTGAAATCTCCCTTGCCACTGGAGGCTGAGGTTAGGAACCCTCATGAAAATTGAGCTGTTACATAATCACATGCACAATACACATATTGAATTGTTGCCAAGGTAAAGATATGACCCACCAATTCAGCCCCTCACAAGTGAAACATCAGTTTGGCTGAGACATTACACACTGCAAGGAAATAAATTACTCACCGTTTGGCAGGGCATTTTGTGCCACAGAAAAATAATTTTCTAAAGGGCACCTTGGTTGTATGAAAGGAGGATTTAATAAGTTTCGAGAGACAGCCATAAACCCTTGAAGATCCCCAGACCCATAGCCAGCTGACTGTGCCTGTGTGACAACTGAAAAGAGGAGCTGTTTAAAGATTTGGACACAGGCTACTAAGGAGCTCAGAGATCATCTAGACCAATTTGGTCAAAAATCAGTGGTACTTAGAGTTATGTGGCCACTTCTGCTCAAATATCTGCTATAACTAATTCTTGACCGATTTTTCTCATCAAAACTCCAGAACTGATCAGGTGCAGTGGCTCATGCCTGTAATATCAGTGCTTTGGGAGACCTAGGAAGGAGGGTTTCTTGAGGCCAGGAGTTCAAAACCAGCCTGGGTAACCTGGTGATACCCCATCTTTACAAAAATAAAATAGAAAAATAAGGTGTGGAGGTGTGCTTGTATTCCTAGCTACTTAGGGGGCTGAGGCAATAGGATTGTTTGAGCCTAGAAGTTCAAGTTTACGGTGAGCTATGGTCATGCTACTATACTCCAGCCTGGGTGACAGAGTGAGATCCTGTCTCAGGGAAAAAAGAAAACAAAAAAACTTCCAGAGTATGTTATGCTCATACCTGATTAAGACACCCGTCATTACTACCCACTCTAATGCTATCTCACATTCCTCAAGTTATCTATATCCGCAGTCTTCCCTTTAATTGTATTTCTGGATATTTATTATCCAAGGAAAGAAAAAGTCAACTTAGAATATTCATTCAGTTTATTGATGATAATTCTGCTGAAAGTGTCAGTGATCTTTAGTTGTTAAAGAACTCTAAGAGATGAGGACCCAAGGTTGTCTGTTTCTCCCCTCTCTACCTAGATGCTGCTTCAAAGGGACTTTTTAGAGCAGAAGTAAATGACAGTGTGTGTTGCCTCGAGTTTTACTGTATAGTAGTCTCTAAAGAAACTGTATCTAGCAATTCTTTAACTGTTGATAACCAAGAAGATATGAGAACATCCCTTTGGCTACTCATTTTGCATTTGCCCTAGAAAGCCATGGATCATTGCCTCAAACAAGCAAAAGGAATGAATTATATGTGAGAGCCAAATTTCTAGCCTAAATATCTAAGTGTATCTTTTCCCCTCTGAATAGTTAAATAGCTCTAACAAGGCCAAGGTTAAGCACAAGCACATATAATCTACAGTGAATGTAATGCCAATACTTAGAAGTGTGTTTATTATTATTTTTCAAACATGCTACTTGAATGTGTTCTCTGGTAGATAAAAGGATTAGATATCAAAAGTTAAATTCACTGCTTGAGATTTTTCAGAATGTTTCTCATTCCGACTTTAGAAAACCTTGGCTATTTATTCGCCATCTTCCTTCACTGTATTTTCTGAATCAGCCTTGGCCCATAAGAGTCTTTCTCTAGGAAAATTTGACAAGTTGGCATTTAATACATTTTCTGTCCTAACAGCTCCCATAGGCCCACTTTCAGTAATTGTGTGTTGCTTGCAACACTCTTTTGCCATTACAATTAAAAATGTTACTTATTTTAAATGAGGAAATTGACAATTTTACTGAGAAAACATTTTCAATTCATAATTATAGTTTTTTGTTTGTTTGTTTGTTTTAAGGTAAGCATATACCTCTGGTTAGTGAAAGATAGAAGTGAAGGCAGGGATAAGGGTGGGTTGAGAGTTTAGGGGGCTGATTGGAAATCTGCTCATTTAACAAGTGTGAAGTTTTTTTTTCTTATTCTAGCATGGAATGGATTCTTAAAGAATCAAGGCAGTTATCAAGCTAAGGAAACTAATTCTAAGGAACTTTGTCTTGGATTCTCCAAAGTGATAATTTTCCAGGCTAAAATGCACCAAAAAAGTCTATCATGAGCTTCCTTTTGTGATATATGAAGATTTCTTGAAACTGGCCCTAGCTTTTCAGGATAATGTAAAAGTTTTACCTCTACATTCAATCTTTTGGGCCATTTTAGCATCCACCTTTTATGGGCAATGTTAAATAGGGCTTCAGGTACTATGAAGAGTGAAGCTTGATTGTTCAGGTCCCAGTTACATCTTAATACTCTTTCTAGAAGGCTAAAAGAGCATATTCTTCCTAGGTGGTATGAAGATTAACAAAGAGAAAAAAAAAGGATGGAAAGAAAGCAGAGGCTGGGTACAGTGGCTCACACCTGTAATCCCAGTACTCTGGGAGGCCGAGGTGGGTGGACCACTAGCTCAGGAGTTTGAGACCAGCCTGGCAAATACGGTGAAACCCCATCTCTACTAAAAATACAAAAATTAGCTGGGCATGGTGATGCACACCTGTAATCCCAGCTACTCAGGAGACTAAGGCAAGAGAATTGCTTGAACACAGGAGGCAGAGATTGCAGTGAACTGAAACCATGCCATTGCACTCCAGCCTGGGCAGCAGAGTCACTGTTCCCCACTACCCCCAAAAAAGAAAGAAGGAAACAGAGACTGGAATGAGAAGTGAAACAGATTTTCTTGGTTGTCAATGTAGAACTCTATTAAAGTTTGTGATTTTAGTTTTGCTTCTGACACCAAGATCTGTAAGTAGATGGAGGGAAAAAAAACTCAGAATTTAAGAGGGAATAGCTCTATTTTCTCACATTGGCCTCCAAATGCCCTTAGCTCTCTCTGGCATCATTTTCTTTTTCTTTTTCTTTCTTTCTTTTTTTTTTTTTTACTTTTAACAATTATTTTAATTTTTAATTTTTAAATTTTTTATTTTATTGCATTTTAGGTTTTGGGATACATGTGAAGAACATGCAAGATTGTTGCATAGGTACACACGTGGCAGTGTGATTTGCTGCCTTCCTCCCCATCACCTATATCTGGCATTTCTCCCCATGCTATCTCTCCCCAACTCCCCACCCCCCACTGTCCCTCCCCTATTTCCCCCCAACAGACCCCAGTGTGTAGTACTCCCCTCCCTGTGTCCATGTGTTCTCATTGTTCAACACCCACCTATGAGTGAGAACATGCAGTGTTTGATTTTCTGCTCTTGTATCAGTTTGCTGAGAATGATGGTTTCCAGGTTCATCCATGTCCCTACAAAGGACACAAACTAATAGTTTTTGATGGCTGCATAATATTCCATGGTGTATATGTGTCACATTTTCCCTGTCCAGTCTATCATCGATGGGCATTTGGGTTGGTTCCAGGTCTTTACTATTGTAAACAGTGCTGCAGTGAACATTCATGTGCACATGTCCTTATAGTAGAGTGATTTATAATCCTTTGGATATATACCCAGTAATGCGATTGCTGGGTCAAATGGAATTTCTGTTTCTAGGTCTGGCATCATTTTCTACTGTTCCTTCCTGAAGTGTTCATGATTTCTTTCCATATTGCTTATGTGCAGTGTTACAGATAGGGATACCTGCCACACTGCCCACTTCTGAACTCTAAAAGGGATATTCTATCCTGAAGGAATTTTGGTATAATGTTTATTACCACACTAACTTAAGTTCATAGGAAAAGGGCTAGTTACATCAAATAGTAAAATAATGTATTATGAGAATCCTATTTAAAATAGAAATGTATATTTCTATTTTATAATAGATATTTAAATATTTCTATTTTAAATATTTAAAATAGAAATGTATCTCAAGACTACAGGATTGATCATATTTATATTCTAAATGCAATACCTTAGAATCTAAAATATATTCATTCTTAAGAATTCAAATTTATTGTGCTTATTATCTATTTTATTCCATAACATCACAATTCATAGTAGAAGGTAGAGCATTTAAATGACTTCTTCTCTCCAGTGTTTCTAAAACTTATTGAGTGCCTGTATATTTACAGACCACAATGGTTACTTAAAAATAGAGAATGTTATTTAATGTTATATAATATGATGTAAGGCAGCACTCTACAATCTAAAAAACTGTTTTATTAAGTCAGTCTTATCTTTAACCTCATCCTTTCTGACTGTGTTCAGCATCTGATTCTCAAAATAATTCACATTTTAGTACCCCAGCAAGGCTAAAAACCTGAATCTGTGACCTAGTTTTTTCCTAATGTTCTCAAAACACCAGACACAACCTCTGAATTTTTTTTCCAGGATGTATAACATACAGAGAAACTACTAAGTTTTACAAAGGAATAGTAGTTTATTAAGGGAAGTAACATTCAGCAATTTTTACTTCTACCCGCAACTATTAACCATTTGCTCAATGTGAGACCCTATAATCATGTCTGGATGAATGCCTAGGAGCAAAAGACCTTCATTTAAGTTTATAATTCCCCCTGGCTCTAAAATGTGACTCTGTTAAACAATTGTTTAAGAATACACAGTGACCTGTATTTCTAGTTGTATGACAAATATACCTCCAAGAAAAAATTCTGGAAATCTGACCCCATTAAAGGAAAATTAGTAAGCTGAGACACTGTGGACTTCCTCCTCCAGTCTGCAGCCTCCTTCATCTGTAGCATCTATTGACTAAATCTACTCTACTCTGTAACTGCCACCTTCTTCTTCAGAACTTAAAAGGATATAGTAACCAATTCAAATTATGTATACACTTTTGTTTATTCAAAGTGCTTATTGAAAGGATTGACTGTATTGGCAACATGGTTAGGGAATGGGGTAGGTATGGAAAGGCTTTGAAAAGCAATGAGATTTAGTCATGTAGAGTGTGAGGATGAAATCCTAACCGAATGATATCCACTCCCGACTTCCTGGGAAGGAGGATCAGCCTGCAGAGCCTGCTCTGAGGGATTCTGAGTATGGAGGAAAAATCTTTCCTTACTCTGAGACTTGTCATGCCCTAGCATAGTCCAGGCCAGTGTGTAGCTGGTGCCTTCCCCAACTCTTCCTCCCCAATGTGGAGCACAGGGACTTTCAGGAGGTGCTTGTTTGCTTTCTAAATAATTGAAATTTATTCATTGTATTTATTAGAGCTTTTCTTTTGTTAAATTAGAACTTCCCAGCCTGTCACAGTGGCTCATGCCTGTGCTTTGGGAGACTGAGGCAGGAGAATCATTTGAGGCCAGGCATTCTAAGCCAGCCTGAGAAACATAGCGAGACCCTCATCTCTACAAAACATTAGTTAGGTGTGGTGGCACATGCCTCTTGTCTTAGCTACATGAGATGCTGAGGCAGGAGGATTGCTTGAGCTCAGAAGTTCAAGGCTGCAGTGAGCTACAGTTGCACCACTGTACTCCAGCCTGGGAAACACAGCAAGACCCAGTCTCTTAAGGAAAAAAAAAAGGAACTTCTCTATCCTATCTGATACAACATTTCAAATAAATAGATCACTAGGATTTATTTCCTTTACAAATTACTTCATTACCAATGAAGTATTAGTAATAAATTACATAGTAATATATTTATGTAAATATGTATATATAACCATACATTAATATCAAATGACATAGTAATATAAATGCAATGCAGTATTACTTAGGTCATTGCATGCCTTATTTATATCTCTCAGAGATCAACATATTTGAATTTCCCAGAAACTTTTGTATGAGCTGATCATCCATTTGAAAACAATGACCAAATGTAGTCAGTACTTTCATAGTGGCATTTTTCTGCAAGTCAAAATATGTAATGATTTTTTAGTAATTTAAATAGGAATTTATAGGCAGCACCTATTAGGTATCAGGGCTTGTTAATCACCAAACGACAAGCTGCCAAACCCAAAGGAGAATCAACCTAGAGTCATTTTACTGTGATCACGACCCATCATGTAGCTATTAAGCAAGCTCCTTTTCCATATTAACATTTGTAATTTATTCTGAAAATTAAGGGCCACTTTGAATCTTTATACTAAAAAAAAAAAGCATGTAAGCATAACCTTAGACATATTTTGCAAATTTAACTAAACATATCTCAAAAGAGTACTATTAAGACTTTTTCCCAATTTTTCCATTGTACAAGCTACAATGTAGTTTTCTTAATGAATACTCCATATTCAAAAGGAATGTATAACTTTTAATGGTCCCTTAAAAGGACTGTCGTAAGTGTTGTGCCGTTCCATACTAGACCTTTTGCCCCATGAAAACAAGGATTGTCTACCTTGTTCACCTTTGAATCTCTAACTCCTAAAACTCAGTGCCTCATGCTTAGCAGTGCTTAATAGTCACTGAATCAGTTACCCTTCCTGGAAACTTCCCTCACTGCTCTACTGAACTTAAGGTTCAGTTCAAGCCCTAGATCCCCTAAAAATCCCTCACTTACGTAGATATACTGCTTAGTACTTTACGGGGACACAACCTCAGCAACTTGCATGCTTTTCAGAAACTTTTCCTTTAAATGTATTTTCATTTCACGCCTGTTACCACTTAATTTGACTGTTCACTCCTATTTTTAACCTCCCCATCTCCAAACACATTTTTAACACATTAGCGTGTACATGTAAGCATTCAATTAACTCATATAGACTACATGATTGATTGATCTTGTTTACCATTCATTCCATCAATAAACATTTGTCAAGTTCCTACTTAGTTCTTGGAACAGCCAACACAGTATTGAATACACAAGTATCCCTGTTCTCTTGGAGCATATTATCTGCTAGGAAGAGACAATCAAGCAAAGGAATAAATGAATAAATGAGGAATACAAGAATGTTAGGTACTGAGGAGTGCTGTGAAACAAATAGGTATGTGAAAGGGAGTGACTAAATGTTAAAATTAAAAAATAAATAACAGTTGATGAGGGCCTCTTTGAGAAGTTAACAGTTGGTCTGAGACCTGAACGATAGGTAGGAACATGTTATGGAAAGATCTGGAAGAAGAGCGTTCACCATGGTATTGGGCTGGAATGAGCTGGACACTGAGAAATAAAGGGATGTGTGTGTGGTTTGGGGGTCATGATTGCAAGGACTTCTTTTCAGAACAACTGGGATGGGAGATGCTGCCAAGTGGAAATACTGCCCAGTGAAGACGTCTTATGAGCAGTGTGTGTTGGAATCCTGATTTAGGGGTGGAGGAGAGAAAGGAACAGAACCAAATACAAAAATCAGTATGTGGTGCTTATATTTTAGAAGTGTTAGTACCCAAAGTGACAGTGTAACTGTAAAAGAGATGAACATTACAAGTCAGGCACGTAAACCTTTTTAGAGTAAAGCAGAAGAACCTCCTAAAGAGACGAAGAAAGAATCTCCAGCAAATTAGGAAGAAAAGTGATAGAAAATGACCTTGAGAATGAAGGGCCATTTATGTTGAGTGCTGTTGAAAGGTCTAGTAAAGTGGTCATGGGAAACTCAGCAACAAGGGAGTCGCCACCATTCTTAATAAGAGCAGTCGTTGTGGGGTCATGGATGTGGATAGCAATGTGTTTGGAGTGGGCAGAGAAGAGAAGGTGTTGGAAAAAGCTGAGACAGCAAAAGTTAACCATTTCAAGAAATTTTATTGGGAAAGGGAATAAAGAGGTTGAAACTGAAAGAAAATTGGAGGTTAAGGGAGGAATTTTTTGTTTGTTGTTTAAAAAGTGTTTTAACAGTACATGTGTAAGTTAATGGCAATAACCAAGTGTAGTGCAATAGAGAGAAAGAGTGATGACACCTCAGCAAGAGGGTTAACATGCAGAAGCAAATGCCACGAAAAGTTAAAAGGCCAGATATATAGGTGAAGGGGAGGAAGGCAGCAAACCACACTGCCATGTGTGTACCTATGCAACAATATTGCATGTTCTTCACATGTACCCCAAAACCTAAAATGCAATAAAAAAAATTTAATTTAATTTAAAAAAAAGTTAAAAGAGATTGGCTTCTAAGACACAAATGACACAGATTTTGATAGGCACAAAGTGACTATAAATATGAAGACTGTTTCTCATTAGGGAAATATTTCTGTGTTAAAATCTGGAAAAGCTAAAGTAGGCCAGGTGGAGTCACATGATTTTGATGATTTGGGGCCACGTTTCACTGGCAAAAGTACCACTTTTCTATGGCCCAAGCTAATATACTATGAGTATAACTACAATATACATATGCAAAATAGCTCAGAATACACAAATTGAAACAGATGATGAGTTTATATGTGTTTTCCATTTTCTCTTTGGTTAAAATATGTATGGAAAGTATAATAATTTTAGGACAAATATATGGGAAATATTAAATACTTCTGAAATTGAATGTTCCTTATTTCAGCTTGGTTTTTAGGTTAAGTCATATTGAATGCTGAACTGAACAGGCAAAGACAGAATCAGATCCAAGTGGTTATTCTAGTTTTATCAGAGCCTTTGTGTTCCCTTCTAAAGGATTAAAGTGTCTGCTACATACTGCAAGATTCATTTCCTTAATATCTTTGTTTCTTAGTGATTTAGATGTAAAAAATTTAAAATTAAAATGAATTCGTGTATTTTATAAGATTTCTCTTTAAAGATGTGTCAGTTGGCTTAAATATTTATGTTTTCTTTTGTCACAGGCTTATTTATATTCATCTTCCACTGTGCTATGAAGGAGAATGTTCAGAAACAGTGGCGGCGGCATCTCTGCTGTGGTAGATTTCGGTTAGCAGATAACTCAGGTAAAGGGCTGTTTAAATTTTACATCTAAAATTAGATGGGAAAGTTTGTCATTCTGTCTTCCATTGTCAGAGCAACCTAGTCCCAAAGGGAGCAATCTATTGAAGTGGAGCATGTGAAGATACCTAGCTGGAGTTGTAGAACATGAGGACTAGAAGAGATCTGAGAACTTCAGGCCCAATCCTTCTATTCTGCAGAGGGGAAGCATGAATTCCATACAAGTTATATGAGTAGCCCAAGGTTTGATGTCTAATTTAACAACCCAGAGTTTCCACTACACCAGACTCACCTTTCCACGTTTTGTAGATCCTCAATTACATTGTTAGACAAAGAGATTTTTCTCCGTATATTAAAAAAAAAAAAAAAAAAAAACTGAAAAAAAAAACCACACTTTGTCTTTTTTTTTTTTTCTGTATCTTTCTTTTTCTTTTTACCATTAGTGGTTACATCTCACTCTTAGGATATTGAAAGTGAGATTTTAAACAGTACATATACGAAGTCAAAGTAAGAAATTTTCAGTTTTTCTTGTTTACATGTCAGTCTCTTCTCTTAGCCATTGCCAGCATATCAGAAAATCAGATGCTCCAGATAAAAAATGCAGTGATGATTTTTCAGAACAGAACATATTCCCTGTAAAGCACATTGATAGAGTGATGTCACTTTTTTACAGATTGGAGTAAGACAGCTACCAATATCATCAAGAAAAGTTCCGATAATCTAGGAAAATCTTTGTCTTCAAGCTCCATTGGTTCCAACTCAACCTATCTTACGTCCAAATCTAAATCCAGCTCTATCACCTATTTCAAAAGGAATAGCCACACAGGTGAGTCTAAAGATGTCCTTGAGTTTAGTTTTCATCACATTTTCATTGCAAAAATTGACATATCATGAAGATTGATGGATCACGGTGCCTGAGAGGGTGCATCTTTTAGATTTATGAAAATAAAAATCTGTTCAAAGACATTATCCAACACTTTTATGAATATTTCATCCTTTTAAAAATTTTGTAACTCAAACTCTAGCTATATAATCATAATATTATCCACTCTGTATATTATTGCAACTTCATCATTTGCTTCAAAATTTAGTTTTCTTTAAATAATGGTATTTTGTTTAAAAAGTTATATCTTTATTTTTAAAATTAAACATTGAATTACAGATTATTTTAGCAGACTATGATAGTTACTGGACAAGTTGTCATGGGAACAGGAAGAAACAATATGTAGGACATATATTTTATTTAAGACCTAATTCCTTAACCATTGCAGATGTTATTAACAACTGCTCTTTAAATCACTGATTACATATCACTATTTGGAAAGTGGTACAGGACTATAAGAAACATTGTCTTTCTTAATACCCTGCTGTTTCATGATATTTGCAATTACTGCACATTCTGACACTGAACATTTATGTAAAAAGTACTGATGACACCATGGAAATAAAGAATATTTTAAGCCAGGTACTATGGCACATGCCTGGAGTCCCAACTACTCTGGCAGCTGAGATGGGAGGATTGCTTGCACCTTGGAGTTTAGGCTGCAGTGGGTTATGATCATGCCACTGCACCACAGCCTGGGCAACATAGTAAGACCCCATCTAAAAAAATAGTAATATTTTGCAGCACTCGATAATGAATGATGTGAAAATGTGTAACCTTTTAATACTTTCAAAGGGAAATAATAGAATTGCTACTTTTAAATACTAATTAAACCCTGGCAGACAGCTGTCAACATTTAAAACATAGCACTTTCCTCATTAAAGATAATTCTAAAGGGATAATGGAAATAAGTTTTTAATTTTTAATTTGTTTAGCTATTAAACACGAGCAAAAGTGAATGGCATAGAGAATACTAATACTTGGCTTTTTGCAAACAGGGAGTAAGGTGTGTGATGTGTCTGTAATTATTCATATTGCAAATAGTTGAATTACAGATGACCCTCCTGTACGTTTGAATCCTTATACATGTCCCAGTTTGTACCGTCTTCTATGTCTTGCCACTGGAGTGACCATTGCCTGGGATTCATGATAGTACTATGGAAAAAGTCTTGAGTGGTTAGAGAGTTTGTTAATTCCAAAATTAATTAAAAATCCAAGAACTTGGAGCAACTTAGGACTGCAGTTCTTAAAGTATCTTAAGAGTCTAGGACATTTTGGGGGGAATTAAATAAAGGCTGTTGATTCTCTTCCAGAAAAAGGTACAGATTTTGCATCATCTTCACAATTTTGCATAAAATTAAGAAGTCTGTGCCGTTCTGCCTAAGAATATCTGTGTAATGAAATTGATGACAGGTGTATAGTCTAAGACAGATGATTCTACTTATTTGGTGGTTCCATGGCACAAAGCATCTTTTGCTTATAATGAATTCTTTTTTTTTCACTTTATTGAACCAAACTTAAAATTTGATACTCATTTTGCCTTCCATTCTAAAATACAAATAATTAATGCAGTATCAGTCAGTCATAAATAAATAGGAATTAGACCAATTGAATGCTTTCTTAAACTGAAAATAGCTGGCCTGAAGAAATACCACTCTTAAAAAAGGAAGACGATAACAAGGCAAATAATTTGGAACATGAGACATTTGGGAAATATTAAGCAAAGAAAGGGCTATAGGATTTGGGGGAAAACTGACTAGAAGATAAAAGAGGATATGCAGAAATGGAGGTCCAAAGGCAGACTTTACTATTTTAAAATATTGTGAGTTCTTCGTTTTGTTTTATTTTATTTTATTTTAATTTTGAGGCAGGGTCTCACTCTGTTTCCGAGTCTGGAGTGCAGTGGCACACTCACGGTAGAGGCTCACTGAAGCCTCTACCTCCTGGGTTCAAGCAATCCTCCCACCTTAGCCTCTCAAGTAGCTGGGACTACAGGTGTGCACCACCATACCTGTCTAATTTTTGTATTTTTGTAGAAATGGGGTTTCATGATCTTGTCCAGGATAGGCTCAAACTCCTGGGCTCAAGCAATTTGCCTGCCTCAAGCCTCCCAAAGTGCTGGGATTACAGGTGTGAGCCACCACACTCAGCCTTTTTTTTTTTTTTTTTTTTTTTTTTTTTTTTTTTTTAAGAATGCATTAATGTTCTTGTTTCCCTTAACAAAAAAAAAAAAACTTGGGCTAAATAGGTTCTTATCAATTAGGATGAGAATATAGTTAGTTATATGGTATTACTTCAATGGTATAATAAATTCTGGTTTACAGTCAACTGACTTCACATAGGCTTTGCCTACCCAGCCAGTTCTCAGTGGGACAGTTAGCATCCTGGGGATCACTCAGCGTATGCAAAAAGTCACTGCATATCATCATGGATATCTAGTTGGTTCATTTCTTGGAATTGATCTAGATATTCATATGTTTATGGTATAGATAATGTCTCCTAAGAGCATTCCTTCAACAAAAGTGGATCATTCAGGTAAACTTTAATTACTTTTTTGAATGCATGAATTTTTTGCAAGGTAATAAGAGAATATGTGCATGGATTAAGCTAAGATTCTTGCTGCATCATCAAAATGGCTTGTTCTTTTCAGCTAGCACAATGACATTCCTGCATTGAGCTGGAATTTCTGAAATTTCGAATGATAGCGTGTGGTGTGCTGGCTCTTCTCTGCATGGGTTGTCTGCTAGCTGCTCCTTCTAGGAAATGTACCATGGTCTGGAGTCAGTGGATCACACATTATGTAAAATAATAACAAAAAGCAGTACTTGAGAAAAGATTTGTTGTAGGACATGAGATGCTTTATTTTTCCACTACTCTTATGGATTGTTGGATATGTCATGGTACATTCATAGAAGTCATATAAGTGAAATTGTCAATTCCAAGCCTGCTTTGTGAAGATTGTTTTCTGCTTGAAATTTCAGCATAGGTCAAATAATAGTTCATATCCCTAGCCCCTGGTTTTCAGACTTGTAACTATAATCAGAGTCTTTATTAAACATAATGTAATATCTAACCAGAAGACTGGGAATAGCATATATAAAAATGTAGCCCTCATTCAGAATTTTGCTTTATTAAACCATGAAGACCCATTAAATTGGATCACATTGTTGAAAAGAAGCTGTTCATAATTTCTAAAATTATATGCCACTGGAAGTTACAAAGGAAGCAGAGTGAATATATCCTTGACATCTCTCTGAGGATATGCAGTTTTCTAAAAACACCAAACACAAATTATTCAGTATTGATATATAAGTCAATAGAAAAATCCCCACCAGAAAACCAATGGCTAGTGAATATATGAACTGAAAGGAAGCTCAGAATCAATCAGCTTGCTGAGGGCCTAATGGGGAGGGGCCTTTTGTCATGACTCCTTGAGCCTTTTCCTCGCCAACACTGGAAAATGCTTCAGTTGTTCCACCATGCTTCAGTTTGCCCCTTCTCTCCATGAACCATCTGTTTTTCTCTCTTGCATCCTTTAGTTATGGGTTGAGCATCTCATTTCCCTTTTCAGCCCTTATTTTATTTAGTGCCTGCTTCAACGCAAAATAACAGTCAAGGAATTTGAATAGTTTCCAAAGATAACAGATAGCATGATGGTGATGGCTTTTACCAATTATTGGTGGATTTTAAATGTTTTGTCACATACTGAGTCCAACATATTCAAACTGTAAAATGCCTTGAAGTGAAGATTCCAATTTTGGAGCCATGATTTCTAAAAGTTTTTCAGGATAGAGTTTTTGCCTTTTCCACAATGTATAGAGAAAATACATAGGAAACTGAATACTTTATCAAAGTTCATTTCTTCTTTATCAGTGTATTTGGAGAAGGAGGTACTTCTTTCTAAAGTGTATTTGGAGAAGGAGGTACTTAAAAGATATTTGTAGGATACAAATGTGTATGTTTACAGACATACAGACAACCGTATCTGTTTACAGATAATAGAGCTTAAGTGAGTTTCAGAGCATTATCTTAGCCAATTTTACAAAGTTTTTGTGTATAGGGAAATAACATTTAAATATATGATACTGAAAATTTTATTAAAAAATTATTTAGCAGTCCTTTATTGCTATCAGTTGTTCTAATATTAGTGTCGTTAGCAATAGCATCACTCTGAAACTATAAGATAATTAATACAAATAAATCATTTTTAATTAAAATTTTCTGGTAATAACTTTGCTATAATTAAAAGAATAATTCATAAAAAGTGCCCTTTTTGCTATATTCCTATTGTTTATCCAAGTAAAAACCATGGGAAAGCATGTTCAAAGTAGCCTTCCATATTTATTTTCATTTGCTTTTATTCTCCAAAATCCTTTAATTTTATAAAATTTTTATTGCAGAAAGTGTCAAAGATATATAAAAAGTAGAGAGGATACTATTAGGAATCCTCTTGTTCCCATCAACTTACAGCCAGTTATACACCCCACCCATTTTTCCCTTCCTGTATTATTTGAAAACATATCTTAGATATCATATCATTTCTTCCACAAGTATTTCAGCACATTTTAATTCCTTTATTATGTAGTCTTGTATATATATTTTTGAAGTGGTTTTTCAATTATTTTTTCATTGGCTCTGCGATATTCAAGAATATTTCTTATAGTAAGCTACAGTACGAATTACTAGAAGGCGAGTTGACATTTAGTGATTATTAGGAGGGTACTTAGAAGAAAAAAAACATGGAAGTTTGATGTTGCCT
Source organism: Saimiri boliviensis (assembly GCF_048565385.1). Taxonomy (NCBI): domain Eukaryota; kingdom Metazoa; phylum Chordata; class Mammalia; order Primates; family Cebidae; genus Saimiri; species Saimiri boliviensis. Next base: position 27,408,815 of record NC_133452.1, on the reverse strand, counting down.
ATTACCTTATCTAAGATAGAATCCGAGCATTATTTTCTTTTGTTCTTCTTTAATGTGCAAAACAGAGTGTACAGTATAGTGGCCTGTAGGCATCTCACCAGCTCATCTTGAACCTAATTTCTTGTATCATTTCTTGCAGACAATACTTCCATGGACAAGTCCTTGTCAAAACTGGCCCATGCTGATGGAGAACAAACATCAATCATCCCTGTCCATCAGGTCATTGATAAGGTCAAGGGTTATTGCAATGCTCATTCAGATAACTTCTATAAAAATATTATCATGTCAGATACCTTCAGCCACAGCACTAAGTTTTAATGTCTTTAATGTAAGAAAAAGAAATCAGTCTGCAGAAATGTGAAGATTTGCAATCAGTGAAAGCTGCAACTATCGATGTAAATGTGCTATTACCTAGATAACTGCATATATGTGAGGAATGTATTTTGTTAAGAAGGCTTTTGTGAAATTCATAATTTTTCTTTTCAATCTATTTATTCCATGGAAGAGTTGCCATCATCACTAAAACTTCAGTACTGAGAGCAACGTGACTCAGTAGCCCAGAAACTATGATTTTCTAAATATGTAATTGAATCAGAATAATCATAATGCAAGGGAGACATTAAAATAGAGGCAAGGGAGAAGCCACACTGAGGACAGACCCTAGGTAGAGCTCATTTTACTCCACCTAATATCTACATCGGGATGTACCCATTTTCTGCATCATCTTTCTCAACAATAAAAAATGTAACTCTTTTGGATGCCCACAAATTCCATTCCAGTGTTTCTTTCTGTAAATGCAGTACCATGTTCTCATTTGCAGTGACATTTCAACCACAGGCAGAAAAGACTGTTTACTGCTTGACCCAAAGACTTAAAAGGATTTTTTTTTTTTAATTTTAAATATTACACCTTCAGAACCATAACATGCTTAAGAAAGTTTTTCCAAAATATTGACCTAGATGAGGCTATATACATGTCTAATATTTTACTCATTCTATTCAAGGCATAAGGCCAAGGCTTTAAGTATAATTTAATCCCATACATTCGAGTTAAGTTTAGTATCGATGCTCCATCAATGTGGACCTCCCAGGAGTTGTTTAAGAATGAATCCATTACACCTCTACTTTTGGCTCTCTACTGTATATTGAGCCCGTAGGCTTGTGGGAGGAAGGAGAATTTCCATTAGCCATGCTGTATGCAGTGGAATTTTCCTTTTAGGAGACACACAATTGAGACTCTCTGGTTCTGTCCTTGCTTTAGAGACTTTAAGATATTTCCTATTGCACAAATGAAAACCTCTTAATTCCCCTATTGAGAGTTTTGTTCCAAGGAATATGAAGTGAGACACATGGTGACTTATAATAATACAAATAATTTATAAACAGCTGGGTCTGCAATAGCTAGTCTAAATATTGCTTGTGTGTCAGTCCTTTGATTATAGTATGTAAGAACCTGAGGAGGTCTGGCAAGATAGATGGTGTATTATTTATGGATCAAACTGCTGCATAGAAGCCATGCATACTGTTATTCAGCTTGCCTAACTCTCAGACTATTCTGAGTAATGCCTGCTTGCTGATGAATGTGTAGGAGACCACATTGTAATTGTTCTTAGGTGATGGGGTCCTATGCGGTTTCTTAGAAATCAGTCTCAGTGCGTGCTGTGCTTTTTCACATTTGTTCTGAGTTATCTGGGAAGTATCAGGTTCTGGGAGGCAACAGTGGAAGTGATAAGAAAAGGAGACATTCTGGTGTGTACCTATGCAGCAATCTTGCATGTTCTTCACATGTACCCCAAAACCTAAAATGCAATAAAAAAAAAAAAAAAAAGAAAATGAGACATTCTGTCAAAGCCAGTCTGCTTAAAGACAAAGTCTAGAACCTGGAACCTAGAGGCCTTTTTCTCTGCACAAAAAACAGTTTGCAGTATGAGACATGGGAGAGCTTTTAAGCTACACAGCAACCCAAGGGACCTCTCACCTTTTGCTGAGCTTCAATCATGAAGCTATTTGCCTGGCTCCAGCAGATGATGAGATAATGAGGCAGTGGGTTTTTTGTTACTGTTCCATTTTGCAGCATCCTGCAACACCATCCTGGGAGACATGAGCATTATCCAGCTTGGCTTTCACAGGGGAAGGTTGTATTCAGTAGAAAAGAATAGTAAATCTAAGGTCACTGAGATTCACTACAGTAGAGCCAAGTCCTTTTCAAGAGGCATATATTAACAGACTGTTTATTTTGGCAGAGGTTATATATGGATGAAAATTAATCTAAGTCATTGAACATTCATATACATTTCCCCCCAAACCTTAGACATTTGTGGTAGATTTCAACTAATTAGATTAGTCAGATTTCTGTTCAAAGTGCTTATTTGGTCAATAACAATTAAGATATACCTTCAAAAATGGCTTTGCTTTTTGATTTCCACTGATACTCATATGGCTCCAGAAAAATATTTTTTTCATATTTGACAGTGTCAGCTCCACTTTAGAAATTTCTAATAACCAGATGAGAAACAATTAAGAAACTGCTCAAGGGAAACATTTGTAAATGGATTTGAAAGATTGAGCCAAATTCTGTCATCAGTTCTAAGCCTTCGGTTCTCATCTCCATTTAGGCCCCATCAGAACAGAGGGTCAGGAATTTAGCTGGGGAGGCTGAATTTAGTTCAACCTACCTTTGAGGATAGCATCAGTTCAGACTCCCTTTCCCTTATGTTTTCTTTTCTTTTTCTCTCTTTTTAAACTACATTGTGTTAGAGTCGTAGTCTAGGATCCTGAGAGATTTTCCATTCTTGTTACCATTCACTTGCTTTGTAAAGATTTTGTCTATTGTTGGCATAGATTCTTTTGTATATATTTATTTATTTGTGTTTATACATGTCAATCGGTTTCCTATCTTAGCTTGATATTGCCTAGCTTTGTTGTTTTAATTAACTTTCTATTAGAGAGACTGTATATATTTTTCTAAATACTTTGTGAGATCACTTTTTGGTAGCAATATCTTTGAATATGATGAATAAAAGTGACTGTGAGTGCAAATAGAATTAGCAGTAAGAAGCTACTCTAGCTAATTTGCCATTTTACTTAAATGGAAAATGTTTTTCAAATAAATACTTATGTTGTTCATGTTCCAAGTTATTCAATTTCTTTATGAGTGAATGTTTTTCCTTCTGACTCCTTAATAGGAAAAGATGATTTGACAGCTGGAAAATAACCTGCCACCAATTAAGCTAGCGATATAGAGTGACTTTGCCAAAACACTTGGAATGAGTATGTAACAGAGATCCAGTTCACTAGGGATTAATACATTTTGACATTCTTAGAATTTCTTAGGATGACCGATGCAAAGCCAAGCTCTATAGCAAATTAAAAGTAATGCAGATTTCTTTTAGGGAATGTCTTCAGCATCCTCAAAAGGGAACTGAGTCAGTAACCTGTAGAAGACAGGACCTGGGATATTTTCCCCACATATGTAGTTGCTATTTTGATGGTGAGAGGCTTAGCAAATGATACATTTTAGCCAGCTTCACTTACTTGATGAGAACAGAACCTCCCCACTTCCTTTTACTGTGGTTATTTAGGATAACTTTTTTCTGCAGTGAGCCAAAGGCCAATTTTGCTTACTGCCCTACTCAGCAAAGTGTACGCCCATTGCGAAGTTGTGAAGTGTTTTGATGGTCACTGCTAAACCAGGTCTTCCAAGCCAATGTTCACAACTTCTGGCCAAGCCATGTTAAGAAAATAGACAAGCAGTTGCTTAAGGCTCATCGACAGTCATTTATGTGCAGGTTACTTCAGAAAGCTGAAGAGACAGAAATGGGAAACAAATGGAAAACATTTATTTGCTTTGCAGGCTGACCTGTGTTGGTAATATTTTTGAAATCTGGAGGAATTGGGCTTTATAAATGCAGTGTTTTGGAAGCACTTCTCTATTTCCAGTTGAATAACATTCCATTTCTCTCATATAAAAACATTAAATATCTCTCTCCCTCCTCCCCACCAACCTCCTTTTCTCACTTCTCCCCTTTTTTCCTTTCTCTCTCCCTTTTTCTGTCTCTCCTTCCATCTTCATTTCAGGGAAGAATAATTAGTGTTAACAGTTCTTTTTTTTTTTGCATCCCTAGAGAAAAATAAGAATAAATGTGAAATTTTCAAGTGTTTGCATTTATATTCTATATAGTCTGTTCTGCAAAAAAAAAAAAAAAAAAAAAAAAAAAAAAAAAAAAATGGTAAAGAAAAAAGGATGCTTGGTTACCATAGGCAGCTCCAACCTAAATTGAGTAATATGAACCCATGGTGGCTAATGCCTGTAATCCCAGCACTTTGGGAGGCCGAGGCAGGTGGAAGTCAGGAGTTCAAGACCAGCCTGGCCAAAATGGTGCAACCCTGTCTCTATTAAAAATATAAACATTAGGCAGGCATGTTGGTGCATGCCTGTAGTCCCAGCTACTCGGGAGGCTGAGGCAGTGAAATTGTTTGAGCCTCGGAGGTGGAGGTTACAGTGAGCTATTGTGCCACTGCACTCCAGCCTGGGTGACAGAGTAAGACTCCATCTCAAAACAGAACAAAAAACAAAAATTTATAAGTATGTTTGGATTCCAGATGTTTATTTTCTATCTCATGTAATTTTCACCACAGTTCTATGACACATTGTTACTTCACTCTTCCATTTGGGGAAACAGGTGATTAAAAACAGTAAGTAACCTGCTTGGGACCAGTGACCACAGAGACAGTAAGAGCGGGACTTGAATCTAAATTCATCTGACTCTGTTCATTCTTCTGTGTCAGCTTCCTTAGCTGCCTCCTTCAAAGACCCTATAACCTGGTGAAGGAGGAGAATCCAAGGCCAGGATAAATGCCCTGATATTCATTTATCAGAAGCTTCTGGAGCTTCAGACAAAAGCTCTGGACTAGCAAACCAGTAGCGATGATTTGGTCTTACAAGTTGTGGTAGATTCTGATCTTCTCTCCTTAGGGTAAGGAAAGATTCTAGACAAAGAGATTGGAACTGTAAGGCCAGCTGCCTCACACAGGGTTAAACGGACATATCCATCATCACCCAAGCTGGCCTTGCAGCACGGCTTCCCCGCACCCACCTCCGCATACCAGACCCAAGCCCACATTCAGCACTAAATTATGCATTCAACCCCCAGCCCGCTGTTGAAAAACCCTGCAGAAAATTTTTTTAAAGAAGCCCCATCAGACCCTGCCCTGTAGCAGTCTGCCCTCTATACACCCGGCAGGCCCACTTACCCAAGGTCCCGCCCGCCTACCCATAACAACTAGCTCCAGGTATTTCCTGCTTCTTAACAGCCAATAAGATTGCCTTCACTTTGTTTCCCCAATAGCCAATCAATTGCCTTCCTCCCCATAAAACCCCACGCCCTGACTTCTTTGGCCCCTCCCTGGACCACAGAACCTCACCTGGGAGCTGAATAGATTAGCTTCTCATTTTCTTATACTTGCCTCAGTTTCTTCATTTTACTTGGCAATAAACCTTACAGGAACGTCCAAAGAAATGGGTAGAAATGAGTTGCAGCTGACTTGATTGCAAGGTATGGGAAGGGGTTGCAGAGGGATGACAGCCATTGTGTGAAGAGCCCAAGTGGCTGGCTGGAGAGGTTTTAGCTTAGCAGCAGACACAAGAGAGGCATAAAAGGCTTCTGGGCAATGAAGGGACCCAATTCTAGTTGGGCTTGAGGACCATGACTGTGGTGGGAGCATCGGAATGAAGAGGGGCTGAACTTGGAGAGAACAGTGAGGAGCATTTTGAAAAAGTCAACAGAGCAACAAGGCACTTTGAGGAATGGTGTCTTGTGGGGGGTCACAGGTCTCAGAAGTGGCAATGCTGTCAGAAGGTTTTCAAAGCGGCAGCCAGCCCATGTGTTGGTAGCAGCTAGCTTGCCATACATACTCAGAACAGCAGGAACACCTTGGTTGTTTCCAGATGGGGTGGGGTTAGGAGGCCCTATGAAAGAAGCAAGTCTTCAAGAGAAAAAGAAGCTGCTTATGCCAAAAAATGTGAAAAGGTGGAGAAGAGAGGGTAAATTGTTTAAAGGCAAATGTCTTACGAAGTTTAATTTGTTCATGTGTTTTAGGGAATACAGTGTTCAAAGGCAAAATGGAAAGCATCAGAAGAGAGTGAATGGTTGGTAAGGCAGGCCAGCCTCACCTCCTAGAGGTAAAGGGAGAATGGATGAGAAACAGAAGAGGCTTATCTTCTTCTGAGATCAAAAAACAGGCTATTAGATAAGACAGAGGTGCAGATATTGGGGAAAGCTTGTTGAGCTTCCTGATTTTTGTCAGTAAAATAATTAGAGGTTCATTTCACCTGCTGGATATTGCCAGATAGATGGTATTAGGATGGGAACCTGGGTACAACTTAAAGGATTTGGAACAACCTCCCAGGGAATGCAAATCCCTGGCCAAATTAGATTAAATAAACAAATGATGTTTGCCCTTAGGGTGGCTTTTACAAGGATAGTCGCCAAATCATTTTATTAAAATATTTTTTTTGCTGTTTTTTGAAAAACTAATTTGTTTCAGGGTCCTAACTAAACACTTAATATTCTAAAGTCTCAAACCTTATTGGTCAAGGATATATTTTAGTCACTTGTAAATAAATGGATGATGAATAATTTCAGATGCACTGTAAATCTTTTAAATCCTTTAAATTGCATGTTCTATTTGGCTTGACTTTTTTTCATTCTGAATGACTGAAAATGATTTTTATAAATTCAGATATCAATTAGAATAAAATAGTTGATATTCCCTCTTTTTGCGTTTCTTTTTGTTTTTGTTTTTGTTTTTCTTTTCTTTTCTTTTTTTGATACACAGTCTTGCTCTGTCACCTAGGTTAGAGTACAGTGGCACAATATGGCTCACTGTAGCCCGAACCTCCCAAGCTCATGCAGTCCTCCCACCTCAGCCTGCTGAGTGGCTGAGACTACAGGCATGTGCCACCTGTAGTGGAATATTTTGTGTAGAGGATTCTACAGTGTTGCCCAGGTTGGTCTCAAACTCCTGGGTACAGGTATTCCTCTCACTTTGGCCCCTCAAAGTTTTGGGCTGACAGGTGTCAGCCACCTCACTGGGCCTGAGAGTCTCATAAATACATTTTAATATTGATATTTGTGGTATCTGATTCGCAGTGTGTGTGAAAATAACAAAATCAAGAGTTTATATACCCTAGGAGCATAAGAAAGACCTCTAGAACACTGTAATCATTTTTCTGTTTCACTGTCCTAACCCTCAATCAATCATGTATACTAAATAACTCCAGCCTTGTTTTGGTTCTGAGGGTTGCAAAAGAAAGCACAGAGCCTTCCTAGGAAGAGCTCACTGGCCAAGGGAGCTGACAGTTCTTACACATTTGAAACTATTTAAACTCAAAGAATAATTGGTTTATTTATAAAGATCTGAAATGTAATCAGTGATACCTAACTGGAGCAAATGCATTGTTTGCCATGGCACTTAACTGCAATAAATATTTATTAAGTGCCTTATATTTGACTCCTTATATATATTGTATGTGTGTTGTTAAATTTCATGTGCATGTGGTTTTTCTACTGAATGATATGATTAAAGTTCTGTGCATTGGATTATGTTTATAGCCATCATTTTGATAAGCAGTAGCATACTGCTTAGCCATGTAGCATGTGCTTGGTTAATGTTTATTGAATTAAATTGAAATTTGTAGTTGACCTGGTCCACTTGCATTGTATATTTTAGAAAAGTAGATATCAAAGTACCTTGGATTTTAATGGTTTGCAAGAACATGGAATAGGAATAAAATGCAAAGAAAAAAAGTATCAGCCTTATGCTCTTCAAGCCCCTTTACCCCAGTTGCTATATGTCACCCTAAATGATGCGGGCAAATGGGATAAGAACAAAAAGACAGCAGTTTGATAGTAACTGTCAGTCATTTTTAATAGTATCAGGAAAGGAACTGGCTCAACTCAAGTCTGAGATTAATATACAGGAAATTCGGCTTTTGAGCAATTGTCTCAGAAACTGTTTTATGGCTGAAGCTGGCTTTGATATCAGGAATTGAATGTAAGAGCACAGTGGGATCTCATGGAGCCCAGCATCCAGGTGTGCAGTCGGCCTTTGGGCGATCTGGGACCCAGGGATGATGAATTTGGTCATCAAGTGACCATTTTCTTTGTGTTGCTGTTTTTGTTGTTGTTGTTTTAAATAATTTTTAAAGTATAATTTTGGTTCACAGCAAAACTGGGAAAGCAGCACAGAGATTTCCCATGTATCTCCTTTTACAGCACATGCATACTCTTAATTATCAACATCCTGCACCAGAGTGGAACATTTGTCACAACTGGTGAACCTGCCTTGACATTTCATTATGACCTACAGTCCATAGTTTACATTAGCGTTCACTCTTGGTGCTGTATATTCTATGGGTTAGGACAAATGTATGACATGTATCTACCATTAAAGTATCATACAGAAAATTTTCACAGCCCTAAAAACTTCTGTGCTACATACTCATTCCTTCCTCACCCTATCCTCTCTCCCAGTAACTACTGAACTTTTCATTATCTTTATAGTTTTACCCTTTCCAGAATGTCTCCTAATTGGATTGATATGGTATGTAGAATTCTCAGATTGGCTTCTTTCACATAGTAATATGCACTTACATTTCCATCATGCCTTTTTATGACCTAATAGCTCATTTCTTTTTAGTGCTGAATAATCTGTTGTCTGGACATACCACAGTTTGGTTTCCACTCACCTACTGAAGGACATATCAGTTGCTTCCAAGTTTTGGCAATTATAAATAAAGCTGCTATAAAGATTAGTGTGAAGGTTTGTATAGACATAAGTTTTCAGCTCCTTTGGGTAAATATCAAAGAGCATGATAGCTGGCTTGTATGAAAAGGGTAGGCCTCCTTTGGTAATAAACTGCCAAACCACCTTCCAAAGTGGTAATGCTATCATTTTCATCTTTGCTCTTTTTTCCATATTCGCAGCAGACTAGCTTCCTTTCTACAGCATCATACAGAGTATTTTCACTACCCTAAAAACTCTGTGCTCTGCCTAGCCATCCCTCTCTTCGTCCAGCCCCCAGGCAACTACTGATCTTTTGCTTCTGTTTCTTTGGAGCTACATGTTATATGGGGTTTGAAGTTACCATGGTACCAATTCTGGCCTCAGTCCTAAACGTAAATGTACAGCTTTAGTTCTTAATACCAAATAACCATTGTTTCAATATCTATTCATTTAAATTCTTGAGAAAGATCCCATGATTGACTCAGTGTTAATCAGGTGTCTACACCTGGTCCAAGGATGCTTGGTATGAATATGGCTGCTGAGACCCACCCATTCAACAGAAGCTATGGAGATAGAAAGGGGCAAAGTTGCTAATTCAGACAGGATGCTTAGAGTATGTTTAATTATGATAGATGATGCAAAAAACGTGATCTATTAAGCAGTGTCAGTTAACTCACTGTGTCAGCTTGGATCACCAAGGAAGTGGATGCCAAGGTGGACTTAGGAATTCCAGCTCTTTATTAGGGATAGTACCTATGAAAGATAAAGGGAAAGGGAGCAGGAGTAGGCAAGGAAAGCCTGTGAAAGGAGAGTGGGAAGGAGGAAGACAGGGTAGAAATAGCCTCAGACTGCAGTATAATTCTGAGGAAGTCCTGGCCATCTCATCAGGGAGATCCGGTGCAAAGATTTCTAATTGAGGAGTCCCATGCTGGTTGGAAATGACTTTCAGTTACTGACTAGAGGCCATGTGGGAATAGGATGTCCCCAGCTCTAAGCCTGCAGCAGACCTTGAAAGCACTGTATCCACTCATTACAGCAAATTCTCTGAAAGATCCAAGTGGGATACCCCTGTGGCCACCACTGATATTCAGAAAAATCCAGGATGGCCTGGAGCCTGGCTTGAAAGCTGTGTAACCAGGAGTAAGGCTAAGATAAACCTACTGGATGGCTTTGATCACCCTGGTGGATTGGCTACCAAATGCTTCGGATACAGGCATAGAAAACAGAAATATAGTGAGTAATAAATTCAGCCAGCGATATAGAAAGGAAACGGGTTTTAAGAATAAAAAGTGCAGGTTAGAAATTAACAGTGAATTTTACTCACCCCTGTTTTCCTCTATCAATTTTACTATGTAATATCAAGGGATGGTTTAGAAACTATGCTGAATTGAGCAATTAACATAACCTTGAAGATGACATTTAAAAATTATTTTTCATCCTCATTTGATAATCAGTTTCCTCAAATGGTTGTTAGCTTATTGAGAGAATAATTATAATTTAGCTAACAAAAATCCAGTATTTGTTAGAACTGCTCTGTGTGAACTTCTGTTAAATCTGTTTTTATTCTGGTTAACTTGTTGCAATTTTAAAAAGTCTGAAGTTCCAATCAGCTATTAGCTTGGGTTCTATTCCTGTCTAGCAGTTCCTGACATGAGAAAACCATGCTACATCATCCCATAAGTAAGGTTGTTAAGCTATGAAAGTGTTAACTAGTATCGAAAAGAAGAACAAACAGAGACCTCAGAAATAATGCCACACATCTACAACCATCTGATCTTCAACAAACCTGACAAAAATGAAGAATGGGGAAAAAACTTCCTATTTAATAAATGGTGCCGTGAAAACTGGCTGGCCATATTCAGAAAACTTAAACTGGACCCCTTCCTTATACCTTATACAAAAATTGACTCAAGATGGATTAATGACTTAAATGTAAAACCCCAGTCCATAAAAACCTTAGGAGAAAACCTAGGCAATACCATTCAGGACACAGGCATGGACAAAGACTTCATGACTAAAACACCGAATTGTAACAAAAGCCAAAATTGACAAATGAGATCTAATCAAACTAAAGAGCTTCTGCACAGCAAAAGAAACTATCATCAGAGTAAACAGGCAACTTACAGCATAGGAAAAAATTTTGCAATGTATCCATTGGATGAAGATTTAATATCCAGAATCTACAAGGAACTTAAAAATGTATATACAAGAAAAAAAAAAAAAAAACCTATCAAAAAATGGCTGAAGGATATGACAGACACTTCTCAAAAGAAGACATTTATGTGGCCAAGAAACACATGGAGAAAAAGCTCATCCACACTGGTCATTAGAGAAATGCAAGTGAAAACCACAATGAGATATTATCTCACACCAGTTAGAATGGCGATTATTAAAAAGTCAGGAAAAAACAGATGCTGAAGAGGCTGTGGAGAAATAAGAACACTTACGTTGGTGGTGGAAGTGTAAATAGTTCAACCCTTGTGAAGACAGTGTGCTGATTCCTCAAGGATCTAGAACCAGAAATACTATTTGACCTAGCAATCCCAATACTGGATATATACCCAAAGAATTACAAATCATTCTACTATAAAGACACATTCACATGTATGTTTATTGCAGCACTATTTACAATAGCAAAGACTTGGAACCAACCCAAATGCCCATTAATGATAGACTAGATAAAGAAAATGTGGCACATATACACCATGGAATACTATGCAGCCATAAAAAGAATGAGTTATGTCCTTTGCAGGGACATGGATGAAGCTGGAAACCATCATTCTCAGCAAACTAACACAGGAACAGAAAACCAAATACTGCATGTTCTCACTCATAAGTGGGAGTTGAACAATGAGAACACATGGACACAGGGAGGGGAACACACATACCAGGGCCTGTCGGGGGTAGGGCGCAAGTTAGGGAAGATTAGTACAAATACCTAATGCATGTGGGGCTTAAAACCTAGATGATCGGTTGATGGGTGCAGCACACCACCATGGCACATGTATACCTATGTAACAAACCTGCACACTCTGCACATGTATCCCAGAACTGAAAATTAAAAAAAAATAACAGGAAGGGCATTAAAGAAAAAAAAGAAAAAGCAGTCATAAAGTAGATTGATCCTAGTTTGCTAAAGCCAATAGTTCCTTCACTCTTAAAAATTATGTAATGCAGAATAAAGGTCACATGCCTAATTTTTAGGAAATATTTATTCTGCCAGTAATAGTTTGTGCTGTGTGACTTTACTGTGTCACTTACTGGCTATAAGCCTTAGTTTATTTCTCTGTAAAATAAAGGAGGCTGATTATTATAGCTAAATATATATTTAAAATAAATAGCTAAAATATATTCAGCACTTGAATGCTATGATTCCCTTTTAACATCTTGCTAGTAATTTCCATCTAAACAGAAAGTCCAAAGATCTAAAAGCTAACTGCCAACCTAGACTTTGATCTTGTTCAATATTAATTTTTCAAGAGAATACATGTATTCTATTAGGTTGCTGCAGAAATATTTGTGACTTTTGCCGTTAAAACACTTTTGCACCAACCTAAATATATATTTTAATTTCCAAAGTAAATGCCTTTCCAATACATACTATTTAGTATTTTCAGGGCTGTTATCGAGTCTTTTAGGGATAAAATTAGAAGGAAGATTCACTCTCAAATAGAAAAGGGGAGATGGCCCGGCAGTAAGGCAATATCATTGTGAAAAGCAGAGAGAAAGCCCTGTCTTTTAGCAACTTTGTCAAATTAATGATCCCCCAGCACGGGTACCAATATCTCACTCCTTTTCCCCAGCTGTGTGTTACCACACTGTGCAAAGTCCACTGGGAAAAAGAAAACAGATCAGCAGGAAATACGAAGACAGCAAGCAAAACAGATTTGACAATTGCCAAGAAGTGGCCTCAGATGTGCAATGCAGGATCTCTTGCTGGGCAAGTGAGAAAGGCAAAACCAGGAGGCTTTGCTCAGTAAACGCACACAGATGTGCCCCACTGCACAGAGCCCTGGCTGTACCTTTACTCATGGGTGCCTAGAACAGGTTCGCATTCAAATTAGAGAAAGCTGTGTGCATATAAACCATGGTGGGGTGTGTGTATGTTGGGGGGTCAATTCTTAGCATAGAACACATTGCCAGAGATCCAAGAAGCACTTGAAAGAGATGATACTTCATGTGATTGCCTTTCACTGGCTCTGAGAATCTCCTTGTAAGTTACATCAGACACGAGTTTACAGACATCGTGACAATGGGAACTCATTGATGGCAATGAAAATACGGAGGGTGGAACAGGAGCAGTGCTTGAATGACAGAAATCAGTTCGGTGGCTAGATTAGTGACCACGAATTTTTAAGACCTAACATATATTGTGAAAAGAAATTGTCACTATCTTGATTAATCCATTTCTATTTAATAGTTAACATGTTAACTAAGATAATGAAGACTGACTTCTTCAAAGTTTTTGTAGATGACTATATATATCTCGATATCTGACATTTTAAATAAAATACTCAGAATTGTAAAGAGGACACGTTCTCCAGGAACAATTCCAGACAAGTACGCCAAAGATAAAAGTTAGAAAATGTTCTGCACACGTAGCCCAGAACTTAAAGTGTAATAATAAAAAAAAAAAGAAAATGTTTTACTAGACCTTTGCCATAGTAACAGAAAAATCAGTTTGTAGTTAAGAGTTTTGGGTTTTCTGTTTTCCTTATCCACAAAAGCTATAAGGAATTGCTAACATAGTTGTGGCTTTCATTCTTCCGAATAATTCCCAATTCACTTGGAGTATATTTTTTATTTCAAAAGATCTTTTTCCTAACATTTGCTTTGCCATTTTGTATAGTCAGTGTTTACTCAATAAAAGCATTTGAAGTTTCAAAAAGCATTCTCTCCTCTAATCCTTGAGGTAGACTTTTCCCATATCTCCCTTGGCCTGTGTTGGGATGAAAGTGGCCAGGACTCAAACTGGAAAACAGGCATTTCATAGCCTGTCCTTGTTTTCACTTGCTTCATTTATGTCCGCCAATCCAATCAGTGTGAGAATGACCTCCAGTACCTTCTGGGTTCTTCCTGAAATAATTATAATGTGGGAAGCCTTGCTTTCTTCATAGTCATAACAAAACAGCAGGACAAATCCACTGTTCCCTAATCCCTCCCTCGTTCAAAATTTTTCTTGCACAAACCTCTATCTATCCAGGGTGGGTGTGGGCAGGGCCCAGAATTTAATGTTTCTTAAGTGATAAAGGTGTTATTTTTTAAAATGCATCAAAATGGGCTGTTATGTTTCATAAAACATTCTTTCACCTTAAAATTGCTCCATATGTTTAAACAAATGAACTGTACTGGGAGAGGAGGTGCTCCTTACAAGTTTTGCTTTGCAGACCTTTATTTCTTGATTTAACCCACTGCCATTACAAGTATGCCATCACTGATTCACCAAAAATTGAGTAATTATCTTGTGTTCATTAATCTTTCTTAAATATGTGTAGAGCTCACACTTAGTCCAATGTTTAAAATTAGAAGTATTTTGCCTTTATTTAGAGGTCTGGCAATGTCTTGTGACTATAAATATTGCCATAGGAACTTGGCAATCTTGGTTGTATCACTTAGCCTATGGTAAAATTGGTTTCCTTATATGTCATTTTGCTTAAAGTTGTGGTTTCCAGAAACCTATCCATTATGTTAAGTGAAAAATTAATGCATATATATACAGTTACTTAAATGTGTTACATATATAACCTTACATATTTACGATGTTAAGTGAAGACATACTACATACATGTAAAACATCACGTATAAGTATTACATACGCACACACACACACACACACACACACACACACACATATACTTACTACTTATATTATCTAACATTATTGTATTAGGGTTTTCCAGACACAACTCACAGGCTGTGTGTATGTATACATAGAAAGATTTCTTTCAGGGAATTGTCTCATGTGATTGCATAGGCTTGACAAGTCCAAAATGTATGGGGTAGGTCAGCAGGCTGGGGACCCGGGGAGAGTTGTGTTTCGATTCCAAAGGCAGGCTGCTGGCAGAATTCCTTTTGCTTGGAGAGAGCAATCTTTTCTATTCAGGCTTTCAGCGATTGGATGAAGCCCACCCACATTATGGAGGGTAATCTGCTTTACTGACAGGCCACAGATGTAAATGTTAAACTCATCCAAAAAGCCCCTTCACACAAACATGCAGAATAATGTTTGACTGAATATCTGGCCACCGTGGCTCAGCCAAGTTGACATATAACATTCACCATCACAATTATATAACATTAAAAGACACTATGTGCAAGACACTTTTTGTGGGATGGCGTGACATTAACCACTTCATCTATTTCTTCCCATTCTTGGCCCTACATAAATAGAGAATAGTTTGGAAAGCAAATACTTTAGTATTTTCTGTGGTTTAAAAGAGGTAGCACTGATTCATATCTTCAGAAACTGTCTCTTAAAAGGCTAGCATGATGGAAATGGAAGGAGGTCACATGGCTTTGTCATCAACTCAGCTCCCAACTTCACTGGGCTATTTTCCTTCTAATCACTTTCCATTATTTTACCTACAAGATACTCTCCAAACTTCTAGGAAAATTATACCAAAATGTCATTAATTTTAAATAAATACATTAATAATATTGATGATTCTTTCTGTCTCCTATTGCAATTTCCTTACATCAACAGATGATAGTATGATGTGGAAACAGCAAAGGATTTTCTTTAAAGGAACATGTCTGGACTGGCGACGGTCACTTACTAGGAAGTATTCTAATCTTTCCAAGCCTCAGTTTTCTCAGCTGTAAAATGGGAATCATTGTGGTAGTGTCCACAGCTACCTCACTTGATTATAAAGAACGATTGAGATAAGTGTGTGGCAGTATCTGATAAACGATAGAGCATTGAGGCCTTGCTTATTCTTCCCACTTTCTATTAAGCTAAATTCAGTCATAGAACCTTAGGACCTACTCAAGGGCCCAGTTTTCTTAGCATGAGTGTGGAAATAAAAACCAGACAACTCTCATAATATCTACAGGAGATTACTAACTTATAGGAACTTGACATTAATCTTGGTAGAGTGGATTTCATCCTGGTGGATCTGCAGGCCTACCTGGAATATGCTGAGCCACATATTGTCAACTTCAGCAAATGCTTTTCTCCTCCAGTACAGCCAGTTGTCTCTGCATTCACTGGAACATTCACAGCGTTATTAGATGTAACTTCTGTCTTATCTGGATGAAACTAAAAACAGAAGTGTATAGCTTTATAATTTTATAATAACATTTTATAATAATTGTAGAATAATAGGCTTTGTTGCTCTTGGTGGAAATAAATGTCTGTGACGCAAGCAACAACCTTGTGCCCTTGAAACCCATGTCCTCAAATACCAAAGGAAATCTAAAGTCTGAGCAATGTTCATTAGGTATTGCAAAGTGTCAGTAGGAAAAACCCTAAGTGTACAATGTCTCCAAAGTTTGTGGAGTTTTTTCCTTTAAAGATGCTGTTTCTAGCTCAGCTGAAGTTCTCCATCTCTATGAGGATTTCCTTTTACTCACTACTAGTCTTTAAGAAATATTTCAATTTTACTGCTATCAGTGGCAATTTCATACTTTGATAAGATTCATTACCGTACTCTATCCTGAACTTTTTTCAAAATGTTAATCAACTAGATTACTAAAATAATCAAAATAATAACAGAAAAGCTCTCTGTTTATCCTTCACATATATTTCTATTAGTTTGTAAAATCACCCACATCCCCACTAGGCCTTGTAGCAAGCACAAATGCTACATAGCATAACAAGTACTAAGAATTTGTGAAACTTAATGTTACTGTTTTATCACCCTAAATGGAAAGCTATTTTGCATTCCTTCATATTCAATAAATGTGTATTACATTTATTTATTAATTTTTATTAGTCTAGATCTTTTTAATGATAGAGAGTTTAGTTTCAGCACTTTTTTTAGAGTAGTCTAAAACAAGAATCTCTCTCTCTCTGCACCTTCTTTAACCAATCTACAGCTAGGTTTTTTGGTAGAAATTTTATTAATAGATACCAAACATTGTAACATCTTTACACTCAGATTCCTAAGATTCCCTAGAAGAGCAGAGAGTTGCACTTCCTCTCTCTCACTTTGCATTTCTCTAAGAAATACTTGCCCCTAACTCAAAGGGCAGAAGGAGTCAGGGCTCTTTCAGCATTAAACTTCTCTAGAATTTTCTAGGAGAGGCTCATGTTCTGAATCTGGGGAGAAGTGTTCTGGTTGTTGTTTATACATTGTTTTCATCTTCTATTTCTTATAATAGATTAAACATCTATATTTTATAATACTTCATGCCATTATGAGGATTTGGTTTACAAATTACCTTATGATAATCACTCATATATTTATGCACCACCCAATTCACCTTCCTATGCTTTCATACGTAGAATTTCCTTATTGATGCCTTCTAAAGAGAGGTAAGATCTGCTGCCTGTGTAGGTAGGTCAAGAGCATTTGCTCCAAATACATGAAGATCTTTCACATTTTCTCTTTTACACCCACCCACAATTCTCCTTCCAGAGGTACTCCACTAAATTGTTTCTTACTTTGGGACAATACTAATATGGTTCTTTGCAATCTTTCTCTTATAATATAAGCTAATATAAAAGCAAAGTTAAATATATTTAGAGTTGCTTGTTCTCCTGATTTCAAATATGTCAGAAAGCTCTTGCCACATTTAGTTACTAATCCTCAAAACTGAAAAAATAGAGATTCAAAAAATTGCAGCATGATATATGTAAAATCAATAAGTTAAAATTTTTATATGACAAATGGATTCATTAAAATCATGGATCCAAAAAAAAAAAAAAAAAAAGCCAGTTTTGGTGTGTTCCATTTTTGTGCTAGACCATATTGTCCTTTGAATCATTTTAACCAATGAGAAAGTACGAACATGAGAGTCAAAATATGGTTAGATTCCATGCACCTTTTAATTCCTGCTAAACGCAAAGAGCAAAGTATTCTTAAGATGTTAGGTGCATTACTCTTAGTCTGCCTCCCAAAGCTGAGAACAACCAATGTTCAGTTAGATCCTACAACCTGATCTGGTGTTACCTGCTCCTGTTGGAGGCAAATGGCAAAACGTGTATCTACTACTCCATTGAATGCTCTGCAGCAGCTGAAGGAAGCCCCAGTCCTCCCTACCCCGTTGCACTTTTTCCTGGGTCTATGAAGGGAGATTGAATGTACCCAAGTTTCCATAATTATTTGCTGGATAAAGGCCTTTGTCCTGGCTCTTGTCTAATCCTCAAACAAAAGAACAAATCCTTCCAGATTCGGAATCAGCAGAGTAAGCCAGCAGAGTTCCAAAACAACAGCAGTTTAGGTAAAAGAACTTGCAATTTTAGGCAAATAAGTAACAAATTTACAGAAAAAAGAAATGCATCTACTAATCACTGGCAGAACGTAAATGGAAAAATGGTCATAAAAGTTATCAACATGGCTTTTTGTTATAAAAGGGATCAATGAAAACTTGAAACTAGGCAATATGAAGTTCAGGCCGCTGCCGGCAATTCTCCAGATGCCAGAATGGACTTTACTACTTTTACCCTGGATTTCTAAATTAGCTTTTTATCTGATTTCTCACTCTCTATCCTCCTTGCAATCTATCTTCTATAATTCTGGAATGATTGGTTTTTCTAAAACATAAACCTGATAAGTCACACTGCTGAGGAATCTGTTGAACTCATTTCTATCTGCATTTCTAGCCTCATTTCCTGTTGTGTCTTCCATTGTAGGCTTTACTTTCTCCACACTGACATATGTGTACACTGCCTAAAATTACTATGGTTTTTCACTTACCTATATGTACTCACTATCCCTTATTTCATAGATCCTATAGGATTTTCTATCCTTTTCTTAAAAGCATTTTCCGATCAACAGACCAAGCAAGGGTAGAAATAATCCCTGCTCAAAACAGGATTCATGCTAATTGTACCTGTTTTGATGTTGCCCTTGATTCTATAGTCTCACATTTACTTTTGACTGTGCGTTTGCTGAGGACAGGAACTGTATCTAGGCAATCATGTACCTTCAGTGCCTAGCACAGTGCTTGACACAAAGCAGGCAACAAAAATGTTTTTTTTTTTTTTTTTTTTTTACTGTGTTTTTACATAAATAACTCCTTTAAAGAATAGAAGAGACAAAAAAGAAAATGAATGGCATACAATATCAATTGCAGTTTTGATGACATCTCTTGTAGTGAATATGATCATGATATTTATATTGAAGATTGAAATCATAAGAGAAACCTTAAGAAATGAATGGCAGTGCTAGAAAAAGTGTGATGGTAGGGCAGGTGGTTGTCTCAAACTGCACACTGCTGGATATATTCAGAAGGATTAATTCATGCAGACTGGACAGACATTTCAAACGTCAGCCCTGTCAGATCTAAACTGGCAAAGCAATTGAAACCATAGCTGAGAAAATACATCTAAAAGTGAATATATAACAGCACTCTCCTAGAAAACCATTTTTAAAATAAATAACTCAAAACTGAGGATTATGGAGACTAAACATACAGTTAAGCTTTTTGGCACAAAACAGTAAGATGACCAGATCACATTTAACTTACAGAGTCTACTGCCTCTAAAATGTCATGAGCAATCAAAAGAAGAAACAGCCTTCATTCTTCCTCCAAGAGAAGTCTTGCTATTTGGCTAAGCAGAATTTGAAATAATTGCCACAAGCAATTCAAATTAAAATTTAGTAAATATTGGAAATTAGTCATGTTTGGACAATTAGACATCATCCAGGATAATTTGTGACAGTTTCCATTACATTTTCCATTATGAAGAAAATGAAACTCCACATGTTTAAGAAAAAGCTAATACTATTCCACTTGTCTGAAAGCAATCAGGGCAGCTTCCTGACTCATATTTGCCAATACCTCTTATAAAAGTAATTCTTATCATGAAAAAACTAAATATTACAATACAATTTTACTAAAGAGCGGTATATAATATATGATACAGTAGTAAGGACTCACTTTAGACGACTTTGGAACTCATGTCACCAGTAATGAACATGACCCATGGAAAGGTAAGTCATGTATTTTGGGTCTCCATTTTTTATCCTGTTTTAACCTGTTTGGTTCTAAAAGCCACTGGCTTACATAAAGGGTTGAAAAATAGTGGTGTAAGCTAAGAAAGAAATCTGTTATCCCATCATCACAGACTCTCCCACTGGGTAGACAGGACTCTCTAGGACGCTGTTTAAAAACTGTGTTCCATGTGTGGGCTGTAAGGGGACTGATGATTCCCAAAATTTATTTCCAGTTTTTTTCATGTGGTCATTTGTCAGGAGAGAGAGTTTATAAATTTTATCTGACTCTCACAGTATTAGGTGATTTTCTCCCCAAATTAAGAAAGAATGAACTCATTGCACCACCTCTTTAGCCTTGAGTAATGCACGTTACAGCCCAGTGCCTTCTATTTAGAATGCTGTCCTGGAACACTACAAGAGAGAATTTGAAGACAATAGGTGTTATTTTCCAAAGAACCTGCTGCATCTTAGGAGATGGAGAGGCTTGTTTTTGTATTTTAATGATATATAGTTTGCTGTATGCTACTAGAATGGATGGAGTTGGGGAAGCCTGGTTCACCTGAGCTTGTTTCAAAATGAAAATATGCCATTCTGTCTGTGGGAAGACAGCAGCAGGGGATAGGCTCTGTTAATCAAAACGCCAGGGCTGGCTGGCTTCTAAGGAGATCCACTGTCTTAATCCATTCAGGCACCTATAACAAAATATTGCAAACTGGGTAGCTTATAAACAGCATTTATTTCTCATGGTTCTGAAGGCTGGAGGTCCAACATCAAGGCTTACAAGCAGAGTCAGTGTCTAGTGAAGGCCCTCCTCCTGGTTCGTAGGTGGTAACTTCTCACTGTATCCTCGAATGGTAAAAGGGACCAATGAGCTCCCTGGGGCATATGTTTTAAGGACATTAATCCTATTCATGAGAGCTCCACCCTCATGTCCTAATCGTCTCCCCAAAGGCCCCATTTTCTGATATTTTCACCTTGCGAGTTAGGATTGCAATACATGACTTTTGGGGGCATGCAAACATTGGGACCATAGCACCCAAGAGAATCCAGGAGAAATATTCCAAGAGAATCCTTCTGAAAAACCAGCCTTGATGGAAAACAATTCAGTTAGTAATTGCAAAATCCCAAGAACATAATCAAAACCCTATTATATAGCCTCAGGAAAGCTGCAGTCACAGTGGGAAAACTCCTGTGGTGAAAACGCACTCTTCATAGCCACACTTCCGTTTTTGGATCCATATGCCTGTGCTCTTTACAACAGTTTGTTTTTCCTGATTCAGCTCTATTGACTGTGCTCATTTAGGCACAGTTCAATGAGACTTAACAAAAGTGTAAACCCATGTAACTACCATCACAATCAAGCTACAGACCATTGCCTTCATCCTAAAAGGTGACTCATGCTCTTTGCAATCAGTCACTCCCACCAGCCACAGAGAAACCACGTTCTTATCATGATAGATTAGTTTTTCTCTAGTCTGAAAGTTTACACAAATGTAATTATACAGTACTTATTACATATTTACTACATATTTATTTTGCTCAACATGTTTTTGAAAGCCATTCACAGTGTTGCTTGTATTAGGAGTGTGTTGATAC
The DNA here is from genome assembly GCF_048565385.1 of Saimiri boliviensis. Taxonomy (NCBI): domain Eukaryota; kingdom Metazoa; phylum Chordata; class Mammalia; order Primates; family Cebidae; genus Saimiri; species Saimiri boliviensis. The sequence goes on along the minus strand of NC_133452.1, from coordinate 27,387,331 downwards.
ATGTGTGCGTGCATGCATGCACACACACACACACACACCCCTGTTGAGATTTTTATTATAGGTGCTTTCTGTGGAGGCTCTAGAGAAGAAATCATTTGCTTGCTTTTTTCAGCTTCTAGAGCCTTAGTCCTTGCATTCCTTGGCTCATTAACGGTCCTTTATCTCCAAAGCCAACAATGTGTCACTCCCTCTTATAAGGACATTTGTGATTACACTTAGGACTCACAAATATCCAGAATAATCTCCGCATCTCAAGATCCTTAATTAAGTCACATCTGCAAAGTCCAATTTGCCCCATAAAGTAATAATTATAGATTCTAGTGATTAGGATCTGGAAATTTGGGGGAGGTGTAATTTAGCCTATTACAATGAGCAAGTCAGAGAGTGAAGAATATAGTCAACATCTAGGAACCATATCATACCACGGCATTTTAAGGGTTGTATTTTGCTTTTATTGCAACTGATTTTTTTGCATGCAAATGACATCCATTCTTACTCCACATCAACTCAGGAACTAAATTATATTTTACATTAAATGTTGTTAATCACAATTGAATTTTCCTGGCTCTCAGGTGGCATTTCTGCCAGTCTATCATTCCTGACACCTGCTAGCTAACAGTTATCTTGCCTAAGCATTTATTATCTTTTTCCCCTTCTATTTTTTGTGACAAATTTAAGTTCTCCAAGCAGCAGCTATTCCTAAAGGACATTGGGCAGTTCAAGGAGATGTTTCCACGGTTTGAATCTTATCTCTGCTAATCACCTGTTGGGTGAAGTTTATCAAATCACTCTACATTTCAGTTTGACCAAATATTTGATAAAATAATAGAGTGGCCAGTTAATAAATGCTGACTATATGTGTGTGTGTGTGTGTGTGTGTGTGTATATATATATATATATGTGTGTGTGTGTACTTGTGTGTGCGTGTGTGTGTGTGTGTGTGTGTGTATAATCGCAATACGAATACTTCATAAGAGATCTACCCTCAACACATTTTTAGGTGTACTATACAGAATTGTTGAATATAGATACTGTATTGTACAACAGATCTTTAGAGCTTATATATCTTGCTGACTGAAGCTTTACTGACTCCTCATTTCTCCCTCTCCACAGCCCCCAGCAAATGCCATTTGAATCTATGAATTTTACTATTTTAGATAATTCAGATAAGTAGAATCATGTACTATTTGTCTTTCTGTGACTGGCGTATTTCACTTAGCATAATGTCTTCCAGGTTCCTCCATGTTGTTTCGCATTGCAGAAGTCCTTCTTTTTAAAGACTCAATAGCATTGCGTTGTAGGAACATGCATTTTTTTTATACGTTCATCTGCCATTGAATATTTACATTGTTTCCACGTTTTCGATATCGTGAGTAATGTTGCAGTGAATATGGAAGTACAAACATCTACTCAAGATTCGGATTTCAATTGTTTTGGATAGACACCCAGGAGTGGGATTGTTAGGTCAAGTGGCAATTCTATTTTTAGTTCTTTGAGGAACCTCCATACTGTTTCCCATAGTGACTGCACCGTGTTGTATTTCCATCACCAGCGTGAAAGGGTTTCAGTTTCACCACATCCTCGCCAACAGTTATTGTCTTTTTGTTTTGGTGTTTTTATCATAGCCATCTTCACAGGTCTGAGCTAATACCTCATTGTAGTTTTGATTTGCATTTCCCTGATGATTAGAGATAGTGAGCTTCCCCCCCCCGCCATAAAACTGTTGGTTATATTTATGTCTTTTTTGGTGAAATACTTATTCAAGCCTTGAGCTCATTTTTAATTGGGTTTTTTCAGTATTGAATTATAGAAGTTCCTTATATATTTTGGAGATTAATCCCTTATCAGATGTATGATTTACAAATATTTTATCCCATTTTGTAAGTTGCCTTTTTACTCTGTTGATTGCTTCCTTTGCTGTGTAGGAGCATTGTAGTTTAATGTAGTTCCACTTGTTAATTTTTGCTTTCGTGCCTGTGGTTTTGGTGTCATATCCATGAAATCATTGCCAAGATGAAAATCCTAGCCAGAGCAATTAGGCAAAAAAAGAAAAAAGGCATCAACATCAGCAAGAAAGAAGTCAAAGTGTCCTGGCTTGTAAATAACATGATCTTATATGGAGAAAACCTTGAGGACTCCACAAAAAAACTGTTTAATAAATGAATTCAATAACTTGCAGTATACAAAATCAACATACAAATATCCAACCATTTGCAGTGGCTCATATCTGTAATCCCAGCACTTCGGGAGGCTGAGGCAGGAGCATCCCTTGAGGCCAGGAGTTCAAGACCAGCCTGGGCAACAAAGTGAGACTCTATCTTTACAAAATAAAAATTAAAAAATTAGCCAGGCATGGTGACACAGGCCTGTAGTCCCAGCTACTCTACTCAGAAGGCTGAGGCAGGAGGATTGATGGAGTTTAGGAGTTTAAGACCACAGTGAGCTCTGATTGTGCCACTACACTGAAGCCTGGGCAACAAGGTGAGACTCTGTCTCTAAAAAATAAAAATCAAAATAAAAAATAAAAAAATAATTTATTCTTCCAGTAAGAAATAGCTTATGGTAGAAGAAAAAAAAATCAGTTGCTTTTCTGTACATTAACAATGAACCATCTGAAAAGAAAATTAGAAAAACAATCCCTTTTCAATAGCACCTAAAAGAATAAATACCTAGGAAAAAACTTAACTGAGGAAGTGAAATACGTGTATACCAAAAACTATAAAACATTAATGAAAGAAGTTAACATACAAACAAATGGAAAGGTAGCCTGCATTAGAAGAGCTACTAATATTGTTAAAATGTCCATACTACTCAGTGTAATCCTATCAAAATCTAAATGGCATTTTTTACACAAATAGAGAATACAATGTTAAAATTCACATAGAGCCACAAAAAACCATGAATAGCCAAATCAATCTTGAGAAAGGACAACATTGGAGACATCAAATTTCCTGATTTCAAAATACAAATCTACAGTAATCAAAACATTATGGTACTGACATAAAGACAGACATACAGATGAACAAAACAGAACAGAGAACCCAGAAATAAACCCACACACGCCTGGTCAGCTGATCTTCACAAGGGTGCCAAGAACATACAATGGGGGAAGGATAGTCTCTTCAACAAATGGAAATTGGAAAACTGGGTATTTATATGCAGTCGACTGAAATCAAACCCTTATCTTACACCATACAAAAAAAATTAACTAAAAATAGATTAAAGACTTACAACACAGGACATGAATCTTTAAAACTCCTAGAAGAAAACACAAAGGAAAAGCTTCATGGCTCTGTCTTTCTATTGTGATATCTTTCTGAATTAACATATATAGTCATAATAGTGAAGTTTCATTTTCAGAAATTTTACAGCAGAGCTATCATTGATGTGATTCACTTCAATTTAATCTGGTTTGTCAAGCATCTACTACATGCAGTGATCTGGGCGCTGCAGGGGATCCACTGTGGAAGAGAAACAACCCCACACTTTAATAAGGTCGTGGTCTAGTGGGGGGAAACAGGTGATGACAATAAAAGGTGATTATAACCATAAAATCAAGGATATAATATTCGAATATGATATTTGATGGTATTAAGGAGTTATTAATTTTGTGATGTGTGGTAATAGCATGGTTATTATGTTAAAACAACCCTTATTGATTAAAGACTCTATTTGTTTTCTACTGCCACTGTAACAAATTACCACAAACCTAATGACTTAAAACAGCACAAATTGGCTGGGCGCGGTGGCTTACACCAGTAATCCCAGCACTCTGGGAAGCTGAGGCGGGCGGATCACGAGGTCAAGAGATCAAGATCATCGAGACCAACACGGTGAAACCCCGTCTCTACCAAAAAATACAAAAAATGAGCTGGGTGTGGTGGCGCGCCCCTATAGTTTCAGCTACTCGGGAGGCTGAGGCAGGAGAATTGCTTGAACCCGGGAGGCGGAGGTTGCAGTGAGCCGAGATCGCACCGCTGCACTCCAGCCTGGTGCCTGGCAACAGAGCAAGACTTTGTCACACACACAAAAAAACAAAACAAAAAAAACACCCAGCACAAATTTATTCTCCTAAAGTTCTGGAAGTCGGAAGTTTGAAAGACGTCTCATAGGTCTAAACTCAAGGCATCCACATGGCTGGTCCTTCTAGAGGCTCCAGATGTGAATCCCTCCTTGACCTCTTCCAGCTCCTGGAGGCTGTGGCTGCGATTCCTCGACTGGTGACCACAGCACTCCAGTCTCTTTCCATCGCAACTGTCACACTGCAAGGCTCTGATTTTCGTCTTCCTGCCCCTCTCTTCTAAGGATCCTTGTGATCACATAGGTCTCACCTAAATCACATCCAGGATGATTCCCTCATCTCCAACTCTTTAATTTAATCACCCCTGCAAAGGCTCTAGTTATATAAGGTCTCCTCTTCACAAGTACTTTATCCTAGAAGGGGGTGTTGGGAGGACACTTTTTGAACAGGAAAGCAGAAATGCTTATCAGATGTAATGGTTTTTGAAGATACCATTGCCTTAGAGTTTCTCTAGAACAATCCATATTTTATGGGACACAATTGCAGCCCAGAGGAAAAGTCTCACTTTGTAGCAACATATCTTGGCTTCTAAAAAAAAAAAAAAAAAAAAAAGCCCACAAGGGTTTATTTCAAGAGATGGTGAGGGAAATGAACCATACCAAGGGAAGTCTTGCTTTTGAAGAACCAGGCCTGATAGCTAATGGACCTGGCATCTTCCCAGGGTTTCTGGACTCTCACAAGCTCACACACAGTTCATGGCAAGTCTTCTGAGGAAGACTTTCCACGTGGCCGCAGGCCCAGCCGGCTCCCCGTCCCTCTCGCTGAGCCCCTGAGTGTCCGCAGGGCGGCGCCCCGCGCCAGCGTTTCGTTGCTTTTCCCTCCAGGTGCTTCTGTTCTGCGGCTTCCAGCCTTTCTTCTCCCTGGTTTGCCTGGCTTTCTCAGGTGACGGTACATCTTTCTTTTGCCATTTTACACAGAAAATGTAAATGTTTCCTACTCTAAAAGGCTCGTCTTTAACATTTTCTTACAAAAACAATAAGATATTCCCACAGTTTTTTATACTGCAGTAATAAATGCTATTACTGCAATATAAAAACAAAAAAAGGAACAAGTTCATTTTCACGGATGCAACTGTAATTATTCATGTGACCAGAAGATGGCAGTACACCATTGATAACAGTGGAGCATCCCTTAGAACAAAGTGGCTTATTCAATTCTTTGGAGCTTGGTGGACCTAGATACTAAACAAATGCTTGTGGATCTGCTACTAAGTGCAAGGGTTGCGTTAACAAAACAGACAAAAGCTGATCTGATGGAGGATACTAAACTAAACTTGCGAGCACAATTAAGAAGAGAGAATTGTCCCAGGCTTGTCTTGTAAAATTTCATCTCATCCCTCCTCACTCAGTGGAAGTCACATTTCTGAGAGAAAATATTATAGCAAAAAAAAAAAAAAAAAAAAAAAAAAAAAAAAAAAAAAAAAAAGGAAGGAAAACAAAATACAACAAAATTCTCTTATACATGAGGATGCTTTTAAAAGGCAAAGTGAGTTGCCCAAACACACTAGCAATGATTAGCTCCAAGTCTGTTGACCTCCGTTTTCTCCATCCACAGTACCACGCTGTTTCTCAAAAATTAAAATCAGGGATTAAGAGTTCCAGTCCTTGCCCCTTCAGTGACTCTTTGTGGGATCTTAAGCAAATTATTTAATTACTTTTATGTAAAAAGTAAGGCATTGGAATAGGTAAGTTCAAGCATTTTTACCAAGGGAATTTTATTTTTCCTTTTTAAAACTCTTATTTGGAAGCTCAAAACCTAAAATAAAGGAAAATGCTAGACTTGAAAGAGACATTTGCCTCTTGAGTTTCCTCCTTTCTCCTCTAGAAGCTTAGGCTTCCTCAGAGCACAGTTTGTAAACTATCAGACAGGTGATCTTGCAAACACCTTCCAGCTCTAAATATTCATTATCCCTCAAATTTGCTGAATTAATTGTGAGATAGCAATACCTTCAAAAGTGATTACTGTCTGGTAAGAAACAAAAGCAACAACAAAAAAGACTAAATCCTGAAGATGATGATAAACTTGTATAGTGAGTTGTTAAGAACAAAGAGAAACTATTAAAGCATTTTGAATAGTTTTCAACACGATGCCTCTGAATAATACGTTATCCTCATGCTTTACAGGGCCCTTAAACATGCTCAGCCAGGTTTCCGCTGTGAACATCCTCTGGCACATGCTCTCAGAAATGAGAAGGTTGCCTGTGGAGAACACTGTGGCTCCCCTGCATTTAGGCAACAGACTTTTGGCGGAAGTAAGTGCCAAAAGCTAGAGGCGGTATCTCGTATGCTGCACCATGATGTATTGGGCCAGAGAGCTCTGGAAACCATTCAACCATGTGGCCATCAGCAGTGATGGGAAGGGCGACATAAAGTCAAAGGACTATGGAGGGTGTCTAAGATGGACTTTAGAATTAGTCTTCCTGGGTTTACAACCCAGCTCCAACATTTTTGACAAGTTACTTTGGTTTCTAAATTTTAATTTTGGAAAGTAACATTGCTTCATAGGAATGAGAAGATCTCATAGCGCAAATAATAGCACTGTAGGAACTCCAAGTAAAAGTTTCTGTTTTCTTTCACAGGATTCCTGCAAATATCTCCAGGCTGGGCTCCTCATTGGTCTTCCACCTTTCAATCTATCCTTCACACAACAGACTGAATGACCTTTAAAATATATGTCAGATCACATCGCTGCATTTTTAAACCTTTCAATGGCTCTCTCTTGCACTTTCAAGAAAATTCGGGTTCCTCACACTGACCTACGGGCACTGCATGATCTTCTTTGTCCACTGTCTGACGTTAATTGGCACTCGCTGACCATGCTCCAGCTGCACTGGCCTTCTGACCGTTCCTGGAATAGCCCAAACCTTTTCCAGTCTTTAGAACTCTTGTGTGTACTTTTTTCCCTTTCCTGGAGCACACTGGCATTTCCTAAATTCTCAGCTAAAATATGTCTCCTCAGAGAGGTCTTCTCTGACCATTCTTTCTAAAATATCAACAAGAAGGTACACTTTATTATTTAGCATAGGGATTGGAAATTTTTGACCTGTAGGCCAAACTGGCTCACCATGTTGTTTTTATAGATAAAGTTTTATTGGAAAACAGCCATGCTCATTCATTTATGTATTAACAATGACTGCTCTGATGTTAGAGTGGCTGAGTTGAATAGTTGCAAAGCCTATTATCTGTCACTTTATAGAAAAAGTTTATCAACCTCTGATCTATCAAGGAAGCATGCACTCACTCCCATCAGCATCTCTTCATTTCTGTTTATTCTCCAGTAACTTCAGGTAGTTGCTCTTTAAATCATGTTTAAGTTTTGTAGTTGTTTTCTTCTGTGAAATCTTTTTTCCGTTTTACCCGGAAGCCAATTCTAATTATCTTAAAAATTCTAATAGTTCCAATATCTGAAGCATCTCTAAGTCTTGTTCTATAGTTGATTCATCTCTTCACAATGGATCATTTTCCTCTGTTTTTAACTTTATATATAATATTTTATCGAAAGTCTAACATTATGCATAGAAGAATCATGAAAACTGAGGTAAATAGTATTTACATATAGTAATAGGCACCAGTTACCATTACTGTTTGTTACTGTGGTAACGAGGGTTAGCACATTTCTGTCTGCATAATAGTATGTGGGCTGTGTCACTGTAGTCAATAGTTATGCAGAGTTTGGTATTCTATGTTGCTTTTGTAACCTGTACAGTAACAATATTCCCCCATCTTCATGGTCTTCTTTGAAGACCACAATCTTCAAAATCCTTGACAGGATGTTTGTTGCCTTGTGTCTAGTGAGCATCCCTTGGAGGCCTGTGGAAACGAGCCTGCACATAGGTGTGAGCTCACCTTGCATGGGCTTTTGGTGATTTTAAGTTCATATGCTAGCTCCCACTTGGCTTTGAGTGTGTTTTCCCATTTTTAGCTGACTTTCTGTTAGTTTATTTTACAGCAGCCTCCTTTCTCTCATGTTCTGTCAAAACTGAAATAGTCCTTGCACCCCATCTCGCCTCAAAGATTCCTGTCACCCTTTGGAATCAATTTGTTTATTTGGCTTATAATCTCAGCTCTCTGATAAAATCAAGAGAAGGTATAGTTTTATAGATTATCTGAATTTTCTCATAAGTAGAGTGACATTTTGTATAACTTTCTAAACAAAAGCAGAACGCTAGAATCCACATTCTAAAATTCGCCCTCCTTTCAAATGGGCAGGGATAAAAAATAATTTCTGCCAGTAAGGTTACAAAAGAAGCATGGCATTGTAAATTGACAGTTGGTGCTGTAGACTGAATGTTCCCCCACCCCCGACCCTGCTACCCTAACCAAATTCATATGTTAAAACTTAATCCCCAGAGTGATGGTATTTGGAGGTGGGGCCTTTGGGAGAAAATTAGATCATCAGGGGAGAGCCCTCATGGATGGCATTGGTGCTTTTATGAAAGAGGCCATTGGGGGCTCCCTTCTCCCTCCTGCCATGTGATGACACAGCAGAAACATGTGATTTATAAAACAGGAAGCAGGTCCTCACCAGACACCAAATCTGCCAGTGCCTTGATCTTGGATTTGCAGCCTCCAGAAGTGGGACCATTACATTTCTGTTGTTTCTAAGCCACCCAGTCTATGGTGTTTTGCATAGCAGCTCAAATGGACTGTGACAGCTGTGTACTAAACATGTATAACCAATCTAAGAAGGATTTGGAAAATATTTTGAAAATCCTAAGAAGGATTTTGAAAACATGTCAAAAAGGTCTTACAGTCTGATTGTTTTGGCCTAATATTTCTACTTCAAGTGATCTTATCAGAGATGCTGACAAATATTCTTACAGAATGATATTCACCACAATATTATTTATTTATTTTAATTGACAAAACTTGTATATATTATTTACAGTGTGTTGTGTTGAAATATGTATACATTGTGAAATGTCTAAATCAAGCTAAAAACCTTATCTCATATACTTACCTTTCCTTTGGTGAGAATAATTCATATCTATTAGCAATTTTTGAGAGTACAATAAGTTGTTATTAATGATAGTCACCATGTTGTACAATAGCTCTATTTAACTTATTTCTCTTGTCTAACTGAAATGTTGTATCCTATGCCCAATATCTCCTCACTCTCATCCTCAGCCCCTGGGAACTCTACTTTTGTGAGAGATCATGTAGTATTTGTCTCTCTGTGCCTGGCTTATTTCACTTACCTATAGATCTCCATGTTAGGATCTCCAGGGTCATCCATATTGTCTCAAGTGACAGAATGTCCTCATGTTTTTAAAGCTGAATTGTATTTCACTGTATATACCACATTTTCTTTATCTATTCATTTGCTGATGGATATTTAGCTTAATTTATTGTGAATAATATTCCAATGAATATGGTAGCACACGTATCTCTTCCATATATGGATTTCATTTCCTTTGGATATACCCATTGGTGGGTTTGCAAGATCATATGGTAGCTTGAGTTTTAATGTTTTTAAGAACCTCCATACGTTTTTCATAATGACTGAACTAATTTACATGCTCACCACACACCACACTACTAGCAAATAAGGGAGACAAACTAGATAGCCAACAGCAGAGAAGTATTTTTAATAAATTGAGATCCAACCATATAAAGAAATTTTATGCAAATATTAAAATCCTTCAATGAAGAATATTTATTGAGACAATGATCATGATAATATACTGTTAAATATCAAAACCAAAACTATATATATCTTCAATTTTGTTGGGAGTTACTAATAAACTTAGAAATTAAGTTTTATATATATATAATTGGTGCCTATAAGTTTTTTTGTGGCTATATATATATATATATATATCTCACTGGTGGATATAAATTTTTTGTGGAGATATATATATACTTTGTGTGTGTGTGTGTGTGTGTATGTATGTATGTATATATCTCCATATATTCAAAGTTTATTAGTTAAAACAGTTAAGATAGTGTCTTTACCATGACAAAATATGAAAGACAACACCTTAATCAAGTAATTATAGTTAATATCACCAGTAATGGGATAGAATTCTATTATGTGCCTCCTAACATGATGCACTGAAAAAGATGCAATATTTTGTGGTATTCCTGCCAAAAATGCAAAGCCTGAGTCTAATTATGAGGAAATATTAGACTAACCCAAGTTGAAGGATATTTTACAAAATAAATAGTCTGTACTCTTCAAATGTTTCATGGCCAAAAAGTAAATACGGGTAAGTTTCCACATTAAATGAGACTAAAGAAGCATGACAATTAAATACAAAGTATAATCCTGGATTGGATTCCAGACCAGAAACATGAAATACATACATACAACCATACCAACATATACATACACATACACACATATATGCATTTAATTTATTTTTGTTATAAGTGGTATTAGTGGGAAAGTTGAATATGGTCTATAATATTTCTGTGTCAGTGTTAATTTGATTTTGATGGTATATTGTGGTTATATAAAATAATGGGCTTGTGTTTAGGAAATTAACTGAAGTACACTAAATTATTTATACATAATTGGTCATGATGTCTACAGCTTACAACTTAGTCTCAAATGGTTTGGAAAAAATTGTCTATCTTTGTGTTATTGTGATATAATATAAATATATATTTGGTCTTCACTCCAGGTTCTTGGCACAAAACTTCTAACACCCTTGTATCTTCCTGAATAGTAGGGCTGCCATGAACATCATTTGTTATAATATTCTATCTTAGTTCCTCCTTGGTTCTTGAGAGAAGAGCTTCTAAGACTTTGGAATCTCTGTGTGGTAAGGGTTTTTTTGTTTTTGTTTTTGTTTTTGTTTTTGTTTTTGTTTTTGTTTTTGTTTTTGAGACACAGTCTTGCTCTGTTGCCCAGGCTGGAGTGCAGTGGCATGATCTTGGCTCACTGCAACCTCCACGTCCCTGGTTCAAGTGATTCTGGTCCCTCAGCCTCCCAAGTAGCTGGGATTACAGGTGCCCGCCACCACACCCAGCTAACTTTTTGTGTTTTTAGTAGAGACGAAGTTTTGCCATGTTGGCCAGGCTGGTCTTGAACTTCTGACCTCAGGTGATCCACCTGCCTCAGCCTCCCAAAGTTCTGGGAATACAGGCATGAGCCACTGTACCTAGCCAGGAGTATCTTTTTGTATATTGGTGAGATGACTGGTGGCCGAAAGCCCCTAGATAGCTCCACAATGAAGGCTGTTACCAGAGAAACCAACCATGTGATTAGAGGATTGGGACTTTCAGCCCCATTCCCACTCACAACCCCTGGGGAGGAGAGGGAGGCTGGAGATTGAGTTCAATCACCAATGGCCAGTGACTTAATTAATCATGCCTGCATAATGGAGTCCACATAAAAGTCCTAAATGAAGTGGTTTGGAAAGCTTCTGAGATGGTGAATATACAGAAGTGCTAGGAGGGTGGCACACCCAGAGAGGGCATGAAAACTTCTTACTCCTTCCCGCATACCTTGCCCTCCATACCTCTTCATCTGGTTGTTCATTTGTATCCTTTATAAAAAAAAAAAAAAAACCAATAAATAGAAATGAAGTATTTTTCTGTAAATAATTGTAGCAAATTATTGAACCTGAGGAGGGAGTCATGGAACCGCTAGTTTAAAACCAGTCAGTCAGAAGAGCAGGTGGAAACCCGGGACTTGTGATTGGCATCTAAAGTGGGAGCAGTCTTGTGAGACTGAGCCCTTTACCTTGGAGGACGTTACACTAACTCCAGGTAGATTGTGTCTCAGTTGAATTGACCTGTAGGTCACTCAGCTGGTGTTCACAGAGAACTGACGTGCTGAGTGTAGAAAATTCACACATTTGGTGTCAGAAGTGTTGTAGGCATATATAGGAAAACAATTTTTTTTCTTTTCAATCTCTATTTTTATCTATTATCTATAGAGAAGAAAGTAAGACAGATTAAATGATAAAACAAATGTGGTAAGATGTTGATATTTCTGAATTTGGGTTAAAAGTATACAAAAATACTTTATACTATTTTTGCAACTTGTCTACAAAACCAAAATTATAAAATATCATGCTATAATATGAAGAACATAGGTTTTTAGAATGGCCAATGGAAAATATTATGATTCAGTGCTTACATATCAATATTATTTCATGGTAAAATGTATTTACCTTTGCAGGCTGAAGCACAAAAAATTCATAAAGGTGTAATAGTTTTGTACTCCACCCCCCACATACACATAGTAGGAAAGAGCTGCAAGTCCCTGTAGAAACATGTTAACCACATTTATCTATAAGCTGCGCATTTCTTGGTGTCATTCATTTTCTTCTTTAAACTTTTTCATCTTTCTAAGTTTCATAATGAGTACTTAATATTTTTATTATTGAATTTCTGGTTTCTTTTCTACAGTTTCAGAAAAGAAAGAAGCAAAGAGAGGGAAAAGAAGAGAGAGAAAGAGAGATGAACCTTAGTAGAGTTCATGGCTGTGTGTGAGCCACTGAATGCCCCTGAGTGGGAAAGTTCTTGAGGTTGCATAATATCAGCTGATGCTTACAAACTACTACTTCAAGGTCAGTCGTGACCCGGCTGCCTCCAAGGATATATAGCTGGTCAGTACCCCAGGCTTGCTAATTTGGACACCATTGGATCTTGCCTGGTGGCTGAACTCTAGTTCTGTTCATACCACCACAGAGAACCTCACCTCCAAAGGCGTGAAGTGGTAAGACCAACACACAAAGATAGAATGATGCCACCGCCACCTGGAGCATAATACAGTGAAGCATGTGTGCAGAATTAACACTGGCACAATACTGGACAAGTGACAGGCACATGTGTGCAGGCTTCTGTAATGATTATGCTATTTAATTAGTGGATACCCTGACCAGAGTTAAAATCTGGAAGAGTACCAAATACCACAAAGTTTGCAATTTCCCTTTCTGGGAACATTTTCTCTCAAATGGCATCAATGACAAGCTAAAACACAGCCCTTTATCTATTAGCTATTTCACTTCTCTTTTCTTGAAAGAGTTAATCAAAGGCACATAAAGAAGTTTCTTCCTCCATGCCTTGTCTCAAACCCCTGTAGATAGATTTACACCCCACACCTGGTGCTGCTAAGCACATTACAATGCCTCATGTTCCCATTAACAAAACCATGTGTGAAGGTGGGAGTAAGTGTGGGAGAAGGAATGTCACACAGTTTAATTACTTAGTAGGGAAGAATAACTCAAAGTACAGTACTCTGGTCTAAAGGGATCTTCGTGATGCATGGTTAAGAAATGTCTAGACTCATTAAGTATGGAGATTTCCAAGATTTGTTTTGTGTAAGACACCTGTTCTGAAAGTGTTTATAGAGAGGGTCTGGGGTGGACATTACATCGCTGGATCGTGCTGATTTCTGTTTCTACTTCCCTTCAAGCTGCATTTCATTCATTCTTCGGCCATTTGGAGCCATAGCTTCAGGAACACATTCATTATAAAGATATAAAGATTATTCTTTCCATGATAGCTCATAGAAAGACAAATAAATCAGCATGCAACACCTCTTTAGGTTGTTAAGCCAAATGCTTTAGGGGAAATAACCATTTTGTCTTGAGTTAAGTAGCCCTATCTACAAGCACTCTGTTTTAAACACCAAATCTACACCAAGCCTGAATCACTTCTGAGTTTCCAGGACAGGCTACATGATGGACAGGAAGTAACATGTTTTTGCCTCCTTGTGCACCTCGCTTTCAATCCAGCTCTCATACAAGGTCGCTGTTTGGTCCTGAGCAAGTTCCCCATCTCTGAGATTCTCACTCTCACCATCTGTGAAATGGGACTAATACCAACTACTTGTTGGACTATTTTTATTAAGGTTGGAAACAGTACACATAAAGTATCTTGCACCAAGGAGTGCTTGCAAGAGTAGTTATTGTAATCATTATTACATGAGAATGTGGCTTACCCTTTGACAATTCTGAAAAGAACAATTCTAAAATTCTCCAACTGACAAGAGAGGGAATGTTGAAAGATAAAAATAAGGAAGAAAGATGAAAGAAAGAAATAAAATACAATGAATGAATGAGTACATGAAAGCAAAATACAAAGAAGGAAGGAAGGAAGAAAGGAAGGAAGGACATTTATGGAATAGCCTATTAAGAAGGAAGGGAAGTACATTTACGAATAGGCTATTAAGATTTTGGAGACATAAGGTCTGTTTCCAGTGAAAATTTAGACATAGACTCTTAATTTCCTTAGCTACAAATTAAAGGTATCCTTTCTCTAAGGATGAGTTTTGGGAAGCAGCCATTCCTGGCTTGAGGACAAGAGTATGTTGCTTCTATGGGCTAAATCAGGCATCCCCAAACTTTTTACACAGGGGGCCAGTTTACTGTCCCTCAGACTGTTGGAGGGCTGCCACATACTGTGCTCCTCTCACTGACCACCAATGAAAGAGGTGTCCCTTCCTGAAGTGTGGCGGGGGGCTGGATAAATGGCCTCAGGGGGCCGCATGCGGCCTGTGGGCCGTAGTTTGGGGACGCCTGGGCTAAATGATCAGCACCCCTCTCCTCTCTCAGTGGAAACTGTGCACATTTCACTTGAAGGCACATATTTCTCAGGTTGACATTTTTGCTACAGTTTATTAGTCAGGGTTCTGCAGAGAAACAGAATCCATAGGCTATATATAGATGATATGGTTTCACCGTGTCCCCACCCAAATCTCATCTTGAATTGTAGCTCCCATAATTCCCGTGTGTTGTGGGTAGGACCCAGTGGGAGGTAACTGAATCATGGGGGAGGGTTTTTCCTGTGCTGTTCTTATGGTAGTGAGTAAGTCTCACAAGATCTGATAGTTTTATAAAGGGCAGTTCTCCTGCCCATGCTCTCTTGCCTGCCACTATGTAAGATGTGACTTTGTTCCTCCTTTGCCTTCAGCCATGATTGTGAGACCTCCCCAGCCATGTGGAACTGTGAGTTTATTAAACCTCTTTTTCTTTATATATTACCCACTCTTGGGTATTTCTTCATAACAGTATGAACATGGACTATTACAATAAATATATAGACAGAGATGTATTATGATGGAGTGGCTCATACAATTACGGAGGCTGAGGAGTCCCATGACTTGCCATCTATAAACTGAAGGCCCAGAAAAGCCAGTGGTGTTGTTCCAGTCCAAATCCCAAAGCCTGAGAGCCAGTGAAGTCAATAATGCAAATCTTCATCTCAGTCTGAAAGCCCCAAAACCAGAAGTGCTGATCTCCAAAGGCAAGAGAAGATGGATGCCTCAGCTCAAGCAGAAAGAATAAAGTTACCCTTCAAAAAGTTACCTTTGACTTTTTTGTTCTATTCAGATCCTCTAACAATTGGATGATGCCCACCTGAAATGGTAAAGGCAGTCTTTATTACTCAATCTACCAATTCAATTGTTCATCTCTTCTGGAAAGCCTTACAAACACACCCAGAAATAATGTTTTACCAGCTATCTGGGAATCCCTTAGCCCAGTCATGTTGACGACTAAAATTAACCATTACATGCATTGAGATTCCAACTGAGAACTGTGTGCTCCAGAAGCCCTCACCTGCAGCCTCCTCCGAAGAGGCACCTCCTGCACTGAGCCCGATTCAACTCAACATTATCTCCTTGCTTGTAGATGTTTTAAATTTTTATTCAGAGCAACTTATGGTTTGGTGCTTTTGGAATTTTGCTGCGGCTGTTGAGAATTTGTTCACTTATCTCATCTTCCTTATTGAGAAATGTTTAGATTACTTCCTCGCCTATTTATTTTTAACTGGGGTCTAGGAAATGGCTATAGGGAGGGAACAATCCTGAGGACATGCTATGCTTCAGGCTAGATTCTTCTTGTATCTTGTCTTCTCTGAACAGCCCTCAGAGCTCAGGACAGCACTGTGACACCCACCACTGTTAAGCCCTTAGGAAAGATGCCAATTTAGAATTGGTTTTTAGGTGGTTTCAGCAAAACAACTGTCCACACTGCCTCCTTAGAAGAATGACTATGCCAACTCCAAAGAACACTGGGCAAGAAAAGGACAATTGTTTTCTGTTTCCAGTATTCACAAATTCAGCAAATGTCTGGGCATGGTGGTTCACACCTGTAATCCCAGCACTTCGAGAGTCCAAGGAGGGTAGATCAGTTGAGGTTAGGAGTTCAACACCAGCCCGTCCAACATGGTTAAAGCTCATTTCTACTAAAAATACAAAAATCAGTCAGACATGGTGGCATATGCCTGTAATCTCGTCTACTCAGGTGGCCGAGGCAGGTGTATCACTTGAATCTGGGAAGCAGAGGTTGCAGTGAGCCAAGATCAAGCCACTGTACTCCAAATGCCAGCACAATAGGAAGGCTTAGACTCAAAGTATGCATTCTGGGGCCTGGCTGCTTTATTTAAATCCCAGCCCTGCCACTTACCAGCATGGCAACCTGAGGTACGTATGTGAGATAAAAACTCTCTGTACTCAAAAGCCTCATTTTTGAAGTTATCCTGCCCAATGGGTTGTTAAGAGGATGGATGAGTTGACATTCGTAAAGCACTTAGAACAGTATCTAGCACATAAAAGTTCCATATTTATATACTGGTTAGGTAAAA
Source organism: Saimiri boliviensis (assembly GCF_048565385.1). NCBI lineage: Eukaryota > Metazoa > Chordata > Mammalia > Primates > Cebidae > Saimiri > Saimiri boliviensis. The sequence goes on along the minus strand of NC_133452.1, from coordinate 27,370,708 downwards.
GCCTGATAGTCCTGTACTGATGGACTCGAGTACATATAATCCCATTAGAGGGTGGCTATTTCTCAGAAGTTGCCTGTACCATGGAGGATAGTGGAAATGAGTGAGGTTCTTTGTTATTCCTCTTCCTTATTTGTGTGTACACGTGTGTGTGCATGTGTGTATGTTTATGTATCCACCGTTCTGACAGTTGCTTTGCAGCTCTTTATTAGTCCTCCTATCAACCATGCGTGGTTGTATTGTTATCAGTTGACAGAGAAGGCTCACAGAGGTCATTCAATGGCTCAGGTCACAACGCTTTGGATTTAGAGTTGGAATTTACATCCCTGTCACCAACACCCAAGACTCATCCTGTCTCCTCTTTTCCCAGGCCCCATAGATACACACACACACCTGGAGTCGATCCTCCAGGGAAGTTTCTGGGAGAGTAATCAGATGATTTTGAACAACGAAGTATACGTGACAGAAAACAGGTCAAAAGGCACAAAGTGATTCTGTTAGAATGGTGGAATTATTAATTTTTTTCATCTCTCTATTTTTCAAAATACTTCTTTATAAAATTATATTACTCTATATAAAATCATGTTTATTTTTTAAGCATCAGCAATTGGCAGAATTATATTTATATTCTATATTTGATCTAAGCCTGTGTACACTTTTTCATGTTTAAGGAAGAGATTCAAATACTTCCCCTAAACATGAGAACTTGAGAGTCTTGTCTGTGGCTGGAGGTGGAAGCACAGGGGAAACGATACTTACACTTACAGGTGACCCTTTTTTTCCAAACCAAAAACTCTGCAGTGTCTTTTCCTGTTCAAGCCTGGGAAGCGTTGTAGAGAATGTAAAGATCAGGGAAAGGGCTTTAATTCTCAAACAGAACAAATTTCAGTTCTGAGAGCACACACAACTAGCTACAGGGTTGGTAGGGAAGAGGCCAGGTGCCTTCCAGAGCAAAACGGCCTCTAAGGGGCCCCAAGTCCTAGATTACACACTGGGTCTGACTGACCTTCCCAATCTATGTTCTGAGCATGGATTATGTAGCAGAATGATCAATACTGCTGCCTTTGGTACCTCATATATCTAACATTGATCCTATTCTCTTATAGGGACATGCACGAATCAACACTTCTTGTCAGAATCTCCTTATCCTTCCTGTACTTAGAGATCTTCCACCCAATACATCATGGTAGGTGAAACTGACTTCCATTTAGAAAGTGAAGAATTGTGCCTGCACTAATGGGCCCTTTTGCCATTCAGACCCACCTATCCAGACTTCTGAATTTGGAAACAGTGATGGCACAAAGCAGGCAAAATGAGAATTTATCCAATCCCGGAACAGCAGCACCACCAGATGCTCTCCAGAGTTGGCAAAGGCAGAGATTCCCAAGTTGTGTGTTTCATGTCCAGTTCTCAGTGGCATCACCAGGCAGGTTCTAGGCTGTGATTTTAGACCCTTCAACCTAAAATCCTTATGTCTCTGCCCATTCTCAAGCCTGCTTCTCCGTCAACTCCATGAGCTACACCAGTCAGTGTCTTTTCTGGTACTTGATATAGATAACCTGACCGGTTCATATATCCAACTCCTAGTTTGGCCAGTTTAGTCCCAAATCCCCTTCAGTTATTTCTTGACCTTTCTTTACCTTCATTCAATTCAGTTCCAATTGCATTAGTCAAGACTGACCAGTTGAATGACTTTTCCATTAGAAGATTTAGAAGACTGGTTGGGAACCTTATCAATTCTTCTAACATGAGTAGCAGTAATGTATTAGGGTTTTCTAGATGAACAGAACTAATAGGAAATATATATGTGTGTATATATAATAATAGGATATATGATATCCTATTAGTTCATTCATATATATATATATATATATATATATATATATAGGAGTTTATTAAACGTATTAACTCACATGATCACAAGTCTCACAATAGGCCATTTGCAAGGGTGAGGTGTAAGGAAGCCAGTCTAAGTCCCAAGGCTGAAGAACTTGGAGTCTGATGTCTGAGGGCAGGAATCATCCAGCATGTGGAAAGAAGTAGGCTGGGAAGCTAAGCCAGTCTCCCCTTTTCACGTTTTTCTGCCTGCTTTTTATTCACTGACAACAGATTAGTTGGTGCCCACCCAGATTAAGGGTGGGTATTCCTTTCCCAGCCCTCTGACTCAAATGCTAATCTCCTTTGGCAATACCCTCACAGACACACCCATCCAGACTTTTGAATTTGGAAACAATACAACAAAGCAGAATGAGAATTTATCTAATCAATCAATGGATCAATCCTTTGCATCCTTCAATCCAATCAAGTTGATAGTATTAACCATCACAAGTAATAACAGCTAACACTCTGAGTGAGTGTACCATTTGCTAGGTACTTTCAGTCATTATATTATATATTCTTAAGGAAAATAAATATGGACTATTTCCTATAACTATATCAATTTTAATGACTATGAAATGTGCCTGGAAGAATTACATAACAGTCCACGGTGCACAAGCAAGTACATGGCAGAGATAAAAACCAGATCTAACTCCGTCTGCCTCCAGTGACTGAATGCAAACCTCTTCATGCATGTGCCTCTCTGGGACTTGACAAGCTGTTGTTTCAGCCCGAGTTACTGGGTCAGGTTATTAAATCAATCACTATAGAAACAGTTCATCTAAGTTTGAAAAGGCCAATAAGAAAAAGTTACCTGAACACGAGAGATTGTTAAATCATATTCTACAATAATTGAAATATTTTCTCTTAGAGACGGAAGAAAAGCTGGAATAACTAACACTCCTTTGTAGTTTCAGAATTCAAAAAATGAGCAATTTAGAGAAAAAAAAAATCTTCTCTTGCTCAAGGTGTCAAGTCCTCACTCAATATTTCCGCTGGGCAATGTGACTTTGCCAGACCCTGAAGCAGCCTGCTCACACCTATTTCTGTCAATTCCAAATTGAAAGCTATTCCAATCAGTACATTTTTTTTTCTAGTGCCTAAAGAAGCATTATGGGTCAGGAAGGTTAATTCAAAAGAAGATTTTTCATTTAAATGATCTGAACAGGAAAAAATATATATTTTCCTCTTTCGAATGGGACCTTGATAAGACAGATACAGAACTCTCAGTGTAAAAATTCTTTCCAAGAAGCAAAGACATCTCTGGACCCTTAGTTTCTCCTTCAAAGCATTAATTCTTAAATACTCAGAGAACCCTGTAGTTGACATGAGAAATCTAGGTCAGGATCTGAAGGGATGCTGCTGGTATCTTATTCATGAATGTTTATCACCTAAAAGACAGCTGTAAAATATATTTCCTCCTTTCTTTTTTCTTTCCTTCCTCTCTCCCTTTATATTTCTTTCTTTTTCTTTCCTTTTTTCTTTCTTTCTTTTTCTTTCTTTCTTTCTTTCTTTCTTTTTCTTTCTTTCTCTTTTTCCTTCCTTCCTCCCTTCCCTACCTCCTTCCTTTCTTCCTTTTTCTTCTTTCCCTCCCTCTCTCTTTTCCCCTTCTGCCTTCCCTTCCCTTTCACTTCCATTCCTTTCCATTTATTTATTTTTGAGATGGAGTCTCACTCTGTCTGGAGTGCACTGTTGCAATCTTGGCTTACCTCAACTTCTGCCTCCTGGGTTCAAGTGATTCTCTTGCCTCAGCCTGCTTGCCTCGGCCTCCCAAAGTGCTGGAATTACAGGTATGAGCCACCATGCCTGGCCCTTTCTTTTCTGTTTAGTGTATTACCATTCCTTTTGTACTCTACTCAGTTTGTGGTGATGGTGATAGGGGTAAATCATACTAAATCCATCTAGTAACTGCCATGCCTGGGGTTAGGAGTCCTGCATTTTCACCACAAAGTCATATAAGGCTTTGGCCAAATTATTTGGTTATGTTGTCTAAACTTTCCCAACCAAAATCTGGAATAAGTTATAAAGTTGTCTATTATATTTTCTTTTGCTGTTCTATTAACGGTATTTCATAAACCTCTTCCTTGTAACATTTACTGTCACCTTTGCTACCTGACTATAAAATGAGGATATATCAACTATAGAGGAAAACAAGTTTTATAATATATTCTGCAAGGAGAACACTACCGCTGATGTAAGCTGTCACAATTCTTTGAAGAAGAAACTAATCTATATTCCATTAGAATCCCAGAGGAAGGACTGAAACATACCATCAACCTCCATGCCTTATGCTCTTTGGAGTCTGCATTTAAAAAAATTACTGTAACTTGTTCCATTTTTAATGAGTCACTTTTCTACTGACTGCCTTCCTACTTTCCACTTAGCCACCAAGTTATGTCCCGTCTCCAGGGAGCTGGTGAAGAGCCCTCACAAGGTGCCTGCACCCTATACTGCTCCAAATTTTGCTAGACCTTCACTGCAAGTAACAAGAAGGGGAGAGATTAGGTGACTCTGCTCCCTTATTAGAGTCCACATTTAATGAGAACTAAACCCTGATTCTTTAAAACAAGTTTTGATCTCTTCTAACCCTGAGGAGAACAGAAGGCTTCAAGATGGAAAGGGTGTTATAAGACCATCAGAAAGCATTGATTTTTCCAGGGTATTAATCCTTTCTTAATCCCTGTAACTCTAGTATGGAACATTAGCACAGAGATGACTGAAATGGAATGATCCAGATAGTGCCGTTTACAATGTGACAAATTCCTTAATTTCTCTGACCTTCAATTTTCTTATCATTTCTCATAATATCACTCTTATTACATAAAACATTGCTCAGATAAATCAAAGATGACACAAACAAATGGAAAAACATTCCATGCTCATGGATAGAAAAACTCAATATCATTAAAATGGCCATACTACTCATACTGCTCAGAGCAATTTAGAAATTCAAGGTTACTCCTATCAAACTACCAATAATATTCTTCACAGATCTAGAAAAATCTATTTTAGGCTGGGCATGGTGGCTCATGCTATAATCCCAGCAGTTTGGGAGGCCAAGATCACTTGAGGTGAGGAGTTCAAGACCAGCCTGGCCAACATGGCAAAACCCATGTGTACCAACAAATACACCCACCTACACAAATTAGCCAGGCATGTTGGTGCTCACCTGTAGTCCCAGCTACTCAGGAGGCTGAAGTGGGAGAATCACTTGAACCCGAAAGGTGAAGGTTGCAGTGAGCCAAGATCATGCCCCTGTACTCCAGCCTGGGCAAAAGAGTGAGACTTTATCTCAAATAAACAAACAAAAAAACTATTTTAAAATTCATATGGAGCCAAAAAAGATCCCAAATAGCCAAGACAATTCTAAGCAAAAAGAACAAACCTGGAGGCAACATGTTATCTGACTTAAAACTATTGTATCACAGAGCTACAGTAACCAAGACAGCATGGTGCTGGTACAAAAACAGACACATAGACCAATGACACAGGATGGAGAGCTCAGAAATAAGGTCACACACCTACAACTATCTGATCTTCAATAAAGTTGACAAAAACAAACAATGGGAAAAGGATTCTCTACCCAATAAATGGCTCAGGGATCACTGGCTAGCCATAGGCAGAAGATGGAAACTGGAGCCCTTCCTTATACCATATACAAAAAGCAACTCAAGATGGGTTAAAGACTTAAATGTAAAACTCAAAACTATAAAAACCATGGAAGATAACCTAAGCAATACCATTCTGAACATGGGAACTGACAAAGATTTTATGATGAAGATACCAAAAGCAATTGCAACAAAAGCAAAAATTGACACGTGATTTAATTAAACTAAAGAGCTTTTACACAGCAAAAGAAACTATCAACAGGGTGAACAGACAACCTACAGAATGGGATAACATTTTTGCAAATTATATATCTGACAAATATCTAATATCCAGCATCTATAAGGAACTTAAACACATTTACAAGAAAAAAAGACAAATTTCTTTGGAAAGCAGGCAAAGGACATGAACATCTTTCAGAAGACATACATTTGACCAAGGCCAAGAAGCATGTGAAAAAAAGCTCAACATCACTGACTCTGAGAGAAATGCAAATCAAAACCACAACGTAATACCATTTCATACCAGTCAGAATGGTTACTATCAAAAAGCAAAAAAAAGGTGGGAGGGGGAATGCTTACATGTTGTTGCTGGGAGTGTAAATTAGATCAACCATTATGGAAAGCAGTAAGTTGATACTTCAAAGAGCTGAAAACAAAATGACCATTTCATCCAGCAATCCCCCTCGTAGGTATATCTCCACAAGCATATAAATTGGCTGGGTGCACTGGCTCACACCTGTCATCCCAGAACTTTGGGAGGCTGAGGTGGGTAGAGGTCTGAGGTCAGGAGTTTAAGACCAGCCTGGTCAACATGCTGAAACCCCATCTCTACTAAAAACAAAAACAAAAAAAATTAGCCAGGCCCAGTGGCATGTACCTGTAGTCCCAGATACTTTGGAGGCTGAGGCATGAGGATTGCTTGAACCTGGGAGGCGAAGGTTTCAGTGAGCCGAGATGGCGCCACTGCACTCCAGCCTAGGCAAAAGGATGAGACTCTGTCTCAAAAACAAGAAAGAACATAAATTGTTCTGTCATAAAAACACATGCATGTATATGTTCATTGCAGCACTATTTACAATAGTCAAGACATGGAATCAACCTACATGCCCATCACTGGTAGACTGGAGAAGAAAATGTGGTACACATACACCATGGAATACTATGCAGCTGTAAAAAGAATAAGATAATGTCCTTTGCAGGAACATGGATGGAGCTGGAGGCCATTATCCTCAGCAAACTAATGCAGGAACAGAAAAACAAATACCATATTCTCACTTATAAGTGAGAGCTAAATGATGAGAACACAGGGACACAAAGAGGGGAGCAACAGACACTGGGGCCTCCCTGAGGGTGGAGGGTGGATGGAGAAGAAAAACAGAAAACATAACCGTCAGTACTAGGCTTATTACCTGGGTGATGTAATAATCTGTACAAAAAGCCCTGTGATATGAGTTTACCTATATAATAAACCTGCACATGTACCCTTGAAGTTAAAATAAAAGTTAAATAAAAAGAAAACAAAAAAGAAACATCCAACGGGACTTATATCCTGAAAATTTGAATAAATGTCACCAGAACATGTCACTCCTTATTTCCAGTTCAGTATAATTAAACATTTTAAATGTTATATTAAAACACTCTAACCTAGTACCTCACAAAAGTAGGTACTCGCTATATGTTGTACCTTTCCCTCAAAAATATTTTTGAGAATTGGATCTTTTAAAAATTAATACACCTTTATATCAACTAAAGAATATTTTTATAACAAATATGAATTACACACCTACACACACATTTACCATGCACAAAGCTATTATTATGTAAAATATGAAAATGTTTACTCTGAATTTTTTTATGGTTTCTCTGGAATAGGGGTAGATTGGTGAAATGCAATGCAAATAAGGAAAAGAGACAAGGATTTGGCCTTCTAATGTTTTTGAAGGGCAAATGTAAACACAGGCTGATGTTTTACAGGATGCCTTCAGGCCAAAATATATCAACAACTTCTCTCTGCGCCCTCAATAGAATTAGTATCGTTTGGATCGTGAAGGAATAAATATTAATTATATGAGTCACAACTGAATGATTAAAAACATGCACAGTACAACTATTTAACAAGCATAGATCAAAGAAAGAGCTTCTAGCTTTTTGGTCATGAGAGGATACACAATCAAATGCAGTGAGAAATTATTTAGGGAACGGCAGAAAAATCAGGTGCCATTGTTCTTTTCTAAGAAAACAACATTCAAGATCATGTTATTCAGACACAAAAGTATTGGAATGCAACCATCCCCTCTTCTTACTACAAACTGAAATTCTATTCAATCCTATAAATATGTATTGAACACCTACCATGAGTACCTGCTATATGTCATGCACATTGGTTGGCATTTGTGGAAAGCAAAACATTTATATTAGTCCATTCTCATGCTGCTAATAAAGACATACCCGAGACTGGATAATTTATAAAGGAAAGAGGTTAAACTGATTCACAGTTCAGCATGGCTGCAGAAGCCTAGAAAAATTTATAATCATGGTGGAAGGGGAAGTAAACATGTCCTTCTTCACATGGTGGCAGCAAGAAGTGCCAAGCAAAACTGGGAAAATCTCCTTATAAAACCATGAGATTTCATGAGAACTCACTCTCAGAAGAGCAGCATGAAGGCAGCCTCCCCCACGATTCAATTACCTCCACACGGTCCCTCCCACTACATGTGTGGATTATGGGAAATACAATTCGAGATGAGATTTGGGCGGGGACACAACAAAACTATATCAACACTATATATATTGGTGCCAAGCACATGCTTTAGTGTCAGGCAGAGGGTGTTTGAAAACCAACTCTGTCACTTACTAGTTTTTTTTTGTTTTTATCATGGAGATAAATAGCGTCTCTCTCTCTCTCTCTCTCTCTCTCTCTCTCTCTCTCTCTCTCTCTCCTTCCTCCTCTCCCTTCCTCCTTCTTCTCTTTTAAATGGAGACATAACTTGCATATAATAAGATGTCCAAGTATTAAACAAGCTAAATGATATTTTACATTTTATATGCCAGATCAATATAAAGAACATTTGCATAATCTTAGAAAACACTCTTGTATTCATTCCCAATGAAAAATTTCCAGTCCCACTCCTATTGGAAGAAAATACTATTCTATTTCCTGTCAATAGAGGTTAGTTTTGATTATTGTTGAAATTTACATAGATAGAATGATACTACATGTTTTTGTTTGTTTGTTTTGTTTGTTTGTTTAAAAAAAAAAAAAAAAAAAAAAAAAAAAAAAAAAAAAAAAAAAAAAAACAGGGTCTCACTGTCACCCAGGCCAGAGTGCAGTGGCCTGATCTTGGCTTATTGCAGAAACTGCCTTCCGGGTTCAAGCGATTCTCGCGCCTTAGCATCCTGAGTAGCTGGAATTACAGTCTTATGCCACCATACCTGGCTAATTTTTGTATTTTTAGTAGAGATGGGATTTCACCATGTTGACCAGGCTGCTCTCAAACTCTTGACCTCAGGTTATCTGCTTGTGTTTAGCCTCCCAAAGTTTTGGGATTACAGGCATGAGCTATCCAGCTCAGCCTATTTTTTTTTTTAGCTGACTTCTATAACTCAACAGAATTTTTCTGAAGTTCACCTATGCTGCCATGTATTAGGTTTTCTTTTTTGTTTTAATGATATTGTTATTTTGTGGTATTCCACTGTATAAACTTATCACAACTCGTTTATACATGCTCCTGTTGGTTACCTTTGGATTATTGCTAGTTGGGAATATTGTGCATAGAAGTTTTGTCAATACATGCACTCATTTCTCTTGGGTATGTACCTAAGGCTGGAATGAATGAATCATAAATGTAGGCACATGATTAAATTTACTAAGAATGGGCATATAGTTACTATTTAGCAATGCATAAGAATTCTGGTTGCCCACATCCTTGCCAACCTTGGTCACTTTCATCCTCTTTGATTTTAGTCATCCTGGTGGGCATTTAGTGGTAACTTGTGGTTTTTCTTTCATCCCTCTGCTTATTGGACTTCAGTGTATCTTCTTTGTGGAAGCCTTTTGCTAAGCAGGTTAGTTCTGGTCCCTAAGCCCCAGCTCCTCATCTATAAAACAGCATCATTAATAATATATTCTCTTGTGACTGTTTTAAGAATTAAATAAGATAATGTGTATACAATGTTTAGCCCAGTGCCTGGCACATAACTTGTTCAATAAATATTTATCATTACTTTTGTCATTATTTCATCTCACCAGAGAAAAAAACAATTGTAAGTAAATAAGATCGCTGGACTTAATGGTGCTTATAGACTGTCAGGAATTGTAGTGGTAACATCATCTAGGAACATGCATCCAGGTGGGTGACACAGACAGACAGACAGACGGGCATTCACGGGGACACACAAAGAGATAACGATAAAAACCATGGGTTGCATGATGCTTGGTAATTTGCTAAGTATACTTTATATGTCATTTTTCATTTTGATACAATACTGAGATAAAAGGATTTTGACTGTCCTTTCATGAATTATTAAACATGATCCAACCATAAATAAGAAATAGTTAAATTTCCTGTAATCCCAGCACTTTGGGAGGCCGAGGCGGGCGGATCACGAGGTCAAGAGATAGAGACCATCCTGGTCAACAAGGTAAAATCCCCGTCTCTACTAAAAATACAAAAATTAGCTGGGCATGGTGGGGCGCGCCTGTAGTCCCTGCTATTCGGGAGGCTGAGGCAGGAAAATTGCTTGAACCCAGGAGGCGGAGGTTGCCGTGAGCCGAGATCGCGCCATTGCACTCCAGCAATGGGTAACAAGAGCAAAACTCCGTCTCAAAAAAAAAAAAAAAATAGTTAAATTTAAAAAGCTATCTTTGGACCGTTAGCAACAAACTGAGGACTTTTACGGAAACAGTGGCTGACACTTGGGTGACTTCATGTCACTTGGCTGATGATGGCTCTGATCCGAGTTGTGAAAAGCTAAAAATTTGTAAAAGGAATGAGAAGTGAAGAAACAATAAAACTTCTAGAAATGGGTAGGAACACAGGTGAAATTAGCTTAAATACAATTTACCATGAACAAACTGTGAAGGTGTATACCTGTATTCAACTACCTCGGTAAAACACCTACTTAAGAACTAATTAGATGCCTGGTTCCTCTTGGAACTTTCTTTTCAAATATATTTATTTTTATTTTACTTATTAATTTTTAAGACAACTATAATAAAGGTGGCAAAGTGACTCATGCCTGTAATTCCAGCACTTTGGTAGGCTGAGGCAGGTGGATCACTTGAGGTCAGCAGTTTGAGACCAGCCTGGCCAACATGGAGAAACCCCATTTTTACTAAAACTACAAAACTTAGCCGGGCATGGTGGCACACACTTGTAATCCCAGCTACTCGGGAGGCTGGGGCACAGTAATTCCTGGAACCTAGGAGATGAAGGTTGCAGTGAGCCGAGATTGCGCACCACTGCACTCCAGCCTGGGTGACAGAGTGAGACTCTGTCTCAACAACAACAACAACAACCAAAAAAAGTAAAATGAAGGCAATTATGAAACAAGCTTTTCAACAGTCATATTTTTGTTTAAAAACTCTTTTAAAATATTTTATTACAGGCTTGAATATTCTCTAACAGGTGCACACACCTCATAATTTGTTTGAAGTAAAAGTAGCATGCCATCACCTGTACATTATTAAAATGCCCAATTTTAAATGTTTGTAAAATTTAGTAACAATACATACAATTTTAAAGTCTTGACATATGTATACAACTGTGAAATTATCACCACAAACAAGGTAATGAACTTATCCCTCATCTCGAAGAGTCTCCTCATTCCCCTTAGTAATGCCTCCTAGAACTCCAAGCTCTATGTCCCATTGCCAAGCAACCACTGATTTGCTTTTTGTCACTATAGGTTAGTTTGCCTTTTCTAGATGTATATAAATGGCATCATACAGTATGTACTCTTTTACAGTCTGTCTCCTTTTACTCAGCATAATTATTTTGCGATTCATCAATGTTGTGGAATGTGTCAATAGTTTATTCCTTTTTATTACTGAGTAATTTCCTCTTTAAGGAATAAATCACAGTATGTTTATTCATGTAACATGGGTTATTAATAACCCAATAACATTTGGGTTATTTTAGTCTTTACCTATTATAAACATGGCTGTTGTAAACATTTGGGTGTATAATTCTTTCCATAGGCAAATGCTTTCTTGTGTCATGGGTAAATAACTGCGAGGAAATGGGTGGATCATATAGAAGGTATCTGTTTAACTTTTTTTTTTTTTGAAACAGGATTTTGCTTTTGTCACCCAGGCTGAAGTGCAGTTGCGCGATCTTGGCTCACTGCAACCTCTGCTTCCTGGGTTCAAGCAATTCTCCTGCCTCAGTCTCTTGAGTAGCTGGGATTACAGGCATGCACCACCACATCTGGCTAATTTTTGCATTTTTAATAGAGACGGGGTTTCGCCATGTTAGCCAGGCTGGTCTTGAACTCCTGACCTCAGGTGATAACACCCGCCTGGGCCTCCCAGAGTGCTGGGATTATAGGCGTGGGCCACTGAAACTGGCCCTGTTTAACTTTTCAAAAACTTGACAAACTTTTCCTAAATGGTCATGCCTTCTTACCATCCCATCAACAGGAAATGTGAGTTCCCATCCTTCCATATCCTCAGCAATACTTGGTATGCTTTTTAATTTGAGATATTCTAATGGATATCTAGAGGCATCTAGATTATGGTTTAATTCATTTCCTTGATGAGAAAGATGCTGAGCATATTTGTATGCTTATTTACCATTTCTTTTTTGGTGAATGTCTGGTCAAATATTTTGTTCATTTTTAAAAAGTTGGATTGTTTGCTTTTTCAGTGTTTAGTTTTGAGGGATACATAGGTAGGTACGTAGACAGATAGATATGTATATACATAGATACAAAATATTATATATATATCTCTCCCAAAATTGTTCCTTCAGTCTCTTAACTGAATCCTTTAAAGAGCAATAGTTTTAAATTTTGATAAAGTATAGTTATTATATTTTTATATTTAGTATTCCTTGTGTGGAATCTAAGAAATTTGTGCCAAACTCAAGTTCAAAATTATTTTCACCTGTTTTCTTCAGCAGGCTTATAACTTTAATTTTCATATTTAGGTCTATGATTCACTTTGACCTAATTTTTATATATGGTGGCATTTTCTATAAGCTCAGTTTTGGGTATAAGGGTGTGTGGATTTCCAAGTTTTCCAGCACAGTTTTTTGAAAAGGAAATTCTCCACTAAATTGTCTTTGAACCTTTGTCAGATATCAAATATATACACTCAGAGAGAAAAAGAGAGACAGGTCTATTTCTAGACTCTTCTGTTTTCTTTACCTGTTTATCATTTTTGTGCCAATACCACACTGTTTTGGTTACTACCACTTTATAACAAGTCTTAAAATTAGTAGCAAAAGTTCTCCCAATTTCTTCTTCTTTGTCAAATTTGTTTCTTGCTTTTTTTTTGTATTTGAATATGAATTTTCAAACCAAATTATTAAGTTTTTACAAAATATCCTGCTAGTATTTTAATTTGAATTGCTTAGATTCTGTAGGTCAATTTTAAGAGATTTGGTAGCTTAACAATATTAGATATTCCAAACCATGAACAAAGCATTTCTTTCTTTTAAGCATCCTTTAATCTCTCTCAAGAATATTTTATTGTTTTTGGTTTAAAGGTCTGATACATTGTTTATCAGATTTATCACTAAGTAGCTAGTAATTTTTATGCTGTTATTTTAAAAATTTCAATCTATGATTGTTTAGTTTTTGTACATAAATTTCAATTGATTTTGTATAATGATCTCATAATCAACACTCTTAGAAAACCCAAGAGTAAGACTTCTAGTATCTTTTTAGTTTGCCTAAATACCATGTTGGTTTTAGTTAAATTTTATTAACAATTTCACAAAGAATTGTGGACTGATAAGAACCCTAAAGAAAACAGGCATAGCACATATAAGGAGTAGGACTACCCCTAGGGTTAAGATAGAGGACCCAAGGAATAGGATCATTTCAGTGCTAAGGTCAGCACTTTATTGGAGAAGGCATGGCCACGGCTCACTAGATGACAGAGGAATCACTGTGGTGCTGTGCCAGTGGAACTTTCTGGAAATATCACCACTTGGCTGCTGGGAAAAGCTGTTCAAGAGGAGATAACTAGCTGGGGGCACTCTTCTAAGAAACCACTGAAGGGTTTTTAGAGGTAACTGGCTTCTGCGGGTTGCTGCTAACCAATGTGCCCTGCTGGTTGTGATTGCTGGAGAGGCAGTCATGATGCAGAAGCCTGAAGCTGAAGAAGCCACCAACCTAACGGAGCTGGGTCTTATTTTTATAACTACCATGTCTCTACTTGACTTTTTCCAGGCTAAGTCAACCATAAGGCTCACCTTGCGTATTTCCTGTCTCTCAGGGATTACTCTTGTTATTGCTTGATGTCAACAGCCTCAAAAGTTGTTGTTTCTTATAATATTTTTTTCTGGTTTTTGCTTCCTTTCTAGTGGGAGGGTATATCTGATCCCTGTTACACCACCTTGGCTAGATGTGGAAGTCTTCTTGGTGGATTTTTTTTCCCCTAAAGATGAAGAGTTAAGGAGAAGGGATTTATAGAAGGAAGTTTTTCCCAAATATTTTGTCTAAGCCACTGGCAACATGGAAATTTCCTGGCTCTTAGATAGGGCATCTCATAGAAGTAAATGACTATGTTCTAAAAATGGATAAACATGATTCTGAAACGTTTCAATGTATCTTTAATCAACCCATCTGATCTACTGTTTCTAACATTCTGAGATTTGGAGACAGTTCAGCAGAGTTGAATAAGTACAAGTCTAAATGCAGTTCTGTGTTCTCATCCTAGTTCTGACACTAATTATCTGTGTACCTGAATATCAGACTCAATCTCTCTCTGTAACACAGCATCCTTGGCTGACTTTCTGACCATTAGAGTAGGACTTGCAGCTTTAAAACAAAACCCAACATTCAATGGCTTAATGCAGTGTAAGTTTTTTTTGTTTTTTTGTTTTGTTTTGTTTTGTTTTTTGTTGTTGTTGTTGTTGTTGCTTTCTGCTTGTGCAACAGTTCAAAACAGAGGTTCTCTGGCTGCAGGTGGCTTTCCACTGCTAGTGATTTGGAAACACAAGCTCCCTCTGACAAATGACCCTGCTGTCCCTTCGGAGTCCTCTACTTATCTTATCTAGGTGAAAAGATGGGGAAAGCCATTTTTTGAGGCCCTTTCAGCTTTCACGGGCAGCTTCCTGCCAAGGAAGATTTAGGGATCTGTTGTTAGTTATATAGTCACAAACTCATAAGCCAGGCTTACGATTTTTTTGGCAATGAAATTTCCTCAAAACTTAGCAGCTTCTTATATAATTGCTTCTATTTAGTGCCTTTGTGTCCATTATTTCCTAGATATAATTTTCAAAGCTGATTTATTTCTTTGCTTTCTCACCCTCTGCCTTTCTCAATTTCTCTGCAGTTTCCCAGAGCTCACTGACACAATAGCTCATCAGGAAGGCCATATCTTTAATCTGAATATTGTGAAAAGGCAACTTAAATAGGAGCTTACTCTTTTAGTGGCAGAGTCTTACTTTGAGAGGCAGTCAGCTTTTCCACACCTGTGACATCGAGGCTTTCTGCATGCTTTCTATTCCCTTTCATTTCTGTGCTGAGTGACCTGCTCTTGCCTGAGTGCCTCTCTTTTAATATTTGGTTACAATGTGCAAACAAGGAAAAGCATATTCTTCTAACAATCTCTTTTCCCCATTACCTGGGGAAAAGGCCACAGGCTCAGAAGTCAAACAATCCACCTTCCAGATGATCACAGGTAAAACTTTACCAAATGTTTTATCACTGCTTGTCATGGGGCTCTCTCTTTCCAACCTCCAGGATCAGTTTTCTCTTTCCCCATTATTTGTACTTTTAGCCAATGACATTTATTTTAGACTATTTATTAGTATTATTATTACTACTACACTTTAAGTTCTGGGGTACATGTGTAGGTTTGTTACATAGGTATACATGTGTCATGGTGGTTTGCTGCATCCATCACCTTGTCATCTGCATTAGGTATTTCTCCTAATGCTATCCCTCCCCTATAGCCACACCCCCTGTTACCCCTCCCCTAGACCCCCACCCTCCCACAGGCCCTAGTGTGTGATGTTTCCCTCCCTGTGTCCATATGTTCTCATTGTTCAGCACCCACTTATGAGTGACAGCATGTGGTGTTTGGTTTTCTATTCCTGTGTTATTTTACTGAGAATGATGGTTTCTAGCTTTATCCATATACCTGCAAAGGACATGAACTCATCCTTTTTTATGGCTGCATGGAATTCCATGGTGTATATATGCCACATTTTCTTTTTTTTTCTTTCTTTCTTTTTTTTTTTTTTTACATGGGGAAAAATAACTTACTGTGTCAAGCCAACGAGTTTTGGGGCTCTTCTTAAGATGAGTTAGCTTCTGCTGACTAAAACATCTTCTAGTCAGATGTTATAGAGAGTTTTAAATTGGGATGACTGCTCAATTTTTTCAAATGCCTTTTAATCATCTATTTATATACTCACTATTTTTCCCCCACCAGTTTGCTGGCATGATGAATTATGTTGACAGGTTTCTTAATATTGAAACCATCCCTGTACTCTCCTAGAATAATCCTATTTGGTTATAATGTAATTTTTTAATTCTGAAATATTGTTTCTTTAAATTGTATCCAGAATTTTTGCAGTTATACTCTTAAGTGAGGTCATTCTATATTTTCATTTGTTATACTTTTTTTAAAATCATATATTCAGATTAATATTTTCCTGGCTTTCTACAATTAAATGTAGAGCTTCCTCTCTTTTTCTATTGTCTGGAATTATTTGATTTTAAAAACATTGAGCCAGGTGCAGTGGCTTGGTCTGTAATCCCAGCTATTTGGGAACCCGTGGCAGAAGGTAGCTTGAGTCCAAAAGTTCAAGACCAGACTGGGCCACATAGCAACACCCTATCTCTAAAAAGTAATGTTAGAAAATAAATAAATAAATAGCATTGAGACATCTGGCCCTGATGTATGAAAAGAGATTTGTATTTATTTACTATTTATAATTCTCAATTTCTTTGTAACTTAATGTATCTCATTTAGTTCTGCCTGTCTTTAAGCTTTATAAAAACAAAAAGGTATATTTGTCTGTGACTTACTTTACTCAAAATGTTTTTCAGTTCATTTATTTTTTCCTGTTGTATAATATTCCCTTATATAAATATACCATCTTTTTAAAAATCCATTCCACTGATTCCTTGGAATCAGGGTTTGCTAATATAAACAGTGATAATACAAATATTTTGTACGTATCTTGTAGTACAAAAGTTTCTCTAGTAGAAATGGAATGTTTCATTGTAGAATATATACACAGCTGCTAGATAAAATGAAAATGTTAGCCAACCTGATTGAAGCAGTTTACACTTCAACTAACAGTTTCCATTACTCCACATCCTCCTCGCCAATACATGATCTTATTCAACTTTTACATTTTTATCAATCTGTCAGGTATAAAATTGCATCTCGTTGCAGTTTTTTTCATAATTACCATTGAAATTTAGTATATTTTCATATTATTGGCCATTTTTGTTTATGTATAAGTCAGTGGTAGGTTTTTGATAAATATTTTAAAGTTAAATATAATCAAATTTATCAGTATTTTTCTTCAGCAACTTTCAGAGGTTTACCTTTCACGTTTACATCTGTAATATAACTAATTGTGTACACATACCTGTGTGAATGTACACACATACTGGGTAGGGAAGGGATCCAGTTCTTTTTCATTTTTCTCTATATGGATTTTTCAAGCTGTGTTTATATTGGGAACTCATTTTCTCCACTCATCTGCAATGCCAGCTTTGCCAAATATCTCTTTGTGGTTCTCTTTCCTGTTCCGTTGGTTAATTTGTCCGTCTCTCTGCACATTGTGTATTGTTTTAATTCTTTTTTTTTTTTTTTTTTTTTTTTTTAGAAAGAGAAAAGGAATAATAAGAAAAAGAATAAAGAAGAGGAAGAAAGAGAAAGAAGAAGAGGGAGAGAGAATGGGGGTATTGCTTTGTTGCCCAGGCTAGAATGCAGTCTAAATATGGGTATGCCTATAATTATAATTGTACTTAGTAATGGAGACATGAAAGAAAATGAGGGAAGAGAGTAACAAACAAGGAGCCAACCAACATTTCGTTTAAACTTCTAAGTTGATATGATGTGGTACTGATAAGATTGTATATTTTTTTGTAAAGTGGAGAGTTCTATAAATGTTAATTACGTTTACTTGTTCCAGATCTGAGTTCAAGTCCTGGATATCGTTGTTAATTTTCTGTCTCATTGATCTGTCTAATATTAATGTTGAAGTCTCCCACTATTATTGTGTGGGAGTCTAAGTCTCTTTATAAGTCTTGTATGTCTGGGCATTCCTGTATTGAGTGCGTATATATTTAGGACCTTTAACTCTTCTTGTTGCATTGATTCTTTTATCATTATATAATGTCCTTCTTTGCTTCTTTTGATCTTTATTGCTTTAAATACTATTTTATCAGAGGCAAAAATTATAACTTCTGCTTTTTATTTATTTATTTTTGCTCTCTGGTTGGTTGGTAAGTCTCTCTCCATCCTTTGTTTTGAGTCTTTGTGTATCCTTGAATGTGAGATGGGTCTGGATACAGCATACAGTTTTAGTTTTTTGTCCAAATTGCCTGTCTGTCTTTGAATTGGGGAATTTAGTCAATTTAAATTTAGAATTAATAATGATATATGTGAGTTTAATACTGCCATTTAATATTAGCTGGATATTTTGCCCATTAGTTGATGTAAATTCTTCATTATATTGATGTTCTTTACTTTTTGGTATTTTTTAGAAAGGCTGATACTGTTTGTTCCTTTCTATGTGTAGTGCTTCTTTCAGAAGCTCTTGTAAAGCAGGCCTGGTGGTGATGAATTCTCTGAGTGCTTGCTTGTTCACAAAAAACTTTATTTTTCCTTCACTTATGAAGCTTAGTTTGGCTGGATGTGAAATTCTGGGTTGAAAGTTCTTTTCTTTAAGGATGTTGAATATTGGTCCCCACTCTCTTCTGGCTTGTAGGGTTTCTACTGAGAGATCTGCTGTAAGTCTGATAGGCTTCCCTTTGTGGGTAACCTGACCTTTCTCTCTGGCTGCCCTTAGTATTTTCTCCTTCATTTCAACCCTGGTGAATCTGACGATTATGTGCCTTGGAGTTGCTCTTCTTGAGGACTATCTTTGTGGTGTTCTCTGTATTACCTGGAGTTGAATATTATCCTGCCTTACTAAGTTGGGAAAATTTTCCTGAATAATATCCTGAAGCATATTTTCCAGCTTGGATTCATTCTCTTCGTCACATTCAGGTACACCTATCAAGTGTAGATTAGGTCTTTTCACATAGTCCCATATTTCTTGGAGACTTTGCTCATTCCTTTTTATCCTTTTTTCTCTAATCTTGTCTTCTAGTTTTATTTCATTGAGTTGGTCTTCGACCTCTGATATCCTTTCTTCTGCTTGATCAATTCGGCTGTTAAAACTTGTGCATACTTCACATAGTTCTCGTATTGTGTTTTTCAGCTCCATCAATTCACTTGTTTTCCTCTCTAAATTTTGTATTCTTGTTGACATTTCGTCAAACCTTTTTTCAAAGTTCTTAGTTTCTTTAGATTGTGTTAGAACAAGTTCTTTTAATTCACAGAAGTTTCTTATTATCCACGTTTTGAAGCCTGCTTCTGTAATTGGAACACACTCGTTCTCCATCAAGCCTTGTTTCGTTGCTGATGAGGAACTGGGATCCCCTGCTGAGGAAGAGGCATTCTGATCTTGGGTATTCTCAGCCTTTTTTGACTGTTTTCTTCCCTTCGTTGTAGATTTATCCATCTGTGGTCTTTATAATTACCGTCTTTGTGATTGGGTTTCTGAGTGGACGTCCGACTTATGGATTCTCAGCGCCGAAATCTGAGCAACCCACTGCACCGACTAAATCAGCGGCGTTAAGATTGATGGTGCTTTTCTGACTCTGCACCAAGAACCGACGCTCTGAGGCGCCGGCAAAACCGTCTCGCCGGTCACAAGAGTCGCGCTGGCAACCCGTGGGGCTCCTCCGCTGGGAATCTCCTGGTGCGTGAGCAACAAGAATTCATGTGAAGGTGTGGCATCCTCTCGTTCTTTGTATTTTCACTGGGAGCTACAATCCCGAGCTGCTAGTGATCAGCCATCTTGGATCTCTCTGCCACATTTTCTTTATCCAGTCTATCATTGATGGGCATTTGGATTGGTTCCTCCTCTTTGCTATTGTGAACAGTGCCACAATAAATATACATGTAAATGTGTCTTTATAATAGAATGATTTATAATCATTTGGGTATATACCCAGTAATGGGATTGCTGGGTCAAATGGTATTTCTAGTTCTAGATTATTTTAAGCTATTTTTTTTAGCATCTCACTTCAAAGTATCAATTTCTATATTGGGTAAAAGAACACTAGTTGCTGTCACAAACAAGCTCAAAATTTTTAGTAATTTAACATTACAAGTATACTGCTTTCCCACCAATCTGTTGCAAGAGTTACCAGATTTCCTGTGTAAGGTGATTCAAGGACCTACACTCACAGCTGTGGCTCAGTCACCCATACAAACTTCAGGCAGGAGAAGAAGATCATGAAACTCAGGAACTACCCACTTCTAAAGAGCCCCAGTCTTTTAAACCCATGTATTTTCACTCACATTCTACTAATAAGAATTAATTCTGTGGCTACACTGGAATTACAGTGTAGAAGGACTGGTAACTGAGGTCCCTGGCTGACTTCGTAGCAACAACTTCAGCTTGAGGAGTGCGTAGTGTGACTTTTTGACAGTCAGGCCATTTCTGCCTCAATCTGCTAGATGATGTCTCTGATCCCTTCCAATTCTGAAATTCTTATCTGCCAATTAGTAACAATGTGCCCTTCTCTTCCTACCTCTCAGAGTCTTTGTGAGAATCGTATAAAAATCATGTGCCTGAAAAGAATCTGTGGACCATAAAGCATTTAACAAATATGGATTAGTAAAATTATGGATCTGAGAGTTCTCTAATTCTTTACAAATAGCCAGAGACTATTGGAAAATAGTCATAAAGCTTAACCTTTCTCTTCTAGGTCCAACATTCCTTTATCACCTATTTCTCAAGTGGTTCCTAACAAGAGAAACTCCATCTATAGCCAAGATAATAAAATCATTGCCCTAAAATTCTGCTCAACCACCTTTGTGTGTTTCCACCCCATTGAGAGAAGAAACACATGTTCTGCCCCATCATTCTGTTTTGTTTATTTGGTATCTGCCTGCTGTGTTGTAATTATGGCAATCTTATCAGATTGTAGATTTCTAACTTCTCTCTCTCTCTGCCTGATAATATGCAATATAAGGATGGGAGCCTGTAATCAATTTCATCCTTCAACACATATGAAAGAATAATATCAGGGCACTGAACAAGGAATCAGAAGACCAGAGTTAAGTGATCTCTGCCACTCCCCAGATGTGTGTATTTAGGTAAACCTCTGCTTCCTACAGTCTTTGTTTCCTCATATAAGCTATAAGACAATACTGTTTGTCTTCTCTAAGGAATTTGTTATTGTGAGGATTAAATGAGATTGTGTGTATAAAAACACCTTGTTAAATGGAAATTTTCCCAGTGATGTCCTTCATAGCAACCCCACCCACCTCAATGCAGTATCCAGTCTCAGGATCACAAGACTGCATTTAGATGAGGTTTTTGTTTTTTGTTTTCATCTCTTTCACTCTGAAACACTTCTTCAATCTTTCTCTCTTTGTTTTTTAATAACATTGGCATTTTAAAAGATTATGCATTGTTTTGCAGGATTGGGAGTTACCTTTTCTTTCCTCATGATTAGATTCAGGCTGTATGTTATGGGCAGAAATATGACATTACTATAAATATATACTCACATTACCTGACATTTCCCCACCCTACCTAGCTCCCTTCCTAGCCCAGAGCTTTGGTAATGTGATGCTTCTTACCACCCGACTCCTTAGAGACTGGCTCCTTTGAGCCCCTTCCTGAGTGTTCTCTTAGGTCAGTATACACTGGCCATAATAGTGGAGCAGTACTCACCTTCCCCATTCCAATGCCCAACAGTTACTTTCTCTCAAATCACCCAATTTCTTTCATAGCATTTTTCATATTTGAAATAATCATGTTTATTCATCTGTTTACTTCTTGATTTCCTGTCTTTCCGGATATGAAACTCCTCAGGGATAGGGAAGCTTCTGTTTTATTAACATTTGAATTCCCAACATCTAGATTGAAAAAAATGCTTCGTATTTCTCTCTCTTCTGCACTGTGTTCTCATTTTAATTTCAAATATGAAGTGAGGATGGACATTGTAAGTGGAGTGTACTGATTTAGATCCAGGCATCTTATATTTAAACCATCAGGTAAGATGTCTAGGATACTTGTGCATTCTTCAAAGCATTTCTCAGTTGTCCTTATTTATGAATTGCTATTTGTGAAGGGAAACTGAGCTAAAGCATTGCTTAACATTTTTTAAGCTCCCAGCAGAGCAATTTCGTATTCTCACATTGAAATAAAGATGCTTTAAAAAAAATCTCTTTAAAAGGTGTTCTGATGATGCTAACTACACTTTAGAATTGTCAATATATTTCTAAGGTTTTTAAATACCTTTATAGACAGAGGATAAAGGCATTTATTTTGTTCCTTTGCCCCTTATTCAATAATTCAACAAATTTAAATGTCTTCCATGTTGTAGACATAAGACATACATCTTGCCCTTGTTAAGCTCAGATTCCAGAAGAAAGTTCATTCATAGCATGGGGAATGCTACAATAGAACCATGTATACATTACTCTGGAAAGTCAGCAAACAGATAGGTCTGACTGAGTCTGGGAAAGCAGAAAAAAACATCACCATAGAACAGGTAATGTTGAATTTGAGGCACAAAGAAGATTCACATGCTCTTAGAAGAGAATGTGAGTGGAGAGTAGTTCTGACTGACAGAACTTCAGAAAACAAAGAGGCAAGAAAAGAAAGTCAGTAGTTCTACCAATGATGTTAGAATTCGAGAATTAATAGGCTGCTAGACATGAAACAAGTAAGTAAATCTCCAAACAAAGATTAATGCCTACTAATTGAATAACTCTGGGCTAAGTGTTGGGTGTGGGGAGAAGGTCTTACCTAAACAGTTTTTGTCTTCTGGTCTATATTATAATTGCTGAAAGAAGACATAAATGCTTTACATGCAAGCAATGATACAAGGCAATAATATACACTGCAGTGTTGAGGAAAATGACTTTATTGATCAGACCAGTTGGTTTCCAACCTCTTCATTACTCATTTCTACTTGTAAAAAGTGTTTGAGTATGCATGCTTCTATATGTATATTTATTTTCTTAGAAACAATGCATATATACTATTGTCTAGAAAGATTAAAATCAGTAAAGATTAATTTTCCTTGTAAGTAAAAACAATTATAAATAGAAAACCTAATACTTTTTTAATACTCTAGTGGATCACCTTTTGTAATTCTTAGGGTGCACATACCTGCATAAAAGACAACTAACTTTGAGCATTTAGAAAGATATTCAGAGAAAGAGTATTTTTCTCCTTTTCACAGTATGGCCTAGATTTGTTCCAGAAATGGGTAGTACTTTTAAGAAAGAATGAAAATGGGAGCAAAGTATATTATAAAAACTGGAGGAAGAAAATGCTTCCAAGACCTTTGATTAAAGGAAGCCATTATCTCAAGTTTAGTAAATCTAGATCAGGGTTTTTCAAGTGTGGTCAATGGACCACTTGCATGAGAATGACTTGGGGAGATTATAATATAAACTGACTCCTGAATCCCACCCAAGACTCAGGATATACCTGGGAATATCTGGGAAGCGGAACATCTGGAAACAGAATATCTGGGAAAAGGGACAGGGAAAACTGTAATAAGTTGAGTCTTTTTATCACTAAGGTTTAAAAAGAAGCAATCTAAAAAATGGAGACTTCAGGAGAGGGATCCAACATGGCCAATTAAGAGCAGCTCAGGATTGCAGCTCCCAGTGAAAGCAGAGGGTGAGTGGATGCCACATTTCCAGAGAGATTTTTATTGCCCACAGACCAGGAGATTCCCAGGTGGTGGAGCCCCATGGTTTGCCAGCGTGGCTGTTTTTGCCAGTGTGGTTGTTTTGCCGGCACCCCAGGGCAGCGGTTCTCCGTACAAAATACACGGATCCCGGTGCCATTTTAGCTGGTGACTGGAGCTCCGGGAAGGCAGAGTTGCCTATTCATCTGATTAAAAAGGGGACTGAAACAGGGAGCCAGGCCAGGAGATTTCCAGGCAAAAAAGAGCCGCAAATCTCAGCATGTCTGTTTCAGCCAGTGCAGTGGGTTGCCACATGGGAAATCACTCAGATCCCAGCACCTTTTCAGCAGGTTACTGGAACACCTGGGAGACAGTCGATTGTTCAACCAAAAAAAAAAAAAAAAAAAAAAAAAAAAGCTCTGAGGCAGGGAACCAGGTGATCAGGCTCGTTGGCTGGTCCCACTCCCACAAAAAAAAAACAGAAATTGAAAATGCTCTGGATCGAGAGTTTCACAGCAAGCACAGCTGAACCCAGGACGGTCCAGCTCTGTGGGGCAGGGGCATCCACCATTACCAAGGCAGTCCACGACTACAGAGGTAGTTTGTCATTGATTGCTGAAGCAGCCTGCCATTGCTGAGGCAGTCCACCATTACAGAGAGAGTCCGTGATTATAGAGGTGGGCCACCATTGCCAAGGCATTTCTAACTATACCCATATAAACAGTACTGCAGGGAAGTTCTCATGGCGGCTGGGTGGAACCTACAGCAGCTCAGCAATGCCTCTGCAGGCAGACAGTGACTAGGCTGTCTCCTTACTGGCAGAGCAGCCCTGAAAAAAAGGGAGCAGCAAAACAGAAACTCATAAATAAAGCCCTAACTCCATAGGACAGAGCACCTGGGGGGAAAAAAGGGGGGGTTTATGAGTTCTGCTGCAGCAGACTTAAACGTATCTGCCCAGCAGCTCTGAATGAACAATGGAGCTCACAGCTCAGCACTTGAGCTCCTATAAAGGACAGACTGTATCCTCAAGCAGCTCCCTGACTCCTGTATATCCAAAGAGTCACCTCATAAAGGAGAGCTTAGACTGACATCTGGCAGGTATCCTTCTGGGACAAAGGTAACAGAAGAAGAAACTGGCAGCAACCCTTACTGTTCTGCAGCCACTGTAGGTGATCTCCAGGCAAGCAGGGCCTGGAGTAGATCTCAGCAGTCCTACAGCAGAGGGTCCAGACTTTTAGAAGGAAAACTAAGAAACAGAAAGAAATAACTTCTTTATCAACAAACTGGACATACACTCAAAAACCCAATCTGAAAGTCAACAACTACAAAGATGACAGGTGGATAAATCCACAAAAATGGGGAGAAACCAGTGCAAAAAGGATGAAAACACCCAAAACCAGAACACCTCCCCTCCTACAAAGGATCACAACTCCTCACCAGCAAGGGAACAAGGCTGGATGAGAGAATGAGTGTGATGAATTGACAGAATCAGGCTTCAGGAGGTGGGTAATAAGAAACTTCTGTGAGCTAAAAGAACATGTTCTAAACCAATGCAAAGAAATTAAGAACCTTGAAAAAAGACTTGATGAAATGCTGAGAATAGACAACTTACAGAGGAATATAAGTGAATTGATGGAGCTGAAAAACACAACATGAGAACTCTGTGAAGCATACACAAGTTTCAACAGCCAAATTGATGAAGCAGAAGAAAGGATATCAGAGGTCAAAGATAAACTCAATGAAATAAAATGAGAAGGCAAGATTAGAGAAAAAGGGGTAAAAAGAAATGAACAAAGTCTCCAAGAAATATGGGACTATGGGAAAAGACCTAATCTATGTTTGATAGGTGTACCTGAATGTGACAAAGAGAATGAATCCGAGCTGGAAAATACTCTTCAGGATATTATCCAGGAAAACTTCTCCAACCTAGCAAGGCAGGCCAATATTCAAGTCCAGGAAATACAGAGAACACCACAAAGATATTTCTCAGCAAGAGCAACCCCAAGGTACATAATTATCAGATTCACCAGGGTTGAAACGAAGGAGAAAATGCTAAGGGTAGCTGTGGAGAAAGATCAGGTTACCCACAAAGGGAAACCCATCGGACTCACAGCAGATCTCTCAGCAGAAACACTATAAGCCAGAAAAGAGTGGGGACCAATATTCAACATCCTTAAAGAAAAGAACTTTCAACCCAGAATCTCCTATTCAGCCAAACTAAGCTTCATAAGTGAAGGAAAAATAAAATCCTTTGTGAACAAGCAAGTACTCAGAGATTTCATCACCACCAGGCCTGCTTTACAAGAGCTTCTGAAAGAGGCACTAAACATAGAAAGGCACAACCAGTACCAGCCACTCCAAAAGCATACCAAATGGTAAAGAGCATCAACATAATGAAGAAACTGCATCAACTAACAGGCAAAAACAGCCAGCTAGCATCAAAATGGCAGGATCAAATTCACACATAACATTATTAACCCTAAATGTAAATGGGCTAAATGCCCCAATCAAATGACACAGACTAGCAAATTGGATAAAAAGCTAAAACCCATTGGTGGCTGTATCCAGGAAACCCATCTCACATGCAAGGATACACGAAGGCTCAAAATAAAGAGATGGAGGAAGATTTATCAAGCAAATGGTGAGCAAAAGAAAAGCAGCAGTTGCAATTCTCATCTCTGATAAAATAGACTTTGACCCAACAAATATCAAAAGAGACAAAAAAGGGCATTACATAATGGTAAAAGGATCAATGCAACAAGAAGAGCTAACAATCCTAAATATATATGCACCCAATACAGGAGCACCTAGATACATAAGGCAAGTTCTTATAGACTTACAAAGAAACTTAGACTCCCACACAATAATAGTGGAAGACTTTAACACTCCACTGTCAATATTAGACAGATCAACAAGACAGAAAATTAACAAGGATATCCAGGACTTGAACTCAGACCTGGACCACGCAAACCTAATAGACATTTACAGAACTCTCCACCCCAAATCCACAGAATATACATTCTTCTCAGCACCACATTTCACCTACTCTAAAATTGACCACATAATTGGAAGTAAATCACTCCTTAGCAAATGCAAAAGAATGGAAATCATAACAAACAGTCTCTCAGACCATGGTGCAATCAAGTTAGAACTCAGAATTGAGAAACTAACTCAGAACCACACAGTTTCATGAAAACTGAACAACTGGCTCTTGAATGTTCACTGGATTGAATAGACCAATAACAAGGTCTGAAGTTGAGGCAGCAATTAAGAGCCTACTACCCCAAAAAAAACCCAGGTCCAGATGGGTTCACAGCTGAATTCTACCAGACATACAAAGAGGAGCTGGTACCATTCCTTCTGAAACTATTCCGAACAATCCAAAAAGAGAGAATTCTTCCCGAATCATTTTATAAGACCAACATCATCCTGATACCAAAACCCAGAAGAAACTCAAGAAGAAAAAAAACTTCAGACCAATATTTATGATGAATATAGATGCAAAAATCTTCAATAAAATACTGGCAAACCGAATGCTAAAGCATATCAAAAATCCTATCTACCATGATTAATTAGGATTCATCCCGGGGATGCAAGGTTGGTTCAACATACGCAAGTCTATAATCGTAATTCACCACATAAACAGAATCAAAGAAAAAAACCACATGATTATCTCAATTGATGCAGAAAAGGCCTTTGATCAAATTCAATAGCCCTTTATGCTAAAAACCCTCAATAAACTAGGTATTGGCAGAACGTATCTCAAAATTATAAAAGCTATTTATGACAAACCTACAGCCAATATCATACTGAATGGGCAAAAACTGGAAGCATTTCATTTGAAATCTGGCACTAGACAAGGATGCCCTCTCTCACCACTCCTATTCAATATAGTACTGGAAGTTCTAGCCAGAGTAATCAGGCAAGAAAAAGAAATAAAGGGTATTCAAATAGGAAAGGATGAAGTCAAATTGTCTGTATTTGGAGATGACATGATTGTATATCTAGAAGACCCCATCATCTCAGCCCAAAATCTCCTGAAACTGATAAGCAAATTCAGCAAAGTCTCAGGATACAAAATCAATGTGCAAAAATCACAAGCATTCCTATACTCCAGTGACTGGTGTATAGGAATGTACAGTAACTGACTTAAAGAGAGCCAAATCAATAATGAACTGCCATTCACAGTTGCTACAAAGAGAATAAAATACCTGGGAATACAACTAACAAGAAATTAAAGGACCTCTTCAAGGAGAACTACAAACTACTGCTCAACAAAGTAAGGGAGGACACAAACAGATGAAGAAATATTCCACGTTCATGGTTAGGAAAAATCAATATCATGAAAATGGCAATAGTGCCCAAAGTAATTTACAGATTCAGCGCTATCCCCATCAAGCTACCAATGACCTTCTTCACAGAACTGCAAAAAAACCACCTTAAACTTCATATGGAACTGAAAGAGAGCCCACATAGTCAAGTCAATTCTAAGCAAAAAGAACAAAGCAGGAGGCATCACACTACCGGACTTCAAACTATACTACAAGGCTACAGTAATCAAAACAGCATGGTACTGGTACCAAAACAGATATAGACCAATGGAACAGAACAGAGGCCTCAGAGGCAGCACAACACATCTACAACCATCTGATCTTTGACAAACTTGACAAAAACAAGCAATGGGGAAAGGATTCCCTATTTAATAAATGATGTTGAGAAAACTGGCTAGCCATGTGCAGAAAGCAGAAACTGGACCCCTTCCTGACACCTGACACTAAAATTAACTCCAGATGGATTAAAGACTTAAATGTAAGACCTAACACCATAAAAACTCTAGAAGAAAGTCTAGGCAAAACCATTTAGGACACAGGCATAGCCAAGGACCTCATGACCAAAACGCCAAAAGCATTGGCAACAAAAGCCAAAATAGACAAATGGGACCTAATCAAACTCCACAGCTTCTGCACAGCAAAAGAAACAGTCATTAGAGTGAATTGGCACCCAATAGAATGGGAAAAAATTTTTGCAGTCTACCCATCTGACAAAGGGCTGATATCCAGAATCTACAAAGAACTAAAACGGATTTACAAGAAAAAAAACAAACAATCCCATTCAAAAGTGGGTGAAGGATATGAACAGATACTTTATGAAAGAAGACATATATGAGGCCAACAAATATATGAAAAAAATGCTCATCATCACTGGTCATTAGAGAAATGCAAATCAAAATTACATTGAGATACCATCTCACACCAGTTAGAATGGCGATCATTAAAAAATCTGGAGACAACAGATGCTGGAGAGGATGTGGAGAAATAGGAACACTTTTACACTGTTGGTGGGAGTGCAAATTAGTGCAACCATTGTGGAAGACAGTGTGTCGATTCCTCAAGGACCTAGAAATAGAAATTCTATTTGACCCAGCAATCCCATTAGTGGGTATATATCCAAAGGTTTACAAATCATTCTACTATAAGGACACATGCACATGAATGTTCATTGCAACACAGTTTACAATAGCAAAGACCTGGAAGCAACCCAAATGCCCATCGATGATAGGCTGGACAGGGAAAATGTGGCACATATACACCATGGAATATTATGCAGCCATCAAAAATGATTAGTTTGTGTCCTTTGTAGGGACATGGGTGAACCTGGAAACCAACATTCTCAGCAAACTGACACAAGAACAGAAAATCAAACACCGCATGTTCTCACTCATGGGTGGGTGTTGAACAATGAGAACACATGGACACAGGGAGGGAAGCATCACATACTGGGGTCTGTCGGGGTGGAAGTAGGGGAGGGACAGCAGGGGGTGGGGAGTTGGGAAAAGATAGCATGGGGACAAATGCCAGATATAGGTGATGGGGAGGAAGGCAGCAAATCACACTGCCATGTGTGTACCTATGCAACAATCTAGCATGTTCTTCACATGCACCCCAAAACCTAAAATGCAATAAAAAAGTGGAGACTTCAAATAGTCGAACCAAAATTCTATGTATTTTATGAAATCTAAGGTGTTGCAGAGATGACAGCTATATTAAAATGGCTTGTTTCATTAGAGAATCCATCAGACACAAATAATATAGAATCTATGAAAATCACTTCCTTTCATTGTTTAGCTTTGCTAAGGAGAGGAAAATTTGCTATTTGGATCCTCACTCAAAGAATTTTTTCTCTGACAGTAGTGAATTCATTTACAATTAAGGTTATACTTCTTTCTTCTACAGACTATATGCCATGTTATGCAGGAAAGTGGTTTTAGAGTCTTTGAGAACAACTTCCTCTCCAGGTAGATGAGTACAGACAAGAGTGATGCCCAATGAACAGTTCTCTGCAATCATTGTTAATATGGCTTAATCTTTATGTTACAGCCCTTGTCACAGTTTTGGATATTCTGGTTCAATTAGCTCATTCTTCTCTAAGACCAATCATACATGAGATAACTGAATGAGAACCAAAATTTCTGAATGATCCATTCTATCAGTACATTTCATTACATATTGAAACTTCCACTCAAAGGTTCAAACTAACCTTTTACCATAAATTAAAAATAAACCAGATATTGGTTTATGCTACAGGGCATGACACCATGACACAGTTCCAATGTGTATCCAAAAGTTCCCTGATTGAACTGAAACATAGCTCTTGTTTGTGGCTTAGTGGCCTCATCTAAAATATAGTTACTGAGTTTTAAAAATGGAATGAGGGAATTGTTTTTAAAGTCACATTTCTATTCCCTCCAAATGGAAACAATCTTTTTAACTCTCATGACACTTTATCTATAACTCTGTTATAGTACATATCACTTTCCCATGGTATCAATATCCACACATCCCTGGATTGATACCTGCGATGATCCATGCTAAAACAGAGGCAATATGTGGCTTTATTCATCATCTCTACTTAATATTAGCTTAAGAAACAAGTCTCAAAGATAGTCATTTAATATTAAATGAGATCTAAACACCTTCCCAAGACTCAGAGAGAGGCAATTCATACCTGCAAACATAGTGCCCGCTTTTAGTTCTCATTTTTGACCCTCCAAGTTCTTATCACAGGACCACAACTCTGTACCACCTAAGGCAAGGATGTGAACACAGTACCTTCTACCTCAGTCATTGTTTTATGCCTTAATTACAACAACGAGTTAGTATTTACTATGTTCATTTATATAGTTGAAGAAACTGATGCCTGTAAAATTTAAACAAGTTGCTCAGAGTCACAGAACTTAGAAGGAGCTAATCTTTCAGACCAGATCTGTTAGACCCAAGAGCCTAAGACAATGACTGTATTCTATCTGCCCTTCTTTGTGGATTCTTGTCTCTTTCTCCATTCTGGTCTCTGTCAAGTTCCTACAATTATATAACAAGAGCAAAATACATTTATAATATATGTATATATTTAAAATATTTAACAATAGATCATAATGCTTGGTAAGAGAATATATTATTTATTAATTAACCTATTACTACATTGGTTTTTTCATATAAAGAGTGAAGAAATTTGGCTAAACTTGTCAACCACGTAGAGACATTATGTTGTACCCCAGTGCCAGAGTACTTGAGCATTTCAAGGGAATTTCTATGTAAAGTTCAAATACTTTTGGAAATAATTATAAGTATTATTTGTTGAGCATCAATTATATGTCACGCATTGTACTACCTAGTGTCAGACATAGTAAGACTCTAAAGAGACAGGGGCTAACAACGCCCATTTTAAATAAAAGAAGGCAAAGACCCAGGATGAAGGGTGGTAGATTTCTTGCCCCACGTAGCACAGTTAGAAAGCAACTCTGAAATCTTTCTTCCTCCAAAGCCTTGTTCTACATTTCCTCATTCATATATTCTCTGCTACCTTCCATGTAAATTTCTCTCTTTTAAAGGTGGAAAAAGATGCCATATCTAAACATTTATTACACATGAAGTCTCATAGGTATCCTGTGCTCTCAGTTTGCTATGTTGAAGAAGTTCAGTAAATCCTTTGTTTGCACCTACTTCCCTTTGACTAGGGCTGACATTTCTGAATTAGCTGGGCATCTAACACCTGAGTTAATCTAGTAATATCGTTCTACTCCATCTTATTCTCTCTGACACATTCTCCCAAATATTTATAATTCTGTGCTACCCCATGAATGTGCAGCTACTCATCATTCTTTTGTTCTATTTTTAAAACTCATTTTTTTTCTGATGAGTCTTTTTTGATTGCATGTCTTTATTTCACAAATATTGGCATTCTCCTCAGCACTAATATGGATGAAAACATACAGCTCGAAAGACACTGACAGCCTCCTTCCCATCACCTGGCCTAGAGAGGAGTCCACGTAGCTTAAGCAAAATCCATTCTAGGACTGAAGGAACACTGGCCACATAAAATATTAATAATTCAACCCCCTGGCAACCACACAACTAGAATGAGTTGTTATTTTCCCAAAGGGATTCAAATTATGCTTAACATGCATCACACAGGGAAGAATTTTACTGAATTCTCTCCTCTCTGACTGTGACCAAGAAAAAATAGAGGGGAAGAAAAGCTTGCTATTTCAGTGCTGGTGAAGGCTATATTTGGAGAGGAAGCTTGTGTTCTATTGGAGGCTAATTTTGGAGAAGATTACAGTGGAAATTAAGGATAACTAAGATGGAGGGCATTAAGGACATAAAATATAAAATGTTACTTTCACCTATCAATAGCCACATCAGGAAACATAAACACCAGCTATGTCACACTCCTTCAATGGCCTTTTGAAAACACTATAGATTCTGTATTAAAGACACGAGGCATTCACCAGTTGAAACATTCCCTTCCCTAATTGGAAAACTGAAGCCTACTTTTTAAATATCATGCTTGCTTTGGAGAAAATGAAATATCCCGAGATGATAAATGAACAACAATTTACCACCTGAAGAAACAAGCCACACTGCTACTAGAGCATTTTTCTGGAGAGGCAGAACATCCATTGATCATTCATATTCACTCCTGACATACCCGGACCACCTGTAAATTTCTTGGTCTGGAATGGAAAATAAAAAATGTTTGCCACACCATTACACTTCTTCCAGATGAATGCTAACACTGTATGAACAGCACTTTATTTCAGAACAGATTTAACACTGAGGTTAACTATTTTTTGTCTGTGAGAGGTGGAGGCAAGCATTCTCTGGTCAGGACTTTAGTGATGGAGAACTATGGGCTATGCAGGTATATTGGTGACTGTAGGAGTTTTTGAAATACACAGATCCATTTCCTTAATTAAAAATAACATTTCTGAAATCAAAAGTGATATCTTTTCATTGCAGAAAACTAGAAAATTTAGATAAGTGAAAAAAGAAAAGAAAAAAATATAAAACCAAAATCCACCTACGATTCCAACACATAGAGGAAATTACATGACACTTTCATATATATCCTTCCAGGAAATTTTCCAATGCATAAATCGACATTTTTTCCAAAATAAATATTGAACATATGATTGGTAAATTTTTTAATGTAAATATACATCATGAATATACATCACATAATTAAATATGCACATTCTTTTATTCATTAATTTCGATGGATACATAGTATTTAATAAATATTATAATTTCTTCTTTTTAAAAAATTTTAGGATCAGGGTACATGTGCGGGTTTGTTATATAGGTAAACTTGTGTCATGAGAGTTTGCTATACAGATTATTTTTTCACCCCAGTACTAAGCCTAGAACCCGATACTTATGTTTTCTGCTGTTCTCCTTCTTTCCACCCTCCACCCTCAGGCAGACCCCCCTGTTTGTTGTTCCCTTCTATGTGTCAATGTGTTCTCATCACTTAGCTCTCATTTATACCGGAGAACATGCAGTATTTGGTTTTCTGTTCCTGCATTAGCTTGCTAAGAATAATGGCCTCTAGCTCCATCCATGTTCCTATGAAAGACATGATCTTGTTCTTTCTTATGGCTGCATAGTATTCCATGGTGTATGTGTACCACGTTTTCTTATCCAATCTACCACTGATGGGCATTTATGTTGATTGCATATCTTTGCTATTGTGAATAGTGCTGCAATGAGCATACATGTGCATGTGCCTTTATGATAGAACCATTTATATTCCTTTGGGTATATACTCACTAATGAAATTGCTGGTTGAATGGTAGTTCTGTTTTCAGTTCTTTGAGGAATTGCCATGCTGCTTTCCACAATGGTTGAACCAATTTACACTCTCAACAACCACCAGCAGAGTATAAACATTCCCTTTTCTTTGTAACCTCTCCAGTATCTGTTATCTTTTGATATTTTAATAGTAGCCATTCTGACTGGTATGAGATAATATCTCATTGTGGTTTTGATTAGCATTTTCACTAATAATCAGTGATGTTGAGCTTTTATATATATATATATATATATATATATATATATATATATGCTTGTTGACTACATGTATGTCTTCTTTTGAAGTGTCTGTTCATGCATTTTGTCCACTTTCTAATGGGGCTTGTTGTTTCGGTTTTTGTAAATTTCTTTAAGCTCCTTAGAGATGCCGGATATTAGACCTTTGCCAGATACATAGTTTGCAAAAATTTTCTCCCATTCTGTAGGTTATCTGTTTACTCTTTTGATAGTTTCTTTTGCTGTAAATAAGCTCTTTAATTTAACCAGATTCCCATTTGTCATTTTTTGCTTCTGTTGCAACTGCTTTTGAACAACTTCATCATAAAATCTTTGCCAGTTTCTATTTCCAGAATGGTATTACCTAGGTTGTCTTTCAGGATTTTTATAGCTTTGGGTTTTGCATTTAAGTCTTTCATCCATCTTGAGTTGATTTTTGTATATGGTGTAAGGAAGGGGTCCAGTTTCAGTCCTTTGCATATGGCTAGCCAGTTATCCCAGCACCATTTATCAAATAGGGAATTCTTTCCCCACTGCTTGCTTTTGTCCATTTTGTTGAAGATCAGATGTTTCTAAATGTGCAACCTTATTTCTGAGGTCACTATTCTGTTGCATTGGTCTATGCATCTATTTTTGTACCAGTACCATGCTGTTTTGGTTAGTGTAGCCCTGAAGTACAGTTTGAAATCACATAGCAAGATGCCTCCAGGTTTGTTCTTTTTGCTTAGGATTGCTTTGGCTATTTGGGCTCTTTTTTGGTTTCATACAAGTTTTAAAATAGTTTTTTTCTAGTTATGTGAAGAATGCCTTTGATAGTTTGATAGGCATAGCATTGAACCTGTAAATTGCTTTGGGAGTATGGCCATTTTAATGATATTTTTTCTTCCTATTCATGAGCAAGGAATACTTTTCCATTTGTTTGTGCCATCTCTCATTTTTTTGAGCAATGTTTCATAGTTCTCATTTCTCATAGTTCTCTCACTTCCCTGGTTAGCTGAATTCCTAGGTATTTTAATATTTTTGTGGCAATTGTGAATGAGATTGTGTTCCTGATTTGGCTCTCAGCTTGACTATTGTTGATGTGTAGAAATGCTAGCAATTTTTGTACATAGATTCATATCCTGAGATGTTGCTGAAGTTAGTTAGCTTCAGGAGCTTTTGGGCTGAGACAATGGAGTTTTCTAGTTATAGGATCATGTCTTCTGCAAACAGAGATAGTTTGACTTCCTCTCTTCCTATATAGATGCTATTTATTTATTTCTCTTGTCTGATTGCTCTGGCCAGGATTTTCTATAATATGTATGTTGGATAAGAGTGGTGACAGAGGGCATCCTTGTCTTCTTCTGGTTTTCAAAGGGAATGCTTCCAGATCTTGTCCACTCTGTACGATGTTGGTTGTGTGTTTGTCACATAGGTGGTTTTTATTATTTTGAGGTATGTTTCTTCAGTAGTTAGTTTATTGAGTTGTTAACACAAGAGGTGTTGAATTTTATTGAAAGTGTTTTCTGCAACTATTGACATAATCATGTGGTTATTTTTTTCTTTTGTTCTGTTTATGTGATAAATCACATTTATTGATTGGTATATGTTAGACTGACCTTGCATCCCTACTTGATTGTGGTGCATAAGCTTTTTGATGTGCTACTGGATTCAGTTTGCCAGTACTTGTTGAGGATTTTTGTATTGATGTTCATCAAGGATATAAGTTTTCTTTTTTGTTGTGTCTCTGCCAGGTTTTAGTATCAGGATGATGCTGACCTGAGAATGAGTCAGGAAAAAATCCCTCCTTTTAAATTTTTTGGAATAGTTTCAATAGGAATGGTACTCACTTTTCTTTGTACATCTGGTGGAATTCAGTTGTGAATCTATCTGGTCATGGGCTTTTTTTGGTTGGTAGGCTATTTTTTAGTGATTCAATTTGGGAGCTCCTTATTGGTCTCTTCAAGGATGCCCCTTCTTTCTGGTTCAGTCTTGAGAGTGTGTATATGTCCAGGAATTTATCCATTTCTAGAGGTGTTTATAATATTCCCTGATGGACATTTGTATTTCTGTGGGGTCAGTGGTAATATCCTTTTTGTTGTTTGTAATTGTGTTTATTTAGATCTTCTCTTTTTTCTTCTTTATTAGATCCTATTTGCTAGCCGTCTATCTATATTGCTTTTCAAAAAACCAACTCCCAGATTTGTTGACCTTTTGAATGCTTTTTCCTGTCTCAGTCACCTTCAATTCAGCTTTGATTTGGGATATTTCTTGTCTTCTCCCAGCTTTGGAATTGGTTTGCTCTTGGTTTCTCTAGTTCTTTTGGTCATGATGTTAGGTTGGTAAATTGAGATCTTCTTAATTTTTCATGTGGCACTTAGTGCTATAAATTTCTCGCTTAACACTGCCTTATCTGTGTCCCAGAGATTCTTGTACATTGAATCTTTGTTTTCATTAGTTTCAAAGAACTTGTTTTCTGCCTTAATTTTATTATTTACCTAAAATAATAACTTGCTCTTGGGAGCAGGTTATTTAATTCCCACAAAATTGTAGGGTTTTGAGCAATTTTCTCAGTCTTGATTTCTAATTTTATTGTGCTGTTTTTTGAGAGAGTGATTGGTATAATTTCAGTTCTTTTGCATTTGCTGAAAATTGTTTCAATTCCAATTGTGTGGTCAATTTCAGGGTATGTGCCATATGGCAATGAGAAGAATGTTGGTTTTGGGGTAGAGAGTTCTGTAAATGTCTATCAGTTCCATTTGGTTCAGTGCTGTTGCTCTCTCTAGCAAGATTGGGGAAGTTTTCATGAATGATATCCTGAAATATGTTTTCCAGGTTGTTTGCTTTCTCTCCCTTTCTATCAGGAATGTCAATGTTTCAAAGATTTGGCATCTTTATATCCTATATTTTTCAGAGGCTTTGCTCATTCCCTTTCTTTTTTTTTATTTCGTGTGTGTGTGTGTGTGTGTGTGTGTGTGTGTGTGTGTGTGTGTGACAGAGTCTCGCTCTGTCACCAGGCACAAGGCTGGAGTACAGTGGCATGATCTTGGCTCACTGCGATCTCTACCTCCCAGGTTCAAACAATTCTGCTGCCTCAGTCTCCTGAGTTGCTGGGACTACAGGCATGCACTACCACACCCAGCTAATTTTGGTATTTTTAGTAGAGATGGGGTTTCACCATGTTGGCCAGGATAGTCTCAATCTCTTGACCTCGTGATCTGCCCACCTCGGCCTCCCAAAGTGCTGGGATTACAGGTGTGAGCCATCAGGCCCAGCCTCCTTTTCATTTTTTTTTTTCTTTACTTTTGTCTGCTTTATTTCAGAGAGCCAGTCTTCAAGTTCCAAGATTCTTTCCTCAGCTTGATCTCTTCTGCAGTTAATACTTGCAATTGCATTGTGAAATTATTGTAGTGTGTTTTTCAGCTCAGTCATGTCAGTTAGGTTCTGTTTTATACTAGCTACTTTGTCTGCCAGCCCTTGAATTATTTAATTGTGATAATTAGTTTTCTTAGATTGGGTTTTGCCATTCTACTGAATCTCAGTAATCTTTGTTTCTATCCATAATCTGAATTCTATTCTGTAGTTTCAGCTAGCTCAGTCTGGTTAAGAATCCTTGTTGGGGAACTAGTGTGTTTGTCTGGAGGACATAGACTCTGACCATTTTAGTTGCCTGAGTCCTTCCATTGGTGCTTTGTCATCTCTGCATGTGCGTGTGTTCCTTTAATCGCAGTGTAGATTGAGTACAGTCAGTAGACTTGTTTTCTGGATGTTTTCACAGTGCTGAGGTTTTGTTCATGGTCTCTATTTATAGCTGACTTCTTGTCTTTTGTTACACAGGGCAGTATGTTAGTGAGGTATTTTTGGTGTTGAAGCTTTGGGGTGTAAACTAGTAGGTGGCACTTAGGTGTACTGCTCAGTTGGTAGGCTCTTTTTTGGTCATGTGGCCACCCTCTGTTTCCTCACATTTGCAGCCACGGTGCCTCTCAACCCACTGAAAGTGTGGGCTCCTCTCCCACTTGAGTGCTGTCTGTACATCATGGCTAGGCACTCTTGCACTGTCCACTGCACTCGGGAGCAATCTCAGGGTTTATGTTTCCTCCCCAGTTTGGAGGAAACAGAGGAAGGAACCTTAGCAGTGATTGTGGCCAGAGGTCTTTTATTTGTCTCCTGGGAGCTCTACACCAGAGAGATGCAGGTCAGCAAATGCTCAATGTGATTATCCTAGGATGTGGGGTCTGTGCTGTAGGACCAAGC
Source organism: Saimiri boliviensis (assembly GCF_048565385.1). Classification (NCBI taxonomy): domain Eukaryota; kingdom Metazoa; phylum Chordata; class Mammalia; order Primates; family Cebidae; genus Saimiri; species Saimiri boliviensis. Next base: position 27,332,496 of record NC_133452.1, on the reverse strand, counting down.
CAGGGGTTCCTTTTCTGGTGATGGGCAGAGGAGTGGGTGAGACCCAAGTGAGGCAGACTGGCCTCCTCTCCTTGGGTTAACTGCAGCTTGATGGAGGGTGGATAAGGCCCTTAGAGTCTTTGCTTCCTCATTAGTGTGAGGGTGGTGGGGTAGTACCACTGCAGAGGCAATGGCAGATGGGCTTTCAGCTGCTCCTGGGGACTTCACTTTTGAGAAACATGGAGCCATTGTTACTGGGAATGTTCAGCCAGTGGAGATGGGTAGCTGCACTGCTGTTGTGAACTTTGAACTCTGCTTGTTGGGGAGCAGGAGGTTGAAATCTCAGTGGGAGGACTGTTCTCTCCATATGATGACTGTGGCATGCTGTAGGCTTGGGTGTAGCTCTCAGGTTCTTTATTTCTTTCCTCAACTGAGGATAGCAGGAATAGAATCACTGCCGTGACAGTGGCAGTGGGGTTGTCAGATGTCTCTGGTAGCCCCTCCCCAGGGAGATTCCGGGCTACTACCACTGGGTATGCTCAGCCATGGGTGGGGGTGACTATTCCATGGTCATGAGCTGGGGGCCCTGCCTGGTGAGGAGTATGGGATGGGGATTCCAACGGAAGAGGGGCTGGACTCCTCCACATGTTACTTCAGTATGCTGGAGGTGCCAGCATCCTGACTAGGCCCTTTGTTCCTTCCCCAACCTGAGGGCTGTTAGGGTGGTACCACTGCGACTGCAGTAGCAGAGGGGTAAGGGTTGACTCAGGGATTTCTCCTGAGATAAATGCTGAGCTGCCTCTGATTGAAGTGGTCAGGTGGAGGCAGGATGATCGTGTTGGAGTTCCAGGTCAGACTGCCTGCTCAGTAAGAAGAATTGAGGATCCAGACCACTTCCCTGGCTGAGGGAGGCTCCCTGGCTCTGTGTTGCTCCTGAGTGGGTGGTTGTCCTACCTTGCTTTTCTCCATTCTCCCTGGTTCAAGTTGTTTCCTTTATAAATCCCAATATGTGTACCAGGATGTTTAAGTTAAAGGTGCTGTATTCATCCCCACCTATTAAAAATATTTTAGTGGAATTGTTTATAGCAAATATTCAAAACAAAATTTGAGGGCTACTTTATATAACATAAAAATATTTGTTTGAAGAGGACGCTGTTTGAAGTGGAGAGATTGTAAATTATATATATATAAACAGTTTCTTTATGTTGGACGCTTAGGACACTTAGGTTGATTTTATATCTTGGCTATTGTGAGTAGTGCTGCAATAAACATGAGAATGCCGATATCTCTTCAACATACTGCATTTCTTTTCTTTGGATATGTCCCTAGTAGTAAGATTGATGAGTCATATGGTAGCTCTATTTTCTTTATTTTTTGAGAAACCTTCACGTTGTTTTCCATAATGGCTTTACTAATTTACATTCCCATCAACAGTGTAAAAGAGTTCACTTTTTTAGTATCTTCACCAACACTTTTCTTTCATTGTCTTTCATTTTTTTTTATCATAGCCATTCTAAAAAGTGTGAGGTGATATTTCATTGTGGTTTTAATTTACATTTCTGTGATGATTAGTGATGTTGACCTTTTTTTAATGTTCCTATTCACCATTTAAATGTCTTCTTTTGAGAAATGTCTTCTTTTGAGAAATGTCTGCTCAAGTCTTCAGTCTATTTTTTCATTGGATTGCTTGTTTTCTTGCTATTGAGTTGTTTGAAGATATTAAATATTTTAGATTATAATCCCTTCTCAGATATATGGTTTGTAAGCATTTTCTCTCATTTTGTAGGTTGTTTCTTCACTCTGTTAATTGTTTGCTTTTCAGAAACTTTTTAGTTTGTAATCCTGCATGTCTATTTTTGCTTTAATTGCCTGCAATTTCAGAGTCATTTCATTGCCCAAACCAATGTCATGGAGTTTTCTCTTAAGTTTTCTCCTAGTAGATTTAGTTTCAGGTCTTACATTTAAGACTTTAATCCGTTTTGATTTTTGCATATATTGTGAGATAAAGGTCTAATTTTATTCTGCATGTGGAGATACAGTTTTTTCAGCATGATTTTCTGAAAAGAGTATCCTTCCCTCATGTGTTCTTGACATTTTTGTCAAAAATTAATTGACCATAAATGCATGGATTTATTTCCTTGCTGTCTATGTTTCAGTGGTCTATGTATCTGCTTTTATGCTAGTACTATGCTGTTTTGATTACTATAGCTCTGTATATATTTTGAAATAAACTATTGCGATGCCTCCAGCTTTGTTAGCTACAATAAAATAAAATAAAATAAAATAAAATAAAATAAAATAAAATAAAATAAAATACTTGGAAATAAATTTATCCAAGGAGGTGAAAGAGCTATACAGCAAAAACTGGGACACTGATGAAAAAAATGGAAGAAGACATAAATAAATGGAAAGGTAGATCATGTTCATGGATTGCAAGACTTAATGTCAAAATGTCCATACTGCCCAAGCACACTGCAGATTCAGTAAATCTCTATCAAAATTTCAATAATATTTTTTCACAAATATAGAAAAAATACTAAATTTCATATGTAATCACAAAAGACTCTGAATATCCAAAGCAATCTTGAGCATAAAAGTGGTCTTCAACTTATAAACAAAATGTGTTCCAAAAAGTAATTTATAATTTTTCTCTTCTTTGGATAATGTGTTTTATGTTTTAGGTTTGCACATGGTCGTACAGTCTAGGTCATTCATCACTGAGTACTCACTCCACATATATGTTTTTGAGAGCATTCTATCTAGTGCTATCTCTACTGAGAAAATGGTAGTAAAGGCTTCTGGAAAGAATAAAAGGACTATACCAGAGGGGAAAGCAGACATGAGATTCCTGTTAGAACACCCCCGACCCCATGCACCACTCTCTGGCTGAGCCCTCCGCTTGTACACTGGTGCCTGTTTTCTCTTGTCTTCTCAAAACAGCACTTTAGTACCTCTCTCTTTTTACTTCACCATCATGACTGCTTCTCTATTGGGTCATATCCATTGGCATATAAACATATTTTTTGTACTTCCTGTCTTAAAAGAAACACCTTCTCTTAACCAAATTCCTCCAAGAGCTCATATCATATTTTTCTGTTCCACCTCACAGTAGAATTTCTTAAAACTACTGACCATACCCTCTAACTTATCTCCTCATCTCATCTTTTAAAACTCAGCTGAGGCATCATCCTAACCCAGAAATCCTCTAGGATGCTTTCAGTCTAAGATAGACCACCTTCCTTTGTCTTATGCTAACTCCTGGACTCTATGTATCGTGGTCGTCACAACTTTCTATTGTGATGGCCTGCACACTGGCTGCTTCTGTCATTCAACTATAAAGAGCCCTTGAACAGACACAATATCTCAAAATACTGAGTCCTGGGTGCCTAAAATAATGTCTGGAAAATTATAAATGAACAAAAAATGTTGATGAATGAATTGAATCTTAAAAGATGAGCAAGAGTACAGTGGGAGCCAAGAGAAGAGTGTTCCAGGTAAAAGAACAGAATGTGTAAGAACATGGAGTCTAGAAAGAATGTAACAGGTACATTCAGCCTTAGTCATTTAGTGTAGTAGCAGCACAGGGTGTGTATATGTGAGGATAAAGGAAGCTATAGCAAAATTTAGTCCTGAGTTGTTAAGAGTCTTCTATCATATATCAGAGGAATTAGACTATATCTCACTCAAATTAAGAATTTATAAAGGAAATATAAACTGAGCAAACTAACACAGGAACAGAAAACCTAACATCACACACGTTCTCACTTATAAGTGGGAGCTGAATGAGAACACATGAACGCAGGGAGGGCTACAACACACACTATGGCCTGAAGCCAGGGCTGGGGGGAAGTGCAGGGGGAGGGAGAGCATCAGGATAAATAGCTAATGCATGCTGGGCTTAGTACCTAGGTGATGGGTTGAAATGTGCAGCAAACCACCATGACACACATTTACCTATGTAACAAACCTACACATCTTACACCTGTATCCCGGAACATAAAATAAAATCAAGAAATGTAAGCTGCATAATAACTAGTCAAATTTTCATTATAGTAATGCTAATATTTGTTGTTCTACTCTCTGTCATTAATACATACTTTTAAAAGTATTACTTACCCAGGTTTTATAACTAATAAATAGTAGAATACACATTCAAAACCCAATATCTCTGAGTATAGAAGACATATTCTAAACTCAATATTGAATCCTGAAGGTCAGTTTGGCAATAGCATGGTAGGCTAGAGAAAAGCACCAGTTATGAGGCAATTACAACAGGCTGGATAACAAATAATGACAGTGTAAACTTAAGCCAAACTCTTTGAGAGCAAGAACTGTATCTTTTTTTCACCGTGCTATGGCATGACGGGCTTGACACATTTAGGTGCTTAATAAATATTTTCTGAGCAATTTGAAATATGACTTGGAGCAGGAAAAAAAGTAACCAATTTAATAAGAAGAGTTGGTATTTGCGAGGTAAGTGGTCAGGATTGGTGAGAGGAAGAAGTTGAAGAAGACTGGTTTCTAGTAGAGGCGAGAAAGTGTATTGTGATGCCATCAACTGAGACATGAAACATGAGAGAAGAGCAGGTTTGGTCAGTGAGGTGGGTGAGGTGGTGGTGAGGAGGATGGTTCCGTCTTGAGTTTTAAGTACCTGTGTAATGCTTGGATGGAGATGTCTGGTGGATAACCGGAAATGTAGATCTGGAGTTCAAAAGAAGAGTTCAATCTGAAGGTAGCCATCAATATGTGGGTAGGAATCAATATAGGCACTAAAAGAATCAAATATATGGATATAACTTCATAGGCAAAATATAAAATATGAAGAGACTTCAAAGAATTAAATCTGAACCACACTAATATTTTAGTGATTGCCAGAGGATGCTGAACCTGCAAATGGCACTGGGAAAAAGTAACAAATTTCAGAAAAAAGAGTGCCATCAAAGACAACGAGGGAGGGCTAAGAAGGAGGGAGGAGTTCACTGTCAGATTCTGCAGGAGTCCTTACTTAAAAAGTATCTGTTGGAAAAGGAAACAGAAACCACTGCAGGTGTTTTAAGCAAGAAGGATTGAATTCACGTATTGAACTGCTTATAAAATTGTTAGAAGTCGTAGCATCTAAACTGGGCTTCCCGGTTAATGCAGAAGTGCCCCCTATCTCCACATTAGGACCCAGGCTGATGGCAACTCCACCACCTGGAATGTCTCTGGTTTGCCAGACATTGCAAGGGGAGGGGAATAAAGAGGAAGCTTCTGTTTCCTAAAACTTCTGTCCAAATGGCAACACCCAACCGCAGGAAGCAGGGGCATGCTGTCCTACCGTGCACCCAGGAGGGGAAGTGTGGTCACAGCGAGCATATCACAGGCAAGTCAACCTCCTTTCCCTCACTTTCTTCATTTGTAATTCTTCTCTGGCACTTATCTCTTAGGCTTGTTAGAGAGTTAAACTAATGTATACAAGATGCTACAAACGGTAATACTGATCTATAGTAAACCCTAAGTTATTTTTAAGCATTATTGTGTTTTTCTATCCCTTTTTCTTACCTCTCTTCTCCTCCATTGCCTCTCTTTCAGCCCTGGACTTGCTGTGTCCAGCCTGCATTTTATTCTGGTCTGCCAGTGAATTCACTCTCCCAAGGAGAATAGCCCCTTTCTCCACCCACCACCCGCAAATCCATTGCTAGGAAAAAAGAGAACCTAAAATATATCTTCTCCCTTATCAAAATAAATTAGATACGTCTCTTAAAAGATGACAACTCAGGAAGGTTATTAAATTATAGCTAGTAAACTGCCCTCTACCCCCTGCCTCTCCTAATGGATCTCAATGGCCAGTCCGCAACAGGCACTAAAAAATAATTCGGAGCAGACTTATTCTATAGCTGCTATCAGCTGCTACAGGGATTTTCACTTCTAATCAACCGCGAAGTGCTTGGAACCGCCTATTCTCCCTTCCAGCAGCTCAGGCAGGGAAGAATGGGCGCAGACAATCTTTCTTCTCCCTGTCAACTCTGTTTCACTCTAAATCAGGGAATTGTATGCCTTCATGAACCTATTTCTGTCCCATCCACAAGAGCAACAGAATCCATCACAGCTGCAGCTTAGAAGGGGAAGTGTCCTGAGTACAAACAGCTGCCTTCCCTGCTAGCACCAGGAGAAAAGCAGAGGAATTTATAGAGCCACACTTGGTCAGGGAAGAGATTTTGTTATTCCCTGGAGCCCAAGAGACCCTTTTTGCCTCCCTCTTCTCACTCCATATCCCCCTTTCTCTGATTCTTCAGCTCTACAGCAGTCTGAGGCAAGATGGGTGGTGCCCCTTCTCCCCTAAGGGTTTCCTTTTCCCCCAGACTCTTGGGATCAAAGATATCCTTTTGGGAATTTTTGACAATGACAAAAAACATCCGGCAACTGAACATCCCTTTCTGGTTCTGACCTTTCATTCTTGAAGAAGGAAGAGTGGCATTATTTTTCTCCATACCTGTCATCTCCATTGGGAATACATTGTCCGGGATGTCCTGAACCCTCTTACTGCTTTCCTGTAGGGAGCCTTGGAATGAAGTAAGCTACTGGCAGTAAGGCTGTCAACGTGCCAACCCTGCTCAGCTTTCCAGCACCCCCTACTCCCAAGCCTGAACTCTCTACCAGGTTATGTGATGCAAGAGATCTGATTCCCACATGATCTGCAATGGCGTCAATGTCCCAAAGTCCTTGGTTGACTAACCAATGAATAAAGCATCTAGTATATCCAAATATGTCCTAGACGCTGATAATATCAACAGACTTGATACTTGGGTTATTTCCTATTGCTCTCAAGAAGCATATTTAAAAAATTTTTATTATATAACAATTCGAATAGTCAACAAGTACAGCAATTAGTATAACACTAAAGAGATATAAATATCAATATTTGCCAAGTTTTTGAAGACTTTACATTAGTAAAAAAGAAAATGTTACCAATAAAATAGAGGATCTCTCTGCTAATCTGTAAATTTCCCTGTCTCCCTCTCTCCTTTCTTCCTTCTTTCTTCCCTCCATTTTTTCCACAAAGGTAACTACTAGCCTAGTTACCTAGTGGCCATGTATTCATAAAAAGCAACATTTTTGTTTTCTTAAAAATACACCAAAATGGTATCATACTTGATATGTCCTCTTGGATGTTACATTTTCTGTTCAAAATAATGTTTTTGACATTTATTCAAGTCAATGCTTGTAGAACCAATTCAATATATTCTATCAGTTGAATGTTATTTTGTTATATGAGTTTACCACAATTTATCTTTTTTGATTTTGATGATTATGTGTACTCATTTCAAGGGTTTTGCTGTTAAATATAGTTCTGCAGTGAACATTCATGTATGTTTCCTTGCTTATGTGTGTGAGAATTTCCCTAGGGCAATGTTTTGCAACTTTACTTTGACAAGGATTCACAGGTAGACAACTTTTTTTTTTTTTTTTTTTTTTTTTTGAGACAGAGTTTCACTCTCGTTACCCAGGCTGGAGTGCAATGGTGCGATCTCGGCTCACTGCAACCTCCACCTTCTGGGTTCCGGCAATTCTCCTGTCTCAGCCTCCTGAGTAGCTGGGATTACAGGCACGCGCCACCATGCCCAGCTAATTTTTTGTATTTTTAGTAAAGACGGGGTTTCACCATATTGCCCACGTTGGTCTCGATCTCTTGACCTCGTGATCCACCCGCCTCGGCCTCCCAAAGTCACCGCGCCCGGCCCGACAACTTTTTTTTTTTTTAATTGCATTTTAGGTTTTGGGGTACATGTGATGAACATGCAAGATTGTTGCATAGGTACACACATGGCAGTGTGGTTTGCTACCTTCCGTCCCCTCACCTGTATCTGTCATTTCTCCCCATGCTATCCCTTCCCACCACCCCACCCCCCCGCCCCTCCCCCATTTCCCCCCAACGGACCCCAGTGTGTAGTGCTCCCCTCCCTGTGTCCATGAGTTCTCATTGTTCAACACCCGCCTATGAGTGAGAATATACGGTGTTTGATTTTCTGCTCTTGTGTCAGTTTGCTGAGAATGATGGTTTCCAGGTTCATCCATGTCCCTACAAAGGACGTGAACTCATCGTTTTTGATGGCTGCGTAATATTCCATGGTGTATATGTACCACATTTCCCCTATCCAGTCTATCATCGTTGGGCATTTGGATTGGTTCCATGTCTTTGCTATTGTAAACAGTGCTGCAATGAACATTCGTGTGCACGTGTCCTTGTAGTAGAATGATTTATAATCCTTTGGATATATACCCAGTAATGGGATTGCTGGGTCAGATGGGATTTCTATTTTTAGGTCCTTGAGGAATCGCCACACTGTCTTCCACAATGGTCGAATTAATTTACATTCCCTCCAACAGTGTAAAAGTGTTCCTATTTCTCCACATCCTCTCCAGCATCTGTTGTTTCCCGATTTTTTAATGATCGCCATTCTAACTGGTGTGAGATGGTATCTCAGTGTGGTTTTGATTTGCATTTCTCTGATGGCCAAACTTTTATATCATCATCACAAGTCATTTAACTGAACCAAACCCAAGATATATTCTCATATTATTCTATTCTATTCCTTTTCTGTTTTATTCTGTATTCTAATTCCTGTTATATTCTACCGTCTTTTACTCCTTTTTAAATTAAGTGACTGACATGCTGAGTTGATTCCATAATCCAACAATGAGTCAGGATCTAGGGTTTGAAAAACACTAACTTAATGTATATGTCCAGGAGCAGAATTGCTGGGTCTAAGAGTATGAGCATTTCAATTTCATTACATATTGCCAAGTTGCTCTCTTCATTGTAAGATGTGCCCATTTTAGAGATATTAAAATATAAAATATATGCATTTTATAATCTAGGTTGTGCAATATTCTAGATACAATTTTTTCGTTCATTATATGAATTTTCAGTTTTTAAATTTGTCTTTTAACTTTATGTATATTTTATCATGCAAAAGTTTTTAATTTTGGAGTAGTCAAATGTGTAAAAATGTTTCATACAGGTAATTTAGCCTTTAAGATATTTCTACCTGATGTCATAAAGATAGTCTTCTACATCTCTTTCTGAAAATTCTTCAGCTTTGACTTCTGGCCCCAGTCTTTTAATCTATCTGGGGTTGGTATTTTGTTATGGTGTGAGATAGGTATTAATGGATATCCTTAAGTATCAGGGTTTTTTTTTTTTTTTTTTTTTTTTTTGTAATCCATTCTTTCCACATTTTGTTTGTTTGTTATTAAAAATTTTTTAATTTTCATAAGTTATTGGGGAACCAGTGGTGTTTGTTAGATGAGTAAGTTCTTCAGTGATGATTTGTGAGATTTTTGTACACCCATCACATAAGTAGTATATGCTGCCCCCAATTTATAGTCTTTTATCCCTCACCCACTTCCCACCCTTTCCCCTGAGTCCCCAGAGTCCATTGTGTCATTCTTATGCCCTTGCATCCTCGTAGCTTAGCTCCCACTTATGAGAGAGAACATAAAATGTTTGGTTTTTCGTTCGAGCTACTTCACTTAGAATAATAGTCTCCAATCTCATCCAGGTTGCAGCAAATGCCATTAATTCATTCCTTTTTGACGGTCTGAGTAGTATTCCATCATATATATATGTATATATGATGGAATATGTATATATATATATATATATGCATTTATATGTATATGTATACACACACACACACACATACACACACACACACCACAGTTTCTTTATCCACTCGTTGACTGAGACATTTGGGTTGGTTTCACATTTTTGCAATTACAAATAATGCTGCTATAAATGTACTTGTGAAAGTATCTTTTTCCTAAAATGATTTCTTATCTCTGGGTAGACACCCAGTAGTGAGATTGCTGGATCAAATGGTAGCTCTACTCTTAGTTCTTTAAGGAATCTCCACACTGTTTTCCATAGTGGTTGCACTAGTTTACATTCCCACCAGCAGTGTAGAAGTTTTCCCTGTTCACCATATGCATGCCAACATCTACTATTCTTTTAAATTTTTTGATTATGGTCATTCTTAAAAGAGTAAGGTGATATCACATTGTGGTTTTGACTCACATTTCCCTGATCATGACTAAAGTTGAGCATTTTTTCATATGTTTGTTGGCCATTTGTATATCTTCTTTTGAGAATTATCTATTCATGTCCTTGGCCAACTTTTTGACAGGATTTTTTATTTTTTTCTTGCTAATATGTTAGTTCATTGTCAATTCTGGATATTAGCCCTTTGTTATATATATAGATTGTGAAGATTTTCTCCCACTCTGTGGGTTGTCTGTTTACTCTGCTGACTATTCCCTTCTGCTGTGCTAAACCTCTTTAGTTTAATTAAGTCCCAACTACTTATCTTTGTTTTTAATTGCATTTGGTTTTGGGTTCTTGGTCATGAAATCCTTGCCTAAGTCAATGTCTATAAGGGTTTTTCCAATTTTATCTTCTAGAATTTTTATAGTTTCATGTCTTAGATTTAAGTCCTTAATCCATCTTTAGTTGATTTTTGTATAAGGTGAGAGATGAGAATCCAGTTTCATTCTGCTACATGTGATATGCCAATTAGCCCAACACCATTTGTTGAATAGGGTATCCTTTCCTTGCTTTATGTTTTTGTTTGCTTTGTCGGAGATTGGTTGGCTGTAAGTGTTTGGGTTTATTTCTGAGTTCTCTATTCTGATCCATTGGTCTATGTGCCTACTTTTCTACCAGTACCATGCTGTTCTGGTGACTATGGCCTTAAAGTATAGTTTGAAATCAGGTAATATGATGACTCTAGATTTTTTTCTTTTTGCTTAGTCTTGCTTTGACTATCTGGGCTTTTTTGGGTTCTATATGTATTTTAGGATTGTTTTTACTAATTCTGTGATAAATTATCATGGTATATTGATAGGAATTGCATTGAATTTATAGATTGATTTTGGCAGTATGGTCATTTTCACAACATTGATTCTACTCATCCATGAGTATGGGATGTGTTTCCACTTGTTTGTGTTGCCGATTTCTTTCAGTAGTGTTTTGTAGCTTTCCTTGTAAAGGTCTTTCATCTCTTTGGTTAGGTATATTCCTAAATTTCGTTTTCTAGGTTTTGTTGTTGTTGTTGTTGTTTGTTTTTGCAGCTATTGTAAAACAGGTTGAGTTCTTGATTTAGTTTTCAGCTTGGTCACTGTTGGTATACAGAAGAGCCACTGATTTGTGTACGTTAATTTTGTTTCAAGAAACTTTGCTTAATTGTTTTATCAGTTCTAGGAGCTGGGGGAGTCTTCAGGGTTTTCTAGGTAAACAGTCATATCATCAGCAAATAGCAACAGTTTAACTTCCTCTTTGCCAATTTAGACACCCTTTATTTCTTTCTGTTGTCTGCTTCCTCTGACTAGAACTTCTAGCAATGTTGAAGGCTAGTGGTGAGAGTGGGCATCCTTGTCTTGTTCCAGTTCTCAGAGGGAGTGCTTTCAGATTTTCCCCATTCAGTATTATGTCGGCTGTGGTTTTGTTGTAAATGGTTTTTATTATATTGAGATATGTCCCTTGTATGCCAATTTTGCTGAGAGTTTTAATCATAAAGTGATGCTGGATTTTCTCAAATGCTTTTTCTGCATCTATTGAGATGATCATGTGATTTTTGTTTTTAATTCTGTTTATGTGGCATATTACATTTATTGAGTTGCATATGTTAAACCATCCATGCATACCAGGCATAAAACCCACTTCATCATGGTAGATTATCTTTTTGATATGTTGTTAAATTTGGTTAGCTAGTATTTTGTTAAGAATTTTAGCATCTATATTCAGCAAGGATATTGTTCTGTAGTTTTCTTTTTTGGTTATATCCTTCCCTGGTTTTGGTATTAGGGTGATACTGGCTTCATAGAATGCTTTAGGGAGGGTTACCTTTTTCTCTAACTTTGGAATAGTGTCAATATGATTGGTACCAATTCTTTGAATGTCTAGTAGAATTCTGCTGTGAATTCATCTGTCTGGACTTTTCTTTTCGTTAATAATTTTTAAATTACAATTTCATTCTTGCTGCTTGTTGTTGGTCTGTTCAGGTTATCTAATTCTTCCTGATTTAAACTGGAGAGTTGTAGCTTTCCAAAAATTTATCCAGATCCTCTAGGTTTTCTGGTTTATGCACATAAAGGTTTTCATAGTAGCCTTGCATTATCTTTTGCATTTCTGTGGTGTCAGGTGTAATATCTCCTGTTTCATTTCTAATTGAGCATATTTGAATTTTCTCTCTTCTTTTCTTGGTTAATCTTGCTAATGGTTTGTCAATTTTATTTATATTTTCAAAGAACCAGCCTTTTGTTTTATTTATCTTTTGTATTTGTTTGTTTGTTTCTTTCAATTTCATTTAGTTCTGCTCTGATCTTTGTTATCTCCTTTCATCTGCTTGATTTGGGTTCGGTTTGCTCTTTTCTCTCTAATTCCTTGAAGTGTGACCTTACATTGTCTGTTTTTGCTCTTTCTGACTCTTTAATGCAGGTGTTTAGGGCTATGAACTTTCCTCTTAGCACTGCTTTTGCTGTATCCCAGAGGTTTTGATAGGTAGTGTTACTATTGTCATTCATTTTGAAGAATTTTAAAATTTCCATCTTGATTTCATGTTTGACTTAGTCATCATTCAAGAGCAGGTTATTCAATTTCCATGTATTTGCATAGTTTTGAAGGTTCCTTTTGTAGTTGATTTCCAGTTTTATTCCACTGTGGTCTGAGAGAGTACTTGATAGAATTTTAATTTTTTAAAAATTTATTGAAGGTCATTTTGTGGTCCATCACATGGCCTATGATGGAGAAAGTTTCATGCACTGTTGAATAGAATGTATATTCTGCAGTTGTTGGGTAGAATGTTCTATATATATCTGTTAAGTCCATTTGTTCTAGAGTATAGTTTAAATCCATTTTTTGTTGTTGTTGACTTTCTGTCCTGATGACCTGTCTAGTGCTTTCAGTGGAGTATTGAAGTCCTCCACTATTATTATGTTGCTATCTCATTTTTAGGTCTGTTAGTAATGATTTTATAAATTTGAGAGCTCCAGTGTTAGGTGCATATATGTTTAGGGTTGTGATACTATCCTGTTGGACAAGGCCTTTTATCATTATATAATGTCCCTCTTTGTCTTTTTAAACTGATATTTCTTTAAAGTTTGTTTTGTCTGATATAAGAAAAGCTACTCCTGCTCACTTTTGGTGTCCATTTGCATGAAATTTTTTTTACCCCTTTACCTTAAGTTTATGTGAGTCCTTATGTTTTAAGTGAGTCTCTTGAAGGCAGCAGATAGTTGGTTAGTGAATTTTTATCCATTCTGCAATTTCGTATGTTTTAAGTAGAGCATTTAGGCCATTTATGTTCAATGTAAGTATTGAGATGTGAGGTACCATTCCATTCACCATGTTATTTGTTGCCTGTATACCTTGGCTTTTTTTTTTTTTTTTAATTAATGTATTTTGTTTTATAAGTCCTGTGAGATTTTTTCTTTAAAGGGTTTCTGTTTCAATATGTTTTCAGGATTTGTTTCAAGATGTAGAGCTCCTTTTAGCAGTTCTTGTAGTGGTGGCTTGGTAGTGACAAATTCTCTCAGCATTTGTTTGTCTGAATAAGACTGTACTTTTTCCTTCATAGATGAAGCTTAGTTTCACTGGATACAAAATCCTTTGTTGCTAATTGTTTTGTTTGAAGAGGCTGAAGATAGGGCCCACTCTCTTATAGTTTGTAGAGTTTCTGCTGAAAAATCTGCTGTTAATCCTATAGATTTTCTTTATAGGTTACCTGGTGCTTTTGCCTCACAGCTCTTAAGATGCTTTCTTTCATCTTAACTTTAGATAACCTGATGACAATGTGTCTAGGTGATGATCTTTTTTGCATTGAATTTCCCAGGTGTTCTTTGAACTTCTTGTATTTGGATGTCTAGATCTCTAGCAAGGCCAGGAAGGTTTTCCTCAATTATTCCTACAAATGTTTTCCAAATTTTTGGATGTCTCTTCTTCCTCAGGAACACCAATTATTCTTAGGTTTGGTCATCTGACATAATCCCAGACTTCTTGGAGGCTTTGTTCCTATTTTCTTATTTTTTTCCTTTGTCTTTGTTAGATTGGGTTAATTCAAAGATCTGGTATTTGATCTCTGCAGTTTTTTCTTCTCCTTGTCCAGTTCTATTGCTGAGACTTTCTGGAGCATTTTGCATTTCTATAAATGTGTCCATTGTTTCCTGAAGTTTTGATTGTTTCTAATTTATGCCATCTATTTCATTGAATATTTCTCCCTTCTCTTATTGTATCTTTTTTGATTTCCTTAAATTGGATTTCACCTTTCTCTGGTGTCTCCCTGATTAGCTTAATAACTAACCTCCTGAATTCTTTTATAGATAAATTTAGCTAAATTAGAGATTTCTTCTTGGTTTGGATCCATTGCTGGTGAGCTAATGTGATTTTGGGGGGTGTTAAAGAATCTTGTTTTGCCATATTACCAGAGTTGGTTTTCTGGTTCCTTCTCATTTGGGTAGGCTCTGCCAAAGGGATGAAGGCTGTTGATCAGATTCTTTTGTCCCACGGGTTAGGTTGTTTCTTTGATGCAGTACTCTCCCCCTTTTCCTATGGATGTGGATTCTGGAGAGCTGAGCTGTGGCAATTGTTATCTCTCTTCTGGATCTAGCCAAGTAGCAAGTTTGACAGGCTCTGGGCTGGTACTGGGGATTGTCTGCATGGAGTCCTGTGATGTGAATCATCTATCCTGCAGCCATGGATACCAGCACCTGCTCTGGTAAAAGTAGCAGGGAGATGAAATGGACTCTCTGAGGGTCCCTAGCATTGGTGGTTGAATGTACTATTTTTGTGCTGGTTGGCCTCCTGCTGGGAGGTGGCACTTTCCAGACAGTATCAGCTATGGTAGTATGGGAAGGAACAGGTGATAGGTGAGGCCCTAGAACTCAAAAGAGTATATGCTTTTTGTCGTCAGTTACCAGGGCAGTAGGGAAGGACCACTGGGTGGGGGCAGGGCTAGGCAAGTCTGAGCTGACTGTCCTTGGATGGTCTTACTGTGACTGCTGTGGGGTCTGGAAGTGAGGTTCCCAGGTCAATAGTTATGTTCCTAGGAGGATTTGGCTGCCTCTACTGTGTAATGCAGGGTGTCAGGGAAGTGGGGGAAAGCCAGCAGTCATAGACCTCACCCAGCTCCCACACAATCTAAAAGGCTGGTCTCACTCCCACTGTGCCCCAACCAACAGCACTGAGACTGTTTCCAAGCAGTGGGTTAGCAAGACTGAGAACATGCCATAGGCTACCTGCCTCCCAGCTGCAAAAACAAGTAGGGCTTTCATTCGTCCCCGACCCGTGGAGTTTGCATACCGGCTTCATATCTTCCCCTGAGTTCTGGCCTGGAGACTTTTCAATTGGTTCAGATTGTTACAAAGTTCAGCTGCATGTTTCCTTTTCCTAGTGCCTCTGGCCACTGTCCCCAAGGATTTCTATGAGGCAAGGCAGAAATGTGTTGCTAAGGGACCCAGAGAGCCAACAAGGCTTTTCCCACTGCTTTCTCTACACTCTGTTTTGCTAGGCTCTTTAAATTGACTGAGCTCAGGTAAGGTCGGAATCTTCTCCCGTGATCTAGACCTGCAGGTTCCCCAGTGGCGGTGTGTGTTAAGGGGCAGACAATCTCCCTTTCTCACTTCCTGTGAGTTTGGGCACTCATAGTGTTTGGAGTATCTTCCGGGTCCTACAGGAGCAAGCCACTTCCTTCGGCGGGTCTGTGGTTCTCTCATCTTTCCTAAGATACTCCTGCATTCATTCTGGAGCAAAAGTTCACGATGCAAGCCTCCACTTGCTGGTTTTTGTGAGTCAGAGCTTCACTGCAATGTAGTCCTACCTCCTGTCTACCAGGATCTCCATCCACATTAAAGTTTTAATGCCATTTTGTCTTATATTAAGTATTCAAAATATATGAGTTTGTTTCTTGGAATTCCTTTTGTTTTTCAGTTGTGGTGCTTATCCCTGCATAAGCGTCACAGTATTTACTACAGCTGATTTTAAAATTCTCCTATGGAATTGCTTAGGCTTGTCTTGATGGTTTATTTTTCTTAAGTTTTTTTAGAATCAGCTTGTCTAATTCCATGAAAAAGTATGCTGAGAATTTGATTGGAATTACATTGAATTTATTGATCAATTTAAAGAGAATTGTCATATTTTCACCATTTATTTTTTGAATCCGTGGATGTAGTGTATCTCCTTATTTATTTTATCTCCATTACAAACCTTAATAATACAACTTATACATACTGACATACTGAAAGCCATGGTATGAAGCACTGAGACAAATACAACCTTATTTCTGTGTTAGTCTTAACAAAATGCATAACATCAATCTGCTCATAAGAAAACATCAGAAAAAATCCAAACTAAGGCAGATTCAACAGAGTAACTGATCATCCCTGACTAAAGTGTCATGATCATGGAAAGCAAGTTAACATTGGCGAATGACTCCAAACTTCAGGAGACAGTTAATGTCTGACAATGAAATGTAATGTAAACTCTTCTATAAGAAACTAGAACAGGAAAAGGACATTGGCGGAAAACTGGTGAAACTCTAAGATCTTTAGTTGACAGCATCATACCAGCGTTAATGTCCAGAGTTTAATAATCATACTCTGATCATATAAGATATTAACATTTGGGGAGGCTAGGTAAAGAATACAAAGAAACTCTCTGTACTACTTTTTCAGCTTTTCTGTAGGTTTAAAGTTAGTTCAACCTAAAAAGTTAAAAAACATAAGTTTGTAGATTGACATTCTTGTGTTATTTGGGACTTCAACATGTCACTCATAGTGTATGTTGTTTGCTATAAGTCTTAGGTGGGTAATCTTCAGCTCTTTAAGGGGTTTCTGTCTTCATGGTTGGGTAAGTGTGTGTGTAGGAGGAGGTGTTTAATCATATCTGGATGTTGAATTTGATCCAATACTTTTTCTGAACCAACTGAAGTATTCAAGTACAGTATTTTGTTTTTCCCTTGTAGTTTGCAAATGTGTTAAATTACAACCTTTTCTAATACTAAGTCACCTTGTAGTTCTGAAATAACCCCCTTTGTGATATGTATTTTTAAGGGACATTGCTAGATTTGGTGTGCTAATGTTTAATGCATTGCTTTTATATCTATGTACATCAGGAGGGATTGCTAATGAGTTTTCTTTACTATAATTTTTATTGTCTTGCATTCCTACCCCTTTTTTTCTGAGTTTTCTTTTACTTCTTAAATTATAGCTTTTCTATTGCTAGTGTCTTATTCTCTTACCTTAGTTGCAGTTCGTCTTTTTTTTACCCTCCTTCTTGAATACTGGATCACCCACATAGATTTTTAGTTTCTATTATCTTCTCTAGGACTACCATAATGTTTTAAAGTACCCTTGCCTTCTGGCCTTTACTTTCATTTATGAGAAATTTACTTCCAGTCTAATTGCTATTCATTTACAGGTAATCTGTTCCTTTGCTCGAGTTGTTGTTTTTTTAAGATTCATTATTTGTCTTTGGTGTTCTGTAATCTTCTTCTAATGCATCTGGGATATTCAAGAACCAATCTGAGGATCATGACCTTTCTTAATTCTAGAAAATTATCAGGCATTGTTTTTAAAAATATTGTCTCATCCATATTAATTCTCTTCTTGTTCTCTGAAATTATTTTGGATGCATATTGAATTTTTCTTTTCAGTCTTCCATACCCCTTATACTGTCTCTAATATGTTTTTTAATATCTTTATTTGTACTGCTTTCTGAGCACCTTGACCAGATTCATCTTCCAACATACTGATTTTTCTCTTTAGTTATGTCTAATCTATTGCTTAACCAATTTATTAAGTGTGTTAATTTTAATAACTATGGTTTTTATTTCCAGAATATCTAATTTTTCTTTTCCAAGTCCACATTACTGTTTACCCATCTTTCATTTTATTTTCTGTTTCTTCTTATATGTCTTAATCATTTCAATTACTATTTTACAGAGCTATTTTCATCATCACAAACCCTTGGGATTTTTTTTTATTATTTCAAGTGTTTGTTCTTCATTGTTGTACTTGCTCTTCCTTTTCAAGATAAGCCATTTTCCTGTATGCTCTGTATTTTTTTTTTTTTATTGTGAGCTTATCTTCAGGAGGGTGTGTGTGTGTTTGTGTGTATATTTTTATTGGAGTCGTACATGTCTTGGTTGGTGGAAATTTTTCTAGTGAGAGGTTTTATATTTGCTTTTATCTGGTACTTTAGGCATTTTACTACTCTGGGACCAAATTTTATATTCATGTCCTTGTCGTGGGTTAAATTGTGTCCCCTAAATTGATATGTTCCATTCATAACCCCTAGCGCTTGTGGATGTGACCTTATCTGGAAACAGGGTCTTTGCAGATGTAATCAAGTTAAGATAAGGTCATCTTGGATTACGGTGAGCCCTAAATCCAATGACTGGTGTGTTTATAAGAGGAGGGAAGGGAGCCGTTAATACAGAGGGGGAGAGAGAGACAGTGAAGAAGGCCATGTGACAATGGAGGTAGGAATTGGAGTGATGCCACCACAAAACAAGGATCACCAAGAATTGCCAGCCACCATCAGAAGCCAGGAGAGAGGCACAGGACAGCATCTCCCTTGGGGCCTCTAGCAGGAACAAACCCTGCCAACACTTTGATTTCAGGCTTTTGGCCTCCAGCACTGTGGCAGAATAAACTGCTGTTGTTTTAAGCTACCCAGTTTGTGGTGCTTTGTCATGACACCCTAGGAAAATAAGACAATAGTGACTTGGGATTTCCTCTGAAGACATTAAAATTTCATTTGCTTGCCTTTAGAACTTTCATCTAGGTTAGGTATCCCTTGGCATTGGCGTAGACACTCGCTGCTTTGATTGTGAAATCCCACTTTATCCCTAGCCCTTGAGGGTTTCCTTTTCTCCTAAGGCTGGCTTTTTGCAGTATTATAATTTTGTTTTAAATATTTGATCCAACACAGACAAGTGTATCTAAAAGGAACGTTATCTCCATTAACTCTATCTGCTATATTTCTAGACCCTGAAATCTGGTTCTCATTAATGGCCAAGGAAAGGAAATTACAATTTCCTGCTCTGAAGAGAGAGTACCATGTGCTATGGGGCACAAAAGGCGGAGAGATGTGGAAAGTAGGAAGTGTGGAGGGATGGCCGGTACCTCACCAAACTCTCCCAGGCCTTCAAGTATTTTTCTATTAAAGAAAGCAAGACTGAAAGCAGGATCCCAGAAAGGACATGATATGGACCAATCTAAGATTTGGGGATGGAGAAGAATAGATGTACTTAAGGTAGAAGAATCACTGAGTTCCTTTTAATAAGTAGGTGGGGTTATCTAGTCAACAGGTATCTCGTATGTGTTTTTGGCTTTATTTTTCTTACCAGATCAGAACTTCCTTAAGGTCAGTAACATTATGGAAACACATTTTTATCCTACACAGGGTCTATTCCAGGACATTGGAATAAAGCAACAAATATTTGTAGACTGAGGAGATAAAATATAAATGAATGAACATATATTCATTGAAAATATATTTTCCGTATCTTCAAGTATAATATATATGGGCTAAGTCTCAATTTTAAGAAGCCTCATTGTGTGTTTGTTTGGTTTTATATTTGGGTAGGGCTGGAATTTTGTGTTTTCTTGAGAATGCTTGGTGGAATTTTAGAAATAATTTTCTGGTTATGTCTTCTGTTTTAATCATTTATTTTTCTAGTGCTTTTGTGTCTTGATGTGAGCCCTTAGAGAAAGGGCCTTGCTCATTCTATGTACCACAGAGGGCTTAGCATATTTTTGGCACTCATTAAATGCTAACATCAACAAGAGGATCATGAAGAATGATTACACAAGAGGGAAGTAAACAGAAAGGCAAGAGTTGGCAAGCAGCAAATAGATACACCCACTTCTTCCCCCAAACTCATGATTATAAAAGGTATTTATTTTCTCAGCATCTTTGACTCATTCGCTTCTGGATACAAGTACAGAGCAGAACAAATTGCAAAACTTGTTTTTTTTTAAAGAACTTATAGGTAATTCAAATCTTTTTTTTCACCTCAGCAGATATTCCAAAAATTTTAAAACAAGGTTTATTCTTTTGAAACCTCCAAGGTTAGCAGTATTCACGTTGGCAGGAGTGGTACATACAGCTCCAGTTTTCCTTTTTCCCTAATAGTGAAAGAACTCCAGTGTGAAGGAAGCTCTTTGGTGCCAAAGGACTACGCCTCTTAACTCCTGTCTATAGCAAAACCAGGGAAATAGATTTTTTTAAAAAAAGCAGAATCCAGCTACCAAACACCTTGTCTCCATCAACAGTTCTGGCTGGATCAGCTGCTTTCTGATTCTAATTAAGTCTTTCCAGAAAAAATTATATGTCAGCAGAAGTGAGAGAAATAAAGGAAGCATTTTTACTTGGCATTGGTGAAACTTTTCGTTGGCCAAGAAATATGTGAATGAAGTAAGCTTTTAAGAGCTTATGGGTTCTTTGTCAATATGAACCTAATAAATTAAAATTGGAAATACTTTCTGCCATCCTCACAAGATCTCATCAATCACCATCTCCCTCCCTCCTTCCCACCTCAGATGCAGTAAAGGAAGACAGCTGGCAAGCTCTGGAGGCTTAGTTAAAACAAGTCATATTATTAGTAAAGAAACAGGGATCTTGCTAAAGGAATTTTGAAGCACTAGTGTCAGATTGACTTTTTAAATGTGCAAAAGGAAGAGGAATGTTTTAAAGAGAGAGAGAAAAAAAACTTTGGAATCTTCAAAGTTGGTGTTTGTTGGTATCACAGCTAAGTGTTAGCACAAAAGCCCCAAAGACATGGAAATGAGAAGAATAAATTAAATACTGTCCCCACATCTTCCTCCATCACTTTTAATGGCATATATAGCACCACTCAGGTAGAAAACTAGTTCTCTGAGGATAAGTATCAAAAACCTTTTACTAGCTAATATTTGCACTACACTTAAATCACAAAACTATTTTTCCCTAGATACTTCCTTAGTCAACAATGTGATTAATGCATTTGAGTCAGGTGTAAATGTGGTATAGACTAAAGCCTTGACTGTCTTCTTCCTTGTTTTTTAAAAAGGAAAAAAGAATGAAAGGCTGTTTTCATTTGCATCATTTGGACATTAAGCACTAAAGCTTTCAACTCATGAAACTCAGGACATTGTAAGAAATTGTTAAAGGAAAAACAGACTAGAGGTCATAAATCAAAAGCCTACAGACATTCAAAGAGTGCCCCAAAGCCAGTGTAGAGCACTGGGCAAGGGCAAGGAATAGGGCAGAATACTGAGCTCAATTCCCGTTCAAAGTCATGATTTAAAAGTTGTCAGATAAGCAAAAATATTTTAGAAAACATATTAAAGACTGATAAAGATTCATCTGCAAAGTGTATGGCTTTTAATTTGCAATTTTTCATCTGGCTGTTTAAAGGGTTGCAGAATTTCTGGCCATTTTCAAATTTCCAACCAGAAAGACCATTCTCCTGAAAGACCGGATGAGATATTGTGATGCCAACATGGCTTTTGCAGCCACGTCTGCTCTTCTTTACAGCTTGTGTATATTCTGATGCTTACACATCAATGGAAGTGAGAGGTTTTCTTTACTCCTCTGGCTAGAATAAAACCTCATGTTACAAATGCCCCCTAAACCTCTGAGAAACCCAGAATTGTTTTCTATGCTAAAGCATAAAATGTATATCTTAACAACACTCCAGCTGCTCAATAGGAAGCCTGAATCCAGAGCCCAGAGTTTCTACTTGAGCTCTACAGACCACATTACATGAAGCAAGGACTTCCCTGAGGTGCACATATGTTAACAATCAGTGAAACATTGAAACGTTAACGACATCTAGTTGGTGGAAAGAAAATTGGTTGTGAACGGAACAGATGTGAGTTCAAATCTTGACTCTGCTCACTATCTGGTGAGCATGTTACTTAGTCCATCTGAACTTCAACTTCCTTGTCTATGAGATGGAGAAAATAACAGCATTTGTTTTCTAGGGCTGCCATAACAAAGTACCACAAACAGGGTACCTTAAGACAACAGAAATGTGTTATCTTATAGTTCGGGAGGCCAGAAGTCCAAGATCAAGGTGTCAGCAGAGCTGGTTCCTTCTGGGAGCTGGGATGGAGAATCTGTACCATGCCTCTCCCAGCTTCTGGGGATTTGCTGGCCATCTCTGGCATTCCTGGGCTTCCGTTACATCCAGATCTCTGCTTTCATCCTCACATGCTGTTCTCCCTGTGTGCATGGCTGTGTCCAGATTTCCCCTTTTTATAAGACTACCAGTAAGATTGAATTAGGGGCCTACCCTATCCTAGTATGACCTCATCTTAGCTAATTATATCTGCAACTGCCCCGTTTTCAAATAAGTTTACATTCAGAGGTACTGGGAGTTAGGATTTCAACACATGAATTTTGAAGGGACACAATTCAACCCGTAACTGTTAATAGTTACCTCCAAGAGTTGCTCTCAGAATTAAATGGAAAGATAACCATTGAAAATCTGGAACATGATGGATAATTAGCACACATCACCTTTGTATAATATCAATCCCAAATGACTCCCAAATTGATCCTTAAATCTGAAATATGTTATAGCCTTATGTCACCTTGCTATCAGAGGGACTCCTGAAATTCAAATGCAATCATGTTATTCTCCTGCTCACATTTCTTCAGTGGCTCCTTATCCCTTATCCCTGCTGAAGAAAGTCCAATCACCGGAGTGTAACATACAAGATCCTGCCTGTGGTCTCACCCTTCTGAAATCTCCAACCTCATTCCCTCCCTCTTCTCTTCAAAATCTGCACTCCAACCCAGATGAGCTACTTGCTATCCATTCATTTCACTTCCATACCTTGGTGCTGTTCTTCACCTGCCTTTCACAGTTTAGAATGTACTCTCCTCACTGTCCACTTGTGGTACCCACTCATCTTTTATGACCTGGCTTAAAGATAGCTTTGGTGAAGTCATTCCTGACATCAGCCTATAAATTTGGCTGTTCTTTGCTTTGTGCATTTACCTGATTCATGGAGTGAATCAGGGTCCCCGTTTTCTTGCATAGTCTCGTTTTATGCTGTTGTCACAATACCCCATGCAAGTTAGGTACCCCTTTGATTTTCAAAGGTGTTACATTTTATTTATTTACTTTTTATTTGTGCAAATGTATGGGGCACATAAGGAAATGTATTACATGTATATAATGTGTAGTGATTGAGTCAAGGTATTCAAGGTGTCCCATATGTTTTTGCTAAGTATACTTAACCTATTCTGCCATCAAACATTGAATGTATTCCTTTTATGTTACTGTATACTTATATCCTTTCAGCCACTTCTCTTTATCCTCTCCGCTTCCTCACTAGCTCACCCTTTTCAGTCTTATTAGCTATTTTCAACTCCTTACCTTCATGGGTGCATGTGTTTAGCTCCCACATATGAAAACATGTGATATTTGTCTTTTGGTGCCTGGCTTATTTCACTTCAGATAATGTTAAAGGAGTTACATTTTAGATGACAGATTATTTTGTCATTCCATGTGTATAGTTTTTTTTATTAGTACCTATTATCCCTAACTTACCTCCTTCTAGGTCAATATATTTCAAGAGAGTATGTTCTCATGGAAATAAGGACATTATCTTATTTAATTCTTTGTATCCATTACCCAGTCCTAGCACATCTTAATAAATAGTGGCCCAACCCATAGTAATGCTTCTTAAGTGTTTGTTAGAGTATATCTACGTATATTATACACTAACCTACTCAATTTTATGAAGAAATACAAATTTATAATCATGCAATCATCATTTCTTGATGCATTTTTTCTATATATCCCCTCTATCTTTTCCTTTTCCTAGCTATCCTGTCTATGAAAACTCAGAGCAAGAAAAGAGGTGAAAAATGGCCAGGGACATACTCAGTAGAGGGGATCAGGAACGAGTTGTGTTCAGGCAATAGTAGAAGATCTCAGCGAGAACAATTGTGACACAGGCTACACTTAGTAGCGTGCTTCCAAACTCAGCAGTGGGAGGATAGCAGGACTGAGAGATCTTCTTTGTGAACACAGAGCATAGTCATAGGAATGGGCTGTGCAGAAGGATTCCACCTCCCAAGAAAAGAGATAGCTTTTAATGAAGAGGGGACTGGATCACGCAGCACCAGGGAAAACTTTGCATAGGGTCATCCAGCAGTTGAATTCACATTCTGGTCATCTGTCAAGGAGCTTCTGGGATGAATTTGGTATCCTGTTAGTCAGCAGTTGGCTCCTCAGATCCCAGATTTGGGAATGTTGTTTAATACTCAGCCCTACTAAATATGGGACCTGGGCTGTTTAAATGTCTGACATATGGATTCATCCTCGCCTGGAGAAAGATCACCTCTTCAGAAAAGAAGAGCTATCTATGGCAAGGCCATTTGGAATATGGGCTGGTAGAAGCCTAGAAAGGAGTTGGAGGCTGACACCAGCTTCCTTCCAGGAATTCATCAGGAACATCATTTTTCATGCTTAGATAGCAGGTTTTCCTGTTGCTGTTACTTATAAATGCATTTGCCTAAAGTTTTATCTAAAGAGTTGGCTTTACTATCTAAGATCCAATTTTTTGTCCTTTGTATTTGAAGAAATATTTTCTATCATGTAATTTTATTTGTATATTAATTAAATGACACAGATAACTCAGATTAGAAGTCATGCTCTATCTCTAAAGACGATACATAATTTAATCTATTTTCTGTAAGAGAAAAAAAATCTACAATCAAGTGGGCTACAGGGTAACTGTCATTTGCCCCTCCAAATTCACACTCTAACATGCTCTCTGCCCCAGGAGGTTGACCTGTAAGAGACAAACAAAGGAATCCACTGACTACCGCTTCCAGCTGGATTTTACAATGGGAAGAACTGATGGGAGATCAAAGGGCAGGAGGGATATGAGGTGGGGTTGCCAGGGCTTTGCCTTGTGCTTCTGCCAGAATCCCTACAATCTGTCACGTTGTTTTTGCCATATAGCTCTTGTTCCAAGTTCCTCTCTTTTGTCCCTTCTTTTGCCTTCCTAAGCCTTCTTCTATCTTTGTAAATTGATCTGTCCCAGATTTGGTTCGAAAGAAGCAGGCTCCAAGATGGAGATTTGTGGGCAGATTTATTAGGGAGTGCTCTCTGGATCCAAACCTGCAGGAAGGAAGGGGAGGAAGAAAGACAGGGCAGAGGAAGAGGCTGGGTCAGCCCAAAGTGACTGGGAGCCTGAAGCTGGGATGCACCTTCAGAGTTGCTTCACAGAGGCAAAGGGTAAGGCCTCTACAGCCCTGTGCTGACAAGTCGTTGCATGCAGGCTGCCCCTGGAAGAGAGCATGGAGTTGAGTGAGGTGACTGTCTTAAAGCTATGGGGATTAGTCCCTTCAGTCCTGATGGGGAGTTTGAGCAGTGCAGTTCCATGACAGCTCAGCTCTTGTGCTTCATGGATCCACTTCTTTCTGCATGTGAAGGAGCAGCTCCTCTAGGATTACACTTGGCCTCTTTTCCTGGGGAAATTTTCCTGTTTTTACTTTACAGTCTAAGATTTCCTGTCTCTTTTTGGTACCTTTGCTGGTCTACCTGGTGGATGAAATGATTGAGCTTCTCACTCCTGAGGAGTCCTATCACCATGTCTTTATTAGGTGGAGGCTGTGGCATTTATCCATTTGTTGTAAAAAATGGGCAAGGGAATTCTAAGGGACACCCAGGCAAGTTAGCTGGGGGCCTCTCTGTGGCCTTGTGTCAGCAGTGCCAGCTCCTTCTGAAGAATGGGATTGATTATCGCTCATGGTACGGTGATTCCTCTTCTTGTTTGCAGGCATAGGAGCCTGATGCTTCTAGGTGGAAGCCTTAACATCATATTCAATTGGATGCTTGTTGTATTCCCTGGTGGAAGCACGTCTCCTTTGGGCACTGGGACCTCTAAACCCATAGAGCCTAGGCATAAGTTCCCTGAGGGGTCAATAGTAT
Organism: Saimiri boliviensis; assembly: GCF_048565385.1. NCBI lineage: Eukaryota > Metazoa > Chordata > Mammalia > Primates > Cebidae > Saimiri > Saimiri boliviensis. Next base: position 27,306,544 of record NC_133452.1, on the reverse strand, counting down.
TGATGGTAAGTGAGGCTATTGCTGCTTCCACTCCTTAGCACCCACATATTTTATCTCTTGGGGACACAGCATCATGTAATGCTTGTTTATTTAGCATGTATATTACACCCAGGAGAATCTAGTAGTGACATTACCTTGCAAGGATGGGGCACCAGTCTCCTGGGTGTAATACACATGCTAAATAAACCCCCGATGACATTACCTTGCAATGTACTAAGCCTTCAACAGACCTTTCCATCACTCTCTTAGTATGGCAGCTTCTGGATGGTGCAGTCTATCATGGGGCTAGTAGAGCTTGTTCCACTTATGCACCTCCTTTTTTGTAAAGTGGGTCACTTGGTTTGATGGGATGTTATGTGAGATGCCATGTTGGTGGATCACTAACTCTCTGAGCCTTTAGATACTGGTGCCAGCTGAGTCCCTGCAGGCAAAAACAGCAAATCCAACCCAGAAACATGAACTCACTTGTACAAAAATGAATCAATGACCTTTCCAGGGTAGAAGATGTTCAACTTTCCCCCACATGGCTGGTTGGTCTCAAGGGCTAATACCATACCTGAGCAGGGATGAGGATTATCAATGGTTTCTGTTGCTGAAAGGTTGAATATTTGTCGGCCTTGGTGTCTGGGTCAGAGTTGGAGTTCATATTGCTGGATCCATGCGTAGCCCCCACTCCTGCTACCATGGCTATTCATGCACTGTTGTTTAAACATTGGCATCTAATGACAGAAGCTGGCAAATGTCAACAGGCCACATATTCTCTTGTGTCTATTGGTGATTTAATGGGATGCTGCTTTGTAGTGGATGTTTGCTAGTGACCATTAACATGTAATAGAAGGATCTCCACACCTCCTTCCTGTTCCTGTAAATCTATTCGTAGCTCTCTCACCCAGATCTGCTTAATTCTGATATTCCAGTCTTTCTTGATCAAATGGTTAAGCAATTTTCTTTTCCATGCATCCATACATAGTCTCATCTGGAGAAGATATTGAGAGAAAGAGAGAAAGAGAAGCAATAAGGAAGTAAGAAGACAGGAAAGTTGAAATATTGGTTCGTTATTTTACAAGAACACTTGAACAGTCAGAATGCTGTGGCAGGTAAGAATTGCATATTCCCATATAGTTTCTACTAAAGTCTCTGAAGACTCTAAAGGCAAAATATTTTGTTTCAAATATGAAATATTTGGCAGGATGGTAATGCTGATATTTAAGTTACTTCAGACAGAAATTATTTGATACATTTGTGGATCATCTTATCTAAAATTTCTAGCAAATCACAAACAGGAAGATAATGAACAGCTTTCAGAATAGGCAAGCAATTCCAAACAATTGTATATGAATTCAAGAAGAAAATAATGATTCTCTGTGGCTTCTCCAACATAAATAATAGTAATAACAATAATAATAATTATAGTAATAATGCTTTTTTTGGTCAAATACTAAAGCAGAGGAGGAGAAAGAAAGAGAGGTGCCCGAGGAATGTGCAAAACTTTCACTCATGCTAGGCACATCGAAACCATCCCCTTTCAGCTCACTTTTAAAGGAAATAGGATACAGGGGATTACCATATCCTTCCCAGGTTAAAACATTTTGAACAACTTGGCGTTTTCTCTACAATGTTTCTCCTGAGGTTTTTAGTCTTTCCCAGGACAAATCATAGCTTCACATCATTATAAAGCAAACACTTTATTCCCCATTATATAAAGCTTTAATCCCCATTACAAAGCAAAAACTCTATACAATAGAAATAAAACTTTAATGTCTTCGTGATCATTTATTACTTCACATTTTTAGTAACTTTTGGTTGAATGCTTAATGGAATGCTAGGCTTTGAGTATATCTGGATGAGCAACAAAATATCATATCATATCATATTTGTAATGATAAAAAGTAAATGGGCTCATGGAAGCAAATACCAGGGGCACTTGTTCCAGTCTGGTGGGAGTATACGGATGAGGTCACAGACTTGACATTTAAATTGAGACCTGGGGAATATTTAGGAGTAAGACTAGATGAAAGTATTAGCCATGGTGGATGTAAACCAGGGAAGAGTTTCAGAGCTCTAACACAGGCTTGAAGAGGCATCAAGAACAGGTAACAAAAGGCACAGAGATTATCCCAAGGCTAGTAGGAAGTCACTAAAGGGTTTCAAGTACTTCTCCTTCTTCCCTCTCTTCCTCTCTCCCTCCTTCTCTTCCTCCTTTCCTTCATCCATTCTTTGTTTTTTTGCATTTTTTAAAAAAGATGACACTGACTGCCCCATCAAAAATGGAAGAAATGGGTAGATTCAATAACATTTTTTAAGGTGGACTCAATGGAGCTTGGCCACAAGAGATGTTGAGTTAAGCGGTAAGAATAAAGGATAAAACCCAGGTTTTTCAATCCATCTATGAGAAGAAGAAATCCATCTATGAGAAGAAGAAAGTGCAGCAGCGAAGGTGGAAAAGGTTTCCTCTCTCTTCACTTATCACGTAGACATATATTTATATGGTGGGCTAAGGGAAGAACTGTTTTGTTTCGTTTATTTTTTTATCCTCAGAACCTAGCATAGATCTCATTTCAAAATTATTGAATTGTCTTGGAGCCTGTGATGGATAATTTTGTGTGTCAACTTGACCGGGCTAAAAGATGCCAAGATAGCTGGTAAGACATTATTTTTAAATGTGTGAGGGCTCTTTCAGGAAGAGATTAGCATTTGAATCAGTAAATCAGTATGCTGTGTAAAGAAGATCCACCCTCACCAATGTGTAAGGACATCATTCAATCTGTTCATGGCCCAGATAGAACAAAAAAGGTGGAGGACGGGCTAGTTTACACACTCTCTCTCCTTAAGCAGGGAGATACTTGGATTACATCTTAATGACTACTAGAGAATATGCACATCAAAAGAATATCCCCACTAAATCATTAATAGACACGGAAGGATAATTTGGCCAGTTGACATTGACCAGCCTCTGTCATTAGTTGCCAGTGTTCAAACAACAGTGCATGAATGGCATAGCCCTGGTATGGAGGCTGTGCATGGATTTAGCAATATTCACTCCCACTCCTCAGCAGTGACCCAGGTACTGGTGCTGACAAAAATTCAACTTCCTAGCCACAGAGACCAACGAGGATACTCATCCTTACTCAAGTATGATATTAACCCTTGAGGACAACCAGCCACATGGTGGAAAGTTAACTACATTGAATATCTTCTACCCTGGAAAGGTTATTGAAATAATTTATGTTTCATGATTCATGTTTCACTCATCTTCTCCTGAGACATCAGCACCTGGTTCTTAGGCCTTCAGATTCAGTAGGGGGATTACACTATCTGACCTTACCCCTTCAGACTCTGATTAGGACTTATGCTATTGACTTCCCCTGTTCTCAGGCTTTTAGACTCAAAATTAATTATGTCGTCATCTTTCCTGGTTCTTTAGCTTGCAGATGGCAGATCACAGGGTTTCTTGGCCTCTATAAGTACATGAGCCAGTTCCCATAATAAATAAACAAATACATATCTCTCCATATGTCTCATTGGTTCTGTTTCTCTGAGAACCGTGACTAATAAGAGTCTATTTTTCAAGTGACGGCAGGGAGTAATGGTTTTTCACGCACCAAAACCGTTCAGTTGATAATTTATTTTCCCATGCAATACAAGTTTAGGTTAACCTAAAGGGAAACACACACACACACACACACACACACACACACATGCACACACAGATGTGCACACACATATGAAATAAATAAACACTACACTGGATCCACATCAGGCCTATAAAGCTAAATGACTTCCTTCAATTTTGACATGCTCCTGGATTCAGTCCTGGGTATTCTTCTCCTTATTACCTACACTCATATCCATCTGATCCAATCCCATGGCTTCAAATACCATCTACATTTTGACAACTTCTTAATGTGTACATCTAACTCCAATTTCTCTGCTGAATCCCAGATTCATATATTCAACTCCCTAATCAGTATCTTTACATTGAGTTTTGGTAGACGTCCTAAACTTAGCATATACAAAACTGAGTTATCTTTCTTCACAATCCTATTGTCTTAGTCCATTTTTTTGCTGCTATTACAGAATACCTGAGACTAGGTAATTTATACTAAACAGAAATTTATAGCTTGCAGTTCTGTAGTCTGGGAAGTCCAAGACTGAGGGGTTGGCATCTGGTAAGGGCTTTCTTGCTGCACCATCCCATGGCAGGAGGCAAAAGGGCAAAAGATGGCCAATTCCTGAAAGTCTTTTTATCAAGGCATTAAATCCACCTTTTAAGTATCTCACCACTTCATATCATTACAATAGCAATTAAATTACAACATGAATTTTGGAAGGGACATTCAAACCATAGCAACTACTATATCTGAAATCTGCTCCATCTCTAGCCATCCAGTTTCTTAAGACAAAAACTTCCACATCCCATACTCAATCACCTCAAAACATGTTGTTCAGGAAATCATCTCAAAACCGGTTGTTCAAACCCTTCAGAAAATATCCAGACTCTCTTTCCCACTACCTCCTGTGCTATCACCCTGGTCTGAGCCACCATCATATCTTACTTGGATTGCTGAAATTGCTTTTCAATGAGTCTCCTCATTTTCCTACTGCACCCTACAGTTCATGCTCAACAGAGCAGTTCCTTCTGAAAACCGAAGTCATGTTAGTCACATCACTCCTGTTTGAAACTCATCAGTATTTCCTAACTCATTCAAAGTAGAAACCTAAGAGGTCCCATATGATCACATGTACAATTAGGTAACTCCTTGACCTACTTTGCTCAAATATGACTTTGCTCAAATATGACTTTTTCAGTGAATCCTTCATTGACAATTCCATTTAAAATTGCCACTTCTCTCCCTCAGACACTTCATCCACCACTCCCCAACCCCCATCTTTATTCTACAATTTATTACTTTTTTGATAGCACTTATCTCTTTATGAACTACATAATTGACTTGCCCATTATGTTCATTGCGTATTGTCTTTCTTCTGTCACTAAAATGTAAACTCCATGAGAGCAAGAATCTTTATATGTTTTGTTTTTTGATATATTGTAAAAACCTCAAACAGTTCCAATAGATAGCAGGTGCTCAAAAATGTTTGCTGAATGAATTAATGAATGCCTTCTTTCTGTTAATGAGGCCCTGCAGCTAATAGTATACTATATTACTGTTTACAAATATTCAGTGTCTCCTCACCTTCTAAAGAACATAGTCATCACCACCTGACTTTTTTTATTCAATAAAATGTAAGTGGGAAGAAATCTGTGTTATATATGTTCACAAGCTTTAAGGACCAGTGTGTGATTTGGCATGTTCTCTCTTCCCTACCCCTGCATTGTGAAAGCATGTGTGGAGATAGGGCCTCCACCATCCTGAATTCCTGAGGGCCTATGATGAGGAGAATCATCTTGCCAAACTATGATGGACATGTAGCCTAATGACAACAGAAATTCGATATTATGGCCTATCCTGGCTAATATAGAATCAAAGTCTGGGGTCTTCATACTCAAGTTAAATATCATTAGGTGGTTGGAATCAATTGCATTTTTTAACATTTATGTTTATCATGCTCCCCAATTAAGAGAGAATATCTTAGAGTCACAATTAGGCCTTTCAAATCAATAGGGATTTCAGTGTAGGAAAGAGAAGGCATTACATGGTTTCATTGTCTCTTGAAATATCAAGATATAGGGAGACTCCATGATGCTAGAGGAACTGCTATGATGATGGTCCTCTCAGGGTACCATGCACACAGCAACTAGGAAAAAGGCAAATCAGATGAGAAGGAAGATAGTCATAGTGTAAGTAAACCTTGCCAAGATGGGGATCAATGTGTCATCGAGTCAATTCAAGTCTCTTTTCAGTGACACTTTTAACTTCTTTGCAGAGCATCATTCACCTGTCCATGTTTCCCACCATAGATTTTTATAGGTATGGTATAAAATATACCATATAAATATAAAATATATCTATGGAGGGACACTGAGTCTACAAAAAGACACAAATGGCTAGTGTCTTCATTTTCAACACAATGGAGAGGTTCTTAAAGACCAGAAAATGTTCAACTCAGTAAGCTCAGCCCCGGGGAAACTGGTTGGGTCTGTATGGCTGGAGCTCCAGACCAGTTGCCTCTAACTGTGGGCAACATTACCTAATTATCCTAATGGTTGGTGCAAACATTTTAATTTTTAATGCATACTGTGAGGTGGAAAATTCATAATCATGCCAAACAATATGATAAGTGGTTGAAAAATATGAATTGCTATGGAAGCCACAGGAGGGCCAACCCATCTATACTTCCTGGTCTCATTAAAAAATTAAAGATCAGGATTTCTGTCTGAATCCAGCCATAATGCAACCACAGGTTGCATCTTGGGAATCCACAGTCATAATGAATAATGCTGTGGGAATTCTTGTCAAAACCGTTGCTTACCTTTTTAACCCAAAATTCTTAATGTTGCAATATGGTCGGTATTCTAATAAATAAGTATTCCAGAAATTTAATTCAATGTATCTATGCAGACAGGAAATTGTCCAATATTCAGAGGAGAGGGACAGTGTCCAGAAATATTATACTTAGAAGCCTACAAGCCTTCCTTCAACAGCCATGCCCTTCCACTTCTGCCCATGGATTGGACATTCACTGTGCCATCCAGAAGTTAGGGGAGGGCTGTAATCTTTCCCTTTATAGCTAAGTTTCCACTCTATTCCTCCCACCATTCTCATCCTTCCCCTTGCCTCTTCTCCAAAGGTCCAGTCCAGTGAATGTCCATGGCCAGAGACATTGGAGACATTGTGAGAAAGGGAAAAGGAATGCACACCCAAGTTTACTTTTCTGCCCACCTCAAGCTTGACCTGAGAGATGCAGCTGACACTGTTCCCTACTAAAGAGAAGCAACCTCCCAATGGGCACAGGTTTCTGTCACACTCTCTGACAAGATACTCCTAATTGCTTAGTGTGAGTGAGAATGGGGATTCCCCAGAGCAGTATCCCAATTAGGACTTCTGAGTTAATGTTGGAAAGACTAAAGACTTTGGGAGACTATTTGAAAAACATAATTAGTATTGAAATGTAAAAAGGACATGAGATTTGGGAGAAGTCAGGAGTTGAATAATATGGTTTGGCTCTATATCCCCACCTAAATCTCATCTCAGATCGAAACCCCCATTTGTCAAGGAAGGGAGTTGATGGGAGGTGATTGCATCATGGGAGCAGTTTCCCCATGCTGTTCTTGTAATAGAATTCTCATGAGATCTGGTTGTTTGATAAGTGTGTGGCTCTTTCCTTTTGCTCTTCTCTGTCTCTTGCCACTTTGTGAAGAGGTGCCTGCTCCCCCATCACTTTCATGGTTTTAAGTTTCCTGAGGCCTTCCTGGCCATGTAGAACTATGAGTCAGTTAAACCTCCTTCCTTTATAAATTACCCAGCCTCAGAGAGTATGTTTATTGCAGTGTGAAAACAGGCTAATACAATAACTTACCTACAATATATAGAAGAAATTGAACAAAGGGCACATTTGTATTTTAAGAGTAGTATGTGGTGGTTCCCAGGGGCTGTGAGCATGGAGAAATAAGTGGTCTCCCTGAAACAAGGTAGAATTAGGGTGGGTCATCTTATGACACACCACTTTTTCTCACTACAATCCTAGTTATTAAGTAATGTGACAACCTCAGATTGACTGGCACCTTCAGCATCTCATTGAGGGTATTTTCTATAAGCCTCACTTCCAGCATCTGAAAACATACATTGTTTGGGCATGGAGAAGGGCAGCAACATATTTGCCTCTTGCTAGAGCCAGGGCTCACTTAGCATAGAGCATGGCCATTCATCTCTGGGCTTTAACTCCAGTGAGAACCTCAGAGCTTATGCCAAATATGTAAGCATACTACTCAGGGAAAAAAAAAAAAAAAAAAAAGGTGAAACCTCAGCTTTGTGTCTAAATCTGCTTTGGACTTAGACTATGAAGTAATCACTTCTAGAGCTACTTTTTCTTTTTAACTTTTTTTTTTTCTTTTTTTGAGACAGAGTATCCCTCTTTCGCTCAGGCTTAAGTGTAGTGGTATGACCTTGACTCACTACAACCTCTGCGTCCCAAATTTAAGTGATTCTCAGGCCTCAGCCTTCTGAGTATCTGGGATTACAGGAATGTGCCACCACACCCAGCTAATTCTTTGTATTTTTAGTAAAGACAGGGTTTTGCCATGTTGGTCAGGCTGGTCTTGAACTCCTGGCCTCAAGTGACCTGTTGCCTTAGCCTCCCGAAGTGCTGGGATTATATATGGTATGAGCCACCGCACCCAGGCTAGGGCTACTTTTGAATTCATCCAGCCTTATAACCACTTCAAGAGGTGTCTAGGGAGATCTCCCTTTATTCCATTTCTTGCATGCATTTCCAGGCTGTTCAACATTTTGCTCATTCATTTATAGTAGCTGATGGGGAATTTCTGAAGCTTCAAGATATATTCTTCTCACCCCATTTTTTTGTTATTTTTAAAAAAACATACTTATTCAAGTGTTATTTATTAAAAAATACTGTACTGAAATCTTCCATATGCTTTATAGGTCTTTGCACATACTCTTTCAGAGCCTGTTCTCCATGTCCCTAAGAGACAACTCTATCACAGTGTTCTCATGAAGGATGCGAGGAATCTGTGGTAGCTATCATGCTGCCTTGTTTGAGGGTCACCTGTAAGACAGGGTGCTGAGAGAACAGTACTACACATGCACACAAACACACACAGGGTAATTTAAGGATAATACAGCCTTTTAATATGTAATCCCACTTCTAAATTCAAAGCATATGGTTACGTTCTGATTTTTAAAAAATAGCCAATTTGTATGCTTGTTGTGAGCAACACTGGTTTGACTTGACTTTTCCCAGCTGAAAACTTCTCAGTCGCTGCCATCAATGGAAAACAGATTAAGAGACAAATTTCAAATGAACGCCTGACACCCTTTCTTGAAAGGAGGAAAACAGAAAGGGAATGCTCTGCGGGGGCTGCTTTCTGCATGGCTTGCTGTCAGCACCACAGTCCTTATCCTTCTGCATTTATTTAACTAGCACTGGAAATGTACAGGGTTGTGAAAATGTGATCAAGCCCACCTCATGAAAATATCAGGGTCACGTCATTTACTGGAACACATTTACATTTTTTTGCACATAAATTACCTGCATGCCTTTAGATTAAATGAACCTTCCAAAAAATATTCCACATCATTATTGAATTGCAATTTCATACACTTAGCCTGAAATTTCCATTCTGTCAGAATCACTCACATTACCCACAGATTCAAAAGACTAAAATCATTTTACTGTAACTATATTTTTCTCAATACTAGGCCAAGGATAAATGTGGTTACATTGATTTCTCACAAATGAACCTTAAACCACTGATTTGATCGAAATGAGAAAACCACTGTTTGAAATGATTTTCAATCTGAGGTATGTTTAATTGGCTTTAAAGAAACTTTGCCAGCTTATTTGGGGGAAAAAAAAAAAAAAACCATCTTGATCTCACTCTTGTTTCCAGTCCTCTAGAAGAAGCTTGACCAGGAAAGAACTTTCTTCACTGTTTTCATCTTTTTCACTCTCCTGAAAGGTACCGACCTCCTGTTGGGCTCCCTTCTGAGGTGCCCTATCAGTTTTGACCCAGGGTTGGTCATGTCTAGGCCATGATTAGAATGAGCCAGGTGGAGTGGCTCACTCCTGTAATCCCAGTACTTTGGGAGGCAGAGGTGGGAAACCCCTTGAGTCCAGGGGTTTAAGAGCAACCTGAGCAACATGGCAAAATCCTGTCTCTACAAAAAAAAAAGAAACAAAAATTAGCTAAGTGTGGTAGGGTGTACTCATGGTCCCAGTCACTCAGGAGACTGAGGCAGAAGGACTGCTTGGACCTGGACAGTCAAACCTGCAGTGAGCCATGATTGTGCCACTGCACTCCAGACTGGGCGACAGAGTGAGACCCTGTCTCAAAAAAAAAAAAAAAAAAAAAAAGCAAAACAAGACAAGACAAGAAGAGAATGAAGTATGGTCCCAACCTGAACTCCATATTGGTGGTAATACTGCCTTTTCAGGTTCTGAGTATGTTATTAACAGCGTATCTCTTCTTCCAACAGCCTTCAGGTTAGGGCATAATGATCAGATATTCATCACTTGGATATAGCCAATATTAGTCCACAAAAAGATGACTCCCTTAACCCACTCACAATTATCTTCTACTCTAGGTCCTTTCTGTTGGGCTCTGAGATCCGTGCTCCTCAAGAGCACTGGGTCCCCCAAGGGACCTACCTCCATGTCTTCATCAAAGGCTCTCCTGTCACCTGGCTTCTGTTGGTTCGGCCATAGGAGGCACTGTCAGGAGATCAGGGTGAGAAAGAAGAGTAAGTTCAGATTATGTTTGCAAGATTCTGTCACTGTGGGTCATCCCTAGGGTGGCTTGAGTTTTCTTCTTTTCTTTCTTGTTTGTTAGTTAACTGTAGTCTGCAGCTACGGCCAGGCAAACCACAGTAAAAACTACTATATCTTCTTTAGTTAACTTTTCTCCTATACCGTTTGCCCCTTAGGCCTAAGGTTGGTGAGATCATGTCAGGATGTTTCATAACATTTTGCTTTTCCTTAATCCTACTAATTAATTTATAAAATTCAATTAAGTTGCTTCTTCGAGTGAACTGTGTCCAACTGTGACAAGCTCTGCTATGTTACCATCCTAAAAAACTGTTCCTTTACTTATGCCTTCTTAGAATTTAGAATAAAGGAGATCCCACTCAATGAAAATGAAACTAATTAGTCACTTACAGCTAGAGAACATGAAAGGAATCTACTCAGGTATAAGAAAAGGGTATGACAACCATCTGGTATTTCATTTAACCTGTCTGAGGGTCACCAGGCTAAGGGCTACATTTCATTTAATGCTACTTCCTAATTTTCTTTTAGCTCTAGGCATTGAGAATAAAGTGTATTTGTCTGTCTGCATTAGCATTCCTTCTAAGAAGATTAGAAGATCAATTATTAATTTAAGGAGGGTGCACATCGTTGAATTTGAAGTTACAAATTTGAGTGAGTAAAACCGTTCTGAGTGACAAACTGATACATGTAAGGAATATTAAACACCTCAAGTTCTGCTTTGAAAGATGATCAGGCAATGACAGAGGTCAGAGGCAGATTGTTTCAATGTGCTCTACAGATGAGAGCAAAGTGAAGGCAGGGGACCAAAAATTAATATCGATGTTTTAGAATCACAAAATACGAGTTTAGGTTCCACTCTTAATGGTTATGCAACTTTGAGCAACTAGTTTTAGAGACACATTAGAAGGTTGATTTCTATGATACAAGGCTGCTGGTTTATATTCTGCTAGGGATTTGCTTCCTTTCCTTTGATGACTTGTTTCTTAATCATTGGGTTCCTTACTCTTCATCATAGTTACAAAAACACATTTTGATCTCTGTAATTCAAAATATTTACATAGATAATAATTTTTTAATTATTTTTAGAATAGATTGGCGAAATTTCAAGTCTTTAAATTATTTCTTGAATGGACAGGAATCACCTCCAAATTATAAGCCCCAAACCCATCTAGGCATAATGACAAACATAAATTTATAAATTCAGTATTTATTATTTTAAAGATATCTAGACTCTAATGTTTCAGTACTGATATTTAACGTGATGTATCCTCTTCACCAGATAACATGTCCTCCAATCTTTGGATTTCCGATATTATATTTTCCACACATGAATATATTAAAAGGAACTAAATCCTCCTTGCTACTCATTTCCCTTACTGTTTTTTAAACTTCTCCTTGATTTCTTCTACATTTCCTCATTGTACTCTGACCAAAGTCTGAGACGCTCTGCAATTATTTGCAATGGCCTGGCCCAAGTCATTGGTTTCCTTCATTAATGAAAGTTCATTCCAACTGTGGACCCTCAGTGGGGACTCTGGCAGCCTGTTTCTGCTTACTGGCTCTTTTCTTGATATTACTGACATGCTCCAGGAAGGATTTCGGGAAAGGCATTTTCTATTTGATACTAGTTCCATTCCCACTGAATTGAGATTTGTAGATCACATAGTAGAAAACTGTTGCTGGCTTGCTGAGCTAACACTGAAAGCATTTATTTTATTTATTTTTAATATCGACAAACATACAAGGTAGAGCTCATAAGTCATTATTTTAAAATTAGTATATTCCTTTAAAAACAAATATATATATGTGTGTTAGTGACCAGTTCAAATATCTCATAACATTTATCACTCAAGTAGCGTTTACAACTTACTCCGTAAGAACAACACAACATGCACAGAGATCCTGTCTCATGCAGGAATAGCAGATCAAGAATCAAGAATGGTCATTCTTTGGTACTGAGCATGCCTCCTGAACACCTCTGCTTGGATTTCCTGACGTTGCCACTAACTTTGTGTAACCAAGACAAATCAACTCTTCACAGCACCATTACTCTCCCCAGTTTGCTTTCTTCTCACAGAAATAGAATACCTTCATTGTCATAGAAATCTTCAGAGTCTTCATGATCCAAGAGGTGTTGCCTCTTTCATCTTTCTACCTTTTACTCATATATCTAATCAGTTACTGACTCCTACATTCTAATGATGAAAAGTTCTTCAAAATATCTATCATATGGCTGGGCACGGTGGCTCACACCTGTAATCCCAGCACTTTGGGAGACCAAGGCGGGCAGATTGCCTGAGCTCAGAGTTCGTGACCAGCCTGGGCAACATGGTGAAACCCTGTTTCTACTAAAAAAAAAAAAAATACAAAACAATTAGCCAGGCGTGGCTGTGTGCACCTGTAGTCCCACCTACTCAGAAGGCTGAGGCAAGAGAATTGCTTGAACCCTGGAGACAGATGTTGCAGTGAGCTGAAATTGCGCCACTGCACTCCAGCCTGGGCGACAGACAGAGGCTTTGTCTCAAAAAAAAAAAAAAAAAAAAAAAAAATCTACCGTATTATTGCTGACAAAGGCTGCACTATAAGAAGAATGTTTCATTTTTAAGAGGTGATCAGCTAGAATGCCATTCTGAAAACTGTTAAGAACAGCACTCTAGGACCTTTTAAAAATAAATGCCAGCTGCCATGATAATAATATGCATGTGACATAGTGATAAAATAAAATACCTTAAAATGAATATCAAGGTACTATATCTCCTTACATATTCTGAAGAACTGTATTTCTGACCATGGATTTTCTTAAGCCATTCTGCAACATCACATCACTTATTTCTACTCCTTTGTGAGATCAGCTCACTTTATGGTCCATACTACTTGGGACATATAGGAAAAGGGAACAAGGGGAGAAGGTTTGGTTTTAATGTTCATTGTTTTGTGGTTCTATGTAGCTAAATGGTAACTCTAACCTGTCATTACCCTTACCACCCCTGCCTCTGGAGTACTTGAAAAATGGCAGATAAGTTAAACATGATTCCTTTGTGTCTATGCAAACCAACCCCTTATTACTCTCTTTTATAAAAGGGCTTATTCCAATTGTACCTATACGCCAAGTTTCATCTTAATCAAAAGGAATTCTAGGAGGAAAAATATGCTCAAGCCTTTTATTAAGGAAAAAGTTATTGAAGAACCTCATTGTCTCATACATCTGTAATTAGAATAACCTCCCCACTGTCCCCAGCTCCTGAGTTCAGATTCTCCATACTCAGTTCTTCATAATCATTTTCAACACGTAATGCCTCTGCCCTAGCCTCTGATGTTCAAGACTTCAGAAGTGGCTGGTGGGTGGTTAAGGCCCTGCATTGCTGGGACTCACTCTACTTGTTCAACCCTATTTCCATCACTTCCTGCCATCTGCTTGTCAGTCAATCCGCCAATGTCCTTCTCCCCTAAAACATAAACATATCTCTGCTTTTAAATTTTGCTTCTATTTGATTATTCTCTCTCCCTACACACTCTCCACTTCTTCCTTCTCTTATTTAAATTCTTCTAGTCCTCAAAGATCACTCCTTCACAGTCCAGTGAAGAACTGAGATAGTCTTGTATACCTCATGCCTAGGCGGACCAACTTCCCGTGACCAGCCAATTTCCTTCACTTCTTCCCATACTTGCCTGCACTCCTTCTGCCTACTGCTTTTATGTTTTCTAATACTTCTCTGTACTCCTCGGTTTCTTATTGACAGCACCATGTGAGTTAGCGCCTAACTTAGCACCCTTATATTGTTCCAGAATTAATATATGTGTGCTAGTCTTCTCAAATAGACTGTAATCAGGGATTGTGAGGAAAATTAATTTTTAATGTATATCTACATGTGAAATTAAATTTATTTTAACACATGTTGTGCATAAAATGAACTCTGGTCTTTTTAAAAAGATGCTAAGTGATTAAATTATTCACCTAGTATCAAACCTGAAGATCTGCAAGCTTGGCATCATGGCCCAGAAATGTCCATAAAACTCAGAATTTTGGAGAAGGGTAGTCACACGCAAGAGCAAGAAGCTGAGAGGCGGGAGACTGGACCATGAAGAGAAACCATAACTTTAGAGTAACAGTTTTGATCCAGAAGGAGGATTTTCTAGGTTCTTCCAGGAAGAGGCAACAGATTATTTGAAATTAAAAAAAAAATAAGCAAAACAGTGAAATAGTAGATACTAGAACTCAAAGCAGTATTTGTAATTTTCGTGGGGACTTCAATCATTTAGAAAAGAAGATTGAAAAAATTATAAGATGATTGAATAGCCAGCGGCAAAGAGGGAATTAGGTCAAAGGTGCACTACATTTCTTACAAAGAAACAATATATGGCAGGCCCAGCTTGTGGGGTGTGTGTGTGTGTGTGTGTGTGTGTGTGTGCAGATGTGTGTGTGTGTGTGTATGTGTGTGCGCGTGCGGGTGTGTGTGTGCGCGCGTGCGGGTGTGTGTGTGCGTGTGTGTGTGTGTGTTTCGGGTGAGGGCCAAGGATTTGAAAGCCCAGCAGTGGGAAATGAAAAGAATTAAAGGTAGAGAGGCAGACAAGTACTAAGAAGTGTAATGACAGGTGAGAGGCAGCAGACAGGCTGAGTGGCAGCTTGGATAAGGTTTGGTGGCACACTCTAGGTACCTATTTATGTAAGTGAACATAAGAGGCAAAACATAGTCTCTTGAGAGACTGGAAGGAGAATGTGGGAATCTCATTCCACAGAAATTCCGGTATAAAAATGAAAGCAGGTGTCTGCTTACTCTTTTCTGGAACACAAGGTCAGATTCAGTGCTGTAATTGGAGGACTGATTACCAACCACCTGTAAATGCCCAGACCAGGAGAAAGTGTAAACCTTCTTAGCCTCCATAATCATGTGAGCCAATACTAGATTATGAAATGGCTCAGTGACCCTGAGCAACCCAGGGGTTAGGGGTATCAATCCCTTGCACAGTTGAAAATCTGCCTATAACTTCTGACTCCCCCAAAACTTAACTCCTAATAGCCTACTGTTGACCTGAAGCCTTTCTAATAGCGTAAATAGTCCATTAACACATAAATAGACTAGTATCTCCATACATTTTATGCATTCATGAATGCCTAACTTTTTCTTAATTTTTAAAATATTTCCAGGCTACATAGTTTATCTGTGAGTTTTTTCAATCTTTCACAAATCTCAAAAAATTCCAATATATTTATTTTTTAAAATCTACAGACCCATAAGGTTCAAACACATGTTACTCAGGAGCTAGCTACATACATCTAGATTGGTTCTGTTTCTCTGGAAACCCTGCCTAATGCACCTTCTGTGCTGTACTTTTCTTTTTAAAAGATACTACCACTTACCCTGTAAGCTGCGGTCAGGGAAAGGGCGGGATTCAGAAGAAACATGATCTAACAGGCTTGGATTCAGCCCTCAATATTCTGGCAAAGTTACAGAGGCCATTTTTGATGCTATTTCTGAAACCAGCTCCTCTCTACAACCAGCCTGAGCACATGGCAGGTGCTCCATAAACAATTAATGGGCTTTAGACCATGCCACCCGAATGTTAAAGAAGTTCTCATTTGCAAACTTTGCTTGCCGAAGCCGTTCGCTGAATAAAAGATTTTTGCCTTGGTTGCAAGAATTTAAATGTCACCATTTTCTCTCAGGAGGTACACATTTTACTTTAAATCAGCATGTATTATGCATTTCACTTTAATTCTGTGGTGCTGACCCTGGAATTGCATTTCCCCACACTGCTGCTGACTTCCAAGTGCCTTCTAGGATTAAGGGCCAGTCTGAAGCTTCAAATAACATAACACCTCGCATCTCTCTACTTCCCATTGATTACATGAGGTCACTTCATAAGCCTGCCACAAACCCAGCACCCCACTGGCAGAAGAGATACATCTGCTAGGATAGCTCTGAGCCGATAATATGTTTCATCCCTGAAAATATGTGCTTAAATGTTTAATAAAAGCATAAACTTGAAGAACTTCTGGCAGCTGTAGAGAGAGAGAAGCGAATAGAAGGCAAAAAACAATCTTCATTTGAGGAGATTAAGAGAGTTAAAGAAATGTGTATGATATTATACAGCTCTATGGTAAACAAACACTCCAGGCAAAAACGAAGAAAAAAAGATACACAGAATGCTCGCCTATGCAAAGAAGAAAACATAGTACAGAATATTCTAGAAGTTCAAGTTTGAAGCAAAATCCAAGTTATGCCAGCACAAGCCACTGTATAGATAGCCTTCCGTATAAATCAGCCCTGCCCCCCCGGGAAGACAGATGGCTCCCTCTACAACACTTACGTAACCACAACCTGAGCTGAGCACGACCTGCCACAAGCAAAGAAACAAGGCTGCCTCAGAGAAAAGATAAATTATGCTCTTTTTTAAACCCACTGGAACTGCTGCTCCCCTTGGCAACCCAGCGTACAGCAGGGGGCATCGGCATCTTCCAACGCACAGACAACCAGCTGTACAACCTTGGCAGAGCAGCCGGTAACCGCAGCCAGGCGGCTGTGTGTCATTAGCTCAAGCCTCCAAACCCCAGGGTGGCTCCCCCGTCCCCTAGGCTGTTCGCAGGCAGGGCAGGAGTTGCCTTCTGAAGGCTCAGGGATCTGCATTCCTGCGCTGCCTTGGGGCGGGAGCATTAGTCAGCCTTCCTGAGCACAGACAGTACCAGACTTGCCCATCTGTGGCTTATAAATAAATGATCCAGGAATGACATAGAGGGTCGCTCCTGCCAGGCTAAAGGCAGCACTCACATTCTGTTTCCAGGAAAGTCCGAATGAAATAACACAGCATTGAGAGGATCTGTGGATGCTCAAAGCCAGGCAAAGATCTGTGGAAATCAAGAGCAGTTTTGAGGATTAACCTCAATCGCCACTTGGAGCAAGCATCTCATGAATAAGTCATTCACTTTTGTGGGATTCATTGTGATCAGCTTGTCTTCTGCATACTTGAGACCTTGTTGAGTAAGAAAATCTGTGTTATGACCGGAGTTAAAGGGGATATATTTTAAAGCGCAGTATTTTAGGAAATAGGACAGGGGTGAGGCAAAATAATGTCCTAAGATATGGAAACCAAAAATAAAATTCTAAGGCCTCCAACCAACTGAACGGACCCCTCGTGGCCAAGGGGATCCCAAAGAGACCTGAAAACCGAGTGCAGGCCAAGAGAGGAAAGGTGGTTGGACACCCTGCGTTGTTATGCCCTCCTCCCTTTGGGGTTTAGGCACAACTGACCAGCATTAATATAAAATAAAGATCCTAAGAGTGACGAAAGAGACACTTTGTAACAATAAGATACAAAATTCCAACCTGACTCTGATATAGCATCACATGATAGATAGCAGTCCTTGAGGGAAACCAAAATGTTTTACTCCAAAATGTGTTTTTCGATGTAGTTTGAAATAGTTTTTCTTTCCCTTACTAGGTCTTTTCTGGAGAGTCTCATACCTTTTAAGGTCAGATAAAAGACGTTTAAGACATTTACCGCCTATTCTCTCTGAAGGCTGCTATCTGGAGGTTCCATCTGCAGGCAAAAACCTTGGCTTCCATAACCCTTTGATCTTAGCTCAAGCATTTCTTTATGCCAACTTCAACTCTTCAGGCATAGCTTAACTCTTTCAACCAATTGCCAGTCAGAAAATCTTTGACTCCATCTATGGAAGCCTCCCCGCAACACCCCTAATCCGCTTTGGGCTGAACCAATCGTTTTATATCTTTGCTTGTCACTTCTGTGTCCCTAAAATGTATAAAACCAAGCTGCACCCTGACCACCTTAGGCACATGTTCTCAGGACCTCCTGAGGCTGCATCATGGGCCATGGTTCTTGACCTTGTAAAATAAACCTCTAAATTAATTAAGTTCTGGCTCAGATACATTTCAATTTATAGGTAAGTAACTGACTATCAAATATTCCTTTTTCCAAAATACTTCCAAGGGCCAACCTACACAAATGAGAGCAGACAGACCCTTTGACTTCATTTCTGCATTCTGAACCTCCTACTCCACAGGTTCAGATTTTAGCCTTACTCTGTGAGTCTTATGATTTGGTGACGTTCTCAGTGACAATCGCTTTTATAGTTTGGAAGGGAACCTCCTCACCACATATAAGAATGTTTCTCCAAGAAACACTTTCCAAGGTCTCCACAAGTGACTTAATAAAATAAACTTTTAGAAAGCAATGTTTGTAAATTGGTGGTAGCTCATAGCTAGTCTATTAGACCAGCTGATTGTATTGTCCATAATGAATTAAAGCACAAACAATCAAACTAAAATTTCCTCCAAATTGCATACTCTACATTATCTATCACTCATTTATTTGCTAGTTTATTGGGTTCTTGCAGGACCTTATGGATTTAGGTGTACATAAGACTTGTACCCAGCTTTTAAGGATTTTGTACTCTGAAAAAGCAATTGCCATACAACTTAGGAAGGGCTGGGATTAAAGGAAGAACAAGATGCTTCCTTGAGAAGGAGGATTCTGGGAAAGCATAGCAAGAAACCTTGAAAAGGAAGTGGCTCCAGACTTATATCTTGAAGGATGACAGCATTAGATCCTATAGTCGGAATGTTTGTGTCCTTTCAAAATCCCTATGTTAAAATTCTACCCCATCACGATGATGATATTAAAAGGTAAGTCCTTTAGAAAATGATTAAGACATGAAAAGAGAGCTCTTACAAATGTGAGGCTGAGGGAGTTTATTTGCCTCCTTCATGAGGACACAGAGAGCAGCTGTAACCCAAACGAGGATGCTCACCAGAACCCAACCATTCTGGCACCCTGATCTTGGGCTTCCCTGCTTCTAGAGCTATGAGACATACATTTATGGTGTTAATAAGCCACCTAGTTAATGGTATTGTTTTACAGCAGCCACAGTTGACTAAAGATGCTAAACTTCTTCTGAGGAACATCCTTGTACAATACTCTTTTATAGGGTGGGGCTTGAGTCTACTATTAATATTTACCATTTTAAAAAGCTACTAGGCTGCTATGATCTGAAAAAACCCTGGACAACACTATCTAGCTATCTCCCCTACAAGTCTCTTCCCATGTCACCATGTTCAGTGGACTATTTGATTTACTTTTTGAACTTGATTGGGATTTATCTTATTGGAGATACCTAAGTAGAAAGAGTCCTATCAGATTTCTGGTTGCTCTGAAAACAGTGGGTCCATGGCTTAGAGACATCTAGTAGTAACAAAAACTTAACATGTTTTGTGACAAATTTCCCTTCTCTGTAATATCTATGTGTCTTCAGGGTCAATTGAGGTGCTAGACCCCACAAAGAATAGTCAGCAATGGAATTTAGCATCTGTTGAATATTTAAATGTAATCATTAATTTAGGGAATATTTCAAATATCATATAGGTAACAGCATTTTGTCAGCAGGTACACTTGTGGTTCATCAATATAAGTAATTCCAGTTAGTGCTTCTCAACTGGCAGGCAAATGTGCAATACTGTGCCATTAAGGGTCATAGGAGTGCTTTCCTTCACTCTTATGGCAGCCATGTGGGACCCTGATTCATAGTTCACTGGGCCAGTGGCAGTGGCATCTGTATCCATTTATCCAAACACCATAAAACATTATCATTTTCTAAGTTTGCATGATTTGAAAAGTTTGAGAAGTCTTAATTTATACTATAAGCTCATTAATGGGCCTAACCAGTCTATCTTTGACCTTGTATTGTGCTAGACACAAGGCAGGATGCAGGCCAACCCCTATACCTCAAAATAGCTCCCAGAAACACTGACTTATGGTCACTCATTCCAACTGTATGCAAAGAGTGCTTCAAACTGTGTTTGATGATGATGGCAGTGAATTCTAGCCTTCACTCTGAGACTCACATACTCATCTGGACAGAAGAGAAGTTAAATCAGCTGCAGTCTGCTCTTTTCTGTTCCATGTATTTCAAAACCACCACAAATGGCTCCATCTCTAAAAGAAGCAATTGAAAAAGAAATCTTGTTATAAGTAGACAACTTTAGCTTGTTTTGACTCATGAATAATGAATAAAAGATTTTGAAAAATATATATCATACAAAGGGGTAGTGTTGATATAAACTTGAGGCCAATGTAGTGTCAAAACTCCTACTTAATAACCCAGTGGGACACTCTGTTGTCAAAATCTTCCCAGAAATGATAGTAAATGGGGAACAATTGAAGAAAGGCAGTGGAACTGTTCAGTGTAGACATGTGTTAGTGGTGACAATGGCTCTGTGGCAGCTTCTAGGGCCCTTTTCATAACAACAAATAGAAGGTTCACTGAACAGTCCTACCCAAAAGACCACACTGCCAGCATGTCACCACTGTCACCTCCCTCTCTCACAGTGCAACTCTGGACAATTGGCATTCATTTTCTACAGAAGCCAAAGACATGAGGAACAACAGGACAGAGGGCACATGGAAGCCACTTTATC
Source organism: Saimiri boliviensis (assembly GCF_048565385.1). Lineage (NCBI taxonomy): Eukaryota > Metazoa > Chordata > Mammalia > Primates > Cebidae > Saimiri > Saimiri boliviensis. The sequence continues at coordinate 27,285,710 of NC_133452.1, read as the reverse complement.
TTAGCCATTTTATGCCAATCTTCCCCTGCATGTGCTCTCCATTTCAGACTGAGGAGCTGCACTCAGTCTGCCCAACAGAATCAGCAGTTCTCTTCTTCAGCTTGTTTGACAGGACCTGTTACGCCTTTGAAATGGCAGACCACAGACCCAGGATGCAGAAGCCATCACAACGGACCTACAACCAGGAAGCCTGGCTCAGCAGCCTGACAGCCCATTGCCTGGAGACACGTGGTGTTAACAACTGAATGAGCCCATGTTTTCAAAAAGATAAGATTTGTACATTATGAAGTCCCAGACTGTTAGAAAGGATATTTTCTCAAGTCTTTAAAGGTAACAACATACAGGAATTTTTCTGAGGTTGAAGCCTAGATGATCCATGTTGTGAGATAACAGTTGACACTTAAAAGCAATTTCTCAAGAAGTGCTCATGATTGTTTGTTCTGAGTAGCACTGGAGCACATGTTGAAACAGAGTAGAAAGAAAACTTCTATGTTGGATGACCGCAAGAGTGATAGAAGACTCATGAGACAAATCAAAATTTTAAAAATAATGCTTTGCTTTACATTGATCCTGTTGATAATGCATATAGAATGTGTATATATTATATATATACACATACTCAATCTATATGTATATCATATATATGATATATGTGCATACACATATACTTGACATATATACATATAAGATATATATATATATATATATATATATATGTTGTGATGGTTAATTTTATGTATCACCTTGACTGGGCTAAGGAATGCCCATATAATAGGTAAAATATTATTTCTAGGAATTCAGAAATAAATCCACATATTTATAGCCAACTGATTTTTGACAAAAGTGCCAAGAACAGGCATTGGGAAAAGGACAATCTCTTCAATAAATGGTACTGGGAAAACTAGATACCCATATATAGGTGAATGAAACTAACCTCCTATCTGTCACCATAAACAAAAATCAACTTAAAATGGACTAAAGACTTAAATGTAAGGCCTGAAACTATGAAATTACCTAAAGAAAACACCAGGGAAATGATTCAGGACATTGTTCTGGGCAAAGATTATTTGGAGAAGACCTCAACAGAACAGGCAACAAAAGCAAATATAGACAAATGGGATGATACAAAACTAAAAACCTTTTGCACAACAAAAGAAACAATCAGCACAGTGAAGAGATGAATGGGAGAACATATTTGCAAACTCTTCATCTGATAAGAGATTAACATCCAGAATATGCATGGAACTCAAGCAACTCACCAGCAAAAAATAATAATAATAATCTCATCAAAAAGTGGACAAAGGACATAGGTGGACATTTCTCAAAAGAACACATATGCATGGCCAGCAGATATATGAAAAAAATGCTCAGTACCATTCATCATCAGGGAAATGCAAATCACAACTGTAAGGCAGGTTGCCTCGCTGGGAGCTCGGACACACCCACTTCTGCACTCGGCACCTAGCCCACCTTGGAAAACCCCTCTGCACTCAACGCTAACCTCTGCACTCGGCACCTAGCCCGCCGCTGGAAAGTCCCACCTACCTACCAGTAGCAGCCTGCCCCGATCATACCCTGTTTCTCCACAACCAATCAAATGCCTTCACTCCCTATAAAACCCCCCCACGCCCAGAAGAGTCAGGCATGAGTTCCCTGGCCTCTTTCCCTGGGACCACAGAACCTCGCCTGGGAGCTGAATAAATTGACATTTAATCTTTTTGTGCTGGCCTCAGTTTCCTCATTTTAAACTCAGCGATACCCCTTACAACAACCACAGCAAGATGTCACCTCACCTCATTTAGAAAGACGATTATCAAAAAAGACAAAGGTAAGTGTTGGTAAGAATGCAGAGAAAAGGGAATGCTGGTAAACGGTTAGTGGGAGTGTAAATTGGTGTAATTATTATGGCAAATAGGAAGTGGCTCCTCAAAAACTACTAGAACTGCTGCATGATCCAGCAATTCCACTATATATATACAAAGTAAAGGAAATTAGTATGTCAAAGAAATATTTACACTCCCACATTTATTGAAATGTGTTAGCAATAGCCAAGATACGGAATCAGCCTAAGTGTTCATCAACAGATGAATGGAAAAAGAAAATGTGGTAAATACAAATACTATGTAGCCATGAAAAAGAACAAAATTCTGTCATTTATGGCATCACGGATGAACCTGGAAGACACTATGTTAAGTGAAATAAGCCAGGCACAGAAAGACAAATACTGCATGTTCTCACTCAGGTAGAATCTTAAAAAGGATCTCATAGAAGTAGAGAGTCAAAAAGTGGTTACTAGAGACTGGGAAGGATGTTGAAGTAGGAAGAGGATAGCCAGAAGTTGCTTAATGGATACAAAATTACAGCTAGATAAGAAGAATAGGTTCTAGAGTTTTATAGTACTGTAGGGTGACTATAACTAAAATAAATTTATTGTATATTTTCAAATAGCAAGAAGAGTAGATTTTGAGTGTTCCCAACACAATTAAATGATAAATGTTTGAGGTGATGGACTTGCTAATTACTCTGATTTGATCATTATATGTTGTATACATTTACTGAAATAGCACACTGTACCCCATAAATACATACAACTATTATGTGTCAATTAAAAATAGTAATAAAAGCAAAAAAAAAAATCACTGGGTGTGTCCATGAAGGTGTTTCTAGAAGAGATTAGCATCTGAATCAGCAAAATGAGTGAAGATTTCCCTCACCAATGCAGTTGGCCATCATCTAATGTTTGATGGTCTGAGCAGAACAAAAAGGCAGAGGACGGCAAATACACTCCCTCTGTCTGAGCTGGGGCAGAAATCTCCTCCTGCCCTTGGACATTGGCTCCCCCAGTTCTTAGGCACTCAGACTGGAAGTTGCACCAGCTGCATCCCCGATTTTCAGGCCTCTGGACTCAGGCTAAAATTACATCACTGGCTTTCCTGGTTCTCTAGCTTTGCAGATGGCAGGTTATGGGATTTCTTGGCCTCCATAATTGTGTAAGCCAATTTCTTATAATGCATCTGTCTCTCTCTTTCTCCTATTGGTCTATTTCTCTTAAGAACCCTAATTAATACATTTATACATATGTATATCTTACACACACAGATATATGTATATGGTCATTTCATCTACAAGAGGAATGGAGTCATAGGAATAAGCTCCTTCACTTCTGTACATAAATATGTACACATGTGTATGTATGTATTATAGTATACTTATTCATATGTGGTTCATTCATCTCTAACACATGAGAAGAGGCTTCTCTGGAAAGATTGCAAACTTAAAATAATGTAAAAAAAAGAAAAATTTTTATTAATTACATCAACATCTCAAAGAAATGCTAAAATAGAAATTTACTCAAACCAGAGAAAAATTATATTAGTGAATTATAAATGTGAGTTGTTATTTGATTTCTTGAAGAGAAGAATTGATTTTAAATTAATTTGCATGGGCTACTAGACATTAGGTACAAGGCTTGCTCAGATCTTTTTTACATGTGAGGTTCTTGAGAACAAGCAGAGAATTATGTTACATCAACTGGATGCTAAACATAGAAAACTCACCAGCTCTGAACTCTTCTCACCAAATTTGCACTAACTATAGGGAGGCAACATCATGTGATAGAGAACAGAGGCTAAACTGCAGAATCTGAAAGACAGATTTAAATTATGGCTTCGTTATTTACTAACTGGATACATTATTTATTTTGAAGCTCAACTACTCTGTATATGTCACATACAATTATCTCACAGTTTTTGTAAACAAGAGATAGCATTTGACATTCCTAACATATATTTTAAATACTCAGCAAATATATATTCTTCTCTTGAAGTCTTTCACCCCTCCATGATGGTGATACATTGAACTTCATCCAAGTATCCAGAATAGTATTAAGTAGTATACTAGATGCTTTCATAATTATAGTGACTCTACTTAATACTTCCATTAGTCTTGCATGACGAATCCCATTTTATAGATGAGTGAGACCAGACTTTGAAGGGCCATATTCAAGAGCTAGATCATTGTAACCACAAAGCTCTTCTCCCATGCAACTAACTGCCCTCACTCTCTGTGGAGGAGCATTTGTTCTATCAGCAGGGATGTCTTCCCTCTCAGGCAGTAGTATCTCAACGTGTCCTGTAAAGAGTCCTCCCAATTCATGTAGGCATCCTTACAACACATATTTATTGAATTTATTGAGCACTTCCTGTATGCCAGGCACTGTCATAAGTACTGGAAAACTGAATTCCCTTCAGACATTTAAATACACCAGTAGGTTGGAGCCTAAGTCTTTGGTTTTCTCATTTCTACTGCTGTTTCTCCAGAGTATAATGATGACTGTGCTGACAACCATGACCAAATATCACTGCATCCCATGTGTCTCCAATGTCCCTGAGTCTTCATGGATACCATGTAATAACAAAATGGCTTATTTCATATACCCTTTTGAGAACTATAACTTAGACTCTGAAAAAGAGGTTACGCTTTTCTACAGTCATATAAGTGCTGAGTGAAAATTGCTTGGATGATGGGCTTAAAGTGGTGAGTTCAACACGTAAGTTTCTCATTGCTGCAAGTGCATCATCTCTGCATGAAGAACATGAGAAATGAATAGACATCAAACTGAAATAAAACATTGCAAAGTGCCTGATTCTTGACTATCAAGCTGAAACATCCAATAGTGTAGAAGAGAATTTCAGGAAGCCACCACCAGAGGTGCTCCTCATAACACAGAAAGTCAACAAAAGTACAGCTCTTGGTATCTTCCTTTGGTATAAGAGCTATCAGTCAGGAGCACTTCTGACACTCTTGAAATTCCAGGCTGCTCTCAGAGTTATGGGAGAGGGAGGTTCTTAGGTTATAGTTTTATAGTGAGCCAAAGCTACCTTGGGAAGCAGCTTCCAGTGTGAAGACTTTTTGGCCAAGTAAAACATCCCAAACATTCTTTTCTACCTTCATAGGAATTGCAGCAGTACTCCAAAGTTCCAGGATTTCTTATGGCTCGCTCAAACCACACTACCTCAAATAAGCATTCTTCTCTCTTGCTGGTGGAAATGAGTTTTCTTGGTGGCTATTAAATCCTGATCAACACTTTGGGCACTGTGGAATAAACTTCTGTCCAGTAGCCCAACATGCCCACTGACCCAGAAGTGTATAGTGGGGAGCAGGAAGACCACGGGCAATGGAGAGAACCCCCATCATTCACTCAAAACATTCAGTGAGCACAGTTTTTTCATCTCGGGCTAGGAAGCATTCTTCATCAGTTATCTCATCATCCGTTTTACTTTATGGATGCTTGCAGTATTGACCCTTTCTTCCAAATTCTATTCCTGAAAGCTCTCCAACATGGTACATAATTTCTTCCATTTGTTGGGTGAGTGTGCATCACATAAACCCACATATGCGACTGTGGGAAATGAACAGGAAAATGATGTCACAAAGGAAAGGAAGAAAGGCTGCTGCAAACCACAAGTCAATACAGAAACATCAGCTAACCATTTACCACCGATCATTAGTTTCTGTCTCCAGGTGGAACAGATAAGATATGGAAAAGACAGAGAGTTGTCTTCCTGTCTGTGAATCAACCTACCTTGGTCAAGATTTCTTTAGGGAGGAAAAAGACTTTAAATGGCCCAGTGCCTCTTTCTGTTTAATTTTCTTTATGCAGTCTCTCTGTGACTCTTTATAAAATCACAAATAATGTTCCCCATTGCTCATACAGATGACAACACAAGAGTTATTCAGAAAGGTTTCTGATATAGGTGAAATGTGCTGTCTTAGTCTGTTCAGGCTGCCATGACAAAATACCATAGACTGGGTGGGTTTTAAACAGAAATTTATTTCTCACAGTACTGGAGGTTGCAAAGTCCAAGATCAAAGCCCCAGCAGATTTGGTGTCTGGTGAAAGCCTGCTTTCTCATTGACAGCTGTCTTCTCCCTCTGTTCTCACAGGGGACGGGGATCACTCTGGGGTCACTCTTTTTTTTTTTTTTTTCCTTTAGACAGAGTCTCACTTTGTCGCTCAGCCTGGAATGTAGTAATGCAATCTCGGCTCATTGCAACCTCCATTTCCCTGCTTCAAGTGGTGCTCCTGTCTCAGCCTCCTGAGTAGCTGGGATTACAGGCACGTGCCACCACACACAGCTATTTTTTGTGTTTTTAGTAGAGACAGGATTTCGCCATGTTGGCCAGGTTGGTCTCGAACTCCTGATCTCAAGTGATCCACCCGCCTCAGCCTCCCAAAGTTCTGGGATTACAGGCATGAACCACGCCTGACCTCTGAGGTCTCTTTTATAAGAACATTAACCTCATTTACAAGGGCTCCACTGCCATGATTAGAGCTATCCTATAATCTAATTGCTTCCCAAAGGCCTTATGTCCTGATACCATCACCTTAGTGGGGGTGAAGATTTTACTATATAAATTTGGGAAGGGGTACAGACATCCAGATTATAGCATGTGCTATGCTGATGCTGCATTTGGTGGATCTCTGGAGTTGATGAAGGAGAATGGATGTGGAGTGGGAGGGACATGGAGTGTGGCTCCTCTACGAACGTGCAGACATACACACTCACACACACTCACACTCCCATCAGCCCCTGGAGGTGTACTCAGGAATCCTTCAGGGCCTTCTGAGCAGTTTCACACTTAGGGCATCAACTAAAAAGGGTCTCTGGGGAAAAAGAGGCAGTCAGTGGGTAACGTCTTCCCATGGACATACATGTCTTTTTCATTATGTCACTGTCACGGCCCTCAAATATATCTTAGATGCTACCATTGCAGGCATTTTAATTTTTAATAATCTGTTGTATTTGGCAGCAGCAAGGATAACATGTTAGCAAAGAAAGCACTGACTGCGTGGACTCTAATCAACTATTTGGATCACAAAGTAATTAGGCAGAAATAAACACCAGAATGGCTGGTTGCGGTGGCTCATGCCTGTAATCCCAGCACTTTGGGAGGCTTAGGTGGGTGGATCAGCTGAGGTCAGAAGTTCGACACCAGCTTGGCCAACATGATGAAACCCCGTATCTACTAAAGATACAAACATTAGCCAAGCATGGTGGCAGGTGCCTGTTATCCCAGCTGCTCCGAAGCCCGAGGCAGGAGAATTGCTTGAATCCTAAAAGCGGAGGTTGCAGTGAGCCGAGATCATGCCACTGCACTCCAGCCTGGGCAACAAGAGCAAAACTCCATCTCAAAAAAAAAAAAAAAAAAAAAAAAAAAGGAAAAAGAAAAAGAAAAAAGAAATAAGTAAACCCCAGAAAACTGGAGAACAATCAAAAGGGCAAACGCTGTAAGGAGAGGTGGAGTGGAGAACCTAAGGAAGCCACAGATGCACCCTTGAGCTGCCTTTGATTTCAGCCTCCGGCGGGGATGCATAACTTTCTTTTCCTGAAGAAGAGCTGGGAGCTGCTGTCTCACCTGCAGGTCGCTCTTGCTATTTGCCAATCCAGGTATTTCTTTGGGATATTCAGGGGTCTTGCTGATGTTTTACGTCAGTCCTTTCTGTTCTCTTCCCTTTGGTAATAATGCTCCCTGATCTGATCTGATGGAAAAATCTCAGGGAAGATCTGCTCCTGAAGTTCACAGCTTCCTCACCCAGCTCCTTCATTCAAAAATTGGCCAAGGCTTCCAAGGCTTTCTAGGCTTATGGCTATTCCTCAAAAGTGGACAGAACACATGCAAAAATGTGTCTAATGTGATCTCCTTTCCAGGGAGCTCACGGTTTCTTTTCTATCAGGACATTGAGAGAATTGTGGGCTTGATTAGGAATGTGTACAGGGCCAGGCATGGTGGCTCACATCTGTATTCCCAGCACTTTGGGAAGACAAGACAGGCAGATGGCTTGAGCTCAGGAGTTCAAGACCAGCCTGGGCAACATGGTAAAACCCCTTCTTTACAAAAGAATACAAAAAAAAAAAAAAAAAAAAAAAGTCAGGTGTATTGCCACATGCCTGTAGTCCCAGCTATTCAGGAGGCTGAATGGAAAGATTGCTTAAGCCTGGGAAGGCAAGGCAGCAGTGGGCCATGATTGGGCCACTGCACTCTGGCCTCTGTGACAGAGCAAGACTCTCAAGAGAGAGAGATGAGAGAGAGAGAGGAAGGAAGGAAGAGAAGAAGGAAAGAAGGGAAGAAGGAAAGAAGGAAAGGAAGGATGGAAGGAAAAAGAAAAAAGAAAGAAAAAGAAAGAAAGAGGAAGGAAGGAAGGAAAGAAGACAGGCAGGCGGGCACGTGATGAGGGGACTTAGGGCGAGTTCGCCTGTGCAACCTTGGGTGAATTACTCAAATCCTTTAAGCTTGGTTTCCTTATTCACAAAATGGAATCAGAGAGTCTATCTTCTTGGATTTCTGTGTCCTAGTGATTCTGCTTGGTGAAATACTGATCGATACAGTTCCCTCACTGAAGTGTGGGGCAGGTTGTCCATTTCCCATGACCCCTTGATTCCCAGACTCGGAGTGTCCTATTCCTTGAGGCATTGCTGGCCACAGGCGCATACCCTGACTGAGCTGAGTCAGTTGGTGACCCCTCAGTCCCCAGCAGCAGTGATGGGCTGAGGGCTGTGCACATTGCTGGGTTGATCTAGTCAGAGGGACGTCCAGGTCTCTCACTAGGTAATATGAGTAAGAGCGCACATGGGTACATGGCCCTGGGCATTCCCCGCAGCCATCTCACTAGCTCGGGGGTAGTTAGTCAGCACACTGTTGACAAAAAGAGTCAAACTCTGTGAAATATTTGAAGAGCCAAATATGAGTGACCTTGGCCTGTGACACAGCCCTTGGGAGGTCCTGAGAGCATGTGCTCAAGGTGGTCAGGGTGCAGCTTGGTTTTATACATTTTAGGGAGGTATAGACTTAAATCAAATACATTTAAGAAATATATTGGTTTGGTCCAGAAAGGTTAAACAGAGGGTGAGGGGGTTCCAGCTTGTAGGTAGATTTTAAAAAGGCTGTGTGGCGGGGAGCTTCCAACTTATAGGTAGATTTAAAATTTTTCTGGTTGACAATTGGTTGAGTTTATCTAAAGATCTGGGGTTAGTAGAAAGGAATGTCTGGGTTATGATAAAGGATCATGGAGACCAGAGTTCTTATTTACAGAGGAAGCCTTCAGGTAGTAGGCTTCAGAAAAAAATAGGTTGTAAAATGACTCTAATCAGACTCTAATCAACGCAATTCTGTGTTGATATTAACGCCGGAGAGGTTTAATGAGGCATGCCAAGCCCCTACTTCCCAACATGGCCTGAAGTAGTCTTTCCGGTTACGTTTTAAGAGTGCCCTGGCTGAGGAGGAAGTCCATGCAGATGGTTGCGGGGCCTCAGTATTTTATTTTTGGTTTACAGGACAAAGCAGAAGAGAGAAGTAAGGCGGAGCCAACAGCAGAGAAACAGAGCTGCCGCTTTAATGATGCTGTGAGCCTTGGAGCCTGAATTCCCACCAGTCTTTTACTTTAAATGATCTGTTTCTTTTAAGAAAAAAGAAAAAACAAAGGCTCAGCTTCGTGGCTCACACCTGTAATCTCAGCACTTCGGAAGGTTGAAGCAGGCAGATCATTTGAGGTCAGGAATACAGGACCAGCGTGGCAGACATGGCAAAACCCCGTCTCTACTAAAAATACAAAAACTAGCTGCGTGTGGTGACAGGCACCTGTAGTCCCAGCTACACAGGAGTCTGAGGCAGGAGAATCGCTTGAACCTGCGAGGTGGAGGCTGCAGTGAGCCAAGATCATGCCACTGCACTCCAACTTGGGTGACAGAGCAAGTTCCAATTAAAAAAAAAAAAAAGAAGGAAAAGAAAGTTGAATGTTCTGCAATAGGAAGGATTGCCAATGCACTCATTCCCCGTGGGACTCAATCCTCTGGGATTAAACACACACCTCAATACCTGATGATGTGATGGACCTGGGTCCTGTCCAGAGACGTTTGGTGGCCTTTTAGATGGGTTGGGAGGGGCCGTGAGGAAAGGACAAAGATTCTGCCAAAGAGGAAAAGATGTTCTCTCTTTTTTATGAGTCGAGTTAAGTCTACCATCTGGAGGGCATGTTTCCCAGCTTTGTTGGGAAACCTTGTAGGAGATAAAACCTACAAATCTGCAAATTATAACAAAGACCTGAGATAAGGAAAAACACTATTGCCCATTTGCATCCTCCGGGCACCTGCATCTGGTCCTATTTCAGATCACACCTTTGTAGCTTCAAGATCCCTTAGCAAAAGATTCTCATTTTTGCTTTGATTAGCTGGAGTTACATTTCTGTTAATTCCGACCTAAAAAGTTCTGATGAAAGTGTATTATTTTCAAGATGGCCCTGTTTAAATGCAAATATATCCCTTAAGATGACTAACATGAATCCAGGGACTTGACGTGGGAGGCGGCCCAACCGTGCTTCCTGGGGCTGCCTCCAGGTGGCGGCCAAATGGCTGTGGCAGCAGGGCCCACCCCACCCTATGCTAAGCAGCTCTACTTCTATCTCTTCTCTTTTATGCACTGGGCTTCGGCATGAAGTGCTGTTTGAAGAAAAGAGTGCACGGCTAAAAGTGTTTAAGAACTACTGGCTTGTCAGATTTAACAGGAGAGAGCAGGGCAGGAAAGGAATGGGATGCAGGGAAGTCTTGTTTTCCAAGGCCGGGAAGAACTCTGCAAGAGAAGCCTGGAAAAGACCATGCAGTGCTAGACGTGACCACCAGAGGGAAACCTAGAGGCACTGCAGGCCCTGGCCCCAGTTCCCAAAAGGAAAATTTTCCTCTTTCCAGATGTTACGCACCGCTGGCTCAGACTGCCTGCCTCAGTCATGTTTTTCTTCATTTTATTATTAGGTATTCGTCCTCACTCCCTAAGGTGACTGTCCGAATTCAACTGTAGTGAGAACAGATACCAGGGCATTTTCTGCTGTTGCTGCTGCTAGTCGTTGTGCCTCTTGGTCATTTTGCGTAATTGGTCAACTTTCCAGGGATGTGCGATTTGTGTGTTTTGTTTTGTTTTAACGAAAATGACCATTGTGTAGGAAGAGGGGCTATACCTCTGTACCAGTAGGTTGCTCTTTCCAAATTATCCACCAGATTCCACGTGCTCGTCTAAGCCCATCTCCCTCTAAGACCCTTATTAAATAATTAACCACCCCGTGTTTTCTAATAATGGCGAACACAAATTGATCTCTCAGCTGTTCTAACCTAAGATCCAAATACGCTGATGCCAAGGTTTTTGACTTCCTATAAATCCAGGCAATTTTTTTTTCCTGGATGTTCTCCACAGCTTTGGAAACTAGAATTCAGCGGGAATGGTTTCTACATAAGTGAATAAAAGTCTGTGATGTGAACACTAAACTCCCAGTCATCTGGCTCTCCCTGTGTCACAAGGTCTTCTCACAGAAAAAGCATTCTTGATCCAACTATTGACAGCAGTACAAGGCTCGTTTCGTTTCCCTTGGTTCCCCAAATCTCCATTAATCATTTCCTCACTGAGACCATTTGCTGAAATGCTCTGTAGCTTCAAAGTTGAATCTATTCTTGCTGCTTAATAAGCCATCTTATGATCTGGTTTTCTTTTCAAAAGCTCTTTATGTTCCTTCTTCTCAAAATTATTTCCACGTTGCCAAATGATACTATTTTGAATAACAGTAAGAGCATTCTAGAAGTAAACTGTGATCTAAAACTGGCTTCATCAAAATAAAATCAGATTAAACACTGTAAATGGGCCTCATTCAAAGGGACCTGAGCCAAAGAGGAGAGGCAAAAGTCAACTAAACTTCTAGAATGAATCGAAGAGGACCACCTGCTGCAGATTCACTTGGATTGCTGGTTAAAAATGCAAAATTCTGCACCCAATATCTAACTTTCTGAATCTCTAGGAGTCATCTTGATGTCTGCATTCTGAGCACCCTCTTTGGGGCAGTGAATACATACGGAAGTTTGAGAGCCTCTGCCACATAGATAGGCTCTTACCTGCTGAACCTACTTTATTTATATGGCCGTTTTCTCAGCTGGGTGTATCCCCTCACCATGGAGGCCAAAAATTAGATTTTGAACAATTGTTAGCCTAATACTGCTCCATGACCACAGACTGTGTCCTAGCTGCTCAGAAATCCTATTTGAAAGCCACAAGGGGGACCAAACAAGAGGGTATGGATAATACATTAACTCAAATCCATCTCCATTATTGAAAAGACCATGCTGGGAACCTCCCTCCTGATTATAAGGCACTGGCATCATGAGAGAATACCACATCAGTGGGTATGCAGGTCAGCATAGCACTATGTATGTAAGAGAGTCTAGAGAGCACTTCCCTCCGTTCTTGTAGATTCCAACCAAATTATCCCTCCCTGTACATTTCTTCCCACGTCACTATTTTATCCTTAGACACGTGATTTGGATTCATGTGCTCTTGAAGAAGTTTATGAAAAGATATGTTTTTGTGTTTTATTTTTTGGGAGGTTTTTAATTTCTTTGTATAAATCAAATCGAATTGTTGAACTATGCCTTTGCTCATGATCCTATGAAATTTTGAGTTTGTAAAGAAAATAAAATGTATAACCATCAGATAACCTGCATATCACACAAAACTTTGTTGGATATTTATTTGGTACAGCCCAGTGAGAGGACTCTTGGTCAGTGGAACTATAAATGCCTTATACACAGGCAAGGCTATTCCTCTTTCAGTTGAAGGACTCTTTATGAGATCATCTGAATTCTTTTTTAAATTAAGCTCCATGCTCACCAAAGAAACATTCTGATTATGATCTTGCTCCTTACATAACTTAGCAACAGGGAGGAAATGTTGTGAGTTTGCCTCCTGCCTTCTGGAGAAACCTTTTATCTTCATTTCTAGCCAACCACATGATAGTCTTCCTTTGGTTCAAAAAATTCTCCATGGTTTCTTTAATAAAAGTAACACATAACACTAAATAAAACTTCTGGGCTATGGCTTCAGTACTCTTTTCTGAGAGTCTGCTTCTGACTCATCAATGGGTATGAATTAGAGTGGCAGAGGAAAAGAGCTAAAGACTGATCAAACATCTAGCCTCACATTTCCCTGAAATTCACAGAAGATGCATAATGTGAGCTTATGCACCTTACGTGTTCTTCGCAACCTCTCTTTACCCAGAAGTACCAAAATGCAAAGAATTCCTTCTTTCTTACAGGCTGCAGAGCCCCAGAGACCAAATAAACTGTGAGCATTTGAATGACAACTGAAACCTCTTGTGTGCATTTTTATTTATCTAACTCAAGATTTACTAGAGTTCAAGCATCTATTTAAAGTTCAAAAACCTATGATTAATGTTTAAATTGCTGATGAGATATTTTTCAGATCCTGATCATTGCTGAGCAATGGCATGACGTTAAATGCTGGAACAGCAAGAGTTTACTTTCCAAAGGACTGAGCTTACAGAACACGAGAGGGAGGCAGGAAGAGGGAAAGGGTGGAGGAGTCTGAGGCAGCTGAATGATAAGCAAAGAACCCTTTTGTTCTTTCCACACTACGGAATCAAAGCATTTCAGTTCACTTCCCACACCTGAGATGTTTGTCACTAAGCCACTTCCTTCTCTCTGAAGTGGGTTTAAACAGTCATTTTGCTGCTCTGAAATTCACATCCCTCTTTTCCCAAACCACATTGATGCCTTTCTCACTTCATCCTCCCCAGAAACACCTACTCGCAGTCAGGATTTGCAGTTTGCAAGTTTAGAGTCTCATCGAACAATAGATGACAAATTAAGCTAAAAAAAAAAAAAATCTCTTTCCAAGGAAATTGTAAGACCTCCCAAAATGCAAAACCTATTTTTCCAGGTTTCTGATTTTAGCCAGTATGAAGGTCAATGGAAGCAAACTGCATTACAATAAACGTTGTCTGTCCCACTGAGCTTCCTTTTAACTGTGTATTCATAGACGCCTACAATCTGACCTTGTTTCAGTGGGATGCTTACCTGAAGTTCACCTCACTACATTCCAGTTACTGTAGCAAATGACAAGTTGTGACTTGTGCATAGTTTCCCCCTGAGTTTTGAAAAGTAGAAAGTTGTTATTTAACTATGTGGTTTGTTGGGGTTTAAATTTCTGTTGCTATTGCAGCTGTCTTAGCAGTGCTAATCCCAAAGCAAAGAATGATGTGAAAAAGTTTGCTCATTTTGAAAGTGTTAGAGAATTTTTTTTAAAAACTTTAACTCCTCGAATTCTCCAGGAAATGATGTCATCCAGTTCAAACAAACGTCACTTTCCACAGAGCTCCTAGGCAAGGCACATGGTGTTCTAAGTGCTTGGAACGCACCAGGTTGGTGTTGTGAGAGGGAACCAGTCAACTGATAAGTTATAGCAAGGAGGAAAGTTTGAAAAACTTGGGGGGATGGATGAGTTCTTGAGTGATTATCTAATTCATTCCCTTAACTTCAAACAGTTTATTGATGAACTTTTTCTGAGAGATGGCTTTCTATTGTGTTTTCAAATATTTTTAGAGGGGAAGCGCTGCTCTTCAGGTTAGATAAAATGGGTAAGCTGTCAACTTTCAGGTGGGTTCTAAGCAGGACCAAAGACATCTGCTTCCTGTCTGTGGCAAAATCTTAGATTTGGATGTATCAAATTTGGATAGATCACATGCAAGAATATATAAAAACACAAATCTTTAGAGAAACAACATTGAGTTAGACAGTAATGTAAACATACTTCCAAAGATTCAGAGAAAAATCTTGTATTTGAAAAATAACTTTAAATCAGAAAGAAAAAATTTATGATGACTTTTTCTTAATGTCATTAAAGGAAGCAGGACTACATGGCAACTATGAAAAAAGAGCAGAAAATTGCAAGGAGAAAATTCATTAAGATGAAGACAGAGATAAAAAAAAAAGAAACATTCTTAACTTTAAAATGTAAAAAATGTTCCATAACTATACAGAATTAAAATGAATATGTGAATCAGAAGTATTAATGAATAAAACTGGTGATACAAAAAATGAATTGGTCCTGTGGAATAGTGACTTAAATATTTCTCAGAGTGTCAAGTAAAAAATAAAAGAGTTCAAATTGTTGAGAGTGAGATGATTGATGATGAACATGGAGAACCAAGGAAAGAGAATCATAAAATAATAGATGCTCCAGAACAAAGATATGTGACTGATGGGAATAAAACAGAAACCAAGATGTAATAAAATAAGATAAATATTAAGAAAGGTCGAAAAGGAGTAGTATAAAACAAAATAAGAGAAGAAAAAACAGGTAAATTAGTTAAGACAACAACGAAAGTAAACAGAAAAAAAAGGCCGAATATCCATAGTAAACATAAAACGACCTGGGCTATCAGACTCCTAATATATAAATCAAACGGACAAAGAAACATCAAATGTAAAAAACAAGAGAGTATTAGACAAATGGTAAACGTAAAAGAAACTATGCTTATGGCATTCCTAGCCAGAGAAGGTGAAGTTATAATTACAATAAGAAATGGAATGTTTTCATAAATTGATAAAAGTTATGATTGTCAGAGACATTTGAACCAGAGCAACTCCATCTTGAATAGGAGCTAAATAAAATAAGACTGAGACTTACTGGGCTGAATTCCCAGAAGGTTAAGGCATTCTTAGTCACAGAATGAGATAGGAGATCAGCACAAGATACGGTAATAAAGACCTTGCTGATAAAACAGGTTGCAGTAAAAAAGCTGGCTAAAACTCAGCAAAACCAAGATGACAATGAGAGTGACTTTTGGTAGTCCTCACTGCTACACTCCCACTGGCACCATGACAACTTACGAATATCATGGCAACGTCAGGAAGTTACCCAATATGGTCTAAAATGGGGAGGTATGAACAATCCACCTCTTGTTTAGCATATAACCAAGAAATAACCATAAAAATGGATAACCAGCAGCCCTCAAGGTGCTCTGCCTATGGAGTAGTCATTCTTTTATTCCTTTGCTTTCCTAATAAACTTGCTTTCACTTTACTCGATGGACTCATCTCAAATTCTTTCTTGTGTGAGATCCAAGAACCCTCTCTAGGGATCTGGATTGGGACCCCTTTGGGGTAACATGTTTCTAGTGACCATAAAGGGACTTTACTGAAGAGACCCCTGATTCGAAGGAAATATTGCAGTACTGATTGGCTTTGGATAAGTGGTTGGGTACCCAGAAAAGGGATAGGATTGAGTTAGAGGCCCAACTTAGGTGAGTTAGAGCTTCTCCTAAGACAGAGAGAGTTAAAGGTCCCTCTTAACAAAAGGTAAGACTGAACTTGGGTTCGAATAAAAACTTAGGAAGGTTAGAGCCTGTCCTAAGATTTGGGGTGTTAGAGGTTCCTCTCAGTAAAGTCCTGTCAGCTAAAAATGAGTTTGGCACTATGAGATGTTAACCACCATTCTCTTTGGATGACTCTGTCTTGCACTCTTTGCTGTTGGCTATGGTTGACAGAATTTGGCATATACAGGATCATGGGATATGGGGAGCTTTTTCCTCCCCAAAAGGGGACCATGAGAACTTATGAAACTGCTGTAAAAGGTCCCTTCATGACTGACAAGTGGTCACTTGAACTTTTGATTCAGTGTTGTTGAGATGGGTGAGTCTTTCTCTGGCCTCCCGGAACATTTCCTCTTCCCCACCCTGCTACAGGCAATGCTGCCCTCTCTCTCTTTTTTGTTCTGATATGGTTTGGCTCTGTGTTTCCACCCAGATGTCACCTTGAATTGCAATAATCCCCATGCATCAAGGGTGGAAACAGATGGAGAAAATGGAATCGTGGGGGTGGTTCCCCCATGCTGTTGTCATGATAGTGAGTGAGTTTTCATGAGATCTGATGGTTTTATAAGGGTCTTACCCCTTTGCTCTGCACTTATTCTCTCTCTTACAGCCCTGTGATAAGGTGCCTACCACCATGATTGTAAGTTTTTTGAGGCCTCCCCAGCCATACAGAACTGTGAGTAAATTTAACCTCTTTTCTTTATAAATTATCCAGTGTTGGGTATTTCTTTACAGCAGTGTGAGAAGGGACTAATACAGTAAATTGGTACCAGGAGTGGGGTGATGCTATAAGGATATCCAAAAATGTGGAAGTGACTTTGGAACTGGGTAGCAGGCAGAGGTTGGAACAGTTTGGAGGGCTCAGAAGAAAACAGGGAAAAGTGGGAAACTTTGGAACTTCCTAGAAACATGTTGAATGGCTTTGACTAAAATGCTTATAGTGATATGAACAATGAAGTCCAGGCTGAAGTGGTGTCAGATGGAGATGAGGAACTTGTTGGGAACTGGAGTAAAAGTAACTCTTAGTATGCTTTAGCAAAGATACTGGCAAGATTTTGCTCCTGCCCTAGAGATGAACTTGAGAGAGATGATTTAGGGTATCTGGCAGAAGAAATTTCTAAGCAGCAAAGCATTCAAGAGGAAGCAGAGCATAAAAGTTTGGGTTAATGCCAGAATGAGTTAAGACTTTGGGAGACTATTGGAAGGGCATAATTGTATTTTGAAATATGAGGACATGAGATTTGGGAGGGGCTGGGGGCAGAATAATATGATTTGGCTCTGTGTTCTTTCCCAAATCTCACCTTGACTTGTAATAATCCTCACATGTCAAGGGCAAGACCAGATGGAGAGAACTGAATCCCCCATGCTGTTATCTTGATATAAGTGAGTTCTCATGAGATACGATGGTTTTATGAGGGGCTTCGGCCTTTCCTCGGCACTCATTCTCTCTCCTGCCACCCTGTGAATAGGTGCCTTTCACCATGATTATAAGTTTTCTGAGGCCTCTCTAGCCATGCAGAACTGAGTCAATTAAATTTCTTTTCTTTGTGAATTGACCAGTCTCAGATATTTCTTTATAGCACCGTTAGACCAGACTAATGCACTCTCCTTTCCCTTTTTCATCTTTTTTGTTACTCAGAGCAATCATCTTGCCCAGAAACGACATATTGAAAAATGTTCTTTGGAGCCTCATCTTGTAATCATGTGTTGGTACTTTCTCTTGGTCTCTGCCTTGCAGGGAATAGGAATATTGAGGTTCATGAGCTAGCCCTAAAAGTTGTCTAGAGCAGTTAAAAGTCTTTGCAAGCTCAAAATTGACTTCTGTAGCCTCCTTCTGGGAAGTACAATGGAAACCACCTAAGTTGTAGCTCAGCAGCTAAGGCTTTGCCATTTTATGACAGTGGCCTGGGTTCAATTTCCAGATTTTGAAATGAGTCCTTTCTGATTTGATATCTGCATGACCTTTGCCATTTTTAAATTCCTTTTCCCTCCCTGAACCATCTTGAATTTTCCTTTCTCTGAGCACCTGGGAGGTTTGTTAGTAAAGTTGAAAAGCCAGAAGTAGTGGCCATTTGGCCTGGCTATAGTTGGGTAATAAGAAATTTAAAATAACTTTTTTTTAAAAAAAGAGTGCTATAGTTAAAAGTAAGCTTGATTAAAAGTAGATATTCAAGCTCTTAACAGTCTGGGACTCCTTGGAGAAAACAGGAGGTACCACAGACCCTATTTTGGGAAAAAAAAAAAACTGTTTTCCTCATGAAACCCCAGGAATTGAAAGTTGATAGATCCTTCTCAAAATCTAAGGTTTGTTCTGTTTTGCATTTTGTTATCTGACATTTTTGACTTTGGACGGTATCAGAAATTACTTTGCATTATAGGAGAGTTTAGTGTGTAATAACTAAGTAGGAAATATACTTTGGGGGATGGCTAATAGCAGTTATGGGGTGGAATACTCACCTTTTGGCTCATATGGATAAGAGTAAGCATGCTCTTGGCCACCTAAGAAGTATGCATATGTCCCTGGATTTCACTGAAAGATAAGGCTCCCATGGGAGATGGACTGATTCCCTTTCTTGGGGGATCCAGGATCTAGTATAAAAATTGGACTCTTAATTTTGCAGGTCTGTTTTGCCTTCCAGCTGTGCCTATTTATTAGGCTATACAAACTGTATGCTTTCCTGGCTCTGTTCTTCCAAGGGCTCCATGCTGAAACCAGTAATCCAATTAGGAAACTGGCAAATGAAACATCTTACAACTACTGCATCTTCTTCTGTCTATGTATTTATATGTGTTGTGTGTGGTAATACAAAAGAGCTTAGATTAATGACTTAAAATAATGAATGCTTAAATCAAAAGTTTGTCAGAAAAGTAAAAAGTAGAATGCCTCTTTGTTCACATGACTAGAGCAATCTTTGAAAAATAAAAAAATAAATAAAAATAAGAACTCACTATCATGACATACATGCAAGGTATGTAGGAAAAGTGAAATGTGTTTTTGGTAAAAGATTATAAGAAGGCATGGGAATATGGATTTATTTTGCCTAGATTTCAAGGTTGAAGGATTGTCTTAAATTAAATAAGATAAAGTTAAAGGTTTAAGCAAATTGTGGAAAGTTTGTAAAAAGTTAATCTTGTAAAAGAAATTCTGAATGTGAACATATTGGCTAAAGTTAAAGGTATTATTCAATTTTCCCATAAATTGAACATTGGAATATAAGCACATAAGGTTTTTCTTAGAGCACTGATCTGCTCTTTCACCAAAATTATAAAGGTTTATAAGAGTTTTACAATCCACTTTGCTGGGGAGGTGAGGGAAAAAAGTTTATAAGAATCTTACCTTATGGTCAAACTGATTAAGATTGAATAAATTTGTCTATAAGGTTTTATTAAGAATTGGCTTTAACATTAATAGTACACTAATGCAACAGTAAAATTTGGCTTATTTGGTATAAAAGTTCTGCAGGAAGCATTGTAAAATATGAAGTTGGCTTTCTTTGGGCTGTATTTGTATAAATATGTTATTGGTATGTGTTCCAAAATTATGTGAAACTCCTACAATTCTCATAGAGCTTAGTGTTTGCTATTAATAATTATAATTGTTACATAAAATCATTGTATGCCACAGAGGTAACCAAAATTTCCTTGGCAATTGTGGCTTTAATAGTGGCTGTCCTAACTAAGACTTTTTGTCAGCCATTCCATGGACAGTTGTTCTATTTTGGTCCTCTTTAGAAAGTGGGTTATAGTCAGCTATGGAACTTTGACAGGTGCTCTTAAATGCAGGTTTCTAATAACTTTGGAAATTGTAACATTAAAATAGAGAGAAAAATTTTCAGGGCTCTCAGAGAGAGCTGAAATGTTCATGAATATCAAGCAGAACAAGAGTTAACTTCATGGACTGAACTAATAGAAGACTAAAGTAATCTTTTTGACTCTTTGCTTAAAATGTTGCTGATCCTTTGTTATGTTTTTTGAAGTCAAGGAAACATTTCTCTTGAGCTATTGACATCATTTAACAATTGAGTAAAGTATGCTCTTGTGAACAAAAGTTGGAGCATATTTGTTTCTCTCTACCTGATTTCTCCAGAATTTGACAACTATTAATATTTGTGAGCATCCTAACTCATGGCAAAATAGTTATTTGCATAAATAAAATAAGAATCTGTTATTCTGTTTTGTTTTGTTTTGCTTCTTGGTAACAGAACACAAATGAGAAACTGGTTGTTTTACCAAGGCTTTGACTGAAATGGCTTGCTTTTGTTTAGGGAATCAAACTTGACTTGAAGAGTCAATAAAAGCTCTTTGAGAAAAACTGGCCTCATACTTTGTCTACACAGTCCCTGTACAGGGTTTCTGACCTGTAGTAAGTAAAGAATGTCACTTTCTAACAGGCTCTTGGACCCCAAGTTGTCTTGGGACCTCAACAGGAGGGAAATGTACTCAGCTTGGTGGTGTTTGAGAGTGTAAACCCATGCGTGGGCTCAGCTTTAATAAAGTCTTATCTGAGATTCCTTCTCTGGAACAAAGTTCCATAAAAGCCAATTTAAAAAGAGCTTAGGTGACAAATATTCTTTGCTCTATTTGCTTGTGTAAACAAAGGTTAGTATCAATAGTAATAGTAAATTATTTGAAGGAAACATTCTTAAGAATTTCTGGTTAGAATTTTGTGTGCACATAATCAAAGAATAAAAGTTAAGTTCAAGTATTCATTTAAAGTGTTTTGAGAATATTTGTTTAGAAGTATTATATTAAATCAGCATTTATTTTCTTTTACAAGCTTGATATTTTATTTTACTTATAAAAATTATATAAGATAAAGTAAAATAGAATTTATCATGAAGCTACATACACATATTTTATATATTCTGTAGTTTGAGTATTTGTCCCCTCCAATTATCATGTTGGAATTTAATCTTCAATGTGGTAGTATTGAGATATGGGGCCTTTAAGAGGTGAATGATTTATGAGGGCAGAGTCCTCTTGAATGGGTTAATCCATTCAAGTGTAAGATTAATGGGTTAATGGATTCATGGGTTATTATGGGAGTGGGACTGGTGACTTTATAATAACAAGAGAGACCCTCAGTTCCTTAGCTGAAGCCTTATTAATGCCTGTGTAAGGGAGACTTCAAGTAGTTTAGCAAAAAGAAACAACAGGAAGACTAAAACATAAAAATAAACAAAAATTGATGGGTGATTTCAGCTGCTGCCTACTTCTGGAGCAACAGTTTTAATTTGTTTTCTGCCAGGATTACTGCTTTTTAAAACAAAAACCAGTATTTTCAGAGAGAGGGATAACAGAATTGAGAGTTCTAAAATGTATATTGCATGATATACATTGTTATGGGCAGAACTATGCTCCCTCAAAATTTGTATGTTGAACCCCCTATCTTCACTACTTCAGAATGTAACTGATAGAACATTTAAAGAGATAATTAGGTTAAGATATTGTCTTCAAAGTGGGCTCTAATATAATCTGCTGGTGTCCTTACATGAAGAGGAGATTAGGATACAGACAAGAACAGATAGAGGGATGACCCTGTGATGACACAATGAGAAGGCAGCCATCTGCAAGCTAAGGACAAAGGTTTCAGGAGGAACCCAACCCACTGTCACCATAGTCTTGGATTTGTAGCTTCCAGAATTGTGAGAAAATAATTTCTGTTGTTTAAGCCACCTAGTTCATGCTATTGTGTTATTACAGCCCTGCAAACTCTTAGAAAAATTATTCAATAAAGATTACTAGAAGTGTAAAGAAAAAGGAAAATGTTACTCATAGAAGAGAAGAAAAAACAGTCAATAAAACAGATCCCGAGATAACTAATAATTTGTAATAAAGAGACAAGAACTTCAAGAAAACAGTTACAATGTAATCAAAGACCTAAAGTCAAAAAGGGTGAGAAAGAAAGAAAACTCTTGCTCCCAACTGACTGAATAGACCCCCTCTTGGTGAAGGGTACTCCAAAGAAACCTTGAAAACTGAGTTCCAAGCTATGATGGAATGAGAGGTTGGACATGCTTTGTTATATCCCTCCCTCACTAACCATCTGTAGTAGTCCATTCTCACACTGCTATAAAGAAGTACCCAAGACTAGGTAATTTAGAAAGAAGAGGTTTAATTAAATCACAGTCTCTCATGGCTGGGGAGAACTCAGGAAACTTATAATCATGGTAGAAAGTGAAGGGGAAGCAAGGTACCTTCTTCACAAGGTGGTAGGAGGGAGAATGAACACAGAAGGAAATACCAAACATTTATAAAAACATCAGAACTTGTGAGAACTCAATCACTATTATAAGAACAACATAGGGGAAACCACCCCCATGATCCAATTACCTCCAACTAGTTTCTCCCTTGACACATGAGGATTATGGAGATTATAATTGAAGGTGAGATGTGGGTGGGGACACAAAGCCTAACCATATTATCATCATTAGGCTTTCATCCCTAAGGTCTTACAGAACCCACCCTTTTCAAAGACTTCACACTGATAATGTTGACTACTAGTTTATGTTCCCAGGTACACAAAAAAGGCACAATGCTATTAATTATTCCTTCACCCCTCATTGAGTATCTGCTTCCTCTATTCCCATTTTCTTCAGATGGTCACCTTATCTTATGTATAATGTAGATTTACTGGACACTAGCTAAAGTCTCATGAGTATGTAACCATTTTTCCCACTGTGCCCCACCATGCACCCCAACCTATTTAAGGAAAATGTATAAATACTGATATGGTTTGGCTATGTCCCCACCCAAATCTTAACTTGAATTGTATCTCCCAGAAGTCTCATGTGTTGTGGGAAAGACCCAGGGGAAGGTAACTGAATCATGGGGGCCTGTTTTTACCATGCTATTCTTCTCAGTAAGTCTCGTGAGATCTGATGGGTTTAGCAGAGGTTTCCATTTTTGCTTCTTCCTCACATTCTCCTGCCACCACCATGTAAGAAGTACCTTTCACTTCCCATCATGATTTTGAGGCCTCCCAGACATGTGGAACTGCAAGTCCAATCAAACTTCTTTTTTTTTTAACCCCAGTCTCAGATATGACTTTATTAGCAGCATGAAAATGAACTAATACAAATACTAAACCTCCTGACAACTCCTTTGGAACAAATGGCCACAGATCCACCTGTGACTTGTGTTTTCCCAGGGGCATTCTCAAGCAGACTCAGTAAACCTTGATTGATTGGGACACCTGCTGCAATCACCCAGTTTAGTTGTAAATGGCCATAAAAAAATGAATTTACAGGAAATGATAGAAATGAAATGAAAAATATAAAGAATACAAAAGAAGTTCTAGAACTGGAAAATATAATATTGGAAATAAAATATCCATTGGATAGACTTAATAGCACATTAGAGATGGTAGAAGAAAGACTAGGTGAATTCGAAGACAGAGCAATAAAAGTTATCTGTGCCTCAAGAGAAGAGAGTACAGGATTAACAACAACAACAAAATGCATAGAACCTCTGGAACCTAAAAACTATAATATATGTTTAACTGGAGCTCCAGAAGAGATAAGAAAAGGAGAGAATGGGGAAATGGTTATGAAACATTTACTGTAAAGCTTCAAAATTTGGTCAAAAACACTGACATAGAGATCAAAGAAGTGCAGTGAACCTCACACAGTATATCTTACAGATAAAGACACACACACACACACACACACACACACACACACACACACACAGAGCCCTACCTCAGTACATCATAATCAAACTGGATAGATAAAGGATTAAAAAAAAATCTTGGGGGACTTCTGCCAAGATGACTAAATAGGAACATCTCCTATCTGCAGTTCACAGCAAGAATGATACAGAGGCGAGTGATCTCCACATTTACAACTGAGCTCTGCAGAGAGCAATGGATCTCCCAGCACAGCACTTGAACTCTGATAAAGGACAGACTACCTGCTTAAGTGGCTCCATGACCCCTGTGTGTTCTAAGAGACACCTCATACAGGAGAGCTCTGGCTGACATCTGGTGGGTACCCTTCAGGATGAAGCTACCAGAAGAAGAAACAGGAAGCAATCTTTGCTGTTCTGCAGCCCCTGTGAGTGATTCCCAGGCAAGCAGAGTCTGGAGTAGACTTCCAGCAGACCTGCAGCAGAGGGGCTTGTTAGAAGGAAAACTTAAAAACAGAAAGAAATAGTTTCAACATCAAAAGACAGGATGTCCACCCAGAGACCCCATTCAATTTCAAAGACTGAAGGCAGATAAGTCCGTGAAGATGGGAAGAAACCAGTGCAAAAAGGCTGAAATCACCAAAAACAAGAATGCCTTTTCTCCTCCAAAGGATCACAACTCCTCACCAGCAAGGTAACAAAACTGGATGGAGAATGACTGATGAATTGACAGAAGCAAGCTTTAGAAGGTGGGTAATAACAAAATTCTCCAAGCTAAAGGAGCATGTTCTAACCCAATGCAAGGAAACTAAGAATCTTGGGAAAAGGTTAGATGAAATTCTAACTAGAATAAGTAGTTTAGAGAAGAAGATAAATGACTCGATGGAGTTGAAAAACACAGCACAAGAACTTCATGAAACACATACAAGTTTCAATAGCTGAATCAATCAAGTGGAAGAAAGGATATTAGGGATTGAAAATCAACTCAATGAAATAAAGTGAGAAGGCAGGATTAGAGAAAAAATAGAGTGAAAAAAATGAACAAAGCCTCCAAGAAATACAGGATTATGTGAAAAGACCAAATCTACGTTTGAGTGGTGTACCTGAATGTGACAGGGAGAATCAAGCCAAGTTGGAAAACACTTTTGAGGATATTATCCAGGAGAATATCCCCAACCTAGCAAGGCAGGCCAACATTCAAATTCAGGAAATACAGAGAACACCATGAAGATATTCCTTGAGAAGAGCCCTAAGGCACATAATCCTTAGATTCACCAGGTTGAAAAAATGCTAAGGGAAGCCAGAGAGAAAGGTCAGGTTACCCACAAAAGGAAGCCCATCAGACTTACAGAGGAGCTCTTGGAAGAAACCCTACAAGCCAGAAGAGAGTGGGGTCCAATACCGAACATCCTTAAAGAAAAGAATTTTCAACCCAGATTTTCAAATCCAGTCAAACTAAGCTTCATAAGTGAAGGAGAAATAAAATCCTTTACAGAAAAGCAACTGCTGAGAGATTTCAACACCAGGCCTGCCTTACAAGAGCTCCTGAAGGCAACACTAAACATGGAAAGGAACAAGTGCCAGTCACTGCAAAAAC
The DNA here is from genome assembly GCF_048565385.1 of Saimiri boliviensis. Taxonomy (NCBI): domain Eukaryota; kingdom Metazoa; phylum Chordata; class Mammalia; order Primates; family Cebidae; genus Saimiri; species Saimiri boliviensis. The sequence continues at coordinate 27,260,283 of NC_133452.1, read as the reverse complement.
ATGCCAAATTGTAAAGACCATCAACACTATGAAGAGACTGCATCCACTAACAGGCAAAACAACCAAAACAACCAGCTAGCATCAAAATGGCAGGACCAAATTCACACATAACAATATTAACCTTAAATATAAATGGGCTAAATGCCCCAATCAAAAGACACAGACTGGCAAATTGGATAAAGAGTCAAGACTCATTGGTGTGCTGTATTCAGAAGACCCATCTCACATGCAAAGACACACATAGCCTCAAAATAAAGTGATGAAGATTTACCAAGCAAATGGAGAGCAAAAAAAAAAAGCTGGGGTTTCAATCCTAGTCTCTGATAAAACAGACAAACCAACAAAGGTCAAAGGAGATAAAGAAGGGCATTACATAATGTAAAAGGATCAATGCAACAAGAAGAGCTAACTTTCCTAAATATATATGCACCCAATACAAGAGCACCCAGATTCATAAAGCAAGTTCTTAATAACCTACAAAGAGACTTAGACTCCCACACAATAATAGTGGGAGGCTTTAACTCTCTACTGTCAATATTGTACAGATCAACAAGACAGAAAATTAACAAGGATATCCAGGACTTGAACTCTGATCTAGACCAAGCAGATATAATAGACATTTACAGAACTCTCCACTCCAAATCTACAGAATATACATTCTTCTTAGCACCACTTCACACTTACACTAAAATTGACCACATAATTGTAAGTAAATCATTCCTCAGCAAATGAAAAAGAATGGAAATCATAACAACCAGTCTCTCAGACCACAGTGCAATCAAATTAGAACTTAGGATTAAGAAACTCACTCAAAACTGCACAACTACATGGAAACTGAACAACCTGCTCCTGAATGACTACTGGATAAATCATCAAATAAAGGCAGAAATAAAGATGTTCTTCAAATCCAATGAGAATGAAGACACAACATACCAGAATCTCTGGGACACATTTAAAGCAGTGTCTAGAAGGAAATTTATAGCACTAAATGCCCACATGAGAAGTGAGGAAAGATCTAAAATAGACACCCTCACGTCATGATTAAAAGAACTAGAGAATTAAGAGCAAACAAATTCAAAAGCTAGCAAAAGACAAGAAATAACTAAGATCAGAGCACAACTGAAGGATATAGAGACACGAAGTCAGGAGCTGTTTTTTTGAAAAGATCAACAAAATAGATTGACCACTAGCCAGACTAATAAAGAAAAAAAGAGAGAAGAATTGAATAGATGCAATAAGAAATGATAAAGGGGATATTATCATCGATTCCACAGAAATACACACTACCATGAGAGATTACTACAGACAGCTCTATGCATATGTATCAGTAAATCTAAAAGAAAGGAATAAATTCCTGGACACTTACATCCTCCCAAAACTAAATCAGCAAGAAGTTGAATCCCAGAATAGACCAATAACAAGGTTTGGAGTTGTGACAGCCATGAATAGCCTACCAACCAAAAAAGTCCAGATCAGATGGGTTCACAGCTAAATTCTACCAGAGGTACAAAGAGGAGCTGGTACCATTCCTTCTGAAACTATTCCAAACAATACTAAAAAAGAGAATCCTCTCTAACTCGTTTTATGAGACCAGTATCATCCTGATATCAAAACCTGGCAGAGACACAACTAAAAAAGAAAACTTCAGGCCAATATTCATGATCAACATAGATGCAAAAATACTATTCAGGACATAGGCATAGGCAAGGACTTCGTGACTAAAACACCAAAAACAATGGCAACAAAAGCCAAAAGAAGTCAAATGGGACCTAATTAAACTTAAGAGCTTCTACACAGTAAAAGAAAGTACCATTAGAGTGAACCAGCAACCAACAGAATGGAAAAAAAATTTTGCAATCTACCCATCTGACGAAGGACTAATAACCAGAATTTACAAAGAACTTACACAAATTGACAAAAAAAAATCAAAAAGTGGGTGAAGAATATGAACAGACACTTTTCAAAATAAGACATTTAAACAGCAAACAAACATATATATATATATAAACTCATCTTCACTGGTCATTAGAGAAATGCAAATCAAAACCACAATGAGATACCATCTCATGCCAGTTAGAATGGTGATCATTAAAAAATCAGGAGACAACGGATGCTGAAGAAGATATGGAGAAATAGAAATGATTTTACACTGTTGGTGGGAGTGGAAATTAGTTCAATGATTGTGGAAGACAGTGTGGTGATTCCTCAAGGATCTAGAAATAGAAATACCATTTGACCCAGCAATCCCATTATTGGGTATATACCCAAAGGATTATAAAACATTCAATTATAAAGACACATGCACACATGTGTTTACTGCAGCACTGTTTACAATAGCAAAGACTTGGAACCAACCCAAATTCCCATCAAAGATACACTGCATAAAGAAAATGTGGTACATATATACCATGGAATACTATGCAGCCATAAAAAGGATGAGTTCATGTCCTTTACAGGAACATGGGTGAATCTGGAAACCATCATTCTTATCAGACTGACACAGGAACAGAAAACCAAACACCCCATGTTCTCACTCATAAGTGTGTGCTGAACACTGAGAACACATGGACACAGGGAGGGACACATCACTCACTGGGGCTGTCAGGGTTGAGGGGGTTAGGGAGTATAGCAGAGATAGGGGGATTGGAGAGGGATAATGTTAGGAGAAATACCTAATATAGGTGACAGGGGGATGGATGCCACAAACTACCAAGGAACATGTATACCTATGTAACAAACCTGCATGTTCTGCATATGTACCCCAAAACTTAAAGTATAATAAAAAAATTCTTGAAGGAAGTCAGAAAAATACGACACAGTGCACAACAAGAAATGACAGAAGAATGAGAGTTGTAATGGTCTGTTCTCACATTGCTAATAAAGACATACCCAAGACTGGATAAATTTATAAAGAAAGAGAAGTTTAATGAGACTCGCAGTTCTACATGGCTTGGGAAGCCTCACAATCAGGGCTGAAGGCAAAGGAGGAACAAAGTCCCATGTTACATGTGTCAGGCAAGAGAGCTTGTGCAGGGGAACTACCATTTATATAACCATCAGATCTTGTGAGACATGTTCATTACCCTGAGAACAGTATGAAAGAAACCGCCCCCATGATTATATTTTCTCCACCTGGCCCTGGCCTTGACACATAGGGATTATTACAATTCAAGATATTGTAGTAATTGAAATATTGCCATACCATATTAGCAGTTTATGTCTATAACATTAGCCACAATAGAGGTCATTAGCCACAATAGAGGTCAGAAACCAATTTAATGGTTTCTTCAAAATGCTTAAAAATAAAAAAAGTCAACACAGAATTCTATACTCAAAGAAAACTAGATGTAGCAAACCCCCATGGCATGCGTATACCTATGAAACAATGCTACATGCTCTTCACATGTACCCCAGAACTTAAAGTATTTAAAAAAAGAAAATATTCGTGAAAAATGAATGTAACACAAAGACTTTTACATGTAATGCAAAAGTAGATTTCATTGCCAGCAGGCCTTAATTTTAAGATATGCAAAATGAAGTTATTTAGCCGAAGGGAAATGACATCAGATGGAAACATGTCTCTAAATGAAGAAATGAGAAGTCCTGGAAATGGTAAAAATGTGGGTAAACATAAAAAGCTATAATTTTTTTCTTGTATTATTTTCTGGAAAATGTATATGACTGTTTACAGAATAAATTATAGTACCATATTGTGGGGCATACAACATGTATAGATATAATATATTGTAACTAATTAAATAGTGCAAAGAAATAAACTAAAAACCATTAGAGAAACTAAAAATGAATCTCACAAAGTACAGCTATTTGAAAAAGGCAAGAAAAAGAGTAAGATTTTGAAAGCAATGGGACAACTAGAAAAAATTGTAGACATTAATCCAACTGTGTAAGTAATTATATTAAATAAAATTGAAACAATCCAATTAAAAGATGGATATTGTAAGTGAACTGAAATTGGAAAAAGACTCAATTCATTGGCATATATGAGGAGCAATTCAAATGTAAGGGCACAGAGAAGTTGAAAATAAAAGAATACAAAGAGATATATCATAAAAAGTCAGATAAGAAAGCTAGAGTGGCTATGAGATCAGACAAAATAAGCCTTGAGATATGAAATATCATCAGCAATAAGGAAAGATATTTTAAAATGTTAAAACAGTCAATCAGGAAAAAGCAGCAATTATGGATGAGTAGGTATCCAATAACAAACTTTCATAATAGCTAAAAAAAAACTGACAAAATTAGAGAGTAAAAGCTAAATCCTTGATTACAGATTTTAGTAATTGCTTCAGCAAATGCTAGAACTTAACAAGAAACAAGCAAGGATAGAGAAGATTTAAACATGATTAATTATCACAACCTAATTGACACTTATAGAACAAATAATCCAATAACTATGGAACACTTCTTCTGTCTATAGAATGTTTACCAAAGACTACAAGCAGTGAAATAAAATAAGCATTAATACGCTCAAAGTTTAAACTTTGTATTCAGACCACATAGAGTTAAATTAAAATCAATAACAATAATATATTTATTAAACCCCAAGTACTTGGAAAATAATTAACACACTGTTAAATATCCTGTGGGTCAAGGAAGAAATCAGAGGAAACATAAAATATTTTCAACCTAATGGTAATAAAAGTACAGCATTGTAATATCTGGGATTTAGGCTAAAGCAGTGCATAGAAGAAATTCACAGCTTTAAGTGCTTTTATATTTATATACATTTTAATTGACATTTAAATTCAATATTCCAAGCTATCAGTCTAAAAAGTTGGAAAAAGATGATTGAATTAAATCTAAAATGAGTAAAAATATGAAATAGAAAAGAGCAGGCCAGGCGCGGTGGCTCAAGCCTGTAATCCCAGCACTTTGGGAGGCCGAGGCGGGTGGATCACGAGGTCAAGAAATCAAGACCATCGTGGTCAACATGGTGAAACCCCATCTCTACTAAAAATACAAAAAATTAGCTGGGCATGGTGGTGGGTGCCTGTAATCCCAGCTACTCAGGAGGCTGAGGCAGGAGAATTGCCTGAACCCAGGAGGCGGAGGTTGCGGTGAGCCGAGATCGTGCCATTGCACTCCAGCCTGGGTAACAAGAGCGAAACTCCGTCTCAAAAAAAAAAAAAAAAAAAAAAAAAAAGAAAAGAGAAGAATTCAATGAAGTAGAAAACCTAAAACAACTTTTGAAAATGTAAGAAAGTCAAAAGTGGGTTCTATTTCTATTCAGTATTATACTGGACGTATTAGACCGTTGAACACTGCAAGAAAAAAAATTAATGCACATAGATTAGAATGGAAGAAGTAGATTACTCTTTAATAAAAATTCAACTTTTATTTTAGACACAGGGTGTACACATGCAGATTTGTTATATGGATGGATTGCATCCAGGTAATCAGCCTAGTACCCAACAGGTAATTTTTTAACCCATGCTTTTCTCTCTACCTCCTCCATCTAGTAATTCACAGTGTCTGTTGTTCCCATGTTTACTTGCAGCAACTTGAATGCAGCTGGAGGCTATTATCCTAAGCAAATTAATGCAAAATCAGAAAACTAAGTATCTTATGTTCTCACTTAAAAGTAGAAGTTAAACAGTGCTCAATGTTTAGCTTCCACTTATAAGTGAGAACATAAGATACTTAGTTTTCTGATTTTGCATTAATGTGCTTAGGATAATAGCCTCCAACTGCATTCAGGTTGCTGCAAAGGACATGACTTCATTCTTTTTTATGGATGCATAGTATTTCATGGTGTATATATACCACATCTTCTTTATCCAATCTGCAATTGATGGACGCCTAGGTTGATTTTATGTCTTTACTATTATAAATAGTTTGGCTATGAACTTACGAGTGCATGAATGTTTTTGGTATCATGATATACCCACTTACAGCATTGCTGAATGGTAGCTGTGGTTTAAGTTTCTTTGACATTTCCAAGCTGCTTTCCACAGTTACTGAACTAATTTATATTCCTATCAACAGTGTGTAAGCATTCCTTTTCCTCCACAGCCTCATCAGCATCTGTTATTTTTTTGACTTTTTAACAATGGCCATTCTGACTGCTGTGAGACAGTATCTCACTGTGGTTTCAATTTGCATTTCTCTGATGATTACTGATGATTAGCATTTTTTCATATGTTTGTTGGCCATTTGTATGCCCCCCTTTTTTTTGAGAAGTGTCTGTACACATCCTTTGCTCATTTTTTAAAGACTATTGGATTTTTGCCTGTTGATTTGTTTATGTTCCTTATAGATTCTGAATATTAGACCTTTGTCAGATGCATGGTTTGTGAATATATTCTCCCACTCTGTAGGTTGTCTGTTTACTCTATTGATAGAGTGTGCAGAGTTCTTCAGTTAAATTTGTTGCTACTTGTCAATTTTTGAGTTTCTTTGCAGTTGCTTTTGGGGACTTAGCCAAAAATTATTTGCCAGGGCCAGAGTGAAGGAGGGTAATTCCTAGGTTTTATGCTAGGATTTTTATAGTTTGAAGCCTACATTTAAATATTTAAACCATCATAAGTTAATTTTCTGTATGGTAATAGGTAAGGGTCCAGTTTCATTCTTCTGAATATGCCTAGCCAGTTATTCTCACCCATTTTTTAAATAGGAAGTGCTTTCTCCATTGCTTGTTTTTGTCAGCTTTGTCAAAGATTAGATGGTTGTAACACTGCAGCTTTATTTCTGAGTTTTCTATTATCTTCCATTGATCTATTTGGCTTTTGTACCAGTACCATGCTGGTTACTATAGTCTTAGAGTTTGAAGTTGAGTACTGTGTTGCCATCAGCTTTGCTCTTTTTGCTTAGGATTGCTTCAGCTATTCTGGCTCTTTTTTGTACCATATGAATTTTAGAATAGATTTTTCTAATCCTGTGAACAATAATAATGGTAGTTTATAGAAATAATATTGAATCTGTAAATTACTTTGGGCAGTTTGGTCATTTTAACGGTATTGATTCTTGCAATCCATATTTCATGGTGTTTCGTAGTTCTCCTTTTAGAGCTCTTTCACCTGTTCAGTTAGCTGTATTCCTAGGTAGTGGATCACTTTTTACTTACAGAAAACTCGATTATGTACATAGAAAATAGAAAGAAATCCATAATATAAATATGAAAGTAAATAAGAGATTTTAGTAAGGTCACAGAATGTAAAGTCAGTAAAGAAAAAAAATTTTTCCTTTTATACACTAGGGGCAAACAATGCAAAACGCAACATCTTTTTTAAAATGGCTTTAAGATAACATCAAAATTGTAAAATATTTAGGAATAGATTCAACGAAACATGTAAAATTTCTATTCTGAAAACTGTAAAACATTGGGAAGATAATAAAAAGACCTAGATAAAGAAAGAGCTATACCATGTTTAATGAACTGCCAGACTTAACCTTTTCAAGGTGTCAATTCTCTACAAATTTTTCTACAGATTCTATGCAATCCCAATCCCAATCTCAGAAGGCTTTAGAAAAAGAATTTGAGAAGGTGATTTAGAAATTTATGTAGAAATGAAAAAGACCTAAGAGTGCCAAAATAATCTTGGAAAAGAGCAAAATTAGAAGACTTACTTTACTTGAATTTAAAATTTACTATCATAATCAACACAGTAAGATATAATCAGGATATATGAGTCAGAATAGACTCACAGTTCGACAGAAGAAATGAAGAGCCCAGAAATAGACTCATATTTGTTCAGTCAATTGGTTTAGACAGTATTTTTAACAAATGGGGCTTAAACAAGTAAATATCCACATGGAAATAAACAAACAAATCCTTGATTCACACACACACACACACACACACACACACACACACATACACATCAAGCCAGATCATAGATGAAATCATAAAGGCTAAAACCACAAAGCTAACAGAAAAAAAAACCCAGGACGACCAGGTGCCTGTAATCCAGCACTTTGAGAGACTGAGACAGGTGGGTCACTTGAGGTCAGGAGTTCGAGACCAGCCTGGCCAACATGGCAAAAATGTCACTACTAAAAATACAAAAATTAGCTGGGTGTGGTGGTGCACACCTGTAATCCCAGCTACTTGGGAGGCTGAGGCAGGAGAATCGCTTGAACCCAGGAGGCAGAGGTTGCAATGAGCTGAGATCATGCCACTGTACTGTACGCTGGGTGACAGAATGAGACCCCACACTAGAGTGGTAAACACTGGGACTATATCACTACTAACACAACATCCTTAGTTATTAGAGACAAGAAGATGTGTAGATCCCCACTCTCCCAACCCTACTTCCCATCCTGTTTCCCGCTAAGTACCTGGAAGAATCTAAAGATTCTTATAAAGTTTCTTTTAAAGATATGTAAAAACCAAATGGAAATTTCAAATCATCATCTGAATAGCTAGATGTGCAAAAAGACTTTTTTATGTAATGATATAGGTTGGAAATACTTAAAATGGGAAGACTTTTTTTTTTTTTCTCCTTAGAGAGATGGAGCAGAAAAGAGTCAAAAGGAGAGAAGAGGGTGGCAAGAGGGAGTTCTCTTGTTCCAGAAATGTGGGAGATTTGCTACAGGATCTTTATGAATGAAGAGGTCTGACAGTCTACGCAATGTTTTTTTCTGCTTCTAAAATTTAAATATCTAACTTTTGGCAAATTTTTTCTGTCTATAAGAAGGCTCTTAGCAAATAGATTTGTTGTAGAAATCAGGAGCGATGGTTACATGCACCTCTGGGAGACACCGTTGGAGAGTTGGAGAGATAAACAAACATTATAAGACACAAAGCCAACAAGGATAACTCAGCAGAGGCAAAAAGCCCAAATTAGAGGTCACCATGAGATGGCATGAAACCCTCTCAGAAACACAAAAATCTTGGAAGGACATTCAAGGCAAACTTAATCAGATTTGGAGAGCTGGAAATCTCAAATTGACAGCTAGACCATGAGCCTGCCCTCTTTCTCTAAAACTGCATTTTTTCAAGAATGCCTGTTTTCAGCAGCATTTTTGTATCCTCTCATCCCTTTTGCAGCCTCTTTGCCTTACCAAGATCCCTTTTCCATAATTTTAATCCAGAAAAAATTGATAGCCCTTAGAGTACAGAGGTGTAGGAAAAAAATAAGAGGAAAAGAGAGAACATGTTTGCAAGTACAAATCAGAGCTGAAATGGAAAATAGAGCTTGGGTACCCTGAAATAATTTCACAGGGCAATGTGTACAGGATAGCATGAAAGTAACCGACATTGAGTTTGACCAATTTAAGGACTTTCCAATTACTTTTAAAGCCATAGATTGAATTTTCTATCCTGAAATAAACAATCCCATAGTGTTCAATTGCTCTGTTCAGGACAGAGACTTACAAAGCAATCAGTAGTTTAGTTTCTTTGACTGTTAGCCAAATTGAAATTACTTCAGTGTCTGACACCTCGTTTTTCATGAAGTTTGGAAATGAGATGTAGTGAGAGGAGACGAGTCTCCAAGTGAGAGAGAGTTCACAGCTCTGGAGGGAGTGAATAGAAGCCAACCACACCCACCCCAAAAAGGAAATGCTTTTCAACACCTACATTTTTTTTTAAGCTGCATTTTGTGTGTTATTTTAAACAAAAACAGCTTGACACACTCTGTAGTGTCATGCACTACAACTGCTTTTCCTACATTTTATTTTCTGATTTCCCAGGATTTAATTTTTTCCCTTCCATCTTCAGTTTTATTTATCGTGAGTCAGAACAGTTAGTCCCTTCAATAAAAGTGCCAGAAAGAAGGTGCTCCAGCATTTCCATGGTCTCCAACAAAACGGCGATAGGAATAGTCAAGACTTTCTACTTTGCTTCTAATTCAAGAGACCTCTATTATGAACACTCAAGAGCTTATTCCATAGTCTAGGAGTTGAAATATTATGTAAAATGCCGTTGAAGATCCCCTTTTAAAGCTATATGGAAACACAGGTTAATTACCAAAAAGAAGGATTATGAACTGAAGTGAGAATTCATATAATGAAATGGTACATCTGTAAATAAGCCAGAGTTTTTTAAATGAGGGGAGTGGTCAATTTTGTTGCCTGTAAAATCACTTTTGAAGACATTATTTATATGCACCTTTTACTAGCATCTCACTGTGATGTGTAAAATTCCTACTCCCATTGAGAAAAAGGGGATTTGATCCGGACCACATGACAAACGAATGATTCTCTATGAGATATTTGTTTATGCTAACAGGTCCTTGGCTGCTCCCAAGTTTTAATCTCTATCCCAGAAATCAACATATTATACACACAAATAAATTTAATCACAGGCTCACAATTCTCATTTCAAGAATTCCTTGTTCAAGTTCCTCAAATCCTTACTAAAGACTTTTAATATTCGTTTTGTAAAATAATAAACAAGATCAAACAATATTGTTTAAAATGGTCAATATGTCCTCCACTGTTGAAACCAGGATTGAATTTCTGTTTCTGTCTAACGCATGCTATTTCCTGATTCTTTGCTGTTTTAAGAGTACAGATTTGGAAACAACTTGGCCCTAATTCTCCCCTCCCCACCCTCAAGCTTGCTTTCTTCCTGCCCCCAAAAGTTTGATTTAAAGGGTGGCAAACAGATGATCCATAATGGTTGAGACTTGTGGGATAACCAGTATTGTGAGGAAAAAAGCAACATTAGGATAAAATAAGAATGAGAACTGAATAAGACTGAATGAGAACCTCAGAGATGCTTATGTAGATCACATAGGTGATTGCCAATTGAGAGAGATAACTTTTTTTTTATAAGGGAACAGACAGAAATAAACACATTTAAGGCCTACAATGTTCTCTTACTTAATTTTCAAAAAATTATATCCTTGGCCAGGCACCGTCTCTCAGGTCTGTAAACCCAACACTTTGGGAGACTGAGACAAGAGAATTGCAGCCAGTTCAAGACCATCCTGGGAAACACAGGGAGACTCCATCTCTGCAAAAAAAAAAAAAAAAAAATTAAAATTGCCTTGACATGGTGGCTTATGCCTGTAATCCCAGCTCTTTGGGAGTCCGAGGTGGGCAGATCACTTGAGGTCAGGAGTTCAAGATCAACCTGGCAACATGGTGAAACCCTGTCTCTACTAAAAATACAAAAATTAGTTGGATGTGGTGGCACAAGTCTATAATTTCACCTATTCAGGAGGTCGAGGCACAAGAATTGCTTTAATTCAGCAGGTGGAGGTTGCAGTGAGCCAAGATTGTACCACTGCACTCTAGTCTGGGCAATAAAGGGAAACTCCATCTCAAAAAAAAAAAAAAAAAAAAAAAAAAAAACTTAAAAATTATCCCGTGTGGTGGTCCATGTTTGTGGTCCTAACTACTCAGCAAACTGAGACAGGAGGATCGCCTGAGCCCAGGAGTTGGAGGCTACAATAAGCTATGATAGTTGCTCTGCACTCCAGTCTAGACAACAGAGTAAGACTTTGTCTCATATATATGTATATCTTTATGAATAAGAAAACCAGGGCTCAGATTAGGTTATTGTTCAAAGTGAAACAACAGAAATGAGTGATGACATCCATATTGAACCCACAGTCATCTGGCTTCAGCATCTGTCTCCTTTGATGAGAAACATGAAGAAGTGACATATTTATGGATTCACAAGGGCAAAGGGAGGCAGCATTTACTATAGAGATTGAGAATGAAAAGAGAGAGTAGGAGGCTCAATCAGAATTTCCAGTGATTCCAAAATACAGAAAACATAGAGTTAAGAATCTGAGCACAGAGCCAAGAGAAAAATGTCAAGTTGAGTTTCAGGGGGCCATGAAGATAACTGACAAAAACTTGTTTGCTTGTTTGAAACTTAAGGGTCATCACACAACTGTGCTTTGGTTCCCAACCGCCTACTCTTTTTCTGTAGCTTCATCCTCTCCATCTTTAGGGACTTCTATACGTCATGCTTGAAATATATCCTTGTATCTTTTCACAACAAACGTCTTCATCTTTGTCCTACACCAGCTGTGGCTCTATTTCTTGTGTGCTTCTTTTCAAGCAAACTTCTTGAATTCATTGTTTTCACTTCCACATATCCTATTCACTCCTCAATCCGGTTTCCTGCTCCACCAAAATCCTATTACCAACAAAGTGTCGTTAAATCAAACACACATCTTCTTCAGACTTCAACTTCGCTTGACCTTTCAGCAAAATTTTGGCACTTTTATCATTCTTTGATTTCCTGACATCACTCCTGCCTGGTTGTCTTCCTACCTCTGTTCATGCTTCATTATCCTCTGTAGAATCCTCTTCCTCTACCTAAACTTCAGGCACTGGTGATTCTGAGTTCTGCCATAGGCCCAATGCCTTTCCCATTCTTCTCATCTACCCAGGGTGTCCTTATCCATGCTGGTGGCTTTCATTATCAGTCATATGGAGTCATCTCCCTCAAGAATGCCTCAGTCTTATTTCCACTATCCACTAAACATCACTAAACTGTCATCAACTATCATAATCAATTATAATTAAACTCTTTTCTCATGGAAACACTAAACCATACATTTCTAAACCTGATATTATATTATTCCCCAAACCCAATATTTCTACAGATTTCTACATTAGCAAATATTTCCTTCAATTTTCCCTGTGCAAGGCAAACACCTGGAGCTCAACACCAATGTGTGTTTCCTCCTTCACTCATTCCCCATTGCAGCTAATCAAGTGTCTAATCAATTTTACCTTTTAAAAATTATTCTATGTATATTAGTTCAGCCACTTTGGAAAGAAGTTTGGAGATTTCTGAAAGAACTTAAGACAGAGGTCATTTGACTCAGCAATCCCATTACTGGGTACAAACCCAAAGGAAAAAAAGACACGTGCACTTGTTATTTATCATGGTGCTATTCATGGTAGCAAAGACATGTAATAAACCTAAGTGACCATCAGTGGTTGATTGGACAAAGAAAATGTGGTCCATATATACCATAGAATACTATGTAGCCATGAAAGATATGAAATCATGTCCTTCGAAGCAACATGGATACAGCTGGAGGCCATTATCAAAAATGAATTAATGCAGAAACAGAAAACGAAATACCACATGTTCTCAATTATAACTGTGAGCCAAACATTGGACACTTATAGACGTAAAGATGGCAAAAGCAGACACTGGATACACTGTAAGGGAGAGAAGAGAGTGGGGCAAGTGTTGAAAAACTAACTCTTGGGTACTATGCTCACTATGTGGGTGAACAGATAATTTATATCCTTCACCCCAGCATCACCCAATGTACCCATGTAACAAATCTGCATATATCCCTCCTGAATCTAAATCTAAAACAAAAGTTGAAATTATAAAAATAAATAAATAAATAAATAAATAAATAAATAAATAAATATTATTCAAGTTACTCTACTCCCTCCATTCTCACTTTCACTCTCCTGGCCACAAAAACGTCATTTCTCACCATCATCGTGGTAGTCAACCTTCACTGGCCTCTCTGCTTCCAGCCTGTGGTCTTCAACAAATTCTCCATACTGTTCTCAGAGTTTCACATCTCACACTTCTTTTAAAAATACTTTAATGGCTTCATAGTGTGTTTTAGATAAATTTGAAACTCTAAAATAGCTTACAAAGCTCAGTATGATCTGATCTCGTCCTCTCTCCTACCTCATCAGATCCACTCTCCTCCCACTCTATGGCTCTAGCAGTGACAGAGCTTCCTGGAATGCTGTTACTCTCCACATTTTCTTTTTTTTCCTCTGGCCAGCTGCTATTCATCCTTTAGGCCTCAACCCCAACATCATTCTTTTAGAGGGGCCTCCCAGCCCTCAGGCTACATTATGTTTCTGCACTTCCATTGCACCTAGCATTTTTCCTGTCATAATATCCATCAAACATTACGGTAATTGACCACCGTATTGTCTTCCCTACTGGACTGAGAGCTCCATGAGCACAGGGTTTATGGGAACAGCCTCACCCTCATATTTGCAAAGTGTTATGTCTTACACATGTAGGTTCTCAATAAATACTTGCTGAACAAATGAGCCCAAGATAACCACCTAAAACCAGGGAGTCTCAGGTTTCAGGTAGCTGCCCATGAAACAGTACCTTCAATCCTGCTTTGATCCTGTTGTTTGTTCTCTGTTCCACCAATGTCAGGGACAGTGACTGCATGGTACTTAATCTGATCAGAAGTTCATGAAGAAACTGATTAATAACATAATTTTTTCAATGATTATTTTAGGTTCGGGGAGACATGTGAAGGTTTGTTAAATAGGTACATTCAGGTCATGGGGTTTTGTTGTATGGATTATTTCATTGCCCAAGTATTAGACCCAGTACCCAATAGTTATATATTCTGTTCCTCTCCCACCTTCCACCCACAACTCTTAAGTAGACCCCCATGTCTGTTATTTCCTTCTTTGTGTTCATAAGTTCTCATTATTTAGCTCCCATAAATGACAACATGCAGCATTTGGTTTTCTCTTCCTGCGTTAGTTGGCTGAGGATGATGGCCTCCAGCTCCATCCATGTTCTCATAAAAGACATCATCTCATTTTTTTAGTAGCTTGCATAGTATTCTATGGTGTATATGTACCACATTTTCTTTATCCTATCTGTAATTTATGGGCATTTTAGTTAATTCCATGTCTTTGCTATTATGAACAGTGCTGCAGTGAACATTCATGTGTATGTGTCTTTATGCTAGAGTGATTTCTATTTCTCTAAGTATATACCCAGTAATGAGGTTGCTGGGTCAAATGGTAGTTCTGCTTTTAGCTCTTAGAAGAATAACCACACTGCTTTCCACGAAAGTTGAATTAATTTACTCTCTCACCAACAGTACATAAGTGTTCCCTTTTCTTTGCAACCTCACTAGCATGTTGTTTTTTGACATTCTAATGTCAGATTAAATCTCACTGGGATTTTTATTGGCATTTCTCTAATAATTAGTGATACTGAGCTTTTATTTATATGCTTGTTGACAGCATAGTAACAGAATTTTTCATTCTAAAAAAAAAAAAGAAATCTAATCCAGACAGAAATGTCTAGATGCAACTGTTGACCATTATGTAATAGACTTACTAAGAAAGAAAAACAAGCTAATCGTCTCTTAATTCATAACATCATGAAATCCAAAAATAGATTTAATGGAGATAACATAGAATAGAAGTATAAATAGCTAGACTAACCTATGAATTTTGTTATTATCAAAATATTTATAGGAAAAAAATTAAACATAAAATTTAGAGTAGCAAATTTTGACTTTAGAAAATCAGACTTAGTAGAAATAACTATAAAAGAGAAAACTCTCAATGAAAAGACATATCTGATAAAAGTTAATTTGAAGTTCAAAAGTGATCGAGTAAAATCCATAGTACAATTGAGCCCACTGAAAATAATTATAGTAAGACAAAAATGGTAAAAGATAAGAATTCAAAATTATTTGACTGCTTTTAGAGATAATTAAACAATAAGCTGGCTTAATAAATTTTTACCTGGAAAATTTTGGCATCATTTTATTACTAAATATTATATGTATATATTCACATATACACACATACCCCAATATATATTATATATATGTAATACATATTTAATTAAGTGTGTCAACATCCTTGGAAAAAAGAGTAAAATCAGCTGTGTCAAAATAATATAAATCAAAAGTTTCTGTGACCCAGGTGTTGTCTTTTATGGCTAATCTCACCAGCTCACAGGAATGTCAAGTGAGAATCAGATAATTGTCTGTTAAGCACAAAGTCTAAAGGAAAACAATTAATTCAGAATAAAGTATTAATATTAGATAGAAGCAACCTAAAAGGCTGATGTGTTCCTCTTCATAGCCAAGACTAGACACCCCAAATTCTTTGGTTTCTTATTTCATGTTTTCAAAGTGTTTTGTTTTGTTTTGTTTTTGTTTTTGTTGTTGTTTTTGTTTTTGTTTTGTTTTGTTTTGTTTTTGCCAGATTTAGAATACGAATTTCACCACCTTACTCCTCAGCATAAAACTTTTAACTACCAAGAGACTGGTGTTCTTATTTACTCACAAATAGTGTCACATGCAATCCCATCTTTGCAGTTTTGCTCCCTCTCTGCAATTCTCTCCTGTCTTTTTATCTATGTCCAAATCCATGCTTTCTGCTTCAAAATGTCTACCCTGATCAACACAGCCATATATTCTCTCCCCCTCTTGCTTTGAATTTTTTTTTTTTTTTTTTTTTTTTTTTTTAGAGAATGTATCACTATATCACCCAGACTGGAATGCAGTGCTGTAATCTCAGCTCATGGCAGCCTCAACCTCTTGGGATTAACTGATCCTTCCACCTCAGCCTTTTGAGTAGCTGGGACTACAGGCACATACAACCACACACAGCTAATTTTTTTGTTCTATTTTTTATTTGTAGAGGTGGGGTTTTGCCATGTTCCTTAGGGTAGTCTCAAACTCCTGAGCTCAAGCAAACCTCCTGCCTTGGCCTCCCAAAGTGCTGAGATTACAGGCATGAGCCACCATGCTCAGCCCTGAATTCCTGAACAATTTTTGTAATGTTTACAAATTGTTTCCTGACATTTTCATTTGTCATGGTTGTAAGAAATAGCACTTTATGTGGAGGAAGATATTCTGTCGATTTCTCCTAACTGAATAATGAGCTCCTTGAAAAAAGAGGAAGACAGTGCCTCAGCTCTGCATCTTCATACTGTCTTGAACATCATAGGCAACTGAGGTAAGCCTTTTAAGTTCTGAAAAAAATGGAAATACCTCTGGAAAACATTTGATCCTGAGAGATGCATTTCTCCATGAAAACTTAGCAGAAAATAAAATTATTCTGTTTAATAACTTTACCTAAAAAAATCTATGAAAACACACAGATCAGAGATTACAAACTATTAGCCTTTGGACACAGACATGTGTTCAGCACTCAAATAATGCTGTTTGCATTCTTACTTAATTCATTGCCAATCTCTGAAAATCAGAAAAATTCATATTAAAATCTACATTTTCACCTTCTCTTGAAAAACCAGAAGTGTTGGCAATACTGGGTCCATGTGGTTTAGCATGGCAACAATTGTCTGACTCAAACATGGCTAGCCCTTTGAGGTGTTTTTCACCATATTCTCTTCTCAGCTCTCTTCTCTGGTTTTCTATTAGTTGCCTGATCTAAATAGCCATTTGGGGTTATCTCACCGACTCTTTGAATTATTCTGAAGGGATAATAATGTTTCTGGTTGATCTTAGAATAACATTTTCCAAGAAGCAAAACTTCTTTCTCTACAGAAATGTGCCTCTGCTTTTCCATCTTCAGACAGGTCAAATAAATTACAAGTCAGATGCCATTCAACTGATGCTTGCGGCAATCTATATAAAAGGCAGCATTCTGAGTATTCAGGGGAAGAAACTGAGCTACCATTTATGTGATGAAATCATAGGATGGCTCAAGAAAAAAGGGAAGATATCATTAGTCAGCCAGACAGAATGTAAGATCTGCAGGAACTGGCAAAAAGTTCACTAAAATTACAGCAGAGAGGAGCACATGTTTGCTCAATAAACACACAGAGATTTAGAACCAGCAAAGACAGAATTCTAGCCCAGCTCTGAGAACAATTGTTTATGCTCTCACATGGAGGATACCTAATTTAGAAGGCTGTAATGAACCTCGATTGTCAGAAACTTCTCAGAAACACTGTGCAGCACAATTCACACCAAATGTGGTTTATAAAAAGTTGGTTTACTTATCATAAGAATATGTTGGGAGTAAAATCCAGAAAGGCAGAAAGAAGAACTGTGTTTAATCAAGAGGAAGTGGAGAAAATTATATATATGTATTTTTATATAGAAAAGAAGGAGAGGATATTTAGAGCCTTTTGGTAAACATCAAATCTAAGAAGGCTGTGTCTGTCTCTCACTGAGAATATTGTAAAGATATGAAGTAGGAAAGAATATACCACTAAAAGGAGCACAGTCTTTTGATTCTAACCTCCATCCCAAAACTATCAGACGATGCAGTTTTTAACAAGTTGTTCAGTGAAAAAGTGCTGCCCAAAAGGACTTGGGAGACTAATTCCCTTGTTTGCACATCAAGAAACTGAAATCCAGATAGGTTGCATGATATGCTGAGGTCATCATGCAGTCAGCAATTATTTACCAGATTACTTACTTACCAGATATCTCTCTCTCTCTTTTTTTTTTTTAAATGGAATTTTGCTCTTGTTGCCCAGGCTAGAGTGCAATGGCACAGTCTCTACTCACTGCAACCTCTGCCTCCCGGGTTCAAGCAATTCTTCTGCCTCAGCCTCCTGAGTAGCTGGGATTACAGGCATCTGCCACCACGCTCAGCTAATTTTGTATTTTTAGTAGAGATGGGGTTTCACCATGTTGGTCAGGCTGGTCTCAAATTCCTGACCTCAGGTGATCCACGCCCTCAGCCTCCCAAAGTGCTGGGATTATAGGTGTGAGCCACTGTGCCAGGCCCCAGATATCTCTTTTTGATGTACAAAGACGCGCCAAAGTCATTGCACTCAGATATCATAAAATCTATCAAGGAGAAAGGGCAGGAGCCCCAAAACAGCACGTATTAATAGAATAACAATGATAATGATAATCATAGTTTCCAGTTTCCATAAGCTGCAATGTTTTAAATGTGGTGTTTTGTGTTGAATTTCTGTCACCTAATTTATTCTTCCAAACTTCCGGTATGTAGGTCTAATCATCCGTATATTAAAGATGCAGTGGTTGAAGCTTAGGAATTAAAAATATTATTCATTCATTCAATAAATAATTCTAATTCAAGCTATTTGAAATATACTTATGTGTGTATATATATATCCAGTAGGAGTAAGTGGTATGAAGAAAAAGTAAGGCAATAGGATAGGAAGAGAAAAAAGGTCTCTCTGAGAGGTGATACTTGAGGAGAGACTTAAAGAAAGTGAGGAAAAGAGTCATTTGGGGGAAGAATATTTGTGGCACAAGAATAAAAATAATGAAGGCCCTGGATGAGAGTATACATAAGAAATATTCTCTGTTTCCCATTTCCTAGGAGATAAGATAAATCAAACTTGAATCCTTCCATCAAGAAACTTATAATTTACTAGAAGGGCAAAACTTGTGCACTAATATCAAAATACATGGTAGACTACGAAAGAGATAGAAATAAAATTAAAAGTCAACAGGGATGGATATTTTGTTTAACTTGGCAACAGGGAACCACTGTGGGTTGGAAAAGTTTGAAAACCTCCCAGAAGTGTCTTTGGAACTTACCTTTAAGAACAAAATAATATTTATCCAAGTAATATTTGGATATAAGGTAGATTCTCAAGAATGAGGAATGCTTTCTAACCAGTGGCTAGGACTTTGCAGAAAAAGTAGAACAATGCTCTTTGGGAAGAGTATTACAGAAAGAAGTAGTTCAATTTGGCCAGGACATAACAGCAATGAGAGCAAAAAGAGAGAGAGAGAGAGAGAGAAAAAAAAAATTGGAAACACTGAATGAGTTGTATTCAATTCAATCCGAGCTAAGGCAGTTGGAAGTAAATCTAGTAGGAGTTGATGACTTATTGAATCTAGACATTGAAAACAAGGATGAAGTGAAGATGACACTGATGTTTTGCACCTTGGCGACAAGGAGAAAGATGAATAGAAATAAGAACATCAGGAAGAGGAGTAGGTTGGTGACCTGGAAGATGATGTGTTTAGTATGTTAAATATGAGCCCTTAGAGCAATGGTTCTCAATAATTCTCGTGCATCAAAATTAAAGGGAGTGCTCATGAAAACACTGATTTCTGGGCTCCACCTGCAAGAGTTTTCAAATCATAAATGCATAAAATTTTGCATATCTAGCAAATTCCCAAGTAGCTTAGATGCTGCTGGAGCGGAGACTACACTTTGAGATCCACTGTCTTGGAAGAATATTTCGGCTGACACAGACAGAGGAAAATGCAGGACTAGAAAAAGGTTATCCCCTGAGAGTGGCAATGTAGCCAATGGGGCCCAGAGAATAGTGACAAAGTTTTGCAAAGGTCACTGTGGGCATCTTCTCAGAGAAACAAATGACAACTTAATCATTGATTTACATTTCTCTCCATTTCATTGTCACACATTTTCTGTTCTTAACATGTCAATGACATAGCAACTATCCTAAGGAGTAGATGTTTCCAAATGACTTTGAAAGTGTTCTGGAAAGCACTATCCAATAGGAACATAATGCAAGCTACATATATAACTTTTAAATTATCTAGTACATTCATTTAAAATAAGAACAAAAAGGTAAAAAGAAAGATGAAATTATGTGCAAAATATATTCAATCAAAATGCAGTAAATATAACAAATTATTAAGAAGATATTTTACTTTTTTCTTTTAAGTCTTTGAAATCGAGTGTATATTTTACACTTACAGGGCATCTCAACTTGGACTAGACACAAAATAAGTACTCAATAGCCCCTCTTCTTCTGGAAGGCTTTCAAACTTTTCCAAACTGCAGTGGTTCCCTGTTGCCAAGTTAAACAAAACATCCACCTGTTTTGACTTGTAATTTCATTTCTCTCTCTTTTGTATTCTACCATGTTTTTTGATGTTTTGTTTTACCCTTCTAGTAAGTTACTGGTTTCTGGAGGGAAATATTCAAGTTTGAATCCTTACTATAACACGGTGGCTATCGTAGTGCACAATGCAGCACTAGAATCTTGTGATGGAAATACCTAATAATAATAATAATAATGACAGAGTTATATATGTTTGAGATTTAAGAGCAGCAATCATGAAACTACGACCAAATGTAACTTAAACATTACTGAATGTGATGGTTAATTTTCAGTGCCAACTTGATTGGACTAAGAGATACCCAGAGAGCTAGTAAAGGAAAAGGTTGGCATGTGTCTGTAGGAGTGTTTCTGGAAGAGACTGACATTTATGTCAGTGGACTAAGGAAGGAGAGCTGCCTTCACCCAATATGGGAAAACACCATCCAATTAATTGAGGACCTGAATAGAACAAAAAGGCAGAGGAAAAGTGAATTTGTGTGTGCTCTTTCTCTGGCACACTCTTTCGGAGATGGGATACCCTTTTCCTCCTGTCTTTGGACATTAGGACTCCAGATTCTTTAGCCTTGAGTCTTGTAGTTACTTTGGCAGCCCCCTAGAATCTCAGGCCTTCAGCCTCGGACTGAGTCATGAAACAGGCTTTCCTGGTTCTTTAGCTCATGAGTGATACAGTGGGACTTAGCCTTCATAATCGCATCAGCCAGTTCCCATAAGAAATTCCTTCTCATATATTTATGTATGAGATAGATAGGCAGACGGACAGATGGATAGATGCAGTTATCTTACTGGTTCTGTTTCTCTGAAGAAATCTGACTAAAACACTGTTCGTAATTTGTTTAGGCCAGGACAGAAGCCAGAAAAAGTCCATGAAGAGAGAACCAAGGATAAGTGTAAGTAAAAGTAAATTGACTTTTCTTCCAGCCATGATGGAGTAACAGGAACCAGATTTACCCTCCTGACTGAAAGATGAAAAAAACCCTGACAAAACACATAAAACAGTGGTCATTATATATTAGATATTATATATACAGTACAGGCTATAAATCCTGAGAGGGAAGAAATAGACAAGGTAAGACTTATGAAGGCATATGCTTACAGTTGGGAGAGTTTCTACATCATAGGGGATGGAAGGAGAGCCCAAATGGAGGTTAGCAATTTCTGTGAACTGAGAGAACATTCAGTTGAAAGCCTGGAGAGGCTCAGGAGAGAAGAGTTTGGATCATGGGAGAAGGCAGAATGCATAGAAAGAGAATTTCAGAAATCCCCTAGCATCTCATGCAAATCTACAGTTGAGTAGTGGAAGAAGATGACCTGGGTCGGGAGGAAAAAACACCCTAAAGTATTAGAAGGAACAATCTGTGGAACTCACAGAGTTGGGAATTGTTTGTGTTCATTCTAGCAAGGGAAGAGAAAACTCATAATTCACAGGACATTGAGTAGAGAACACAAAAGGCATTATCTCCAAGTGGGAAGAAATCAGCCCTAAACTAAGACTACTCTGATTCACATAATAAAGCTGAAAAGTAATCCTCAAAAGAATAAAAGTATTACCAAATCATTTAACTTTGTCTTGGAGAAAAATTCAAGCATTTTTATAGAAATACAAAAATATCTAGTACCAAACAAGTTAACATCACAATGTCTGGCATCCAGTAAAAATTGTCAGGCATACAAAAGAGCTAAAAACATGACCCATAATTTGGGGGGGAATCAATGAATGAGACCCAGAAACTTTGAAAATGATAGAATTAGTAGACAATAAAATTAAAAATATTATTACAATTGGATTCTGTCTCTGTCAGTCAAGGATTCTATAAGAGAATGCCACAAACTTAGTGGCTTAAACAACAGGAATTCATTTCTCATAGTTCTGGAGGCTGGGAAGTATGAAAGTTGATTGCCAGCATGATCAGGTTCTGGTGAGGGCCTTCTTCCTGGTTTGTAGATGGCTGCTTTCTCACTGTGTCTTCACATGGCAGAGCATGAGAGAGAGAGAGCTCTCAGGTGTGTCTTCATCCCCTTATGAGGTCCAAACCTCTTAGAGGCCATACCTCCAAACTGTACAGGGTTTAAAGCTTTAACATATGAATTTTGGGGGGTACATATTCAGTCCATATGCTCAATAGAGAAAAATTGAGTATGTGAAACAGAGACATATATATATATATATATATATATATATATATATATATACATGTACACACACACACACACATATGTATACATATATTTGAGATGGAGTCTCACTTTGTTACCCAGGATGGAGTGCAGTGGCACCATCTGCGTTCACTGCAACCTCTGCCTCAAGGCTTTGAGAAAGTCTTCTGTCTCAGCCTCTCTAGTAGCTGGGACTATAGGCGCACACCACCATGCCTGGCTAAGTTTTGTATTTTTCGTAGAAACAGAGTTTCACCATATTGGTCAGGCTGTTCTCGAACTCCTGACCTCAGGTGACCGATACACCTTGGCCTCCCAAAGTGCTAGAATTACAGGTGTGAGCCACCGTGCCTGGCCAAGAGTATATTTTTTAAAAAGACTTCTAGAGATGCTAACTACAATGGGCGGGATTAACAGTAGGTTAGACATTGCAAAAGAAAAGGTTTATATATAAAGCAGAAAATAGATTGAAACAAAAGTTGAAGAGCATTAGTGAACTATGGGGCAAGTGAAAGTAGTCTAATATATGTAATATTGGAGTTCTCAAAGATGGGGGGATTGGAAGAAAATATATTTGAAGAAATGATAGCTAAAAATCTTTCATGTTTGAAAAAACAATAAACACGCATGTCCAAGAATCTCAATGAACTCCAAATACACAGAACATAAAGGACATTACAGCAAAGAATAGCACAGAAAGATTACTAATATCTTGGTCTTCTCTGGCTACCATAGCAAAATACCGTAGACTGGGTTGCTTACATAATCAAAAGATATTTTCTTACAGTTCTAGAGACTGGAAGTTCAAGATCAAAATGTTAGCAGGGTCAGTGTCTAGTGAGAACTCTTTCCTTGGGTGGAAGATGGACAACTTCTTGCTATGTCCTCACATAACCTTTCCATGATACCATATGCACAAACAGAGAGAATGTTCTGGTTTCTCTGTCTCTTTTTAAAAGGGCACTGATTCCATCACACTGGCGGTTAGGGTTTCAACATGCAAATTTTCAGGGAACACGTTTCAGCCTATAACAGCCAAAAAAAAAAAGTAATGATGAAAATATCTTAAAAGCAGTCAGAGAGAAAAGACAGATTAATATGGAGAAACAGAGATAAGGATGATGGCAACTTTCTAATCAGAAACAACGCAAGCAAGACAGTGGAGCAATCTCCTTAAAGTTCTGAAAGACAAAACTCTCAACCTTTTAGGATAACCTTTAGACATTTTTTTCTTTCAAATAAAAGGCCACCTAAAATTAGAAAAGATAAGTAGGGGTACAGAAAAGGCTTAATTATGAATTACAGGTTTTTTTGAGCAATGAGAAACAGATCTCTGCAGCTAGTTGTATCATTTGAAGAATATCCTTTTTCTCAATGCTTACAGAAGACTCTAGAATAAGAATAGTCATTTAGAAACTCTATTTTCTCTCTCCCATCTTGATTCCTATTATATTTGGAACAGGTGTCTCCAAAACAAACTTTATATAATAAGAGGTTTGTTGTAAAGAGATTTTGATACTTGCCAGAAGTCTAACAACTTTCGTTATGGTAAAAGTTAGCTCTCACCACCTGCTTTGAGCAAAACATTGCAGAGTTCTCTTCCTTGCCCCGCCAAAACCAACCAACAAACAAAACTCCAATTACTTTATCTTCCTTCAAGTTGAATAATGCTGGTGGCTAGATAAAACTTTTCTGACTCCTTGTTCCCGCTCTCTACCAACAAGAAAAGAAATGAATATGTCATATGCCAAACTTTTCATCGAATTCGGGTTCAATTTCTCAACTGTTTCACATTTCAACTTTAATATAATTAAGATGGTGACTCTCAAAGTACGTTACAGAGAAATAAATTACTGACTTCTCTCTGCGAAACCATGTAATAGAATCAGACATTGCTTGATTTGGGAAGTACCTTTGTTTTACAGATGGAGAACTCAGGAAAGTGAAGAAAACTCTCTGCGGTGTTAATAGGTTTTTCATGATGGTGTCTCCATCCCAGGCAATGTGTTAACAATGGAAAAGGCACAAACTTTGGAGTTGGGTGAACCTGGATGTGAAGATTTGAAGTCTGTATCCATGTACAGTGTGTACATGGACAATTTACTTAACTCATTAAGCCTCACACTCCTTAACCATAAAATGGAAATGTTAGCTAGCTACTTATAGTTGTAATAGAAATTAATCAGATGTATGTATAGCAGGGTCAAAACTTGTGCACTAACAACGGAATTGCCTTTATTCTATATTTATATATAAAACCTTTATCTTTATATATATAAAAAGAATATATATATAAATATATATTTAAATTTATATATATTAATTTATGTATATAAATTTATATATATTTACATATATTTTAAATATATATAAATAATAAAGGCAATTCAGTTGTTAGTGCACAAGTTTTGACCCTGCTATACATATATTTATATATATTAAATATTATATATATTAAATATTATGAATATATATTAAATTTATATTTAATATATATTATATGTACAAATTATATATATTTACATATAAATATATAATTATATAATATCTAATATATCTAATATATCTATCTAATATATAATGTATAAAATATATAATGATATATATATTATATATATTACATAATATATAATATTATATTAGATATATATAATAGATATTTATATAAATATATATTTATATTGCTGGCAGCCAGGGTGGCCATCCAGGTGGGCTCTCTGCTGGGTGCTGTCTCCATGTTCCCTCCTGTCAGCATCTACCGCATGTTCCACAGCAGAAAGGACTGTGCAGACCCTTGTGGCTCCTGAGCCTGAGCAGTTGGGGACCCCACTCCCCCATGCCTGTATTTACCTCAGTGCTGCCCCCGTGCCTGAATGCTGCAGCCCAGGAGGCCCCTGTGCCTGCACACTCGTGGACACACACACTCCATAGGAGACCCTGGCTCTCCAGGCGGGGGTCAGGGGCAAGGACCAGGCTTGGAGCCAGGGACTGGCTGGGGCTATAGGGTGAGCCCCAGGGCCTGGGACCTACATGTGGCTTGTGTAATAAAACATTTTTAGGTAAAAAATATATATATTTATTTATATATATATAAATTATGTATATTAAATATTGTTTATATATAAATACATAAATATTTTGACCCTGTTATATATATAAAGAATATATAAAGAATAAAGGCAATTCAGTTGTTAGTGCACATATATATGTATACATAAATTAAACTCTTTCCTAAAGCTCCAATCTCCACAAAGTAAAAAAATATTATTCTATCCAATTTTAATAAATCTAGAGCAATCAATGACTTTTAAAATCAAATAATTATTTCAGTGCTTTCCAATTCCTAGCCACTTTGGGGAACATATTCAGTCTTTGGAGGTTTATTCCCTTTCCCCATCTCTATTGTCAACTCCTAGGTTGATCTAAGTTACCAGAGAGATTCATGTGTGCCCTCTTCTGGCACCAGAGAAGAGTTAGCAATCCCCATGGGCATGAATAGGAGATTTCTAGGCATGAGCCTGCCATGTCACTAGGCATTCTCAGTTGATACCACTGAAGTTGGTCTGGCCTCACTGGCCTTTTGGGTATTATGCCAACATCAGCCACTAAAGACAATGAACTTAGTCATTGCCTCCAGAAGGCAGCTCCCTGCCTTCTGCAGCTTCTTTATGTTCAATCTGGCTTCAGTTACTCAGCTCTTACTGTACTTCCCTGAAGCCTCCTCAGGTGCTCAGAAACAATCAGCTACTTTCCCTGAAACTCTCCTGAATCTTCTCTTGAGCCCACTTGCTAGAACTTTCCCTGGTCATGACGACTTGACCATTGCTTTACTATGCAGATTTCTGGGACTCTCATAATTCCAAACAGAAAGTGGAGTGCACCTGCTTTCCAATTGTCTGAGGTTTATTTTGCTTCACATCCTTTCATCATGGTGCAAAGCCAGGAAATGACATAGGCTAGTTTACAAGGAACTCAAGTAGTGTCTCTGCCTTTAGTAGTCTTCTCTAACTTGCTCCCTAAACTTCTCCCTAATTCCAAAGGGTGTTTTGTTTCCCACCCTGTAGAAATGGTGGGGGGACTTCCTTTCTGAGCTTCAATTTTCCCTGCTCTGTGATTTATACCATAGCCAAAGATTTTTTTTAGTTTCTTCAAATCCTGTAAAAATTCTGGTGGCCAGAAGTCTAGTGTTAGTGTCAATAGGCTAATATCATGGTGTTGGCAGGGCCACTTCTGTACTCTGTTGGGGAGAATTCCTTCCTTACCTCTTCCATATTTGAAGTTAATTCCTGGGCTCATGGTCCCTTCCACCATTAAAGCCAGCAATATAGCATCTTCACATCACTCTGTCTCCTCCCATAATCACATCTCCTTCTGCCTTCCTAGTGTGTCTAATCTTTCTCTGCCTCTTAGAAGAAGGTTTATGATGGCATTTGGGATTCACCCAGATAATGCAGAACAATCCCCTCAACTCAAGACCCTTAACTTAATCACTCCTGTGAAAACTTTACCAAGAAGGTAAATTTTCCATAGATCAGTTGCTGATAACTTGAGAGAGGGTCACTGTCCAGCCCACTCCAGCTACCTGTGTAATTAAATGGTAAAAAGATGTTTTCAACAGACTGTACTGGAGCACTGGCTATGTATGTGGAAAAAGATAAGATATTCCTATTTCACACTGCATGTACAAATTAATTTGAAATGGATCATAGTCTTAAATGTAAAAGTTAAAACTATAAAGCTACTAATGTCAGTATTTTTCTGAATTTGATATTCTTCAAAGCAGCTAGTATAGTGTGTGATGTAAGAGAATTATGTGAGAGTTTAATCACCTCATTGTCTCATTCATTCATTTAAATGTTGAAGGAAAATGTTAACCCGGATGTATTTATACCCTCTTTATTATCAGAAATGTACTCCAATTTATAAAATGCATACACTGGAATAGGAAACTTTATATTAATCAAATAGGTGAGGATAGTGAAATAAAGTGTTTAAGAAAACTTAAGCCAGTGGAGAGGTTAGTAAATAAATTGCATGCTGGGAGTCTCAGGTCTGGTATCTTAAAATCTGACTCTTCTATCTGCTGGCACAAAGGACATAATATGTTTAGTATCCATAAAATTTTAAAGTGTCTATAAAATAAAAACATACTTGTTACCCAAAAGAATCATAGTTTTCCTGATACTGAGACTTGGAAAAAATTCTCCCTGAGTCTTCATGAAGAGAAAGTGGTCTGTAGTGAACATTTCCTCAATATCAGTCCTTCCATTAATTTAACAAAGAATTTCCAGGACACTTCAGGATGCCCCTCAGTGTAGACAGATGAACGAGAGCTAAAGTGCACCTCAATAAAGCCAGTTCTACAGAGTCAGAGAACTGTCTATGTCGCTAGCTAATAATTGAGTTTTATCTGAAATGAATAGATATTATACAAAAGAAAATAAAAAGGATCTTCTCTTCAAATAGGTTTGAGAGACTCTGGGTTAAAAATGCTTAAGAGAGTAAACCTAGTAAAAGTGTGGTGAACCTAACCTTTATTCATTTAGGTAGTACTTACGGAATAGAACCGTGGTTCTTCTAGAAGAAAACACAAAACCCCAGTTCTTCATGCCACTGTCTGATTTTTTAAAAAAACAAAAAGATAACATTCAAGAGGGTTCATTGTTGTGGGACTGTTCAGAGCCTTTAATTCACTAATGTATATTGTGATTTTTTTAAAGTCATTATTTCCCATACTATCAAACTAATTTGCCTGGAATTAATTTCCCAATTATGTTTCTCAAATTAACTATGTGGGGAATATTTTAGAGTATCTGTAGAAGCTAGTATTTTGCTAACGACACTTTGATTAAAGTTGATCCAGAGAAACAATACATCCATCTAGTGCTACAGCTCTTGTCAAACTGTGGATTGCGTGTTGTGAATGAGATGTAAAGAATAAAGGATAAAAGGAGGCCAGGAGAAACCTTATTTCTAGCTTGCATGCCTTTGTCCAGGCTCTGCATCAGAGGACATTGTCTTTTTCTGGTGTATGAGGCCGAAGAGTTGAGTTTCATCCTTGCAAACTAGTTAGCAGTAGATGTGTTTGTAGTCAAATGCATTAATCTGCAGCAGCATTGCCCCCATCTCCAAAAAAAAAAAAAAAAAAAAAAAAAAGAAAGAAAGAAAAGCTGAAGAAACAAAGGTGTTTATTTGGTTCACAATAAAAACAATTTTAGATAAATACTTAGAAACAAAAAAACCCCAAACAAAGGTTTTAGAAACAGACATATTCAAAACACACAATGACAGAATAAAACAATTAATTTATGTGAAAGTAAAAGCAACTAATTTTGAATGTGCAAAGTAACCTCACAGTTTCCCAAACTTTTCTTCCCTGAAGCTTTTTGCTTAGAGAACAAAACGCTTCTCACTTCACTAGACCAGCTGTCTCTTAAAACACAGATAAGACCTGCTAATGCTGGGTTCCTGAGTGCCTGCTGGGATGGCAGGCCTCATTTCAAAGTCAGTTTCTCTCTTGCAGCAGAGCCCTTTTGCTCCCCATTTTCATACACACAAGCATCCTATTAGGAGGGGAGCTCACACATTAAACTGACAACAGGAGACTTCCCATTGCCGGATATGCTTTGTCTTCATGTTCCAAGGAAGGTCAAAAGATTAAAGCTGCAATTTTCAAGGAAGAGAAATCATCCTTGAACTTACTTATTAGACATTCTGTACTTCTGTATTTTATAAGAAATATTATCTGCCAGACTAATTCTTTGTCTAGGCTAGCCTAGTCTTGCTCTGAAATAGCTGAGGGAGAGGCCTCAATGGCTTACTCTGTAACCCATAGTGTTTCCAGCTATTCTAAGGACACAGGGAAAGAGATTTCTGCCCTAAAACATACACCCTACTTTTTGAGTGGTACTGTTGTTGCCATCATTATAGACACATACTGCCCCTTGGGTTCATCTCAGGTGAATTAAGATGAGATCAAATATTTGAAGTTCATCTCTTAGACCTTACCAAGTAAGAAGTAAAGAACAGGTGCTTTTAGGAATGGATCCCTGAGAGATACTGAATAAGGTCTTGGAAAATAGCTAAATGGAATAAACTCAAAGAAAGGCAGGCCTAAACTGTGTTGCTAAACCAAAGGAGTTTGATGGACAATAAAGTTCTGTGAAGACAGGAGACCACAGCTATGAGTTCATCCACTGTAGGGAAGGGAGCAAAGTCACCTGGAGTTAAGAGAGAAGAGTCGAGGCCAAAATATAGAGAAGAAAGTAAGTGGTTTCTAAGCAGAGATTAAATTTAGCATCTGAGAGTTAAGAGAAGAACCAAAGATGTCCCAGATTCCAAAAACACAGTCCAGTGAGTATCTTCCAAAACTAGCATATTCCAAAGAAAACATTTCTGGACTGCTAAGAACAGATCTGGGCTAGCCAAGAGGAGTCAGTGTACACCATGGCACAGATGGACGTACTCCTATAAGAGAATATGAATACTAAGCCTCGATCAGCCTCTCTTATTTCTCGCTTCTGGAAATGCTGTGTAGGATAACTTGAAATGGACTAGTCAGGAGGCATGTCTCCCTATGTTTAACTACGATGAAGACAAGAACCTCAAGGAGCATTCAGAAAGATTCCTACAACCCACTCTCAAAATTCCATTTCATCAACAATGCATAGCTACTCTTTCCCCTCATCAATATTCTGAAGTCTTCCACTTTAGTGTAATTAATTCTGAGATGAGGACTTTCAAATCCTAGTCTCCAGTCTACCCTGCTTTCTCAGCATATCTTCTCTGGGACAGTGTCCATCTTCAGTCCCGGGATTCTTTCATGTGGGCTCCTCTCAGGCTTAACTTCCTGTCTTGCATAGACCCACCTTTTCTTCTGCCTTCTCATCAGTAATCTCATGTGCCCCACCCCACTTAACCTAGCAAATCTCCTATTTTTGGTCAGTGAACCACTGATTTTTCCTTGTGTCTGGCATCCTGGGTGCTGAAAAAATCAAATTAGATGATTCAGTTGGCTATACTACAGAATAATGGTCTCTGGTCTTAGTTTATCTCTCAGAAACACACTTTTTCTTTAATTCATTCAACAAACTGTCATTGCTCACTATTTTCCCAATATGTGCAGAGAAGTATTTCAAAGTATTGATATATATGTCAAAAGTACCAAATATTGATGCAAGTTTGAATAATGAAGAGCTCTTATGAGATGCTTGAAATGATTAAGATGCATTAATTATCTTTTTACCTTTCCTTTTACCATAAGGATGATGACATCTTAGAATTTCTAAGGATACCACCAAAACTAAATGTGAACAAGAACAGAAGCTAGTTGTCAGCATCCATGGAGACACAGATCCCAAAACCTTCCAAACATGGAACTACAGGGAGGAAGCACTGAGAATCAGTGCTTTTTTCTCTCCTTCCCTTCTAAGGCTTTGGGTCTCCAGCATTCTTTGAATTGCACGGAGTTTCTGGCTGTTATCCAGCCTGCCCTCTCTAGGTGACACTCTGAGCTAGAAATCTGTCCTCCATCTTACTGCAGTTTGCCTCAGAAAGCACTCTTGGGAGATTTATTGTATGCCAGACTCCATGTTGAGAACACAGACATGACTATGATTTCAACAAAGTCACTGAATTTCCTCTTGAACTGACACTTTACAATTATTTTTATCATCTTAACTTAGAAAATTTATTGTAGTCTTATATGTAATTTGTGTTAAGGGCAAGCCTTGGAAATAGACAGGCACATTTTTTCCTTAAGAAAAAGTGGGAAAGTTGGCAGAGTTTGATGGCTCATGCCTGTAGTCTTAACACTTTGAGAGACCGAGGCAGGAGGATCACTTGAGCCCAGAAGGTTGAGGCTACAGTGAGCTGTGTTCATGCTGATGCACTCCAGCCAGGGTGACATAGCATAACCCTGTCTTAAATAAATAAATATAAAATAATAAATACAATTTTTAAAGATCAAAAGAATAAATAACCATCTAAATAAGCCCTAAGGAAGGTAGACGTGGGGAAAGCAGAAGACATAACACACTGGCAACCTGCATTTCCCATGAACGACTCTGTTTTCCCCTGCTGTGGCTGCACAGTAAGGGTGATGGGAATGGGGGTGGAGTTGTGACCTTTAATGAGGTAAAGGTCTGGGATAGCTGCTATTAATATGAAGATACAATATGAGCACCTTTTTACAACCCTAACTTACTTTCTTTTTCTTTGTTTTTTGTTTTTTGTTTTTTGTTTTTCAAAACAGAGTCTCACTCTATCACCCAGCCTGGAGTACAGTGACACGGTCTTGGCTCACTGCAGCCTCCACCTCCCAGGTTCAAGTGATTCTCCTGCCTCAGCCTCCGGAGTAGCTGGGATTACAGGTGCATGCCACCACGCTCGGCTAATTTTTGTATTTTTAGTAGAGACAGGGTTTCACCATGTTGGCCAGGCTGGTTTTGAACTCTTGATTGCAAATGATACCCCTACCTGAGCCTCCCAAAGTGTTACATATGAGCCACCGCACCTGGCCCACCTAGTTTTTCTTAAGACTTGATGCTAGTTTACTCAAGGGTCCATGCTTACTATGTTGGCCTCCTCTTTATATTAAAAAATGTTCACTTGAACCATTTTAAATTAAAGTCTGTGCCATTGGATAATAGTTATTGAATAATAACTATTTTTCATTAGTTTCTATAATGTCTAGACAGGAGATTAGAAAAGTGTATGAGACTCTGCCTTAATCTTCAGAACACAGGCATGGGAGGCCATTCAGGGTCATGGTTAAGGGCACAGGTTCTCACATCAGATGCTGATGGTGTGAACCTGCACTCTGCCAGTTTTCAGTTAATTTGTCATTAGACAAATTAACCTCATCATTCCTGGTTATTTCGATGAAAAATGGAGATAATTGATAGATTTATATCATTTGTTTGAAGATTAAATGGCATTACACATGTAAATATTGTTCAGTTTAATGCCTAAAACAAGAGAAAGTACTAAATAAGTTGTAGCCATTATTTTTAGCCCTGGCTTTCAAGACATAACCAGTTTAGGTTGTGAGGATGTCGGTCATGGTGAGTAGTAAAAGTTTCTCATGGATTTACAAACATACAAAATTTATAAGAGATAGGACTGTGGTTTTATTTTAACACTAAGTCAAACTTGTTTACATTCCAGAAAAAGACATCAAAGTCCCAAATCAGAGATCAGTTGAATAATTTTGTCTCTTTTGGCCCAACATCATGATTTATCACTGTCCCTTTTCTTTGCTCTTCCGTCTTCACTTTCCTCCTGGTAATCTCATTTAATATCAAGAGGCCAGCCATCGTCTTGAGAGACTGACTCTCAAATATCTTTCCTGAACTCCAGACCCATACTTCCAACATCGTGAAAAATATTTCTGCCTGAACATTCTTCCAATGTAGGAAACTGTATTTTGCCTTCATCTTAGTGTCTAATCTTCACTTACAAGAAGTATAAATATATTTGTATTTAAATGGATATGGTCAAATAAGTATGCAAACATATACATGTAAATGAAAGAGTGAATGAATAAAAATTGTGAACAGTTTTTCAATTTAGACTAAGATTAGCATATAAAAAGCCTTCACACTATTTCCCATTCATGAAGTCAAACTTAGCTGAAAAATAACATGCTGACTTCATTCTTTCATTTGGAATAGATGTCTAAAAGTGGGGTTTGGTGAAGAACCTGCCCTGCCACCCAAGGTCAGCAAAAAGGCTTAGGCAGCAAAATAGTGAGATGGAAGGAGGACAGATTGTCAACTTCAGTCACAGGCAGATCACAAAGACACCTACATAATCATTGCTCTAAGTCCAAGCAGTTTCCAAGGGTAGAAAGAAACTAGACGATCTATACAGAGTAAACTTGGATGTGCTCTGCAAGCATCAACCTTCTTTATGAAAAGCACATGAGTTGTGGGTACAAGTGGTTGGGGATAATGATGGACTCCACCTACTGTGGACCAGGAACTAAGCGTATAAATATATCCCCATCCTCTACTCATGATCTAGACTCCAGTGAAAAAAGATCAGGAAGTGAAAAGTTGGAGAAAGTATGTAAGAAACAGAGCCCCACTCACTAGTTTTATTTATTTAATTAAAAAACTCCTGAATGTCCTCCAAGTTTCAGGGACTGTTAGATGCTCTGTCAAATATCCTAATTAAACCATGCGGTAGGAGTGGTATTTGTTATCCATACAAGTCTACTGTACTCTGGGGGTAAGTTGCTGCAACATTTCCAAGTCCTTCTGACTCCTTTTGAATAAGCGTGTGCACACGCATGCACACGCACACACACACACGTGCCTGGAACTACGGTGTGGTGGGGTGAAAGGAGCATGACCTTCTGTTCAGACGACCAATGTCTTGGAGTAGAACGGACATATCCTTCCCTGATCTTTGTCAACAGGAGACCTTTGGTGTCAGCCTCATGAGGCCTCTACAGGCTGGCCTCCACTGAAGAATTCAATATTAAGCCAGAGACAGATGGAGACTGGAAGCAGATTTTGAATCCTTGTCCTGGTCAAGTTTAATATTTCCAAGGACTTGTATCCCCTCAAAAGATATGTTGAAGTCCTAATTCCTGTACCTCGGAACGTGACCTTCTTTGGAGATAAGGTTTTCACAGACGTAAACAAGTTAAAGTCATTAGTTTGAACACTAACTTTATAAGACAGGTGTTCTTATAAAAAGGGGAAGTTGGGGGCACAGACACGCATTCAGGGAGAAAGCCATGTGAGGATGAAGGCAGAAATCCGGGTGATGCTTGTTCATAACAAAGAACACCAAAGATTGCCAGCAAAGCACCCGAAGTGAGGGAAGAGTCATAAGACAGGGTCTCTACACAGCCCTGAGAAGGAACCAACTCTCCTGACACCTTCACCTCAGACTTCCAGCCTCCAGAACTATGAGAAAACAAATTTCTGTTGTTTAAGACTACCATTAAGTTTGTGGTATTTACCTTATTCTGGCAAACCTAGTAAGCTGATACACAAGGCTAATGCTTCCAACTGTTCTGGAAACCAAATTGTATCCAGGTTCATATGCTACTTCATAGAAGATGTGAATGCCTATCAAAATCTTTTCAAATTTATGTTAAGAGCATTGAAAATGAAGACAAAAGAGTACATATTGTTTCTTCAGAATAATTCTCCCAAAATAATGACACTGTGCTCCTTGAAAAGCTCCTCTCTTTGGAAAAGGCACCCTATATCCTGATCATGTGTTTCCAGCTGAGACAAAGAACTGCTCTTTCATTTCAACAGCAGATAACCATGTTTCGATGATCAAGCCAAAAGAGCAGTAATTAACATAAATTGTCTTATGAGTTGCTTGTACACTACCTCGTTTTATCTCATGAGCAGGGCTATGAGTTAAATTAATTAAAAGCCAGAACAGACAAAAGATGGGCAAATTTGGGTGCATTAATACTTACTATGAAATTATGATTATGACAACTTATAAAGTGAAAACTATTTAAACAAGGCTTCCTTGTTTCCTTGCTCTAGGCTTATAATCATCACCATTCAATTCTGGAACATGAAACCAGCACTCAGGGAGGCATTATGACTTACATGTGAAAAGAATGAATTCTAACCTGCGTTTGCAGGGCTAGTGCAAAATGAAAATGCAGGGCTCACTGGTAAAAAGCAGGAAAAGAGTCATCGAAGGCACTAAAATGACATAAAGTTTTCTTCCTTCTTCATCATTGGGTTTTAAATTCTATTTAATGTTGTTTAATGTGGTTCTAAGTAAATAAAATCAAAATGTTTAATCAACTGGCCACAGTGGCTCACGTCTGTAATCCTAGCACTTTGGGAGGCCAAGGCTGGTGGATTGCCTTAGCTCAGAAATTAGAAACCAGCCTGGTCAACACGGTGAAACCCCATCTCTACTAAAAATGCAAAAAAATTAGCCAAACATGGTGGCGTGGACCCATAGTCGCAGCTACTCGGGAGGCTGAGGCAGGATAATTGCTTGAACACAGGAAGTGGAGGTTACGGTGAGCTGAGATCGTGCCACTGTACTCCAGCCTAGGTGACAGAGTGAGACTTCATTTCATATATATATATATATATATATATATATATATATATATATATATTATAGTGAATTTTGTGTGATGCGTTTTAAATGCCAGTGTAAGAGCATTTGATGTGTATGCAGAATCACTGAAATCAAACAACTCATGTTTCACAGTTTTTACATGCATATTTATTTTGTCCTTATCAGGACAGTGGAAACACTGCACAGAACAAACTTGACTGTGTTTATTTCAACTGTTGATGCACACACATTCTACGGGCTCTGCCTACCTGATGTTACTGATGGCTAAAGAAAGATTCAAAGGAAAAAGAACGATGAGTTGCCCTGTGTTTCCCTTTCCTTCCATGTCATCATGTTCATCATAAGTGGCTGACTACTGCAAGGGAGTAACACACACAGTAAAGGACACGATAGGGTTCCTGGGTGGTTTGAGTTTCTTAGAACACTCATCTCTTTGTGTTTTAAGCAAGTTCTCCTTGGAATGGAAAGAGGGCTGTCAGGAGCCCCCACCACCATCACTCATAATCACTCAGAATGAACCTAACAGGCTTACCTTGCAATCACTTGGAGTCTCCTTGAACTCCAAACATTGTGGTAGATACCAGAATTCTGTGCTCAGAACCGCGACATGCTCTGGGCACATAAAGTGTCAAGGAACAGCATAAGCTTCACCACCGCATTGCGCTTCTGTTACAAATCACAAGTTCCAAGATAATCATTTCTAACAGTGACAGCAGAGCATGAAACCAAGCATGGGGCCCTGTGTAATTGCGTAGTTTGCACAACGGCAAACACAGCCCTGGGTTCTTGCCTGGATTCTTCCAGTAACTAACTACATCCTGAGCAATCCAGTGATCTCTGTGGGAGTCATTTTCCATGTCTGCAAAATAAGAAGGAACAAACTCTCAGACCCCTCAAAAACTCTATGGATCTGCACTTTTCATGGCATTTCTTTCTCATCTTTCCTTATCCATTTTTATAGCAACCTCACCTACTCCTACTCCTAAGAATATAAATTCTATAAAGGTGGGGACTTGTTTGCCACTTTACCCACAATGAGTAGAATTAGGCTTGGAATACAGTAGATCCTCCTTTAAATTTATAATTAATGAAGAAATAATCAACAACACCCTCACCACTGTACTACTTAATCTTCCCCACTGTCTTTATTCATATAAAAAGACCTGAAACCAAGCTCTTTAAAAGCATAAGGCATTGAAACCAAGAACCAACTCTAGTCTAATGGTGTAGTTTTGAGGACCTATGCAGCTAATACAAATATATTTTGTATTAATTGCCAAAATTTTAAATTTGGGAAATTCACATTAGATACAGCATTCCGGTTATTTTGTAAACCCTGAAGACATGGTGCTACTCATTGAACTAGAGCTGAGCACACTCTCAAGTTTGTAATAGCTTTATGAGGCCTGCTTCTCTCATGAATGTCACTGGGGGTCCCCTCTAAATATTTTAGTTAATGATCCCTGTTTTAGATCATCTGGAGAGAAATAAAAGAGATGTATTTTGATGATTTCAAGTCACCCACAGTGATATGACTTATTAGCATTTTTTGTCTACCCTCTCAGGGCCAGCATTCTAACAAGCAAAGCATCGCCGTGCCTGGGCCTGCCCATGGTACAGGTAAGGATGTGTCTCTCACATCAAATCCTTTTCTGTAGACCCTTAACACTGTCTATTTGTGGCCCTAAGTTATCTAGTATAATAGAAAGCCTCTGATACATAAATAATTCATGACAAGATCCTAATAAATCAATGAGCTAATCCTTCTCCAAAGCAATTTCATTTTAAAGAAGCTCTAGCCAGAGAATTGCAATGCTCTACCCATACATTTAATTTCAGTTGCTATGATACTTGAGTTCAGGACATAGTTTTGAGGAGAAAAGTGAGTTGAAGCACAACTCAAATCATATCAACAAGTTAATATCTATTCCTCTGATGTTTAAATTTTACCCTGTATAGACAACAGCTCTAAAGTAAAGTCTGTGACTTTCAAAAAGCAGATAATATTGTATTTTGAAGTATCTGTGATTATGTTTAAGTTCATACTAATCAGATATCTACAATTCATTAACACTTGGGGTAATATTTATGACCAAGTACTATTATATTGGAATATGTATATTACAATACATATACATGAATTAAAATTTTGCATATGTGTGTTTATATGTCTGTGTGTATACACACATGCATGCACACACACACACACATATATATATAACTATAATGGTAGTTATATTTGTATACACACACATATATATATATAGAGAGAAAAGAGATCATATTTATGACAACGTATTAATTTGTTATAACATATGTTAAATAAAGACATACTAGAATCAGAAAGTTATTGTAAATTTAAAAATGGTTTCATTTTATAGTGAAAGTCTATATATTCTTATAGCTCAAGACCCTGCACTATTTCCTAATAAGATATTTAAAACCAAACCAAATGCTTTCCAGCAAGAAAATCAAGTTGTTTCATTTGTTTTAGTACAAGGAACATGTTTTAGCAAGGCCCTTGTCTTAAGGATTTTACCATTGTCCTTGAAACTCACTTTAAAATTCAGTCTTTTAAAAACTGCCCAAGTATAAAAGGAAATTTTCTTTCCCTATAAAATTTAATTTACATGTAAAATTAATTTGAAACCTAACATAAAGTCAGACTTTCACAAGCATTATTCTAAAACTCATGCCAAGAAACAGGCACTTGTACAATTTCATGCCTGGCACTTAATTCCTTTTTAAGTAAAGCAATTGAAAAATTCATTAATTTTTTTCTTTACCATTAGCTTGAAAGTTCTCATGTAATGAAATCATCAATCGAAGCTATTTTATGTATTCTATGGTTGCCTCTGAGGTTAACTCTCTATTACCGGTTTTAACTGTGCTATAATCCAGACAAAATTTTTATTTGCTGGCTTGTTTGAATAGTTACAGTACTCTATACCCTGGGGGTTATAATTCTTCTAACTGGCCTCCAAAATCTTGTGATCTTTTGCTGCCAGGACCCATAAGGGTGCACATTCAGAGACACCATTCGGGCTCTGCTTATGCTTGGAGTAGAGTTTGGGGAAGGGTGGGGATGCTTTTGCCTTTCATGCTTTCTCCTAACCAATTTGCTCTGATGAGAGCATGCAACTATTTAAGTGGCCAGGGCCCTGAAAAGCCCCTGTTGCATATCAGACACATACATCCTGGGTTTTAAACTATAAACAACAAATAAGCTGGGCATTTTTCTTTTTTTTCCTCTCTCTAATTTACTGATTTTTCCACTTGTATTTCTTACTCTTTCCTTGTTTTGACTTTTTAGTGTCTTTGTGTGTTTTCTTAACTTTTGAATTGTGTGTTTATTGCTTTTATTTTCTTTCTTTTAGCTGTTTCCTAAAAATTTTAACATGGTTTCTATAAGCATGTTTTTCTAGAAGTTCTGTAATTTTGATTTGTGTATTTCCTTTTATTCAAGATTTATTTATTTATTTATTTATTTATTTTTGAGGTGGAGTCTCACTCTGTTGCCAGGCTGGAGGGCAGTGGTGTCATCTGGGCTCACTTCAACCTCTGCCTCCCGGGTTCAAGTGATTCTCCTGCCTCAGCCTCCTGAGTAGCTGGGACTACAGGCACACGCCACTATACCTGGCTAATTTTTTTGTAATTTTAGTAGAGATGGGGTTTCACCATGTTGGCCAGGATAGTCTCTTTCTCTTGACTTCATGATCTGCCTGCCTCGACCTGCCAAAACACTGAGATTACAGGCGTGAGCCACTGCAGCAGGCCAAGATTTATTTTTTAAAGGATTCTTGTCTCCAATCAAGTAAATTTTACTTTTTGTCATTGGTTTCTAGTCACACTCCATATTTATATTGACATATGTTACTTGCATAATTTATTAATTTATTATTCTTTAATGATTGGGCAAGAGATCCTTCCTGTATTGTGAATTTATTTTTAAATATGTCTCAAACTACTCTTCCTTATTTTCTTGCTGATTCTTTTGGCTCTACCAGACAGGGAGAGAGAGGGGCACAGTAGTATACAGAACACAAATGTAGACCCCAATAAGACCTGAGTGTGAATCTCGGCTGGGCTTTCTGGCTGTGTGACTGGAGAAAAGTTTTTTTTTTTTTCTTTTTTTTTTTTCCATTGAGATGCTCACTTTTTTTTTCTTTTCTTTATAAATTATGCTTCAAGTTCTGGGGTACATGTGCAGATCATGCAGGTTTGTTACGTAGGTATACATGTGTCACGGTGGTTTGCTGCATCCATCACCCTGTCATCTACATTAGGTATTTCTCCTAATGCTATCCCTCCTCAATCTCCCCACTCCCTGCTCTCCATCCCCTAATCCCCCTGCACCCCAATAGGCCCCGGTGTGTGATGTACCCCTCCCTGTGTCCACATGTTTTCATTGTTCAACACCCATTTATGAGTGAGAACATGCGGTGTTTGGTTTTCTGTTCTTGTGTCAGTTTGCTGACAATGATGGTTTCCAGATTCATCCATGTCCCTGCAAAGGACATAAACTCAACCTTTTTTATGGCTGCATACTATTCCATGATGTGTATGTGTGACTGGGGAAAAGTGATCTTCTCAACTAGACAAGCTAAGATTAAAGAAAATAATGTATGAAAAGCATTTAAAGGGGTACCACAAAAATGGTAAAATGGTAGTTATTCGTCATCATCATCATCATGATTATTACTCTTATCTACTTCACTACCAATAAATTACTTATATAAAAATTGTTTTATGAAATTCCTGAAAAAATTGGAAACTATTGCCTAGCTAATGTGAATAGGGGATACAAACACACATATATAGAGAAATATATGCATGCTATATGTGATTTTATTTAATCTTCTTACTAATCCTATGTAGTACATAAAGTGGGAAGTATTCCACCCATTACATAAAGAGACCATGATTAGACTATCTATCTATGGAGCCACCTTCCATGACTAAGGAACTACTAATTCCAGGGCTTTGATCCAGGCCTTCTAACTAAAACTATATTTCATATAATCACACATTCCTGCTTGATTTAATTTCTGTTGCTCAAATGATTTCTAAGTGTGCATTGGGCAACTGTGAAGTATTTGTATAAGCAGGCCGCAATCAGTAGCAGTCATGGTACACTTTCACATTTCATTTCCAAAGACAAGAATATAGATTAAGAAATAGCCCAGTCTAGTTGGATCTACAGTCATGCTCTGAATGTGTAAGGAAGACATGGAATAAGAGAACGTGACCAGTGAAGAACAAGTTTAAGCCACATTTTGTTTCATTGCATTTTTGATACCAGCAATCTGAAATTCTGAAAAAAATCTCATTTGTAACAATGAGACCTCTTAGGTGCTTTCCTCACGAAGTCCAGAGAACTGTGGAATTATTTAAAAGCTGGAAGACCTTTGAGATGGAGGTCAAGAAAAGCTGAAGATGTTCCAAAGAATGCTGTCTGGGCAAGCCATTTCAAAATGTTAAATGGGTTATTGTCTTTCAAAAGAACCCTACTGGGAGCTATATAATTATATTTTATACACGGATGTCTCATTTTATTGATATCTCCCAGGAGTTCTGAAGTGCTTCGTAACTGACTGATTCCCCCAAACCCCACTCTCGGGAATGACAGAAAAGCTGGTGATTCTGACTTTGCATCTAAACTGCTTGCACGGCATCTTCGATGTACCTACAGCATACTTGGACACAAGTGCTAATGTGGCAACTCAATGTATGGCAACACAGTGCCCCTTAGGCTCTTCTTCAGTCCAGGTGATAGATTACAGAGATGGCAGTTTGACTTGGATTATAAAGAACACTATTGTGAGGCCGAGGCAGTGGATTGCCCGAGCTCAGGAGTTGGAGACCCAGGCTGGCCAACATAGCAAAACCCTGTCTCTCCTAAAAACACACACAAAAAATGAGCTGGGCATGGTGGCACGTGCCTGTAGTCCCAACTACTTGGGAGGCTGAGGCATGAGAATTGCTTCAACCGGAGAGGCAGAGGTTGCAATAAGCTGAAATCATACCACTGTACTCCAGCCTGGGCAACAAAACAACACTGTCTCAAAATAAACAAACAAACAAACAAATAAATAAATATAAATAAGTAACACTGTCCCCATAGCATTGGGAAATGTTAGTTAACTTGCCAAGTATCCACTTTACATTTGATTTCTGGGTACTTTTTAGAAAATGATCCTCTCATAAAAAGGCCTCTATTTGTTTGGTGAGAAAAAAACAAATTAAAACCTAAGAGGAAGAGTGTGCACAAGGCTGGGAGATGTTTACATGGGCCTAAGCTCACCCTTCACAATGATTTATTTAACAAGCATGTATTGGGCACCTACTGAATGCTCAAAGATAATAGGAAAGTACTTTCCATACAAAGAAAACTCTTTCAAAGTAGGAGTGAGATTGACAAGTAGTTCCAGATTTTCAGACACCTGACCTCCTTTCAGAGCCTTCTCCTTGAATGATCAGTTTTGTTCCATTTCTAGGGAACTCCCCTTTGATATCCAAGCATTCAGCTAAAGAGGTGCCTAGGAACACTATGCAGCAGCCAGGACATCTGTGTCTTAGGATAGGTGAGGTTCTTGGAGTACCTCTAGCTCTTCTGGTCCCTTGACCACTAAATACACTTCTTGTTTTCTTTAAAAGTGTAATGGTTTTTGCCCCTAAGAGCTGTAAAAATGCTGACAGGATTTATTTCATTTTTCATCAATCTCCTGGGATGGTTGGACTGAGAGAAAAATACAGACCAGTAAATTTTCATTATATGTATCCACAGTTGATCTGAGCATGAAATAGTACTCATTGATATGGTTGAAATATCTGTAAAAATCCACAGACGTGCCTTGCAAAACCACTTATCAGGGCCCTTTGATGACGTACATGCAGGAAAAGATGCTAAAAGCCTAAAAGTTCTCATAATCCAACTGAGAACCTAGAAAGGAAACAGTGTAAGCTATATACATTAGAATGGGCTTTTGAAAA
Organism: Saimiri boliviensis; assembly: GCF_048565385.1. Taxonomy (NCBI): domain Eukaryota; kingdom Metazoa; phylum Chordata; class Mammalia; order Primates; family Cebidae; genus Saimiri; species Saimiri boliviensis. The sequence continues at coordinate 27,217,595 of NC_133452.1, read as the reverse complement.
AACACAAACATAAAGCATTAGTCAATGTAGTTTTATGTCAATTCATCCATACTCAGTTTTGTTTAAACTATTTTATCTATTAATAATTCATTTACAACAAAGTGATTGAATTCCACTTTTAGTCATGATGCAATAACCAATATCAGATTTGCTTTCTCACTGTAAACAACTAGAAAACAGAGCAGAGTACAGAAAAGGATTGTTATCAGATCTTAGAAAGGGCAGTACAGGATTACGATCCCTGAGAGAAAATATGCAAATGAAGTGACCCCTGGAATTACCTTACCTTCCTTCCTTCTAGGCCACAATACAGGGAGAAGGAGCATAGCACTCTCACTGAGCTAAGGATACAGAGTTTGGAGTTCAGGGGAGATCGGGAGACTGGAATGTGTGGTGCAAGTTGCTGGAGAAGCAAGCTATGCAGATAAAAATGTCCCCTGGCTGGGCACAGTGGCTCACGCCTGTAATCCCAGCACTTTGGGAGGCCAAGGTGGGTGGATCACAAGGTCAGGGGTTCAAACCAGCCTAACCAACATTGTGAAACCCCATCTCTACTAATAATACAAAAATTAGCTGGACATGGTGGTGCACGCACGCCTGTGATCCCAGCTACTCAGGAGGCTGAGGCAGGAGAATCGCTTGAACCTGGAAGGCAAAAGTTGCAGTGAGCCTCGATTGCGCCATTGCTGTCCAGCCTGGGCAACACAGTGAGACTCTGTCTCAAAAAAAGTCCCCCAAATCTGCATCGAATCTTCTCCAGTCTTTGCCTAAATAACATGAGCATACTATGAGAATCCACAAGGCTAGGCAATAAAAAACTGAAGAAAAACAACAAAAAGCAGGTAGCTATGTGCAGAATAACTCCCAGAGCTCACACAGGACTGGGACATCTTTGAGGTTCATCCATCCAGCTAGTGGAGTATACTGCTAAAACATCCAGAATATTCAGGAGAGACTCAAGAGACTCCAATCTCAATAATAAAGCTAAACTACTTCTAGAATAAGGTTGGCCTAAACCCATCCTAACAAGTTTTAAAATCAGCTTTAAAAAGATTGAGCTCACATATAAATGACTTAACTCACTGCCAAAAGAAAATTTAATGCTACTTAAAGAAAAGTAAAACCCCAAAGAGATATATTTATATTTATATATATTTTAAGTAATATAATATATGCAAGCATAATATATAAATATATTATTCAGTAATATAATATATGCTAATATATGGATGTATGTTGTATTATATATGTTATATATATGTGTGTGTATATATTCTCTCACTCTTTCTCATTTTATATATATATATATATATATATATATATATATATATATATATATATATAAACAGACAGAGAGAGGGCCAGGTAGGGTGGCTCACATCTGTAATCCCAGCACTTTGGAAGGCCAAGGTGGATGAATCATGAAGCCAGGAGATCGAGACCATCCTGGCCAACATGGTGAAACCTTATCTGTACTAAAAATACAAAAATTAGCTGGTTGTGGTGGCACATACCTGTAGTCCTAGCTACTCAGGAGGCTGAGGCAGGAAAATCACTTGAAACCAAGAGGTGGATGTTGCAGTGAGCCAAGATTGCACCACCGCAGTCCAGCCTGGTGACAGAGCGAGACTCCATCTCAATAAAAGAGAGAGACAGAGAGAGAGAGAGAGAGAGAGAGAGAGAGAGAGAGAGAGAGAGATACTTGCAGCAATGTGATGTCACCATGTCCAGCTTTCATTAAAAAGTCACCAGACATGTGAAGAGGCATGAAAAATGTGACCTAAAACCATAAAAGACTCAGTCAATAGACACCAACACAGAAATAACAGAGAGATAAACTTAAGGAGTTCAGAACAGCTATTATAAATACATTCAAAAATCTTTTTAAACACAAGAATGTTATGGAAATTTTAAATGCTAGAACATGTAAGAAAGAACAAAGATGTAGTTGAAAAAGCAATTTGTAGCCAGGTTATGAACTACAAATGTCAGGTTTGCACACCTGCACTCCCACATGGATTATACACTTGCACAGTGGAATTAATAGGCAGAGAGGCCCTGGAGCAAGACTGAATTGGCTACTAAGCTGTAGATATCAGTTACCTCAGCATGACCGTCTCAAGACACTTAATCCCACAACTTCCTTTCCTCTCTGATAAACAGTTGTAATAATATTACTTAGTTACAAGTTATGCTTGTGACTAATTACGTTGCTACAACCAAAGGATTATAGAAGTGTTAGCTGTTATATGCGCACGTGCACATGTGTGTATACCCACACTGACTTATATGTGACATTGTTCTCTGATTGTTTTTCTCTTACAGGTTCTGTGGGAAGTCATTGCTGCCCAGAATAGAGAATGAAATCAGCAAGTATCTAGCATACACCATATATATGACTTCCTTCCATCTGAATCCAGGAAGTCAGTCTGATAACCATCACAGCTTTCCTCCATCCATCCAACTCTAACTCGAACCATATGGATATTATAAAATCTCAACCTTGAACTCCCTTTAATGCAGCCAGGGGCTCAAGTTTATTTAAGCTTTTGATCTTCTATTTTCCCTATGTATGAGATGGGAGTATTTCTCTATCAATATTTAAAAGCTGGTACCAAATGACCTTGAGTATGATTAAGTAGTTTTCTCTATCAGTTCATCTCTTATGGTTTGGCTCTAGCAAAGTTTAAGGAAGTGGTTTGATTATAGAAGGATGTGGGATTCTACCAACTGCACATTTCTAATCTTAGTGGAGGCATTTACTTATCTCATTAAGTGTTCACCTGGTGTCTCACCTTCTTGGAAGAGTTTTATCATGTGTACTAGGCAGGGTTCAACCAGAGAAGCAGAAACACTAGGAGATTTATATGCATGAGTATATTGTAAGGGATTTCACAGCTGTGGAAGCTGGTTACATTTCAAGTCAGAGGCCAGTGCAGGAAGTCCAGAGGGCAAATAGGAAGGTTACTGCTATAGACTGAATGTTTGTGTCCCAACAAAATTTATTTATTAAAATTCTAACCCCTAATATGATGGTATTAGGAGATGGCGTCTTCGGGAGGTGATTAGTTCATGAGGGTGGAGCCCTCATGAATGCACTTACTGTCTTCATGAAAGAAATTGTAGAGAGCTCTCTCCCCACTTCCAAAGATGTCTCACCAGACACTGAATCAGCCGGCACTTTGATGGTGGACTCCCCAGCCCCCAGAACTGTGAGACACAAACTTCTGTTGTTTATAAGCTTCCCAGTATATGGTAGTTTGTTACAGAAGCCCAAATGGCCTAAGGCAGTTACAAAGTGGAGGAGAGCTGGAGCTCAAGTGCGTGGAGCCAGACACAAAGGCACAGGGACTGATTGAAACTCCTGTCCCCTCTTCCTGCTCTGTCATGGTAGCATGGACATCCTGCAGAAGCCAGGGCCCCTCCTCACACAAGTGAAGACATATACCTGACCCAGAAGTCAGAGAAGGGGAAGAAGGGTCCAGGGAGAGGAAATGCAGATGCAGACCCACATATTGCTTTAAGTCAACAGTCAGTCAACTGTTATTATTTGTGTTGAAAGCCAACATATAGACTGCAGAATGATAAGGCTGCTAGAAATGGCAGAAGTCATTTATTCCAGTTTTCAATCTTCAGGCAGCCTTTCTCAAATATTTTCAGACAAAATCCAGCCATCTCTCTCTTTGTGCAAGGTGTCCTCTTTTAGGCTTTTAACCACCCTTTGAATTATTTAACAATAGGTTGGACTGCATTTCTATCTCTATCAATTGGAAAACTGAAATAATGTAGAAAATTTGAACTGTGTATCTATCATTAACTAACATTTCTGGAAAACTTAAGCAAAAATGGGATTTGGGGATTTATGAAGAAATAGTTGTAATTATCTACTTAGCATCGACAGTGGCTATTTATTCATTTGGTCAGTGGTCAATTTGACTGACTACTCCAGAGCTTCATGACTGCTGTAGTTCATGGGCCAAGTGGACTGTGCTGAGGCCATAACAAGGCCTAAGGCCAAAATAAATAATTTGGGGGTCTCAGGCATGATGGATTATGCCCGTAATCTCAGTGTTTTGGGAGGCTGAAAGAGAGGATTGCTTGAGGCAGGGAGTTCGAAGTAGCCCAGGCAACATAGTGAGATCTCATCTCTATAAAATAATAAAAGATTAACTGGGGATGGTGACTGGCATGTGCATGTAGTTCCAGCTACCAGGAAGGCTGAGGTGGGAGGATCTCTTGAGCCCAGGAGTTCTAGGCTGCAGTGAGTTGTGATAGCACCACTGCACTGCAGTCTGGGGGACAGAGCAAGATTCCCTCTCTTAAAAAAAAAAAAAAAAAAAAAAAAAAAAAGGAATTTTTGGGGGACTAAGATGACCACATATTTATCTTGTTAGTAGATACTACTACTTCTAGTAAGATAATTTCCTCTTGTGTCTAATGTAAACCTTCAACTTCAACAATTCTGTTTTCTTTATTCCAGTTGAATCGGTCGGTACCAGTGTCGAGCACCTTGCTAATTAGGCCTTTGTATAAATGAAGACATGTTAACCACATAATATTTCTTAAGTGATTCTGATTTCTTTAGCCATCCTACTCCTATATTTTCCAGCCCTTTGGGTATTCCTTCCCTTCATCTCCCAAAATCTTGACAAAATTCTGACCATTCAGAGAAAGACTTTGTTCATTTACCATTAAAGCAGAGGTGGGAGTAATCACTTTCTTTCCCTTTAAGAAACATAAAATGTTTGGGAAAATACTGGTTAGTGGAATACCTATTCTCAGCATGGTTTTCCAACACTTTGGACTTACAAGTAAGTGACCTGTTACAGATATTGATGTTGGCAATATCAGTAGGTCTGAGAGCCAGACCTGGGTGACTGTACTGGAAACTTACAGTGCTGAATATATATATGTGCTGATCTGAAGGGGATGAGAGCTGAAGTCATGGGTCACTCCAAATTGTCTAAGGGCCTAGTCTCAGCCCTAACCCTGCCAGAGAAGGGCAGGGGTTTCTAGGGGCTATTGGATCGGTGGCCTCTGACTCAGTGGGGGCATCATCAGCACTTGTGTCATGTAAGAGAATGAGTTGATGCAAGCCTCATTTAAAGGGTCACTGGATAGCTATGATGATTTTTTTTTTTTTACCTCTGCCTCTTTCTGCTCAATGGATATAGAAACAAACAAACAAAAAATTTTGATCAAACTAGCTCCCTTCAAAAAAAAGGTAAAATAGTAGTGGCTGTACAGTAACACAATCACTTCTTGATAATATCTAAATGTGGACAAAAGAAAACAGCAATAAAGACCCCTTGCATTTCACTACCATGAGATCATTGTGGCAACACACTGGGTCTTCAGGGAATGTGCCTCTGTGGAAGATACTTTCTCAGTGTACATTTAGGAGCCCATTCTGCAGTATAAGCACTAAGCTATTTTCTGTTTTAGTGGAACCCATAACAGAGAGTAAAAATCATTGGATATTTACAAAAACCTTACCTATGGAGAGAAAAGAATGAAGTTTACAACAAATACATCAGAGAGTTGTGAAAGAAAATCAATTCAGCCAGATGCAGTCGCTCATGCATATAATCCCAACAAGTTGGGAAGCTGAGATGGAGGATCACTTGAGCCCAGGAGTTCAAGACCAGCCTGGGCATAGCAAGACTCTGTCTCTACAAAAATAAAATAAAATAATAGCCAGGCATGGTTGTGCATGCCTTAGTCCCAGGAATTCCACAGGCTGAGACAGGGGAATCACTTGAGCCTGAGAGGTTGAGGCTGCAGTGAGCCATGATCATGCCATTGTACTCCGGCCTGAGCACAGATTGGGACTCTCTCTCATAAAGGAAGAAAGGAAAGAAAGAGAGAAAAAGAAAGATAAATAAAGAAAGAGAGAGAGAAAGAGAGAGAGAGAGAGAGAGAGAGAGAGAGAGAGAAAGAAAGAAGAAAGGGAGAAAGAGGAAAGAAAGAGAGAGAAAGAAAGAGGAAAGAAAGAAAAGAAAAGAAAGAAAGACAGAAAGAAAGAAACAGAAAGAAAAAAAGAGAAAAAGAAATGAAGGAAGAAGGAAGGAAGGAAGGAAGGAAGGAAGGAAGAAAGGAAGAAAGGAAAGAAAGAAGGAAATTCATAGATAAAGAGGGAACTTGGTGAATATGATCTCAACAGCCAAAAGTCCTTTAAAAGGGTTTATTTAAAAATCTATCATGGAAATTGCATTCCAGTGTGACTATCCTTACTGTCTCTGGTGACTAGAAAAGAAGGTCGATTTATCAACAGAGAAATGCCTTGTGTAAGGATAAATGTGCCCTTAAATGGATGAAGGACTTTACACCATGGAAGATCAGTACTCTAACTAGTTTCATGTAATAAGTAAATATCTTGGAGGAGTCAGGAGGGTGATGTGGACATTTAAAGATGGCATTAAACTCTTTAGAGTAATGAAAACACCATACTAATGAGGAGTACAGGAGATTTAACTTGGTCTAATGAATGGAGAAAAATTGCAGATAAATTTCTCTGTGGGTAAGCATAAAGTACTGCAATCATAGATATATATACTTACAGACATTGAGCTATAGTTTATAGCCCAGGGAATGGTTTTAGAAAGTTTTGAAAGGTATTGTGAAAATGTGATGCTTAAAGTTCTTTTGGCAAAAGGAAATGAATAAGTGACTGAAGACCTTAAAGATATTGACCATTTGAAGCACTATTTATAAAGCCCAGAAAAATACTGAATATCATCAAAGCCCCAAGCATATCTTTTAACATTCATTACATTTCCAGGGGCTCAATATTAACACAGAATGGGATCTCATATTAACATGTCATAAAGAAAGATAGATAATCAGACCAAGCCTATCATTGAAAGCATCTAAAATTTCCTGAAAGCATATTTTAAGATATTTCTAAAAGCACTGAAAAGCAAGCAAGATTTTATTAATAAACTGACACAGAAACCCAAAGTGCCAAACAGAACACCAAGACCACTTTTGCCCTATGGACTTCAAGTTAAGAATTTAAAGTTTTAGAGAGAGACAGTATATTATAGATCAAAGTAACCAGCTAACTTGATGCTAGACCAGGTTGCTTAGGTGTAAATATTAAGTCACCACTTGACTTTGGACTAGGGATTTAACCTCTCTATACCCAAGTTTTTCAATTATAGAGTGGGTTAATGATAGTGCCTCTTACGGCTGACATAAAGATTAAATAAATTAAAGCACATAGAGCACCATATATATATATATATATATATATATATATATATATATATGTAAACAATTTTAAAATATTTAAGAAAAAATAAAAAATGGGAAAGAGGGGAATGTGATTGGGGAAGGCAGACAGGGCTTTCTGGATACCTGTAATGTTGTTCTTGACCATGCTGGAGATTATGCAGAAGTTCACTTTAATATTATTTTTGAGTGATATAGCTATATGTTATTCACTTTTCTGTATGTGGTTGTATCTTATTTTTCAAATGGAGTAAAACCTGTGGGAGTGGTTCTCAAATATTTTGTCCTCAGGTCCCCTTCAAAGTCTTCAAAATGGTTGATCACTACAAATAACTTTTGTTTACAAGTTATATTTATCAATGTTATGATTTTAAAAATAAAAACTAAGAAGTTTTAAATATGTAGTTATCAATGAATTTTAAAATCACAACAAAAATTACATGGTAACATAAATTACATATTTTGAAAAAAAATTGCTATATTTTTGGAAACCAGACAATGAGAAAAGTGGCATTTAAAAATATTTTTGCAAATTGCTTTAATATCTGACTGAATAAAAACCAGCTAAATTCTCATATCTTCTGCTCTCAATTTGTTGACATTTATTGTTTCGGTTAAAGTATATGAAGAAAATCCAGCCTTATGCAGAAATTCCTTTGAAAAGAAGAGGAATATTTAAATTAGCTTTCTAGATACTTGTGAATATTCTTTTTTGATTTGTGAATATTCTTTCTGTATATTTGTGAATTTCAAAAGTAGACAAGTGGTAATTTCTTAAAGGTGGTTGCAATGTAGAATCACATCATATCAATAAAGTTTTACATATCTATTCCCCTTTTATTCATTCATAAACTCCTACTGGTTCCCTAAGTTAGGCAGATCTGCCAAATGTTAACACATTTTGCTAAGCAATATCGTAAGTGGCATCATTAACATCACCACCAATCTCATCAGAAACTTTTAAGTACTAGGAAACTGTCATATTAAGAATGGCAGATTACATCTTCCAAAGTTTCAGTTTTCTCCTGAAAGCTTTAATTTTTCTCATTAGCAACAAAGACTGATAATTGTTTTCCTGGACTGACAGTCTGATGTCATTAATTTTCAAGAAAATGTCTGCCCTTTACCCAAACATGAATAACTGTACCTCATCTGGTAGTAGTTCTTTCAAGAAAAAAAAAAAAAAAAAAAAAAAACTCTGCTATTCTTGGGAAAAGTGGTTAAGTCAGCTTGCAACTGAAACAATCTCACATTGCTTGAAACAGCGTCATACTTTGGTATGCAACAGAAGTGGCCTATGTACATTTCCTATTTTTCATAAGGAAAACCTAAAAAGATATGTATTCAACTATCAGAATTTTAAATGGTAACATGATTACTGTTTCCACAAGGACATTCTTAAGTGAAACTGACTTACTCTCTTTTTTCTTTTTAGTGCATATGTGTGGTTTGGGAAATAAGAAAGACAACTTGGACTTTCATCCACTGGTCTTTAGTTCCAATAAGACAGAAGACACATGCTTGAAATGTCCAGGCCAATATAAAAAGTCTTATGTTCATCTTTCTGAGGAATATGCAAAGAGCACATTACTAAATTTCACCATAACATTATGTAGCCTGGCTAACCATCCTGTGTATCTTTTTAATCAACCACAATTGTAAACGTTCACCTTTAAAGGTATGTTTTGTGCCAATTTCAAAGAAAGAAAACATTGGTCCAATTCAAACTTAGAGATAATACCTCTCCTACAATATTTTAAGCATTAAATCAGGCAATTCTGTCTACATATCTAAACTGTCTTGGATAAAAAATGCCATTAATTTATTTACTCCAGTTTTCTGAATATTTCATTAGATCACCAAAAACATGCTATGAAAAGGCAAAAGTTCAAATAACAAAAATCTAGTATGAGGGTTCTTTAAAAAAAATCCTTGGAGAATGCATATTGTAAAAAAAATTTGCATGGATTTCAAAATTTTTGCACAAAAATAAACTTGTACTAATTTGTTATACTGTGAAAACAATTTAATTGGAAGCACAAAGAAAGAACAGACATCAGTTTGAAAAGAACCTCTATCAGAACAACATGAATTCTGTTAAAATTGAAGCAAGAACAAAAATTAAATTTATGGCGAAACTTGGGTGGAAGAATGGTAAAATAACTGATGATTTACAAAGAGTTATGAGAACAATGCCCCAAAGAAACCAGCAGTTTACAAATGGGTAACTTATTTTAAGAAGAGACAAGATGACATTGAAGATGAAGCCTGCAGTGGCAGACCATCCACGTTAAGTTACTAGGAAAAAATTAACCCTTTTCATGTCTTAATTAAATAGAACCAATGATAAATTGCAGGAACCATAGCCAACACCATAGACATCTCAATTTTTTCAGCTTTCACAGTTCTGACTTAAAAATTAAAATTGAGCAAGCTTTCGATTTGATGGGTGCCAAGACTGTTGCAACCAGATCAGCTCCAGACAAGAGCAGAGATTTCAATGGAAATTTTAAACAAATAGAATCAAGATCCTAAAACATATCTTCAAAGAATTGTAACAGGAGATAAAACATGGCTTTACCAGTATGATCCTGAAGACAAAGCACAATCAAAGCAGTGGCTACCAAAAGGTAAAAGTGGTCTAGTCATAGCAGAATGGATGGCCAAGAGCAAAGGTCATGGTAATATTTTTGGGCAATGATAAAGGCATTTTGCTTGTTGACTTTCTGGAGGGCCAAAGAATGATAACATCTGCTTATTATGACAGTGCTTTGAGAAAGTTAGCCAAAGCTTTAGCAGAAACATGCCCAGAAAATCTTCACTGGAGTGTCCTTCTCTACTCATTCCTCTCATCAAACAAGGGACATCTTGCAAGAGTTTTTATGGGCAATTATCAGGCATCCACCTTACAGTCCTTCCTGATTTGGCTCCTTTTGCCTTTTGTTTCCTAAACTTACAAAATTTTTAAAGGACACTAATTTTTTTTCAGTTAATAATGTAAAAAGCCTGCATTGACACAAGTAAATTCCCAGGACCCTCAGTTCTGTAGGGGGTGGACTAAATGTCTGGTATCATTGTTTACAAAAGTGTTTTGAATTTGATGGAGCTCATAGAGTTTATAAGCTTGTGTTTTTTATGAGAAATAAAGTTTATGGTTTTAAAATTTTATTTCCTTTTCTGTGAAATTTTTGAAGTCCCCTCACATACTTCTTAATTCAGATACTTAAGTTCAACAAATTTAATCTACAAAAAGTTTGAAACCACACACACACACACACACACACACACACACACACACACACACACACTTCTCAGACAGGTCTTTGTGCAAACAAAAACAAAAGATTTACCCTCAGGATGATTAGATAACATGTGAATGAATACGAGCCCAAACATAAAACCTGGAGCATCTAGGACAAGTTGGCAGTGATGGGGATGTGAGAAACTGCAGGTGCTGATGTCAGGGTAGGAGGAAGAGGAGCAGAGATGAGAGCATTGTTATGAGAGCATTACTTGATGAGAGCGTTGTTATCCTACTCCATTCAAATGGTATAGAGTGAACTTTATGTAAGTTCACTGTAGGAAGAAAAATTCTAGAAAAATTATTTTTAACCAGTTGCTACAGTTAAATGCAGTGTAAAACCAGAAATAAAACAAAAAATTGTAAGTAAGAGCATAAGCTTTGGTTTCTGTATCAGTTTTCTATTGCTTTATAACAAATAACACTTACAGGCTAAAAACAACACCCACTCATGTATTAGCTCACAGTTCTGTAAGTCACAAGTCCCAGCATAGTGTAACCAGATTATCTGCTCAGGGTTTTACAAGACTGAAATCAAGTTGTCAGCCAGGCTGCATTTCTTTCTGGAACCTCTGAGGAAGAATCTGCTTCCACACTCACGCAGGTTACTGGCCAAATTCAATTCCCTGCAGTTGTAAGATGGAGGTCCCTATTTCCCTTCAGGATGTCAATCAGAGTCACTCAGCTCTTAGAGGCCACCCACATTCCTTGCCATGTGACCAGAAGTGGGGAAACTATCTGTGCAGAGAGGGTTGCTTGAAATTTCATCTCCTGAACAAGGTTCATGTCCATGTTTTATCTCATGTAATCACATTTAGACATGATTAAAGAGTGGTCTTGTTTTTGTTTTGAGGCTCCATGCTCACAAAGTGGCCTCATTTGATGTTGATGTCCCATAAAATCATTCATCTTTGATGACCACACAAAGGCCTAGCTGATAGCACCAGGCTAGCTCCTAGATGCCTGCAGCATAAGGGGCCATTGGCCCACCAGATGGGTGGTCAAGTGCTGAATTTGGAGGAGTCTCACTCTGTTACCTGTAGGACGAGTTTGGGGCTTGAGGATATTGATGATCTGCTGCAGATCCTTGGGCATGAGTCCCATTTGAGGGCTCTTGCATGAGCTATCACCCTGCGTGGCCACCTCCCATTCTACAGGACATAGGGTATAATGTAACCTGTGCAGTATCCTGTATGACCTCATCAATGGTGCCCAGCATGGTCCTCACCTCCTCCATAGGCTCCATGTTACTTATCAAGCAGTCCTCCATTGGAGGTAGCTGTACTTCTCTCAGGGCTCTCAAGTCCTTTGTTCTGTGACAAATGCATCCTTCAAATAGATATCCTCCCTGCTTTTGGTCACTGTGTTGACATCATTGCTTACCATAAGCCATGCTAACAGGCATTGCTTAAGTGGGTGAATCACTCTACCATGATACCTCCCCTATTCTCCCAGATGGAGTTTTGTGGAAGCCAGGAACATGGTCATTATAGAAAGAGATCACGTAATTACAACCTGAAGAATTCTAGAGAGGTCATGGTTGGAAGATGTGTTATTCTATGTTTATGCTACAAAATTCCTAATGGTAAATTTAGCATGTTAAGGAAACAGAATACTATTCACATTTTCCCACACACTCTGGGGACAACCTTTGCAGTCACCATTAACAAAACAAAGTAAAAACCTTTGAACGAGTCACTAAAAGCTCATAGTCATGGGCTGCTTATGGATAACCCAGTGTCCTGAGCAATGATGTAACCAGTATGGAATCAATGATGCTAGGGAACTGTAGAAGCAAGAAGATCTGTGTTGTTTCTATTAAACATTCTGAAGAGCCATGGCATTTTGATTTGCAAAATTTTTCTCACTATGGGATATGTGAAATTAGCCAGGGGCAGCATATTTGACAATTAAGAACATGAACAGACGATTCTAAACCTGAACAGGAAGAGATGGTGTCTAGACACCCTGAAGATCTTTCGTGTGCCCTGTTGAGAATTTACACAAATATGTAACCACTTCTCTACCTATTATTCTATGATCCTCATTGAATTCTTGCTTGAATTGTGTAACACATTCTTAAATCAAAATTTTTATATTAACAGTGGTCTTACAAAAAGGGTTTTCCAGGCCAGGTGCAGTGGCTCACGCCTGTAATACCTGCACTTTGTGAGGCCGAGGTGAGCAGATCACCTGAAGTCAGGATTTCAAGACCAGCCTGGCCAACTTGGCAAAACTCCCTCTCTACAAAAATTAGCCAGGCATGGTCACAGGTGCCTGCAATCCCTGCTATTTGGGAGACTGAGGCAGGAGAATCACTTGAACCTGGAAGGCAGAGGTTGCAGTGAGCCAAGATTGTACCACTGCACTCCAGCCTGGTGACAGAGACTTCATCTCAAAAAAAAAAAAAAAAAAAAAAAAATTGTTTTTGGCATACACCCTAGGAGATGCTTTGCAGGGAAGACTTCCTGAAGAAGTAACGATACAAAAGTATGATTACGAGTTGAGTAGACAAAGAGGGGAGTGAAGCTTGATCCAGTTAGAGAACATGTGCAAAGGTCCTTCGGTGCGAAGGACCAAGCGAGGGCGAGGAACTAAAACATGCATTCTAAAGGAATGTATTGTTTTATATACAAATAGGTAACCACTCCTTTACCCATTATTCTGATAATATTCTGGTTCCCCACTCACAAAGGGACTGGTAAAAAGCCTCAGTCGGGATAACATGATCTGTGTGTTCCACACAGTTCTCGTTCCCTCGTGCCTGCCTGTGCCTGCTCCCCACCTTTGCTTCTTGCTTGGGGCCTTGACTGCTCACAGGAGATGGTTTCTGGTCTTTGCTCCTTGGCTTAAAGGAAAAAAGCTACACTTCTCATTATTTAGTTACAATCCTTCACAGCTACCACTTCTTCACAGTATTGGAATTCTTCTTTCTGTCATGGCTATGGGAGGACATTTTTAAATTCCTGTGGTGGAAAGAGTGACTCCTTCCTTAGTGGGAGAGGTTGAAGAAAACCCCTTGTTGTGTAGAAGGATACATGCGGTGACATTCTTCTGTATCAGAGCTAGCACTTCCCTAAGCAACTGATGCTTGGAACATAACTATTTAGTCACCTTACCCTCAATAATGCAGGGGCAGTATCAGTTTTAATAATTTCAGGGGCTGAAATGAAGAACAAAACTAATATAAAGTATAGGGGGAAGCAGCATTAAGTATGTGCAGAGTCTGGCATCTTTTCTCTGAGGCTTTGTTAGGGTTTTATCTCAGTGGATCTGAATTGCTTTTATTCCGTGATTTTTTTCCCCAGGCTTTAATCTTATTTGCTTTTTTTTTTCCCCCCAAGTAAAAAACAAATCCCAAAGGTCTATGCTGTGTGCCTACTGGTAAGGTAAAGGCATCTGTCTGAAAAGTGGAAACTTGACATAGATCCAGCCATTCTGAGGAAGGGGAACAGCGCCAAGGCTGGGGAAAAAAAAAAAAAAATGGGAGTAATGGGAACTGGAGGAACGTAGCTGTCACAAACACAGCCTTGGAAGAGTGTCTCCTCCGAGAAGCTTTCTTTGATTTACACTCCTCCCCACCCTGCTCCAACCGTAATTCTCAAACTCTCTGCCTGAGATTTAATAGAATATATGTGCTTCTTTTCCCCAGTCTAATCTCAGTACCACTCTCCACCAGATTATAGAGCTTGGAACTAGAAGGAGAGCTCATCTGAGACACGCTGAGTTGTGACGCTTCTGAGTGGACTGCAGGAACAAAGCGAGAGGCAACATCTCAACCCCTTACCTACACTGCAAGTCCCTTGAGTGAAAAATTGACTCTCCTTATCCTGAAAACCTGAAAATGCTACCTCAAAAATCAACTTAATAAATGTTTTGTGATAATGTGATTATATGTTTTGTGCCAGTTTTGTGAATCACATCTCAGAGATAATGGTGTTGATACTGATGGTAATTTATCTGGTAAAGGAGTTTTGGCTCCAAGATAGGAAAAGAAAAGAAGATCCTGCCCCATGTGCAGGTCCACTCAGCTATGGCTCTCAATCAGGAGGGCATCTGGGGTAAAATCCTTTGTTCTTTGGATAAAAGAAGAAAGACCCAGGAATTACATATGTATGCCTCTATAAGTATGTCAAAGGGTGAGCAACATTTACTTAAAACAAGGAGGGTTTAATGCAGGCGTCCCCAGACTTTTTACACAGGGGGCCAGTTGACTGTCCCTCAGACCGTTGGAGGGCCGCCACATACTGTGCTCCTCTCACCGACCACAAATGAAAGAGGTGCCCCTTCCTGAAGTGCGGCAGGGGGCTGGATAAATGGCCTCAGAGGGCCGCATGCGGCCCGCCCATACTTTGGGGACGCCTGGTTTAATGAATGCCTGCTATGTGCCAAAGTGTTCTCAAGCACTGGCATATTTAATCCACCAAATTACTCAGGGTAATTTTACACCAACTTTTCACTTGAAACTGAGATCCAGGGATGTTGAACTTTCCTGAGGTTATTCTGCAAGGAAAGTCTGGAGTTTGCAGCTAGAGCCTCTGTCTCTGTTTCAAAGCACACTTCACAGCTCCATAGTTGCCAAAATATGGAATGCCGACAGTTCATTCAGATGGAGAGTGAGTCCAAAAAGTATTTGTTTAAGACAGAAATCCAAATATCTTCAAAACAGCAATATCCTCCTCAGCCAGTTGTTTGCACAGACGTCTTTGCTGCCATCCAGGCAAACTTGAGCACATACCTTCCTGGGGCTTCCCTGCCCTGAGCCAGTGCTGTCCTTCTTCGACGAGGAAGGGCAGGACAGTCCGTAGCCAAGACTAGGTGGACACATCACTGAGTTTCTTGGCTCCCAGGCCCCAGAGAAGTCACTCACCCATAGAGCTGGAGGGACTGCCAGTCTCTGGGAAATGCTGCTCTTTAACCAAACCAGACAGATCATTTTTTGCCGGTTTTTTTGACAGTCAGATAAGGAAATGCCACTGATTCCCTTGAAGATTCATCCTGGTCAGCCAGAAAACTTTTCTCTAAATGGCACCAGCAGAGAAAACAGAAAGGATAATTATTAACCTTAACATAGGGATTCTAGATGGCAATCTGTTCTTTCATCTCAATTAAGGAGAAATGGCAAAGACAAAAGTCAAGATATGAAAAATGGAAGAGGCACTGCCTGTGGGTGCTTCAGTTTAGCATTTCAATGATTTTAGAGCTGGATCTCTATTAAGCAAAACTGAGGTCTCTTCTCAGAAGGTGGACTGTAATTTCACTAACAGGATGTTGAGTGCTTCTCTCTGACCCCTTAAGTACATGTACAACAAATACATCTCATTACACAAGAATGAGACTAGTAGAATTGCGTCCAATATTTTTTGGATGGATACTGTGGAAGGCCATTGAGAAACAGAAGCCAGATTTCACACATATTTAATTTAAAAATACTATTTAAATAGTATTAGACTTTTCCATGCATCCATGTTCGCTTAAAATCATAATGTCATGATTTAAAGCAATTTTTCCTTAACCTAGTGGTTCTAAATACATGCTTATTAAAAAAAATGTATTGTGCATTGACTTTTTTATTTTTCTTTTTTGAATCTTAATCACAGAAAAATATTTAACAAACGGAACCTTTCCCTAGTAGTCAGTTCTTTCACTGTCAGCCATGGAATCAAACCTGTCTCTACCTTCCCCTCGACACATTGTCACTAACACTAGAGTTGTTCTGACTGCTTGAGGATTCCTGAATACAAATTGTATTTTACCTACTTTATTATAAATACTTTGAGGTAAACAGCTGAAGCTTTGGAATCAAACAGAGCCAAAGGCAAAGTACTTACTCACTGTATGTTCTTAAGCAAGCTAGTTTTCCTTCCTCAGCCTCAGTTTTCTCATCTGTTAAATAGGGATAATAATCATTGAGACATTCATTAGCTAATATATGTAATGCAGGTGTTCAATAAAAGGTAGCTTGTTTTTATCCTTGTTATTGTTGTTGTTGTTAACTTCTTTTTATTAATTTTTTTCTGCCAGAAAATACATTTTTACTCCTACTTATAATTTCAACCATTGAAATTCCACCTGTTACCCAATGTCCTCTCTCAGGTACGCACTCTTCTTGGAACCTCCCCCAGTCCCCTCTGCAAGAATTAAATTCTCCGTAATCTCTAATCCTATGCCTTGTGTAGCATATGCCACTTATTACGCTATGACTTAGTTTCTTTTTGCCCAAACATCATTCTTCTAATTAGAATGATAGTATCTGGAAGGCAGAAAGCCAAATGGTTTTTCCTGTAAAATACTATTTGAATGTCTGTTGAATGAATTTCGAAGACTTCCCTGTTTTGCATTATTTGTTGAATAAAAACAGAAGTGATTCTTCATTTTAGTATTTTTTTTTTAATTTTAGAATTTAGATATGTCAATTCAGTAAATGTTTCACCCTGAAGTTATAACATAATAATGGAAGTCAGGATGAAAAAATATATTGCAGAAGAAGTCTTATTGTTTTGCTCTGACAGGACACTGAAGTCATTTACCTTTGACTCCCTGTAAGTAGACACCATTCCTCCCAAATCTAGGTGGTAACACTTCCAAAACAACCTGCAATGCAGCCATGTAACCTCCATTCCTGCTCCAGTTTTCTCACCTTTAAAATAGGTGGGGAATATTATCAGATGACCTTTAAGAGAATTTTTTTCCCTTTCTTTCTTTCTTTCTTTCTTTTCTTTCTTTCTTTCTTTCTTTCTTTCTTTCTTTCTTTCTTTCTTTCTTTCTTTCTTTCTTTCTTTCATTTTTCTTTCTTTCTCTCTCTCTCTCTGTCTCTCTCTCTCTCTCTCTCTCTCTCTCTCTCTCTCTCTCTCTCTCTTTCTTTCTTTCTTTCATGTGTGGGGGTGAGACAGAGTCTTGCTCTGTCCCCCAGGCTGGAGTGCAGTGGTGCAACCTTGGCTCACTGCAACCTGTGCGGCTCACTGCAACCTCTGCCTCCTGGGTTCAAGCCACTCTCATGCCTCAGCCTCCCAAGTAGCTGAGATTACAGACACCCACCACCACGCTTGCCTACTTTTGTATATTTAATAGAGATGGGGTTTTGCCATGTTGCCAGGCTGGTCTTGAACTCCTGACCTCAGGTGACCCTCCGGCCTCAGCCTCCCAAAGTACTAGGATTACAGGCATGAGTCACTGTGCCTCGCGAGACTTTCCTTTTCTTAGAGTTTCTGGTTTATCATTTTTTAAATGAGAGCATTCCACTTGGCAATTGTGAAGTTTTCTCTCTGCGATGTGAGTTTTGTTACCTTTTCTTTCCCAGATGATATACAGTCTCAATTAGAGAAACAAAAAAATAATTTCTTGGGTGTTGCATCCACTATTCAAAAATTTCCCAACTACTTCTGAACATCCCCTAGAGTTTCTTAAACATACTCATAAATAAGTTGCTCTCTACTCCCCTAAGGATCCCGTGACTGTTTTTCTTTATTCCAGACACATCTTCAGCGGCTCCTACTTCTCACAAAGCTGCCTGTGCTGCTGGGGCTTCACTGTTTTAGGATCAGTGGTTTTGCCTTGGTTTTCTTATCTTTACAATGAACTACACTCCTACATCTCCTCCACTGAGTTTATGCAAAACTAGGGGCTGGGAGGTTCTAAGTCTTAGGATAAACATATCTTAGACCACAAGGACTCCCATTCTATAATAATATGATAATTTAGATGTACTGTAAGATGTTTGATGATTAATAATAATGTTAATGTAATAATGAGTTAGTCAAAGTAATTCTCATTAGGAATCCCCCAATACAACCAGGATTGAATTGGCCAGTCACTGCAATTAGAATGATCTATCAGGTGTGGTGGCTCATGCCTGTAATCCCAACACTTTGGGAGGCCAAGGCAGGCAGAACACCTGAGGTTAGGAATTCAAGACCAGCCTGGCCAACCTGGCAAAATCCCATCTCTACCAAAAAAAAAAAAAAAAATAGCTGGGCATGGTTGTGGGTACCTATAATCTCAGCTACTCAGAAGGCTGAGGGGGAGAATTGCTTGAATCTGGGAGGCAGAGGTTGCAGTGAGCTAAGATTGTGCCACTGCACTCCAGACTAGGTGACAGAGTGAGATTCTGTCTCAAAAAAAAAAAAAAAAAATCTAAATAATTCCTGGAAGGAGCTGACATTAAGTCTGATCATTGGAAGGATGACATCAGCTTGGCTAGGCCACCTCAGACATTGTACACAGAGAGGATTTATCAGTACTGATAGGAACTTGACATACAGGGAGGAGGTGCAGAAACACAGATTCTGCTTTTTCTCATGGATTTATGCACATCATCTGTGAGATGCATGTTCTACTCTTTGCAAATGAAGAGTTTGACATACCCAAACTCTTTGCCCAACTACTTACTCCACATTGACAAAAGTTCAGGTAAAAGTCAAAGATTTAAAAATTGAGCTGGGTGAGTGAATATTGGAGCATTCATAAAAAGGAGCAAAAAATTTTCTAATTTTTTTTTTTTTTTGTGGCAGTCTCATGTTGTTGCCCAGGCTGGAGTGCAGTGGCCAGATCTTGGCT
Source organism: Saimiri boliviensis (assembly GCF_048565385.1). Classification (NCBI taxonomy): domain Eukaryota; kingdom Metazoa; phylum Chordata; class Mammalia; order Primates; family Cebidae; genus Saimiri; species Saimiri boliviensis. Next base: position 27,198,505 of record NC_133452.1, on the reverse strand, counting down.
CATTGCAACCTCCGCCCCTGTGGGTTCAAGCGATTCTCATGCCTCAGCCTCCTGAGTAGCTGGAACTACAGGCGTGCACACTATGCCCAGCTAATTTTTTTGTATTTTTAATAGAGACGAGATTTTGTTACATTGGCCAACCTGGTCTCAAACTCCTGGCCTCAAGTGATCCCACGCCTCAGCCTCCCAAAGTGTTGATATTAGGCGTTGAGCCCAGAGCTCAACCTAAAAATGCCTTTGCTTTTGTGTGGAATCTCACTTTGGGGAAGTCTCCTTTGGATTGCCTCTTTGTCTTGTAATAGGAAGATAGTGTTGTCAGCCACTTGGGGAAAGATACCCTTTCAGCTGCTGAGTGATGAGACCTGTTGAGTGAAATGTCAAGAGGCTGAAAGTGAATGAACTGTCAGCTGTCCCTTTCCCCAGCTTCTACTTTGGGTAACAGAGTCCTCAGAGACAATGCACAGTGCAACTCATTTCCTCCATAGGAAGCTGCATGAAAGCTTATGCCAAAACCCCTGTTAGTAAGAGTGATAATTCTCCTGGTGGGTCCCATCTGCTTGCCTCCCTGAAGACCTGCAAAGATGGTAGGCAGATGGTGGAAGACTTGAGAGTTTTAGGATCCCAGTCATCTATTTCTCTTTCATTAGAAAACCTACTAACACCTACTATGGGCCTGGCTCTGGACTCAGTACTACCAAGTCGGGGAAATATCAAGGCAAAAATATTTCTGGAACTTATCTCATCACTTGCTTACAGTTCCCAAAAGGCTGCACTCCATTCAGGATCCCAGATCCAAGCCATTCAGGAGACTCAGCTGAGGCAGAGGGTGGTGCTCACCACTTTCTAGAATGTGACTCTTGTCCTGTGAACTGCAGCAAGATGAAGAGATATCTGTACATCCTTGTTTCTTTGCAGCACTGTTCACCATAGCCAAGATACGGAAGCAACGCAAGTGTCCACCATCAGATGAACAGCTAAAGAAAATGTGGTGTGTACACATGTATTCTGCAAGGGAATACTATTCAGCCATGAAAAAATTAAATCCTGTGATTTGCAGCAACATAGATGAACATTATGTTAAGTGCAATGAGCCAGGCACAGAAAGACATGATATCACTCATATGCAGAAACTAACAAAGCTAATCTTGTAGAAGAGTGGTTACCATTGTGCTCCAAGCAAATAGACGATTGGGGAACGGAGGAGGTCATGGGTTCATGCTACAGGATTATAGTTAGGAAGAATCTCCTAGGAGACAGGAGGAATAAGTTATAGATATTGTTATACAGAAGGGTGATTATAGTTAACAAAATTTTATGGTACATTTAAAAATAGAAGAGAGGATTTTGAATGTTCATTCTCACAACAACAACAAAAGCTATGTTTGAGATAATGAAAATAACTACCCTGATTAGAACATTATGCAATAAATACATGTATTGAAACATCCCACTGTACTCTACAAATATGTACAATTATTTTGTGTCAATTAAAGACTATGATTAAATACATTTAAAACAAATAAAGCCACAGCAACTTATTCTTTGTCTGATGTGCTTTCTGCTTTGCTAAGAGAGAGAAAAAAGAGATTTAAGTCAACAAAAGGACATTTCCAGGTTGCAAAAGAGGGTCATTTTTAAAAAAAAAACTGTTCTACTAAGAAAGTGGATTTTTGTATTTTCTTTATGCCCTATTTTTCCATGAATTTATAAGATTCTTTTGCAGGGGGACTGGTGGTATTCTGACTATCAGAGCACTGTATATTTACATTCTTGAATCAGGACAGACTGTCCAGCTAGTAATGCAGGTTGTTAAACTGTGAGAGAGACTTAAAATAACAGAGAGGGCTTATTACAAGCAAGATGAAGCGTTGAGTGATAGTAAGCATCTCTGAGAAATTCCAGGGAGAAAAACACTTGACTATGAGTTGGAAAAATAACCCTGTGGTAACAAGTGTTTCTATCCCTCACCTAACCCCTTACCTTAGCCCTCTTGCTATGAGCAATTCCTGCTGTACCCATCTTCCCCCTTGAGGAGGAAAGATTGAATTAAATAAAGCCGCCATTCTTCCAGTCTCCAAGGTTGTAGAAGTGCTAATAAATGCTGTCCTTGTTACTTTCAATCATTTCCCCAGGGCATTTGTCATTTGTGCACTGAAACATTCTGACAGCCACTTGGCACTTGCATTCTGTCATGTCGTAATGGAGTATATTGCCATTGCATTCAATATATTCAATATTTTTTTCATTCCAATTACATGCAGTGAATCAAACCCTTGCTACAGTGACATTGGTTTGAAGCCCTCCCCAGAGCCAAGATCCACTGGAGAACCCCGATCTGATGACTGCCGGCGGGTCTGTGCAGTGCCTTCCTCTCGATTTGAAGAGCAGCTAATTTAACTTGTTCTCTTATTTGAGAGTGAACCAGATCATTTGCATTGTAAATAAAACCATTCCTTATCTTTATTTCCATCATTTTTGGTTGCTTTTGGCGGCTCAACTTGGATAACTTAATCATGGGCCATATGAAAGAGAGCAGAAAAAGATTTTAAATAAGTTTAGGAGTGAGTGGAAAGCAAATCCGTGGCGGTAACAGGTGACTAAAGCATCTCTGCTATCAGACTTTGGGAGCATCATATGGCGCTTGAGTTAGTGTCTCTGCTGCTAGAGGTCAGAGGAAAATTGGAATAGTGGCCTCTCAAAGTAGGTCCTTTATGTCAAATTCAGGCTTGAAGCTACACACAGTGCAGCATTTCAGGGAGACCCTGGTGTTGTACCCTTGGCAGAAGAGTGTGACCTCTGCAGCCAGGCCCTGCAGCAAGTGCTGCTCCCCTCGGCCCAGAATCCGAGTGAAAGCAGAGCAGCACTGCGTAGGAATGCTTTTCTGCAGTGGCCGTTATGAAATAGAGACTGAAAGAAACAGTTTTAGTAAGTATTCTAAATGCTTACTAAAACTTTCTAAATACTTACTAAAACTTTCTCCTTTCTACTATAATTTAACAATTTCGCGATGGCAAAATAGTGAAAAGAGCATGAACTTAAAAATAGCCATAAAGATCATTTTTAAGCCTAAATTGCCTGTGTTGTACATAATCATTTTTGATGTGATATTCCCAAGAATTGCAATTCTTTCTAAAGATGACAGTATTGTAAGATGGAGCTTTCCTCAGGCACAGGAAGATCTTTGAGGTGCCAAGAAGATTTTCCCGAAGTTTTTCGTTCCTTACTTGCTCACGTGCAGTCTTGGTAACAGCCTTGAGCAGCGGATGGTGGATCGCAGGTCCTGTTCAGAGCAGTGTGGTTTCCTATTCCACTTATGGACAACATGAAAAATCTCAAGGAGGGTGTGCTTGGAATACGCACTGTTCATCTCTGCCTCAGTTGACTCATTGAAAAGAGGCTGATTGCAACTATCTCCTGAGAGACTCTCTTTCCTGGGAAGGACAGGGAACCCCAGTACAGCTAGCTCTTGATGGGCCTCAGGGTCCTGCCTTCTGAATCCACTAGGGGACTATTGGGGTTAACTCTGGCATCTAGTGACCCACTAAATCCCCCATGCCTCACCTCCTTTGCCTTTTTGGCTCTGATCCTCCTTCCTCTTTCAATATTTTATCCTCATATTGCTCTATGCTGCCTCTTTTCTCACCCAAGCCTGCTACAAGTTCCTTCTCCTCTTAACCTTTCCTCAGTGCTCTCTGGAACTGCATATCCATGGTAAGCCAATTCTAAGTCCATGATTATTCCTTTCATCTTCTAAGCTTGATTGAGCATTGTCACTTCCCTGGGGACTTCACAGCCCCAGAAGTCTTCTCCAGGTGGGAGGCTACACAGTCCTATGACCCCGGAGTCAGGTGTTTGGGAAGCTGGATCAGTGAGTTCCTCATCAAGAGCTTCCAGACTCTTGCTTCTCTTCCCTCATGCACGATTTGAGTGAGCTCTTTTGCGGTTCACACCAAGCATTCATATACCACTGATCATCCCTTCTCCTTACCGCCTAGGACTTCAGGCCTGCTGGGATCACTGTGGTATGCTTATCTCATTGTAAATATGCTAAATATTTCATAGATTTGGAGTTCTGTCTTTTATTTAGGCATTAAATGTTTAACGCTTATCTGACCCCTTCACACACATTCTGACTCCTTCACACACATTCTGCTCCTTGACTACACCTCGTCTTTGCCATCTCTATGTGTTGACCCATTACTTTGCTCCAACCTCTGCTTCCCACAAGACATCTAGTCTATTTCTTTCCAAGTTGTTAAGTCTCTGTTCAACTTCAGTCTTTTTCATGAAATGTGCTCAGGTATACCAGCTCAAAGTGGTTTCTCATCACATGTATCCATAGCATTTATTATCTCTTCCTGGTGTTCAAAAATAAAGTATATATAGTTGTGATAGCCTCTGAATCTGTGAAACTTTTGATTCATTTCCCTACCCTTTCAAATCTCCTCCATTACTGTTTGGTGCCACACAAGAGCCCCTTGCTGCTTGAGATCATCCTCCTCCTCATCACCATGGGGCACAAGAAAAGTGAGCACTGAATGGGGGAGGCAGACACCTTGAAGCTTAAAGGGCAGATTTATCATCACTATCACATATAAGATGATTGGAAACAAAAAACTGACATCAGAACTTATCCTAAATAGTAATTTAATCACTTCATTTACACACTTACAAATGTTTTTCATAATTGCAGATGCACTACTAATTAGATTTTTAGATGTTCTTACAGTGACAAAACCTGCTAAATCATAGAATTTTAGAGATGAAGGTCATTTACTTCCTATACTACTTATTTTACCAAAAAAAATTTTTTTAATGTATGCTACTTTATCATTCAGAATAACTTTAAACCAGCCAAAGCTTGCTTTTCACTAATGTTATATATCCATTATAGGTCAATAGGAAGATATTAGTTCATTACAGTCTCTCAGGAACCCAGGTAGATAGAGTCTATATCATGACACATGCTTCTACTATTGCTGAGGCAGAAATATCAGAGCTTTGGAAGATCTTTCCCTAGTGACAAAGTTCTGGCCCAGGAATGACATATTTTCACAGAAGCCAGAACCATTGTTCAGAAACAATCCATGTCCCAACCAACCACAAAGGAGCCAGGAGGCACGATCATCCATGTACCCTATACTGAAGTTGATGGGCAGCTCCAGTAAACACCATAGCTATAACTACTCTTCAGCTACTTGTGTTGTATTTATGCCATTTCATTATAATATGATAGAAGGTAGAAAAATGTGTATGCATTTTAGAGCCAGATAGCCTAGGTTCAAAACCCTGTTCTGCCACTTGTTAGCTGAGCCTGCGTGGGCTTGGGCAACATGTTTAATCTCTCTGAGCCTCAATTTTACTAACTTCTAAATGGACATTTCACAAGGTTACTGGGATAATTCAATGAGATGGAATGTAAAAAAAAATAAAATCCTAAAACAATGTTTATCAAGTAATACATACTCGATATACATTCATTTCCATTTTCTGTCCTCCTCCCCACCCACATTTATATTTTGTTCACCTTCATTTTGTTCTTCCTTACTTCCCTTATGAGTATGAGTCTATTCTTGCCTTGGGTTTGAAAGATTGAACCCCATTTCCCTCACCAATAGATGAGCACATTCACTTCAATGCTCTAACAATACTGTGCTTTCATTAATATCTCCACCATAGTTACTATCTCTGGGGTGGTATTGTTAGAGAGTTTTCTCTATTTTATTTGGTCCAGCTATTAAATCAATTTCTTTTAAAGATGTGTGAATCACTCCTCACCCCAGCCTCACTTGAATTCTGTTAATTTTTAAAAACCATATTATATCTTACCATGAAAATCATAAGCCTTTCAGGGAAAAGGACATTTTTAAACCTTTGTGTCGCTTACATAATCAAGTATTTTGTTATTTACACAGTCTCAGATATAAAGCAGTTAATTGGGTATATTAGTTTCCTAGGGCTGGCCATAACAATACACAACCTTCTGGGTGGCTTAAACACCAAAATCTATCATCTCTCTAGAAACGAGAAATCCAAGATCAAAGTGTCAGTAGGGCTGGTTGTTTCTGAGAGCTGTGTGGGAGAATCTGTTCCATGCCTCTATCCTGGCTTCTGGTGGTTTGCTGGTATTCTGTGGCTTATAGAAGCATCAACCTGATATCTGCCTTCATCTTCACATGGTGTTCTTCTGTGTGTTCAAATTTCCCCTGTTTATAAGGCTACCATCCATACTAGATTAGGGCTCATCACCCCAATGACCTCATCTTAACTAATTACATCTGCAGCGATGCTATCTCCAAGTAGTTACATTCTGAGATACTTTTTTTCTCAACTTGTATTTCAGGTTCACGGGGTACATGTGCTGGTTTGCTGCATGGAAAAATTACGTATCACTGAGGTTTGGGCTATGGATGATCTTGCCACATATGTAGTGAGCACAATACCCAGCAGGTAGTTTTTCAACCCTTGTCCCCCTCCATTCCTCCCCCATCTAGTAGTTCCCAGTGTCTACCGCTCCCATTTTTATGTCCATGTGTACTCAATATTTAGCTCCCACTTATAAGTGAGAACATGTGGTCTTTGGTTTTTTGTTTCTGGGTCAAGTTGCTTAGAATAATGGCCTCTAGGCCAGGTGCGGTAACTCATGCCTATAATCCTAACACTTTCAGAGGCCATGGCAGGTGGATCACCAGGTCAGGAATTAGAGACCAACCTGGCCAATATGGTGAAAGCACGTCTCTACTAAAAATACAAAAAATTAGCCAAGCGTAGTGGCATACAACTGTAGTCCCAGCTACTCAGAAGGCTGAGGCAAGAGAATCGCTTGAACCTGGAAAGTTGCAATAAGCCAAGATTGCACCACTGCACTCCAGCCTAGGCAACAGAGTGAAAAGAAGAAGAGGAAGAAGAGGAGAAGAGGAAGAAGGAGAAGAAGAAGAAGGAGAAGGAGAAGGAGAAGAATAAAGAGAAGGAGAAGGAGAAGGAGAAAAAGAGGAGGAGGAGGAGGAAGAAGGCCCCCAGCTGCATCCATGTTGCTGCAAAGAAGGTAATCTTGTTATTTTTATGGCTGTGTAGTATACCATGAGGTATATGTACTACATTTTCTTTACCCAGTCCACTGCTGATGGGCATCTAGGTTGATTTTATGTCTTTGCTAAGTGACATTCTGAGGTACCAGGGTTAGGACTTCAACATATGAATGTAGCAAGCCCCAAAATTCAGACCATAGCACATGGGTAACTGTAATCAGGATGAATATTTAATTATGTTACAGAGAAAATAGTATGACATCAATGTCCCTGCCATATCAAAGTATGATTTTTAAAGTGTCAAGAACTTGATGCTGATATAAATATAGAGTGAACAGTTATCCAAAAATTGTTCTTCAGAGAACTAGCAGGACGAGAAAATGAATTTCAGTAACATTTGAGGAACAGCAGTTTATATATTCCTCAGAAAAGATATGTTGAAATAAGTTTACAAAGTTAGAGGTTAAAGCGACAAATGGCCTGCAGACTATAAACCCACAACCTTTGGGGTCATCTTTCCATGGTCATAAATTATTTACCTCTCTATTGAATACAAGTCAGTGAAAGAACATGTAATATCCCAGAGTCTTAGCTCCAATCAGTAGTATACAGCAGGTCAAACAAAGACACATATCCCAATATAATTGACTATCTCTTAGGTAGCACAGTAGGATATTGAAAGGACTTGGAGCCATCCTTTTCCCTTATTTTCATGTTTTAGATATGTTTTCTTAGAACCTTCCAGCCAAAATAATCTCAAAGGATTATCTCTAATTCCAAAGGGCTGGTTCCACAATGATTCCAACTGATTAATTTATATAAGTAAAGAAAGAGGTGTTATTAAACCATATAAAATTATTTATAATCATCAAACCTTTATGATTATCAAGCAGTTACTAAAGTCATAGAATTAACTTTTGTCTGGAAATTTTATAAAGCATCTTGAACTTTGAATGAACTTTTAAAAGCTTCTATTATTTGTTCTTCAATCTTGAAGCTAGGAAGCCAAGCCCAAGAAATTCTTTCGCCTAAGTTTTACTTGCAATATCTATAAATGTGGTTGAACTCCTCCCTCCTGGAGTTTATCGACATCTGCTAACATAATTGACCTTCAAAGAAATGACCTTTCTTACTTCCTGTAATGCTAGGACTCTGTAAACACTAAACAGGCATCAAACCAGTTTCCTGGGAGGGCTTTATAGGTATTGATTCCACTTGTGAATTAGCTACCTTTGTTCTTCAGTTGTGATCTTATCACAAAAGTGTTAAATGAGTTATCAAACATGACACACCAAATAAGCATTTGGTCACAAAATGAATTTGTTCAATTATATCCTGGAAAAAGGATCAGGTACATAGTGAACCTATGCAAATAATAATATTGCCATGAAAAGTAAACAAACATGGTAAAATGCCTGTTTTTATATTTTGAGAGGTCAAGCAGGGAAAGACAACATTTAAAGATTGTTTGTTTTCAAGTCGCAGAATTATTTTGTGGTAAGTTGAGGGATAGAGACAGATCAAGAGAAAGGGAAAAGGGTTTTCTGGAATACCCAGTAAAATACATAATATTAAAAACAGTATCAATAATATTTCAAAGCAAATAACCATAATTCTATTTTCTTCCTGATCAATCCTAGTTAATCTTTTCTTTTTCTGCTGGATCTTGGGACAGCAGTTGCTTTCATAAATTCATCTCATTCTAGATTGAGAAGAGTTCTGGAAATCCTCACTTAGTCCCCAAATGCAGTCAGAGTTGCCTAAGTCATGTCAGTTTGAAAATCCAACACTATAAAACGTTAATGTTATGTGCATTCATTTGCAAGGGCTGTCATAACAAAAATACTACACATTGGGTGGCTTAAATGACATACATTTTTTGCTTACAGTTCTGGTCGCTGGAAGTCCAACATCAACATGTCAACGGGGCTGGTTTTATTCTGAGGCCTCTCTCCTTGGCTTATAGATGGCTATCTTCCCCCTTTATCTTCACATTGTCTTTCCTCTGTGTCTGTGTCCTAATCTATTTTATATAAGAACAGTAGTAATATTGTTTTAGGGCCCACAATGTGCCCTCATTTTGCCTTAATTATCTTTTTAAAGACCCCCGTCTCCAAGTACAGACCCATTCTGAGACACTGGGGGTTAAGACTTCAACATATGAATTTTGTGAGGGCATAATTCAGCTTATAATATTAAGTATATCCGGGTTAATCCTTTTAAAAATATATTTTCATGGTGACACGGTAGGTATGTATATTTATGGGGTTCATGAAAGATTTCGATACAGTCATACAATACTTAATAATCACCTCCGGGTAAATGGGGTATCCATTGCCTCAAACACTTGTCATTTCTTTGTCTTACAAACATTCCAGTTATACTCTTTTAGTTCTTTTTAAATGTATGATAAATTATTGCTGACTGTAGTCACCTTATTGTGCTATCAAATACTAGATCTTATTCGTTCTATCTAACTGCATATGTATATTTATGTATACATATAGTACACATTAACCATCTCCATCCTTCCCACCTCCAACTGGTTTAGTCTTTTCCAAGAAGCTCTCAAGTTTTCCTTTGTTGCCAACCAAATTCATAACTTCAGGCAATTGTGAGCAGAAAGTAGAAATAACTTGGCAATGTTAAGCTTGAATGGCTATTAATTTGGTACAGTAATAAATAATATAGTGATGGAGAAAATTCTCTATTTAAGTACATAAATACACAACTCTTTTGTAAGGATCAATGTTTCCACTCAGGGTAAGAATACACTGTGGACTAACAAATTTTTATGGCTTTCCAATGCATCTTGTAATGTGTTCAATCTGTAAAGTATATATTTATGTTAATAATGTTTTTCCTGCACAAAATTAACCTAGAGAAAGCTGAACATCTTTATTTGAAAACTTTACTTATGAAATTCATGCAACAATGTTGAGCTAATCAAGAACAATGAAACACACCAAGAAATCTGATTGTTTTTATCGTCTTTCTATAAGATGAAAACGTTTATGATTTGCTTATTTCTTTTCTCTCTCTTTTTTTTTTTTTTTGAGCCTTTTGTTCTGTAGCCCAGGCTGAAGTACAGTGCTACAATCATAGCTCACTGTGGCCTCTATTTCCCAGACTCAAGTGATCCTCCCACATCAGACACTCAAGTAGCTGGGACTACAGGGACACACCACTATGTCCTGCTAACCAGCTAATTTTTTTTTTTTTTTTTTTTTCTGTAGAGATGAAGTTTTGCTATGTTGCCAATGCTGGTGTCAAACTCCAGAGCCCAGAGCCCAAGCAATCCTCCCACCTCGGCCTCGGCCTCCCAAAGTGCTGGAATTACAGACACGAGCCAATGCACCCAGCTTAATTATGAAATAATCAGTGTATTCCCCCCTAAGAGAGAACAATTTAGGCAAAAATTTCTGTTCTTATCACCTCCATTAAACATTATATTAGAGATATTACACAATGCAATAAGGCAAGAAAAATAAGGCATAAAAATGTTTTATTAGTGAACGAGTCCTTGCCATGCTATTGTGTAAAATCGTAAGTAATCCACAAAAAGATCATTCAAACTAACAAAGGAGTTTAGTAAGAGAGGCAGACACAGGATCACTATTAAAAAATAATTTGTATTTCTCTATATCAGCAATAACAATTAGATATTTAAATTATCAATATGGTTTATAACATCAAAATATATAAAATATTTAGAGGTAAGTTAGACAAAAATTGTGCAAAATACATATAATAAAAACCAAAAATTATTGAAAAGAATAATTTTAAAAGATTTAAATGAATGAAATATATAAAGCAATCAGAAAAGAGCCCTTTTAATTTTATAGGTTTTACAATCTAATTTATTAATACTTTCTGGAAGTAGAAAACCATACAATGAGAAATAAATATTTTTCTCAAATACAGTCACACAAATGCAAAAAGAACTTACAACATCAGTTCTACAACATTAGCCCTAGCTCTGATATAGGTAGATATTGATAGACTAATAGATTTAGCCATGAACCAGAAAGAACACAGAAATAGAAAAAAAAGAAAGAAGAAAAAGAAAACCAACCAAACAAAAAGATTCAGGAAAAAAAAAAAGATTCTAATGCTACTTGAAATTCACTCTGGGAGGCCAGAAAAGGTGTGCCTAGTCTTAAGCAGCCCAGAAAATACATTTACATGGCAACACAGTTTAATTGGCTCTGGTAAGTGCGAGTCCACTGGGACATCTTAGCGGAGTGACCTCAAAAATTGTTATATCATAATTAATTGTATAAATTTCAAAAGATTAAAAAACATGAGTGTCTTAGTCCATTTGGGCTGTTTTGACAAAATACCATAAACTATAATAAACATTTATTTCTCCTAGTTCTGCAGGCTGGGACATCCAAGATCAAAGATGTCACAGATTGCCTGGTGAGGACCCATTATCTCAAACAGATGCCTTCTTATTGTGTCCCCACATAGCAGTGGGGAAAGGGTTTCTCTGGGACCTGTTTTACAAGTGCACTGATTCCATTCATGATGGCTCTGTTCTCATGAACTAATCACCTCCCAAAAGCCCAATCTCCTAATACAATCACATGGGGGTTAAGATTTCAACATATAAATTTTAGGGACACACAAACATTCAGACCATAACAAAGATTCATACAAATATAGAATAAACACATTTCAAAATTTATTTAACTTATTAATGAGGTGACCAGCCAAATTTAGTTAAAACAGGGTGAGTGCATTTCAGAAATACAGTCTCAGAAATAGCATGCTGAAATAAGTGTGTTAAGTTGGAAGAAAATTTCAAAATGGTAATATCCAATGGTAGATATAACTGTAACCTTTGGACTTTGTTTTTCTCTGAAGCTCTTCCAGACAAAATTGACAAATTAACACACTTCACAGAGTGTGGGCCCTAAGTCAAACAAAAATATATTCCTGTATTAGTCTGTTCTCACACTGCTATTAGGAGCTACCCGAGACTGGGTAATTTATGAAGAAGAGAGGTTTAATTGACTCATAGTTCTGTACGCTGCACAGGAAACATGGTGGGGAGATCAAGAAGCTTCCATTCATGGCAGAAAGCAAAGGGAAAGTAAGGACGGCTTACCTTGGGGGAGTAGGAGAGCAAGGGAGCAAAGAGGGAAGTGCTACACACTTTCAAACAACCAGATCATGAGAACTCATGCACTATCATGAGAACAGCAAGGGGGTAACCGCTCCCATGATCCAATCACCTCCCATCAGGTCCCTACCCCAACATTGAGGATTACAATTCAATATGAGATTTGGGTTGGAACATAGTCAAACTGTATTTGTTCTCATGCTGCTAATAAAAACATACCTGAGATGAAACTAGGGGTAATTTATAAAGGAATTTATAAATTTCTTTATCATTTATAAAGGGGATAATTTATAAAGGAAACAGGTTTAATATACTCCCAGTTCCACATGGCTGAGGAGGCCTCACAATCCTAGCTGAAGGTGAAAGAGGAGCAAAGTCACGTCTTACATGAAGGCAGGCAAGAGAGCATGTGCAGGGAAACTCTCCTTTATAGAAACCATCAGATGTCATGAGACTTATTCTCTATCAGGAGAACAACATGGGAATAAACTACCCCCATGATTCCATTACCTCCCACTGGGTCCTTCTCATGACACATGGGAATTATGGGCACTACAATTCAAGATGAGATTTGGGTGGAGACACAGCCAAACCATATTACAAACCATATCAATTCCTCTAGAGAACTAAGTAATTTTGGGATGGGCCCATTAGAAAATGCTTTGAATGACAGCCTTCCTTTCCTCTAACTGTTTTTCCACATTCACCATATTTTTCTTAACAGCTCCAAGATAGGTATTTGTCTTTAACATGGACCTCAATCAGGAAATGATTATCCCCACCAAAATAGTAGAATTTCCCCTATCTCTGATTGCTGCATTATAGATCAGAATAGAACGCCAAGATGCAAGTGAAAAGAGCACCTCAAGGTGCAGGATCATGTAAACTGAAAAATAATGTACTCTCTAATCACAGGAAATCTCTAGCAGGGACTAGGTGTGCACTACAGTGCGCTACTGAACACAAATGTACAGCTGTCATTAATAATGAACCACTTAGGGTGAAATCTGAGAAATCATAGAAGCATAGACTGAGAGGATTTAATATGATCTGTAAAAACTCTTTAGTCTTTGAATACATTCTCTATGAGCTAAGAGAGACATGTATTTCAGAAACTAGACTCATTTTAACAGGAAGGAACCAAAACTAGAAGGGACACATATCCACAGGAAGACCCACAATCCCTGAGCAAATGAGACTTGCTCTGTCTCTTTTCAGCTTTCATGTGCAAAATCAAATAATTATTCTAAGATTATACATTATGTGCCTGCAATGTGCAAGCACTGTGCTAGGTGACACGGGAAATTCAAAGGTGAAGGAGACAGAGGTTTAAGTTCTAATTCAGTTTCATCCCTAACCAGGTATATGACATCAGAAAATCCAAATGCTGCCATAATTCAGTTTTCTAAGGGGTAAAAATCTCTCAGGTTTCTTGAAATTGCACAAGGCTATAAATCTATAATTTTATAAATCATGTCCTAAAGAGTTTAGTAAAGTTTTTAAAAACCGTCCACAGTGGGATGGGAGTGGGAGGGAGTTCCCAAAACAGACATTATTTTATTTCAAAAGTTTTCAAATTTTGCTTTACTTTTCACTTTGAGTGATGAATTATTTGCTCAAAAGCATTATGAACTAGAAACATAAAAAAGTAAAACAAGTATGTAGAGATGTTATTATGGAATCAGTTGGGTGATACCAGGCCCTTGGCTTAGCAGACCCTCCCATCTTGACTTTTGGACCTCTGTGGTTCCTAAGCAGCTCCACAGAACACCCCAGGGCTCCTACAGCATGTCAGAAATAATTTATGAAGTCCAATCTACTTCTTTTATGGATAATATAATAATAGCCAACAAGAAGTCAAGTTTTCTTAATCTGGAAATGTTCTTCTCCAAGTTCACAGAGATCAGGGACAGAATGAGGACTGGGTCACTTCTGCAAAGAAGTCTCTTCTCCGGATACTCTCTGGCACCTCCCCAAATATCCGATCATTTTTCTGTATACCATGGACTCATTTGCTCTCTTTTCACAGTCACTCATATTTGCAAAAGGGACTCAAAATGCAAAAGGGACTCATATTTGCTTTCTATTCTATTAAAGGTTGTTATTTTTATAGACTTGCAAAGGGACTATTCAACACCAAGATCAATCTATCTAAACATTTTCCTAAGAGTTATCTGGTAAATCCAAAGACCAAAGGAAAGATGTCTTGGGGCGAATAACACAGCATGCTTGGCGACACTTGCCTCCTAGAAACATTTGTAGAAGTTTCATTTTTGTTCATGACCATAGTGATGGAGGGTTTTAAAGTTTTTTCTAGAGCTTCAAAGATCATTTAAAAATTTTTCTGTTTCTCTGTCACTTCCTGCTCCTAGATGAGGCTATTTCCTGCTGTGACTCTATGTTTCCCATTGAGGCAGAATCTTATTGTTCTTTCAATGTTTGTCAATTTAATGAACTGTTTTATGACTTAGACCCAAATAATGGAGCTTTTGTGGAAAAAGGCAGGAGGCAGGAAGGAAAAAAGAGGAGAAGGGGGTGTGGGGTAAAGTGATAAATGCTAACATATTGGGATTGCCTTTTAAAATCCTACACAATTTCTTCCCCCATTCAGATAACTTGCTGACCTTATCTTATGCAACATCTGATTGCAATTACTTCAGTTTGTTAGGCTGACCAATTTTAGAAACTTGGACAATGTACTTCGTTGTAATCAGATCTGCATTAAAACTCAGAAATGAAGGATAAATCAGTTATTGCCATTGAAGTTGTTATGGTGTATTTTTTTTTTTTTTTTTTCCAAAAGAAATACACTCACGTCAGCAGCCCTGGACTTTCATTTCTCCAAACTTCTAACATGACGTCTACAAATAAGTCTGGCATCTTCTACATAATTAATCTGTAATCTCCTAAAACCCAGTTACATGCTGTTTCAATAGTTCTAATTCCTATATGCTTGTCTCCTTTGTAAATTTTATAATTATTGACAAAACACTTGAAGGTACAATATACACAGAGAGGAAAAAACAAAAAAACAAAAAACCTAAAGAAGAGTCAATATATTTTTTCAGCTTTAGAATTTTAACCCTTCTTATTCACTAATAGCAATTTATCTTTCCACCAGGCTGCCATGCCTTCGGTTGGGTGATTTGGCAACTTCCTAACACAATGTTATTTGAAGAATACAAAAGAATGCATCTCTGGTTTTAAAATTCCCTTTACAAATTGCCACAGCCTCCAAAATTCCCACCCTCACCTTCTGGAGTAAGGATCTATGCTGAAGGCAAGCGAAAATGCTGATGTGTCACTGGGAATGCATATTAGAATCTGTGCTCTATACATTGTCATTTCCCAAGTAGAGAGCCCTGATGGGGTAAGATGGGACTTTAATGGAGAGAGTGAGTCAGGAAGGGAGCAGAGCTTTTAGGACAAGCATCCAGCCACCCTCCCTTGCTTCATAAAATCACACACACACACACACACACACACACACACACACACACACACACAGAGAGAGAGAGAGAGAGAGAGACAGAGAGAGAGACAGAGAGAGAGAGAGACAGAGAGAGAGAGACAGAGAGAGAGAGGCAAAGACAAAGAGACAAAGACAGAGAGAGACAGTAAGGAATTACAGGCCTAGGAGAAATACTTTGACAGGGCCACCAATAGGTATGGGATACTGAGAGAGTCAACTGTTTTCCCAGCACTGGCAGTCTCAAACACATGGTCTTATCTTATCCTATCCTATCTTATCTTATCTTATCTTTCCTTCAGCTTTAAGACATACTTGAGAGTTAAAGGCAACCATACTAGTGGAGAGAAAAGAAAATGAGCTCCAAAGATTTCAGGTTCACAGAGCTACTTACATCAGCATCTGGATTTGGATTCATGGTCACACTCTCCATTTCACTTCCTCATAAGAACTGTGGAAGGCAGAAGGTATGAAACATGACCCATGGCAGAGAGATGGAGGAACCTGGAAGCCACTGGTGCCTACTTCACAATTCTGTTCTTGTGATATCTGGCATGTGAAAGTGAAATGAACTCTAGCTCTGATTAATTTTGAGTGGAATAGGAAAACTGAATTCCAGATGGGTAAATATTCAGCTTCCAATTGATTTCTCGAGGCTTCCCTCCCACCTCTTCCCTGTGTTCGCCCTGTGCTCCAATATTCTACTTTGCCCCATCTGTGCATTTGTTCATGCCATTCCCTCTGCCAGGAAAGTTCTTTTCTTCCTCTATGCTTGTCAAATTCCAATAAAGTGGAGTCACTTCCAGTGCAGGAGTTACTTTATAAAGTCAACAGATAGGCATAAATCAACTTGGTCAAAGTTAAGCTTTAAAATCCTAAAATCACCTTTAAAGTTCAATGTCCTTGCATGGGTGATTGTGAACCTCTACATCCCGAGAGAACAGAGGCTTCCGAGGCAAGAGTAGATTCACTTCTTCCATCTCATGCTCTGACCAGGATTCATTCTCATCAAATAGGAGAGTGGATGGAGACGGCCTTGCCCTAACTTAGCTGCTTTGTTTCTTTCTTCTTCTCTTCTAATTTATAGCACATGGAATTCAACTCCTGTAAATTAGTCATGTGATTTGCTGTCAGTCATTCAAAGTGGATCGATATCATGCTTCTCCAATAGATATTTTCATCTCGTTTGCTGCTTAATTTGTTCTCCCTTATAACTACTTTTACTGGACCCCTCTGCATGGATTATAAGACTTCTGTGGTCACAGATTATTTTTCATTCATATTTCTAGGCCTCACTATGCATAACGAATGTGTTGAATTTTAATAAATTAAACAGCTAGTTATATATAGATAGTTTTGCTCTGGCTGGACAGAACCACTTACTGAAATGTGCCCAGATACTTTATGGCCTCTATGGGTAGAGCAGGCACAGGGAGGCCAGCTGGAGTAGAAAACTCTTAGGAGAGGAAAGGCCCCAGGCCCAGCCTGGCAGCATCAGCCAGGCAAAGTCAATGGTTCCAGCATAAGGTAGGGAAAGGACCTATCCTCACCATTGTCTGGAATGCCAGAGGCTTTGCTCATCAGAGGTGGTCCTGCTTTGGGATGGATGAACTGTTTACTGGAGCCACGAAAACCTCATCACAGACTGAACACTGCTTAGGAAAGGGAAATGGACAGATGACGTCTTTGGAAGAGTCTTAAGACAGAAGTGTCATGATGAATAGAGAAAATAGACTTTCAAAAATGTTTCCCTGGGAGGTCAAAGTATGAGCTGTGCTACAGGATTATAAACCCCATCTGAAGAGATTACCCAAAATAAGCATAGTAAAGAGACATGTCATTTCCACCTTCATATGGATTCAATGCTGACCTCAATGTTTAAATGTCTGTTCATCCTAAGTTTGTCTTTCTACAATGGCAGCTTTTAGGCATATGACTAATATGGTTTGGCTGTGTCCCCATCCAAATCTCACTTGAATTGCAATAATCCCCATGTGTCAAGGGCAGGGCCAGGAGGAGATAATTGAATCATGGCGGGGGTGGGGGGCTGGTAGTTTTCCCCCATGCTGTTCTGATGGTAGTGAGTAAGTCTCATGAGATCTGATGGTTTTATAAAGGGGAGTTTCCCTACACATGCTCTCTTGTCCACCACCATGTAGGATATGCCTTTGCTCTTCCTTTGTCTTCTGCCATGATTGTGAGACCTCTACAGCCATGGGTAACTGTAAGCCCATTAAACCTCTTTTCTTTATAAATTATCCAGTTTGAGATATGTCTTTATTAGCAGCATGATAACAGACTAATATAAAGGCCTTGAGTGAGTTTTTAAACTGTTCTGGGCCTCAGTTTTTTTGTTTTTTTGTTTTTTTGTTTTTTTTTTTTTTTTTTTCCAGTCTCTTAAATGGAAGTAATTATCATACTTATTTCAAAGTGTTGTGGGTTAGATTAAATGAGTGAGTTCACACAACCTAACTAGGATAGTATCTGGCCCTGAGTAAGTTCTCAGTAAATATTAATCTTGTACCTTATCCATCATCATCAATTCATCTATCAGCCACAGCCTGAGCTTTTACCCTATTTGTCCCTGCTCCGTTTCACATACCCCAGCTCTGGTGCTCAACCTGTGTCATCTCAGTTTCAAGACCTGGCCCACATTCCTCTTCCAAGTGGGGTGTCAGAGTCTGTTAATTGCTTCTAGTATCTTTTCTCTGCCTCTTTCTTCTGAGTTTTAGCTTATCGCCAGCCACTCAGCCAAAGACTGAATTTCCCAATCTTCCTTGCAGCTAAGTGTGGCCCTGAAACTAGGTGCTGGCCAATGGGAGCTGAGATGAATTGAAGTGTACAATTTTCAGAACATATTATTATAAAAGAAGAAGTATGCCCTCAATTCTGCTGGGTGTAGTGTGAACATACCACAAGATGGAAACCACAGGTGAGGGCAACAGATAAGGAGACAGGATGAGCCTGAGTCCCTTGTGACTTCCCAGGGCAGAGCCACCCACGTTTAAACAAGCAGGGCAGGTTAGCTTTACTTTCTCTTATGGCTTATCACTTTCTACTTGGTACCTTTGCTCTTTATGGTCGATTATAACCTATATCAGAGACAAGAATATCCACACAGAGGATCAATTTCAGGTGTCTAA
The DNA here is from genome assembly GCF_048565385.1 of Saimiri boliviensis. Lineage (NCBI taxonomy): Eukaryota > Metazoa > Chordata > Mammalia > Primates > Cebidae > Saimiri > Saimiri boliviensis. The sequence continues at coordinate 27,179,737 of NC_133452.1, read as the reverse complement.
GAACTTATGGTTTTCAAAGATCTTAAAGTGAAAAAAAAAATAGCAAGTTGATTACTCCACATTCTGCTGTAAAGAAATTGCAGAAGCTGGCTATATCCCCCCTTCCTTGCTTGTCTTTTGATTTGAAAGAAACTGATTCTTCATTACTTACCTCTTTTTCTGGCTAATTAGTACAGTTTTAAAATATTGAGACACAATGGTTGAATCATAAATGTTTTATTAACATGCATTCTTTGTAAAAACTTGCCTTGACTCATCTGTGATTATTCCAAAGATTTATATGACCAATTCATGTCTGCTTTTCCAGAATGATCTTCCCTCACTTCTGAATATCTGTCAGCACACATCTGTGCTTGTGTGTACAGAAACTTCACCTCTCGACAGCCCCAGATTTGACAGAATCAATTTTGCCTCATTTTTTAAACAGTGTTAACTTCATTTGAAAATACATTTTTCATTATGTTTATTGCAAGGGTCTTTTATTCCATCTCATGTTTTTGTCTATTTTGGATCTAACATTTATTTAATTAGAAATTTATTATTGAGAGGCACGAATAAAATTTAGCTACCACTTCCCACCCCCCGTCAAATGGTGATACATTAAAGAGATGAAGGAAGGTATTGCTTTCTTCAGATAACATGAGACAAACATTTAAAATTGAGTCCACTTGGAAAATGCTTTCCCTGCATCTTCTTTCATCTGTAGGGTGACTTCCTTTTTAGTGGGTTACACAATGCAAATGAGGCACAGTTCATTTATATCCAAGTTGAGGGAAATGAATTTATAGGCACTCCAGAGGAAAAGTTCCATGGAGATATTCAAGCTTTCTTAGCTTCAGACTATTAGAAGCTCTGCAATATATGTCTTTCCCTAGACATCTTAAGGGCACCCAATAATGCCAGTTTGCCTGAGAAAGGCCATTTCTACCCCAGCTTTCCATGGAAGACTAAATGAAATCACTGTTACCTTTTTAAATCTCTTCAACTGGTTAGGATGTTGTTATCAGTATAACTCAATCAACCAACATATACTAAAAGATTTCCAGTTAGAGGAAAGCTTCTTCCTTCTACAAAACATACAAGGGAAAACATTATTTCTGCTCTGAAGGAGATGCCAATCTAGTTGCAAAAACTTGTGAGAGTCTCTGGCTTTTCAAGACCTGTTAAGACAAAGTCATGTCCCACAGTGCCTCATAAACGGGTCTACACTCTCCTTTGGTAGTTTTATCCAACTTGTGTGTCATCATATTGCCTAAGTTTGAATGAGCCTTTTAATCTACAGTGAATTACGTTCTTAGCAGGGGCTGTGTCTTATAAACCCTTGTTGTTCTCAGTGCCTAACTCAGAGCCTGATACACAGCTTACATTCATGAATAGATAAGAGGGTGGATGAGTTAGAAGCAGAAAGTACAACAGGGGTTACCATAGATTGAGTAGGGGAGGCAGGAGGGGAAGACGGAGAAAGGCTGGTCAACAAGTACATAGTTAAAACTAGATAGAAGAAATAAGTTCTGGTGTTCCATTGCACAGTGGGGTGACCAGGGTTAACAGCAAGATATTGTATATTACCAAATAGCCAGAAGAGAGGCATTTAAATGTCCTCATCACAAAGAAATGATAAGTGCATGAGGTGATGGTTACATCTGATTTGATCATCATACAATATATATATGTATCAGACATCAAATTGTATCTCAAAATATGTGTAATTATAGCATGTCAATTTGAAAAAAACTTAAATGAATGAGTAAATTTTTAATACAAGAGTCAATGTAGGTTACAAAACTATCTAATTCATCTTTAGGTCTATACCTAGGACATTCTGGCACAATAATTTCTATTTATGTCCAAGAGGCACTAAAGACCCCTTGCTTCCGTTTATCTCTTCAAATTTTCAACAAATATTTATTGAAAGGTCAGTATCTGTGCAATATTTTCTTAGGTGCTGGGAATACAATAAGAGTAAGCCAAGAATTTGGCCTAAGGAAACTTATATTCTAGGGAGAAAATGATGAGGAAAGAATCTCTCTATAACAAACAAAGCAGCCAGCTGGGGAAGGAAGGAAAACTACCCCACATCAGCTTGGGCTTCCAGGTAAATGGGACTTGTCTATTAAGATTTATTAAATTCAACAACAAAATGGCTTTGGTCTCACAAGTGAATAAACCAAAATGAATTACTACTTGAAAAGTAGAAATAAAAAATTATTACATTTCTCCTTTACCTAACTGGTACCTCCACAAGGGAAACATTTTAAAAATCAACTAAGATAAAAGTAAAAACTGTGCCCCAGAAAGAACTATCTGAACTATATTTGCATGAAATTATATTCTGTGCTTAAAGCCAATGTTTCTCTAATTTGTGTGCCATCCCTGCTTAATTCCTTCCTGTCTCCTTTAACAGTCTTTTATGAATACATTGATTTCTTCACTAAAGTTCTCATGAGAGCAAAAACACAGACACGATGCCCAATTTTAAAAAATTACTTGTGTCTTATATAATCTACTGAATAAAATACTGTTAATGAAAAACATCAAAGTGATGCATTTAACCCATGGGGAAGTTCACACTACTTAGCTTCCCCCGTCCTCCCCCCACAATAACAGAAAAATGAGTGACTGAGGTAGGCTTTAGTGATAGAGGAGGTGGACATATCTTTCTTTCTGTCATTTAAATTTCTAATTTTCTCTTTTTGAATAATAATCAGCCAGGTGCCTTTGATCACCAAGGGTAGGTAAAGACAGAAAGTCAAAATATATTCTTCACGAATTAGCAAAATCATTTTTAAAGTAGGAATTTGAACTTGAAATATTACTGTTTATTGTTCATTATACACTTTATGCCTCTTGATAAATAATAAATTAGGCTACATAGAGCTTTCTTCATAAATTTATGTCTGCTGAAAATATTTGGCTAAGTTCATTTTGGAAATACTTCACTTCCATGAAATATTGACATGGCAAAGACCATGTCAGAAATTTTGCCTTTTTTCTGTGGAAAATAATACACGTGTCAGTCATACTTTATGCCTTCTCACACGTTTAATGCCTAATGATTAAACATTTGAAAAGTACTCTTTCTAAATATTTTTCCAGACCACCTGTCCAATGTTGAGTTAGCTATTCCAGTACAAAGTCCTGGCTTCCAGACAGCTAAGGGACCTTCAGAAAGGGGTAGAAAATGGTGGCTTCTCACCAGAGCCCTAGAACTCAGTAGACTCTAGGAAGGAGGAAAAATGTAGAAGGGGAAGAGGAAGGAAAGAGAAGGAGTGTGGCCATCTGTGGTAGAGCTGGCCAGGTGCCTGCAAACTCATTTCTCCTTCTGAGCTTAGGAAGAAACCACATTTGCCATCCATTCCTGGAAGTTAGCAGTGGCCATGAGACTGAGTTCTGGGGTGTGCAGAATGTGGGTGGAAGTGGTACTCACCACTTCCAGGCCTCCCCCATAAAACTCCTTGTACAAACCTGCACATGCTGTGTCTCTCCTCAAGCCACCCAGCTGCAGATCAAAGGCAGCTCTCTCAGGGGGCTCTGGGGCATGGTGGAGCCACTGGGCAGAGGGAGCTCAGACTTCTGAATAACTGAGGGCAACAGAGCACCCGCGCTGGATGAGTGATGTCAGAAATTCATCTCTGTGTGAAGCCGCAGAGGTGCGGGGTTATTTCGGACAGCAGTACTCTTCCCTGGCTAATTCAGCGAATAAAGAAATAGACAGATAAGGACAAACGCCACTTCTTCCTCTAGTCCCGTGAAGCAGTTGATCTTTTTCACCGTCTCAGTCATGACATCTCTCATGTGAAAAGCATCAGTGCCAGAAGCTGCTCCATGTCCTCTGAGCAAGGGATGAATCCCATCCACTTACAGACTATGAAAACTCAGGGGGAGGATTTCATTGCTTAACGCGGGGCTTGGATTTTCTTTGATCCCCTACTGATGGCAAATGATCTCTTTATTCCTTGTACGGGGAGGGAGGACAAAACTTGGGGCAATTACATTAGATTCCGTTGACATGTGAAGCAATTTTGGCAAACCTAGCAAGCCTTTTGGTTGTGATTTATATCTAGTCAGGGAGAAATGACATCTGGGATGTCTGATTTATTCACTAGCAAAATGCTGGCTGAACCTAAAATAAGAAAATAGAGATTTATGTAACAGATTGCAGAGCCTTAATTTAAGAATGGTTAGGAAAGCAGCAGACACTCCAAGGCTCCGCTCTGCCTGGAATCACACGTTGCAAGTTAAAGTATTAAGTGACATGTCGAGAGTTAGAGCATTATTTCTTCAAAATTCAACACCTGACTCTTTTCAAGGTGACTGTTTCATATCCAAATAAGTCCTGGCATTCCACTACATATTGACTGCCATAAAGAAGCAAACAGCCTTGTGAAATCTAGCAGACAGCTACAGCCTATTGTAGTTCTACCTGCAACCCCACAAGCAACTTCGTGTTGATCTCCATGCCAGGAGAACATGGAAAGTAAGGGGACTCGGTGAATAAGGACTTCTGTCCCCTAATCAGTGCCGTAATTGTTTCCTCTTCAAAACCTAACAAAATTTTTCTGAAACAGACTCAAGGTTGTAAACGCTGAAATGCAATTTCTCTCCAGTCTCAGCACCCACATAGATGTGCCCCTGCTTCTCGTGCTCACTGGACGAACTGCTGATTTATGCTTGCCTGGTTTCCCACTTCCTGCTTTACATTGGCCTTTGGAAAGCTCAGAGCCAAGAGGCAATCCCCGCTGAGAATGCAGAGGACCCCACAGCACAAACGCAATCTCTAACTTTATTCCTTGCTTTTCACTGTCAATTCTTTGTTTCACACGTTCTCATCTGCGCATCAGTTGATCAAGCAATACATATATCATCATAGCTGGCTGAAATTCTGAATAAGGTGGGGATATCCACAGAGAGAGAGAGAGAGAAATGATAAAAGAGAGAAGAATTATGAAATAAGAGGGGAAGAAGAAAGGGAGAGAGGAAGAGAAAGGGGACAGGGAAGGATGAGTGGGACTGGGAAAGATGGACAGGACACAGGGAGGGGTAGAGGGAAAGACACAGGCCCTATTTCCGTCAGTGATCAGCAGGTGAGAAAGCGGAGTGCTTATCAAAGGATCCCTAAACAGATGGATTGATCATTCCCTTTAGAGAAAACTAAAGGTCTTGCTATTGTTCTTCTTTTAAATTTCCCGTATAACGAAGGGATTGCACTGAAGAATCTCCTCTACAATATAAAATGTTGCTAATTAATCATGCCTTCTTTGATGTTAAGATTTGGAAAGAGGCATTGTTGTAAAAAGTGGGGATGCGATTTTTGTCCCTAGCAAGTTTAACCTTGGTAAGCCTGCTAAGGCTGTCCAGCTGTTCCCTTTCAATGCTACTAACTATTGGAGACAGACTAGCCAGTGTCTCGGGGAACATGGTTTCAGCTTCTTTACATCCTTCACTCTGGGCAGCATAGCTCCTAGGATGAATGGTGACAGTGCCTCCTGCCTCCCTACCCTCTTTATGAACTTAGCCCTTTGCTCAAGCAGAGCATACCATCTTGCTGACCTTGAATAATTCCCTGGTGTGACTTTGGGCCTCTGTCTCTGCATCTAACACAAGACCCACTTGGGAAGAGGGCCTGATTCTTCCTCCCACCAAAACTAAGTGCTTCTTTCTTCTCTTTCTTTGGAAAAACACTTAGTAAATGATTTTGTCCTTATGTGCTATCAGGTTCCAATCCCAGTTCTTACGGCAAGGACGGGAGGAGGACAGAGCTGCAGAATCTGTCAATGTGGACTTTCATAGGAAGACAAAAAGCATGTCCTGCAAACCCAGGCAGGGGCATTGCGGGTGAGCTGTGTGCCTTCCTGGTTGCCCATCTCTTGAGGTGCTTGATCATGGACATTAGGTTGTAAATTTCTTCCAGCTGTATCTGCCTTTTAACAATGTATTTTCTAGAGGTAGGTGCATTGTGTTAATGCACCTACAGTGCATACGAAATTGAGTCCACAGAAACTGGAGTGTAAGAAATGCCACATTTATTTCTTTTCTTAATTTATTACAAGTTCCCTTCTCTCCAGGATTATGAAAAATCCAATCACGTTCATTGTTTAGGGTTTTATTCCTCTCTCCCCGGTCATGCAAATTTCCTTGTGGCCCTGGGCATTTGGCAGTGTTAGGAGAGGGCGCCTTGTCTTCTGTCCATATGAGCTCATCACCAGCATGCTTGCTTCCCAAGCGCAAGAGGTCTCTTGAAGCAGGAGTTTCAGCTTCCATGCCAAGCAAAGATACTGAGCTCAGCATTTATGTTCAGCCCACTCCCCCGGCTCCGGAGCTATCCTCCTTCTGGGGCTCTGTGTATAAGTGTGTGATAGGGAGGAGGCTGTAGCACCTTCTTGGCCCTCCACTTTCCTTCTCTCCATTTCAGCCTAGTCAATTCTGTCTTTTGAACTCAGAGCACTACAATTCATCCACCCACTGCTCTCCCAGGACCTTCTAGTGTAACAAGCCTGAGTTCTCACAGTGACCCCTAAGCATCTAAGAAAGCTCGCCTTCCTTGCCTGGTTACTCCCAGTTTCCTCCCTGTATGACATGTGCGCTCCCAAAACGAGGCTTGACCACAAGAATCAAGTAGCAGTCAGCAGCTCAATGAACAGTCCCTTCAGCAGCCACCAGAGATGGATGAAGTGGCATCTGCAGCTGAGGAGCTGACATAGAAGAAAACATGGGGCAGCGTGGGCTTGTGAGTTCCCACCCCACTCCACTTGAAGGGGAGCTCCTCACCACACATATCCTAGCAAGAGGAGGAGAGAGCCCCTGTGGGAAAGGAACCTAGTTTGGTCGTGTAAAGAACAAAGCTTTCGATTGAGAAAGTCTGGGCTCAAATATGGGTCCTACCCTTTGGAACTCCTGTGATATTATGCAAATTAATCCCTGCTCTGCTTCTTGTCAGTGTGCTTTCTGTAAAATGGGAAGTAGTCTTTCCTTGAAAAGTTCCCCCCATGAGGAACCAAGGAGCTCCTTCCCTCCCTGACCCCTCTCCCAAATGCACCAAATTACTTGCTAAAATACTCGGGGGACCGACAGGAAATGGCAGAAAGGCCAAGGAAGACATCTTAGAAATCCAAAGATTTTTCTGCTACAGCCCAATATCTTATTATGCCCGGCATCTCAGATCAAGTAAATGAGAGCAGACAGACATGCCGGGAGCACGGGTCCACCGTGTTCTACTCCCTGTCCTCTCCTGGTGACCCAGAAGGCGATCCTGTCAAATACAGCATCGTGGGTCAACCTCAAAGCCTGGGAGTCACTCCGACCTCAGTAGAATCTCAACTTCATCACAGAGAGGCTGAGCGAGCCTACTGATGTATGACACAGGGACCATCCTACTTATGGCATAGAGTTATCATTAAGAAAAAAATGAGATAACACGGAAAGGTCTCACCCAGTGCCTGACATTACCAGTGCTACTCTTCTTTTTCTCATCATCTTCTTCTGTCCACTAGAGGAGAAATCTCTCAATAAATAACATCCAATATGAGATTTTTTTCTTTTCCTTCTTGTTTAGTTGGTTTTATTTGTAAACTTTTAAAAACTTTTTTTAGAGACAGGGTCTCACTCTGTTGCCCAGGCTGGAGTGCAGTGGTGTGGCCTTGGCTCATTGCAGCCTCAACCTTTTGGCCTCAAGCAATCCTCCCAGCTCAGCCTCCCAAGTAGCTGGGGTACAAGCACATGCCACCATGCCAGGCTAATTTTCGTGGTGTTTTTGTAGAGAAGCAGTCTCACTATGTTGCCCAGAAAACCATTTTTTTTAACCTCTTCCTGAGTACCTTCAACCGTGTGTGAATTCCATTAATCCACTAAGTTGGAATCTGAATAATCTCCAGCCATTCCAAAGCAGCTCCAAAATACAAGAATCCACTAACAACAGAGACCTGCTTCCATGGAGCTGAGGGTGAACCTCCCAATGCACACTGCAAAGCAAACAGAGTGCAGGATATATTCTTATAAACAGTCTCACCTTCACCCAGGATACCATCTCTTATTATTATTATTACTCTCTGTTTTCCTCATGAATGCTGACAAGTTGTACTAGGTATTTCCTTCTCACTTAGATACCAAAATAAAGCCTCTTCCAAACTTCTGGCTGTTGAGCTCCTATGCCAGGGTGTCAGAGCCAACCCCTGAGTCACTCAGCCGAAAGCCAAGCCGAGGGGAGGTGGTTTTCATTGCAGGAAGTTGGGTTAGCTTCCTGGAGACAAAACAAAGCAGCGTCAATAAATAGGGTAGAAAGGAGGCAGTGATAAAAGAGTTTAAACTTCAGCTTCAATATTAGCTAAAAAGCATACGATAGTTTAAGGTAAGTATGTAATAGTTTGCGTTTCTATACAGTGGAAGAAAAGGGTCAAAGTCAAAGGCAGATACAGTTTGATTCTGTCATATACACTGTCAGTGTGGCCAGAAATAGCATTTTCTTAAATGCATAGCATTTTGATGGCAATAGCCTGGCCCATTTCTAATGGATATTTTTAAGTTCCTTTTTTTCATTCATTCTGTAAATATTTATAAGTGCCTCCTATGTACCAAATGCTGGAGAAGCTACAGAGAAAAAGGCAGTGAAGTTCCCTGACTTCATGGAGTGTCTATTTTACTGGAAAAGATAGACTATAAACAAGAAACACCAAAGGATGATCAACAAACTGTGTGACCCTGGGAAAGTGTCTTAATCATCCTGTGCCGCCTATTTCTCATCTGCTTAAGGAGGCTTCTAATAGTCCCGACATCACTTGGTGTGTAGGCTTGGTGTGGGGATGAATAAGTGGTACGTGTTCGAGGCTAAGCACAGTGTCTGGCTCGGGGTCAGCCCTGCCTATGCGCAGGCTGTTACAGCCCCCGCTGGAATGGAAGCTCAGAGGGCAGGCACCTCTTGTCTGCTTGTTCCATTGTCATCTCAGTGCTTAGAACAGTGCCTGAAATAAAATAATCATGTGCTCTATCAATCATTGTTGAATGACTAAAATTTTAAAACGTGATGAATTGTGATTCATGTTTTGAAAGAAATAAAGAGGGTCCTCTAAAAGAGAGGACAGGGAGAGCAGGAAGCACGAATCATATAGTCAGGAACGGTCTCTCTGGGGAGAGATAGGGGAAGAATATTCCAGAAAGAGGGAATGAGTGCAAATGCACTGTGGCAGGAAAAGCTTGCTGTGTTCAAGGGTCACCTGCACGCTGCAGAGTGAACCCATGTGTCTCCGTGGTGGCAGGTTTCCCAGGCTGTATCCTGTGTTCCCACCACTGTCCATTTCCTGCCTTTTCCTTTCCTCCTTATGACTTGGTCTATTTCCCCCACATGATTGCTCTCAATTGAAATATTTCTTACTATTTTCTTTAAGGAATAATAGTGGAACGTAGAGGGAGACAGTAGGAAGTGCAAGAACACAGGTCCCTCAAAAATTTCGGCTTTCCACAGACTCAAATGAACCTGGTTTGCTGCAGTGTAGTCACGCTGGAGTTCTCAGATATCTCTCTGTATCATTTATCCCTGTGTTTTATGCCCCTTCCTGAGGACCCTTAACAACTCAGGATTCCCAAGACTTGCCCTTAAGCATTTAAGGGAGGAGGTTGCATTGCATCTCATAGACCCATTCCCCAGTAAGAGATGTTCATCCTGCATGTTTGCATCCCTCTGGGCTCAAAACTATTCTCAAAGAATTGCTGATGTGTCTTCAGAAATGCTCATATTTTCTCAAAGGAGAAAGTGGTATTTATTTTCCTACAATAAATAAAGCAGACTTTCCTCTGTTTTATGATGAGGTGACATGTAATCTAATAGGATTTGCCTGTGACTAGAAAGACAGGAGTGAAGAACCCTTGACTCCTCCTGAGAGCTCATTAAGTGTTCAGGCCACAGATGTGCCCATCCAGATGGTGAGATGCATCAGCCGCCACACAGTTCCCAAAACTGTTCAGTTCCCCCAATACTCTTGCTGTCAGCCTTTGTAAATTAGTTATTTCCTAGCCATGCTGAGGCAAGAAGAGGAGTCAGCGAAAAGATTAGATGTGTCATTCTCTCTGGTAGCCCATGAAAAAGGAAAAGAGCAAGAGAACCTCTCAGTGGGATCTCTGCCGGCTTCTTTGTCATGGTTGTTTAATATCCAAGATATGGGCTGGGCATGGTGGCTCAATCCTGTAATCCAGAACTTTGGGAGGCCAAGGTAGGTGGATCTCTTGAGCCCAAGAGTTTGAGACCAGCCTGGGAAACATGTCAAAACCCATCTCTACCAAAAAAAAAAAAAAAAAAAAAAAAAAAAATACAAAAATTAGCCAGGTATGGTGATGTGCATCTCTAGTCCTAGCTACTTGGAAAACTGAATGGGAGGATCACTTGAGCCCGGGAAGTAACTTAGACTACAGTGAGCTATGATTGTCCACTGCACTTCAACCTGGCAACAGTAAGACCCTGTCTCAAAATATATATACATATATGCAGGTTATGTTCATGAAATTGAGAAATGCAATTTTCTTGGGAGTAGATAAAAACGTTTACATTATGTAATATCTCTTTACTGAAAACCAATAGAGATCCCTTCTTTCCTTTTTCCAAGACTGAGTGAGTGTGCTTATACAAACACCCAACTGGGAGCTGAGGCCTGGGGTTCTAGTCTTGGGATGACATTTTGTTCCTTGAAAAGTCCCCATGGCCTCAGCATCCTTGCCTACAAAATAAAAGGCCCTGGGCTTGGTGTCTGTTCAGCTCTCACACATTCCATGGGTCTATTTAACAAGCATCAGCTTGTGAGTGTTCATGTGGCACACCCAAAGGGGAATTTGTCCTGTTCTGGCTCCATTTAGGGAAGCCTGTTCTGTACTGTTTCAGCCAATGTCAATTGGACCTACCTAGTTCACACATCTTTCTGTAGCAAGTCCTGGTAGGATTATGTTTTATTAGAGTTTTAAAGGAGACAGAAATCTATGAATGTACTGTGGATCTTTGTGTGTAAGCAGAATGTTAATAAGCTGTGCATCTATGTTCCATGGCATCAATTTATTAATGATATGTTTACACATAAAGATCCAGAGTTGCATCAACTAGCAACAATCACTGCACAGATATAACTATAGGGAGGTTTGGTGCAGTACCTCAAATCTTTCCAACATGTTAATATAAACACTTAGACAGATACCTGGAAGACAAATATTTCTGTCATGGTTCTGTTCTCATCTTTGTTTTATAGGCCTCGTTCAAAACAGGGCAGGAATCCTCCTGTATTCCATACCAGTGTGTACGTGACCTTCTTTATAGACAGATTGGGAGAATTCTTAGTGGCTTCTATGATTTCACAACATTCACACATTAAAGTTCAGAGTCTTCATCAGTTGTCTTTATATAACTCTAGCTATTTCTATTCCTACTTGTGAATGCACAGACTTATGCAAATGCAAGGCGATGGAAAGCATGGCTCGCCTCCAGGGCCCACTCTACAACGTGGGATTGCTGCCACTTGCCTGCTACAAAAAAACCCTTCTTTTCTGTGCCCACAGCCACGGAAGGGCTTCTATGGCCCATCCTGCTTTTTGGCATGAAAAGAATGTCTGAACTGAATATTGTCTGAAGAATGCTTCCCGGCTGTGTAGAAGGCATTACCCAAGGTGACTTCCTGAATCACACCGGCCAATGGCCACAGAAAGACAGCAGTTGTGAATCAAACCATGAACTTTCTGGTCACAGGGAGTTTCTTGTTTAACTATTTTACCCCCACTTACTCCAAATTATACTCTTGGTTGTCAGGAATCTGTCTTCTTTAGCTTAAGCACACAGTGATTCATCACTTATTGGGAACTACAGAAGAGGAAACTCAGTAAAACCTCCTGCTAAACGTTGACCCAGAATTATGTAAGTGGGTTAAATGACTAGCAGAAACAGATGACTTTAATGCATCTCATCTGCTCATTACCTACGGTGCAGATGCATGTATTAGTGACTATTGAAGTCTAAATTCTATTTTTTTAACCACATCCTTTGACCCCCTTCAGTGCATTAGAGAGCCTTAAGTTCCCTTTCTTAAAAAGTTGTATATAATCTCAACATTCCCTAATTTCCATCCTGTGCTTCTCATGTGATCAACAAAAATATATCAATTCTTGTAAAACTGTGAAAGCTACTTCTTGTTTCTATGAAAACTGGGATTCGTTCTCAGTCTTTCCTTGCAATGTATCCCCATGCCCACTCCCTTCAAAATGTGTGACTTTAGTTCATTATTCTTATCATCTGTTACTTTCACTATAGATAATTATTCAATTTCAATCTCAGAAGTCATCTGTTTGTGGTACATGTAGATCTACTTAACCTTACCTAAGAGTTTATCACTAAAAAGGAAATTGTCTTTGAATCATTTACTCCATGTGTCTCCAGGAAACATAGATGGTGGCCTCCTATGACAGATAATATTCTTGTCCTGGATTAACCTCTTGAGATGCACAAATAAAAAAACCTGCCCAAGCGCTCACCATTCCTTCATGCTCAGCACAGTCCCTGCATGGAAGCTTCCATGAGGACTCTTGCCTTTATGGGTCACCTCTCCACTGCAGTCCCAGAGCATGGATGCTCTGTGGCTCAGCACTTAGACAGATCCTGTATCACACTGACCAGTGCTGCTCTGTGTGAGATACTTCTGTCTTGCCAATTACATCAGTATTTTCTTGATATCTGTGTAATGTTACTAGATGTTGGTATCTTCCCTGGACCTCTACTTCTTCTCCAATAAAGAATAAAATAAACTCTCTTCTGTGATCCCCCATCTATTTTCCCTCTAGAATGATAGCTTTCCCCTCTAGAAAAATAAATGTAATTTTTTTCTGACATTCATTGTGTACTAGTCCGTTCTCATGCTGTTAATAAAGACATACCCAAGACTGAGTGATTAATAGGGAAAGAGGTTTGATTGACTCATAGTTCCACATGGCTGACAATGCCTCACAATCATGGCAGAAGGTGAATGAGAAGCAAAATCACGTCTTACATGGTGGCAGGCAAGAGGGCATTTTCAGGGGAACTTCCCTTTATAAAACCATCAGATCTTGTGAGACTTATTCACTATCATGAGAACAGTATGGGAAAGTTCCAGCCCCATGACTCAATTACCTCCCACCAGATCCCTCCCATGACATACATGCTGGGGTTATTACAATTCAAGGTGTCATTTGGGTAGGGACACAGAACCCAACCATATCACCTTGCTGTACTGCTATTAAATAGATTGTAAACTCATAGAAAGTGAGCCAATGCTTCATTCACCTTTCTATCTTCTGTGCTCAGTGCAGAACTTTTAATAAGTGTTTGTTCCATAGGAAAGGGATAAATGGATAATAACCAATTGTGGAGATTTTTAAATCCCTAGTAGTGTTTTTGTTTGTTTGTTTTTTGTTTTTGTTTTTGTTTTGAGATGAAGTTTCACTCTTGTTGCCCAGGCTGGAGTACAATGGCACAAACTTGGCTCACTGCAACCTCTGCTTCCCAGGTTCAAGCGATTCTCCTGCCTCAGCCTCTCGAGTAGCTGTGATTACAGGCATGCACCACCACACTCAGCTAGTTTTGTGCTTTTAGTAGAGATGGGGTTTCTCCATGTTGATCAGGCTCCCTGACCTCAGGTGCTCTGCCTGCCTCGGCCTCCCAAAGTGCTGGAAATACAGATGTCAGCCACCACGCCCTGCCCTCTTGTAGTGTTTTAACATTCAGCTTATTAAATGTTAGAGAATCAATAAATACTGCACACCAACAGTTCAATCTTATATTTTTGACTGGCCAAAGTTATTTTCCCTGCCCAAATTTTCCCAAATGAGGAAAGCATTCAATTATGTGGAAGAGGTGCTCAGTCATTGCTAAGAGGCAAATAAAATGCAGCACTCTGCTCTGAAAAATGTGACCTGAAAATAGTTGCTAGTTTATACATAATATTCCTAGAGAAGTGCAGAAACGTTCAGTGGTTTCTATGTGTTTGATGGCTCCAAGCGACATCAAAGTATCATTTACAAAAAAAAAAAAAAAAAAAAAAAAAAAATGCCGGCTAAATGTGAAAAGCTGACAGTTAGCCATGGCTCCCGCTGAGGGGCTGCCTCATGACTGGTATCAGGGAGAGATATTTTCTTTGTGTCATCAAAGTTGACAGTGAATATTAAAGTGGACTTTCACCTTGCCCGAGACCTCTAACAAAATACCTCTCTATCTCTTCTTTGTATGCTCTCAGCAAAAGAGCTAACCTAAAAATCACATCAGCCGGTTCAACCCACTGTTATTTCAAAGTGCAACCCACATGTGAGAAAGGGGCCTGTGGCAAGCCGTTCAAGGTATTAAAACCATGACTCACTGCCAGACAGAAAAAAGTATTCTATGCACAGAAATTCAGTACCATGTTATTGCTAAAATTAAAAAAAAAAAAAACCCTAAAAACAAGCCTGCCATGAATTTGTATAAATGGCGGCATTAGAACATAAATCTGCAAGAAAAAGAAAGGTCTAATTTTTCAGTAAATTCATGGAAGGACGTAAGATCATATCAAATAGCAGAAGTAAAACGGAGGAGATGCATCTGAAAAATGCTCTCTTTAACTGAATGAAGTCATAGAGTTATGAGAAGGGAAGGACAGTCTGGCTTTCTTGGCAAGACTGTATCTAAAGCAAGTTTGGAAGTAATTTTAAAAAGATTATCATTCCACAAAAAATATATCAGCCGCATCATTTTCAACAGCATTTACTCTGCACCGTGGACAGAGATCCCTCCTTGTGTTTCCCTGGCTCCTCACTGGGTTTGAGAGTCACTAACAGGAACCACAGTCCCTGTGTTGCACATAGTACAAAGACTCTCACTTCACATTTTGTAGCAAACCACCCAGTCTTTCTGAGAGTTTACAATCCTGTATCCAAAGCACATATTTATGATTAAACGAGGCAACAATTCAGGTAAAAAATCAAACTTACGGTTAGAAAATATTGCTTTATCTTTTCTTTTGTGCAGGTAGTGGCTGAAGATTGCTGAGAGCAAGGGAAGATCAATAAGTGTCTCCACAATGTCAAAAGAGGTTGAAGAATGAAAGATTCACTTAGTCTCTCAGTTGTTTATGTTGGTGATGCAAACAAATATTTGACTGTTTGTGAGCTGAATTGGCCCCTTTGGAAATTGCAAAGTGTAACTTGGAGGAATGATGAGCACACACTTATTTAAAAGGGCAAAAGGACTGTAAACATGTGGGTAAGAATAATGGAAAACTCTGGAGTGGAGGCTGCAGAACGTGGTGGAAAATGCAGTTTCACATGCTTACCATCCAGCTGAGAGCAATTTCTAAGAGCACCACCCAAAGAAACATGAGGCTTTAGTGGCAGATGTTTGCTTCAGAAGCCAGAGCTCATGACTGGCAGCTTACTTCAGGAGGCTGTGTGAAATGTGTCCACATTTGGTCCACAGCAAACCTTTGGAGCTTTAAGCATCTAAGTGATTAAAGCAGGAAATCCTAATGCAAAAAGTTAAATAAATTTAATATTAACTGAAAATTCCTTAAAGAAAAATGCCATCAGATGCATCTGGAAAAATTTAGAGGAAGATCTGTGGTGTCACAGAGATCTGTCCTGGGCCTTGCTGTGTTCATTTCTCTGATATTCACATGACAACATAGATGCTATTTCTACCATTTATAAGAAAAATTCTTAAAAAACATTGACTTCAGATCTGAAATTATTTCAAAGGCTGGGACAATGTGCCAAATCCAACACCAGTAAATCTCACTCCTCCTTCAGGACCTAACTGAAATCATATTTCTTCAGCAAGGTCTTCCCTGAGCATTAGACCATGTAAGGTCTCCCATGTGCTTCTGGAGCATCTTGTTCTGTTCCTTTCTTTGTCGCAGATTGTAAATTTGTTGAGAGCAGGAGAACAAATTTCTTTCATTCACCATTGTACTCCCAGTGCTCACAGCAGTTCCTGGCACGTAACAAGTGTTTCATAAAAATTCTTTGAATTAAAAAAGGAATATACAAAATGTTATGCATTTTGGCTAAAGGCATTAGTGTATGATTAGTAGTTGTCGCAGGGGGATGGTGGAGATTGTGCCAGCTAAAGAGTGGCAGGTATGACCGCAAAATATGGAAAACTCACTACATCAGCATTAAGTCAAGACTTCAGTTAGCACAGCACAGCAAATTCAGAATTCCACCAAGAAAAGCCGGAGATAATTCACTTCAATTGTGTTTCTAATTCTGGGGAAAACGTCAAACTGAAATTAATCCAGAGGCAAAGTAACTTGATAGTTGGGCCTTTGAACTGTGAAAGAGACCTAAAACCCTGAGACTGATTAAAACTAAGAGATAATTTTTGGATCTTATCTTTGAGTCTTTAATAATCCATTTTGAACCAATCTTTGGGTATTGTGTAAGATACGGATTCGATGTCGTTCTATTGCATGTGAACATCCAGCTTTCCCAAAGCCATTTGTTAAAGAACTGATCCTCTCCTGCTGTGTATTCTTGATACCCTTGGTGAAGACCAGTTGACCATATAAAAATGGGTTTAGTTATGATCTCTCTCTTCCATTCCATTGGTCTAGATGTATGTCTTTATGTCAGTATCATATTGTTTTAATTACTTTAGCTTTATACTGTATTTTGAAATCAGAAATGTGATGACTCTAGCTTTGTTCTTCTTTCTCAAGACTGCTTTTGCTATTCAGGGTCTTTTGAAACTTCTATAAAAAATAGGAGGAAAGCTTCTTGACATTGGTCATGGCAATGACTTTTTGGATATGATGCTCAAAGCATGGACAACAAAAGCAAAAGTAGACCAGTAAGACTACGTCACACCTGAAAGAGTGCACCTCAAAGGAAATAATCAGCAGAACGATTGCTCTTTTTGCAACCTACAAAATTAAGGAAAATATTTGCTAATTACATATCTGATAAGGGATTAATCTCCAAAATACATATAAGTAACTCCTACAACTCAGTAGCAAAAAAAAAAAAAAAAAAAATCAAATAACCCAATTTTTTTAACTGGGCAAAGGACTTGAATAGACATTTCTCAAAAGAAGACATACAAATAGCCAACATGTATATATGAAAAAAGGCTCAACATCACTAATCATTAAGGGAAATGCAATCAAAATAGCACTTCACATATGTTAGATTAGCTACTAACAAGAAAACAAAAGACATCGAGTTTTGGTGAGGATGAAGAGTAAAGGGAACCCTTGCACGCTGATGATGAAATAGGAAGTTGGTACAGTCATGATGTAAAACACTGTGGAGGTTCTCAGAAAATATTTAAAATAGAACTACCATCTCATTCAGCAATCCCACTTCTGACTTTATATCCAAAAAAATTGAAATCAGGATCTCAAAGAGATAGTGCACACCCATGTTCGCTACAGCATTATCCACAATGACCAAGATATGGAAACAACCTACGTGCCTGTCAACAGATAAACGGATAAAAAATGTGGTCTATACACTCAGTGGCATATTACTCAGCATTGAAAAAGGAGACCCTTCCACATGAAACAGCATAGATGAACCAGTAGGACATTGTGCTAAGTGAAATAAGCCAGTCACAGAAGGAAAAATACTCCATGATTCTACTTACATGAGGTAGCTAAACTAGTCAAACTTATGAAAGAAAAGACTTGGATGGTGGTGCCAGGGGCTGGGTAGAGGCAGATATTGGGAGTTATTGTTCAATGGGTATAAAGTTTCAATTATGCCAGATGGGTAGTTATAGAGATCTACTATACAACACTCTGCCTATAGCTAACTGTATTGTGCACTTGAAATGTGTTAAAAAGGGTATATCACATTAAATATTCTTACCAAAAAATAAAACAAAATAAATAAATATTCTTGTTAAAATTTTTTAATTTTATTTTAAGTTCCAGATACATGTGCAGGACCTGCAGGTTTGTTACATAGGTAAACATGCGCCATGGTGGTTTGCTGCACCCATCAACCTGTCACCTAGGCATTAAGCCCTACATGCATTAGCTATTATCTGGATGCTCTCCCTCCCCTGCCACCAACAGGCCCCAGTGTGTGCTGTTCCCCTCCCCATGTTCATGTGTTCAAATGCAGTATTTGTTTGGTTTTCTGTTCTTGTGTCAGTTTGTTGAGGATAATGGCTTCCAGCTCCACCCATGTCCTTCCAAAAGACATGATATTGTTTCTCTTTGTGGCTGCATAATATTCCATGGTGTGTATGTACCACAATAAATACATATTCTTACCTGATACAAACACACACATACACAAAGGTGCACAAGGAAACTTTTGGAGGTGAATGTGTTTCTTGCCTTGATTTCAGTGATGGTTTCACAGGTGTAGGCATATATTAAAATTAATCAAGTTGTACATTAAGTACACCAGTTTACTTCCATAAGGGTGTTAAAAAATGAAAAAATGAGACAGGTGGGGAGACTAGAAAGCAGTTTTCCCATATTTAAAGCGTTGTCCTGCTAAAGAGGGAAGAGACTATTTATTGCATCTGGCTTTGGAGGACAGAGAAAGGCGCAAGGCGTATTGATTACAAAGAGGTGATAGTTAGCTTGATAAAAGGAAAACTCTTAATAATTGTAGAAAAATGAAATATGCTTATTGAAATTTTAAAGTGATATTATAGACAAATACTTAATGAAATATGATAAAAGACGGTTCTAAAAGATGAGTAGTACAATTTCTTTAAATGAAGGTATGCATACACACACCTCATGCACACCTGGGCACATACATCAGCATGTTCATGGTGTTTATCTCTGAGTAATAGTATTACAGATATTTTTTGTTTTAATTTTGTACATTCAGTTTGTTTTACAGAGAAGGCAAATTATTTTTCTTATGACAGGAAAATACTGTACAGCAAAAATGGTTGTATTGGGACGTGGGGAGTTCTATTTTGCTGGGGGTATTTGAGCAGAGCCTGTGGCTGGTGGTGTTAACTCTCAGGATGTTGAGAAGGAGACTGTTATAGACAGAAAGATGGCTGTTACCTCTTTAACCTCTATGATGCTTCAGATTCTGAGAATCTATTGCATAAGACAATAATTATAACAATAATTATAACTATTGTAATTAGTAACATGTAAACTGTAGTTATTGATAGTTATGATTAATAAAAAGTCATAGAATCTCAGATTTGTCAGGGAATTCAGAATCAATTTTTCCAGCCAATCTAGACAGTTTGGAAAAATCCTTGGCCACATATGCAGAGAGAGGATTGTCCATGGCCAGGAATGTATGTCCTGCCTGCAGCTCACTGGTCTACACTAGCAGGTAAGAAACACATTCGTCTCTAAACGCCCAGCCCAGTGGTACATGAAATGATCTTCATCTATTTGTTTCTCAAGCATGAAATGGTAGCCTGCACTCAATCTTTTGGTATTGTAGCTATTCTGTGATCTTCCAAAATGAAAATAAAAAGATCTTGTCACTAGTTAGACAAAATATTTTCCTTGACTAAAATGCCATCTTTTATTTCTTCAAAGCACATAAGGACTTTTTCTTTAATCCTATTTTGTGTCCTGTTATCAAATCCATTTGTTGTTCTATCTCTGCTCAGGATGTCTGAATAACTTTATGTAGAGTGACTTTAAGTGTGAACCTAAGTCGAATTCAAAACAAGTCATCTAACTAAGAAAAGCCTTAGGTAAAACATTGAATACACTTATCTTGAATGTTACAAGATGTTCAAATTATCCCTAGACATCCCCTCTTCACTGTCTTCAGACACTTACCCTTCCTCCCTCTGACACTTCAAATTCAAAATTCACGCTTAGGAAAAAGATTTGTTAATGTTTTCAAATCAGAGCCTATAGCAGGAAGCCAATCAACTAATTCTGTAATTGTCTCTTATCTGCCCTAAACTATGAAAGACCACTTCATTGCAAAAACAAAATAAACTCTTGAAATCACAAGGTGATGTGTAGCAATTAACAATTCAACGTTACAAACAGTACATGCTATTGGTAAATGCTACTCAGGTTCAGGAAATCAAAGGTAATTGTCTTTGAGCTGACAAATTTACGGTTCTACCAACAAATGAAGGAATTACTGTGTAGTGTGCTAGCAGGGATCCTGTGAGAGTTGGTGGAGATGGAAGTTTTAGCAGAACTTCAGAACCGTGCAATACAAACAGGCTTAGCTGAGGTGACAAGTCAGTCCTGCACGCTACTGCAAGTGTTATCAAAGCGTGGTCCACGGACCAGCATCCCCTACACCACTTGGGAGCTTGTAAAAGATGCAGAATCGAGGGTCCCGTCCAGAACTAATTAGTCAAAAATCTAGATTTTAACAGGATTCCATGATGGTTATTCATAGGCACATTGAAGTTGGAGAAGCTCTGGTCTACGCAATGGCGATTCTACTCAGTTTCTTCACATTTTAGCCTTTCTCATTCAAAGCTACTTTTTAAATAGACTATTAATTTGTAGCATTCAATTGTCTCAGTTGTAAAATTAACTCATTACTTAACTTTATTCTATTTTTCATGCACTTCTCACTCAATGTCTCTTATTCTTCAAAGGTGGTCCCTTGAGAATGACAGATTTTTCACCACCCAGCAACCAAGGCACTACCGCACATTTAACACGAGGGGGCGCATGAGGACTAAGATTCGGGATCTTCAAGGCCATCTTCTCCGCAGTGATTTTATCAGCGAAGACCCCCTTTCTCCAGGATTGGTTTCCCAATGGTGCCACTTTGAAGCATGAAGAGTTGCTGGAATCCCCTCCTCCACTCACAAGCCAGGTATTTCCTGAACCCTTGCTGTGTTCACCGCTTTCTACCACTAAGGGACAGGCATTCAGATGGTCTCCCCGCAGGGGTCCCAGGGAAGGCTGGAGAAGCATCGCTTTAAATACAAGGGCAGACCAGAGAGCCCTTGGTCAAGATCCCTGCGTTCGTTTCTCCTGTGTTTCATCTTCCATCAGGTCTTGCAGCCGTGAGTCTTCGACACATCGCCCCTCTCTTCAGATGCCCACGTCACCAATATTTCAGCAGACCTCAGTCTTTTATAATCCAATGTTTAAAAACTCTTGCTCCATTCTGTTCTTTTACTGTCAGCAGAGAGTAGTTGAGTGAGCGGCGTGAGGATGAGGAGTCCAGAACGGAGGCTTGTGGATTTCCTGGGAAGTTACTCACTCAACCTTAGGCCTGGGGAATAACTAGAAAATTGAATGTTTCATTCCCTTAAGAAGCCTTTCTCTTTGTCCAGTGGAACCCGACACTTGGCGCTGTGGTTGTGTTCCAGGGTGTCTAGTGGAGCTAAGTTACTGAATCCATGAGGTTTATCACTGTTACGCACAGTGCCCACCATGTGTTGGCAATAAGCAACTAACGCATTTTGGCAATCACTAGAAAATGTTTAGTGTTACATGGATCTTCCACCTCCTAAACGCTTTTGTCCTGGTGAAAGCTTTCATTTTAACTGTATTTTTTCCCTAATAGGGCTCTATTTCAAAGTTCAACAGTTGTAATTATTTGTATCAACGTGCAATCCCACACTTAAACAAATTGGAGCCCACTCCAGAACAAAATTAAAAACATTTCTTTTGGCAGGGAATAGCAGGAAGCCAGAAGGAATAGAGGAGAGATCCAGTGGAGAGAGCAAAGCAACGGGAGACCTCTTCATATGTGTAGCCACTTAAAAAACGATTACGATTCCTTATGTCTCCTATACAGAATACAACTCTATCTCTTAATAAAAATGGTCTCCCCTTCCCCCCACAATTCTTGTGGCTACTGCCAAACAGTGCTTGTTATAAAAGAAAAGGAGTATGACAAATCAACCACAAGGAAGGTAAAAGAATAAAACCCAAGGCTGGACAGTACACCCAGCTGATGCTCAATGACAAGTGACCTAAATATTTGTGTGGCACAAGGTACAGAGTGGGTTTCTTTCACATCAGTTTGGAAATTCATAGCTTCTTCAGGCTTCTTGTCACAAATAGCATGTGAAATATTTTATGGCACAGCCCCATGGGTTCTGAAATGCTCAGTCCTGTTCCGTCTGAAAGTAGCATTTCCCTTTTCCTGTTGGGCCCCTCACCAAGAGCACTTAGCATCTGAGGCATCTCCCTGTTATACTTCCATCTGATGGTGAAGCGGCCATGCATTCATACACTTTTCCCCTAACACAAGCACTTTCATTGTTATCATTGATTGAAATCAAATAGACATGTAAGTCAGATGGATCATCATATACTGTGTATGTACCCCCATATCGAGTCTACCCTTTATGCCTGGGAGAACACTGGTATGACCCAGTTAACTTCCCCAGGGCTGGATGCCCTTCAAATCTTCCTCAGGGAAGGAGAATCTTTCTCCTTGTGTGAGCCAAGAACACATTTTAGCGTACTCATTTCCTCAGTAGTTTAGATTTGTTTTAATAGGGTAAATCTTTCATTACCATAAACACAGATATTAGCAGGGGCCAGAAGATCATCAGGCACACCGAAGCCAAGTGGCTGGAGGTGCTGTGCCCCACCAATAGGCTTTTTCTTTTTTCACTGTGATAATTTCTGTTCCTTTAACATAAGACATCAGGTAGAAACTATTCCATTTGCAGACAAGAAGATACATCTACTGCCCCATCTACATGTATGTGTATGGTCCGGAGGAGATGGGAGACCATTCCAAGCCTGGGAAGCCATCCAGGGAAACAGGAGGAGGATGAGCCAGGGAAGTGTGTTTAGAGTGGAGAGAGCATGATCAGACTCAAGCGAAGGAGCACATCACAGAGGGAAAGAAAAATTATTTTGGACGGGTGGGCAGGACTGTTTAGGGAGTGCCCTAAGAGCTAGTAAGGGGTCATGGTCATGATAGCACAGGCAGTTGGGAGCCCTGCCATGACCTCGAGTGCTGGCATTTGAAAGAGAGGAGAGTTAGGAACGCAGAGTGGATTGGCGTGACAGAAGTCAATGGTGAAACTTGTTCATGTCTTTTTAAAAGACTTTTTGGTTAAAAGTGTCAAAGCCAATGAAGTTCAACTAATCAAGAAACAAGAACTTACTGTAAAGATGCAAAGTCATCCTCAGAAGTCAATAGCAGGAGGCATAGCCAGGGCTCTTTTGGCTCTAGTTCATTCTTTAGAGTTGCCTCTTGGTTTTGTTACACACTGACTTGTTCTGATTCTCCCTGCCTGTGACCACTATGGCTCCAAAATTCATGTCTGAGCCAAGCACAGATGTTGATCTCTATCTGTCCATTTCTTTAAATCCAATTCCAAATTCCCAAGAGAAAGATACTGATTGTCCAGCCTGGCTCAGTGAGAACTCTGATGCAATCCATGTCCAAAGTGGAAGGGTCACGGTGGATACCCGGTTACCTCTTCCCTTTTGTGGAGAGGGGGATGATTCCTGGGGAAATGGTGTCAAGGACTAGAAAGGAACTCCAAAAGGTGTTTACAACAACCTGCCAGAAGTCTGCTGGTGTATACTAATCCTGCTGTCCTGCAAGCTCGATATCAGTAGAGACAAAAGAAAGGGATAAATAGAGGGAATGTTTGTCTTATTTCTAGAAATAGGGTGTGTTTAGGACACATTGGAGTGCCAGCCATCGGGGTGACATCAGGATAGAATGGTTTGGGCAAAGCTGAATGGGAAGAGGCATTTCCACAGAACTGCCCAAGGCAGTGCACATTCTTAGGGACAGAAGAATTCAGACACCCAGGGGGATTGTTATTTGGAATAGCTCAGAACATCACAGGTGTGCTGGCTTTCTACTTTAATGTGAAGTTCGGTGTGGAGTTTTTGAAGAGCTAAGCAAGACCTCAGAGTTCCCAAAACATGGACAGAAGTGTTTGACCTCAGAACATTCTCATATTATTAATCAGCACACCAAATATTTACCAAAGACATACTCTGTGCCCAGTGCTATTGGATACTGTAGCGCTCGGTCAGGGCTGCAGAGACAGAAGGGCCATCCCTCTGCTGTTATAGAAAGTCCTTTTGGGGGTTCTGCAAGGAGTTGGATGCCAGGAAGTTTCCCAGACTCCTCTCAGCCTCTATTCTCAAACTTAAAGAAACGTGTTCTCTCCACCCTCCTCTTCTGCCTGCCAGAGTTTCCAGATCTGTTCTGCTTTGCAGTTGCGTCAAGCCACACTCAATTCCCATCCTAGCAGAAGGCATAAATTAACATTTTATTATGTGTACTTGTTAGGGTCTCTTAAAGCAGGCATGCAAATTCAAGGCTCCCATAGTAAATTAGGGCATACCCAGATTTCACTGAAAATAAACCAAGTTGCCCTGGCCAAACCCTTGGAAAGTAGCACTTCTCTGAGCTATCCTGGGACAGATGCTCCCCTCGGCTCCTGCCCCAGGTTGTTTACCCTGGCCCCTGGCCATTTCCTGCCCCATTTGGCACCCCTGGTCCTCTCTGTCCAGCTGCCACTGGCTCATAGGACTCCCAGTTGACTTTCACTTACAAGGAACCAATTTCACAAGCAGCTGTAGGTGAGCCTTTTATGGGCCTCTAGCAAGTGAGTGAGAGTCCTCAGCTCTTCTCCCACAAGCAGCTGGACAAATACATCTGCCTTGGCCTTCCAGGGGGACCAGCTATTTTGAGATTCCCCTTTGACTGGCTCTTCCTACTACCATGCCTTTAATTGCAGCTTACAGCTCTTAAAACCTTACAGAACAGGAACGTCAAGCTAGACAGAGCTTGATTTGATTTGGCGTGGCTGTGGCAGAGGAATTAGAATTAGCAAAATCAAAAGTAAGAAGTAGTTAGTATGCACTTAGGCTCTACTAGGTTCCATGTTTCATTGTTCTGTGGCCTTTCTTTTCTGAATGCAGATGAGGTCATATAACTTTGTGTGTGGCTGGAGAAAGGTGGTCAGGGGAAAGAGAGAAAGAAAGTTTCCCTCATTGGCACTTTGATTTTTGAAGTACCCTTCCACATTCCTCCTATGCTGCATTATTATAAACAGCTGCCTCCTTGGGGGCATGCGTGGATGATCCCACCCAAATAAAGAGAGGAGGACATCACAGACTTCCTAAGGAAGACATCGTAGCCCACAGGCATCAGGCACAGAGCGGAAACCCTGGTTGTGACCTGGTAAGTGGAAGAGCTGACTTCACAGGCCTTGTGCCAGCCTCGATGAGCAGGGCAAGTGTTCGCAGGGGATATTTGAGCCTCCCTAACCTAGAGGTCACATGGGGAGACACCTTCAAATGGGTCCTATGTAGTGCAAGTGTGTGGGAGTGCCCCCGGCATTCCTGCAGCCCTGCTTCCAGAAGACTGCTGGTCCCTCCACCCCTGTGGCTCTCAGGAAGTTGAGTCCTCCTTCTGAGTGCTGGAAGATACAGGGGACCTGTGCTGCCACTCTGAAGGCTCCAGTTGCCTGCCATGTTGCTATCTCTGTTTTATTTCTGCTTCTCAACCTCCCCCCTCCTTCCTCCCACCTCGCTCCCAGCTTTTCTGCATCCTTCTCTCCTTGTTTCACTCAGTTCTTCTTTGCATCTCATTTCACCTTGCTGCTCTGTAGAGAGCTGTGCGTGGCTCTTACCTTCCCCCAGTGGCATTTAAAGTGTTTCTTGGTGCAAAACATCCTATTCATTGCCATAGAAACAGGAAGCTCAGTGTGGAAGAAAAAGGAAAAAAAAGAAGTCTGACACTCCAAAGCTGTGCAATGCTGTTATTTTGCCCAAATCCATAAATGGCAACATGCTGGGAGATATGCAAAAGCCTCCCCGCTGCTAGAACCAGAGAAGGAAGGCCCTTCCCTTCTGAGGAGGCTGTCTGCAGGTTTTAAACCAGGCCCCAGACCAGGCGAGAGCTGGCTCAGTGGAAAGAATCACTGCTTTTCCTTCACATGGAAACTCACAGCTGAGTCTAGGGAAGTCAGACTGCCAGGACCCTGGGTGAGGAGTCAGGCAGAACTGGTTCTATGATAAATTCTGCCTCTTAAAAGCTGCAGCCTTTTGTACTCTTCACTTAAGCCCTCTCAGTCTCCCTAGCTGTAAACTCAGGATATTAATATTGGCACAGCCCTGTTGTCAGGCTCCAGTGAGGGCTTGGGGAGCTGTGGCTTCATTGCCCTTCCTGCTGGACATACTGGTTCCTCACCCCATTTTTGGAAAGCACAAGTTCATATCATCTATTTGCCATGGTAAACACCTCCCCGACATAAAACTAAGAGAAGAACTTGACATTCACATAATTTCTAAAACAAAGCCAATCAGCCACAACGTTCTTTAAAATGCACTGAAAAGTATTTAACTTTTACATCTTTGTGCAAAACGTGGACAGGAGCCTTCTCCAAACCATTGATTTCCAAGATGCATCTTCAACCTGCCCTTGGTGCTGCCTTTCTCTTCTGGGTTCCAAACACTCTGGAAGCTGTTATTCCCTAAGCTGAGAACAGGCTGGGTAAACACGGATCAGAGCTTCAAGCTAATGATGTGAAGTTTGCTGGTTTAATCTCTACCCAGCCAGT
Organism: Saimiri boliviensis; assembly: GCF_048565385.1. Taxonomy (NCBI): domain Eukaryota; kingdom Metazoa; phylum Chordata; class Mammalia; order Primates; family Cebidae; genus Saimiri; species Saimiri boliviensis. The sequence goes on along the minus strand of NC_133452.1, from coordinate 27,153,291 downwards.
GAGTCCTCAGAGACAGTCTATATGCTACTCCCAGAAATGCATGCTACTTTCAACAACTACCTTCGTTCTGCATCTCTTAGATTCTCCATTTGGCATCCATTAATCACAGGGACAAACGAACAGCAAAAGTTATTTGTGTCTTCCCTGTGATCCACTTGCTCTGGCCCATAAAAATTGCATTAACAACCCTCCAATCCATCCCAAGTTTGTACCTCTAACCTCCTCATTTAACTAACTCCCACAAACCAAGTCAATAGTCCCCTGCCCTAAATTACCCAGGGCCAGGTACCAAACAACTAGAAACCACCCCACTAGACTAGAGTCCACTGACATTATTCAAACTGAGCCACCCTAAGCTGTTTCCCTGCCTTCCCTTGCCTCTCCTATGAAAAACACAATGAGGGCTCTGGCCATGGTCTCCCTTTACACCTCTTTCTGCCTCCTGACCAAACCTGGTGCCTCCCCACATGACCTTCTGTGGTGTGGTGGCCCCTTTCTCTTGGAAACTGTAAGTAATGAAAACATTCTTTCAGTGGTATTGGCCTCTCTTGTCATCACTCATTCACCTCCATAAATTGAGAGCCAGGCACAAATCAACCTTGTCCACATCTGTCATACCAGCAACAGAGAGACCCTGGTAATGAGGTGTAACTGGTTCATCACGTACACATCACACGCCTTGTGGTGCTAGCTCAGCAGCATCTTCATCTATAAATAAGTCCACCATATGTCCCACTGTGCCCTGTAGAGTCCAAATTTACCCCTAGTTGACCTGTACAATTATTAATAGTGGCCTCGTTCACTCTCAAAGCAATTCTGGTTTAGAATAGAAATGATATGGTTACCCTACTATAAAGGACAGAAAAATATTCTTCCATGAAATAGGTAAATGTCTTTGTTTCAGAGGACTCACTGCGACTTAGTCATTTAGTGCCATATTTCCACTTGAGCAAAGGGTCTAAATGAATGTTACAGACTTTCTAAAAATATAAGTGCTTGTCTTCACATAATAAGCAAGAAGTTCAAGAGGAAAAACCAGCTGCATGAAGTGTGTATACAAAGCAGAGCAAAGAATCGTGATTATGCTGAGGCTTCTTTCATGGGCATCAAGGATGATGGTAGTTTTGTTTACTGTGACCCAAAAGCTGGACCAGGGTAGGAGTTCCTATGGGCCAAACGATCACATGATTATCTCATGTTTTCATGTCTGGTATCTGGGAGATTTAGTCATTCCGTCATTCCAAAAATGTATTTTGTCTCTAATATGTGCTGGGCCCCAGGGATACAAATAGAATCAGTTTCAGTTCCTATCCTCAAGGAGTTTCTTCTGTAAAGGAAGACATTAACACACAGGAGAAGTATTTCAAAAGGCACAAGCACAGGTAACTATGGGGCCACTTACAAGAAGCACTTATTCTAGTCCTGGGGTTATTAACTGGCTTTATGAATGAAATTTGGGGTGGGTGTGGGAAGATAGGAATGTGGATTCTAAGACCTTAGTTATATATGAACCACTGAGCATAGAGACCACAGTCTAAGGTCCTAAACTAAAGGACAGAACCAGAGGGCATTGGAGCATGAGACTGGGGGACAGTCTAAACTCAAGCAACCAAATAAGCAGAATATAATGATGCCTGAATGCTGCAGAAAATCCAGCCCCAAGTTCCAGCATTTCTTGACAGGTAGAAATGAGGAATGTTAAGGGCCACTAGGAAAAAAATATATACCAAAACCAAAATATGAGACAATTGATTATAAATGCTCTAGATTTTTACCCCAACCCTAAACTCATCCCATGCTTCCCTAGGGGCCAGGACTGGTGTTCATCTTTGCCCTTCAACACTCTAGCCTCAGTTCCAAGGAGGAGAAGGATCAGCTGCGTGCCGGGGACAACTTCCTCATCATCCTCCCAGGGAAGTCTGTTGGAGGTTGTTTGTAATCAAGCCCTAAAAATCTATGACATGCAGCTGCACTGTCTGTGATGGCACGTACGTCAAGGAGAAAAATTCATGATTTAGGAATGCATAGAGCTATGTTTTGCTCCTCCACGCCCTAGTCAGATGCAGAGTTGTTTTGGTCCTCTACAGAGTTATAAATAAAAATCCAGCTCTAAAGATTTGCTGAAGCAAACCCAAGGCTGAAGGAGCAATCCTTCTTAATTGACCTGACTTACACAATGCTTCTGGCATATGGTCTTGCTCTCCCCAGACAAAGAGAATGCCTATAAAAAGAAATACGTAGCATTGGTCCTGGCATTATTTTAGAGTCCCAGAATGTAAAACGTAGGGGATATTAGAGATCATTTTGCCCTATGCATGCATCTTAGAGATCAGGTATGCCAGAGGTTATGGAGCTATTTAATATGATTCCTTGACTGGGATTCTTTTTTTCTTTCAGAAACAAACACAATTAGATTCAATATCTTGGAAAACAGAATTCTGGTACATTTCAAAGTTATAGACAACAGTCTCTGTTGTATGCTTGACACACTTAGAATAAGCAAAAGACTAAAATAGACTGTGTTCTACCACCCCCAAGTATGCAGTGCCTCATAATACATCCCCGGGACGCATCATCAAACTTCTCCTGATTAGTGCCCCCAACTTGGAATGGGTCTCTACGTCCTCTTATCTGTCATCAATTTCCCTATTACGTTTCCTGTTATCAGAGCCCTGATGGAAGAGAACTGGTCTGATAAACTCATTCATCCCAGGGTGTACATATACCATAGTAGCCTAATGACAGTAAATTTTGTAGAATGCTTATCCACCAAATAACAATGATAAAAAATAGCAGCCAACATTTTCAAGTATCAGGATGCAGAAATGGCACCAATCACTTAACCACATCACCTCATTTCACCACATCGGCTCCTTTAACCACAACAGCTCATTTTATCTTGACAACTCTACAAGATAGCTATTATATTACCCCCATTTTTTGCATGAGTAAAAGCAAGGTTTGGAGGGTTCTCCCAAAGTCATACTGTTAATAAATGGTAAAGCTGGGATCGGAATACAGGCCATTTGAATCCAAAGCCTATAGTCTTCACCACAGTGCCATAAATTGTGACTGCTATAAATAACAATGACAAAAACCATGATGCTTGCATATTTACTGGAATGTATTTTTTCCGAAAGCACAAATCGTAACCATTCTGACTGGTTTACTTTCTTTTTTTCTCCAGCATAATTGAGACATGATTGACAAATAAAAATTGGGTATTTTCAAGGTGTACAATCTGATGATTTGATATAATATACATTGTAAAGGATTACTACATCAATTCACTTCCAAAAGCCTCCCCATTACTGCTTATCATTCCTCATATCTCTGTATTGCCATTCACTGGTTTGGTCCCAAAAATTTCAATAACTTTAAAAAAATAACAGCAAGTCCAGAGTTTCTCTGACAATGAAGCCGCCTCTCTTTTCCCAAGATGAAGAGTTGCGGCTGGGCGTGATGGCTCAGGCCTGTAATCCCAGCACTTTAGGAGGCTGAGGTGAAATCTTTAAATTAAGGGGAAAAAAAGTTGCAATGTCTTTTTCACTCCTCCGTGCCCTGTTTTCAGTCGTATTACCTTCATCATCATTACTGTCCTGCTTCCTCTCTCAAGGCTCTGTTCAAACCCCTCAGGCTTCTGGAAATGGTCTCTGTTACTGTAAGTGGCCAAAGAGGGAAAGAGAGGAGGGCCTGAACATGGCCTAACCCACTCCAGGAAACCCGTCACCTTTTCAACTTCCCCTTTCCTCACGCCCGCTCCCGCCCCCAGCTGCACTCCCTACTCCTTCACTTCCTCATTTGCAGCATAAGAAAATGTGCCCGGGGAACCAGCACAGGACAAATCCCGGAACACAACCAACATTGTACTTCCCATGAAGAGAGCAGTCCCGTCTGGGCCCAGAAGCTCGCAGCCAGCCTCCAGGGCACTGAGGAGAAGGGGCCATTACCTCAGCCTCCCAGAGACAGACACAGGCGCCCTGGCACCACGGCACATGGTGACACTGCCTGGCAGGGGGGTGTTTTTCACTGTCTCTACTGTCTGTGGGGCTTCTGCAGCTGCCTCCAGTTCTCTAATCCAATCAGAGCTACACTGTCCTGTTTCTGTTATAATCATGCTCAGATTGCCAGACACAAGATATTTATCAATTCTGGCACATCTGTCTCCCTCAAGAGAGGCCGTCTCTGAGCCAGGCTGCACTGCCTTACCTGCCCAGACTGTTTAGGGTCTTTTCTGGTAAGACCCTACTTTCTATGCCTATTTCAATTCATTCATGCTTTCCAGAATTCCTGGGGCATTTTAGTGTCCTTGATAATGTCTTGAGTGTGATGGAGAGACCCACTTCCTACAAGGTGTTGTATGACATAGAAAGGCTGAGATCCTCTATTTACACCATTCAGTCAAGGACCTACTGGCAAGTTCTCTCTAACAAGCCACCTCCAAACTCCCTTCTGGTGGGAAACTGATGTACCTACTCAAGATATTTATCAATTCTGACAAACCCATGTATCTCAAGAGAGACAATATTTAGAAGTTCGTGCAGATAATATTTAGAAGTTTTCCCCAAAAGTTATAATTACATTTTTCTTTCAAGTTAGGCATAATATGACCCCCCCACCCCACAACACATGCACACATGCATACACACACACACACACACACACACACACACACACACACACACAAAGATGTTTGTGTTCAAATTCCCAGAACCCTGTAAATATGTGACCTTACATGGCAAAGGGGACATTGCAGCTGTGACAAGTTAAGGATCTGGAGATGAGGAGTGTATCCTGGATTATTCAGGTGGGATCAACATATTCACATGGGTCCTTAACTATCAGAGTACCTTTCCCAGCTGTGATCAGAAAGAGATGAGTAAGAGAGGCAACACTGCTGGCTTTGAAGATGAAGAAAGAGAACATGAGCCAAGAAATAGAGATAGCCTCTGGAAGCCAGAAAAGGCAAGAGAATGATTGTCCCTTAGAGCCTCCAGAAAGAAGCCAGCTCCGCAGACACCTTGACTTTACTCCAGTGAGGGCTGTGTGAGACATCTGACCTCCAGAACTGTAAGAAATGAATTTATATTAAGCCACTAAATTTGTGGTGATTTGTTATTGTGGAGGTGGGAATCTCATATGGGCCTAAATGGAGGAACAGGTAGTTCCAGGCCCTTTTCTTCTTAGAGCCACATTAGGTCAGAAATTATCAAATATCCACCTCTTAATTGGCAGTTACCCTCTCAACAGGCAACTAAGAAAAAGACAAGGTCACTGTGTCATCAAATGGGCCTTGCTACTGTTTCCTCTAGAGAATCAACATGAGAAATTTTGAAAAAAGACAGAAAAAAATGTAAAAGACCAACGTTATCCAAGCTATTTAGGAATGTCTGTTCCTACTGACTGGGAAAGACAAGGACAGTTACACATTAATATTAAGCCCGAGCTCATTTTCAATGCAAACTGCTAACCTTTAACAGGAATGTTCGTTTTGATGACAAAGGAAATAAGCACATTGCAGAGTTAAACATTTTGTTTTCTAGGGTCTGAAAGACGTAAAGGAATACTGGAAATCTTCGAGATCTTTTGGAGTCAGGGCGTCTTAGATAATGTCAACTCACAATTAAGCTGGAGAACTGGTCTGCAGTCCATATTGTGGCATTTGGGAATTATGCAGGGCCCAATCATGAAACCTTCAAGTGGATAAAACTAGACTCAATGCCCTTCTGGTAAGAAGTGATGACACTTACCCAAATTTGATCAAGAGTGTTTAAAGCAAATGTCAAGGTAATTGAAACTTTCTCTTGTTATTCGAGTTTCATTTCATATCCTCTCCCAAATACTACAAAAGTGAATTTTCTTTGCCCCAGCCCTTAAATATGGTCTCAAAAAAAAAAAAAGTTTTGTGTTCTTTTATTACTTTCTTTTAATTGTGAAAAAAAATGATTTAACAAAAATTACTACTACTTACTCAGCAACTATTATATGGCATTCCCCTGACATTCACTATCTTATTTAATCTCTTAATTAAGGATTATTATTTCTATTCATTACATGAAAACAATGAGGTCAGAAAGTCTAAATAACTTGCCCAAACTCACAGAGATGAGAGGTGGTGAATGCCAGAACAACTTCACTGCTCCTTGGTCAAAGGTCTCCTGGTTCACTCATTATTTCCCATGTTTCTTGAGTGTGAAATACATTCAAAAGCCAAAAAGAAGTGTAAAATAAAATTTACCACTAACTGGTGGGTCCACTCTGAATTCATGAATCTATGCCCCCACTTTGGGCTTCCCATAGCAGTACGCAAAGAGGACCACCAGCTTCCATCTCTGGGGTAGATGAATAGGGAACTAACAAACCTCTTCCTCATTTTTAAGCATGGCTCAATCACTTGTGATAGGGCATCCTGAGAGGCCTGGAAGGGTAGGAATACCAACATGACCTGAAGGCACATGTCACAGTTGAGGATCACAAGTTACTTTAGTTTTACTGCTGCTTCCTAAAAATGTTTTCTCAGTATCCTAGTGCCATGCACATTGGTGTATTCGCTGTATTAAGGGAGTTAGCCCTCAAATGTTTCCTCTTCGATAGTTCCTGCCCCACACTCCACTCTTCACATCAAAATAATTATTTCATAGTGGTTTTCTACTGCAATGGCTGCTGGAGAATAATTCCTCAACTCTCTCTTTTCTTATCTTTCTTTTAGCTGCCTTACTTCTCTGCTCCGTCTTGCAATTTCAGAGACCAGTCTTAATTTCTCCAATTTGCCATACAGTTGCCATGATGTTATGATTTCTTTGTTTGTGAATCACATTACAATGTCTGGAGCCCCTTTCAGGTGGGTGGAGGACTTCAAGCAAAGAATTAGTTATAATAGTATGATTGCATTGTCTGCTACAAGAACAACCAAGAATAAAGTAGAGTGAATTCATTTTTTCTGATTCCAGTCATTTAAGTGTTACTCTCCAGTAGAAACAATGCTATTTTTGCTAAGGAGCCAACCTTAGCTCATTGGTGTAGTGATCAATACTTATGACATTTTATCACTCATATAGGCATATGATTAATGTTACACAATTACTGTTTATATGTTGTGCGAGTCGATTTAAAAAAAACAAGAGCAGTGGTAAAACAATGGGTTTGGTGTTTTGGTTTTGGTTTTGGTTTGGTTTTGAATTATGTTTCCAGGCTCAGAAGAATCACTAGCATTATGGGCAGTGTACCTGCAGATGGGTCAAAATATGAGAGTAAATGGCTTGTGAGAAAGTAGGTCACTACTTGCGGAGATTGTTCTAATGCAAGAAATAAAAGAGAAAGCAATTCATCTGGGATCTGGCCTTTCAGTTTTCTTATTTAGAGTTCAGGCCAGAAAGTAAGAAAACCTGCATTCTATTCCTATGCTGAGTACTCACTCTTCCAGGATTCCTCAGGGTTACAAGTAACAAAACCGGCAGAGAATTGCAAGCAAGAAGACACAAACTTCCTTCCAAAATATTGGACAAGGCCAACCTCTATAGTCAGACTAATTCAGAGTGATATTCAGGAAAAATATCAGCAAACAAAACAGAAAGTTTGATGTCAACTGAACATCAGGAAATATGACTACCTATAATTTGCCTTAATAATGACTGAATGAAATGTAGAAATTATAAACAGGAGAGATTAAAAATAAATTACAAAATTTGCAGGTGCTAGACTAGGTGCAATCAGACTTCAAACACACCCAGATTGAATATCAAATGTCTGATGCAAAATATTTCCTTAAGGGTGGCTGAGAAAGCTTTGGTATACTAAAAGAAGAGGAGAACAAACATTAATAATATCTTTGTCATAAGGATGACTGATACCTTCACTAATCATGTGCAAAATTTTATTTAGAGTTATTATTTTCCCCAAATTTCAATATTTCTAATGCACATCTCAAGGTCATAATTTTTCTTTTATTTCTGAAGTTTATCAAACACATGACAAATTCCTAGAAGGGGCTCTAGAGAATGGGAAGATGAAGGCAAGGGGCTAATATTTTCTTTAGGCAACTGACCAAGAAACAGAAAAGATGTGTTGAGTGATGTCTTCGAAATCATGAATTAGACTTACTTCTAGAAGATGAAGCGGTTTGCACAAAACTAATTATTAAGAACAAATAGAAAAGCCAGATAAAATATTTTTTAAAAAAATCAGAAACAACAACCCTCTACTTGAAAGTATTGGAAAATGACTGAGGCAACCAGGATTTGAGGAGCCAAGATCCCAAAGAGAAGAGAAAAAGGAACGACAGAGAGCTGAGCTGATATTCTGCAAGCAGGTTTTTCCCTCAGAGCAACTGACAGATTTTGGCTTGAAACCAGTAGTTAAGAATCCACTTTACAAGACTGTAGCTGACAAACAGAGAAACAAACAGAGCTTATAGAAATGTCACATGGCTGTAGACAAAAAAGAAAAAAAAAAGATGGTGTGATGGGGGGAAGGGGGCAGGTGGGCAGTTGCCTAAGTATCCAGTACCTGAGGGTACAGAATCCAAGAGACGAGGGTAGCAGGAGGAAATAGACTAGATATGCCCATTTTCTCCTAGAGGCATTTCCCAATTTCTTAAGCTGCACAAGACAAGAAGCTGAGCAGGAAGTCACAGAAAATCAGAGCAGAGTTTTTGACCTTCTCACAGAGTTGAAGTGACAAAAATTGGAGTTCAGAACCTGTCAAGGAGAAGAAGCCCCAGTCAATACTCCAGGATCTCAGCTGAGACTTCTGGGAGCTACACACCAATGGAGAGTGAACCAAAAGTTGATGCAACTGTGAGAACTTCAGAACAATGTATACACATACACTCACACATACACACGCCTGATTGGCTGTGTTTCTCTGGAGAACACTGACCAATACATAGCAAAGGACACAAATGGGAACAGGAGAATGCTTTAATATGTGTAACTGGAATTCCAGAGGCAAGGAGAGAATGGCAATGAGGAATAAACACGATCTGAAGGTATAATGGCTTAGTATTTACTAAACTGTTGAAGGACTTGAGCCACAGATGCATTCAAGGAGCTTTTTAAAAACCAAATCAGGCCAGGCACGGTGGCTCACACCTGTGGTCCTATCACTTTGGGAGGCCGAGGCAGGTGGAATGCGAGGTCAGGAGTTCAAGACCAGCCTGGCCAAGATGGTGAAACCCCATCTCTACTAAAAATACAAAAATTAGCTGGGCACAGTGGCAGGCACCTGTAATTCCAGGTACTTGGGAGGCTGAGGCAGGAGAATCGCTTGAATCCAGGAGGCAGAAGTTGCAGTGAGCCAGGATCATACCACTGCACTCCAGCCTGAGCAACAGCTCAAGACACCAGCTCAAACAAACAAAAAATCAGAGAAATACTAAGAAAATCATACCTAGGCACCCTAGTAACACTGCTAAAAATGGAAGAAAAAGAGTCTCTTGGGAATGATGTCAGCAAAATGGCAGAGTAGGCAGCTCCAAGAACTCATACCCCCAAAGAAACATCAAAAAGGCAGCAAAAACTATCAGAACCAAATATGGAAGAACTCCGAGAAAGAGTCATGATTTACAACAACCCATGAAAATGTTGAATTAAGAGAAAGGCAACTTTGAAAACTTCCTGGCATTCAAGGATAACTTTGTCAAATTGCCAAGGAGACACAAACTAAGCAACAAAGATTTTAGTGATACCACACTTCAGAATTTAGGAATCCTCGTATTTTTGGTAGGAGTACAAAATGGAGCGGCCACTGCAGAAAACAGCTCAGCAGTTTCTCATGAAGTTAACATAGAATATCATATGATCTGGCAATTTTCCACATTATTAAAATTGGCATATACCAGGTACCTAGTATATATATATATATATATATATATATATATATATATATATTTTTTTTCTAGGCATATACCCAAAATAATTAAAAACAAGGACTCAAATGGATACTTGTATGCCAATACTCGTTGCAGGATTATTCACAGTAGCCAAAAGGTAAACCAACCCAAATATCCACCAACAGATGAATAGATAAACAAAATCAGTATATCCATACAATGGAATGTTAATCAGCCATAAAAAGGAATGAAGTTCTGATGCATGCCGCAACATGTATGAACCATGAAAACATTATGCTAAGTGAAAGAAGTCAGTCACAAAAAAATAAATATTATATTATTCCATTTATATAAAATTTCTAAAATAGACAAAGTTATAGAGATAGCAGGTAGAATAGAGGTTACCAGAAGCTGGGGAAAGGCTGTAATGGGAATTTATTGCCTAATGGGTATGGAGTTTCTGTCTGTGATGATGGAAACGTTTTGAAAATAGTTGTGATGGTCACACAACTATTAAAAGTTGCTAGATAAAATGGTAACCTCATTTTCAAAGGATCAATGACACTGGACAGATGACTTCTCAACAGAAACATGAAATCAGAAGATAACATACTGATACATTTAAAGTGTTTTAAAGTGCTAGATCTACCAACAATTCTATAAGAGTGAAAATATTGTTCACTAGTAAAAGGTAAGTAAAGGAACTTGTAGGAAAAAAACTGATTTATTTTTTATTTTATTTTAAATTCAGGGGTACATGCACAGATATGCAGGTTTGTTACACAGGAAAACATGTGTCATAAAGGTTTATTGTACAGATTATTTTGACACCCAGGTATTAAGCCCAGTATCCATTAGTAATTTTTCCTGATTCTCCCCCTCTTCCCACTTTCCACCCTCTGATAGACCCTAGTGTATATTATTCCCCTCTATGTGTCCACATGTTCTCATTATTTAGATCCCACTTTTAAAAGTGAGAACATGCAGTATTTGGTTTTCTGTTCCTGCATTAGTGTGTTAATTTGCTAATTTGCCATCCACGTCCTTGCAAAGGATGTGATCTCATTCTTTTTTGTGGCTGTATAGTATTCCATGGTATATATGTATCACCTTTTCTTTATCCAGTCTATCATTGATGCACATTTGGGTTCACTCCATGCCTTTGCTATTATGAATAGGGCTGTAGTGAAATATGCATGCATCTTTATAATAGAATGATTTATATTCCATTGGGTATATACCCAGTAATGGGGATTGCTGGGTTGAATGGTATTTCTGTTTTTAGGTCTTTGAGGAATGCCGCACTGTCTTCCACAATGATTGTACTAATTTACACTCCCACCAACAGTATATAAGCATTTCTTTCTCTCCACACATTCACCAGCATTTCTTATTTTTTGACTTTTTATAATAGCCATTCTGATTGATGTGAGATGGTATCTCATTGTGGTTTTGATTTGCATTTCTCTAATAATCAGTGATGTTAAGCTTTTTTTCACATGATTGTTGGCCAGATGTATGTCTTCTTTTGAGAAATGTCTGTTCATGTCCTTTGCCCTCTTTTTAGTGAGGTTGTTTGAAAACTGAATTTGTAACAGCAGAACTGTATAAAAAACATATTGAATTATTATTCATAACAAAGAAAACTGGGATAATTTTGAAATATGAAATTTCAAGAAGGATAGAGAGCAAGGGAAAGAACAAATATTTGGTCAAATATGAATAAAGATTAGCTGTACAGCCAATAATAATATGTTTTGTAGGGTTTAAAATATGCATACAATTAAAATGCATGAAAACCATAACCAAAAGATCAGAGAAAGTAAATGGAATTAAAGTGTCATAAATTTTTTGTAGTGTCAGAGAGATAGCAAAAATATAAATTTATGTTAGATACTGGTATATCAAGGATATAAGTTGTAATGATTAAATAAAAAGTAGAAATATATATAGCTAAAGATTTGTAAAGAGGAAAAATAGGCTGTTAGCAATAGTTGATTCATTCAAAAAGATTAAAAAGGGGGAAAAAGGAACATAGAACAGGGAGATAAAATAGAAAATAAGTAACAGTAAGGCAATTGATATAAACATAGATATATCAGTTATTACATTAAATATAAAAAGATTAAATATTCCTATTAAGAGGCAAAGATTGCCCAGTTGGATTTTTAAAAATTTGTATGCCAGAGATTGATTCACAAAGAACCAGCTCTGTCCTCATCTCTGCTTTCTGTAAGCATGCTTACATCTTTAGCTTGTAGAAGAATCTTCTGAAGATCTTTCTAACATACAAATTTCTTGGAAAGCCATTTCAAAGAGTCAGAGATTAGGAAGATGATAATTTGCATTGTTATGAGCTCCCAGCTCCCAGGTCATGCTGATGCTGCTAGCCCTTGAACTATATTTTGTGTAGCTGTATCTGCATGATGATACCAGTAGGCTCCCAGAGGCTGTGGCAGAGACTTGATGTTTTCTTATGAATTTATGTAAGAGGTGGGATAAAGAGAACAGATTGATCCATGTTTAAGTTTGAGTAAGGTATCACTTTACATAATTTTTTAAAAAAGAAACAGAAAATGAATTAAACCTTTTTTGTCTTTTCCATGCGGAAAGTAAGACTTTCCTAGTGACCTAAAACTTTCTCTATATTAACAGGGAATTCTTACAGTGAAAAAAATAAAAACAACAACCACACTATGACCCCATTTCACCATGAATTCTGCTGATACCATTATCACACCAAAATGGGATACTAGGCAAGAGATAAACCATTGCAGGCTGCATGCTAGAAAATGCATCACCAATCATTTCATGTGTGTTTTATCTCTTTCTCTAAAGTATGCACTGTATAGGGGTAGTAGTCATCTCATCTCTGCCTTTTTTTTTTTTTTTTTTTTTTTTTTTTTTTTTGAGACAAGATCTTCCTGTGTTCCCTAGGCTGGAGTGCAGTGGTATAATCATGGCTCACTGCAGTCTCAACCTTCCAGGTTCAAGTAATTCTCATACCTCGGCCTCCTGAGCAGATGGGGAACCACATCAGGTACCACCACACCCAGCTAGTTTTTGTTTGTTTGTTTTTCTTTTCAGAGATGGAGTCTTGCCATGTTGCCCCAGGCTGGTCTCAAACTTCTGGACTGAGGCAGTCTTCTTGCCTTGGCCTCCCAAAATGCTGAGATTACAGGTGTGAGCCACCACACCTGGCCTCTGCCATTTTTATTGTCTTATCCCAAACATTCAGCACAATGTCCTTCACCAAATTATGAAGACTAAGGGTCAAGAAAATTGCTAGAAATTAGCCTGAAGTTAACCTAAGTTTGTCTTCTGCCATATCCAGCACTACCATGTATCTTATCGTCAACCTTCATCAGCCTATCCCCTTCACTCACACCCCATTTAGTGTTTCCACAATGGCTGATTAAAGCCTAGTGCAACCAATATCAAAGCAGCAGTCATTAACTACCCTCTCCCCTTTACAACTATTCAGAGAGAGCATACCAAAGTCATGGTACGCTACCTGCCACCCCCATTCTATCCAGCACTCAATGGTAAGGATATTGACATTTGGTCCCCCGGGTACAGAAAAGAAACTCACACAGTGTTGCCATTAGATGGTCAGAGCCCTTCAGATCGTATTCCTACATAATCACCTGTTAACTTCCTGGCAGACCAACCTTTTCTTGACTTCAATTCAGTTATTTGGGCCTTAACTAAAGCAAGCTTTCAAGACTGTTGCTTTGGCCTGAAATCCCTTGGGTGGTTTAATTGTTTTTAGGGTTGCTAAACACCGTGTAAGACAGTGTTAACTGATATCTCACTTACTTGAATAACACCAATTATCAATGTTTTCATCAGGTGAATGGCACTAAGCACTCTGCAGACCATGCAGCATGATGCATAGGACGGAAATTGTCCTGAGATGGCTTTTGATTTTATTTAAGAGTATGGCATTGCAAGTCAAACTCTCTCCTTTTTCTAACAAGAATAGAGAAATGTTAGACCTCTTCATTTGGAATTAGGAGGACTCCAGGCATATTAGACAAATATCTAAGATTCAGCAAGCTTAAAGTTAAATAAGTGTGCATTAAGGAAATGGGGAAATAACCCCAAGTGATTTCCTTATTTTTTGAAATCCCCTCTGAATTGAGAATGGGCATTTGAATATGGGGCAAAGAAAATCCTATGAAATCTTTTCTGAGACAACTAAATCAGAGGATAGCTAAGCAGCTGTCTCTCAAATAAGCATTTAAAATCATGCAAATGTCCTGAAGGTCCAGGGGTGATGATGAGACACACTATGTATCATTGCTTCATTGCTGTTTTTGTTTTTTTGTTTTGTTTTGTTTTTTGAGACAGAGTCTTACTCTGTTGTCAGGCACCATGCTGGAGTGCAGTGGTGTGATCTCAGCTCACTATAACCTTTGTCTCCTGGGTTCAAGCAATTCTCCTGCCTCAGCCTCCCAATCAGCTGGGACTACAGGTGTGCACCACTATGCCCAGCTAATTTTTGTATTTTAGTAGAGATGGGTTTCACTATGTTGGCTAGGATGGTCTGTCTCTTGACCTCATGATCTGCCCACCTCGGCCTCAGAAAGTGCTGGGATTACAGGTATGAGACACCGCACCTGGCCTCTTGCTGATTATAAAGGATGTGTAATAACTTATTTGGAAGTTACCAGTCTGTGTGAGATATGTGAGACCTGGGGAATGGTTCTTCCAATGGGCAGTGAACTTCCATTGATCACAGACTTCCTGAGTAACCAGCTATCTCAAGTCCACTTCCCCACAGATCTTTCTCCAAGACCCTGTCCCAGAATTCCAGTCATGAAGTCACCCCCTTGGGATGTCATCTGCTACAAGTTTTTGAGCCACCAGACCATTGAGCACCTGCTGGTTACCAAACTATGGATAGCATAGTGCATTTCAGTCCCTGCTGTCCCTAGAAGCAGGCACAGTGCTTTTCCAAGGGCCTGCTTCAAGAACCCCTCCCTTCACTGTGAATATGCTTAGCTTCCAAATCCTTATCCCTTCTAGTCTGACCATCTCTGCTACCTCTTGACCCTAATCAATCAAACTCTGTGTGCCTGTGGATATATGTGCATATGTACACATATGTTCATGTGTGGATGCATGTAAACTCAGAGAATGATACAGCAGAAAATACCTTAACATCAGCCCATATTTTTTTTAGATCTTTGTCTTGGCCTAGGGATCCTGTAGAACCCCTTTAAGGGCACAGTAGCTTTAGGAGGAGAAACTGAAGAAACTCAGAAAATTTCAGAAGCCCCAAAGCCCCACAATAGTTCAGCTTTCTGACCATCAGTTTTACATGTTGACTTTTACAGAAAGTATGTTTCTGTAGAAAGGGTGCTGTCACAACCAAAAGAAAACAACAATGGTTGAAAACCAGAGATACTAGTCCAACTATTTAGTTTTACAAGTAAGTAAATTATGAAGAAATGAAGATTGTCTCACAGTCACATAGCTATGTAGCTGGAGTTGGAACAAGAACTGAGGTTGATTGATTCTGCAAGTGTGCATTTTCTATTCACACCACAGCAAGGAGGAAGGGAAAAGAAACAATACTGGTGTGCTTGTTGCATGCATTACTCATTAGGATATGTCTTGATGACAACCTAGGGTTTAAATGACAAGTGAGAATGTGGGGGTGGAATTGTTCCATCCTATAATGAGCCCCAAGAAATCTTGAGCAAATGAGAGACTAAAAAAAGGAGTGAAATCTTGGGCCAAAGGAAATTCTTTCCGGATGTGTTTGGTAACTTCAGCTTACATTTTCGTAGAGTAAAGAGGCAGTATGAATCCTAAATTGCCCTTGTAAAAAGCTTCCAATCAGAAACATCAAGATGGCCAGGCACCTTATGAACCAGCAGATTTCAGAGCTTCTTGCATATTTGTTATTTGTTAAGAGCATTTATAGAGTTGTGGCCAGGCTTCTGAACAGAATGCAAACTGCATCTGGTCAAGAAAACTCTAATGAAGAAAGCTGCTAAAGCCAATTGGATGGTCTTACAGATCGGAATCTTGTGTACATGCAAATATACATGGACCAACAGAATCATGCTGAAAAGGATTCTCCTAAGCTTTAAATCTGTGTTTTGTTTGCAGCATGAATGAGTAGGAGCACTACTTCATCATGGAAATTGATTAGAATCATCTGGGGGGCCTTAAAAACACTGCTGTCCAGGCTCATCTGAAAAGAATTAGGAATTTCTGCAGGTAAGAGTTGGACATTAGTATTTTTTTAATGTTCCAAATGATTTTAATATATGACCTAGGTCAAGAACCACTGAGTCAGAGGATTCTCAAAATAACTCAAAAGATGAAGAAGGAGGAATGAGAGGGAAAGAATTACTGGGTCTTTATCAGCTAAAGTGATGTGCTGTCCAACCAAACATCAGTGGTGAGTGACCCACGTCACCATCAGAACTATGCTGCGAGCATGTGGCGGCCATGCTCCAACCCTCAAAGCCTCACTACCCCAGTAGGTCTTGATCTTGATGTAAAATAGCCTCTGGAATTCTGCCTGAAAGGCAACCACTCGCTCTCACTTATGGCCCTTGCTTCCACTTCTAGGACCAGCTACTTTTACCCGCTTTTATTGGGAAGACTTAAATCTCTCACTGAAAAGTCACCTATCTTTCCCCACTAAGAGTATAAAAGAGAATGTTCTCAGATGCTATTGTTTTTTGTGAGTCCCAAATGGAATCCCTCTTGCTTCTTCTCACAGCCTCTGTCTCCAGGTAAAGAGAAAGGAAACTCTTTGGTAATGGATATTTCTTCTCAACCGAATCCTCTTTTTTTTTTTTTTTTTTTTTTTTTTTTTTTTTTTTTTTTTAAGAGACAGGGTCTCACTCTGTTGCCCAAGCTGGAGTGCAGTTCCAGCTCACTGCAGCCTCTACATCCTGGGCTTAAGCAATCCTCCTACTCAGCCTCCTAAGTAGCTGGGGCCTACAGGCACATGCCACCATGCCTCACTAAGTAAGAGACAGAGTCTCACTATGTTACCCAGGCAGTTCTCAAACTCCTGGCCTCAAGGGATCTTCCCACCTTGGCCTCCCAAAGTGCAAGCGTGAGCCACCAAGCCCAACCTGAATCCCTTTATAACACATGAAATACTAATAGACAAAAGAAACCCCAAACACCTCTGCTAGCTTTGGTGAAAGCTCAAATGCTGTGGTCCCATCCCTTTAGGTGATGCTGCTCATCACCTGCTGACAGTGTCCAAATTGCCCACCCTTTTAGCAAGGCAGCATTCCCCTCACCTGCTTAACTCCTACATGGAGCCCAGCACATTACAAAAATCCTGGAACAAAGTATTTTTTTGTGTGTCCTGGCAGCCTGACTTTGTTGAGAGTGCAACTGCTCAGCCTCCTGGACTGCTTGTGCTCCACAGCCCCAAAAGCTGCAAATCTGCCCCTGGGAGGGATGCCAAAGCTGGGAGTGGATTCATCCTCCTATGAATACCTGGTGTGTGTGTGTGTGCACGCGCGTGTGTGTGTGCGTGTGTGTGTGTGTGTGTGTGTGTGTGTGTTTTCTGTTAGCAGGAGCTAACAGAAGGCATATTCTGTGGTGTGGTGTGTCGGGGAGTGGGATGGGGGTGGTAAGGAGCTCCTCTGAGGCAGGTGGGGCAATGAGATGATCATAATTCCAGGAGTCAGAAATTATGGAGTCTGCTCCCAGCTTCATCAGTCATGTGTGTGGGACCAAGGGCAAGTGTCCATTGCCACATTCCCTAAGCAAAATGGTCTCTAAGGAAAGCACAATGAGGATGGCGTGGCCTTGCCATGCCTGCAGCTGGGGAAATGTGAGTAGCAAAACAACTGGGGCACAGAAGAAACTATTTGAGGAGTCATAAGGCAACATAAACAAAAATTAAAAGTACTATCTTCAGTGCTTTAAGAAATGAACAAAATAATAATTATATTAAGGGAATAGTAGATGAAATTCTTTTCCACAAGAACTGAGACTACCGAATTTCAGGAACAAGCACAATTCTTAGCATTTGGATCAGGCATTGCACATGGAAGAATTGAATGTTCCCATTTTCTGAACATGCAGAGCCTTTGTTCTCCATATGCTACCTCTATGCTCCCTGCACGGGCTTCTCACCAGAATTACACAGAACACGCAAATCTTGGAGAACTGGGATGATTTTGCATCTAACAACTTGGCTTCCAATTTGGATCCCCTAGGAAATGAAATTCCAAGGGGAGATTTAGTCTAAATGAAGCCCCCACAGGAAAGGCTTGCAGAGATGCCAGCTCTAGCTTTTCCAAGCTCCCACAGTAATGCTGAGAACGACAGGCAACCAACCATCAAGAAGAGACAAAGAGCCAAATGTGTTTCGCAGATCTCACCACACTGTGAGCCTGCCAGTGAATGTCTAAAGATGTCCCTGACAGCACAGGATGCTCCATCATGGACCCAAGGAAGCCCCATCACTTGAGATCTAAAACTGGCCAAACAGTAGGCTGACACATCTCCTTAGTGGCCGCATTGTTCAGAAGGAAGCCCACAGTGTGTCCTCATTCTGAAGGTCTTTTCCTTTGCGGGTATCTGAGGATCCGCAGGCTGGGAGCTTCCTGGGATGAACAGAAGGACTGGGTCTGTGCATGTTCACACATCTCATTTCATTCACTCACACTTCAAACGGCTTCAGCTTATGTTAAAATTTTAGCTCTTTCTTATTCTCAAATCTGTTTTTGAAGCTGCCACCAGTATGCCTGAGTTCCAGGTATAATATATAGCTCTTCACTGCCTCCCACTTCCAAGCCTTGCTACCAAGTATGCCACTCACATTTTTCTCCTTTCAACACAAACCTGATGCTTTTCATGCTTTCCTCTGCAAATGATGGATGGTAGCTGAGCTAAATATGGAGACAGGGGTTACAGACACATTTTGTTCCTGTTAAATGTTCTACTTCTTGTGTTATTGCTTTCTCTGCTTCACATTAACTCACTTCCTTCCTAGTTTCTAAAATATAGGTTCCTATGATTGGAATCTTGGAGGTTGAGAGAGAGAGATTTCATATTCTAGATCTATCTTTAGATCTAAAGAGTGCCTCCATTTACCTGTAATTTCCCATTTGAATGGAGTAAATCACCTGCTACTTTTGTGTCTGAGATAAGCAAGCTGCTTGAAATTTGGGACACCTGTTGTTTTTTGTTCAACCAATGAAATGAAGAGTAATTATGAAAGTGGTATTTCTGGAAGATTCCTGTTCCAAGTTTTCCTGTAACTTTTAATGAGCTAAACTTGCGGTTTTGTGAAAATCCATGAATATTGACACAAAGTTGACGGCTCAGGCTTTGGAGATGAACACAAGCAACTTAGTCTCTTGTTTCTACCACTCACAGTCTTGTGACCTTGGGCAAGCTGTTGAGACTTTGCTACAGCTTGCATGTTTGTCGGGCTAACCTTCTGTGGAAATTTGATCCCCAGATGTTGAATGTGGGGCCTAATGGGAGGTGTTTGGGTCATGGGGACAGATCCCTCATGAATGGATTAATGGCAGGGTGAGTGAATTCTCACTATTAAGTCCCAGGAGAGCTGGTTGTATAAAAGAACCTGGTCCCCCACCCCCACCCCTGCTTCCTCTCTCATTGTGTTATCTCTGCACACCTGGGCTCCCTTAGCTTTATACCATGAGTGAAAGCAGCCTGAAGCCCTCACCAGAAGCAGATGTTGGAGCCATGCTTCTGGCACAACCTGCATAATCTGAAGCTAGATAAACCTCTTTTCTTTATAAATTACCCAGCCTCAGGTACTCCTTTTCACCAACACCAAGACACAGCTGGAGAGCCTCAGTTTCCCAGACAAGGTACCCACCTTGCAATTAGGTGACGTATCTCTTTAGTCTCATTTAATAGAGAACAATTCCCATGTATTTTTAAATTTTTGTTTATTGTTGTCTCTCTTGATGTTGACATTCAAAACAGTTATTTTGAACTTGTCCTGTTTTTTCCTCATGATTATATTCAGGTTTTCAAAGTGTTGCAATAATACTACAAAGTTGATGTATATCTCATTGCATCTCATCAAGTGGCACAGAATGCCAGTTTGTCCCCTCGTGAGTGATACCAGCTTTGATTACTTGTTTAAGGTGGTTTCTGCTGGATCTCTCCATTCAAAAGGAACTTCTTTTCTTTGTAATTAATGCATAATATTCAGTGGGGCAAAACTTTGAAACTTCATGAATATTCAGTTCCTCAAAAATCTTTCAACCAATAGCTTTGGAATCTCTTAGTTATCTTTGTATAAATCATTTATTCATTTATCATTTCTCCATTGAGGTTTACAAAATGATGATCTTTAAAGTCTATCATGTTTTGTTTCATCTGCATGTATTAATTAGCATTACTTTGTTTTTAAAAAAAGCCAAAAAATAATAATAATAAAACTTTTTCTTTCTCTCTCTTTCCTGGTGAATTTTTAAAAATCAGTGGACCATTGCCATGATTATTCTTATTGATGTTCAAATTCCCGTAAATGTAATTTTCTATTGATTGATTTTTCTCCTAAACATAGGCTATATTGTGCTACTTCTTTGCATGACTAGCTATTTTTGGTTTAATGCTGGACACTGTGTTTCAAACTTTTCAGTGCTCTATTTTGTCATATTCCTTTGAATATTATTAGAACTTGTTCTTCCTTACAGTTACGGGAATCAGTTGTTTTCATGTTACTTGGAAAACATTTTGTTGGGGTGGGTTAAGAGCAGTATTTAGTGTAGGAATAATTTATCCCCACTGCCAAAATGATATCCTTTTGAGAGATATACCCAACATCCCATGTGTTACGAGGTCTCTCCACTTTGGCTGCTGGAAACACAAACTATTCCCAGTCCTCTGTGACTTTTAGGAATTATTCAGCTTACTGCTTTCCAATAATTCTTTCCTTGGTCTTGGACATTTTCTTCTCTAGTATGCAAAGAACAGCACTCTGCTAAAGCCTGGAGACAACCCTCTGCAAATCTCCAGGGCTCTCTCTCTGCGATTCCCTTCTCTAGTATTCTGCCCTGCAAACTCCGGCTGCCTTGGCCTCCCCAATTTCTAATCTGTTTATCCTCAACTTAATGAAATTCCCAGGCTCTGTTGGGTTCCACCTCCCCTGTACTGCAGCCTGGAAACTTCCTTAAAGCAATAATCTGGGTCAATTATAGGGCTAATTTCATTTGTTTTCTCTGGAATGACAATCCTTTGATGTCTATTGTCCAATGTCTAAACTTTATTGTATCCCATTTTCTGCTCAGTGTTCTAGTTGCTTAAGGCAAGGGACTAAGTTACATGGCTATTACTCTATCATTGATGAAAGGAAAAGTTCTTCTATGTTTTTTGTCAAGTCTACATCAGTGTTTGATTACCTTTTTGCTTTCTGATATAATTGGATATTCTAGGTTCAAATTACTATTTCTCTATTCCATACCCAGAATCAGCCATTTCTCCAAGGATCTCCAGTTCCTTTAGTGGGAAATAGTATTTGGAAAACAAGATATAAGTACTACATGTGTTCATTTATACTATAGCAGCGTTTAATCTGTGCCCTTTTATTGGATGAATTGAGGAAATACAATTTCTGAAATCATTGCTCTATACTGATACCTTGAATACAAATTTAACAGCATTCTCTTCACCTTCCTCAGGCCATATTTATATCTCTCTTTTACTACAGCAAGAACCATAGTTCTCAAAACAGCATTATATTTATTTATTACTGAATACATTCAATATAATTTCAGAATTATAACATCAATACCATTACCACAACAAACCTATTAGGTAAAGTTTAGGATTATTTTGCAATTATTATTGTCTTGAATATATTTCCCACAAAATATGAATAGCCAGGGAGCTGTGTTCAAAAGTTATTTGGATTTTTTTCTATGTGATTTTGTTATACATTGGAAAATACAGTTAAGTTTATTTCTTGTTTTCATTTAATTTTAGGGCTTGCTGTTTATGTCACCATTATTAGTTCAATTTTATTTCTTGAATATGAATAACCTTTACTTGATACAAAAATCAAAGCCATCAGAGAACCCTAATCCTATCCCAAACTCCTCTACTGCATTCTATGTACCTGTAGAGTTAGCCATTTACATTACTGATTTTTTTTTCTGTGTGTTTTTTAAATGAGCAAATTTGCATGTATAAGTATATGTGTTTGTGTATTTGTATTCTTATTCCTTCTTTTTCCATATACAAAATATAACACATTATATATGCTACTTTTGTTTTTGTTTTGTTTTTTGCACATAGCAATGGAAATGCTACATAGAAGATGTCTCTTAGGCATCCAGTTATAGATATTAAATATGTAAATTGAGCATAGAAATATGGAGTTCAAAGGAAAGATGAGAGCCTTAAGATTTCTTTCTGACAAGTTTCTCTACCAATTATTGAATAAGACTTCCTTATACTTTTTCCCCTGCCAGTTTTCAATGACTGCTTCACTTTGGTTTTGTTAAAGTCAATTCCTCTTGAAATTTTTGGCACACTTCTTGAAAATAATAACCAGCACTCTCTAAAGCACATTTTGAAAAGACAGACTTCTCTTTATCCTGATGAATTAGAATTCCATTTCATCCTCAATTACATTGACCGTATTTTTCAAAACTCAATTCTCTTTATGTATGACCTTTGAGAACTTTCCGAGTTAACCACAGCTTGCTTAATTTGAGGAGGCCTATAAATGAAATTGTATCAATTCAGTTTCAACTTCCTTATTTCTTCTAAACATTTCTCTAAAGGTCTGGAACATTTTGAATTCTATATTTACTCCCCAAGCATATTTCCACAAGAGCCAACCTCAAATTGTAGGAAAAGGAGAGTTTCTGCTGTTTGGTCAAATGAAATGAATTTAGTGTAAAACAGACATAAAAACAAACAAACAATAACTATATTTACCAAAGAACTGACATTGAGAACATGCTACTGGCATTATACAGTAAGAGTAACTGATGTTAATATATTGCACTGTCTTAGAGCAATTCATTGTCATGGCCTTTTTATTCTCCCAACAGTGTAATACTACTGAATAGAAAACCTAGATTAAGGGCTGGGCAGTTGCACATCTGAATAAATCAGAGCTCTTGCTTTCAAAGGGCTTTCTTATAGTTAAGGAGACAATTAGATTCACAGGTATTGTTAAACTAAGAAGTATTGTACATTATCATGAAAAGACCCTTAAATAAGAAGCAATGAGAGTTTAGTGACAAGCGCTTTAATTCTGATGAAGGGATTTGATAAAATTAATACAGGACTTAAGACTGAATCTGACCTTTTGAAGGCTGAACAGGATTTTGAGAGCAACAAGTGACAATTGTTTTTTACCCAACATAAAGAGGCACATTGGAGTCTGTTGTAACATGTGAGACAGAAAATGATAAAAACTTTAACTGAGCTGATTGCAGTGGAAGTGGAGAGGATGAGAAGGTCAAATATCCAAAAATAGGAGGATTTAGTAAAATGTCATTCACTGTTCCACATTGCACATTTTAAAAAAATAATAACCTAAACCTTGGAGATGCTGAGAAAACAAAGTGAGTTTTTTGGGGGATTTATTTTACCTTTCTTACAGAATTTTCATGGATATCAACAAAAGTGAATGTGAAAAATAGTTGGCTTATTGTGTGGTGTTCCTGTTATTTATATTAAGAAAAGGAACAATAATAATATAGTTATTTAAAGCTGTTACTTTTTCCTTTGTGAAAACCTGCAAGTAAAATTGAAACCAAAGGCCATAGTGACTTTTGCTGTAGAAAATAAACCTACCACCGGTTTCAAAGTAAACTGTAGCTTCTGGGATTGAATACATTGGTTTCTAGAACTGTACAAAAAGGGCCTCTACACTCGTATTTTATCAGGAAAACTAGTTTTGTTTCCCAGTGAGAAAAGAAACCATTGCAACACAGACAGTTCGTTTTTCCCAGAGGTACAGAATGGGTTATGGTAATCCGGGATTTTCAGGAATCTTTATTTCCTCCTCTTCCTCAAAAAGACATGTGCAGACAAGTCCTGGCACAGAGTCCAATTCTATAAGCAGTCTCATCTCTTCCACGCTACACAGGCTGCATGGCCTCAGAGGGACACATTCAGGCATACATTTCCCAAATAATATATTGTCGCAACCAATATCACCCACAAAGCATTTTGATAAATACCCGGTTTTACATAACTGCCCTTGCCATAGCCTGCTGGTGTAGATACGGCAGACATAGACCTTACTAATACAGCCCAACAACTCAGTGCAATATAGGTTTCTTATAAACAGGGAATGCAATAATACCTAATATTTCTCAAGTGCATATAATATATCCAGATTCTCTTATAGCAGAGTCTTGTTTTGTCTTATTTAATTTTAGTATCAAATCACCATTTGGGTAAAGTATTTTTGTAAAAATTGTACTTTAGATTCTGGGGTTCATGTGTAGATCATGCAGGGTTGTTACATAGGTACTTACATGGCAAGGTGGTTTGCTGCCTCCATCCCCCTGTCACCTATATCTGGCATTTCTCCCCATGTTATCTTTCCTCACCTCCCCTCCATCCCCACCCCACACTGTCCTTCCCCTAGCCAGCCCCAACAGACCCCAGTGTGTGATGCTCCCTTCCCTGTGTCCATGTGTTCTCATTGTTCAACACCCACCTATGAGTGAGAACATGCAGTGTTTGGTTTTCTGTTCTTGTGTCAGTTGGCTGAGAATGATGGTTTCCATATTCATCCATGTCCCTACAAAGGACACAAACTCATTGTTTCTTACAGCTGCGTAGTATTCCATTGTGTATATATGCCACATTTTCCTCGTCCAGTCTATCATTGATGGACATTTGGGTTGGTTCCAGGTTTTTGCTATTGTAAACAGTGCCACAACAAACATACATGTGTCTTTATAATAGAACAATTTATAATCCTTTGGGTATATACCCAGTAATGGGATTGCTTGGTCAAATAGCATTTCTATTTCTAGATCCTTGAGGAATCGCCACACTGTCTTCCACAATGGTTGAACTAATTTACACTCCTACCAACAGTGTAAAAGTGTTCCTATTTCTCCACATCCTCTCCAGCATCTGTTGTCTCCAGATTTTTTAATGATCATCATTCTAACTGGAGTGAGAAGGTACCTCAATGTGGTTTTGATTTGCATTTCTCAAATGACCATTGATGATGAGCATTTTTTCTTTTCTTTTTTTTTTTTTTTTTTTTGAGACGGAGTTTCGCTCTTGTTACCCAGGCTGGAGTGCAATGGCGCGATCTCGGCTCACCGCAACCTCCGCCTCCTGGGTTCAGGCAACTCTCCTGCCTCAGCCTCCTGAGTAGCTGGGATTACAGGCATGCGCCACCATGCCCAGCTAATTTTTTGTATTTTTAGTAGAGATGGGGTTTCACCATGTTGATCGAGATGGTCTCGATCTCTTGACCTCGTGATCCACCCGCCTCAGCCTCCCAAAGTGCTGGGATTACAGGCTTGAGCCACCGCGCCCGGCTTGATGAGCATTTTTTCATATGTTTGTTGGCCTCATGTATATCTTCTTTTGAAAAGTGTCTGTTCCTATCCTTTGCCCACCTTTGAATAGGTTTGTTTGTTTTTTTCTTGTAAATCTGTTTTAGTTCTTTGTAGATTCTAGATATTAGCCCTTTGTCAGATGGGTAACTGCAAAAAATTTTTCCCTATCTGTTGGTTGCCAGTTCACTCTAACGACTGTTTCTTTTGCTGTACAGAAGCTCTGGAGTTTAATTAGATCCCATTTGTCTATTGTGGTTTTTATTGCTATTGCTTTTGGTGTTTCAGTCATGAAATCCTTGCCTATGCCTATGTCCTGAATGGTTTTGCTTAGGTTTCCTTCTAGGGTTTTTATGGTGTTAGGTGTTATGTTTAAGTCTTTAATCCATCTGGAGTTAATTTTAGTGTAAGGTGTCAGGAAGGGGTCCAGTTTCTGCTTTCTGAACATGGCTAGCCAGTTTTGCCAACACCATTTATTAAACAGGGAATCCTTTCCCCATTGCTTGTTCTTGTCTGGTTTGTCAAAGATCAGATAGTTGTAGATGTGTGGCATTGCCTCTGAGGCCCCTGTTCTGTTCCACTGGTCTATATCTCTGTTTTGGTACCAGTATCATACTGTTTTGATTACTGTAGCATTGTAGTATTGTTTGAAGTCAGGTAGCATGATGCTTCTAGCCTTGTTCTTTTTGCTTAGGATTTTCTTGGCTATGTGGGCTCTCTTTTGGTTCCATATGAAGATTAAGGTGGTTTTTTCCAGTTCTGTGAGGAAGGTCATTAGTAACTTGACGGGGATAGTGTTCAATCTATAAATTAGTTTGGGCAGTATGGCCATTTTCATGATATTGATTCTTCCTAACCATGAGAGTGGAATGTTTTTCCATCTGTTTGTGTCCTCTCTTATTTCCTTCAGCAGTGGTTTGTAGTTCTCCTTGAAGAAGTCCTTTACATCCTTTGTCAGTAGTATTCCTTGGTATCTTATTCTCTTTGTAGCAATTGTGAATTGGAGTTCACTCTTGGTCTGGCTCTCTGTTAGTCTGTTATTGGTGTATAGAAATGCTTGTGATTTCAGTCTTATTCTTAACTTCATTTCACTGATGAGAAAACTGAAGCAGAGAATGATTAAATATCTCATCCAGACCAGCACGGTGGCTCAGGCCTGTAATTCCAGCACTTTGGGAGGCCAAGGCAGGTGCATCACCTGAGCTCAAGAGTTCAAGACCGGTCTGGCCAACATAATTAAACCCAGTATCTAGTAAAAATATCAAAAATTAGTCAGGTGTAGTGGTGGGCACCTATAATCCCAGCTACTCAGGAGGAGTGTCAAGTGAGACAGGAGAATCACTTGAACCTGGGGGGCAGCTGTTGCAGCGAGTGGAGATTGCACCATTTCACTCCAGCCTGGGCAACAAGAGCAAAACTCAATCTCAAAGAAAAAAAAAAAAAAAAACACGAAAACAATATCTCGTCCAAATTATGGTACTGTGTGGTGGGGCCAGAGATTTTAACCCTAACAGTGCAGCTTCAGAGTTTACATTTTAACCACTGAAGATTATTGCTGCCAATAATGCATTTCACAGGTTAAGAATAGGCAATGCTGATTGGAATCTAAGAAAAGAAACAGAATTCCATGTCTGATATGGGGTAAAGAGTTCACAGTAGCCTCTCAAAGGAGAGAGGAGAGAACAAAAAAGCCAGACTTGGGGTTCAATGAAAGCTTTGCCACTTACTAAGACTGTGACTTTCAGGGGATACTTAGCCTCTGCATATCTGTTTCCTCATCTATAATAGAGGATGAATGTAGCACGTATAGCAAACAGTTGCAGTGAGGTGTATAAAGATAATACATGTGAAGAGTCTGTTAGTAGTAATTGGCACGAAAACTATGTTTAAATTATTATTATTTTTAGAGACTGGGTCTTCCTCTATGGCCCCAGCTGGATTGCAGTGGCACAATCATAGCTCACTGCAACGTTGAACTTCTAGGGCTCAAGATATCCTCCTGCCTTAGCCTCCCGAGTAGCTGAGACTACAGACTCCCACCACCACGCCTAGCTATTTTTTCTCTTTTTTGTAGAGATAGGGACTTACTCTATTGCCCAAGCTGGTCTTGAATTCGTGGACTCAAGCAACCCTCCTGCTTTGGCCTCCTGAAGTGCTGAGATTACAGGAATGTGACACCATGCCAGGCCAAAATTATCATTATTATTATCATTATTTTGAGACAGGGTCTTTTGTTGTTACTCAGGCTGGAGTACCTTGGCACAATTGCAGCTCACTTCAGCCTCAACTTCCTGGGTTCAAGTGAGCCTCCTGTCTTAGCCTCCCAAGAAGCTGGGACTATAAACGTGTACTCCTATGCCCTGCTAATTTTTTAGTTTTTATTTTTTATAGAGACGGGGGGGGGGGTCTCACTATGTAGCTCTGGCTGGTCTTGAACTCCTGGACTCAAGCAATTCTTCCACCTCAGCTTCCCCAAGTGCTGGGATTATAGATGGATCCACCACACCCAGCCTCAAATTATTATAATTACATATGAGAATTCAGCTACCAGGCAGCTCCTCTGAAGAACATCATTGTTTATCCTCACACTACATTGCATGTTCACAGGTACCAGAGCATTCTCTCCTCAGACAGGGACATATCTGGACAGAGAAGGAATTGAGGGAGAAGGAGCAGGTGTTTGAGGAATTGAAGGCCCACCCCAGCCAGGATTCCAGCTGTCCACCATAGGCTCCTCAGTTATGACCTTGAAGTGCCCTCTGAAGTGGCTTCCTTCTTTACCCAGGGTTCTGGCTGGCATGGTAGATTCTCAGAATTTAGGCTCCTCCTCAGTCACTTCCTCCTGCAACAGCCACAGAGCAGTCCTGGGTGCCTGCCTGTCACCGGAACACAGGGAGACATTATGTTGTCTCATCCCAGGCATGCCCTCCTTAGAAGAGAAGCTCAGCCTTTTAGAAAATGAAAACAAAGCTGCAGGAAAGTAAGAGTGTCAAGGCAGCATGAGGGTATTCATAACTCAGACCAGAAAAATTCTGACCAGATCTGATTCTAAGTCCTTGCTTACCAGATGAGGAAACAGATCAAAGAAAATGATTTGACAAAGGTCACTTAAGCAGGGTCGGGTGGGAGAGGGTATTCCTGGTGCAGCAGATTTCTGGAGCAGTGATAAGTGTTTTTCAGTTTGTGCTCCTCAGAGTCCCAGGGCTCCTCTGATGTCCTTCAGGGACCTCTAAAAAAGAAGAGAGCAGGAAGGCTCCCTGGGCATTTCTCACCCTATTTGGAGTGGTTCCCATGTGGGGCTTCTGACTGAGACTGGTTCTGAAGGGCTCCAGCGCCAAGAGAATGTCTGAGAACCACTGTCTTATACATTGCTGCCTCACAGACCCTTATCATTAAACAACCTCTAGAGAGCGAACCAGAACGTTCTCCCAATTACGGAACCTTTTATTAAATATTACACAGGCCAAGGAGGTCAGGCAATTATACTTCAGGTCATCAAATAAATGCTCAAGTAGATCCAAAGAAAAAAACGTTCAAAAACTTCAGGATGTTTCCCTGTGTTTCACATGTTTTACGAATTTTATTATTGTTCAAATTAACGGTAAATAATTTGTCTGAACAGGACAGATATTGATAGAGTAATAAAGATAATATCTTCAACAAATATTTATTGAGTGACTACTCTGAGTGTCTTGAGCTTTGCCTGTAGCCTGAATAAATGTCTCATTCAAATGTGCTACGTTTCTCAAATGCAGCCAGATGATTACACCACTGATAAAATCCAAATGTAAAATGTCGTTCAATTTATCAGAACCTCCAGTTATTGTAACACTTTCTTAGTCAACATTTATTATTTCAGATGAAAAAGATACATTCTCATCTGTAAAAAAAAAAATGCTAGAGAACTCTGTTGAGACTGTAGGATAAGAATGAGCATTGAGTAATACATTCTGCTATTCTGTGAACCTAGACAGGAGACATTTTCTGAGCATTTCTAGGTGATTTCAGGTCCTCAACTGTTTTTGTAGGGGTGTGTGTGTGAGAAAGGCTGGTCATAACTGTTTCATATGTTATCATTCAAATTCAACAAAGTCTTCGGTGCAGAAGGCCTCAGAGAAGTGAGCTAGTTCCATTATCTGGATATTAATTAAAATAGACATCTTTTTAAGAGAGGTCTGATATAATGTTTTTATTTCTCCCCACTACACAAGGACCCTGTGACGCTATAGGATGACACAGCCCTATACAGCACTGTTAGCACTTGCTTAACATAACAGGGGTCATAAAAGATGAGTGGGCAGAGCAGAGCAGACATCCTTGTCTTTTGTCATAATTAAGAGGAATGTGGAGAGCAGGGTGGGCAGTTTCATAAAACTGGATGAAAGTGAAGCGGCTTGTTCAGTGTTTATTTGGTGACTGGAGGAAAATCACTGGCGGGGCTGGGCTGCAGGGATGGCCTAATGTAACTGGGCCCACACCACACTAACACCTCCAGAATATCAGGAATGTTGGAGAAGCAGTATCTTCTGTGTGGTGGTTTGTGCTGCCTGTAATCTCCAACCACAGTCTCTGAGGCGACCATGAGGCTAGTTAGCTGGAGCTTAGAGGAGCATCCTCTTGGGAGTGAGAAGGCCGTCTGGAGTGAGAGTCAACACTGTGGCTGGGAAAGCAGTGCGAGTCACCGAAGGGCGATGCAAGGAGAGGACCAGAGGCTGTGCAGCCAGGTCGGTGGCCTGCAGGTCATTGAACAGAAGGAAGAGCATGAAACTCTAGATGACTCAGAGGAGAATCCCTTTCTCCAGGGTCTCCCCTGCTGAGACATAAGCAGTCACAACTCTTAAAGGTGTCTCATGGACTGAGATCCCCTGGAATGAGTCACAAATACAGCTTCTGCAGGAAAAGCTATCTCCTTCCTTTGGGCTTTGAATAAATACCCTGATGTCAGGAAAACTCCTCATACTTTCTCAGCCAAGGATATCAGTATTCTACTGCTCTTAACTTTCTTGAAACTGTAGGAGAGTTACCTTCCCAGATGACAGGTACTTCTTTTGTCAACACATTCCCTCAAAGTTATTTGATCCATCCCTCAGTGAGGCTCCTTCCAGAATTTGTAGTGTTACGTACTGGATTGCATCTCCTCTGCCCCCGGCAAATTTACATATTGAAGCCCTAACCTCCAATGGGTTGGTATTTAAAGATGGAAGCTTTGAGATATAATTAGGTTAGATGTGGTCATGAGAATGGGATCCTTGTGATGGAGTTAGAGCTCTTATAAAAAGAGGAAGAGAGGCCTGTTGTTGGGGCTCACACTTGTAATCCCAGCACTTTGGGAGGTTGAGATAGATAGATTCCTTGACCCCAGGGCTTTGAGACCAGCATGGGTAACACGGCGAAACCCCATCACTACCAAAAAAAAAAATTAAAAAAATTAGTTGATGATGGTACCACACACCTGTAGTTCTAGCTACTAGGAAGGTTGAAGTGGGAGGATCGATTGAACCCAAGAGATCAAGGCTGCAATGAGCCATGATCACATCACTGCACTCCAGCCTGAGCAACACAGCAAGACCCTGTCGCCAAGAAAAAAGAAAAAAAAAAAGGAGGAAGAGAAATCAGGAATCAGATTCCTATGTGAAGACACAGTGAGAAGGTGGCTGGCTGGATGCAAGCCAGCAAGAGGGCCCTCACCACACAGTGACTCTGCCAGTGCCTACATCTTAAAGTTCCAAGCCTCCAGAACTGTGAGAAATAAACTTCTGTGATTGAAGCTACCCAGGCTACAATATTCTGTGATGTCAGCCCAAGAAAACTAATACATAACAGTTACAGCAGTAATACATACCCATCAGATAACGCTTGACAATATGTTGGTATGCACTACCTTCCCTTTATTTTCCCAGATCCACTAAAGAGTATTTTGAGAATAGATGGAGACATGTGCAGAGCCTTTGAAAGATTCCCACAGCTCTTGGAAATCGATACTCTAAGCACTATTGGGATTTGAGTGTGTGAGCTCATGCTAGCTTATTTTTCTGGTTCAACTCATGCTAGCTAATTTTTTCTGGATCAGGGATTATATAAAAGGATCTTCAAGAACTAAGCAGAAAAGAATCATACCAAACTGGATTAACTGGGGCTCCTCAAGCGAGGGCAAGCCCAGAACACCTGCCAACTGTTAAAGATTGTGACCTACAGTCATTGTAACAAATTGCATAAGACCAATTTGGCAGAATTTCAGGGAACACCTCACTCAGGACTAGAACCAGGAAATTGCTAACGACATGCCAAGAAAAAGTGGATGTGAGTTGCAAGGGGTAGCCCCTTTGTCCCCATGTCAGGTCTTTATTTGTTTATTCCCATGTGTGTATGACATTTTGGGTTTAGAGGTTCACATTTTAATCTGTTTGTTAGCATTCCCACAGAATAAATGTGAAAATCTCTTGCCTCATAAGTTTTAAACATGTCATTTCCCGGTAGGAGCGTAGGGGTGGTGGGAGAATAAGGATAGCAGGCCGGGTACAAAGTCGTAATGGGAAAATGAGTATGAAATCCCATTCCCACAGACTCTGCCGTTTTAAAACAATTGGCTTCAAGCTCTGCGTTGTTTCCTTTGCCTCAACTTCCTCTTCATATCAGTAAACCCCAATCAGGTTTCTCAAGTGATCGAAGGTCAACTTATCAGCATCTGTTCCATGCCGAAAAAATCCTTCTTTACATTTTCTGTATGAGTGCATCATAAACCTTAATGTTTCAAAAGCAAAGGAGATCAACAGCCCTGCAGACCCCCTGGGGATTTGGTGGTGCACAACTCATAACATGAAACGTCTTAAATAAATCATATTCTCTGTGTTTCCTATTTATGTAATGCAGGAAGTGCTGTTTGCAAAGGACCCTGTGCTCTCAGAGATAAGAAAAGTTTTCTGCACTTTTCAGAGTTTTTAGATAGACTATTGGAATTTTGCACAAGGTACAGAGCCTGCACTCATAGGCAGAACAGACAGGAAGCTCTTCTTAAGGTGTCATCACCCACTGGAATTGTTTATCAGGACCTGGGAAACTTAGATTGAGATTCCTTTGTGCACCTGATGTAGGCTGTTGTGTGTATGTATAGATAAACTTATATCTAAGTACATACCTAGCTATTACTGTGAGATTTCATTTATGGAAGCAATGTACATAGTAAATGAAGCAGATCAAACTGTGTTTGGTAGGTCTGCATGAGAAAGCAGGTTCAGATTTGACAGCCCAGTGTCTGGGTAGAGGATCAAATGCATCAGGAGATAAATTATTAATCGTTTTTCTTTATGTGACTTGAAACACATTCCCACCCTG
This sequence comes from Saimiri boliviensis, assembly GCF_048565385.1. Taxonomy (NCBI): domain Eukaryota; kingdom Metazoa; phylum Chordata; class Mammalia; order Primates; family Cebidae; genus Saimiri; species Saimiri boliviensis. Next base: position 27,120,606 of record NC_133452.1, on the reverse strand, counting down.
AAGCAAGGTAGGATGTAAGCAATAAAGTAAAGCATGATGATAAGAGTTGTGATGTCTGCATTCAGGATGCTTTTATTTTAGAGGACTATTGTGTGGGGATGTGGGAAGGTGTGGGTGTCAGGGGGGTTGTGGGATGGGGAGTGGCATGGAATGTAAATATCTACATTATGGAAAGATGACATGAATAGTCCCAAACAGGGAACAGGCAGAAACATTAAAATGCTTCTGATATGATATTCAATCTAAATAAAAACAGAGAACAAAAGCTAAACACAGCATAAAGCAGGCAACAATGATTTCGGTGCAGAAATTGTGTTTCTATTAACATGGCTGGCAAAAACTATAAATGAATGTAGTCATATTTTTGGTGGACAGTCAGTCTTCTCCCCTGTTATTATCAAAGTTATGGTGCACAGTTCTTCTAACAGTGGAAAGTGTAGCCCTTGATTTCTTTGTAATTGCTTTGAAATGTACATTAGAGATGCTCTGATGTTAGGGAATTATTTAAACTGAAAGAACACCTGGAAAGCGGACTGGTTTTCTTATTCCCAGAGCTTGTTCTTATTGGGAACATCCACATATTTCCTTTGGCCACACAGCCTCCCCTTCATGATTTCTGTATACCAGACTCTTTTGGGATTTTAATGCTTGACTTTAAAAATTATTTTCTTAATGATCCTGTGTTTGTGGGGACTTCACTGGTCATTGCAAACACATGCTCACTCCCACAGTCTATGGGAACCTACTGAAGAAAGTCGTGTTTCTGTTCTTTAAAAAAATCAGAGCACCTACACTGAAAATTCTGCCTATTGAATCATATCCATGGTTTGGATTAAATTTCTAAGTGTAATATGTGGTTTCTCTCCTTTTCTTATATGTGTCCTGTCCTTATAGTATAATCTATACCTTAAAAACAGAAGTATACCCATTGCTTAGGACTTGCACCACTGTCAACTTAGTCTCTATCATGTGTTTCCTGAACAGCTGAATGGCTCCTGATTGGACTCCCAGCTTCCACATTTGCACACACTAGAGTACATTGTCTATGGAGTAGCCAGAAGGATCTTTTAACATCCTGTTACTGCTTTGTGGATGTAGAAAGAATCTTGAAATGATGGGCTGGAATTGGAGGTATTGATGTGGATTCATAGTTTCTAAAATGTGTGTTTGTGTATATGTTTGTATCTACATGCATGTAAAATGTGGACACATGCTCATTTCCTGGCTCTATCTGCTGAAGGAACCTGGAAGACATGCACAGTGACAATGTGACCACAACTGGCACCCAGATCTTGACTTTTGACACCATTCTCCACTAAAAAGAATTAGGGCTTCTCAATGACATGATTGTTTCCAGGTCTGGGATACAGAAAGTACAATAAGATACTGAAAAATCTCTTTACTTGAAAAATTAAAGAAATATCTCACCACCAAAAGTGATAGGGACTTGTCAGAAGGACACAGGGAACAGCTTGAAGGAGACCTCACTAGAAAATTTGAGAAATTAAATAATTAATTTAAAACAGGAATCCATAAGTCTATATCAATAATAAATAATAAAATAGAAAATGATAAGGCTTAGCTGGGTATGGTGGTTCACATCTATAATCCTAGCACTTTAGGAGGCTGAGGTGGGTGAATCACCTGAAGTCAGGAGTTCAAGACCAGCATGGCCAACATGGCGAAACTCCGTTTCTACTAAAAATACAAAAATAAGCCAGGAGTGGTGAAGTTTAAAAAAAAAAAAAAAGATGAGGCTGGGCACTGTGGCTCACACCTGTAATCCCACACTTTGAAAGGCCAAGATGAAAGAATTGCTTGAGCCCAGGAGTCTAAGACAAACCTGGACAACATAATGAGTCCTTGTCTCGACAAAAGAAGTTAAAATATGAGCCAGGCATGGTGGTGCACGTCTGTGGTCCCAGCTACTCAGGATGCTGAAGTGGAAGAGTTGCTTGAGTTCAGGAGATCAAGGTTGCAGTGAGCCGTGACCGCACCACTACACTCCAGGCTGTGTGACAGAGCAAGACTGTCTCAGAAAAAGAAAAAAGAAAAAAAAAAAAAAAAAAAAAGATGAAGAAAGAAAATCTCTTGCTATAAATGTAGCAGGAGAATGAATGGAAAATCATGCTTTCACAAATGTCTGAGTAAAGATGAATTCAAGTAATGATCAAGAAATGCTAAATCTAGGAAGTCAATTGTTCTAAGCATCAGGATATTTGTATGATTGCTTATTGGTTGCCAAGAGAAAATAGAGTCAGTACTGTGGGCAAACCAGACAACACTTTGAGTGGATGATTTAAATCAATATCATCAATGAGGGGAAGACAGTCATTGTGTCCCTCCAGGTAGGATCCCTGAGAAGGGAAAACATCAATTCTATGTTATTTTTTCCAATAATGCATAACCTAAATCTAATTATAAGGAAACATTAGACAAAGCTAAAATGAGGATCATCCTACTGGAAAGGGGTCAGGGAGCAGGCAGTTATAAGAGGGAGAATGCTACATGCTTTGAGACTGTCAATAGTCATAAAAGTGTTTTTTAAAAAGCTGGGAAATTGTTCCAGATTAAAAGACACAAAAGAGACATGAAAACTAAATGCAATGTGTGCTCATAGTCAGGCTTCTATATAGAAGAGAAAAAATGCTATAAAAGGAGTTATTGACTCAGTTGATAAAAGTGGAATATGGATGATGATGTGGATATAAGTACTATATTAATGCTAAATTTTACTGAAGTTGATAACTATTCTGTAGTTATGTAAGGTATATTAGTCAGGGTTCAGCAGAAAAATAGGACCAATCGAATGTATGTACACATACAAAGAGGTTGATTATAAGGAATTGGCTCATGTGGTGATGGAGGCTAGCAAGACCCAAGATCTGCAGGGTGATCTAGAAAGTTGCAGACCCAGGAGAGACAATGGTTTAGCTCTAATCCAACTCTGAAGGCTTGAGAACCAGGAGAGCTGTTGGTGTCCTTCCAGTCTGAAAGCCAGCAGGTGCAAGACACAAAAAGAGCTGATGTTTCGGTTTGAATCTGGATTTTAAAAAATTTAAAAATTGGCCAGGCGTGGTGGCTCAAGCCTGTAATCCTAGCACTTTGGGAGACCGAGACGGGTGGATCACGAGGTCAAGATATTGAGACCATCCTGGTCAACATGGTGAAACCCCGTCTCTACTAAAAATACAAAACATTAGCTGGGCATGGTGGCACATGCCTGTAATCCCAGCTACTCAGGAGGCTGAGGCAGGAGAATTGCCTGAACCCAGGAGGTGGAGGTTGCGTTGAGCCGAGATCGCGCCATTGCACTCCAGTCTGGGTAACAAGCGCGAAACTCCGTCTCAAAAAAAAAAAAAAAAAAAAAAAAAAAAAATTAAAAAGCTAGCATTTGAACTGGTCTTTGACAGTTCAAAGGCCTTCTTTCAGGAAGAATTCTCTCACATGGGGGAGTGCCAGAGCTTTTGTTCTGATTGGATGAACCCTGTGCACTTTAGGGAAGGCAATCTTCTTTACTCAGTCAATTGATTTAAATGTTAGTATTATACAAAAGCATCCTCACAAAAACAGAAATAATGTTTAAAGAAATATCTGGGCACCCTGTAAACCAGTCAAGTTGATAAAAAAAAATTAGCCTTCATATGAGAGAATACCGTTTTTCTTAGGAAACATACATTGAAATGTTTAGAGATTAAGAGCCATGCTCTATGCAACTTGCTCTCAAATGGTGGAGACAAAAATGTTTAGAGATAGAGATAGTAAATGGTGATGCAAATTGGAAAAAATGTTCACATAAGTGAATCTGAGTAAAGAGTATAGAGCTATTCTTTGTACTCTTCACCTGTGTTTTCTGTAAACTTAAAATTATTTCCAAGTAAGTTTCTTAAAAAGCATTTCATTGTCCTACTAAAAGTACTCCAAATGCTTCCCATTCACTCCTCAACTCAGCTCACTCCTCCTCTCAGCTGATCCTACTCACCGCCCCAAACAGAACCTTACCCCGCACACTCTCTGCTCCCAAGATGTGCCAAGTTCATTCCCACCACAGAGCCTTTACACCTGCACTCTCTGCCTCTATGCCTTTCCCCCAAGTCTCCACATGGCTGCTCCTTTCCATTGCTCAGATGTCCCACCAAACGTCATTATTAGTCTGTTCTCTCACTGCTATAAATAAATAACTGAAACTGTGTAATTTATAAAGAAAAGAGGTTTAATTGGCTCCCAGTTCCACAGGCTGTATAGGAAGCATGTCTGGAGGGGCCTCAGGAAACTTTCCATTATGGCAGAAGAGGAAGCAAGTATGTCTTACAGAGGAAGAGAGAGAAGCGGGAGGTGCCACACACGTTTAAACAACCAGATCTCATGGGAACTCACTCACTATGGTGAGAACACCAAGTGGGGAATCTGCCCTTTGATCCAATCACCTCCCATCAGGACCCTCTTCCAATATTAGGGATTACAATTCCACATGAGATTTAGGCTCCTGACTACAGAAGCTCAATTATGTTTCCTTTTTGCTTTCCTCTCTGAAGTTACCATGTTGATTCACTCCTTTGCTTGTTTATTATAGTCACTGAGATACAAATTTCAGAAAGGTAGACATCTCATTCATCCTGATTAATGCTATATCTCTGGTCTCTAAAACATTGCTTGGCATGTGATAAGTCCTAAATAAATATTTTAATAAGTGGATAAATGTTTAAATGCCAAGACCCCTCAACCTTTTGAAACTAACGTATTTAACCCTTTAGCTTTTCACCCTTCTTTAAATATAGGCTTTCCCAGTTTGCAGCACAAATTTTAATGATAAATATTATGATGTTTCATGTGAGCATCAAATACAGACTATTATCATAGAGGAGTTTAAAAAGTACTGGTTGATAAAAATGAACTTTTTTTTTCAAGTAGTTCTAAGAGTCTAAAAGTTAAACTAGGTTCACCTAGTAAATGTGAAAAAAGATGACATAGTAATAATAAGAAAATTTCTTGGGAACAGCTCCTTGCATTCCAAATATCTAGTACAATATCTGGAAAATAGTAAGCCTTCATAAATGTTTAAATAATGTTAGAAATAATCTATCAATAGCCAACAGCTCGTAAGCAAGTCACTCCAGAAAAAGTAAAATAAAGGAAGACAGCTAGTTTTGCATCTTCAAATATTAAAACAGATTTCATTCTTTTTAACTAGAAGAAGAGCTCATGAGAGTCAGAGGTAAAAGTTCCCCAATGAGATAGAAACAACGTTAGGCATAACAACAGAATCTGCCTCAGGATAGTTACCACCTTCTTCACATTTGTTTTGTTTTGTTTTGTTTTGTTTTGGGGTTGGGGGGTTGCACCGCTGGTTCTATTGATGATTCATATTTCCCAACAAACCATATGTTGCTACAGAAGGCATTCACTCTCTGCATTCACTAGGGACAGGAGCCAAGAAAATATAATAAATCACTTTTCACCCATCCAAAATAAGAATGAAATTCCATTTGCAGCAAGATTTAATCAGCAGGCTCTTAAGTAATTTTGGTATTGAAAGCTTCTACTCTTCTGTGATGTGATAGGCTCATTTACACCCCCATACTCCATCATGACATTGCAGCAGTTATACCACGGAAAGGTGTTCTTGCCATTTTTTACAATACCAAAAAAATTCCATAATTTCTCAAGTTTAGTGCATTTAGGTAAAATTGCAGTCTCTGGAAGGTCCTTCTTGGATACCACTTTTTGTGTGTTTGCCTTCCCTGTATCTGACCCTCTGGCATGCAGTACTCCATTCCATGGCAAGGACAGTGTTTGCTTAAGTATAACTGAGCTATTTTGCAATTAGTTTTAAAACTTAAAGTTATCATTAGATCATAGTCTTATAAATAAATATACAAATGTATCACTTTTGACCTCTTCATTAATTCAAAACCAGTTTCATCACTAACATTTCCTAAGTTTAAGGGAAAATAGAATTATCAACCCAATCTTTTTCTTTGCTTTTTGTTTATTTGTTTGTTTGTTTTAGATAGGGTCTCACTCTGTCACCCAGGCTGGAGTGCAGTGGTGCAATCATGGCTTACTGCAGCCTCGATCTCCCATACTAGGTGATCCCCCAACTTCAGCTGCTGAAGAGCGGCACTGCAAGCCTGTGCCACCACACCTAGCTGATTTTTTGTTTTTCATTTGGTAGAGACGTGGTTTCACCATGTTGCCCCAGGCTGGTCTCAAACTTCTGGGCTCAGATGATCCATCGACCTTGCCCTCCCAAAGTGCTGGGATTACAGGCATGAGCCACCATGCCCAGTCCTTTCTTTCTTTAATTGCAGTACAATTTGTATAGAGTAAATTCATCTTTTAAATATGCAATTCTATGAGTTTTGACAAATAAATGCAGTTGTGTAACCAGCACCACAATCAAAATATAGAACAGTTTTATCATACCCACAAAATTCTTTTATGAACTTTTGTAGTTTAATTCTTTCTCTATCCCCAGCTTCTAACAATATTTAATCAATCAAATCTCTGCATGTGAATATATTCATTATAACACACTCTTTTGCCCTAGTAAGTAAGACTTTATTAGAAAGAATTCAGGAATTAAAATGAAATTTCATCTACAGAAAGGGAAAAGAGGCAAGTTAGTGATGATGCCCTTACATTTGCTTCTGTCATGTTTTATTTTTAGTTATTTCTCTGTGTTATGTTACTGTACTAGTCCATTTTCACACTGCTGATAAAGACATACCTAAGACTGGGCAATTTACAAAAGAAGAAGGATTAATGGGACTCACAGTTCCACTTGGCTGGAGGGGCCTCACAATCATGGTGAAAAGAAAGAAGGAGCAAGTCACATCTTACGTGGATGGTGGCAGGTTAAGAGAGCTTGTGCAGGGCAACTCCTGTTTCTACAGCCATGAAATCTCATGAGACCCATTCACTATCATGAGAACAGCCTGGGAAAGATCTGCCCCTCCTACCATAATTCAATTCAGTGTTGTAGGAGGGACCCATCTCCCACTGGGTCCCTCCCACAACACATGGGAATTATGAGAACTACAAGATGAGATTTGATTGGGGACACAGAGCCAAACCATATTAGTTACCAATATGTAGAACTCTTATTTAATAAAAATTAAAAAAAAGGATGATGGCATATGTCATAACAAATAAGGAAAAATAGTCAGTTTAATTCCCCCCAGTGAGAAAATGTCATTTCTATAACAATATCTCAAATATTAATTAGCTTATATTAACCTTCTGAAGTGATTACTAATAGTTGAATCATTCTCCCAATCAGAGATGTGAAAATGTTCTCAATTTGAATCTGGGTAATTGCTAGTAACTACCTAGGGTCTTAAGTTACAAAGAATTCTGAGGCTTACTAGGAAATATTAATAATATCAAACACTGAAGTCTTAGAAATGATTAAACACTGAGTACACATTATTTTGTTTTATCCTAACAAAAAGCCCAAGAAATGTTTCTAATGTTATCCCTATGCTATGAGAGAGGAAACTGACTTTCAGAGTGATTAAATACCTAATGCAAGGTCAAACAGGTGAGAAATGATGAAGCTGGGATTTGAATGCACAAAGCCAGGCCCAGCTGGATATTTACCAACTTTACCACATTAAAACTAAAGCACTTAGTCACACAGTATGGGGAAGGGTGATGCAAGTTTTGAATCTGGGCTGAAATCTGAAGCATGTGTTAAAATACCAAAGGCACAGAGGCTGCAAAGCAAAGAGGAGTTTTTCAGGCAAACAGCAGAGCAGATGCAAAGGCCCAGTTGGTGGAAGAACAAGGCACATTAGAGGAACCAAGGAGCCCTCACAAGCCAAGGAAAAGCAGAACAAGCAGAGACAGGAGAGAGGCCTTTGATCTTTTTCTTAAGGGAATCAAGAAGCTCCTGCATAGCTTGAAGCTGGCTAGTGACACAATCAGATGTAGGCTTCCCAAAGGCCAACTGCCTGTTGGAAGGAAGGCTGATTCACAAGGGTAAGTGAGTTGGAGGAAGAACACTTGGAAAGCCACTACAGGCAATGCAGGTGAGGGATAGTGGCTGTATTTACCACATCTTTTTGGTTTCTATATCTTGCTACTATATTTTGACATTTGGGGCTTAGCTGACCATAGAAGGACTGCCTAGCTCAGAGTTAGTTAATTCCTAGAGATAGCAAACCAAGGACTGCAAGCATGCCTTTTCTATGCAAACCAACCAATTCAGAGTCCAGGCCACCAACTGCCTCATTTATCAAGTTCCTACACTTCAGGTCACTGTCCTGCTGCATTAATCACCCCAGAACCAGACAGCTAGCGGCAACCCATATGCCCGAGTCTGCTAAAATTATTCAAACTAGTCAATCCTAAACATGCTTGCCCTGTCTTACCCATTCCTTCCCAAAGAAACCACAATCAAGACTCTTGCCCACACTTTCCCTCACTCCTTCTGCCTCCCAACCTACCTGGGTACTTCTCTGCACAGCCCCCCCGTAATGTGGCATGCTCCTCCTCTCAGGACTGTCACCCAAACAAGCTGTTTTTAATGGCAGTCATCTGATGGGTTGGCCTCACTGTACCTGAATGATAATGAAACCTACATTTTAAACAGTATCCCACTGAAAGAGAGGGCATTTCTGAGGGATGTTAGGGGGATACAACTGATAGGAAGTGATGAATATGGAGGAATGAAAGGAAGCTGGTATCAAGAAACATATCTTCTAGCCTGCAAGTACAGAGAAATAATAGCAAACACTTGGAGCACTCACGAATGTCTTAGGTTCTGTTCTAAGCACTTGATGTATAAATAAGTCATTCAATCCTCTTTGAAATCCTACTTATTATTCCCATTTCATATAGGTTGAAACAGACACAGAGAAGTTAAGTAATCTGCCGGAACAGAGACTAGCTAACTGTTCATCCACCCATCTTTTTCGCTTCCTGGGAAGGCAGCTGGACTAATGTCCCAGCTGCCTTGAGGTTGGGTGTGGCCAAGAAACTGAGTTCTGGCTAGCAGTATACGGGAAAAAATGATGAGTGGCACTTTGGGTCTGGCTCATAAAATCCTCCCATGTGCTATCCTGTGTACTCTGGCTTAGCATAACTCTGGAAGCCTCTGATTGAAGATAGTGGAGCCTTCAGATGGATGGAGTGTGGATCCCCAAATTAAGGAATAGCAGACTATTTATGTAAAAGAGTATCAGATAGTATACATTGTAGGCTCTGAGGACCAAGAGGCAGAATTGAAGATGCTTTGTTGTGTAGATTCTTTTTTTATTTTTTTGAGACGGAGTCTTGCTCTATTCCCCAGAGCATGTCCAAGTTCAAAATGTTGGATGGCATATAGTGTACCTAAAAAATGGGCAGGTCTTTCTCGCGTAAATTTGGAAGGAAAGAAATTGGCATTTCAAAATACCATTCCTGCTCATTCTTGCCATCCTCCTCGATCCAGTAGGATTTGTTTATATTGGTGTTTATAGTTACTGGTTGGCCTGAAAATAGATATTTTAATTCAGAGCTCTCACTCATGGTTAAAGAATGTGAAAAGAAGGTTTCTATGGTAATGTTTTCGTTTTTAAATTAAGGTGCAGTTGATTAATCTCTCCTATCCATCTCATGAAACAGAGGATAATTAATTAATGTGGAAACAGATAATTAGGAGAGAAAACAGTAACTATTCATTTTGGAATTTTTCTGAGATATTTTGGCTTTTGTCTTAATTATTTTGTTCAGAAAGTTAGGACAGAGAGGTTATTTTTATTTATCACATTCATTTATTCTGTACCCAGAGTTATAAAGAGAAACAAATGATATTATGTCTTTGTAATTTGTCCTATAGGTGAATATACCATTATTAGCTGTTGTGGTTTGGAGATACCATCTCAAATTCTAGAAAAACAATGCATAGGAAAAGTAGTCTTACACAATGCAATCAGAATTAATTGCAGATTAATTTAAAAAAGCCAATGGATCATACAGGTTGATACATAACACATTAAATATTTTAACTTAAAAAAATCTGAAATGTTCATGCATCTTTGCCATTCTTTGGTGGAGAGTAGTGCGCCAACTTCCCTTTCAGCATTGGGCTGTGATTAGAGATCCGGTCAGGTAACGTAAATACGATCTAACCATAATACATTGCCAAAATTATAATTTCATTTAATTCAAAGTGGAATGAGTATTGAAAGACATTCAAGAATGAGCTGGAGGGCAGAGTCATTTTTGGTTTTGTTTTTCTAATTGCCCACACATAATTCAATTGCCACTTTCTAATGACTTGTCCTTATTCTTTCCAAAGCATTTAACTTAACAGTCGTGGATAAAAACACTCTTTTGTGCACTCATGTTTCATAGATTCATGTGGAGTTTAAATCATGTAATTATAATAATCCACAAAACTTGCATATATTGGTATGGGATTAAATTCAACTGCATGTAATTCAACTGGCAACAGGAAAAGTGCACAGTTGTATAGAGAGCAGCCCAGAGTGCTCAGCTTGGTTTATGAAGGGACTGAAGAAATGCAGTTATTCCTATGAATCTATTAGGTCAATTTGAAAATCTTTGAATGTGCCTGTCAAGTAATTTTTGCATGTTTGTTCATTTTTCAGATCCTCTATGTCAGTACAATTAAATAAACGTGGTCATGGTAAGACTGCATGGAAGACAGTGGAGTAGTGGAAACAGGAGTGACCCTGGTGTCTGACTGACTCTGATTTGACTGCAATCATCTCAGTATTGGTAGCAACACAGTAGTAACAAAAGCAGTTTTGCCATCATTATTTTTAAATTGACTTAAATAGTAATAGTCTTAACACATTATAGATGTATTTATGTGTCAGCAACTATATCCAAAATGTGCTTATAGAAACTGTCAAATGCTTGAAATAGTTTCTCAGACATAATACTGAAAATGTTTGATTCTGTGATATTGAGGACAAGTTTTCTAGGATTAGTAAATAATTCTGCCTGATGAATTTCTATTCATCTTGTCAACCTGGGCATTATCACTCACACACACACACACACACACACACACACACACACACTCACACAAACAGGGCGTTTTGGAAATTCATGGAGGCTTTTGATTGGTGCTATAATCGCAGGGCACTGCTGCATTTAGTGATTAAGATTCTCTAATGCTGGAGTCCCACCAGTGAGCAGAACCATTTTATAAAACTTGAATGTTTCTCCAAATGGGATACGAAAGTGAAATACTCATTTGGATTTATGTGAACCTAGAACCAAACTCCGTTTCATTATAAAGCAAATTTGGGGTGGGGGTATAGAATTTTAGGTCATCTCTGCTACCAGAAGACAAGTGTGTTCCTAAAAATCATTGTGCTATGCAAAATTGTGCAATAACAAACCACAGGGCATATCAGGAAAGCAGGGTTAGGGACGCAATACTCCAAAACTTTATCAGTGATCTGTTAAAAAAAATAAGATAGGGTGCCAATAAAAATGGTAGCACAATTTTACATCCATTAAATGGTTACAAAATACACAAGTACTCCAATAAATATGATATTTAACGTAAAACAGATCTAACATTTGCTGCTGGAAGTAGGTGACAGAAGAGCTGCAGCTTGTGACTTACTGGAAAGTGATGGAAGGTCATCTGAAAGTCCAGTTGCATTATGCTGTACATGATGTATATGAGTGGGGCTCATAACACTCTCAGTGAAATGAGGTAGATGGTAGATATCGGAAGTGTGTTAGAGTTTACGTTTGTATGTTCCCCCATGGTTCCTTCAGCTAAATGCAGCCTTCAGCATCCACCTAGTATTTCTCAATTAAAAAGTCAAGTATAAGCAAATGTGCTATTTCAAACTGTTCCCTAATATGTCAATAGATTTGGAACAAATTTTAAAACAAATATTACAGCAGAATTGACTGTAGACTAAACTTTCCTGAGAGGGCAACCACATGTCAATTGAGAAAATTTGTATTTTGTTATTTTTGGAACTTTCCAAGATTTTCCTTCTCATTTCAGAAAATCGTGTTCTAATGACAATGGCAACTGAGTTGCTAGTATAACACATGATCAGGGGAATGTGTAGCTGTCATAATCACGGTGATCCAAATGGAGGTGCAACCTCCTAACTTCCTCATTATACTTTCTTTTTTTTTCTTTTTTGCTTCTTTTTTTTTGAGATGGACTCTTGCTCTATGCCAGCCTGGAGTGCAGTGGCACAATCTCGGCTCACTGCAACCTCCGCCTCCTGGGTTCAAGCTATTCTCCTGCCTCAGCCTCCTGAGTAGCTGGGACTAATGGTATGTGCCACCACACCCAGCTAATTTTTGTATTTTTAGTAGAGACAGGAGTTCACCTGTTGGCCAGGATGGTCTTGATCTCTTGACCTCATGATCCACCTGCCTTTGCCTCCCAAAGTGCTGGGATTACAAGCATGAGCCACCACACTCGACCTATACTTTCTACTATAATCTTTAACTATAACATAGAACATGTACCTATTAAATAGATAAATAAAATTGTATTATAAGTTACTTTTCTATCATTTCTCCTTTATATACAGTTAGGGTATTTTATTGAAATTTTTGAAATTATCCATATAGGCTGAATAAACTATAGAAAAAGGCACTATAAAATATGTGTAAAGAAGGGGATGTTTTGGGTTTGATGAAATTGTGAACCATTGACATATAGAGCAATAAAAAAAGAAGGGAATGTAGGCATATTCTTATCAACAAACTCATGGAAAGATTAAATGAGATTATATCTGTCTGGCATATGATACTTTTTAAATAAATCACAGATGGATTTATTATTATTAAGATAGTATCAGAAGAACCACAGATCCAATTGCTCCCTGCACTTCTCCTTCTGGATGGCCACAGGACCCCCAAACTCAGGAAGTAAGGAAGTAAGCATTACCAAATTGATCACGGCTCTCCCAAACCTCCCTGTCCCCCGTCCTTTAACTATGTTGTGAAAAGGCATCATCTTTCATCTATTTGTGGCCAGCTAGAAATGGAGTGTGAACCATGACTCCCTGCTCTTCCGAGAACCCTGTATCTAATGAACCACCATCCCATATGGTGCACCACCTTCCTGCAGTTCAAGTCTGTCTGCTTTCTTCCATCTTCACCACTGCCACATTATTGCAGGCTACTATCATGGAAATAGCCGCCTAGCTGAGCTCAGCGTCCCCTCCCACCCCTTCATATTGTCTCTCTTTCACCAGCACCATCCAACAGAAATGCAATGTGAGCCATGTATCCAATTGTGAAATTTCTGGTACCAACTTAAAACAAGAAGCATAGGAAATTGATGTTAACATCATTTTAATTAACCTAATATTTGTAGTGTAATACCATTTCAACATGTTATCACTAGGAACAATTATTAATGGCATAGTCGATACCATCCTTGTGCTAGGTCTTCAACATTGGCATATATTTTAAATTTGCGGCGCATATCAATTTGGTCTAACCACATTTCCAGTGCTCTGCAGCCCCATGTTGCTATGGCTCTTGGACAGTGTACCTTAAAGCCCTTTTAACTGTGTAAACCACAAACCCTGTCTCATCACTTTCCTACCTAGCACTCTCTAATTCCCAAATTGCTGTTACCCTAATGTCTAAAAATAATTTCCAAGACCCTGCAGTATCTGGTCATTGTTTATCCCATCAGCTTCACCTCTTGCTATCTCTTTCCTGGCCCCGCACCTCACACTCTTTATTCCCTCTGTAGAATTTGTTTTGTTCTCACCAACATGTCCTGCTCTCTCTTGCTGTGGGTTTTTTCCCAGAGGGCTTCCTCTACCCGTGACACTTCTAATGTTCTGCACTAATCTGATCATCACCTTAAATTCCTGAACACCCATACTTTTGGTTCAGATTTCGGTTCCCTCCATATGGTTCAAACTCACTTGCCTCAAATCTGGGTTTGCTTTGCAGTGATCCCTCTCCCTTGCCATTCTGTCATTGAAATCTCTTGCTCACATGAGGTTTTGCGTACTAAACAGTGAAATGATGGACTTCCTTTGAAAGCTTGCAGCTACGGCTGAATGACAGTCAATGAAATAATGGAATGAATGATTCTGGAGTCAGACAGACCTGAGTTTGAAACTCAGTTATGTAATCTTGGGGAAGTTATAAAACTTATGTTTCTTTTCTTATGGATCTTGAATGATTAGCAAAATGGAAATTATAATGCCCATTTTACAGAGGCTACAAGGAGTAAATGAAATAATGTATATATACATAAATTGGCACATATTTATCTATACAAACAGAATGCAGTAAATCTGGTCATATCTCTTTTGACACAGGAATATCTAGGTATACATACCCTAAGATTCAGATTTACATAGAAAGAATGTAAATTTTACTTTACTTCAGAGGGGCTTTACTTCAGAATGGAGAGGAAGACACATTCTCGATTGCAGCATTAACCTGAAGCATTGGCAGAGGGGATAGGAGTGATAAATAGGGAATATAACATTTTTTCCCATCTGGCTGTGTTTTGTGTGTGGACATATTTCCCTGAAAGAAACCCCATATTGCAGAGTGGTAGGTATACTAAGATCTTGGCTGAAATCCCTAACACATTTGAATTGTAACCTTCCCTAGAAACCTGAGTTATGTTATTCTTGGGTAAGGAGGCAAAACTGGGGACTTAAGTTTATTTAGTCTTTAATATAAAAGGGGGCTATCTTTGTGCAATTTCAGTTTATTCTGGAAAGTATTAATGAAGGAGTGTTCACATTTGGGGCATTTTAATATTGCTGGCACGATCCAATCTGGGGGGATTGATGCTGTCCTGTGATTGTCCTCAATGTATTATTTATGTTAAACTAGATTTGCCAGTGTGACTAGGCTTGATATGAGTTGGGAAATATACCACAGTCAATCCCTTGTCAAACAGGCTTCCATATGAATATTAAGTCCTAATGCCCTAAGACATCCATTGTGTGTAACGAATTAACTTTTTTCCTATGCGCAAGGATGGTGCTGGTTATGTAATCTTCTTAGAAGATTTGAGAAAATAGTCACTCAAATCATTTTCTTATGGGCTTAATTCTCTCTGGGAAAGGCTGCATGTTCTAATTTTTGAGCTAAGATGAAGTTGCTTTATTTAATCTCTTTGTCTACTTTGTTTCATTTGAATATCACGTGAATTATGATCTCACTGGTTCCATGGGGATAACAGAGAGTCATAGACTATGTTTTGGGAAAAACAGTAGGTTCTTGGTGACAGTGGGTTTTCTTCAAGGAGGGAAACATTTGCAGGGTACCATGAATCTGGCTACTTAGATGGATACGCAGCAGCCAGGAGCAGCCTTTTCCTCAGGCCCCCTGCTTCAGCCAGGATGGCAGCTCGGCTAGAGAAAGGAAACCCCTCGGTTTCTTTCCTTCCTCCACCCTTCCCTGTGGAGGGAGAAAAAATGGCAAACTCCTTCCTTCTGCCTTCCACTTACTTAATGACATGTGGTCAGCAGAACAGCAAGGCAAGGCTTCCAGGGGCCAGGGCGCTCTCTTCACAGACTCCATATCCGATTGCAGAAGCAGTAGGGGAGTCAGGGCCCTCGCAGAGTCCAGCTGCATCTCTCTCTTCTCAGGCCCTCAGGGAGGCAAACGGATTTATACTGAGGCAGGGGTGAGAGACCCTGCAGGAGTCCTGAGAATGGGGTGGATTTTCCATCCTGGCTTTTAACAGATTTCTGGCAGGAGGAGTAAGAGTTGCCTGTGAGATGCTTGTTTACTTCTTCAGAAAAGCATGCTTTGGTTGTTACTGCTTGAGTGAGTTCCAAGGTCCAAAACTAAATGGAAACAGAAGCAATCAATGAGATTGTATCACCAAAACACTTAACTAGATACTTAGTGATAAGCAGTGAACCCAAGTTCTATGATAGCAGGTTTTTGGGTTTGGTTGTTGTTGCTCTTTGGTTTAGCTCCAGCACCAAGAACAGAATCAGCGTGTGAAAGAATCTCAATATTTGTCAAATGGTGAGTGCTTATTGAGGTGGGTGGTACGGGCTGTGCACAGGGGAAGAGTGCAGCCTGCAGGTGGCTGACAGTTCAGGAAGCACCGCACACATGTGAAGTTTAATTTAAATATAATTAAATAAAATTAAAATTCCAGTTTCTCACCTGCACTTGCTGCATTCCCAGTGCTCCACAGTCATGTGTAGCTATAGGCTCTTGCACTGGAAAATGCAGATATGGAACATTTTTTCCATTTCAGAAAGTTCTACTGGACTGCACCGATTTTAGAGCCTAACTGCCTCTTCTCTTTACTAGCTGGAAAAACTTAAGCAATGATTTCTCTCAGTTTTGTGACTATTAAGTGAGGGAATAAATGAAAGCACTTATAACAGGGCTAGTAAAGAATACTTAACATCATTAGATAAAAGTGGGATTTTGTATACAATAACACATAGGAAAAAATAGCTACCTGGTCCAGTGGCATTTTTTAATAGAAAGGTTTTCAGTTTAAAATATTTTATTTATTAATATGACTTTTAATGAATTAAGGAAATGTATGACCATTAATCATTTTATTATAATTTTGCCAAAATGAAATTTTATTCACATCAAACTATATTGATTGAACTTGTATTTCAACAATGTAACAAAGCTTGGGATCTACTTGAAGTATAAAACATGCCAGGGGCTGAATGTGGTGCTCAATCCTGTAATCCCAGCACTTTGGGAGGCCGAGGCAGGCAGATCACTTAAGCCTACAAGTTCTAGACCAGCCTGGCCAACATGGTGAGACCCCATCTCTACAAAAAAATACAAAAAATTAGCCAGGCATGATGGCAGGGACCTGTGGTCCCAGCTACTCTGGGGACTGAGGTAGGAGGGTCTCTTGAGTCAGGGAGGCAGAGGTTGCAATGAGCCTAGATAGCACCACTGCACTCCAGCTGGGGAGACAGAGCAAGACTCTGTCTCAAAAAAATAAAAAATAAAAATAAAAAACCAAGCCAGGGATCTAGTACAGAATATGAAATACATTTATAGGCACTTAGTGAATGGAGAGAAAAATCTGTTGATATGATTCATTTTTATAACCAATGTGTATTTCTAGTCTTGAAATCCTGGCCTCAAGCAATCCTCCTGAATCAGCCTCCCAAAGAGCTGTAATTACAGGCACACATCAACACACTCAGCCAAACGTATATTTCTGAAGGTGGCCTTACTTGCTGATGAGCAATGGGTATGTATGCATAAAATGATTCCTCTAGAGAGTTCTAGAAAACAGAGTTTGTATCTTCTTCTTGTTCATCTTTAGATACTCTTTAATACCAATTAGGATACTTTCTGCTTGTTTTCCCTGTTCTTCAGCATGGCCAAGCTGGTTTATTGTTGCATATAAAGTTTGGGTAAGCACATGTTTCTCTATACTTGTAAACGAATGGGAACTTACCCACTATATAATGTCAAACAGCCCCCAGGGGAGGAAAAACTGCACTGTGGTGAAATAGATGTCACCATATTTAGTAATATATTTTAAACTAATAACCATTTCCAGGGCAGAAACAGGCTTGGTTGTTTTTGTATGATTCTGAGCTCATTCAATCAGACAACTTTCACTGTAAATTGTTGTGATTGAAACCTTAATCTAAATGAGAAGAGCATAAATAATCAGAAACTGTTGTTTAAGCAAACCTGGACAAAGAGTTGAGAGCTCAGTGTTAACCTTGATTCTGCAATGAACTGCCTATTTCTCCTTGAAAACTTCACCTAACTTCTCTAGACCATAGGTTTTGGAAAAGACTTTTGTAAATGACAGGTTAATTTAATAATCTCTAATTAATTGTTTAATAATAAAGCTACAATTATGCTACTAAGAAAATAGTAACTAATAGTAAATAATTGCACAAATAGTGGGATTTTTTTCCTCAGAAAATGATGTTCTAAAAGTTTTGTTTTCTAGAAATTATCTCGGGGAACATACTGAAAATCAGGTTAGCAGAAATCCAAAACAATTTATATAACTAAGGCTCACAGAGGAGATGTGCTTTCCCATGGCTCACAGAGGAGATGTGCTTTCCCATGAAGTATATATTTGCTTGCCCCCACGCTCCTTGTCTACCTTTGGAAATCCTCAGACTTCCTCTTCTACCCCTTTATATACACTGAGGAATTTCATCCAATTCAGGGTTCTCTGCTATGATGAAAGACAAGAACTGACAAACCAGTTTCCAGCTCTGGCCCTCTCTTGTGTGGGGTTGACCGCCTTTGGAACTGCTAAGGAGAGTTCATTTCTTTCCCAGCATTCTGTACAAATCCACTCTCTTTTGTGGCTGAATAATGCCTCCCTCATTCCATTGTTCAGGTTAAAAACTCATTATCATCTTTAACTTTTCCATCTCCTTCATTCTAGCACCAAATCAGTCTAGCTATCAGCCATTCCTGTTCATTCAGCAAAACTGTTCCTTCTTTCTGCCGGTCCTCATCATGTCTGGATTGTTGCTGTCTTTATTTCCCTTATCTTCACTGCTGCCACAGCGTTTTATTTTTCCCTAAATAGTGATAACGATAACAAGTCCACTCTATTGCTTCAGTCCTTCCTTGGTTCTCCATTGCTTACAGAACAAGACCTGTAGGCTGGATTAGGAAATTGGACTTTGATATGTGTTTCTAGCTTAACTATCTACCACCTTGCCATATACCCAGGGTGCCAGCTACATTTTGCTTTTTACCCATTAATTGCTTTACACATCCCAGATCATCTAACATGTGCTTTTCTGCTTATTATTTTATAGTGCCCTTTCAGCTCAAATATAAACTCCATGAAGGCAAGGATTTTTTTTTTTTTTTTTTTTTTTTTTTTTTTTTTTTTTTTTTTTGAGACGGAGTTTCGCCCTTGGTACCCAGGCTGGAGTGCAATGGCGCCATCTCGGCTCACCGCAACCTCCGCTTCCTGGGCTCAGGCAATTCTCCTGCCTCAGCCTCCTGAGTAGCTGGGATTACAGGCACGTGCCACCATGGAAGGCAAGGATTTTATGTTTTGTGCCATGCTGGACACCTAGCACACAAAAAAGTACCCCAATGTAGGTGGTGAAAAACTATGTTGAGTAAGTTAGTCAACATACAATTTTGAGGATCTGTTCCAAGGCTATCCCTGGGATGAAGCCTTTCTCCATTCTCAGCAGGATGATTGCTCTCTCCAAGATGATTGCTCACTCCCTTTGTGGTTATAAAACACACCAAATGTGCAACTATTTTAGCTCAAACATCATATTATCTGTATTTACTCACATATATCTTTCCTATTTACTTGAGCTCCTTGGTGGCAGGAATACTCCTCATTAATTCTAAATGCCCACCACTGGGCTGGGAGCATTGGTTCACACCTATAATCTCAGCACTTTGGGAGGCCAAGGCAGGCAGATCACTTGAGGCCAGGATGACCAACATGGTGAAAACCCATCTCTACTAAAAATACAAAAAACCATGAGCCATGGTGACGTGCACCTGCAGACCCAGCTTCTCAGGAGGCTGAGATGGGAGAATTACTTGAACCTGGGAGGCAGAGATTGCAGTGAGCTGAGATTGCACCACTGCACTCCAAACTGGGCTGCACTGAGACTCTGTCTCAAAAAAATAAATAAAAATAAATGCCCACTTTTGTACCCAGTTCGTAGTTGGCACTCAAAAACTTTTATGAATGAATAAATGAGTGATGAATTAAGTAGAGGAAGAAACAGAGTAATTTGATTTGGCCTGAGATCACCAACACACACACACACACACACACACACACACACACACACACACATACACATACACACAAAACAATGAGGAATACAACACACAAATCACCCTACATAATCAAAAGGTTCTTCTTAGAGTGTCTGTGTTGACCTTTAATTCACCTTTGTAAAGCACAGTTTAAAAAGACAGTCTGGCTCATAAAAGCAAATAGATACATTGTAAATCCACCAATTTGAGATTTTTATAGTGGAAATACTAATAGGTTTTGACTTTTAATGAGCTTCTGCTTTTATTATTAAAAACGTTTTGCTCTTTCTAATAAAAGAACTGTGATTTGTGGATATTTTCTGATATATTTCAGTTAATTCTTAGCTTCAGCCACCTTGGCAAAAGGAAAGAAGTTTCTCCAGTGGAATTTCAGATAAGTATGCATACTGCAAGGGAAGCAGAAGGGAGAATGATAATTTGTTTTATTCCTGACTGTTCAGATGCAACATATGCTGCCCAGGCCCATGCTGAGATTTGGATAAGTTTATTTCTAGGGCCCACACCTTGGTGACCACTATCTTGTTCTGATCAGATGACCTGTGGATGCCAACGACTGTCTTCTCACTTGTTAAAAGCATTCATACTCAGCATACCTCAGGATGGGCAGAGCCTAGCACTTAAAAGCACAGATGGTATGTTGCTAGTATCAAAATTTCTCGAGAAACAAAATTGGGAAATTAAAATGTAAAGCAACACATAAGAACTAGACACCTCAAGCATGTAATTGTATATTTATTTCTCTTTTTAAAGAACACTCCTTAATGTAATTCAATATACAAACTTGGTTTCACAGAATTATAATCCACTATATAGCACAAAGATAACCCAGATTGTGTGTGTGCGTGCACACATGTGCGTGCCTGTGCACATGTTGCTGTATCCCTCCCTCTCTTCCACTCTTCTGGACCTACAAAGGCTCTTCCCACCTTCAACACTAACCAAAAGCCATTGTGAGTATTCCATACAACAGACATCATCCTCCCATGAGTTCTTTGCCCTTAAAAGATTCTTTTCCCCATTCCCCCTGAGATAGCCAGGAGTGTGACACTCTTCCCCTGTGCAAAAAGGTAAGGTGACCTCCCCTAACACAGATGTTAACCCTGTTCCCATGTAAACTGGCTGACAGGAAGAGCTGGGGAGCAGGTCTCCAACCCCTTTTCCCCCTTCCACACCCAACCCTCAGAGTCCAAGTGCGACCCTCTGTGTAGCCTTAGTTCCAGTCGCCATCCTGTGTAGCAAGAACTAAGGAGATTGCTAAGCCCAGGTCTTCACCGTGAGCAGCGCACAGCACTGCCTGCCAAGCCACCGGGCCGGCCGATAACCAAGCTCTACACAGTCCCATGTGCTTTGTCACTTTGATTTTTTAAAGACACCTAGCATAGGTCTGTGGCAACCTAGTGTCCAACGAGTTACATAAAATTGTACCAGTGATGCACTTGTACATATTTACATGGGGTGGAATGTTTTCCCATATTTTTAGATGAGTATATAGATCAACATGTTCACATAAGACCAAATACTTTTAATATTATTTATAACTGATTTATAAAGCTTTGAAAAAACTCACAATAGCACATTGTTTACTTTAATGCTTTACGGTACTATCATTTTAAAATCACAATCAGCACTTAAGTTATAGTCAATCCAGCAAACAAGAGACAAAAAAATATACAAGAGTTAAGAACTGACTGATACATCCTTTATCTTCTTTTTTAACTAATGCGTAAGTGCAGAATAAGATACTCTACTTTAAATATCTTGTTTACAATGTACATTTTTGTTCTAGTTACGCAACAGTAAATCCCATGCTTCACATAGAAAAGCAATCCACAACATTAAGAAAAAATGTACAATTTATGAAACAAAGTAAATAAATATTAGTATTACAGAATCAGAGCTGTACATAAAAGCTGTTCAGTTTTAATCATATAAAAATATGTTTTAGTGCAACCTCACATATATATTGATGCTGTTTTGCTTTACATCATTTAGATCCAAGTGTCCAAAAAAGGAAAGAAATTACATTTATTACAAAGCAGATACACAAATTCTAAAATATGTACAAATTACTGCTAAAAAATGCTTATAAGAATATAAGCAAAGTAAAGAAAAGGCACAAACATCTGTACAATTTTAAAAGTACCAGACCCAATAGGTTAATTTCAAATTTTGTTTTGGTCAGGCTCATGATGACTTGTTAATTTACCTAATTCTTTTGATATAACAAAAGTATATATAATAGCAAACTACTGTAACTTAGGACAGGCATGCTATAAACTTGATTACCTCCATTTCTAGAAAAACAAAAACAAAAAAATGGGAAAATGTGGAAATGAAAGTCTCCATGCATCGCAGATCAATGTAGCTGACTCTTTTCTGATGAAGGATCTTTGCCCTCCTCTGTGCTTGGAGATAACTCCTTGCTGCTGTGAAAGTCCGCCTGCTTGTCATCCACACAACTCTTGCTGTAAAACGTGGAGTGAGCTAATGGAGTCTGTGATGTACCAAAATTGTCCTTTTCACCATCATGCAAGTCAGGGTGGGTGGCTGAGGTACAGGGCTGACCTGGCTCAGGTCTACTAAAGTGTCTAATGCTAACATGTGCACTTCCCACGGGGTTCTGGTGGGGCTCCTGCACCCGTGCTGGCTGATCTGCCCCAAGCAGAGCTGCCTCTTCTGTGGCAATCCGGAGAGAGGCAATGGCTTTTGTACAAGTCTGTATATTTTCCTCCTGTTCCCTCTCTGTTGCGTTTAGGCTGTCTTCCGAAGTGCTCTGTTTCATCAATAGCCGAGGAGAAGAGGGAGTGCTAGGTGGACCAGAGGACTGCAAAGCGTGAGGACCTCGCTTCTCATGATGCTTAGAAAGCACATAGGGGTCCTTGGAGAAGGACTCCCCTGACGCACCTTTCTTCTCCTCAAAGCCCTCCATTGGCAGGGGCAATGTGGGTGGAGGATGTAAACTGGAAAGGGCTGGCGGCATGGAGTGAACCATCTGGATCCCACCAACGGGCACCATGGGGATAGGAGCTCGCACTTGTTGCTGAGAGTGGAGTGGAAGATGACTGAAGACATAGTCATTAGGACCCTCAGGGAAAAGGCTGGAGCCTGGATGTTCATAAGCACCTTCTTGGTCTCCATAGAGACTGAAGTAAGGAACCTGAGGTAATCCTCTTCTTAAATTCTGCACAGAGAAGCAAAGAGAGCACGACATTCAGATTCTGCTACTCTTCATTCTTAGGTCAAGCTATTAGATCACTCACCCACTCACACATTCACTACCTAGATAGGCTTCAATACCTAATCCTTTGACCAAGTTTTCATTTTTCAAGACAAAATAGATTTCTCTGCTGTCTTTTATAATCCTTATATAAAGGTGTCGGCCTGTGAAAAGTTGTTTTTGTTTTTAAACAGCAAGGTGATAAAGCAGTCAGGGTGTTTTCCACTGGGCACAGAGATACATTTCAGCTCTGTTTTTTTTCATCAGAGAGAATGAAAAATTAATGAATAATTAGCAGAAAGGGTTTACTGAGCAAAAAAACACTAATAAACATTAATCAAAGATTTTTTTTTAATTCAAAAAGAAATAAAAAGATTACCATCTGTTGCTGTACTGGACAGATTTTTAATATTTTTCTTAAGTGTTGATGAGTATATAATTGGAATGACAAGCCTGAAAATTGGCTTCTTAAAAAAGTTTTCCACAGAACAGATGACAAAATGGTGGTGAGGCCACAAACTGGACCCTCCAATGTGTAAGACAGTGGTCTAAAGGAATATATTCCTGCCAGGAGATATTCAATGCAGAAGGCCAGCTTCTTCATCCAATAGCATATCAAGGCCATTTAAGTTTCACATCAATAATAATTTTTTTAAAGGAAACTATCCATCACAGAAGTAGTTAACATTATTATTACAGACAGTTAACAACTTATGTTCAACTCCATAGCAGGGTACCAAAGATGACGACATCTTAATTCTTTTGTTCATATTATTATTTCCACCTCAATATCTTGTTGGCAGTCAATGAATTAAGGATGCATAAAATGCTCAGCCAGAATTTCAGATTTCATGGTCTCAGTCCTGAAAATGGAGAATTTGTTTTTCATACTATTTCTGTGGTGAAATACAACTCAGATTGTCAAATCATGTTTTAATGATATTATCACATTTTCAATTGCTGTGATTCATTCTTTTAATTAATTTTCATCTAAACAGGACTTCATTTATTTTTCGATTTTTTGAGAACCAAAGATAGAAAGAAAGAAAGATAGATAGATAGATAGATAGATAGATAGATAGATAGATGATAGACAGCCAGATAGATAGATAGATACCTGTACATTATGGTAGTAGTCCAGGATAGAGACAAAAAAAATGTTCTAATTCATTTCAAGAGTGTTTCAGTTCTAAAACTTAAGGTATGCTCTATTCCATTAAGGATTCATCCAGTTTTATCTAGATTATGATTTCTGCTACTCTCTGAGATGCTTAGCTCTTACCCTGCTCTGTGATACATCATATGCAAGCTGGAAACATGAGTTCTCCTGAAAGTGTGAGTGAAATGGTGTAATCATCAATACTATCATTACCAGGACCTCCTACTCTGGGAAAGGTGAGAATTTTATGGTACAAGAATCATTTAAATTCTGCACACACACAAAATCCCCCTTGTGTTTGATTGGGTTTGGAAAAGGCATGCCTCCTTCATCAAACACCGGTTTGAAAGGAAGACCTGCAACGCCTATGGTAACAATCTTTAAAGATAATCAAGTAGGTTTTCTTTTAATCATAGCGATCACAGATTCAAAGCTTAAAATAAATCTAGCTTGGCTAGTTTTCCATTTTACTTCTGGCGGCTATTCCATGACCTCCACTGCATACAACCAATCGGAATGTGGATCTTTGGGGAACTGAGGAAGCAAACAGAAGTCAGAGAGAGATGTCCTATAATGTAAACTGAGATGAGATCCCCAACTCCAGGCTGACAAATGGAGTCATGATTTGTCTTCTAAAACTACAATACTATTCAACATGTTCTAAATCCAATAAAATCTTGTGGGTGCTACGAATCAATGTTTCAAGTTCAGTCTTTTACTGATCAGAAATGAAATGATTTTAACCGCAGAGCCACATGTACAAGTAGAATTTCTACCATGTGGCCACTTCCAGCACTCCAAGCCCCACCAGGCATTTCCACATATTCTCTCTTCTCCCATTCACCCTTTCTCCATCCTCCAAAGAAACTTCCAATATGTTTTCTCTACTTTGGTTTTTACTCCATTTGCAATCCTCTTGTTTTGTAGTTTGGGCCTTAAAAATGTGGTGAACAAAGTCCCATCTTACTAAATCTCAGTAAGAAAAATTTTGTCACAGAAAAGCAAACAGTGAATTCAAAGGTAGATTGTGTTAAGTGTATATGCACATATATATATATATATATATATATATATATATATATATATAGACATATACACACATGTGGAAATGTACATACACAGAAATCTATATATACGTCTATATGCCATGTACCAGATCTATTACCCCACTCATCTCTTCAACAGTATGACAGTAGGGACCTCTAGATGCAAATGATGAGAGGGACATAGAAGAACAAGATCCTCCTTGGGGGCAGCAGGAGCAGAGGAGGGAGAGGTGACATATCTGTGCTCAGTCACTGGCTGGGGCTGCAGGGAGAGCACGGCCTTGGCTTGAAAACAGGCCTGTCCTGAAGGTGCCAACACGCCAGCATGAGGCTGTCTGCCCACTACATTCCTTACAGCTGAATGGCACGTTCTTTCAGGGACAGAAATCTGCCTGGACCATCTCCCTGGCTGCCAGAAACCAATTAAAAAACTGTGGCCAAGAGGTTAAGTGACTTGCCCAGGATCACACAGAAAGCAAGGGATAGGAATCAACGTTGGCCGTTTCACTAGACAAAATCCTCCTCTACACTACATACTGAGGACCTGGACACACATTTGTCTTTCTTTCTGCTATTTATCTATAAAAGTTTTAAAATGGAAAAGGAAATGTATTTATTGAAAAAAAAGATAAGGCCACCAGCCATAATATTATTTCATTTTCATCCTTGAACCACATGTAGTAGACTCAAAAATTCAAATTCAGTAAATACTGAATAAATGGATAAAAGATTCTTACCTTTTCATTCTCTCTCTCTCTCTCTCTCTCTCTCTCTCTCTCTCTCATCTATCTTAAAATTAAAACTAACCAGAGGGCATTGGCAGAACTGACAGGGTGGCAGGAAGCCTCTTGCTCTCCTCCCTCCCTCTCATCATTTGCGTCCAGAGGTCCCTACTGCCATACTGTTGAAGAGATGAGTGGGGTAATAGATCTGGTACGTGGCATATAGATGTGTATACAGATGTCTGTGTATGTACATTGGTACACATGTGTATATGTCTGTATACATAAATATGGACATATACTTAACATAATCCACAACTGAATTCATTCATTTCCTCCAAACCTATGTTTCCTATGATCACCATCACTCCAAACACAGCCAGAATATGACTATGTCACAGCGGGCTATAAGGTCCCTTCACATCAGTGTGAGAAAGCATAAAGTGGGTAGTGCTTGGGACCAACTGTCCCTGCATCGGGGAGGATTCCTTCATATCACATGAACAATGCAGCAGGCTATACGATCTCTAAAGAGAATTAAACTAGGTAATAGACCAAAAGAGTCATAAATGATAAAGTTTAACAACATTATAAAATATACCCATGATCTGGTATTTAAAAACAAAACAAACCAATATCAAAAAACTGCTACAAACCGAGTGACTACTAAAACTCATCTCTCTCCAACTTTCTGGGCATATATCTAAAAATCACATGAACTCCCTTAGCCCCCTCTTTCAATTCCTTTGCCCAATTTGACTGTGGGTTGCTATAATTATTTATAACCACAGCAGGTTTGCACTAAAGTCTTAGTTTTTCTGATTGAAAAAACTGCATGCTTGCAGTTGACTGAGTATGCACCACTCTTTCACAAATGCCGCTCTCAATCCACCTGGCCAATGCTAGAACAGGAGCTGCAGGGATGCAGGAGAGACTTGTCTAACACACCCTGCCAGCATCACTGCAGGTGTACCAGAGAAAGCACGTATCACCCCAGACTTGGTATCCCATGATCCAGGGAATTTACAGTTCTCTTTGGGCTGCAATGGCACAAACTGCAGAAGATCCCTTTTTCCTACTTTTGCTAAAGCACCAAAATCTGTGGAAATGTACCTGTTTGTCTTATTAGCTTTCTAATCTATTAGCAGCACCCAACACTGGGATGTTGCTAACAGAATCCCAATTGCTATACATGTTTCTGCAAGATTTGCTTAATCAAGATGAAGTTGGTACCAGACTTGTGAAAAGGCCATGCAGGGAGTGGGGAGAGGAATGCAGCAGCTTTCCTAAAGTTAAAAAATGACAGGCTGAGCTCAGGATTCAGGGTGGTGGAAGGTGATGAGAGGGAGAAAATTGGCCGACAGGGCAGTGATAAAACAGAGCTGGGAGCTGGTAGTGTCTCCTCTGGCTGTGAAAGATGGTGCTGATGCACATGACACAGAGATCCGGAGCAAGAGAGTAAAACAAAGAGTAGAGCAGGAAATCAAACGCATTCAAGGCAGACAGATTCCAAAGGTATCATGCCTCTGTCTATGCTAAGTGCATACTTTATTCATTTTTTAAAATCCTATGCAAACTGAAAGAGACATCACAGTCTACTTACCCATGGAATCAGGCAGGACTGGTTGTCTTTTTATGAATTTGTATTAAACCTACTGCTTAAATGTAATCTATGATGGCTACTGTTATTTTCATTTATAATGAAGGCACATCATAGAAATTGCCGCACATTCTCGCTTAGCTCTCCTGACTTCTTATTCTCCTTGGGTCCATGCTTCCACTGAGAAAGTGCACTTAACGGTAGTCATGGCAAGAAAAACAGACATGCTCATGTCTTTGATTTATAAACACACCGAGTGTGTCATTCTTTCCTCTCCTTGTCCCTGACCAGTTTCCCATGTCCACTCACGATGGGCAAGGTAATGAGTGTATTAAAAAAGACGTTTTTGAGGTCGGACGCACTGGCTCATGCCTGTAATCCTAGCACTTTGGGAGGCCAAGGCAGGTGGGTCACTTGAGGTCAGTTCAAGACCAGCCTGGCCAACATGGTGAAACCCCATCTCTACCAAAAAATTAAAAAATTAGCCAGGCATGGTGGCACACATCTGTAGTCCTAGCTTCTCAGGAGGCTGAGATGAGAGAATTGCTTGAGTCTGGGAGGTGGAGATTGCAGTGAGCCAAAGTCATGCCACTGCACTCCAGCCTGGGTGAAAGAGTAAGACCCTGCCTCAATAAATAAATAAATAAAACATAAATTAAAAAAATAAAAGTTTCTGAAAGTCAAGGTTACCAACTGCATCAGAATCCTCACCTGGTGATGAGTTATATTAGTGATGCCTAAATGTCCCTGTGAGTGCACATCCATGCAGTTATGCCATTCTAAAGCCTTCATCTTTTTTACTTACAAAAAGGCTTCAGCTCATGTCTATAATTACTTAAGTTTGGAAAGCTTTCAGAATAGCCTCACCTGTTCCCACTGGGAATGCACTGCTGCTCTGATGCAATACTACACTTTGGATAATGCCACAGCCATGTTACTGACAATGGCATATGACAAAAATGTCTCCCCGCTGTTTTCAGTAGCCAGATTTCACTCCACCCATGACAGATACCCATGCTATACTAAATTTCACACCAGTGCATTATCAGGAGGCACCAGTGTGCTTCCACTTACGTATTAGAAAGACAAGTGAATTATACTTACAGGAGGCCCCAATACAATTGGCTCTGCTTGCAAATACTGCCCCATGGACAATGGCGGGTTATGGTATAAAGCCCTTCTGGGAGACGGCGCTCTTATGGTGGTCATGTATCTTCTCTCTCTTCTAGGAGAGAGGTCTCTTCTTGCTGTGATATCTTTCCCAGGAGACACTGGCCTCCTTGGAGACAAATGCCTTCTTGGTGAAACATCTCTTTGGGACATCTCTCTCCTCAATGCAGCTTCCTTTCTTGGTGAAAGATGCCTCATGGGTGACAGATCTCTCCTAGGTGATAAGTGTCTTCTGGGAGATAAATCTCCTTTGGGTATCAGATACCTCTTTGGTGAATTATCTCGACAGGGTGAAGAATCATAACCTGGTGAGGAATGGTGGCTTGAGGGTGAGAAGTCCCTGGGAGAGGAGCTAGGCTCTGAAGGTAGCATGCACTCCTCATCCATACAACTAGGTATGTCCAATCTGTCTTTGTCTGGTTCCGAGTCTGTACTTTTGCTCTGGAACAGCCTCTGGTATTCTGTCATCTGAGTATCTTCACATGAGTCACTGGGTGTCATAAGTTGAGTAACTCGAATACTTGGCAAAGTAACCAAATAGCTGATCAGTGAAGAATGTCCCAGGGAACTATCTGAAGGAACCCCATGGGGTACAGCGCCAACATTCACAGGCAAGGAGGAGAATCTAGGAGGCTGAGGACTGGTGCTTCTTGATCTCGTTTTTGGTGTTAAATCTCCCTGGTCATCAAAGTCATCCTCATCTTCATCATCATCATCATTATCATCTCCATCCTCACCATCTGATTCCTCAGCATCTGAGAACTGATGATCAGTTGAAATGCTGGACATGCTATGCTTCTCTACTGCTTTGTGCAAATCTTCCATATTTTCTGAAACAATTGAACAAAGATAATGGAGATCAAGATTCAAACGTCAAGGTCAGGGTCTTATTTAAGCCCCATCTCCTTCCAAAAGCTTTTGCCAATCCCTAGGGCCCACAGATAGTTATGTCTGAGAACTCCTATAAAATGAGACACTTACCTGTGTGACCCTGCATTCATTCTATCTTCTGATATATCTATTTTTTTTTCATCCCCCACTTACAAGAAAGATTCCACAGTAGGATCTTGTATCTCAGAAATCACCCCACTCACAGAAAATCCTCAACAAGTGAGTATGGATGATGTTAATGATGATGCTAGATGGAAAACCAATGCAACAACCTGTCTCTGCAAGTTCAGGTACAAGTGTATGTCTAAGTGATGTATCTCAGGGGGTCTGGCCAACCTCCAGGTTCTCCACTGAGGTTAATGATGTTTGTTTGTTTTCCTACTTGGTTTCTTCTTAACTGGTATAATAACATGTTAAAATGCTTTTCAAATTTCCCCCAAAGCCTCATAAAATCTAATTCGCCATCACAAAGCAAGTGCAATTCTATTCCCTTCATGGCTCTAAATAGAAGTATTTTCATAGTAAGGCCTTTTTTGCCTTCAGAGTCAAAACTGAAGTGCACTTCTCAGTAGGTTTCAAGAAATTCAATGTGTCAGGTTTATTTCCTATATTTAGTATTTAATAAAATGAAAAGAGATCACTTTTTAAAAATATCTAAACTTATTTTACCACCTAAGCCACAGAGCTCCAGTGTGCATAACGAAGAGGTCTGTCAACTAAATTATGATATACCTGCTTCCTCAGTTTCTGTATCATCCACCGATGTCATTGAGACTCCCAATTCCAGGCATTTTTTCATATGTGCTTTAGATTTCATATGCTTCGTTAAGTTGCCTTGAAAATGTAACCAAAAAAAGGAGAGAAATCAATTGGTTATCAAATTAATAACTGCTGATGACTGCTCCAAATTCAGTGTGAAATGAACTAATTTTATTACATTCATCATGTAATGCAAATTTGTTTCTAGCCACTACCCCTTGCTTCAGCTTTAAGAAGAATAATCTGGTAGATATCAATCCCTGAGAGCTTTGGCCCAATCTCAGATTTTCTTTATTCTGCAAGCAATGTGAAAGTCCAGGGTCACATCTTTCCAAGAGTAGGCACCAAGCAAGACTGAAAATCCCAGACTTTTCTGCCTGAAACGGGATCTCATATTTATCCAGTGTATCAGCCTCCTGGGTGGGATTCAAGAGCTGCACATAATGGAATCTGTGATGTACTGAGCCTCCACATAAACAGGGAAGCACAAGCTAGCCACACACCTCAGAGATACTTCAGAATGAAATATTGTCAGCACACCCACTGGGCCCCGACCTTCTGTCATTGATCAGCTATAGAGTAACCTCCAAGGATCCTCAACGTTCAGAAGAAAAATACATACAAACTAATGTGAGGGCCAACTTTGTCAGTGCATTGAAAGATCCATACAAATAATTAGCTAACTACTCATAGGGAGCATTATTCCAGGATTTAGCATCTATCCTTCTGGCATATGTTAGCAAGTGTTATGAGAGCAATTTCTAAAATTCTGGAGCAGCAGCATTCCATTTTTATTTTATTTATCTTTAGGCTCCTATCATGCTAAGAAAAAAGAAAGGTTTCATGCTGAATATGTTATAATGATAATGGCATATACAATTTTATGTGTATATATGTGTGTGTATATAAATTAAATTTATATAACTGCTTTATGAAGTATGAAAAATTTTGAAAACATTGATCCAATCCCCCTTGACCTAGAATCTATAGAAAAAAATACACACACACACACACACACACACACACACACACACACACACACACAAATTCTATGCCATATAACTTATCAAAAGTGATTCAGGAATTCATTCAGTTGGAAGAAGCCTTTACATTACTTCAGTGAAAACAGCCATAATGTTATCTGTACCTTTGACAATGCTTTAACAATGTGCCAACAAATACTTTAAGAGAAGGCTCTGGGCTCTGTGAAATCTCCGTGAAAACTCAGCCTACTGGCATAGTTTATTCCTCTTGTAGGGGTGTTAAGCTTGCTATTCATGCATGAGCCACAGTTAAAACTG
The DNA here is from genome assembly GCF_048565385.1 of Saimiri boliviensis. Taxonomy (NCBI): domain Eukaryota; kingdom Metazoa; phylum Chordata; class Mammalia; order Primates; family Cebidae; genus Saimiri; species Saimiri boliviensis. Next base: position 27,089,010 of record NC_133452.1, on the reverse strand, counting down.
GGACACTGTTGTTTATTATTTTACTCATATTGCTGTATTATTTACTTATTGCTTATATATTTATACATTTTACATGCTGTTGTGATAATTCTAAACACAGAAATATTTTCAGGCCCCCCGCTGCTCTTATTTATCAAAACTTATATCTACAATTTTTAAAAGAGCTCAAAAATGTTACAGACACATCAAGAATCCTTAAATCTAGAAAATTAATGAAATGTATCTATAAATTAATAGAAATAATCTGCTTCTGCCAAAGTGCAAGTATGCTGTGGATGTGTCTAGGTATGGCTGCTAAGCGTGTCAGGATGATTTGTTTAGATTTGAGTATGTGTTTCTTTTTTTTGCATTTTTCTCTCCATTCCAAGGGTAGTCAGGCTTTAGACTCCCATCTTCAGAATAGGTCTGTAGCTAGAAATCTGAATCTGAAACAATCCCACCATGGCTTTAGTTTGTTAAAGTCATGAGCTGCGGAAGTAATGCATAAGGACAAGGAGAGGGAAGGAGATTGGCGGGGGAGGCCCCTGAAGAAGTGGCATAGACAAGGAGAAGGGATTGGTCGTGCAAGGGCGTTCCATCTGTGCTCAGATGACAATGTGGGTTTGGACAACAGGCATTTCAGTTGGAGGTGAAAACTGGCAGGGTTTCCCAGGATGTTTTGCTCATTTTGATTCTGAGACATTTGCATATTCCCAAAGGGTGACAAGGAAACTCCAATAATGACCAAGAATAAATGATTTCCTTGAGGAGATGATGATTCAGAGGCAGACTTAATTTGACTTTAAAAAATGTCCAGAGATGTGTCATTTCTTCATCCAGTTTTCCCACAACTATACCTGCAGCAAACTCATGTGCCCAGTGAAGATATATATTATTTGTAATGACTAGCAAATTTGCAGTATGTCCTAAAATCAAAGTTTTTATTTTCTTATCTCCTAGGGAATCTCTTAGTAAAGTTCTATATAAAGGCTTGAGTGTGCAAAGGTGAGTAGTATTTAATTCCTCAAGGACCTAAAAATAGAAATTCCATTTGACCCAGCAATCTCATTACTGGGTATATATCTAAAGGATTATAAATCATTCTATTATAAAGACACATGCACACATATGTTCATTGTGGCACTGTTTAAAATAGCAAAGACCTGGAACCAACCCAAATGTCCATCAATGATAGATTGGACAAGGAAAATGTGGCACATATACACCATGAAATACTATGCAGCCATAAAAAACAGTGAGTGTGTGTCCTTTGCAGGGATATGAATGAATCTGGAAACCATCATTCTCAGCCAACTGATACAAGAACAGAAAATCAAATCCTGCATGTTCTCACTCATAGGTGGGTGTTGAACAATGAGAACATATGGACACAGGGAGGGGAGCATCACACACTGGGGTCTATCGGGGGACTAGGGGAGGGACAGTGGTGGGTAGGGAGGCTGGGGAGGGATAACGTGAGGAGAAATGCCAGATATAGATGACAGGGGGATGGAATGAGCAAACCATATTGCCAATGTAGGTACCTATGCAACAGTCCTGCATATTCTGCACATGTACCCCAGAACCTAAAGTGCAATTTAAAAAAAAATACTGTACATATATATATATATATGTATATATATATATATATATATATATATATATATATAAAATAATTAATTTTTTTTAAAAGACCATATGGGGTTTTTTGAAATGTAAATGAACACACACTTTTTTTCAGCTTCAAATGAGGCATTCCTGTAATATAGATATCTTTTTAATAAAAAGAAACAGAGATGTTGGAAGGCTATCCATTTACACTTCTAGAAACAATAAAGCAATTTAGGGTTTTCAGCTGTAAAAGAAAATTGGTGCACATTTCTCTACCAAAGATTATTTTACTTGATATTTATTTTTCTTGAGGGGTATCAGAGCAGATTAATCACTACACAAATTTAAAGTGGTGAGAAGTGTCTATAGTATCCACTAAACCTAAGGTAAAGCACACTTCTGCAAAATTCAAACAACCTCTAATTCACTACTGTTTGTATTCTGAGAATACCAGGCTTATGAACTTTTTCATGATATTACAAAAAATAGAAATATAACCAAAGTAACGTCCTTGAGTAAAATATTTTTACATAAATCTACCTGTTAAAACAGATATTTTGAGAAATAATATTCTTTTTTATTTTTTTTTTCTATTTTTTAAAATTGTATTTGGGCTCTGGGGTATGTGTGCACATCCTGCATCCTGCAGGATTGTTGCATAAGTATACACATGCCATGATAGTTTGCTGTTTCCATCCCTGCCCCCACCGTTGCCTGCATCAGGCATTTCTCCAGGTGTTATCCCTCCCCCTCCTCCCGCCGCCCCGCCCACTTGCTGTGCCCCACTCAGAAACAGATTTTTAAAAAATTTCCAGGCAAGTCCTAGTTTTATAAGACTAACAGTTAAGTCCTGAGAGTCAGAAATGGTCTCTGTGCTGATAAAAACAGGGAACACAAGCTATCAAATTTCTATGCATAATTAACACAACTGTAGATGGAGGGGCCCACCTGGGAATGTGTGGGTCTCTACATTATTTATAATCTTGAAACTGACCAAGAGCACATGTTTTTTTCCCAGCTGCTGCCTCGCTTCTCTAATACCACAGCATGTGCAGTATTTCAATACTGGTGTAAATATTATCTAGACCACATAACATTTCCAGCATGAAGTCATAGCTATCCAGACGATTCTTACCCACTTCCTTCGGAGACAACTGGCCTGGACCTATGTCTATTGCTCTTAATTAAGCCATAAAAGGAGCCTCACAGTCTCACATACATCCTTTGGTCACTTACTTGAGGGAGAAAATACATTTTGTGGAATCATCTTTTCACAAACAAAACCATCTTATTGTTGGTGAGGGTTAGTTATAAAATAGTACTCAGAAGTCTAAATAGCCAGAGAGAAGTATTTTTCCTCTCAAACAAATCAGACTTGTACCTTTCGTTTTGAAGGCAAAGTTACATAACTTGCATACATAGGGCCGAACATCAGTATGGGTACGGATGTGTTTTTTGAGCATGCTGGGCTTCTTACAGCGAATCCCACATTCTTCACAAATGTACTTTCCACGGCCACGTCCTCTGACATATACATAATCTTCATTCGATTTGTACCTGTTTTAAAAAGGGAAATCCAGTATGTTTTCAAATATTCTTAGCACGTTATGTTAAAGCAAAAGCTAATTATCTGCATGGCAAATTTTTGTGAGGGTCTTTTACTGACAATTTTTCAACTTCTATGAAGCCTGTGAAATGTATGTGGTAAATGGCTGAAAGAACTAGATAATAGATTTGGCACTGTAAACAAAATGTAATGCTGCATGGAATTCAAAATGGAATGGCTCCACTATTACATATGAATTTACAGAGTTGGGAAATAGATGTTCAAATTGACTTATGTAGACCTCAAAGAGTTGCAGACTTGCAGACCTTTGGATTGGATTCTAGTATGGTCTTCAATCAAGGGACCTACAAAAATCATACCAGTATATTCATCATGTATCTTTTGTTAAGATTACATCATCTAAGATGTGCATGTACAAACATACAACCCTCTAAATTTGCTAAAATGAGTATAACTGATAATAGAATTCTTCATTGCAAGTTCCTACTCTATTTTTACAATCCTGGCACGAGAGTGCGTCAGAAATTTCTAGTTTACACAGGGTGAGCTCAGCTCACCAACTGTTGTCTACAGATTTGATCTGCTCTTCCAAAGACCATGAATCTGTACTAATGTGGAGTCTAAATTTCAACTAGCTTCTTCAAGGTACTGTTACATAATGAAAACTAGAGATTCTATTTTTAATCAAATTTGCATTTGTTTCCAGAAGGCTTTCATAGAGATGTTGGAAAGGGTATCTGAGGTCATCTTGCTTAATCAAATCGGCTAGAAAAACAGTCTTAGGTATTTTCTTTGATAATCAAGGGAAGAAATCTACCCAGTGCTCAACCATTCCATTTTAGAATACAGTAAAACATGACTATAGGATACAGAAATATTATATGGACTAATTCAATGACTGCCATTATCTCTTAAGTCAAAGCCGGGCTAGAATTTTGGGTCTAATGTTATTCTTGGAAAGATATTCCTTTTGGGGAGTTCTTTTCATAACTTCCAAAGGTAAACTGACATGCAAAATGCCCTAATTCACTGTACATTTAGATAAAGGCACTAAATTTATAGTTTTTGACATTCTAAGAGCATTATAAACTTTCCCATTTGATCCTAGCTAATCCAAAAACAAGAATAAAAGCAACTTTAACTTCAGTCATCCAATCCATTGGAATAATTTTAAGAAAGAAAATCCATCCACATATTTAAATACCAACTCTGTTCTGGATTCACATCTAATCTTAATGTTATCTACTTTTTGGTCAGTACCAATCCAGATGGGAATTAAATAGAATCAAAACTATGAATAATCAATTTTGCATGTCTTTGGTTCCTTTAATTTTTTTTACCTTTTACCAGAAATGTTGATTTCCATTTGTTCTTCAAAATTATTTTGAATTTTATCTTTGTCTTTTGCCATAGACTAGAAAAAAACCCTAAAGATGCAGATATATTTTACCTTTAAATTTCACTATTCTCTGCCCCTAACTAGATGAAATTGCTTAAGGGATATAGACTAAAACAATTTTATAGAAAGCTGATTTTCTTCAAGGAAGGATACCTCAAGGTTACTATAGCCCACCATGATAGTGATGGGAAATGTATTTTGTCTTCAAGCAGTATAATTTTATTTTCAATGTCTTAGCTGATTAACTTGCTTCCAGAATAAAAATACAGTAAAATTCTGTATAAAACATATGTATGTATTAGAAAAACCTATACAAATAAAATATCATGCAATATCTACAGGACCATGAATCTACTTGATAGGACAATTGATGGATTTTGAAAAAAATTCAAAGCTATGTTTAACTAAATTATTAAACCCATCAATTTGACAATATACACTTAAAATTTTGGTCAGTAATATTTTTTCATTTTTTTAGTTATCACTTTGCAATCGCCAAAATAAGAGAAGGTAACACAAGGTTTGGAAAAAACACTTGGTCACCACCAGGCATAAACTGGGCCACAGATTAAGAAGTAACTTGGACACAGCCCATAACAGGGGGCAATTACAGGAGGAGGAAATGAAATATGGGCACAATCCTTTTGGATCACCAAAGCACAGCAATAAAATGTTCACATATGCTTTTTCACTTGTGTCCTTCATCAGTGGAGATGGACTCCCCAAAGCATAGAGTAATCTGAAGGTCTCACTAATCAATTGGTACAAGTGTGCTGCTATGAAGGCTGCTGAATGTGAGAGGGTTGATTCAGTCCCAGGGACTTCTCAGTCTCCGAGGAAAGATAGAATCTATATTTCTCTTGTTTGTGTTAAAAGATGGGGGATGTCGAAAAATCTCAAGACAAGATTCATGACTATATATAATAATTGTATATAGTTTTAGTGATGAAAATGTTAGACGTCCAAAGGAGGCAAAACTTAAGGGAGAACCAAATAAAATAATCCATCTCCAAACCAATAATGCTAGGTGAGAAATGGTTATTTCACCTCACCGAACATTCCACATTTTATAGTCAAACAAGTGACATTATTGTCCTCCAAATGAAACAGGGATAAAGTCATGCCCATGAAAATATATAAATAATAGATTTTTTTGTATAGATATGGCTAATTACATCATAATCTTCAAAATGTGGTTGGTACACTTCAAAATTTTTAAATTTTAAAAGCATAAGTGTAGGCTTTTCCTTCTATGTGACTGGATGAAAGATACATTTCATCAAAATCTAAAACAAGGTATTACACGTGTAATTTTTCTTAATTACACAAATAACAAAGTCTTTGAACCTTATTACTTGCGTTTCTATGACTCATGACTCAACATTTGAAAAGAAATTCCTGAATACAGAGAAAGTGTCATAGACCAGAGAAGACTGGGAAGGCAAGACAACTGAGTGCAACGTGGTATCCTGACTTGGATCCTGGGACGGAAAAGGATATTGATGGAACTGGTGAAATCGCATTAAAGTCTCCGGTTTAGATAATAAGAGAAATAAACAAATTAACTAATTCTGAAGATGATACACAATTGTACATGATCTGATTTTTGTAAGAATAGAATAAAAATGTCCATCAATAAAACAAATATCTATAAAATGATCAAAGAATGAACAAACTTAGATGACATCAGTGTCTACCAATTTAGTAGATTTCATAATAAATTAGAGGTGTGAAAATTTAAGGAAGAGCCTTGAATGATATCCAGTGGGGACAGTTTCATGAAAAGCAAGTCCCAAAAGCAAGGGCATGAATTTATTATCTATTACCAGCCAGATGTCAGAAACGTAAATAGAAAAGGAATTCACCTTCAGCTCCCAGCCAGATTAGACAGCACTTTTTCCATGCAGACATTCTGGACCATTTACTCTGACCTATAACTGAACATTTTACATATACACTTAGTTTCCTTACCCTCCTTCAAATATTTTAATTCGGATTGGCTCAGTTTGTTTGGATCCAATATCTTTATCTCCATGAATATCTCCTTTTCCTCTTTCCTTTAAGATATTTCCCACTAACTTCCTTTCTAGTTTGCTGCCAAATAAAAAGGATGCATCAGGTTTCATCTGTAAGACAAGAAGAGAGAATCATTTCACATGCTTTCTCTAAGACATAGTCTCTAAGACTCTTTCTGTACTTCCCACTCTTCCATAATCTCTGAAAATGATCCTAAATTCTGTACTAAAAGGCCAGGAACTGTTATACAAAATGATCCTAAATTCTGTACTAAAAGGCCAGGAACTGTTATATATATATATAATATAAATAAATATATATTTTATATATAAATATATATGTACACAAACACTCAGCACTCACTCTGTGCAACGCTATCAGAGACTTAAGAGACATATTCTATGTTCTGAAGTAGAAATGAAAACTATACTAATTAGGGAAGCAGTCTCAAAAATTATTGAAGGGAAAATAACAACTGATATAAGTGAAAATGTGTTTTTAAATCCTCTATCTGCCTCCTTACTAATTTAACATAAATTCCAAAGTGCCCCTTAATATTTTTATAATTTTACCTGGAAGGCATTGATTGTTCTCATAGGAATAAACCAGCTAGAAACTTGGAAAAATAACTTTTGAAGGAGACAGATACATAAAAACAAATTTTAGTGAAAAGTCTTGTTGATGAGAATAAGTCCTGCGGCATTTGCAAAGCTCAGTCCTCCATCCTCATCTTTCCTTTCGACCTCCTCTCTCTGCTCTGTGGCCCACTTCACAATTCCCTGAATTCCTCTCATCCAAAGAAAATTAGACCTGCTAGGTAACTTACAAAGGTCAGAAGGAAAATAATCCATGGGAATTGATCCCAGTGGAGGCTTTCATGGCACTCACATTTTTACATTTTAAAAACATTAAGTGTAGGCTTTTCCTTCTGAAAATACTGAGAGCGACACTGTCAGGATTTGGACCACGCCTGAGACCTCAGAACCAAGTGTAGTCAGTGGCTTCTTCCACTCCTGGATAAGGCCAGCCTTTCTGAGAAGGATGCCCCCACAGTGACTTTCATTTTACTTGTATTTTTTTTTTTAGGCCTTATATCCTTCCCTATGCAGTCTGCTTAACAATCAAATCCACAATACAGAGTTCTTCCTAAAACAATGTTTGTTACCTGAGTAAACTGCTTCCAAGCACTTGACGACGTAAGCTTGCCAGTTCCAGGCCTATGCATAGCAGCCAGAGTATAAATTTCTGCAGTGATTTTTTGCTTGGACCTCAGAAGAGCCAGAGTGGTCTTGGTGTTCAATCCTGATGGGTTTGGGTTACAGGAACTAATGCACCATGAAGCATAAACGGAGGATTTGAAGGTGGTCTGTTGCACATAATTGGGTTTTGTATAATTCAAGAAGCACCAACTCACTGTAGTTGTTGTCCGCAGACTGGGGAACTGAAGAATCTGCTGGAAATCTGCCATGTCCGTGAGAAGAAGAGTCGAGTCTGCCACATTCCCGCTGGGGGCAGAGGCCATGCGTACCAGCATGCCAACAGGTCGCTTGTGGCCCCTCCCTTCCTCGTCTGGCTGACCATCTCCTGCCGGTAACGAGGAACTCTGCGGGCTCATACTCATGTCCGATGCAGTCTCATCAATATCTAATTCATCGGAAGACTCTTTGCTTTCAGAAGGCCCACTGGACTTCTGCCCTGGAAGTGATGCCCGGGAACCGGAAAGCATCTCCTTGCTGGGCGGGAATGGCTCCCTGGAGGATGGGCTAGCAGAAGGATAGTCTTGAGATGAGGAGGGTGACAGAGAGGAGAAGGAAGATGACCCTGACTGCAAGCCATCTTTTGGCTCAGAAGCACATCCTTGTCGAACCAGTTGGGGTTTCTGGGGGCGGGAGAGGTCCTTTTTGATGTCTGAGTTGGTCAGCTCCACAGCACTAAGCTCCTCCACAATCTGTCCGTACATCTTTTCTTCTTTGACCCTTTTCTGCTGCTTGGTTTCCATGAAGAGCTCCAAGCTACTGGCTGGAGAAAGCATTCGCTTGCTACCTCCCAGGCTGGCCACGCTGTCGGAGGTGGAAGGCAAACACAAAGGGATTGTGGATTCTAAGCCAAGGGGTAGAGTCTGAGGTGCTTTCCAAATGGGGTACTTTTCCAAGCCCGCATGCTGCCCCAGCACCTGGGCAATGTTGAATCCTATCCCTTGCATAGCTGCGTTGGTGACCAGTGTCCTTTGGGTCATATTCTCATCGACTTTGCATATGACAATGGCAGGGCTATTCTGCCCAAGTATCTGAGAAATGCTTGTGTACATGACACTTCCATAGGATGGTACGTGCGTCTGGATCCGAACAGGAACCACTGTTCCCGGGAGGGACTGCAGAGGCCCAGCATTTGCTGAGGCAAAATCTTCTTGAAGAACCTGCTCAGAGGGCGTTTCAGTGGACTTGCTGCTCTGGTCTGATGGAAACTTTGGAAGAAGGTTCTTTGGGTGTAGCCCTGATGCTCCTGAATAACAGGGGTAGGTCTGCTCTTTCGTGTGTCCATAGTCAGCAGGTTTCTTTCCAGTGTGCTCTGCCACATGTTCTAAAGGATAGTTCGAATGGATTTCTGTCTGAAAAGAGGGCTTGCCATAGCTCTTCTGAGGCTGCTGAGCAAAGGGATGTGGAAAATGTGCCTGCCACCAGGGAGGCTGCTGAGCTGGTAAATGAACCATACAGACTGTAGGATATTGAAACTGAAACAAGGCATTCTGGATTGGAGAAAATGGAATTGTCTCTTGATGTGGAAATAAGTGTGGCTGTTCAGGTAAGTGCTTGCTTGCCATATAGGATGTTGGTTGGATCAAGGGATTTCTCAAAGATTCCTGACTGTCCATGTGCATGATCTGTGGCTGGGCCAGGTGCAGTGGCCCCGAGCTCAGCGGGGCACAAGGACTTATCACCTGCTTCCCTGGGTCCTCTTGCTGAAGAGGAGGCAGCACAGTGGGTGGGCCATGGTGCCACCCGGACCGGAGGCCAGCATGCAGATGCTCTAGCTGCTCCTGCTTCACGCTCTGATCCATGCCAGCCTCACCCTGGGTGATTTCTGGGGAGCCGCTGAAGGAAGCTTGCCGCACCAGAAAGCATTTCTTCCTCTCCCTGGACGGTGATACCGTGGAGGCTGCTGCTCCCGACACAGGAGCATGGGACAGATTCCCATAATCAAATGATTTGCTCCGAACTTCTGGGACTTCCGCTGGGTGAGGACAAGACATCTGCTCTGATGAGCAGCGTCTCATCTCTTTCTGGTGGTGATGGCCCGGGACAGACAATGAGTATGAACCAGCAGGGACGGTCAGAAACTCGGAATGCTTCCCAAACTCATCCTGCTTAGGAAGTGCAGAAAGCTTACTGGTTTCTTCTCTTTCAAAAGACATGGAGAAACTGGAGCTGTGGGACAAGTTGCTTTCTTGGCTGGGGCTGCGGGAAAGGCCTGTGCCTGTGGATTCAAAGCTGGACTCCCCTGAGGAGTGCTCCATATCTGCAAGTCGAAGACGCTTCTTTTTGGGTGGCAACTTCTCCGCGGGGAGTTGGGAAAGGGTCTCGCTTCTTTGGGGCCACTGAAATTCTTCCACAGGTTTCTCTGGCTCTTTACTCTGGGCTTCTTTCTCCTTCTCGGGTTTATCAGGCTCCTCGGTCACTCGAATCTCAGGAACCTGAATGTTGTGTTGCCGAACTAGCCTGGGCTGTGTGTGATAGGACTGCTGCTGCACCTGCTGAGACGGAGAGGGTTTCCCCCCACTTTCTGCACCATCCCCAGGTGGAGCCCACTCAGGACTCACTGGGGCTTCTGAAATCTCACTGTCGCACGTCTCCGAAGGGGAAGGGGCTTTATCCTGCGTGCAAGCCACAAGTTCAGCTGACTCAGATCTTTCGAATGAATTGGGTCGGCTCAGCGAGTTGGTGTGCTGAATCACAGAAATCACATTTCCAGGAGGTTTCCTGCCCCCTACGTCTGACATCTTGTCTGAATCAATGGCTGATGATGACTCCTCTGACCCAAAAGATGGACTTCCAGACTGCAGTTGGGGTCGACACGGGTCAAAGCGTTCAGTGTGACCATGAGAAGGGTTTTCGTGTCCAGCCATGGCAAATCCACTCCTGACTCCTTCCTGCATCTGCAGTTTGGGGTCATAATCAGAAGCCATGATGCCCACAGGAGTGCTTACGATGCTGCTGCAGATCATGGGGGTGTCCTCTTCGTCCCCTACGCTCTTCTCTTTCCGGCGTTTCCTGTTTTCACAGGTAGTTCCAAACATGCTTGGTACTCCCTGCAATGGCACCGCAGGATCCATAAAATATTCTCCACCATGTTTTAAAGAACTCAAGCAGGAAATGTCCCTGTAGCTTTGCTTTGGTGTTTCAGAGTCGTCCCACTTCTTATAGGGTTTCCGACAGATGTCATAGTCATACCCAACCCTGTCCCCAGAAGACAATTTCTTTTCCTTCAGGGATGAAGTGCTGATACCTTTCAACATCCTGCCGTGGTGCTCCACCTCCCCGTGACCCTCCTGTACTGAAGGCAGCTCAAACGCCGCTTGTCTTCTTAGCATGCGCTGCGGGGGTATGCCCACAGTCCCTGGATAGAAGACATCGTCTGAACCAGTCATCCTTTCATCAAATGAGTGACTTCCTCTCAAAGAAGGAGGAAGAGTTAAATTAGTTGCTGAAGAAGTTGGCATTGAGTTGCTTCTAATAAGGGGTGAAGAGTCTACAGGAGCTTCTAAGAGAACTGGGCTGCTGCCTTGAAAGTTTGCTGGATAAAGTTTTCCTTCATTCCTGATGGGTGGAATAATCTGGGGCTGTCTGGACTCACTGTTGAATTTAGTGGATTTCAGCATGCTCGTTTGACTGGGGTCGACATCTCCCTTGCTTGGGATCAGCTGTGAAACAGGATCTTCAAACATCTTGACATCCAACCTGGTGTTTACGTGAGGTAATGGTTCCATTATGCCCTTCCTACCCATTGCGGCACGCTCCTGACTTGTGGTTGTAACACTGAGGGCATTTCTCGGACTGAGCCGACAGTATTTTCCAAAGATGATTTCTTCATAAGACTTTGCATTTGTGTTGGGAGGGCTTATTTGCTGCTCAGCACTTTCTGAGCGAGAAAAGTAACCAGAATCAGTGCTTCCTTTACTGTGCGGGCTCAGAAGGTTGAGCGATGGCTCAGAATCTTGTCCTTTTTTCTCCGACAGTCTTAGTGCAAGTTTCTGTTTGACTGTGTGCGAATCATCAGCCTTAGTATTTAAAGATGGATTTGGTAGCATATCAGGGCCAATATACGGAGAGCTTTCGTTAGGAAGAGGAATCCCACTTTTGGGGATAATCAAAATCGGCACCTTCATTGGACCTCCCAATGATTCCTCCAATGACCCATGATAACCACCTCTACTGGCAATATCCAATGGGATGGGTGGACCAGGACTCATTTTGTCAGAGGCCTCAGCAAATAAAGAACTCTCCTCATCTGTGTCTGTACTCTGTTCACCATCTGAATGTATTTCTGCTTCTACATCAATAAAACCAGCCTCTAGGTCCAATTTAGATACAGCTGACTCTGTGAAAGGTACTAATCCTGCCTTAATTGCATGGGCATGTGACTTCCTGTGCTTGTACAAATTGCTCTTTGTCTTGAAAGAGAAACCACAAGGTATACATGGATATGGCCGCTCCCCAGTATGGGACCTGATGTGTTTTTTCAGTACGCTAGGTTTGGCACACGCTCTGCTGCAGTAAGGGCAAATGTACTTGCCAGGCTTTTTGGGTTTGTGCTCTTTCTTATGAGCCTCTTCTGCCTGTTCGATACTTTTCTGGGAGTATTGGCTATAAGCAGGGTTCAGACTTGAAATCTTTTTTCTAGGATAACCACCACTGTGGCCATGTATAGGAAAAGGAAATAAGTCCTCGGAGGCGACAGATGGCAAAGGGCCAGGGAAAAGCCACGGAGGACCTTCGAGGCTCTGATGTGGCTTGGTGCTGTGCATGACCCCCTGTGGCAATGAGTGTTGAGGGAAAGAGAGTGAGTGTTGGCATGAGTAAGGACTCGGACGATGCGGTGGATATTGCTTCTCTGCGACTTGCTGCACCACTTCGCTAGGGGAGGCCAGTTTCCCAGAACCAAACAGTTGTGCTGATGCTGTGTTTCCTATTTGCTCGGGCTCTATTTGTGGTTGCCGCTGTCCTTCTTGACTGCCAAAAGTGCTCATCTTAATAACAGCTGATTGCTCCTGTCTCCATCTACCTGATGCTTTATCAGTTTCTCCAGACCTTGAGGTAGCTTTTTGTCCTAGAGCTGTGTCCCCAGTGTCCATTTTGTTACACAAGGTCTTAAGTGCTAGTTCCCCCGAAAGCGGTGCAGACTCATGGAGTGTCTCTCCAAAGCTGTGCTTCTTAGAGTTTGGTTGCTTCCATGTTCCAGGGTGTCTGCAAACTTGCTGATTGCTCCTTCTCTTTGGAACCTTCCACACGCACACCACAATCGATGGGCATTAGACAGTAATGTCCCTTGGACCAGGGCTATAACGCAGTTCTCTCCATTGTAGAAATGTCCATCCAAAAGCTAAGTGCAAATCCAGAGAGATTTCTTATGGCATTTGAAAATTTTCAACCAGGATGAAATTGGGATGATGAATAGTCTAGGAGAAATTCTGCCTATCAACTGGAGCAAAGTTCAATTGCCAGTTTCATAAAATGACCTGAAGAAAAAGAAAATATGAAGAGATTGTTATAATAGTTTCAAATAAGAAACCAAAACGAATCCTAACTAACCAACCAGAACTTAGGTAAATTTGAAATGTTTTTTTACTCCAAAGACTTATTTCTATTGCAATTCCGTTAATTCCATAATTAATATATAGTAATTTCAAACTCAGCATTAAGTCATAAGCATAAGTCTCTTCCATGTTTGAATATTGGGCACTCTTTTAAATACTTCTTAACTTTAGAAAACTATCTGAAGGAAAATCCTTGATGGATATAATCTACAAAAGTGTAAGATTTTAGAAAGCCTCAATAACAAATTTAAAGCTATTTCTAACCAAGTTTTATATGGCCACTCCCCACTATGGGACCTGATGTGTTTTTTCAGTACACTAGGTTTGGCACACGCTCTGCTGCAGTAAGGGCAAATGTACTTGCCAGACTTTTTGGGTTTGTGATCTTTCTTGTGAACCTCTTCTGCCTGTTCGATACTTTTCTGGGAGTATTGGCTATAAGCAGGGTTCAGACTTGAAATCTTTTTTCTAGGATAACCACCACTGTGGCCATGTATAGGAAAAGGAAATAAGTCCTCGGAGGCGACGAATGGCAAAGGGCCAGGGAAAAGCCACGGAGGACCTTCGAGGCTCTGATGTGGCTTGGTGCTGTGCATGACCCCCTGTGGCAATGAGTGTTGAGGGAAAGAGGGTGAGTGTTGATATGGGTAAGGACTCCGATGATGTGGTGGATATTGCATGCCAAAGTGTAATACATACCTCCATATAGAAATATGTTTCATAGCTTAGTATAAGAATATGTTATATATTAATATAAAATATAACAGTATGCATATAAGCATATATATACAATGCATGTTTTATAAAATACATAATAAATAATTCATATTTTATATATTACTATAAGTTTTAGCTATATTTTACAGCTTAAAGTCAGTGATGAGTAAAATGACATCAAGGCTATAAGAATCAGATGTCATAGAACTCTCGAAAAGATAAAAGGTTTCATCTAAACAAAACAGTTATAAAGTCTTCATGATATAGAAAGCATATTTTTAGGACAGTTCAAAAATGACATGATTACCTGAACAGTTTAGAGTTCTCATGGGCATGATTGTCCCGACGCTTCCTGGATACAAAATAAATGCAGTTAGGAAAAATTGTTCCATTAAACCATAGCATTGATATATACAAATACAAATTCCAATTTCCAGTTCATTATATAAAGGGTTCACAATGCTATGTACTATAGAACAAAAGCAAGAAACTGCTTCAGAAAACATTACACCAGAATAGTAAACCTTATATTGACACTGTGACTCAAATATAACTGAAAGAAAATATTATAAAAACATCATAGTGATATTTTCTGAGATATAAGATTGTTATATATAAAACTTAGTTTTTTAAAATGTAACCAACCTAGTTCTAATTCCCTAGATACTAAAAAGTTGAGAATAGTGGGGGTTTTTTGTTTTGTTTTTTTTTGAGACAGAGTCTCATTCGTGCCCAGGCTGGAGTGCAGTGATGCAATCATTGCTCACTACAGCCTTGACCTCCCTGAGCTCAGGCAATTCTACCCAGATAAGCCTCCCAAGTAACTGGGACTAAAGGTGTGTACTACCACACTCACCTAATTTTTGTATTTTTTGTAGAGATAAGGTCTTGCCATATTGCCCACACTGGTCTCAAACTCCTGGGCTCAAGCAATCCACCCACCTTGGCCTCCCAGTGTTAGGATTACAGGTATGAGCCACCTCACCTTGCCTGGCTGAGAATAGTGTTTTGTTTTGTTTTTGAGACAGAGACTTGTTCTCTCACCAGGTGCCTGGCTGGAGTGCAGTGGCATGATCTCGGCTCACTGCAACCTCCACCTCCCGGGTTCAAGCAATTATCCTACCTCAGCCTCCCAAGCAGCTGGAACTACAGGTGTGCATCACCATGCCCAGCTAATTTTTTATTTTTTTATTTTTTGGTAGAGAAGGGGTTTCACCATGTTGGCCAGGACAGTTTCGATCTATTGACCTCGTGATCCGCCCACCTCACCTCCAAACAGCTCCCAAGCCACTATGCCTAGCTTGAAAATCATTAGTTTTAAGGAAAATAAGGACCTTACAAGTGAAAATTAGGTATGTATTATTTTCCATCTTTTACTTGACATCAAATATATAATTTTGCTCTGAACATAAAGTGCTGGAACCTCCGTCTCAGGGGCTGGGCATCGTGGCTCATGCCTGCAATCCTAGCACTTTGGGAGGCCAAGGCAGGTGGGTCGCTTGAGCTTAGGAGTTTGAGACCAGCCTGGGCAACATGGCAAAACCCCATCTCTACAAAAAATACAAAAATTCGCTAGATGTGGTGGCAGTTACCTGTAGTCCCAGCTACTCAGGAGGCTGAGGTGGGAGAATCACCTGAGCCAGCAGGTCGAGGCTGCAGTGAGCTATGATTGCAGCACTAAAGGCTGGGGAACAGAGTGAGACTCTATCTCAAAACAAACAAATGAACAAAACAAAAAACACCATAAACCTCCAGTGATAAGTACTTATATTTTCTAAAAAACAAGACTGGAATGATTTATTTGATAAGTTATTAAATAAAACATGTTTTCAATTAGTTATTAAATAAAATACAATGTTTTCAAAATTTATAAAGGTAATACTTTTATAAATCAGATATATTGCATTTTTATGGTTTAAAATAATAAAACCATTCTTACACACTAAGGACATATCACATAGTAGATACATCAAATAAAAATCAGAAATAATATTCTGCTACCAGAGAATATACCAGAAGGTGAAGAAAAGTGACTTATATAAAATTCAAAAGCAGGTATCTCGTGGTCAGAAAAAAACATATGTAGACCATTAAGCTAATTGTTCAGACCATTAAGTTAATTTTTAATTTTTAGGGGAGGGAGGATAATCAGAAAAAATGTTATCTATCATTTTATTTTAAAAAATCAATTTTTCTAAGTTTAACATAGGATCATTCCATATTCCAACAGCATTTATTATCCAGAAAGTTTTTAAGATTCAAAACATTAATTCATTTATGTAAATAGCTTCTGTCAAAAAAATATCTTCCTTTTAAATTTCTAAGACAAGCCTACCCAAGATGCTTCACCATTTTACCAGGAAGCTAGATGATATCCCACACCATGCTTTCTCTCCTGGGTTGTGCAGGAAGAGATTCCATCTTTGTGCCTGAGCCAGAGGTTCCGGCACTACAGGGACCCCTTCTCTGACCCAAATGTCTCATTTTTCACTTCAGTGAAAGGCTTACTAGGGAACTAGAAGTCACGCTTATTTCACATGAACCTTTCACATTTGATTAGAAACATGTCTGAGGATGTCTTCTTCTCTCCAACACTAACCTTGGGAAGCCTTTGACTAACTGCTATCCACAAAATTGCATCTCTTCTTGGAGTTTCTGAGGCATGTAGAGAAAGGTAGGTGAGAGAGAAAGTGAGTGATGAATTCTTTTTGGAATTTATTGATCATATTATGAACCATTAAAAATAGAGACTATTTTTATTAGTTTTCTACAGCTGCTTTATCCCGGAAACGATAAAGTTTCTGCAATGGAGATTGTGTGCCTCATAATCTATTACTGAGCATGGCATGACTTTCTCTTTAAAAACAAGCAGGATTTGGGAGGGTTCAAAAGTTTCTTTGCTACTTCAATGAAGTTATAATGAGGAAAAGAAACTCACCTTAAAAACAATAGTGTTTTCAAAGTTTAATTTAAGATTAGATAATGGCATTTGTCTTGTTTTGTTAGGTGACACTTTTACTAAGTAACCTAACTCTTCCAAATGGCATAAATTCTTGAGCTTTCATTTTATTTCTAAAATGTATAAAAATGCTTATGGATAAGAAAACATTTTAAGAAGTATGCCAGAGAAGGAAATCTATATTATTAAGTGGATCAATACATCTAGGAAAATACTGTTTTTGGACTTCATAATATTATTACCCATCATTAAATGTACCATTGTATCCACCTGCAATTTTAACTTCTTCAACAGAGATCTACTTGGAACTATAAAGATCTATAGTAATATGGTTAATTACAGCTACAATATTTCTCTATGACCATGTAGAGTCAATTCATTTTTCAGATTCTCTAATAGTCCATTAAAAATATACACCAGGTTTCCTAATCAATTGATACATCAAAAAATGCACTATGAGAGTAATTCTCATAAGAAAACAGCAAATTATCACTTTATTCACTGAGATTTCCTTTTATGGTAACCAAACCCACGCAAAGTCATTTTTGGCACTCACTGCCAACAAAGGAGCAATATTCCAAATACAGTTCTGCATTCACAGTTAAAAATTTTCTCTAGTGGTTTTTGAGTGCTATGAAAGGAGTAAGATAATTTACTGGAGAATAAAACTCAGGGGATATGACTTTGGGTTTCCTGTGGACACTGCTACAGCCCACAGGAGTCCTCCAGACAGTAAAGACAGGCATTGTCTGACAGACTCTTCACACTTTTCAGACAGGGGTCATGTTAAAAAAGATATTACCTCTACATGGCTATTCCAGTGGTAATGGAACTAAAGGAACTGAAGCGAAAGAAAATGGTATAACAGGGAAGAGCTGGCATTTTTCTAGAAGTGTGCCCTGTCCTTTGGCCACTCTTCAGAGTCCCACTCAAATAAGTTTGGCACCCAGTTAAATAATTTCCCAAACAGGCTCCCAAAGGAAAAGCACAGAAACATCCTCGGGGATGGACCTACTCAGAGGTCTCTTGAGGATAACGGTGGGGTGGGATTGGCAGGAAGACAGGCTTGCTCTGCAGAGGAATAAAGGCCTACAGTACCCAGGCTTGTCAGTCTGGGATCTTTTGCTTAGAAAAACACTATCTCAGAGAAAACTTTACCTCAGGAAATTAATCATTACTTGAGTGGTGGCAAAAGTCAAGTGAGCACTAAATCATGACATCCTAAATAATGAAGGTATAAAATGACTGGCCACAAAAACGACTGGCTTCTCCACTTCCAACATTTTAATAATGTAACGTTTTTAAACATTAAAGTGGTCGTTTGATCTTTTCTTGCGGATTTGGTGATATGACACTTGTAAACAAAATATGGGTCTTTTGATAATCATTGGTGAATGACATTTTAGAAGGGACATCATTGTATTTGTTATTAAAATGCTATAGATCAATTGTAAAATCTTTAAAAATGACATGAACATCCCAGGATGTAGTCGCTGTAACACTGATTCCACGAGTCACATAGATACTCATTGCCCAACCACTGCTCAGAACGTACATGCTCAGACAGCACTGGATGAGGGAAAAAGGACTACCAAGAAAGTGTGACCAGTGCCAGAGTCCTGCTGAATAAAGACTTATTTCCGCAGGATGATTTTTAAAAAGGTGCCTTCCTGGAGCCAAATTTATTATAAACACTTCTTTTAGTAAAAATTCCCCTAACAACCTCAGTTCTCTCTAAAATGGGCAAGTCACCACCATGCGGAGAAAACCATATCATACACAATCACGGCAAGCAATTCAGAAAACTTTCAGAGAAGAGTAAAAAGATTGTGATGATTGTCCTCTAATTTGATGTAATTAATATCTAATGTGATATTTAAAGCCTAATGAGAAACAACCGTATTTTTCCACATGGGCTGTAATGCAAGCATCATATACTTGCAGAGTTTGCTGATTTAGTCGAGATAGTTATGACTTATTTTGACTGCAGCATACTGCTTTTAATATTTTGTCATATCTTTTAAAATAATTCTTAAAATTGCAATTTCACTTTTCTATTGAGATGTTTTCTTATTATACAGCAAAAGTTATTAGGATTAACTAAGTAAAGTTTCACATGAAAATAAACTTTGTAGAAATAAATTTTGTCGAAGAAAGATATTTTAATTATAACAACGATAATTAATTATAAATAAGACTGGTCTACTATGAAAAACAAAATATAACAAAACACAGGTTTCACACTAAGTGGAAAATATATTGTTTCCTCCCTGATTTGATGAGAAAATCAGTTTATAGATGAGTTCATGGCGGGCCAAAACAGCTTTTCAAGTTTAATGTAAAAAGAGAATACAAATAAATAAATTTTAGTTATTAACCTGTTATCCTCATATCAAAAGGCTGCATCACAACGGTCTTTGATTTCCAAGATGCCAACTCTCCGCACAGGAACTCATGCACAACTTCTGGGAACCTAAAAGATGAATAAGAAGATTTAAAAGATGATGACTCCTGTAATGAATTTAATAAGCATGCTCATTCTTCTTCACTCACAGAACCTGCCATCCTTTAGGAAAGAAAATTTGGAAATGGATCTCTCAAGAAGCCCTCTTTATCCCCCAAGAAAGAATTTCCTTTCTTTTAACACAGTTTAAATATTTTGAATAAATACTTGTATTTAAAGGGAATTAATTCCCTGTAACAGTGAAATGCTAGAGTTAAAACTTCACGTATCAGAACTAGAAATTGTGTCACTGTAGTCCATGATACAGTTCTGCCATAAAGCGGAGATGTCCACAGAACTTCTTTTGGTGTGTCAGCAGCTAAACTTCACAGGATGAAGTCTCAGATAACCTCGTTATAAATGTTTCTGTAGTTTATTTCAGCAATGTTATATATATGTTGTGCTAAAATTAAATTCTGAAATAGGAATCCAAAACCAACCAAAGCAAATTAAGACTTTACAAAGTTTATTAAGTAATGAAGAAAGGAAATTTTCATACATAGAATTAATATTTATCTAAGTACAATCCAAAGAAATGCATGGAAACTTAAACTACCTAATCCAAATAGATTAATCAACGACCTTAACAGAGTTTATCTCCCAGTATAAAGGACTTACATAAAAAATATATGCTACCCATAATTGTTTGTCCTTTTTTTAAAAAAAAATTGCTCTTTCTTCTTGACAAGTTATTGCAAAACTCTCGTTGGAAGGACTAAAGCATTAAAACATGACAGCTAAAATGTGCTTTCCTTGCAGTACCACTTAATGTGAGCATTCAAAGTGCTTAAAGGAAGTAGTCTGCTTTAATTCCCCCCTCCTTTCTGCACATCACTGCAGTAGCACTTCAGGACACCCTGTGCACTTGAGACATGAATCATTATAAGCAAGTAGGCCCACTCGGTTCCTCAAAAGACACAAAAGGTGCAAAAATAGCTTCTGCAATTGAAGCAAGAACCACGTCAGTAACCAGATGAATGTGGGTGGTCACATAAGATTCTGGTGCTGCAAAGGGCAAATTATTAAGCAAATGCTAGATTTATTTTCTTTCTTAAACTTTGTTCTTCTTGTCTCAAATCAACCATTCTCTGGCACTCAAAATGACACCTGACAAAGTCTACTATTCTCAAAAGTGAAACTTTCATCAATGCTAAAGAGCATGATTCATTAATATAGAAGGAATAGTGGTGATATCCTAAAAAATATACATTTTCTATAAGATAATTACCCATATCTATATTTTTAACACTTTAAATATCACATCTTTAAAAAACATCAAATAAAAGTGCTTCAAAAAAAAAAAATCACAAAAACTATAATCCAGTCTAAAGCAAAGCATGGAATCCCTCAAAAAAAAAAAAAAAAAGAAGAAGAAATCACAAAATCACCGAGTTATTTTGTACTCCAAGCAAACTACACCCAAGACAAAATGGGCCACGGTTCTAAAGATACAGCTATTTGTAGGGAACCTCAACTTGCAGTCATCAGTGACTACATGTGACTGGTAATCTCACAGTCACCAAACTAAGAGGCAAGAGAGTAAAAGAAGGGCTTAATTTACAGTAGGCCAGCACCAACATCCCTTCTCCTGCAGAAATCATCATTCCTACCAGCAGCCTCCACGGGCAAAACAGCATGTGAGTGCCCCCTAACAACCTCCAATGAGACAACATTCTCAGTCCTAACTCCGCTTTTCCAATCTGACTTTCTAAGATGATGGCTATTGGAAATGGTAAACACTCCCTTCATGATATGCACATGTGTCTGAAACTGTAGATTACAGAAGATCCTCCTGTTTATCCAGTAAGAGGATTCGAAAATTGTTTCTGTTGCATCACTCACAACTCAGGACCTTTTAAATGTTTGGATTTCTCTTGAAGAAGAAAAAAGCAACGGCAATCATGTTACACTGATCTTTATCTTACAGAAAGTACCAGATAATTAGCATGATGTTAAAGCAGAGGTTCAAATGATATTAGCATGAAAGATATGATACCAATTTCAGCATTTTTACACAAATCATCTTGTTATAAATTGAAATCAGTAATGGCCTCTACATGGGACTTGGTTATTGTTATTATTGAAATGAAGACATGGCGATGCCATCTCAGAAATTTATTTTTGCATTAATTTTAAGTGAGTTTTTGTGTCTATTTCTCCATCAAAATAAAAGAAAAATCTTTCCTCAAACAGCTCTTGAGAACTTATTATGACAACTCCTGCTTCTATTCTCAAGAAATCAACAGTTTACATAGTGTGCTATTTAAGAAATGCAATAAAGAGGGAAAGATGATTATTTCTTGAACTTTGCTTTTAGGTTATTAGATTCATAAGAAATTACCAGGTAATGAAATCTTAATACTTAATAAAACAAACAAGTTTTCAGAAATAGTGCTAGTGAATCTTGATAGATATCCCAAGGTTATTTAAAATTCCTTCCTAAATATGAGGTGAAAATTATCTTTCACTTTACCAAGCGCAGGACGGTTTTCTGTGGACCTGCAGGTTAATAGAGGAGACCCTTGAAAATATTTTCCAATCCTCCAACTCCTATTTGTAATAAACACTTGGAAGATTTGAGTATTACTGTTTCTATCCCTGTGGTTTCTCAGCCTTCCCATTCTTAGAAGAAAAAAAAATTCTTGGCATTAGTTACTTGTTCTTGGATGCTTATAGGTTATTACCATTAAGCTAAGCAAGAGTCAAGCTATTGATTGATAGGTGATAGATATTTTAAAAATATTCTTTGTTAGTGGGATTATCTTTTTCTGCTCTCTACTTTTCCAAACTGTTTCAAAACAAGTTATGGTTAATGGTTTAATATGGCTCTTACATGAATCCAGCAAGAGGTGAAGTTTTCATTGGCAGAACTCTCAAGTACCTCCCATCACCCTTGTTTTTTCTGAGGTTACAGAAATAGACATTATACCACAATTTTAGGAGAAAAACTGATAATATAAACCAGTTATACTTTAGGTAAGTGTTGTCATAATTAAAAACAATAATTATTGGCTGGGTATAGTGGCTCACACCTGTAATCCCAGCACTTTTGGAAGACTGCTTGAGACCAGGAGGTTCAGACCAGTCTGGGTAACATAGCAAGACCCTATCACTACAAAAAAAAAAAAAAAAAAATTAGGCTGGCATGGTGGTGCACATCTGTAGTTCCAGGTACATAGGAGGCTGAGGTGAGAAGATCATTTGAACTGAGGAGTTTGGGGCTGCAGTGAGCTGTAATTGCACCAGCCTGGGTGACAGTGAGACTCCTGTCTTAAAAAAAAAAAAAAAATCTTATAAACTCAATGAAAAAAATGGCAAACAGGAACTGTACACAAGATATAGTCGCTTTATTTGTCAGTAAAAAGGAATGTTTAAGCATTACATGTTTAAAAGAATGAACACCACTCTTCACTAGAGAAGAGACACTTTACTCTTATAGTAGGGAATAGAAAAGACTCAAAAGTAGTGACTAAAGATGGAAGGAAGAGCATTGAAAGAGATATCAATGTTCAAGATATATTCCATCAATTTCACAAGCTTTTTGTAGAGGCATCTTTTCCTCTCTACAAAATAAATAATAAATAAATAAATAAATACTCTAAATGGACCCATTGTTCCACTTTGAAGTGCCTAGAGTGGAAAAAAAAAAAAAAGAGAGAGCCTGGGAAGGACTAGGGAAGGTGAGTACAGGATAGACCACACCCCTCCCCCCCCAACACACACACTGACAGTATGATGACTATAAGCTTAGATCTTTAGAAACAGTTTTGATATCAAAGTTATGGGTGAAGTTGCGGCTGAAATGTAAAGAAGAAAACATATTAAAGGGACATGACCAGGAAAAGAGAAACATGGTAGTTTTGGAACACGGGGCAATTCATTAGTGAGACAACACTGTAGAAGGTTTTGCAAAGTCAAGAAGGTGCATAGAGAGAAGGATTCCCACACAGTTTTCATAATGAGAGGCTGGGGAAAATGGAGTCCAAATTAGCCAGAAACTACCCAGGAAAATGATACCAAAGCTGCATATGGTCTATTGCTGCTTCTCAGCAGGTAGTGCAGGAGCACAGAAAAAACAGGAAACAAAGCGTTGTGTAAATTAAAACTAGTGAAAACAAACAAAAAAAGCAGGTACACGTGCATTAGAGATTATAGCTTAATCCTCTTTAAATAGGATTTCTGATTATTCTATGATACTTTAAGACATTTACTGAATGCCTACTCTGTGCAAGAAAATTGAATTATATTTACAAAATATGGAAAAAGAAACCCTAAGCACTGTGTTTAAGAGCACAGAGCTGAACGAGCAAGGTGGCTCACATCTATAATCCCAGTACTTTGGGAGGCCCAGGTGGGCGGATCACTTGAGCTCAGGACTTCAAGACCAGCCTGACCAACATGGTGAAACTCTGTCTCTATTAAAAATACAAAAATTAGCCAGGTATAGTGGCTGGAACCTGTAATCCCAACTACTCGGGAGGCTGAGGCAGGAGAGTCACTTGAACCCAAGAAGCAGAGGTTGCATTTAAGGAACACTATCTTAGATCTTGAAGGAAGGCTCAGATCTGCAGGCAGAGACGGATTTAATGTGAGCTTATCATTGTGACATAGGCAAGAGAAGGGGTGCTGGAGAAGCACTCTGTGTGCCTAGAACATTAGGCAGACTGAGGTGATGGTGGTGGCAGAAGGTAAAGAACTTTAGTTGGCGGACACTGAGAGACATCAGTGGTTCTGAGAAGACAACTGCCACAGTCACAGAGACACTTTAGAAAGCTAAAACTTACATCCCATCTCTTTCCATCCCTTTTTAGCAAACTCTGCAAATATACAACCCGAAAAAGAATTGAGATTAAGAAGAAGTTTGTTTTAAGGAAAGGAGACTTGGAACAAAGAAGAAAAAGATACAAGTAATAAGATAATTGAATAAACTCTTTAAAAAGTGGAATACTATGCAGCCATTAAAAAGAATGAGTTCATGTCCTTTGCAGGAACATGGATGAAGCTGGAAGCTGTCATTCTCAGTAAACTAGCACAGGAACCAAAAACCAAACACCGCATGTTCTCACTCAAAAGTAGGAGTTGAATGATGAGAACGCATGGACACAGAGAGGGGAGCATCACACACCGGGGCCTGTCAGAGGGTAGGGGACAAGGGGAAGGAGAGCATTAGGACAAATAGCTAATGCATATGGGGCTTAAAACCTAGATGACAGGTTGTTAGGTGCAGCAAACCTAACATGGCACGTGCTTACCTATGAAATGAATCTGCATGTTCTGCACATGTATCCCAGAACTTAAAGTAAAATTTAAAAAAATTAATTATTTTTTATTAAAGAATTAATGAAAAAAAAGTGGGAACCAAAAAAGAACTCAAAAGCATAGATAAAGAATTTATGTCAGGAGAAAGCATGAAAACTTTCCTGTTTCAGAATGGAGGGAAGCAAGACACAATGAAGGGACATAACTTTTCAGAAAAAAAGAAACTGAATGTTCCCTTAGATATTCTTATTTTTGCAGAAAAGTAGAAGGCGAGATCTGCTGATGGGAGCAGGGAACTAGCTCTGGTAGAGGGGCTTGATGAGTGGGCACAGTCAATTTGCCTTGACTATTATTATTCACAGCAGTCTTGGGAAAAACACTACTTCTTATTAGGTCATTTAAAAAGAGTATTTTCCAAACTTTTTTGAATCAATAACCATATCCAAATAATTTAATAATATATTCAAAAGTTTATCTTTTATTCTATAATAAAATTCTTTTTTTTAAAAAGCAAATGTCTTAACATTCTATTTATTTTGCTAGTTACTGATAAAGCACTTGTAAAACAAAGAATGGCATATCATTACAATGGAATGCTCTGTAGTTTACTAAAAATAATGGAGTAGATCTATATATTTCCAGTGTGAAAGCAAATGGTAGATTAATGTATTATATGATACTAATGGTTTATACAAAGTTTAAAAAGTCTCTCCTTTATATCACATTTATCTTTGTATGTGCTACCACTTTTCTTTTTTTAAAAATTTATTTATTGAACTTTAGGTGCATACTATATCTGGCATTTCTCCTCAAGCTATCCCTCCCCACCAGCCCCTCCCACCCACCGTCTCTCCCCTACCCCCCCAGCTGCCCCAGTGTGTGATGCTCCTCTCCCTGAGTCCATGTGTTCTCATTGTTCAACACCCACCTATGAGTGAGATCATGTGGTGTTTGGCTTTCTGTTCTTGTGTCAGTTTGCTGAGAATGATGCTTTCAGATTCATCCAAGTCCCTACAAGGACACAAACTCATCGTTTTTTATGGCTGCATAGTATTCCATAATGTATATGTACCACATTTTCTTTGTCCAGTCTATCATTGATGGGCATTTGGGTTGGTTCCAGGTCTTTGCTATTGTACACAGGGCTGCAATGAACATACGTGTGCATGTGTCTTTAGAGTAGAATGATTTATAGTTCTTTGGGTATATGCCCAATAATGGGATTGCTGGGTCAAATGGTATTTCTATTTCTAGATCCTTGAGAAATTGCCACACTGTCTTCCACAATGGTTGAACTAATTTACACTCCCACCAACTGTGTAAGAGTTTTCCTATTTCTCCACATCCTCTCCAGCATCTGTTGTCTCCAGATTTTTTAATGATCGCCATTCTAACTGGCATGAGATGATATCTCAGTGTGGTTTTGATTTGCATTTCTCTAATGACCAGTGATGATGAGCATTTTTCATATGTTTGTTGGCCTCGTATCTGTCTTCTGCTGTTCATATCCTTTGCCCACTTTTGAATGGGGTTGTTTGTTTTTTTTCTTGCATGTCTGTTTTAGTTCTTTGTAGATTCTGGTTATTAGCCCTTTGTCAGATGGGTAGATTGCAAAAATTTCTCCCATTCTGTTGGTTGCCGATTCATGCTAATGATGGTTTCTTTTGCTGTACAGAAGCTCTAAATTTTAATTAGATCCCATTTGTCTATCTTGGTTTTTATTGACATTGCTTTTGGTGATTCATGAAGTCCTCACCTATGCCTATGTCCTAGATAGTTTTGCCTACATTTTCTTCTAGTGTTTTTATGGTGTTAGGTTTTGTGTTTAAAATAGTAAAATTCTTAAGATGATTAAGCTATTATGTATGAACAGTAGATTTAAGAGTTACATATTTTTAAAACTGTATATATATATATATATATATAATTCTATATAACTACCTAGAGTAGAAAATTGTGATACTCATGCTGTGTTTCACTGTATAGGCATTTAGGAAATATTCACTGATAACTTGAATATTTACTTTTTATTGTCACTAGTGACTGAGGTAATTCTTTTCAGTGAATTAGACAATAATTTAACAAAGGAAATTAATGATGAGTCTATGCCACATTTCTTTTCCGACACCATGATTACCAAAATATGTATTGCTTGATACTATGTTCTGAGTAAGGTGTCTATTCTAGTCTACTTAGCAATTAAAAAGGAACTCCATGATTTACATGATGGAGTGATGTAAATCACTTCCCCTCTCCCTTTCCCTCCCTTCCCCCCTCTTCCTTTCCTCCCTTCCTTTCCTTCCTCCCTCCCTCCCTTTCCTCCCTCCCTCCTTCGTTCTTTCTCTTTCTGTCTTCTCCCTCCCTCCTTCCCTCCTGTCCTTCCTTCCTTTTCTCCTTTTATCTCTTTCTTTCTCTCTCTCTCTTTTTTTTTTTTTTTTTTGAGACAGTCTAGCTCTGTCGCCTAGGCTAGGCTAAAGTGCCTTCCTCTGCCTCCCGCCTCAGCCTTTCGAGTAACTGGGACATGTGCACCAATATGTCTGGCAAATTTTTTTATCTTTTGTAGAGACGGGATTTCGTCATATTGTCCAGGCTGGTCTCAAACTCCTGGGCTCAAGAGATCTGCCCGCCTCGGCCTCCCAAAGTGTTGAGACTACAGGTGTAAGCCACTGTGCCTAGCCCTCACAGTTTATAATTTAAAATGAAAAGATATAGGAGAAATTTATCTGGACTCAAAATCAGGAAGAATTTTATTTTTACTTAAAATTAGCTTCATAGACATTACATTTTAAGCCTATTCTATGTCCCTCTTTGAACTGACTGATAGAAAGCTAAGATCTAAATCTGTGGCCGTCCTGTAGGAAGGATCTAGACCTTCTAGGCAGGTGTTTCGGTCACTAATATCATGCCTAGCTTCAAGTACTATTTCTACCTTTCTTTTCCATTGTCTCGGACTGACAATTAACAATATGTACACACACAGACACACACATCTCAATAATGGGGACTATTATTACAGAAGGCAATCAATGTAGCTAGGAACTGTTTCCAAAGTTGAATCTATTTGTATATTTCAATAGTTTGAGCAATACAACTGTGAAGACTAATCAGTTCCAACTCTGTGAAAAATAACAGGAACTCTCTGAATATGCATCTTTGCCTTAGCCTTTAACTGTATTGATTCCAAGAGAAGAAAAGCTTCATAAATATAAAAGAAAAGGTACATATAACCCAACTGGATAGGAACACTAATTATTTTTACTTCTCTAAGGAACTGCATATGAATAATATGGAAATAATATGGTCAAATTATATTATCTTTGAGCCATGGTCAAATTTCCAGCTACTGTCAAAGCTCAGCAGCAGACAAAGCAAATGCATCTGACATATTCTTGGACATGGATAATGTACACTGGCAGATCCTACACACAAATCCTGTGCAGTGTACTGAAGTGGGTGGATGAAGGTTTTGTCTCTCTTGAACACCCATGGGGTTATAAAATCAGATTTAGAAACATGTACTTTAATAAGTTTTGAAGCCATTGGATCAGAAAGCATTACAAGTCTCAAACTGAACTCTACTTTTAAGGTAAAGATTTAACTATCCTAAGTGTTACTCTAATTTTAAATAATGAATTAAAGAACCTGAAATCATTTTCAGTGTCATTTTGATTAACCAATTATATGTGATCTAATTTGATCTTTCTAAACTTAAAATAAATGTAAACACTAAAGAATGTGTGTTTGGAAATCGTAATTTGGATTTCAGTCAATATTGACTAATATTTAATATAAGCATAGTGGCTTAATTTTTCTATTCTTCACACTCATATAAATAATTTAAAGAATGCGACTTAAACAATGCAGCCAGAAATTATTTGCCTTGAAAATTTATAATAAATTTTAAAATTTAGTTTGTTTAATTTAGTTTTTTAGATGTTTTTAGTTTTGAAAGCAGTGCAGGCCTGTAAATGGTCTGATTTCATACAATATTCAGTGACTTCTCATTTATTGATGTTACTTGGAATCTCACTTTCATTCATTTTCACATATCACTGAAGGGAAAAGAATTTGCTTTAAAAAAAAAACCCAATCTACCTAATCAAAAAATTTTCATTAACACAGATTTTCATCAAACAAAAGTAGAGAAAAATAAGCAAAAACATGTAATCAAATAAAAACAAAGAAAATTATAAAGCATTTTAGTCATATTATCCAATTTCTATCAGACTTGTTCTAGGTTCACTGAGGGGCTTAGATAAGGTGCCAGAACTAATTTTATTGCAGCTTCTGCTCTCTGATTTTAACATGGGTATAAGTTATTTGAACAAATATTAATAGATTACAGTACCTCTTTCAATAGGTAACTAGCCATACAATATAGAGAAGAAAATGTTTTAGTAATGTCTATGTATATTACTTTTAAAACTTATTTCAGCCTTCTAATGGCCTTCTAATGGAAGAAGAGCATAAGAAAACTGATGCTTAGAAAGACAAAGTAATTGTCAAAACAATTTCTCAAAGATCGCACAGCAACGGGTCACTCCTTGGCCTCCTGCTTCTCAGCACAAGATGGTTTCCATGGACGGCACATGGACATAGGTTTAAGATCCCACCTGCCATGGGCTAACTGTGGGTGAATCCCTTCTGGAGCTTGAGTTTCCTCATATGTAAGACAGGGACAATAAACGTGCTGGCCCATTTCTCCACCATTCTATGGGCAAGTCCACATGGAGAGGACACATGAAAGTGACCTGTCAATTTTAAATTGCCAAGTAGTAGATATGGTTGTTGTTGTCATTGATACTAATGAACAAAGCAGTTTTATTGCTGACTAAAGAAATCCAAGCTGAAGAAATGTTAAGGTCTGGGTCCTGTTGCACTGAGGGCCTTGAGTAAGTCCTATCAGCATAGTAAGCAGTCAGAAAGCTTTTATACAGTGACTACAGTTGATTCTTGAATGCCGCAGGGGTTAGGGTGTTGATCTTGCCCTGGACCAAGCAGTTGAAAATCCACATATAATTTTTGACTCCCCAAAAACTTAGCTACTGATAGACTACTGTTGACCAGAGCCTGACAGATAACGTAAGCAGTGGATGAACACATATTTTGTATGTTATCTGTATTATATACGGTATTCTTAACAAGAAGCTAGAGAAAAAAACTTATTAAGAAAATCATAAGGAAGTGAAAATAAACTTACTGTACTGTATTTATTGATCCCATAAGTCTTCATCGTCTGTTATAGGATGAAGACTTATTTGCCTGAAATAGTGGCAAGTGCAGCTGTGGAACTCAAACTACGGTACCCATTAAGCAATCCAGCTTTTTTTTTCTAATGTCATGACTTCCCTCTGCTTTTGGGGAACACTTCTAGCATTAGTAATGGCACTTCCTATGGGTCTCATGGTGTTATTCAAGGTTTACGTTATTGCATTAAACATAATGAAAAATGTGCAAAAACTATGAGAGATCACTTTTTACTGTGTATGCAATTTGCTGGGAGACAGACCGCTCACACGAAGATGATTGGCGTACATGGTGTTTTAAGCAGATACTTGCAACACTTGAGCTCCCTGCAGGAGCAACAGGAGGGAACTACAAAATTATGACACTAGTACAGCAAGTACAACAGTTAATTTTATGCAGTTATGATTTGATACTGCATCTATACCTTTGTTTACATCTCTCTCACCACGAATAGTGCCATGTATAGTCCATGTGTGTGCATAAGTTTTGGCAAATTTTAACTTTTTATAAAAGATGTATGTATATTTCATGATAGTAAATGACAAAATAGACTAGTATCTACGTATATTTTATAGACTTATAGCACATCTAACGTTTTCTTTTTTGATGTTTCTAGATTTTTTAAAATATTTCCGGTATTTCATTCATTAAATACAAACAAACCACCTTAACATCAACCCAACACTTACAAGTTCTGGATGAGAAATCAACTTTTTTTTTTTTTTATAATTCATTAAACTTCATCTATCCAAGTGACTCCAAATCCATGTGAAATACTTAGTTCTAAATTATTTCACACTGCTTTCCTCCTATGGAACAAATAGTTGTAACTCATCAAAAGTGACAAGTCTGAAATACTTTTGTCAAGGAGACAGTAATTAGGATTTTAAACTAATAACGGCATAAATATTTTAGATGAAGAATAGAGACAATATGACCCCAAACTGTAAACAAAGTGCTATTCTCCTTAAGTAACAGTTTTCCACTGTGTACATATGTGCTTGGGGTACCCAAATAGTATTGACAGAATACCCCCTTATCCTCAGTTTTGCTTTCTGCTGTTTCAATTACCCTCAGTCAACCGTGGTGGGAAAATAGGTGAGAACAGTAGGATAACATATTTTGAGAGTGAGAGAGTGAAACCACACTCATACAACTTTTATTACAATATAGTTATAATTGTTTTCATATATATATTAGTTATTGTTTTATATCTTTTACTGTGTCTAATTTATTAATTAAACTTTATCATAGGTATATATGTACAGAAAAATACATAGTATACATAAGATTCAGTACCCTCTATGGTTTCAGGCATTCATTTGGGGGTCTTGGAATGTATCCCCCATGGATAAGGAGAGACTACTGTAAATATAGGTCTGGAAAAATCCTCTTTTTTGCCACAGATATAGTGACTTTATGTCAAGGAGGGGTATTATAAATAATTCTGACTTGGGTTTCTAGGTAGCAGTAGCTAGTCCCTGTCAAACATTAAAAAAGATTTTCATCCTGAGAAGCCATAAGAAACACTCTCTTTCTTTGATTTGGGTGGTGAGGAGAGGAAGTCAGGGATTTCTTTGGTCATTGCTACTACCGTGACTAGAGACAGCCTGATGGCACATCTGATATAGAGAAGAAACAGTCAAACACCCCAACAAAAGAAACCAGCTCCTCAAGGCTTGCTTCACAGATCTCTGGAGCAAGCTTTGGCTGAAAGCACACCACCCCTATTGTTGCAATTCATGAATCAATAATGTTTCCACTTTTGCTTTAGATAGATAGCTCCCATCAAGTTCCCTGTTCCTTGCTGTAAATAGTGTCATACAAACGCTATAATTAAAACACCTTGGTTGAAATAGGTTTGGTTGGCTGGTGCTTCCCCCTTTCTCGATCCACCTGCATGCCCATGAAGATGGCTTGAAACCAATAAATAGCAAGGTTGTACAGTGTTTCACCCCGGTTGCAATTTTCTGTCTAACTCACCCTCTCAAAATGAGAAGAGATTCTGCTCCTAAGTGCTTAGGGACAAGGGTGACTTCATGAAGATGAGGTTGAGCAATGAAGTATGTAGTCTTTGGAGTGAAGACAGAACTGAGTCTCAATTCTAATGCACAATTCACCAGCTATGAGATCTTGGTTATATAACAAATTCTCCTAACATGTTTATTTATTATAAAACAGGATACTAATAGTTCTTAGGACAGCAGGTTGTGAGTATTAAATGAGATAGCACATGCAAATCATTCAGAACAATACCTAGCACTTAACAAAATGCCACAAAATATTGGCATTCTTATTTACATATTAGCAGAGTTAAGTTTCTAGAAGCTATAAATATAGGCAAACATTACATTTACAAAAATAGGTACTTGACTTTTTATTTGAACTAAAGGAGTAGAAAGTGTAACTAATTAGTTGAAAACAGAGTCTTCTTAAACCGTGGTCAAATGCTAGTTGAAAATGGTTATTTGATTTTGCGTGTATGCAAGCACATGTGAAATATGTGTTTATATCTGTAGATTTTGTCTTAGCAAAGGTAAAACATCAAAAAATGAAATATTACTTAAAGCATGAAGTATTGAAAAGGCAAACTGTTCTTACTGTATTTCATAAACTAAAAAATACTACATAGAATGTCAATGTCAAAATTCCTGCTTTGGAGTTTATTTTTGTTTTATGTCATAATGACTCCATCACATGTAACTCATTTTTTTGGCTTGTCAGTGGGAAACATCATTCTCATCCCAAGTGCAGCCTAGGAGGAGATGACACTATCTATGGTATCACCTAAGTATCCTTTTTTTTTTTTTTTTTTTTTTTTTTGAGACGGAGTTTCGCTCTTGTTACCCAGGCTGGAGTGCAATGGCGCGATCTCGGCTCACCGCAACCTCCGCCTCCTAGGTTCAGGCAATTCTCCTGCCTCAGCCTCCTGAGTAGCTGGGATTACAGGCACGTGCCACCATGCCCAGCTAATTTTTTGTATTTTTAGTAGAGACGGGGTTTCACCATGTTGACCAGGATGGTCTCGATCTCTCGACCTCGTGATCCACCCGCCTCGGCCTCCCAAAGTGCTGGGATTACAAGCTTGAGCCACCGCGCCCGGCCAAGTATCCGTAAAAGACAGACAGGAATGTGAATCTTGTCAATTTCAGGAACAGCCGTTTCTCACTGAGGGGCTAAACCACTAAGAAATTAGGAGAGAGACAGCACTGGGCATTCTCTCTTCTTGGAAGAACTGAACATTCATATTTCTCTCCACTGTCACTAGTCACCACTGAAGTGACTAAAAAGTAGTACATTTCTGGTCATCAGTGGACAGCTGCAACATCAACAAATTATTTGAAAAATCAGCACTTGCTGAAAGCAATTCCCCCACCAAATCTTATTGAAGTCCCAAACATCAGAGTTGTCAACTAACTTCTATAATGCAACCTGAAACTGTAATTAAAGTTCAAGGTGGTAGAATAGTAAACTAGTGATATCAAAAAAGTAGGGGAGCCTTTGGGCTAAGATCCAGCTAGTTCACAAACACAGTATCTTTGGAGTCTAGCAGGGAATGATACATCAGCACCAGGTCCATGACAGGAACCCAGTATCGCTGATTAGTTTGAAATTTTCCTTGCTCACTTGTGCATGAAAAGCCACATATCTATCATTTAATACCAATGAGTAATAGTGTCTTCTCAAACTGGGGTCAAATTGCTAAAGCCTATTTTTTTTCCTAGTAGATTGCAAAAACTTATTTTTTCACAAGAACTTTCCCAGAAATTAGACTAAGCAGCAAATATCTTCCCTTTACTTCAAGACTTATTGTCTGGGCTACCACACACCCAGGTGGCAGCAAAAAACACTGAAAATGTCTGCACTTGGCTGGTGTGGAATAAATGGTCTTCACAGCTCACACGTATCTGAGGAATTATATCTAGGAAGACAGCATCACCACATCCAGCTGCTGAAGTGTGTGTTTGTTACTTCAATTTTTATATTGCAATAGCAAATTAACCATGATATCATATTAGTCATTATTAACACTAAGCACTTCTGCCTCTAGTATGCAAAGTAGAGAATTCAAGTTTAATACGATGTGACTCTAACTGCCAGACAGCATCTTCACTTGATTTATGCTTCTCTATCAACCAGAGGGTTCTTTTCCAAGCTAATCACCTTAAGTTTCTAAGTATTCGGCCTTCAATTTTGTATACGCCCAATATGGTCAGAAACAGGAAATCCATGACTAATCATAAGTAAATTCATAAATGAATACATTTTCTGCTTAGAGTGATAAGCATCTTTTTGAATGGGAATGATTTAATTTTGCTGAGAGAGATTAAAATTTAAAACCAGAAGCCAAAAATCTTAGAAATGGCTTCCCTTTGATATTCTCAGGGATGGTAAACAGAAAATAAAAAAGGAGAATTTTAGAGGTTTAGAAGGAGGAATCCCTCAAAGTACATAGAAGGTATTTAGGTCTACGAAAATGATTCAAAGAACTGGCTTTATCATATAAAACTGGAAAGATCCTTCTGTTCCGACACTGAGTGTCTCTCCCTAGGCTAATCCAAATGGCTCAGAAAGCTTGTGTGCTATACCAGACAATAGCTTTAGAAGATCATAATTTTATCTTTTGTTGCTTCTTGGTGTTAATGAGTAAATAATGGCATTTCTTGACAAAGACTAGTTACATAGTGATAATTAGGCAAAAACCTCTGCATTTTGACCAGACTGAATGCGGTAGGAGTCACCTCACTATATGGTGTGGGGAACATAATGGACTTAGCCTGTGCCAGGGAAAGAAGCCAGGGTAGCCCATGCAGTGGCTGGGCTTGCTGTGTCTATTCAGTTCTGATGCTGTCTGCAGGTCAGAAGAGGGGACCTTTCCCAGGGACTCACCAGTATGAGGTCAAATAGTGGCCAGTATAAAAAAATAAATAAATAAATAAAAAATGGGAACAGGAGAATACACGCAATACCTGCAGGTGAGAGGCACCAGGATAGCATGAAAAGAACACTAGATCAAGGCAAGTGTCAGCACACCTTAAAATACATTCTCACGAGGAGACCTGTGAACCCAGGAGGCAGAGGTTACGGTGAGCCAAGATCGCTCCACTGCACTCCAGCCTGGGCAACAGAGTGAGACTCCGTCTCAAAACAAAAACAAAACAAAACAAAAACAAAACAAACAAACAAAAAATTCTCACTTGAGAAAGTTAAATAAGAGCAACGATCACTGAGATAGTGATTGCCAGTAATTACAAGAGTCTAAGCCATGTCTCTTTCACTCTAGATCTAATATTTCCACAGATACGGCACATCTCAGCAGAACAATTCAGCTCTCCTGATTATGTACCCTTGTATAAGTCGCTTCCACTTAGTGGGACTTGGTTTCCCATCTATAAAATGGACACAGTAATTCCTGCCCTGCTGTCTTCCTGGGTTACTATAAGAACTAAATAAATCTCCATATATGAAAACAATATGAAAATGAAAATCACTAGATCACTGTAAGATATGTATTTTAAATCCAATGCCCTTCTCAATCACAGTTTTCTAGATGTCCCCATCACAGGCCTTCTGTGTCATGACTTAAGTTTTAACATGGTTCATTTGTATTCATCTTTAAAAGTAAATATATCCTTCCCCCTGAAGCTTTCCACAAATCCTTTTCTGTGAAACCACAAGACAGACGTCTACTAATCATTCCATCTCACTGTGCCATATTAATCTCTTACTCTGGAATATGAGGCCTCTGGAGACTGGGATTCTGTCTGTATTTGTTAATATACTACCAGTTACTATAACAAACAAAATCCAAAATGCATAAGGGCTCATTCTCAAAAGCAATCTAAAATATGTGTTTTGGTAG
Source organism: Saimiri boliviensis (assembly GCF_048565385.1). NCBI lineage: Eukaryota > Metazoa > Chordata > Mammalia > Primates > Cebidae > Saimiri > Saimiri boliviensis. Next base: position 27,053,079 of record NC_133452.1, on the reverse strand, counting down.
ACGGGTGGCTCTACACTGGGAGTCATTAAAAAGCCCAGGCTCCTTCAAACTTATGGCTTCACTATCTGCAACAAGGATTCCATCTTCTGCCATGATTACGGCAAAAGTGGGGAAGCGCAGAGGGTAAAGCAGAGGAGGGTTTGATGAGTCAGGTGATGAATTTGTACACAGGGACTTCCCCCCACATTCCATTCACTAGAATTCAGCCACATGGCTCATGTAACTGCAGTAGGGCCTGGGAAATGCAGTCTAACTGTGAGTCCAGGAAGGACAGGACACAGGTTTGGTGAACAGCCAAGCCAGTCCTGCCACCCTCATACTCGAAATTTAAAAGACGCTTTCTAATGTATGAATGGACTGACTAGTACATGCGAGTCTTGGCCATGAAGTAATAAAGGAAAAAAAAAAAAAAAAAAAAAAAAAAAAAAAAAAAAAGAAAACAAGAAAACGGCTATATGTAAATCACGTTCACAGCTCTAATTCACTTAATTTCACAAATCACTGTTTGCCTTCCTTTTCCTAATATTTGCGAACCCAATTTTAAGATGAAAAATGACATTGCCAAAAGAAAAAAGAAAAGCATCATAAACAAAGCTGAAAGTTCGTAAAAAAGAATCACTCCCTAATAAGAGAATGTCATGGAGAGAAAATAATCATGAACAGAGAGAATTTTCTAGTAATACACAAAGAAAAGATAAACGGAACGTGATAGCATCTACTTGCTGTGCAATTTACTTTAGAATTTTACATTTGCGTAGTAAGAGGTAAAGGCTTGCCATGTTTCTTGTAGCTAAGCTAGACATTACAACATAAAATTCTGATTTTCATGCTTTAATATCTAAGTTGTTTTAAAATCAATTGAGTTTAAAGACTGATCAAATTCATGAATAGAATGACAAAAGATCTTTGGCATTTTTAAGGAAAGTCACTAGGTACACCAAGAATAAATGAGAGGTCTTTCAAAAGCATCATATAAAACTCTGTAGTTTGTACTTTTAAATATCTGCATTTAGTGTATTTAATTCTTACTAAAAGAAATTTTTTAAGAATAAGTTTAAACTCCAATTGGTAACTAAATGCATATGCCAGTATTTCATCATCACCTAGAAGTTTCTGCTACAGTTAATGCTCCAACCAGGAGGATCTCTTTACTTTAGTGGAATTTGCAGCACCACACAAGCTTTCAAATAGATTTATTTATGCTATTTTTTCTGACTATATTTTAAAAGAAAAATGACACAGTTTCACAGATGCTGGTGAAATAATTACAGTGGCATAGGCAAGGCATATAATTAGTTGAAGAAGAGGGTTAAAAAAAGATTTCACCTACACGATGTGGATACAAAGACTTAGGATTAAGTGTGAAACAACTGCTGTCTGTATCTTTCATAGCTATAACCAACACTGAGGCAAAAAATACCCCAACTATAAATATATATAGTACACACACACACACACACACATACACACACACACACACACACCCCCACTCAGGACACAAAGAGAAGGTATCCTTCCTAAACTCAAAAGTGCACAGACGCTTACAGTGAAAATAAACTCAGTTGCCTTCACTGCATGGGTGTGCAGCAAAAATCAGGACAGAGCGAGGACAGGACAGAGAACAATGAAGTGATTCCTTCTTTCCTATAATAAAGGGCCACAACTCACTCCCTGAGACACAGAGAGATGGCACCCAGTGCATAGGAACATCACTGCTTCATGCACCCCTGACTCCTGAGGAGTGGGAGGCTGAAAGTACTAGGACAGGAACCAAATCATCTCATTTTCATATGAACTTGTTGAACTCCTAAACATTTCAACTTCTAAGCTGAAAGAGCCCTTAAGCATAAATATCAAAAACTGTTATTTACCTGTTTTCGCAATCTCCTTTAATTATTCTAAGAAGTTTGCAAGCAAGTCTACAATGACACAGTACAGGAAACTCCAGTTCAAACTTTAATTGCATACGGAAGTACAATGCCAGTGTATTTTTATCCAACATGTATAAATTTTAATCAGAAGAATTTTCTCACAGCTTAAACAATCACACCTTAGGGATAAAGAGCTCAAAGGCCTTGTGAATAATTACAAATGAGTATTATACACAGTTGTGGCCTGGACAACTCCACTCAAATTTCATAAAATGTTACACTGGTACTGAAGCGGATGGACGGAGTGTCCCACAAAGACAGCAGGTGAGAGGTAGTTTGGAAGGCAGGTACAATAATAGGGTCATGAATTCATAACTCTAGTCCTTTTGGAGCAAGGCAGGTAATGAAGATTTGTAAAGTGTCGTGATGAAGGCAAGAAAGAGAAATATTGGTGCCCTGAAGCCAAGTGGAGACTGACTGTGAATCAAACTGAAAAAAGAAAAAGTACACATTTGGAGGTCCTGGGTCATGACCCGTGCTTGGAAAAACAAATGCCAGCATACTTCTCCCAACTGCCTAACTAACCTTTGCATAAGGTATTGTGCAACAGTAAAAAGTTAAAAATTATTAACTTTTTAATAAGTAAAATGTAAAAAATGACACATGTTGGGGTGTAGATACTCTAGCTTATTAGTGAAATAAGGACTCTGTAGTCAAAATAGGGCAGCCTAATAAAGTGCTTGAGATTATAAGGCCGTTCCACCTCAACTTGGAGAAAGGCTTAAGAAACTCCCACAGGAAAAGTGCTAGATAATTATTCTGAATAGACTTTTAAAAGATGAATGGAGAATCGTCATCCCTTCAATTGGATTCAATGGGTCATCGCCAAAAATTTTAGCCTTTGTCCCCCAAAATAAACAAATAACAACAAAAAAACACATAATCAACAAATTCCCTTAATAGTGCCCTGAGTGCCACCCCAGGTAACGCGAGATTGTGAGGTATATACCCTTCAAGATCAATTAGATGCAAAACATATACCAGAAGGAAATGATGGACCGCAAGCAGAGGAGTAATTGCATGGGCTGACTAGGCTAGCAGATGTCTTCAGGGAGCTAGAGAGCCAAAGGACCCAGGAGGGCATGGTATGTGACCCTGGCCACTTGTGCCAGTCAGCCTGTGCACAAGAGGGGACAGCTTCTGCTCCCCATGGAGGGACAGGGAAGAAATTACCTCCAACATTCCCTTCTCAAGGAACTCCCCAGCTCCTCCCTAACCACTGAAATCCCAGGCAGCCTCAGACAGTATCATGACAAGAAGCCAGATAACAACACTGCTCCCCAACAACTGCCCCATCCCAACTTGGGGACCTTTTACACAGAGCTTTCTCTCTCTTGGTAGAAGAGGACACAGATAGACAAAGGAATCCTGCCTTCCTTTGCTCATCTTCAGGGCTTTCCAAGTAGGGCAGAGTTTTACAGGAAAAAAAAAAAATCTACTTTTCATCAAGAGGAGGAGCTTACACAGAAAACAGACAGTACATGGGAACAGTTTTCAGGGCAGGTCTGAGAATACTGTGTATCTCCTGACCTAGCTCTACCATCTCATCAACTTGTTGAGCTCATATTTAAGCATACCAGAGATCTTCAGACTGCACCTTTCAACTGAACTCCACAGCGCATGGCCATCTACAAAGGGCCCAATTTGGAGGAATCTGGTAGAGGCTTATGAAACACCAATATACAGGGTGCTAAGACCTGTTCATTCATTTGACAAATATTTATTAAGCCTATACGAAGTGTCAGGTATTTTGCCTGGTGCCAGGACTGCAATGGGGAATGAAACAAGACATCATCTTTGTCTGCCCTAGAGAAATTCTGCCTAGAGGATAGCTCTCCCAACACAGGTTAGAAGTACTATTCTCAACCAGCACATATATACATACATATATATATGTATATATATATATATATATATATATATATATATATATATACATATATATATATATCAGTACATCTACACATTCACTAAAAACTTCATTTAAAAAGCAACATTTAAAAAAAATTCATCATCGATACCAATACCTACACTGAGGATTACGGTACCTACTGGGTTTACTGCCCTGTAGATCTGCCTTCATCCTATTCACTGTCAGTACTTTTAGTATACTCACATTTTGGAGAAATAGGATACAAAATGGCTTATGCTCTCAAGTAGCTTACAATCTCCTTTGAGAGACAAAATATTTACATGAAACTGTAAATGATAGAGTGGAAAAGATACCATGGAAAATTCATGCAAATAATCAATAAACAGGCTGCATAAAATGTGGTATCCAGGCTGCTCTTTCTGTGGAGTAGCCATTCTTCATTCCTTTGCTTTCTTAATAAACTTGTTTCACTTTATTGTAAAAAAAAATGTGTCATCCAAATCATAACACTTTTCAGAGCAAAGAGGAGCACTATTAATACTTAATATTGGGAATGCCTCTGGCAGTTCAGAACTTAAGATCAGTATTTTCATAAACCCCTTTTTCGAGAGGTGAAGTCTCTAATTCAAAAAGCATATTTAGTTCCTCATCAAAGAAATATTTATGGAAAATTTACCATATTCAAGGTATAATGATAGGCTTTTCTAGAGGTAGGCTTTAAGCAGGAGCTCACAGAGCTAAATAAGACACAATTCTTATTTATCTATTTATTCTTATTTATCTATCTAAGATATTAAAATACCATGAATGCTCAGCTTTTTGCATGTACATTATTTCTAATCATCAAAACAAGCCTACTAGGTAAACAGTATTGCTACTATTTTATAGATGATGTTTCCAGTGGTTAAGTAACTGCCCGGGGCCCCGCTGGCTGTAAGGACCTGGCACTGGAACCAGTACATGTCATTGTGATACCCCAGCTCTTACTCTGTGACAGGTACTGCTTGGATTATTCTGAGGAGGAACAGGGCATAAGTGATGTTAGATACAGATCTTGAAGGATTGAGTTGGAAGGATTTTAAAAGGCAGTGGGTAGAGGGGACGGCAACCCAGGGAGGTGGAACAATGGACCAACAGTCTAGAGCTGGAAAGACCAAGGATTGGGCAAGGAGGAGTCCACTTGGCCAGTACTCCATAGTTCTGAGTAGACGACCTGGGGACTGTAAGACTGAAAGACAGGTACGCTGAGGTCAACTTTCCCTTTGTGTTTAATTAAGCAAATAGGAAACTCGGTTTGCATGCCCTTAATACACTCCACAGTGAATCTGCATTGACGCCAACCAGTTCATCCAGCTCAAGATGTCTGGGAGGCAGAGTGCTTCATACGGCTGGCCGGAAGGGGACACTGGATCATCCAGAGGCAGGAGGGTGCCAACTTGTGGCTGGACGAAGTTCTGGCAAAGTTGAAATAATACAAATAAATCTAATTTTTTTCCATAGAAATAATGTTATAATGAGTGTGACATTTCATATAAATGGCTGGTTCTCATAAAAAGCACCCCAAATACCCTAAACAGTAGTCCCATAACTTGTATCTGCTAAATAATAATACCTTCAGTGTGTACATGTAAATTAAATAGGCTAGTGTCATAGTCAGAGTTTTAATAAGTAAAAACTATCCCAGTAGCCAAAACCTTTGCAGGATTGGGAGAGACTCTAGGACAGGTCAAAGTGACTGCAAGGAGAGAGGCTATGCACAAGGCCAGGAAGCCACCAACTGAGAGAAAACTGCCATAAAAAAACAGAAGGACTGGCCAGTGGCCCAAAACCTGTGGGGTCAAGTCTTAGGCAAACTGATTAGAAGATCAAGGCCAGCTCTAGAGCATGTCCCTGCCTCCAGGCTCTTCCCTCATCCACATAGTCTCCTAAGCAGTGTTTCTAATCTTATTGCTCTCCTGCTCAGAGTCTTTCAGTGACTCCCCATTTCTTACCCAGTTCCAACCCCATGTCTTTCACTTAGGGCCCTCCAGAATCTGGTTTACCGTCCATCCACCCAACCTAATCTTCCACTACATCTATTCCAATATGCTAGGCTGTAGAAAGGTGGCTTAGTTATTATTCTCAAGCATGAGAGGCATCTTTATGCCTTTGCTCAGGCCATGAGATTGGCTTGGCAGACTTTCCATATGATCTCTTACCTAGACATAAGACCCAACTCATATGCCAGCTGTTTCCTGAAACTTGATACATAAGAAATGCTCTGAAAATATATCTGTAACATTGGATGGATGGAAGGAGGGAGGGAGGAATGAAGGAAGTAATGGATGGGAGACAGAGATAGAAAGAGGGATGGATGGAAGGAGAGATGGAGGGAGGGAGGGATGGATGGATGATGGACAGAGGAAAGGAGGGATGGATTGAAGAGAGAGTTGGGGGAGGGATGGGTGGACAGAGGGAAGGAGAGAGGGAGGGACAGAGGGATGGAAGGAAGAAAGGAGGGCTGGATGGATAGAAGGATGGATGAATAGAAGGATGGATGGAGGGATGGAGGAAAGGATGGGGGAGGAATGAATATAGGGCGGGATAGAGGCAGGGAGGGAAGAAAGGATGGAAGGATGAATGGATGGAGGGAGGAAGGGAATGCTGGATGAAGGGATAAATGGATGGATGGTGGAGGATGTGATCATGAATCTCTCAGCTGGTCATGCTCGTTCTCCTGTCAGTGTGCCACAGTACACTTTTGTTCCTATTTCAAAACATTGCATGCTCCCTTCTTCCATAAACATCTGAAGACAGTTCTTCTCTTCCTTATTAAATAGGAGGCTCCTGAAGGCTAAATTATATTCATCTTTGTATCCCACACAAATCTGAGTACCAGGTCTTTCACAGAACACGTACTGAAGATATCAGAGTATCAGTGGCATGGTATACCCAGCAGCAGGCAGAAAATGTGCATGATGGAAAACATAATCCATGTAAGGCATGAATCCTGGATATGAACGGCTGTAAATGGACCTGCATCCGCTTTAACTATTCCACACAAAAGTCAGGTCTCCAGTCTGAGGTTACCTTTAGGCAGAGACAGTCAAGGTCATCACCTCTTACTCCTCCTTCAGGCCTCAATTCCGGCACCTTCTCTTCCCTGAAGCCTGAGAACACTCACCCTGCCTCACTAACCGTGAGATTCTTTGCTCTCTTGGCACCGGGCACACACCCCTTTAAGATACAGGCCAAGCAAGTTCCTGAGTAAGTACTGCCTCCCGTGTCTCTCTTCAGAGCAAGGGTGTTGGCTTTGTTCATCTCTGTACCTATCATTCCCAAAACAGTATCTGGCATGCCCTTGGCTCCTAAAAAAAGGCTTCTTTGTAAGTACTTCATTTTAGAAGTACTTAGCTCATATTCTGGGTTTTTTTGTTTGTTTATTTGTTTTGAGACAGAGTCTCTCCCTGTCACCCAGGCTGAAGTGCAGTGGCACAATCTCAGCTCACTGTACCTTCTGCCTCTGGGGTTCAAGTGATTCTCCTGCCTCAGCCTCCTGAGTAGCTGAGGCTAGATTACAGGCACATGACCACACTTGGCTAATTTTTTGTATTTTTAGTAGAGACGGGGTTTCACCATGTTGGCCAGGCTGTTATTGAACTCCTGACCTCCAGTGATCCACCCACCATGGCCTCCAAAAGTGCAGGGATTACAGGCATGAGCCACTGTGCCCAGCCCAATATTATGATTTTTAAAAATCTACTAAGTGCAATCATCATTGTTCACAAACCCAAGATATGCTGCTAAATCTCTTATGGTCGTAGAGCTTAGGCTAGGCTTTATAGTCAGGCAGCCCCAGCTGGGAATATCAACTCTGCTTCTTACTAGGGTTGCTATCTTAAATAAGTCACTGACCCTCTCTAGGCTGATTTCCTCAAATCACATCATAGGATAACAACATCAACCCTGCAGCATGCTGTCAGGGCCACGGGTTATGTAAATAAGCGCCTAACAGAGCTCCCAGCCATTGGTTATTGCTCAATAATGATAGCAATTATAATTACTAGACTAAGAGGACAGGTAAAAGTAAAGGTTGATATATTTTTTCAATGAACATACATATATATTGTTTTTAATTATACTGTATTTTTACAAAATCAAACTTAAGAATTTAGTTCAGCCACCCCATATAGACACAGTCTACATCTCTGGGGCTATAAATTATTTGTCATGCTTTCAGTACGAATCTCAATCCAACAGGCAAAGGAAACGTAACAGAATATACAGGAGATGTCTTGAGTTTATAGAAAACCATGCAAAATATTAGGCTAGGTGCAATGGCTCATGCCAGTAATCCCAACACTCTGGAAGGCCAAGGGGGCAAATCACTTGAGGGCAGGAGTTTGAGGCCAGCCTGGCCAAGATGGTGAAACCCCATCTCTACTAAAAATGCAAAAATTAGCTGGGTGTGGTGGTGTGCGCTTGTAATCCAGCTACTCAGGAGGCTGAAGCCAGAGAATTGCTTGAACCCAGGAGGTGAAGGTTGCGGTGAGCCGAGATCATGCCACTGCACTCCAGCTTGGGCAACAGAATAAGACTCCGTTTTAAAAAGAAAAAAAAGAAAGAAAAAGAAAATGCAATATATGGCACAGGAGGTAAGGCTATAGAATCTGTCTTCAAACTGATTTCTGCTTCATGATTTTCCAAGAAGAACTGGAAAAAATAAACAGTGAACAGGAAAGGGATGTTTCCTTAACATTAAATATTTAAAGCAGGTCGATACGATTACTATATATCAGAAATTCTTCATCGGTCTCTGTGTCTCCCAAATGTTAACTATGGAAGCGGTACATGTGTATGCCATATTGAGAAAAACCAATGCAGAAAATGTGTTTTGGACACAGTCTCCAAAGAACACAAATGAGTGTCTAGCTTCCTGTGTAAACAAATGTCATTACATTCAAAGAATGGTGCCTAAGGAAATTCCTTAGAAAACATCTATGAGGCACGGGCACATGTGTGTGTGTGTGTGTGTGTGTGTGTGTGTGTGTGAGAGAGAGAGAGAGAGAGAGAGAGAGAGAGAGGGTGAGAGAGAGAGAAAGAGAGAGAGAGAGAGACAGAGAGAGAGACAGAGAGAGACAGAGAGAGAGAGAAAGTGCAAACAAGCTGATGGCATTCCACCATGGAATGACCTCAGAGCACTGTAAGACAAATCATTAAAAATGCAACACATGCAAACCCTCTGCCACTGCAGATGCAGGGGGGTTAGTGAAAGCAGCATGGTCACTTAAGATCAGTTTAAGAAACCTGGCTGCTTACCAATGGGAGTAAGTAGGTGGATTTTTCCAAACCACCCTATTTACATCTTCTAAACCCTATCATTTTGTGCAATGGCTAAAATTTTATGCATGTCAGGCGTCTTTCCCCTCCCCCGACACACAATGTAGCTGCTTTGAAGAATGTCAGATTAGAATCAAGGAGAAAAAAAGAGCCATTCTTTTAAAGTCTCAAAAATTATACAACTTTCAGTTGAAGTAAGAAAGGCAACAGTACTTACATCATGGTATGAAAATACTTCCTAACACATGCTCACTACACAGATTTCACAGACCTGACCCCCTCACGTTAGGTGTCTACACTAAGTTAAATCCTTTATTTAGCAATTATTCTAATAGCACCTTTAATTCTTCAGACTAACCGATATCATGTTAATGAGTAAATAAATCCAAAAGAGGTTCTGACTCAACTTCAGATCAACATGGAGTAGCTGAAGCCAGAGTTACCCTCCTACCTGAAAGCAGGGATACGAATGAAACAATAGCTCTCAAGATGCTGGTGCCATCTGGCAGGAAGGGACAGAGACGCCTGAAAGAAGGGAAGCAAATGAGGTGAACTCTACAACTGTCCCAGAAGTTGGCCTGGAGAGAGTCTTCAGGCCAAGGCCTAGGGAATGGGGACCTAGGCAGAGATCAGCGGTCCCCGAGTGGGGGACTTGGAGACAGAAGTCCAGGGAGCCAAAGATGGTTAAAGATTACCGGGTAAAATACCAGGAAGGAGAGCACTATACCGAGAGGAATCCAGAGCTGTGAATATTCAGTTAAGTACGGATTGATCTGCATGAGAGGAAACTACCCCAGCCAGGGAAAAACCACCTGAATGTATTAGAGGGAACAGTGCCTGGTATTTGCAAAGGCTGCCAGCCCTGTTCCCAGCAGCCAGAGGGGAAAATCGCCTAATTTATGGGGAATCGGTGAGAGTACTAACAAGATCTTCCCTTGATAGCGGAGAAAAATCCACTCTTGACTAAATACTGCCCTGGTCCTACCTAAAAAAGCTTATTTAGCAACATGTAAAAAGATCACACTGTTTCCAAGTATCTTATACCATTTCCCATAACAAAGCTTCATAAAAATTTTAGGAATGCAAAACTTTCTAGTAGCCAACAAAGTAAAATTCTGGCATCTAATCCAAAATTATCAAGTAGAAAGTGGAAAAGTGTGAACTATAAACAGGGGAAAAATTAACTGATCAGAACTAACTCAAATGATAGAAATAGTAGAAAAGAACAATATGACAGGTTTTTTTTTTTTTTTTTTTTTGAGACGGAGTTTCGCTCTTGTTACCCAGGCTGGAGTGCAATGGCGCCATCTTGGCTCACCGCAACCTCCGCCTCCTGGGTTCAGGCAATTCTCCTGCCTCAGCCTCCTTACAACAGTTTTTTTAAAACTGCATTCCATATGTTCCAGAAACTAAAGAATGGCTGTGTCAAGTAGAAACAATATGGTAAACATTAAAAAGACCAAAATTAAATCCCTAGAGAGGAAAAGTTCAAAATTTGAGAAATATAATACACTGGATGGCAGATTAGACATAAGGGGCAGATTATACATTACTGAAGAAACCTGAAGACATAGCAATAAAAATGATTCAAAGTGAAACAGACAAAACAGACCTGGCCCTACTTGAAGTCCACAATTCCAAAAGTGTGTCTGAAAGTTAAATGCTACCACTTATTCTCAGGATCTGACAAAATTCATTATATAGGTCAGGATCAATTTAACATTGTAAAAAGAAAGTGCTTATTTTTCTGCTGATAAAATTATATGACTTTATAATATGTAATATAGAGTTATCTCACTTTATAATCTTTCTATTGATGGATATATACACTGTGTATAAGATCTGTCACTGCTATGTATACAAGCCAAACATATATCAATAATGAAAACCTGTGGGCAGGTTATTATTTTTCCATCACCATAGTCTAGTCAGAATTATAGTCATGAAATCAAAATTGTTATGAGGGCTAACTTCACTTAAAGGATGAATATTCTTTGTTATTCTGATCTAGCTTCTGACTATCTTTCATTTCACCTATATCTCCCTGTTACCTGTGATTGAATCTTCTGAATTCTGGAAAATCATTCACACTCAACATTCTGTTAACATATCTACATAGATGACATACATATTTGATTGATTTTCCTTAAATTTGCCCCTTCACTGTAGTAAGAGATAGCATATTATTAAATCATTTAAATTCAATCATGTATAAACCAGCAGACATTTATGTCTAGATGCTCCATCATCAGTTCAGGGTTGTTGTTTTTTGTTGGGTTTTTTTGTTTTGCTTTGTTTTGTTTTGAGGTGTGGTCTCGCTCTGCCATCCAGGTTGAAGTGCAATGGCACAATCGTGGCTCACTGCAGCCTCAATCTTCAAAGGCTTAAGCAATCTTCCCACTTTGATCTCCCAGGTAGCTAGGGCTATAGGCACATGCCCCAAAATTTTTCAATTTTTTTGTAGAGACAAGGTCTCACTGTTGCCCAGGCTCATTCTGGTTCCTATACTCAGAGAATCCTCCTGCCTCAGCCTCTCAAAGTGTTGGGATCATAGGCATGAGCCATCATGCCTGGCCTCAGATGTTTTTTAATATATTCAGCTTCTCTTTACAATCTTTCCTCTAAAATTTTCTTGTATTTCTAGCAGGTCCATGCTGGTCACTGCCAATATAATGATGAATAAGACATAACCCTCAGAATCTATGGTCTAGAGCTAGGCAGGTGAAAAATATTTTACACCATATCTATGGTCAAATATGGACAAAGCACTAGCAAGCAGAAGCAAGGAGACGATTAAGGATACTGGTGAGAGGGGTAAGGGAACACAGTAAGAAAAACTTCATGATGGAGATGACCTTTATGTCTTAAAGTATGTGCAGAAGTTCACCTGATAAGGAAATTGAAATGTGACATTAGAGACAGAGGAAATAGCAACTGTAAATGCACAAAAGCATGAAGAAACCAGGTATATTCTGGGAATAAATAAATGTTCGTATTAGTAATGCATACCCTAAAGCACTAGGAAGCCATCAAAAATTTCTAAGTTTGAGAATGACGTGCTTAGATTTCTCTTTTAGAGGAACAACCTCGGAAGCAATGTGGGCAACAGCGGAGAAGTGAGTGGAGACCTCGGGCAAGGACACCAGTCAACAGTTGACTGTAACAGTTCAGGGAGATACGATGAAGAACTGAATGGGGCAGAGGTGGTGGGTCAGGGGAGGCTGATTACAGAGATACTTAAGAAGAGGAATTGACAGAAGTTGGGAATTGGTTACATGTGTCAGTGTGATGAGAAGGTGAGAAAGGAGTGAAGGGTGATTCCAAGGGTCTGGCTCGGATGTCTATAGCGGTAGCGGGGCTTTGCATGGAAAGAAGGTAGGACAAACAAGTCTTGAGGGAAAAGTATGATTTTAACATGTCTAATTTGAAGTTTCTCTGGGCTATTTATGCAGAGAAATCTAATATATAATGTGTAGAAGTAGGAAGCTAGAGCGTCTACTACAGAATAGTAGTCAAATAAATCAAAGTGGATTAAAACACTCAGTCTTTGCAAACTCACAGAGTAGGAAGGGAAATGAGGAAGTCTTGCTTAGTTCATTTTGTTCTACTATAACAGAATACCACAGACTGGTAATTATAACAAGCAGAAATTTGGGGCTTACGGTTCTGGAAGCTAGGAAGTCTAAGACCAGGCCATGGCACGTGGAGAGGGCCTTCTTGCTATAACAGCCCATGGTGGAAGGGCAAAGACAGAGCAAGAGCGTGCACAAGAGAGGGACAAAAGGGGGCTAACTCCTTTTATAAGGAGCTCTCTCCCAAGATAACAAACCCACTTTCTCAATAACTGCATTACTCCATTCATGAAGGCACGGCCTAATCACCTCTCCTTAGGTCTCAATGCTGTTGCACTGGGGATTCACTTTCCAATACATGCCCTTTTGGGGGACATGTTCAAACCACAGCAAAGCCCTCTGACAGAACTGGGCACTGCAACATTTAATAGACAGATTGGGGGACAGAACCAGTGATGGAGACTGAGAAGGAGTAACTGAGCAAGGGACAAAGAAAACAGGGGTGTGTGGAGTCAAGAAACCCAAGGGAGAAGAATATTTCAAGAAGGAGAAGGTTCAAATGCAATAGAAAAGTCATATTAAATAAGAATTTTTTAAATGTACTGAAATTGCTAATTGATAGATCATTGATGCCTTTTATATGAATAATTACAGGGAGACTGAGACGTCAAAAACAGATTCCATGAAAACAAAGGGTAAAGAACTTGACATTTCTAACACAGATTAATCTTTAAGAATTTCAAGTGGGGCATGGGGGCTCGGGAAGCCTAGTCAACATATTACATTAATATTAATAACAATAATTGTGATCCTAATAAGTGACTATGGACTACATGTGATCTCTCAGGCATTGTGCTAGTAGTTTCACATGCATGGTCTCGTTTAATTCTAGATAATTAGATGACTCCACAAGAGTTTTTCTTGAACCACAAATTTTCATCATATTGCTAGTCTTCTCCACAAAATATCCAACTTGAATATCTGTACTTTAAGAATAATAACTATGTCTTATAATTCCTTTCTTTTGTCCCATCTGATAAAGTTTTGGGGATATAATATCCCAATATCCTTTAAAACTCTTGATAACATACCAAGTTCTTGCTATACACATGACTTTGTATTAGACAATAGAGAGGAGTTTTTTACACTCCCAATTCTATGCAAATGTGGAAGCTTATTAGAGAGACGAGGCATGCAGATGAAAATTTAAATTATAGCTCTAAACATCAATTAAGTGCTACTACATTTATAATAGTAGTATATGAATGTGGTAAAAAAGAGATTGCTATGGGCTAGTGTCATGAAACAAATATTTATGCAGCTGGTAGAAGTTAAATAAGGGCTTGAATATTCTGACAGGCAGAGACCAGACTTTCCAGGAGGTGGAAGTGCCTGAGCAAAGGACTGGTTGTGCATCTCATGAGAGCCAAGAGCTCACAGCCAATGATTTATTTAGCAAAGTCTTCAGCCCGAGTGTTCTTTGCCCCAGTTCAGCCCATTGTTAGCCTGTATTTTTTCCTTCCTTATATTGCCTTAATTCATCGCTTTATCTACTTCTCATTGTCACAAGCCTCTGTTATCCTACCCTGTTTCAACTATTACCACCTCCCTGTCACTCAACTCACAGTATTAGCACCGCTAAGGATCCACAGTTCTACTTCCGAAGGAGCTTTGGATTTTCTAGCGCTCTGCACAGTAGGACACGTAGAGCACCGGATACCATCCCCTGCCTCTGGCATTTCTCATTCTTCATTCTAACTCACGGCTGTTTTCCCCACACAAATGTGCTCCAAGACCTCCTAAAACAAACTACATTGTCTTCTTCCAAGCTCCCCCCGGCTCAAAGTCAGTCTTGATGCACAAGGCTCTAAATCATAATTTACTGCTTGGAAGCCATTAATCCTGTACAGAAGGAGCAGAGTTTACTGCCAATGAGTTGTTCAAGTACTAAGACGATATGGTTCTATATGATTTTTTATTTAAGTTCCTTATAAAAGCGTCTGTAATAGTGTCAGAGGGTGTGTGGGTGCACGTGCGTGTACATATACATACACACACAAACACTCTCTCTCTCTCTCTCTCTCTCTCTCAAGGTGAGAAGGAATGGATGTTGAAGAATGACAACTCCTTGGGGACAGGCCACATTTTTGTTCAAATCGAGTTGAACAGTATTAGCAAGAGCATGAGAGGACTTCAGAAACAATACAAATAAGGCAAATCGGTCCATTCTTCAAGCTATCCTTTGATCCCAGATTCTAAACACTAAAATACAAACTAAGGTTTGGACCCAAATTTTCTTCTCTGAGTCTCAGAGATTAGGTCTATATATTTTAGAAATGCAATAGCATCTTCTTAAAAAAAAAAATTACTTGGTAATTAACCTGACTGAAAGCTCTGCCCAAAATACTGTGGCTCTGGCTTAGAATACTCTATGGTTGTAGCCAAAGCTAGAACAAATACACTTTCAGTTCTAGTCTCTGTTCTCTCACTAAATTTCACTTTGGTTGTATGCAGATCATTTGATCTCATCTGGAGATGACTAGCAGTCACACATACACCATCAAGTGACAATCAGGAGGCAAAATCTAAGTTATGTCATTTCAAATAAGCATTGGACTATTATTACTAATTTAATAAGCAGGAAATGCCCATGTGTCTCATGTACTATGCTGGACACAGCTTGCATGGAGATAAATAAAACACTACTAGTAAGCACAAGATCCTCAAAATTCACACTCTGAGATGTAAAGAATGAATAATAGCACAATTTTAAGAGCAAAGAAACGGACAAGGCAACAGAGGAACACCAAGTAAGAAGTGAAGATAAGAAGATGCCTTGAAGAATTATAAAAAGATTGCAAGAAAGTAACATTTAAACTAAATCTCAGCTGGATGCGGTAGCTCATGCCTGTAATGCCATCACTTTTGGAGGCCGAGGCCATGGGTGGGGATCACCTGAGGTCAGGGGTTCAAGAACCTGGCCAACATGACAAAACCCCATCTATACTAAAAATACAAAAATGAGCTGGGCGTGGTGGCACGTGCCTGTATTCCCAGCTATTTGGGAGGCTGAGGCAGGAGAATCACTTGAATCTGGGAGGCGGAGATTGCAGTGAGCCAAGATCACGCCACTGCACTCTAGCCTGGTCAACAGAGTGAGACTCTGTCTCAAAAAAATAAAAATAAAATGAAATAATAAAAATGAACTAGATCTCAAAGGAGGAGGAAAAGAAGGGAAGGGATATATTTGTAGCATGTATTATTTGTCAGACATGGGTAACAAATTATCTCATTGTTGCTACCATTTGAGAGATGGTGACTCTGAGGCAGGACAACTGAAGTCACCAGCTAGAGTATCATACAGCCAGCTTCAGACAGCTTTGTATGCTCTGTCCAATGTACAAGCTCCCTTCTAAAGTCAAAAGCCTTCTTAAGGTAAAAAAATAAAATAATCTTTGTTGCACTTAAAGTTTTCCAAAAATTACCTCTTATGAAATATTTCCTTGTAATGATTAACAGTTTATGGTTGTAGCTGTAAGTTTGCATCTGTCCATAAAATGCTTTTAAAGCTGGGAGTAGTGGCTCACACCCGTAATCCTAGAACTTTGGGAGGCCAAAGCAGATGGATCACATGAGGCCAGGAGTTTAAGACCAAACTGGGCAACATTGTGAAGCCTCATCTCTACAAAAAATTAGCCAGGGATGGGGGCATACACCTGTAATCCCAGATACTCAGGTGGCTGAGGCCAGGGAATCTCTTGAACCCAGGAGGCAGAGGTTGCAGTGAGCCAAGATCGTGTTACTGCATTCCAGCCTGGGGGACAGAGTGAAATGCTGCCTTGAAAATAAAAAAAGAAAGAAAAGAAAAAAAGCTTTTAAAACCTAGTCCATTGAAAAATGCCTGAGAATTAGGCAAGGTGGCTTAAGTCTGTAACCTCAACACTTTGGGAGGCTGAGGCAGGAGGATTGCTTAAAGCCAGGAGTTCGAGACCAGCCTGGGAAATATAGCAAGAACAAGGAAGGGAGGAAGGAAGGAAAAAAGGAAGCAAAGAAGGAAAGAGGGAGGGAAGAAAGAAAAAAAGAGAGGGAGGGAAGGAAGTAAGGAAGGAAGGAAAGGAGGGAGGGAGGAACGGAACGAGGGAGGGAGGGAGGGAAGGAAGGAAGGAAAGGAGGGAGGGAGGGAGGGAACGAGGGAGGGAGGGAGGGAGGGAAGGAAGGAAGGAAAGGAGGGAGGGAGGAATGGAATGAGGGGAGGGAGGGAGAGAAGGAAGGAAGGAAGGGAGGGAGGAAGGAAAGAAGGAAGGAGGAAGGAAGAAAGGAAGGAAGGAAGGAAACAAGGAAGGAGGAAGGAAGGAAGGGAGGGAAGGAGGGAGAGAAGGAAGGAAAGAAGGAAGGAAGGAAGGAAGGAAGCGAGGAAGGAAGGGAGGGAGGGAGGAAGGAATCAAAGGAAGAAAGGGAATAAAGAATTAGCTGAGTGTGGTGGTATGCACCTGTAATCTCAAGTACTAGCGAGGCTGAGGCAGGAGGATTGCTTGAGCCCAGGATGCAATGACCTATGATCACTCCACTGCTCTCCAGGCTGAGCAATAGAGTGAGACCTTGTCTCAAATTAAAAAAAAAAAAAAAAAAAAAAAAAAAAAAAAAAAAAAAAAGAAAGAAAGAAAGAAAGAAAATAAAGAAGAAAAAAAGGAAAATGCTTGGGGTTCAAGGTCTATTTAAGAGATATGTGAAACTTCAAAATGGATGCAAAATGTTGTGTCTATATCCATTTTCCTGGGGAAAAGAATCAGGAGCTTTTACAAGTCTTAAAGGGGTTTATAAACCTCTACCCCAGAAAAGGCTAAGAAGCACTAATCTATAGACTTTTGCTAGGCTTTTTGATGCTTTCCAAAAGGAAAAATACTTACGTACATTTAAGTTTCATACAGAAGGAAATGCATTTCATAGATAACCACAAAGAAGCTTCATATATTCTACTATAACGTAACAACTTGATACGGAGCCACTGAAGTGACCCTTTCCCATGTTTCTAATAACTACTCAGGATGTTAACAGTGAAAGGACCGTTTAGAAAGCTAATTTCCTTTTCATCATGCTTGTTAAGTGTTTACTTTAATTCACATCCTGTGTAACCCTATGGGAAAATTTTTAACTAATACTGGGGAAAATCCCATAGGGTTACACAGGATGTGAACAGGGCCTGTACTGAACTACCTTCAGCTTGAAACATAAAATTAGATAGGTGAGTTTCACTTTCTGTTTGTCAGAAGTTCCACTTTCTGGCTCCCAAAGCTTAGACTCACAGTGTATCTGTGTCCGTGCAATAAAATCCCAAGCTTCTTATTCTCTTTTAAAGGAAGGATTCCTGCTGTCCTATAGCAAAATTCTTTCAGCACACAAATGCAAATCTGTGGTGCTAATCGAGGAGAGGCGGCTGGAGCACTCCCAAGTGCTCCTCCATACCTGGGCTCACACACAGTTCAGCTGCTTTTTCCATTTCCTGCGGAGAACATACATCATACCACTTCCCCTATAGAAGAAAGAAAGCAGCCCAATTTAATTGCTGATGGAAACACTGTCATACTTTCCACCGGCCAAGCTTGAAACCATTACTGATCTAACCTTCATTAATTTTTCCACAACAATTTGCAGAAATGTCAGGAAGCAGCTGTAAGAAGACTGATTAATCGTCCTTATCACCACTACTTTACCAGGCTCGCTCTCTTCTCTCTTTCTCCCCTCCCTTTCTTACAGTTTAAAAATATAATTGGGATTTTTCTGTTTTGGTTGGTACTGATGGTGGTATATCATACTCTGAAAAATCCAGATCTATTTTTGACTTCTTTCAATGGCCCAAACATTTTCAGATCTGAAGGAGACCCCATGAAGTTTGGGACAGCATCCACGAAGGAAAAGGTTGCTTCCTGCTGATTACTCAGTTATAGCTGTTTAAACAGACGTTCATGAATTCAAGTCTTACAGCAACACTGCATTTATTAGTCAATCACAGACGCTAAAATTCACTTCCGAAATGTGAATTAGAAAATCAAATGCCCTTTTTCTATTTTTTTCCCACTTTCTTTTCTCCCTCATCATTTTCATTTGAGTTATACCATCTGTCCCAGCCTATCAAATAATGTACTGTGCATGCCTGGCAAAAACAAGTGGAACGGTACACCTCATAACCCCATGTACGCAACCACTGAGCATCTATAAAAGTGGTACATAACAAAATCTGGCCATCTGGGGATAACTGGTTACAGCAAGCTTAGCTTCTCAGCCAGCACTCAGATTTGCAGACTTTTAACTAGTTGGCAAAGCGTCAACTAGTGTTCAAGAAGAGAAACACTAACAAACATTTTTTTTTTTCAAAACACAAGAATTCAGATATAAATTTTCAAAGGTGTACTTGCCAATGTTGCTGACAAGAAGGCTTCAAAAGCAAAGATCAAGGCACTGTCATGTCGTTGAAATGGAGCCAGAGTCAATCCAAATCTAGCATTTTGCAGCATTACCAAACTTTTGGGTATGAACATATTTTTCCTTCCCCATATTGCCTGAATATATACAAGCAAGGGATTAAAGCCGAACAGACTTTGAACCAAATGACACAGTATCTTTCAGAGACAGCTCCAGCAGACTGGGAAGAGTTCCTTGTAGAACTACATTAAAAAAAAAAAAAAATCCAAAGTCTCTCTTTATCACAGATATACTCATTCCAAACCAAAAAAAAAAAAAAAAAACAGATTGGACAACTATGGCTTAAGGCATTAAAGTAATAACTGGACGGCATAGTGGCCCAGATCGTGGACCATGGACCCAGAATACCTGCTTTCAATCCCATCTCTGCCACTTACCAGTCATACAAATATCATCAGGCAAGTTAGTTAATCTCTCCGTGCCTCAGTCTTATCATCCATAAAATCAGGATACAAATAATATTGTTAAGAGAATTACACAGCACTTAAAAGTGAACTATAAAGGCTAGCTATTAACTCTATTTTTCTATTTATACTTCTATTAGTCTAGCAGTGAGGAGGAAATAATGCGACATGACTTCCTAAATTAATTTTAGAAAGCCCACTGGGTTGGATGAAATATTTCCCCTGATAATATGGGGATATCCTTATTATTTGAAACACTACCACCAAAACTGGGTCAAGCAATCAAAGCTAAATAGTCTATCGTTTCTGTTGATTCCCCCTCCCCTAGCTGTCACGGGACATGTCTTGTGCTGTCATGGGATGTAGGGGCAGGCATGGCTGGAGAGTTCCACACCTTACTGTCACCTCCACGCCTGGAAAGCAGAGCTGGGGAGAAGGCCACCACAGACCAGCAAAGTGCAAACAAAGACGGAAGTTGACTTGGCCTTCATCATCATCGAAGTACTCATTGAAGAAGCCAAAGGTGCTCATTCCCTTGGCACTAAGACTGGAGTTAAGGTGCCAGGAGGCCACACAGTGCAGGAAAGACGCTACCTTTAATTCCTGCTCCACCATATGACCTTAAGTAACTCTCATGCTCTAAAGCCTTAATCTGCAGTAAAACACAGGATTTCATCTACATCAGACCTCTTGAGTCTTTTGGCTGCCATGACCTCCTTGGCAGTCTGAGGAAGCCTGTGGATTCAGTCTTAGCAGAATGTTTTAAACTACACTGGATTACAAAAGAAACCCATTATCATGAATATAGGTATCTCAAAATAACTTTTAAAGCAAACTTATTGACAGTAATATACGTGATTCTTTATTAATAATTACAAACAAGATATAGCGTAGGTCTAATACCCACCATAATTCGGAGTAGTCGTAATCATAAAGATACTTTGAGATATGAGCCACAGCAGTAATGTGATATGAAACTGTCTGTGACTTCTATTGGTGACAAAGTCACTGGCACTGCTGAAACTGCTGTCATTTGTTGCTTACATGAATAATGAAGGGAGTGTTGAAGTTCAGTTAGAGATTAACAAAACATAGTTTTTTCTCAACCAAATTTTCTGAATTCTGTCCATTTGTGGTTAAGAGCCCCAGCCTAGATAAATAATAAAGTCCTTTCTAATTCCAATATCTCAAATCAATGATTACATTGTGTCCCTGAGAATATTCCACAGAGAATATTCACAAAGAGAAAAAAGGCAATTCCTATTCTTTCCAACTGTGTGGAGGAAAACAGATTTACAGGATAGAAGTCTCTTTCCTCATCTCTCTCCAAGTGAAGGAGGAACACTTACTGACTTGGAAATGAGTTACCCAAACACTACCAAGCCCTATCAGCCTACAGGCAAATACATATGAAGTGGTATTAACACCAATTAACCACAGCTCCTGTTCCAGCCCCACCTGCTCACACAGGACCTCAAGTCCCCTTAAAAAGTCCCAACTAAGTATATCTAGGATTCCAGCAAGGGAGACTTACAAGAGCCCATAGGCAGTCTGGCAGCCAGTCACAACACCATCTGCCACGGCTTCCTTCCTACACCAGCTCCCCCTAGCGTCCTCAGGAAGGATCCCCTCTACCGCTTTTGCAGATGGTGCCCGCAGTAAGAATGCTAATGCCCAGATGCTCCCACAGAAAGCAGAGTCCATACCTCCAGGCAAGATGAGTTCTTCCCATTGGTCCCACGCTTTAGAAAGCCTGCATATCACAAACATGCACAAATAAATTCTCTAAAAAATACACAGCACCTTTATCATAGGCATCCAGATGGCCTGTAACCCTAAACCCTGCTACAACGGTTTGAGCCCCCAGGGAAATGCTTCTCTTGCCCAGTCTCTTTGCACTAAAGAGTAACTGAGTTGGAATGCCCTGAAGGTTCGTGGACTGTGACACCTTAAAGTGTGGAGTTAGACATCACTTCAAAAGCGGAGATTTAAGCAGCAAAAACGCTTAGGTAAAAGAAAAGACTTAAGAGTCATTTCTCTCAGATGGCATGGACGCAATAGATTCTTGCATAACAAGTGTAGCCGTGCCAAGCATCTGTTTCATGGTTTCTCTTTGTGCTCTGATCAGTGGTTCTAGAAACGTTAATAAATTAGAGCAGCAACTGGAACAATCACACATGGCACTTGAAGAACGTTTCACAATTAAACAATTCTTATTATTAAATTTGTAAAGATGTAACCTGCATCAAGCATGATGCCAATTCTTCACATTAGCAACTAAAATGAACACTAAAAACAAACTTGTGAATAGTTTTGCTTCTGTAAAAACAGCTTAGGACATTAATTCAATTTTTAAAAAATATTAAAAAGGCTTCTGCTGCATTGAAATAATTTTGAATTTAAAATGTTGTATTCATTCATTGTAATATAGATTTATTTGCCATTAAATTTTAACATACGATTTTGGATATTCTGTAGGAAAAATCCTTTTTTTGGAAATGGCTTAATTTAAAAAATTTTTGTACTTATTCTCACTTACATATATGATGAAAATATACAGATATTTCCATGCTTGAATCCTTTAGGCCATTGAGAATGAGTACAAGTCAATACTTTAGTATATGTAGCTACTTTTTTTGGAGTTCAGAAAATTAAAAAGCAGAGATTTTTAAGAAGCAGTAGAAAATCTAAAAACAGTCCATTTAAATTTTAAAGCTGCAAATAATTAAAGTAAGCAGGCTTGTCAAGCATGACCCATATAAAGTTCACTAACAGGACATTAGAACTCCTTCATTTAATAAATATTTAATTACTGTTCAACAAAGATGAGCCAGAAAATCATTCTCATCAAATCCACAGTGTGAACAGGTCAGATGAAATCTCTGCAACTTCATGTTCTGTGCAAACAAAGATTTTATCACTGATCAAATGAAGAGTCTTTATGGGCCTCCAGTTGAACTCTTACACCCGAGGCCCCATAATTACTGATGGCAATGATCCTCTCCCCAGTTGCATGTTCTTTTTTTTTTTTTTTTTTTTTTTTGAGACGGAGTTTTGCTCTTGTTACCCAGGCTGGAGTACAATGGAGCGATCTCGGCTCACTGCAACCTCCGCCTCCTGGGTTCAGGCAATTCTCCTGCCTCAGCCTCCTGAGTACTACAGGCGTGTGCCACCATGCCCAGCTAATTTTTGTATTTTTAGTAGAGACGGCATTTCACCATGTTGACCAGGATGGTCTCAATCTCTTGACCTCGTGATCCACCTGTCTTGGCCTCCCAAAGTGCTGGGATTATAGGCGTGAACCACCACGCCTGGCCAGTTGTGTGTTCTTAAATCAAGCTTGGCTTATAACCAATTCTCCTTCAAGACTGTCACCAAAACAGTTCCATCAGGCTTCTTCCTTCTACTCTTCTTGAGAATCTCACACAGTTGATGGCTCATACCTTGTGGCCATGTAAGCCATGTCAGATCCAGTCCCAGAAGCTAGGGAAGCAAGTTACGCCCTTCATTGACCAACTTGGAAATCCTCTGCCCCATTGCGGCCAGCTACAAAACCATAGCTGAATACCAGTGAGTGATTACACATACTAGGGGTGACAGAGGAGTGGTTCTGCAATTTGAAAACAATAAAGTCCACACATTTGTAGACAGAACCATTGATTTGTTTACCCTTCTTTCATCTTTGTTATATCTTCTTCCTGCCTCCAAGGTTCTGGGCTTATAACTCACCTTATACTTCACCACCTCCACACCTCTGGAGCTGGTAGAAGGCATTTCCCTACCTGACTTATTAAAATTCAGGTCAAGAAGGAGGAAGAATGGCCACAGAGGCCAGAGAGAATGAAGGAAGATTCAGAAAGTGCCTTTTCACATTTTTGCTCATGACCTATTTCTTAAGCTTGGAGGATAAACCTTGTAAAAAGTTTTTTTTTTTCTTTCCTAACAATTTACATGAACACAATGAACATTTTTCATAGAGGGGCCCTTCACACTTAAGAAATTTAGAGGAAGGATATTTCCTAGACATCTGGATTAAGGAACTGACTCCCACAGTAATCCATATCAGCATTTGTTTAAAGATTTCTATGAAGTCTTGATTTTCATGTTTTAAACAGATAAATAATTTTAGAGATACTAATTTTAGAGATGCTAAAGTCCAGTTACACACATATACACACACACACACACACACACACAAACCACACACACCCCCAAAAGCAAGAGGCTGACTGGTGAAACAGTAGAAGGTTGAGATACTTGTCCAAACTCTGCAAGCTATTCTATGAAATCCAGAGCAAGAAGCTTAGTTTCCTGATGTTTCAACCAATGACCTTTCCAGTTAATTACTGAACCCTCCCACCAGTTAACTACTCACATTGTTGCCATGATATTGATATTATTCAATTTAGCAATCTCTTATTAAGGTGTTAATAACATTGGAAAAATAAAACTTAGAAATCATTGAGTTTTCAAGAATTATTCTTATATTTTATGCTATTATAAAATGTGTAAGTTCAAAACGTCTTATTTTAATAGACATTACAGAAATTGTACAGAACACTTCCAAACTTAATTTCCTTAGACATCTAAGAGAGTTTGACTAAAAATGTTATCATGAGTTTAAAAGATTTAAAAATGTGTTCTCCAGAAAATATTAACTAATTGCATCTGTTCTAAAGAATAAAGTGCCAATAATGAATTTAATTAATTAATTTAAGGTGCCAACCTTAAAATATAATTGTTTTAATTTTTTCACCAGACTTCCAAAATGTTTCAAACAAATGCATATAAAAATGGCATATGTAAAATAAAATAATAAATGATTATAATTTAATAAATTTAAAATAAAGCTATAAATATCTTCTAACAAATGAATTAATTATCTTCATCCACTAGTTTGCTTCTATATTCTAAGTAAAATCCTAAGTGAACAGATCTTCCACACTAAGTAGACCAATCATGTTTCTTCAAAAAGCACAAATATCATGTGTCTGATTTAGAAATTTATTTTCAGTATCTGAAAAGTATCTAAGCTCCTTAAAATAAAATAATTCCTGGTTTAGGAGAAATTTCCATTATGTGTATGTTTAAATAGCTTAAGAAAAAAAGCTTATATCAAGACTCTAAACCAAGTCTGTCCAACCTATGGCCCTCGGGAGACTTTGAAAGTGGCCCAACACAAATTTTTAAACTTTCTTAGCACATTATGAGTTTGTGTTTTGTTTTAGCTTATCAGCTATCCTTAGTGTTAGTGTATTTTATGTGTGGCCCAAGACAATTATTCCCATGTGGCCTAGGGAAGCCAAAAGATTGGACACCCTTGCTCTATAAATACCAAAGTCCGTCTTTCTGTCTTTCTTCTTTCTCTCTCTCTTTATTTTCTTTCTTTCTTTCTTTTTTTTTTTTTTTTTTTTTTGATGGAGTCTTCCTCTGTCATCCAGGCTGGAAGTGCAGTGGCATGATCTCAGCTTATTGCAGCCTCCACCTCCTGGGTTCAAGCAATTCTCCTGCCTCAGCCTCCCAAGTAGCTGGGATTACAGGTGTGTACCACCATGACCAGCTAATTTTTGCATTTTCAGTAGAGATATGGTTTTACCATGTTGGTCAAGCTGGTCTCAAACTCCTGACCTCCAGTGATCTACCTGCCTTGGCCTTCCAAAGGGCTGGGATTACAGGTGTGAGCCACTGCAACCAGCAAATGCTGAATATTTCAACTCTTGTTCCTGTCAGCTGGTAAAGGTTCAAAAAACACATATTTAAAAGCACAGATATACTTCTAGATATTTTTTAAAGGCTATATTCCTTCGGCCAAAACAAAGAGAATTTTATAATCAAATAATAATTTATGAAAATGATGCTCAAATAGCAATTTTCCATCCACTTGCAACCTTATATTTTCATATGTTATTTAGTACCTTCCCATTAATACTGTACTGTATTTACCAGTTATATTTAATTTATCTGATGTTTATCAGAATGAAAAATACAAGTCATAGGCCAACATCTTTCCATTCCTATTCTGAATGAAGAAATGAATGAGTGAATGAATAAATAAAAACCTAGATGCACACATCAGACCAGTTTCTGTCTTCTCCTCCAAGGCCACAGATATAAGGCATAATAAAATATACACGCTTTAGAAGACAGTGCAGGCACAAATGCATACTATTTAGAAAATAATACCAAAGTCAAATTAACTTTTTTCCTCTGTAGAGATAAAAACAAGTCCACATAAACATTTTATCTTTGTCATATAAATACTTCCAAATGTGAGTTGGAGTTTTCTAAAAATAAACTCCTACATTTACATATAGTTTAATTCAAATTTTTTGCAACTACAAAAATATGTTTATCAACTACAAAAACTCAAAATTTATATTTGACATAAAAATGATGGCGATTTATGCACATATCATATGCAGACCTTTTAAAATTTGCTTTAGAAATGAAAAAACTCAAACTTAAGAGTTCCATGACAAAGGTCCCATAGGTCTCTTGGGTCAATTTGAATTTCTGACTGTTTAAGACAGAGGTAAACTGGGTGGCATGTTACACTTGATTCAAATACTCATGAATATGTGCTACAAAGCAAATATGGAGAAAAAGTGATAGCTTTGTTTTCTCATGCAACAAAACTAAGCTAAAATAAACACAGAATAAATCCTGCAGGACACGAACCTGTCAGCCACGATCATCAGTTGAAAGAAATGCAGAAAATGACAAACATGAGGCAAGGAGAGGAAATAATAATAAAGGAGAAATTATTACCTGCCAAGGGGCATATCACTACACTCAGGTTTACTGTGTTCCTAAGCAAATGGTTTAGGTCTTCCAATCTCAACGGTCCCTCACAATTCTGGCCATGATCCGTGGTTGAAATGATCTTGCCAGTGCTTCCAAAGGTGGAAGATGCCCCCATATGTTGGGGGATTCCCTGACGATATGTACATGTACAGATGCACAAACATACTAACCCTATCTATTCTAGGGCTTCCCGTAGAACAGGAGAAAAGCAGCCTAATAAAACATCTTACCACTTCAATTCTCAAGGAAAAGGAATGCCAATACTGTGATAGGTAAAGCATGATGAGAAAGCATGGCAATTTTTTCAGAAGCTCTGAGAATTCCCACTACCATGAACCTGACAGCTAGATTGTTGTAATCTAGCAGGCTGAGCACACTTTAGAGTTCAAAATGGCAGAGAATAGCTTTGTGGCATAGAAACATTAGTATATAATACTCACCTCATAAATGTAATTTCAAACAAGCTGTCTACCTATAAAACAGGAAAGCTGACTAATATTGGCTAGTTACCTATAAGAAGGAGGTGTGTCATCTAAAATTTTGTCTGTTTTCTCTACTCAGCTATATTTCCCAGCCCCCAGCCTGGGATAAAAGAGGAATTCAGCAAACGTTTGTTGACTGAGAGATTAAGTGAATGGATGAAAGGGCGAATTAATGATTGTAAACACACTCACTACTCATGTACTTTGGTGTCTTTGTGGGCTTTAGGAGCAATTGCTTCTTCTTCCATTCTTCTGCTCCTGTTAATTTCTCTCTTGTTATTCCTGTTAAATTACAGGATGGTTTGATATAATTTAAAATACCCCTTTATAATAATATGGGTGCCTCTGCAAAAGTTCTTTTATCTAGCCCGGTTGGCTATCTAATTGCTTGAAAAAATAAAAACCAACCAAACATAACCATGATATAAATTTTACCCCTTTACATTCTATAATAATAGGCTGTTCATCTTAACAAAGCAATTTCAGAATTTTTCTTGAACAAGCTCTGTTATTATTCCTAAGCTTCAATTATTAATAGTATCCTATCACCTCCTGCTAGCATCCTGCACTCCTGCCCCATGTTTCCTCAGGTTGGGTGTGACAAAGGCCTGCATATGACTGTGTGTTCTGTCTATGTATTGCACATAAATATCCTTGAGGACAGGAAAAGAGCTGGTGTGTGTGTCTGTCTGTGTGCGCACACGCACGTGCATGCACTTCCTTGGATTGTTCTCCATGGAAATCTCCCTCCAGATGGGAAAAGAGCCAAGGAGAGCCCGAGGACTTCCCTGACCCTAAGCCAAGGGTGTGGCAAGTGTGCTCACCATTATCAGCTGGTGCGCAAAGAGAAGGAGTGGGAAGGAGGAAAGAGGTAGCAGGGAGGAGGAGGAAAGCCGTTAGTGAGTGTGGAGATCTTTTAATTGCAAGAAAATAATCTGGGAGTGTAACATTTTTGCAGTATTTTAAAGTGTGCAAAGACTTCTCAGGACTAGCACATTCTCAAATGACACCTCTAAGACCCACCCAGGCATAAAGATCTTCTGAGGCTCACATAAACTTAATGCCCATTAAGGAGATATACAGAAAAAGCTCAGCCTTTTCCTCACTGGTGTACTTAATTATGTACTCAAGATAAGTAATAACCTTTAGAATGTTTTCACCCTGTGTCTGCCTGTGTTTTCTCTACTCAGCTATATTTCTATACTGAAACCTCTTCAAATTCATCCAGCATTCTTAAATTGCCGAATCCATTGGTTCTTTCTTAGATCACAACATTGGTGATGAATTTGTGGCATTATACGCTGAACACTCCCTTAAATACAAGGCTCTTAGCTCAAGATCTGACAAACCCAATGCACTTAATAAGTAAGAGCTCCTCTCATTAGCAAGCTCCTTCTGGCTTAGCTTCTTTGAGACTTGACTCTGTTAGTTTTCCAGCTACATTTCTAAATATTTTGAAATATTTTGGAATCTTTTATCTGATCTTCAAGGCCCAGACGAAGTGTTTTCCCCCAATAAACTTCCCCACTTTCGCAGTGTCAGAATTAATGCCACTCTCCCTTGTGTTCTCATAGCTTTTGCTCAGCTCCCATTATCTGACTAATCATGGCCGGCTTTGAATTTTAGTTGAGTGAATTGTTTTTTCAAGATAGTCTTGGTCTGTCCCACAGGCTGGAGTACAGTGGCGTGATCTCGACTGACTACAACCTCCAGCTCCAGGGTTCAAACAATTCTCTTGCCTCAGCCTCCCCAGTAGCTGGGATTACAGGCACACACCACCACACTCAGCTAATTTTTGTATTTATAGTAGAGACGGGGTTTCACCATGTTGGCCAGGCTGGTCTCAAACATCTGACCACATGATCCTCCCACCTCAGCCTCCCAAAGTGCTGGGATTACAGGCATGAGCCACTGCACCTGGCCCAAGCACGTATTTTATATCCCCAACTAAATTTTCAGCTACTTGAGAATTGGGCCATTCTTATTTATCTCAACACTGAGCACAACGTCTTGCACATGACTGGCTTTCCATAAATGTTGGTTGATTTAAAAGTTGACAACAAATATTAAATTGAAGCTTTAACTGCTTCCTGTTTCCCACCCTTCATAGCCAATCCCAAGACAAAGCCTACAGAATATTCATCTTCCATGTCTGTCCCAAACCCACTTTACATTCCTATTACAATCATCCTAGTTCAGAACTTTACTACCTCTCAAGGAGACTATTGAATAGATTCCTAATTTGTCTTCCTCCAAGTTTTCCAATTCTTCTTGATGATACGATCTGCGGTGAGCAGATTAATATTTTAAAACTATAACCTAATCATGTGATTCCTATCACATGATTAGGCATAAAAAATGCCTACCAAACTAATGTGCTAATTAATTATATTCCAGTCCTTCTATACTCTCTAGGTCTCTTGGTTCCTTCCCTTCTTCTTCTTCTTTCATAGCTCCTCTTCACTTACCATTGTTCTATTCCAAACATACCATGTTACTTTTCCTTCCATAATCACACCAACTTTATCCATCCCAACTTTTTACCTAGATGAATATCATTCTTGCCACCTATCAAAATCTTGCTCATCCTTAAAGTTGTCCTCAGGAAATACTTCCTGCTCCCCAAGCCCTCTACCCAGGCAAACCCATAGAATATTACGTGATTTTTTTCTCTTCATAAAACATTTTATTTATACATCGCTGAGGACACTACTCTAAGCTTTCTTACATCCAAGTCAGGTATGTACTAGTCTGATCTCTATTTTAGGTAGGGTTTATAAACAACTTGAAGGCTGAAATGCAGACTTACTCATCATTGTATTCCTCCACAGCACCAAAACACTACATTGCATATGGCAGAAATGCCATAAATATTCATTGAGTTTAAATGAACTGAAGCTTTTAAAAATAGCCAAAAATCTCAGGTTCCATGTAAGAAGAACGGGGCTCAAGCCAACTGAGTGTTGGCGTCTGTGATGATTGGTGTCCTCAAAATTTCCACTTAAGGATAATGACAGAATCAAGCTCCGCTAGAGCCAATGAATAATTTATTTGTGCACAAAACATTCTGTTAATGGAAATCTTTTTATGGCTCAAGATCTAAAATATATTTGCTGCCCTATAGTTATGAAATGTTTGCTTTAATCATTAGGTACACAAGGTAATAACAAACGATAATTACAGAATCATTATATACTCTTAAACTGATTTAATCAAGGGTATCTCTTCTGAAATTCAAAAACTCCTCAGTGGATGGGGATAGGAAGGATTATGCTGGAGCCAATCAACTCACTGCTACCATCAAATTTAAGAAACTAAGGTTTTCTGTTGTTAGAAATACCACCAATTGAAAGTGTAACTTTAGATACAAATGGCTAGTACCTTTTTTTTTAAGGCTCAATTAAAAATCTCCCTGCCTCCCCAAACTAGACTGCCTCAATCAACAAAACATATCAGAGAAAGAGAGAAGTGCATGTGTTTGCGCATTCCCTAGATGTTGCAGCCTGCCAAAAAAATGTTTCTTTGCTGTGCTATTTCAGCAAGTCGTGAGATGGCAATGATCATCCTCCTCAAAAGAAAAAGATAGCTATTTTTCCTGTATGTTTTTATTTTAAGAGGCTGGAAGGCACACTTCTGGCTGCTGAGAGTACTCTGACACGTACACATGTTCCTGAGGAGGTAAATTTGTAGGGGGATTTTGGCAGGGTTAAGGTTAAGAAAACCTAAAACCTTCCTAAGCTCTTGGGAAATATTTAAGGAGCTGAAAAAAAAAAAAAAAAAAAAAAAAAAAAAAAAAAAAAAAAAAAGAAAGAAAAAGAAAAAAAAAACCCCAGCAAAAAGAGGAAGATGATGAAGTCTTCCAGTGAAGTCCTGTTTCCAACTATAAACCCTCATGAAAAACAAAAAGTAAAGTAGTATAAAATACATACTTCTTAATCTATATTTATCTCAGACTCAACTGGGACACAATCAAATTCATCACACTACTACCCAAACCAGCTTCTCTCTTTACCTCACGTTTTGTATGAAAAGTGATATTCAAACTCCAAAGCTCAAAGCCTGGAGTCATCATTGACAGCTTCCTTCTGCTCCCCACCCCCAGAATGCACACACAGCCACACATGCTCATCCTAGACCCAATCAGGCAGCCCCTACGCTGGTGTCCTTCACATGGCCTGTGCCTGTCAATCTTGACCGCTACGCTCCAACCAGGCCCTCACAGCGGTCTGATCTCCCACCACACACAGTAGGCAGGAGGTCAGCAGGTACTCTGGGTACAAATGGCGAAGTGCCAAAGGCCAGATCCACGCCTGGAGCTCTTGCATACCTGGGATCCAGGGACAATTCCCAGAGGCAGTGAGCCGTGGAAGTGTCCAGAGTCCTAGGAAAAACAATTTGAGCTGAACGAAGCCACAAGGGCACCATGATGCAAAACCTGAGAAGTAAGGAACCGAGGGGGATGTGGGAGGAGGTCAGAACTTCCTGAACCTGGCATGCGAGTCTCCACTGAGGTCTGTGATGCAGTGCCTTCATATACGACCTAAGTGTGGGAGGAGATATACAGGGCACAACATGAGGGGACAACTCGTGTTCGAATTAATGGAAGTGCCTCCTGAGTGGATTCTGTGCTTGCAATGACTGCTGCTGCCTCCCACCCCACCCTCACCTCACCCGCCATCCAACACGGCCCAGCCAGAACCAACTCCCTAAAGCGCAGCTCTGACTGCCGCGCTCTCCTCCTCAAAGGCTTTCAGGAGCTGCCCACACCCCTTTGTCCAGCAGTCAAGGTCAGCTGTGCTTTGCCTTCACACTACACGGGAATCCCTCATTGTCAGAGGCCACATTTTATTTATCTCATTAAATCTTTTCAGAGATCAATTATTTTTGATGACATAGTCAAAAAAGGGATTGTAGTGGTTTTAGGTAGCGGTTTTAGGTTAGTTCTGCGGTGTGGAGAAGGGGTTTGTTATTATTTCACTTTAAGAGAAATTTTTGCACTAAAAAAATCACTAAAAAAAAAATCATAAATTTGTACTCATGACCTGCCTCTTGATATTTGATAAGTATCAAACTTGAAGATTCATCTCACAAATATAATTATATAAAAATAAACCTGTGTCCAGGTATCAATTTTCAGTCCTCAAGGAGAATTTTAAAAGAGAAACTCATAGCAAATATTTTTATTTAACTCAACAAATATTAAATGTTTACAATTTATTCAATCACTATTTTTTAAGAATAAAAACACAAACAAGCAACTTACAGTGCAGGCATATGAGAGGAAAATCTCACAAACATTACTTTATTATGAAGTCCAAGTACAAAAACGCAAACATAAAGAGGCATGAGAGAAATATAAATTGCCAACGGGTGATGAGGACAGAGGAGCTCAAACATGAAGAGAAGTAATACTACAATAAAATTATTAACCAGACTCTGCTGTCAGTAAAGGGCATTAACCCATAATGCAAATCGCATTTCTTAAATGTGATTAAGAAAGCTAATTTTTCTTTTGGCAATTCATGGGTGAGACGTCAGTCAATGTGATATCAGATTCAAACGTAAAATAAAGATCTCTATGTGGAGGATTTGGTCCAATATCCAATTAAAGGATTTATAGTGAAAACTTTAACTGCCAAGGGAACCAGCACTCCAGAGACCCTTCTTAACATGTAAGGATATTGTTTGGAAATCACAAGATTCTCAGATCAGGGACGTGATTGGGTAAACTTAACAGTTGGTATCATCGGGTTTTAGTTTCCAGAAGGTGATATCTGACAGAGGTCTGGAAAATTAACAATCCATAGCTCTCTACAGCATTTTGTTCCTTGGACTACCTCAAAATTCCCTAAAATTGTAAGATTTAACTCTGCCCCAAATTTTAATATGGCTGCCTTCTATTTCCTTATGTGAATCATAATAAGCAGAATCTAGCGACCACATCCACAAAGCTCCAATATTTCAACACTCCAGTTAACTTGACCGGTGACCTGGCAGTGACTGACATGTTATCTGAAGTTGGGAGAACCACAGATGGATTCTGTTCTGTGACTCACTAGTGCTGTGACTTTAAACAAATCACTCAACTAAAACCAACCCCCCACCACCAAGCCTCCGATTCCTTATAGACAAAATAAAGTGTGAGTAATAACTACATAATAGTTATTGCCTCAAATAAGATAATGTACATGGAAGCCATCTGTAGAGAGTAAAGCATTACTTAAATATTCATTCACGCCTTCATAGAAACAAAACATATGATCAGTCACTAAGATCCACTGTGTAGGTTTTGCATGGAGAGTGAAAAATGAGAGGTTCCTTCACACAGCTATCCTATACTGCAAACTGAAGGGGACAGGAAGGATAGACAGAAGGAGATACTATGAAATTATAGGAACGCAGCCTTCAGTCAGGGTTTCAGATGACTACTGTATGCTCGTGGAACAAAATGGGATTTACTCATACTACCAGTTTGGTTAATACTTAGTGATGGAATGATGAATATATGAATGAAAAGTTATTGAATGCATGAGTTGGTGAAGGTATAGCCAGGTGAAATTCTTGAAAAACAAAATCAGGAAGAGTAAAGTTGTATAGAAGAAATAAGAAAATAATTTTGGAAAAGTGAAGCCATGTAGCTCAAATAAGCTAACAGTAATGGGCTCCACTCACGTAAGTTAGAATAGCAAAACAAAGAGCATAAGAAATCCCAAAGCATACAAGAGTAAGGAGGCCATAAGAAATCTAGAGCATACAAAAGAGTCCACGTTTTCATATCAGTTTGTAAATATTAATACTAAAACATAAATACTGATACTCTCTTCTGTTATCTTTTAAAAACAAGGAACCAAACAGAAGAATTGTATGCATCTGAAGAGCTATAAAAATATAAAGGCATATCAAAGAGAAAGGAAAGAAAAATGGATGAATAATAGATTTGTCGAAATCACAAAATATAGCAATTTCCACAGAACATAAAATTATGTATTTTGGACGTCCTAATTTAAAGTAAGATTTCAGTGATGTCTGACTCCGAAAACTACTAATGATAATAATGACATAATTCTCAGCAAATTAATTACTGTTCTTTAACCCAATATTTTCCAATAAACATGAGATTCTTAATAATTTTCATCTTTTATTTAGGAAGGAATATCACTTACATATTTCCTAAATAATTATATTCAATGTAATGACAACATATAAATCTGATTACCCATGTGTTTAAAAGCCCAGATTCCAGCTAATATCACTTTAAAATGAATAATGTCAAGACAAGTCAAAACCATTCACTACTTGAAGTAGAATGGCAGGGCATGCAAAGCAACATTATTGTAAAAAATAATAACAATTTATATTTACTGAGTTTTACAAAAGGTACCATAAAAGGAAGAACATTCTAATGATAAGAATGTTCCTTTCTGACCTTGTGAACTGTTTTCTACTTACTAACAATTTGTGGTGGGAGGAGTTGGGCACATTTTTAAAATTTATTATTTGGAAAAAAAATTTATATTGAAAAAATTGCCTCATTTGGGCTAATGCATAGGACCAGGTTCATTGATAAAAGCAC
The DNA here is from genome assembly GCF_048565385.1 of Saimiri boliviensis. Classification (NCBI taxonomy): domain Eukaryota; kingdom Metazoa; phylum Chordata; class Mammalia; order Primates; family Cebidae; genus Saimiri; species Saimiri boliviensis. Next base: position 27,018,641 of record NC_133452.1, on the reverse strand, counting down.
TAAGAAGTTGCTGATTATGTATTCCATATGCATCATGAAAATGCTTACTGATTCCATATGAAGTGCTTCCTTACCAAAAGAAGTATTTGATTTAATTGAGAAAATATGCCCAGCTCTTTGAGTAAAGACCATGTTGACAGGTTAAAGAATCAGTCACATGATAAATGAAATATAATTCTGGTTACATTTAACCGTTGACTGCAATGACGATGAAATCACTACCCTATTAATCACCATCATCATAACCACTACTATTTACTGAACTCCTACTACTTGCCAGGTACTTAATCCTCATAGAACCTATGAACTAAGCAGCATCCTTATTTAATGCAAAGCAATTGTTTCAAAGCAAGTGACCCCAATGAGCTCACTCAGCTAGAGGAGTCCAGAACTCACAATGCAATAAGCAAGAAGGCCACCTGCACTCAATGCCCAGGTCATGTCCATTCTCAGGAGGCACTGATAAAACAGTCTCTTGAACAAAATTGAAATTAGGTACCACCAATTTAAATGTCACTTAACACTTAGGGTACTTTGGAAATAACTGTAAAAGCCAAACTTGTTTGTAGACGGAAAATTAAATGTGTCAAACAAAGACATTTAAGTTAGTGGTTTGGATTATTAATTTTCATCTTCTAACATCTATTATAGCTATTGAAAATATTAAGGTCTTGCTTTTCAAACTTATTTAGTATCTCTCTTCCTAATGGGTTTTTCATCTAACTGCCTTATATCCCTTTAATTATCCAAAACTATTTTCAAATGGCACCACGTGCCCGTAACAATGAAAATTATTGGTCACAAATGAACACTGAATCATGAACCTTGCAAAATGAAAAGGGGTCTCTGGAATGTCCACCCTTGATATTTCTATACTCACTGGATGCTCAGAGGCTCCAATAGCAAATCAAGTTCTTAAGCAGTTTCCTTAAGAGAGATTATTTTAGACAAAGCTTAGGGCAGTTGTTGCCCCTGCATAAACTCTACAACACTATCTCTGAAAAACCATCTGACATCATCACATCTTAAGATGTTCACAGGTAAAGCAGACATTGTAAGTGGGTTTGGTTTAGAAGCTGTCTTCCCAAATGATTAGATACTTTCCTCTCTTGTTCATTATCATTCATCAGGTTTTAAAATAGCTTCGGTTTATTTGGAGGAAAATTAAGTAACAGGCTGTACAATTTTAGAATCATGAATAACATTTAGAATTTCGGAAATTCAAATCTTGTGACCTAAATTAGGAATACAATTTTTTTTTCCAATTTTCCTTACTGTGTAAAGGGTTAATTAAAGCATGAGTTTGCTTGGATTTTTTTTTTAAATTACCAAGCCCTAAAATCAGTATCATTTAAATTTCTGATGCCAAAAATCTGTTTGACAGAGCAGGCTTTACTATACTGACATTTTAACAGTAGCCAAAGTCCTGTTCCCACTGAATTCTGTCTTGGCAGCACCAATAGTTTGCTAAAAGCCTGAACTCCTCCTGGTAACTAATGTGTTCTCAACCTCAGGAGCTTTCCACAGCAGCTCAGTGCAACAAGGAAGCTGAAGCAATCAAGTCCTTCCTTAAGGTTTCTATTCTTATTACAGAAAACATGATTTCTATAAAATGAGAATGGTTGACAATATGGAAAGATGCTAATTTACTCCAAATGTTCATTGTATCTTAGATATGACTCAGATGAAATGCAATAAAATTACTTATTAAAACCTTACTCAAAGTAAAATCTGATATTTTTATATTGCCTCAAGATTATAACAAGCAAATCATCATTAATATATCAAATAAAAGAATCTGGTTTCAAACTGACATCTGATTCAAATGACACCACTTTCTATTCTTCAGCTAAAATCAGGTATTTCCAAAAATGCAATAAATATATGAATATTTTCATTTAGGTAACATCCAAAACATCTATCACAGGTTTTGAAAGCCTCAAATCATTACTGTCAAAATTTCACATAAAGCTTATTTAACAGTGTGCTTGACGAATCTTTCCAATAACTTTGAAATCAAACCATACAGAAAGCATTTGGCTTGACTTACCTAGTGGCTGTATGTTAAAGAATTGGTAAAAGAGCATTCCAACCAAATGAATTCACTTAATTTTTCAAGTAGATCTGATTACTATGGTCTTTTAAAAAATTCAAGGGCTCCACCTAATGAGGAAAAAACAAAGAATTGCATTTAAACCAGAGCATCATTATATAATCTATATATTAATAACACAAAAATCAAATCCAGACTATTACGATATTTACCTAAGTTACTGTGCTACTTAAAGCTATAAGACAACAAAAGCATCTATAAATTATGTTAAATTTTCCAGATTGGGGTAAAATGAATATTTAAGCATACAGAAAACAATAAAGGAATACAAAAAAGTGTGAAGAATTTGTTTTCAGAACTGACTGGCAGGTGGAAATAATGGCTACATAATGTCAGTTAAGACATTAAAATTAGAGATGAGGGGGAAATGCAATTTATTGCTTTGGAATTATACTCATTGATTCTTCTAATTTTCTATGCAATGAAAATTTGTAGGTGACAGTCCCTGAAAGCCATTAAGCCCTAGCTACATGCAATCTCTGTTGAGAAACAAAAACTAATATCTAGACAGATCATTTAAACATAAAAATGATCAAGAAGTCTTGGAGATAATTCATGAGCATGAATTTCCAAATTATTCTGAGAATGTTACACCTTGTCTCTACAGAAAGTGTTTACTCTACTAAGGGCTCATAAATAGCTTAATTAATATTTATAAATAATATTAGTTTATTCCATTCACTTTGCCAGTAGAAGCACTTTTCCTGAAATTCAAACCTTAAATTACTATCTCAGCTCTAAGAGAACATTTGAGAAAAAACAAGCAATAACTTAACTAGAGAGAGAGCATAAAGCGAACGCTGGAGGGATGAGCAGAAGAGTGAAATAGAAAATTGGACAGTTTCTAGCTACTCCCAAATTAGGTCTTCCCAGGCCTTCAAATATTAGTATGTTCAAACTTAGTAATACTTCAAAAAGTCCCAGAACGTCAAACACAATCATATTCAAGTGGCAGTCCAAAACTTATTCCAAAGCCATAAGCAGAAGATATTTTTATAATGCAATTTGAAATTAGCCATGTACTGCCATTCGTCCAAACCCACTAAACACATTAACAGAATTAATTGATAATCTCAGTATTAGAAAATAAAGGTTGAAACAGATTTGCTATCCACCAGTATTAGAAGGTAATTGCTCTAGAAAAGAACAAAACAAAAGATGTTGCTAACAACAGAGAAGACAAATAGCAGTTAACTATACGGACTAACTAGAAATACACAGTAGTCATGGGAAATATGTTTTCATCAAGAAAACCAGTGTCTAGATTCTAGTCTTACTGATATTCAATAAATAATTACCTAGGAAACTCATTTGGACATGGTCTTGAAAGACTTCTTCATTAACAGAGATAAATAATCTTTATTCTAGGGTTCTTGCCGTAAACATGATGAGACAAATGTCAAATGGTTTAGTTATTTAAAATTATACTGAATCAACAAAGACAATCACCTAAACAATGAACTGCAAAATGATTCAATGCACACATTTTTCTTTTTCTTTTTTTTTTTTTTTTTTTTTTTTTTGAGATGGAGTTTCACTCTCGTTACCCAGGCTGGAGTGCAATGGCGCAATCTCGGCTCACCGCAACCTCCACCTCCTGGGTTCAGGCAATTCTCCTGTCTCAGCCTCCTGAGTAGCTGGGATTACAGGCACGCACCACCATGCCCAGCTAATTTTTTGTATTTTTAGTAGAGACGGGGTTTCACCATGTTGACCAGGATGGTCTCGATCTCTTGACCTCGTGATCCACCCGCCTCGGCCTCCCAAAGTGCTGGGATTACAGGCTTGAGCCACCGCGCCCGGCCTAATGCACACATTTTTCACATTTGAATATCTAGAGTGGTGAAAATATTTCTGTACTCTTCCTAGCATTTTATGCAAAAGTTACAAAGTCTCTCTCAAATAATATTTGGGAGCTAGCTTCATAATATCACTTCTGAATAATTCCCAGGACGGTTTTATGCAGAAGCTAGAGTAACTTTTCTTTCAGTTAGTCACTTTCCAAGAAAAGAGGTAGGGCGGACCCTTCATGATAAAGGAAAAATTCAAGATTCTTAAAATCTCAATGATTTCTCAAAGTACAATGTAAAACCGACTTGTACAAAAGTCTTTTTCAGTCCCTCTTCATTTCTTAGGTAGAGTATCGTTTTCTAAAGTTATGTAATTGTTGCCTCATAAGAGGTCTTACATTTCCTACAGATAAGCAGTCATTAAGCCAGTATGTTAAAAGGCTTTTCACCTGTATTGCAGCAACTATGCTCTCATTTCTAATCATGGTGTCTAAGTGGTCAGTGACTTCAAACTACTTAGGAATTTTTCAGTGTTCCCACAGAGTGCCTAAAAGTGGTAGCAATGGTCATCTCATATCAAAGTTCAAAAGCACTAAGTATAAAATATATTAGTCACTCATTGGATGATTCAGCTAAATGACAGCTACTGATTAGCATGGAAGATGCAGATCTGTTGCCTGTACAACAGGTAAGCCTCACATACAAACCACTATATAGCATTTATTTAGAAATGTTCACTTCCTTAAAAATAATTACATATAATGAAATGAAAATAAACACACGATGGCAAATTGCCTACAATCGCTACACCACACAGTAGTGCAACACCTCAAATAATTTTATAACCTGATGAAAGTCATTGAATCTAAACTTCCTTACCTTTAATTTATTTTTATTACCTGCCTTACCAACCTGGGCACAGGTTGGGGGTTGGGAGAGGGACCCTTAGTGTTTTTTGACTCTATCAGAAAATCTAAATACATCTGACCTTTGTATTTCAGTCAGTTATATGTTACATGGTCTAAACAATGGAGCAATTTATCATTAGCTAATATTTGATTATGCTTGTCACCAATTGGTTTGTTTCAGTTATTTGCATGTAATAAATCAGATGTACACACAAAGCTGGGCTTAAGTAACTTTCTCTAGCTGAATGGTCTACCAGGAGTAGTACACAGGAACCATGCTCCCTGAGTTCAGCAAGACACTCCCTGGGAGCGGCTAAATTGACCATGCTGTTGTTGTAATACTGATCACAGTAAATGAGCATTTCGAGGAGCCCTCTAGAGTAGAAAACCACACTCTGGAGTAAGCTTGTGAATCTTAAGGTCTCTATAGACCTAACTAATTCTTAGTAGTCATCAAACACTCTCTTTTCATTGACAAGGAAACTGAGGCCCAGCAGCTCACTTGCACAAGGTCATGCAACTAGAAGCAGTTTACGTGACTACTATTTTGCTGTTTCCCCCTTTACATCATAGAGCCACTGTGCCTCTCATAGGCAAAAATTCAGTCATAGCTAGCAGGAGCTTACTGAGCACCAACTATGTTAAACTTGCTTATCAGCTTAGGATGGGAAGGAAAGGGGAAGAGTAATGAGGTCAGTGTGAGAAAACAGACCTCAGATGCTGGCTCCAAAGTATCCCCCTCGTCATGGTTACAATCAACTCACCTCTTCACAAACCCAGTGAAGAAGTGGCCAATGAAAATAGGAAAACCAAGAATACCTTGACACTGTTATATACTCAAGACACCTTGACATATTTTGCAGGGTTTCAAAGTGACACCTGAAAAGCCCTCCCCTTATGGCGAATTAGTACAGTTATCCTTAGTTATTTATATTATTTTTCCTTATAAACACATAAAAACATTGAAGATATTTTTAACCAGAAAAACACCATTTATCCCATCACCCAAACACAATTCTTTTCATTTTTAAAAATTTCAGTCTATTATTATTTGTCCCCATGTAAGCATATTTTCACAGAGATGTCCTCATAATGTACATATAATTGTGTATTCTGATTTTTCAATTTAACATTGCATAAGTATATGATTTCCATGAAATTCAGTTTTCATTTTTACTAGCCATATAATATTCCACACAGCTAACATAAAGTCATTTCCTTCATCATCCTTAAATGTAGTAACATTTCAAATGGTCTCACTTATTTTAATACTATGTATATTGTTTTTTCTTAGAATATTATCAAAAATAGGATTATTGAATCAAAAGAGAGAAATAGGTTTGTAATGGACTTCATATTTATGGCTATATTGATTTCAAGAGATTCAAATTATCTACAAAGCCACCAGCAGTATATGTGCATTCAATTTTCACCAAACTTCCTTAGCATTGCATATAACTAAAATCTTTTTTAGAGGCTTATTTCATGTAATATGATACTTAAGGGTTGCATTTTTGTTTTAATGGTGATCATAATTATTCTCTCACTTAAAAATTATTTGATTGTCTTTCACCTCTAATGTAAAATTATCTACCCATATAATATGACTACCTTTGGGTCCCAGTTTTTCTTATGAACCTAAATGGCCTTTTATGTAATATATACATTAATTTTCTATACATTTTTTCTGTAAATTTATTTTAACTATTTAATTTATCTGGCATATATTTAAATCCACAGCATAATGTACACATTCAAATAGTTCCGACGAATTAAGCTTGCTTTACTCTATTGCGTTATAGTATGTCCATTTCTTGGCTCACCATTTAGTTACATCAATCCACATATTTGGACTTTTGTTCAGACTGCCAGTATGATGTGACTGGCATTGTGTTAGGTAGTTTTCATGTGCATTATCACATGAACTTAGTGTGTTTGTGTTAATTACTGTAGTTTCATAGTATGTTGAAATCCACGTAGAGCTAGATTCTACTCTTCATTTTCTTTTTTCAAACAGTCATTGATATTTTCTTTTGAGTGTGTGTATATGTGAGAAATTTTCATCCACTTTTTCCAGATTATATTATTTAATTAAGTGTACTATTTGCCCTCCATATTCAGCCATACTCAGAATATTCCCATTAAGAGTCTGATTAAAATTGGGTTGAATCATATATAGAGAGTGAAAATGCCATATATGCAGAGATTCGTAATAATGTGCTATTTTTAATATGGGAAAACAAAATGTACATATGTGTCTGTGTGTGTGTGCGTGTGTGTGTGTATATGCATCTTTTCAACATTTTTTCCCATGTTAAAAAATACCATATTATTATGAATCTCTACATATAAGACATTTTAACTTTTATATTCAATAGATATTTATATTCTGCAAGTCTCCTGGTTCTCTGTCTTTCCTCGTTTCCACTCCACTTGCTTGGAAATACTTCCTTTCTTCATGTCCAGCAATTAAATTGTGTTAATTTCTCACAAGGTTCTCTGAATCACTTCCTTTACATGCCAGAAATACTGATTAAATAGAAACCAATTATTTAAAATCCTATCTTAAATAAAATGTATTAATTTCCTTGACCAAAATGAAATTAAAATTGCATGTAAACAATATCGCCACCACAAAATAATATCCCAAGGAACCATTCTATTTCTATAGAAGATTTACATGACAAAGTTCTGAGTTTCTTTAAAGCACAGCTGACACTCTGGGAGGCCAAGGCAGGCAGATCATGAGGTCAAGAGATGGTGACCATCCTGGCCAACATGGTGAAACCCCATCTCTACTAAAAATACAAAAATTAGCTGGCATGGTGGCATGTGCCTGTAGTCCCAGCTACTCAGTAAGCTGAGGCAGGATAATCACTTGAACCTGGGAAGCGACAGAGAGAGACTCTTTCTCAAAGCACACACACACACACACACACACACACACACGCACACACTCAGCTGAATGGCTTTGGTTAGCTAGAGCCCTCCTCCTTCCCCTCCACCCACCATTGTCTCTTATTTCTGCTATCTGTGAAACAGGTTTGAATTCAAAGAGAAAAAAAAAAAGCAGAAATACAAATCACTTAAAAGTATAAATAAAATGTTAAACTTAAGTTTGACTGAAAATAGTCTAAATTTTGTTGTGCATGTTAACTAAATCCACGTGTTATCCTCATTGATTTCACAAAACTTGGTACTCTCAAGGAATCTCATGGTTTACATAGCTGATAATAGTAGATGAAGAATTCTAGAGACTGTACTGAAGGGAAGAGAAGGACGAAGAGAAAAAATGGGAGGGAAAGAAGAAAGACCTGAATGTCTGTGTGTAGATAGGCAAATAAGGCCTGAAACTGTTTTCCACCCATACTTTGAAAGTCACCACCATGTGTCAAGTTCGTCAAGTTGAGTGAAAAAAGGAGTGATGTGCCTCTCCACTTTCCTGAAGAACCACGTAGAAAATGTGGCAAATATTTAATTTAAGCCTTGTTTCCTGAAAGATTGCAAGATGCCCACAAATTTTCTTTCCCAGAGTTCAAAATAGCAAGCTGAGTGGATGTAAGCACTTTAAGTGAAAAAAAAAAAAAAAAAAAAAAAAAAAAGTAAGGAAAAGGAAATCATACTTTCTGCTTCTTAGTATAAGATTTTTTTTTAAGGTTATTTAAAGAGATATTAGCGATATGGATCCTGTGGTTGTCTTGAATCAGAATACAAATACAGTCCTGGTGACCTAAGACAGAACCCCCTGGCCACATTTAAACATGATTTATTCTATATAAAGATTAAACTGACAACATCATAGTTACAGTAAGAGCGAGCTGTTGTCAGCTACAACCAGATACCTAAATCACAACAGGAAAACACTTGCACAGAGAGAAAGCTGAATGTTTCTAAGGCCTCTGCCCTTTCCAAAGAGAAAGACCTTCCTAAGCAGTGCTTTCTAATATTTTAACATGTAGATGAGTCACCAGGAGAGCTTGTTACAAATATAGGTTCTGATTCTGAAAGTCTACCCCAAAATTCCCAGGTGATGAGTTTGCTGGTCTACACTGTAAGAAGCGAGATTGTAGTCTGTAACAATAGTTTCCTACTAGCCAAACACCAGAAATCACAATTAACCAATTAAGAACGCTTGCTGGGTACCTGTGCCAGTAGTTACAGTAGATAATAAAGTACATAACGTGACCTGAGCTAACACAGAAAAGTATGTTTTAAAAAAATAAAAGCTAAATGCTAAAATGTGTGATAAAGACTCTAAGAATAATAGGAGTGAAGAACAGAAAGCCTTCCGTAGGGGATAGTGTGCTTGCAAATGGCTTCAAAGAGCAAACGGGAAGTGTGCAGCCCCAAGATGGGGTAAGGGGTGAATGCGGAGAAAGAAAGAGCAGGCCACCACTAAGGGCAATTCTAGAAGGGAGAGCCTAGAGTTCGCACAAGAGAAAGCTATGGTGCACCTGCTTTGTGGTTATAGATATTATCATTGGAAGCTTTTAATCAGAATTCACTTTTAACCAAGTGAAAGGAAACTCTGGCCTTGTTTAAAATTTGTCGGTTCGGAAATGATAATTCTATTCCAGGACAGGAAAGAATGGGTAGTTTTGCCTTCGTCTTATGCAAATTTTCTCCACTGGCAGCAGCAATAGTGTTATGAATGGCATTTTAGGTTTGTGCCTGGGAGCACAAAATTATCATTTTTGTACATATATTTATGCATATGTATGCCTTTGGTTAACATATGTTTTTAATGATTAAGACTTGTAAGAGCATTAGAATCATAACTTTATACTACAATAGATTTAACAATTTTCTCTTACTTCGAGTACTTGAATTTTACTTTTATTATAAAGATAAACCCTTTTTTTCTCCCGTAACATACTTTGGGATGGCACATACCCACACAACACCCTCAACTCCAGCAATATTCTTCCATTCTTCCCTTTCCTCCCACACTGGCTGACAATGGGAAGAAAACATATCCAGAAACAGAATGAAGTTATTAATGAATTATACTTTAGGTTTTTTTTTTTTTTAATCTTAAAGAGTTTTTCCTGCCAACTCACAATATGTTGGGTATTGCACAATAGATTCAACAGAAAAGCAACCGAGGTTTCCAAAGGTCAATACAAACATAAACTTTAAATCTCCGAACTTTATCTTTTAACTGAAGAGAATTACAGAGGGATGAGGGTACCCACAAGCTGCAAGAGGGAAGTACTTGAAAGAGAAACCTAATATTTTTGCACTCCTAAGTCAGGTCAGCAATCTTACTGAGTTCTAATTCCACCTTTTTGTCTTGGGAACTATCAAATTCGTCATCTTATTGTAAGCATTAAGAAATGGTATTTGGAAGACTTACAAATCTTAGGTTTCATATTAATGTTAAATGCCGTGACTATGGTTTAGCCACAGTTACTGTCTAAGGTATGTTCCTGTCTTACCAAACTTGACTATGCTTCCTGTTCTTAGCAAGGAAGTCAGAATTTAGGCAATGCATTATGGCAAAACTGCTATCTAATCCATCAAAGCTTGAGTGTTACAAGATACCTGTTCACTGCAATTGGGCTGAACAAGGTCCTAGTATTCAGGACGTATGAACAGTCACCTTCCCTCCCACCAATCCAATGCACACACACATAAAACCCTCACTAATGACAACAAAAATATATGAATATGAGAATGCTAAGTTACTGTTACCTATGAATGGTTGCAAAAACAATAAACAGAAGGCAGATAGATACACCCTGTTGAGACCATGAAGTGTGTCTTCTTCAAATCTCTTCCCCTTTCTATCCTGACCCTGTTTAGGTGTCCTTGCCTAAGCAGGTCCTGGGGTCTTTGCAAGCTGCACTCTGCATCTACTGCAGAGAAGAGCTGATAAGATTTTTCACACTAGGTTGTCAAAAATGTAACATGTTCTCATTATGAAAAAATGGACATTATGAAAACAACAAAAATATCGGGACATCATGAAACTCAATACAAACAAATAAATGTTGGTGAAGAGATATATGTGGGGGAGGGGTTTTACAAGAATGGAAGCAAGATGTCCTCTGTGGGAAATATTATCAATCCTATTAAGTTACAGTGCAAGGTGTGTCGTAGACACTAGAAGCACATATAGCCCACTTTCAGTTCTCCAAGGTGATTTTTATTTGAATTGAAGTTGCTCTTCTGAAAACAATTAATCAATGATAAGTTCTCTTTCCCTCCCACTCTCTCTTCAAAGTGTGCGTCTATATACATGTCTTTTGACTAATTATAAGGCATAGTTCCATTTTTTTCCTCCTTAGTATCTATCACTATGATCATCTGTGTTTATGTGTCACCTGCTTTTAGAATTGCCCATGGCTATAACCAGAAGTTACAGAGTTAAATTTGCAACAGCACAGGCTTCTAACTACAAGCCTGGGACCATGGTGGAAACAAACGTTCAGTTAAGGAACATTTCCCAAGCGAGAACTGATGTCCTCACTAACTGCGCTGCCAGGCTTAGATCAAATGAAGGTCGATGCAATGTCCCCAGAGGAAGCTGTTCAACTCGCCTGGTCGGTTCCCCGGAGCCCTGCCAAGGAGGCTCTTCAGATTGACAGCACCCTGGCAGAGCTGCTGTCTTCCCCAGGCAGAGAGGCCCTCCCCCGGACAACAGGCTGGGTGCAAAGCCATTTTCCGTAGACACCAAAAGACAGCACAGCAAAGCTAAGCTGCTGGGGACAGCCACTTGTGGCTGAGACAAAGGCAGGTTCCCCCTACCACGGGACGATCACTAGGACTGTCAGGCTGTTGAAATGTATGTTGCAGACAGGACATCCCTCCTGGCATCCAGTGTGAGTGAAGCCCAGGCCACAGCAACAACAGCCTGGCCTGAGGACAGCCTGCACCACACATCAAAGCCAGAGGCCCTGGGAGGCTGGCCAGCCGCCAAAGACGCCTGAGAGCAGCAGGGGAGTGTGTTGCCTTAGGACAATAGCAAACTGGGACTTGGTAGAGTTTGTAAATTCCAAGCACTGGGGAGGTCTTCTCAGAGACTTTACCCTCTCCTGTCAGGGTTGTGATTTAATTTCCTTTGAAGAAAAAAAAAAAAGAAAAGAAAAAAGAAAAGAATGTACATTCCCAAACCTTCTGTCTGCAAAGGCAGACACCACAATGCAAGCTTAATGCACTCTGGTCCTTCCCAGCCCACGGCCACTGTCTAACACAATATAGCTAAGTGAGATGTGACATTCTCCCGGTTGGTCCCCCTAATAGGGCATTAAGTCTAAGGAGTAATTAAGATCGTTTAAATGCAAACATCATTGTTTCACTGCTACTATCCTCCCAGATATTTCCCATCAATTCTGTTTAATTAGAGTAGCACCACACGTTAATTATAACCTGACAGTTTTACTGATTTCACGGGGCACATCATACAGTCCCATTTTAGGTAGCAAGGACTTAAGGTGTGGAATGAACTTTTCAGTTACAAAGATGACTTAGCTCGTGGACTGATGATGTTCTGGTTTTTCTACCAGGAGAGGTTTACCCACATGCTCAACAGAAATACTTCAGGAATCATCTTATGTCCTCACTTTATTTCACAGCATTTTGCAAAACAACACATCGAAAACAAACTAAGGCAAAAAAAAAAAATAAATAAATAAACCTGTTAGAGTGTAAAAGATACATCCATCTCCCTCTGTTCTCTGGTCTTAATCTGAAATTCTTAAGGACCAGGATGAGGTACTGTGAAGCCTAGGCAGGTAAAGCTGACATCAAACAGAAATATGGTGCACTTCTGCCACTGAAGCAACCAGCCCAGCTTCGAGAAGCCACGCTGCCTGCATGCTTATTAGAACAGAGAGAGCTGGTCAGTTTTCCTTTCAGAGGAAATGAATATGAGTTGAGGTAACTCAACTCTAATCCACCCTGTACCTCAGGGTGGATATACTCACAGCAGCACATGCTCCATTAAGCCAGCAGTTTGTCATAACCCAGTGTATCATCCATAATGGCATGTTGGGGGTGGAATCACTTCCAACTCCTTGCTAATCTGGTGCGGGGAACGCCAAGGTACAGAGTTTTACTTGATTGCATAAAACGTAGAGCTATTTTCAGCTTCCAAATCATCGTTCTGGCTCTTTCACCAGTCCTAAAGCCGTATTACAACCCTTTAAATATATCTTCTCTATTCGTTTTCCCCTATGTCAACATAAGCAAACACTTAAAGTGATCCCACTAAGTCTCCGAAATCTAAAGTCATGAAATGTTAGGAAAAAAAAAAAAAAAAAGACTAAAAAGAGTTTAAGAGTTTTACAAAATATTCGCGATTTTTTTTTTTTTTTTTTTTTTTTTTTTTTTGAGACAGAGTCTCACTGTTTTGCCAGGCTGGAGTGCAGTGGCACAATCTCAGTTTACCGAAACCTCCGCCTCCCAGGTTCAAGCAATACTCCTACCTCAGCCTCCGGAGTAGCTGGGACTACAGGCGTGTGCCACCACGCCGAGCTAATTTTTGTATTTTTTAGTAGAGACAGGGTTTCACCATGGTTTTGATCTCTTGACCTCATGATCCACCCGCCTCAGCCCCTCAAAGTGCTGGGATTACAGGCGTGAGCCACTGCACCTGGCCCCATATTTACAATTCAAAATGGTAGTGGGCTTTCAGTTATCTCCAAACTCCTTATAAGAAACCTGGACAATCAACACTTAGCAAGACTTTGGTGCCTGATGACAAGTTATAGTCACACTTTGAAAAATGACTTTGAAGAGTAACATTAAATAATGAAAATTAAACAACGGCTAACTGATAAAGGAGGAACTTCAGCTATTTCTGTAATAATTCCACTGGGAATTGTGAACATTATAAAAACAGGATGTTTTGTTTGTTGTTCTTCATAAGACTACTGAACCAATGTAAGACTCTGAAATGTATCAAGCCTACAAATCTATGTGAAGTCTAGTAATATTTTTAAAAAGCCAAATGGAATTTTTATTCATGTATTTAACATTTTTGCTCAATGTAAGATGACCTCAGGAAACATGTTTCTTATTTTTATGAAAGCCAAAAGGAAACACAGTTACATAATTCTGCAATGGTCCAGCATCACAGTGCAGAGAACTTAAGCCTAAATATAGGACAGTCGCAAATGAGTCTTCACTAAGACTTCTTAAAACAGTAACAAAGGATTATCCCATGGTAACCAGATACCTGTTCCATTTAGAGGCTAATCCTAACATAAGGATTTCAATAACAAATTTTTTCTAATGTTAATGTCAATAAACTGCTATGAAGCTACTGCATCAAGGATGAACTTAATAGTAGTGGATTTAGAGATAACTTTAAGTGGGTATAATTAGCACACAAATACAGTCTTATCTTTGAATGTGGGGTGGGGGGAGGTTTCAATTCTATAAATGAAATCATAATTTTTTACTGCTTAAAGAAATGAAAGCATACATATCATCTTCTTTTCCTGACCCACATAGCTGTATTTGGAAGTGGAGAAGAAATTGGGAAGGAGTATGTCTAGGAAACAATTGCACCTAAGTGTTTTCCTAAAGGCTGGGCATGGTAGCTCACATCTGTAATCTCGGCACTTTGGGAAACCAAGGTGGGAAGACTGCCTGAGCCCAGGAGTTCAAGACCAGCCTGAGCAACATAGTGAGACTCTGTCTCTAAAAAATAAAAATAAATAAATAAATTTAGCTGGGCATGGTGCACCTGTAGTCCCAGATACTCAGGAGGCTGAGGTGGGAGGATTGCTTGCGCCCAGAAAGTTAAAAGTGCAGTGAGCTGTGATTGTGCCACTACACTCCAGCCTGGGCAACAGAGCCAGACTCTGTCTCAAAAAAAAAAAAAAAAAAAAAAAAAAAACAACCTGAAACAAATAGTTGGGCTCTGCTCTGTGTCCATTCTGATGCTTTTGAAATAGCTGGGAAAGTCACCCAAATAACTGCTGCTGCCGTTCCGTGAACTGATCGCTACTTAAATCAAGTGAAAGCATCAGTTCAGCCCCTAGTCTATGAAAGGAACCAGAGGCTCCTCGTCACTTCTGAGGTGCCAGAGGCTACATCTAATCATTAAGACTGATATTTTTATTTCTAAAAAACTCTAAAAAGTATCTCTTTAATATCTAACCACTTATACACTTTGGTGCAATATTTTTTTCCTATTTAGATATCTATAATTTGCTATTCATGGCATCTGTTAAGTTATTCAACAATCATTTACCATGTACCTATCACACACCAGGCACTGGGCTGTATGCAAAGGTACACAAATGTGTTTTTTGGTCTGAAAAAATACCAGACTTGGAGGAAGTATGAAAAGTGCTGTGGTGCAAATTACCATAGGGTCCACAGGAGAGAGAGTAGTGGTTATTAAGGAAGATCTGAGAGTAGAGTCACTTGAAATGGATCTTGAATAACTAGCAGACATTTGTGAAGTAGACAAGAGGAAAACCAAGTTGAAAACCAAGGAAATGTATTCAGTTTTAAAGCAAACTGAGTTTGAAGTGCTTTCGAAACAACTGGGTAGAAATATCCAAGTCGACATTTGGAAATTTAGATGTAGAATCCTTGAGAATATGTGAACTGAAAAACTAGTATGGAAGACTATTAGCATCATTAGCAGCTAGGGTCACTCTCTTTTTTTTTTTTTTTTCCTTTTGGAAACAGGGTCTTGCTGTATCACCAGGATGTAGTGCAGTAGCATGATCAAGGCTCATTGCAGCCTTGACCTCCCAGGCTTAAGCCATTCTCCCACCTCAGCCTCCTGAGTAACTGGGACCACAGGTGTGTGCCGCCATGCCAAGCTAATGTTTTTGTATTTTGTTTGTAGAGACAAGGTTTCACTATGCTGCCCAGGCTGGGCTCCAACTCCTAGGCTCAGTCATCTGCCTGTCTTGGCCTTCCAAAGTGCTGGGATTACAGGTAGGAGCCACCACGCTTAGCCTAGAGTGAGTCTTAGAATAATAGGCCTCTGTAAAACAGTCTGAAAAGCTACAGAGAGTGGCTTAAGGGTTGTACTTTGGGAAAAGCCCCAAAGACTGAGAAATGTGTGAAGGTGCTGAGAACTGAGTCAGGTCTACTAGGCCACAGCATCACAGGACCAAGTGGAGAAAAAAATCAAATGATAAACAGAGTCAGACACAAATCAGGTCAACTAAGTCAAAGACCCAAAAGATGTCTGTGAATTTCAAAATTAAGAGGTTACAGATGTTTCTTGTTAAAGCAGGTGGTCAAAACTGGAGCAGTCGAAACAGTAAAGTAGTAGCTAGAAGAGCCATCAGGATTATTGGTTTTACTGTTTGTTTGCTTGACTGTTTTCAAGATGGAAGGGATTTGAGCTAATTTAAATGTTTCTAGTTGAGAGACCTTTAATAGCTATGGCCCTGAAAAAACACAACGTCCTAACAATATTTTACTGGATTAAATTTTGGCCACAGTGGAGAGATAATTACGACTTGATTGTGTTAGGATAAAACTTCAAATTCTTAGCAATTGACTAACCACTAATAATGATTTAATGATTTGGGGAGTCTGTAATGGAAGAAATATGCTGTTCTTCTGTCAAATGAATCAAGAAGGAATCACATAACACTGTGGGGAAATCTTGAAAATGAAACTACTAAAAGGTAAACTTTGACCATATGATTCTCAAGCTGAACAAAGCTTTATGGATCCTCCACTTAAATCGCTTATTGTGAAACAGATTTAAAATCAATGCAATAATAACAATTTCTGCTGAAAAATATCAAAACTGAGTTTAAATTGTACAAGAAAGAAAATGATTACAACAAAGAGACTGTCCAAACTACTCTGTTGGAGAAACTTTTAAACATTTTATTCAGATGTCTAGATGGGAGGGAATTCGTAAGCCTGGCAATTACAAGTTACCAGTAGGGCTACCAAGACAATTTCTGAAGAAGCACCCTGAAAGAATTCACAAGCTGCTCCTGCTCTTAGCATGTAATGACTGACTCATCCTGCTCCATCTGGGGTCATGCCTCGCCGTGATTCTCACCCTGAATACTGTCACAGGACAAGAAAACAGTCACTTTGAAAACAGTAAGCAAGAAACCCAACTGAAATATTTTAGTATTACAGTATGGTGGTTTGTGTTGTATGATCATAACAGAAAACCTGGTTTTATTCATGTGATGAAAATTTCAGGAAAAAAAGTATTTCTTTAGAACTTAGAAAATGATTTACATAAGGTTAGTTTCTGGGAAATATACAAATAACAGAAGCACTTTCATATTCTTTCATAACTTGAATTTAGAGTTTTCCAACTCCCTTAAGAGGTGAGAAGGAAAAGCAACAAAAAGAGAAAGTAACTCTAGCAGGCCTGGAATCAATAAGGCCTAGTAATAGGATTTGTCTCCTGGCCAAGAGTGGGGTCCGCCTGCCCTCTCTCTGTAGTAAGACTCAGGGTTGAGGCTCTTTTATAGATAGACGCACATGTACACCCTAAGCGTGATTTAATTTCTCTATAAGATGTAGCAGATAGTTTTGGCAAACCAGACTCTGTTTAGGCTGTTGTGACTTCCACAAAGAGGAACGTGAAAAGTTTGGGCTGACTACTGAAAACCTTAAGAAAATGAAAGTCTCGAAATAGTAATAGAGTTTGAAACAATCACCATAGAGAGAAATAAAAATAACCCACATTTACTGAGTATTTTCCTATTTAATCTTTTACGACGCAGGTACAATTATTTCCTCAGCTTACAGAGAACTTAACGCCCCAAAAGGTTCAGGAACTTGTCTACAGCCTCACCGTAAGTGCCGGAGAGAGGGTTTTAATCCTTTGAGCCTGACTCTAAACCATCTCTCTTGAAAATAGACACTGGCAATTTTTAAAGATTCATGGGTTGAAGAAATCTAAATATCCTGCCATGACTGGCACCCAATTTTCAGTTTGTGTCATACTGATTCTGACCTGGCAAAAGGATCACCAATGCCAAACCAAAAGAATGTGTAATGTACTGAACCATTCCTGATTACTCACTGTTTGAGCTAGTATGATAGAACTCCATGCTGGAA
Organism: Saimiri boliviensis; assembly: GCF_048565385.1. Lineage (NCBI taxonomy): Eukaryota > Metazoa > Chordata > Mammalia > Primates > Cebidae > Saimiri > Saimiri boliviensis. Next base: position 27,000,813 of record NC_133452.1, on the reverse strand, counting down.
GAGTTTCAGTGGAGGTTACACTCACGTCTTTATACAACAATGATACTGCTGCTCTCACACTTAGAACAAAGGTCATTGCTCTAAATTTGGCAACAAAATCAAAGTCTTTCTTATCCAGCTCAAGAGTATTATTTTACCCAGATCATTGTCCTAATTTACTTTGGCTCTAAAACGTGTTTATTACTATAAAGTAAAGCTAAAATTGATGGGTTTGGGAGACTTTATATACCATGTTCCACTATGTTAATTTTGGAGGGCATGCCATGCTTTCTATCTTTAAAAGGATAATCTATTTCCTCCTTCTTAAATAAAAGCCACAGACATCCCCCAAAAACCTAAAACTTCAGTACATTATGTTATTTTAAATTTTGTTTTCACTTTATTATTGGAAAATTATTTAATCTTTCTATCAAGAAGTGGCATTTTGCTTTTCTTATAAAATGCTCGTGATAAACTCTTTTTTCTCTCCTTTATTCAGTTATTCATTCAACAAACAATCGTGCATTCCCATAAGCCATGATTCTTGTCGTCATGGAGCTCAGGGGCTAATGAAGGTCAGACATTGAAAACAGAGTGTTACTGTGTAGACCCCGTAACAAAAGGCATGCTGTGTAATTAGTTATCTAACAATATTTGAGAAAGGCAGCATTCTTCTAAATTCTTTAAAAGTTGGGAGCTAAGTATCCCTCTTATCATGATCTGAAACCTAGAATAATTCTTAAATCCACCACAGATACACTTTATTTCAACAACTCCCAGATGTCTCACGACACCTGAACCCAATTTCAAAAATCACCAGCATAGATGTTCTAGAGACTTCTCCAAAGTAGTCACTGGTGCAACACTGTCACATTCTAGCTTGGGTAGACTTCTCTCTCAATCTAATGCATCAATTTATGCAGTTTGACAAATTTAGAGTAAGAGGGGGAAAATACATAAGATACTCAGAATTGGAACACCCTCTAAATCTTAGAGTCTTCTCTGCTGTATGTTTCCTAGTCTAAAATGATAAACATTCCTATCTTTGACAAATTTGATTTAAATATTTGTCATGTGACGCAGAAAGAAGAGTGAGCTATTGTGCACTTATCTTTTAATTACTCTAAGCTCCTCTTAGTTTAATTGCACACTTGTACAATATATACTTTTTTTCTTACTTTTTCCAGAACCTGCTAAGATTCCAGTTATTTTCTTACTGACTTCCTTCAGTCGGTAGCTAGATCCATAGATTAAGGTATTTTTCTTTTCCTCTCTTGGCAGACTAAGTTCATTTGGCACAGATTTGTACACAAGATCATGTCCAAAAGGAATCCAAGGAAATTATCAGCTATCTATTTCTTTCCACATCAGAGAAGCAAACCCTAGCTAATCCAGCTTATCTGCCCTCTGAGCCTGGGGCTTAGTATGAGAAGTTACACGCCCAGTAGAGGGGTCCCGCTAAGCTGGCAACCCAGAGGGTCTCCCTGTGGTGTTGATAAGAACTCACTTGTAACAGGTGCCAGCACCTGTTCTTCCGGCTCCCAAAATAGTTCCTACTTAAAATGAATCATATCCTAACAGTTTGCTTTTAAGTTTACTGTTTGAAATTTGGAATGTGTTTCCCTCTAGAACCAGTGTCATCAATACTGGTTGGCATGCCATGCCACCCTTCAAAAGCCTCTATAACCGGATTTAGAATTTGCCCAAGGCAGTGTAGTAAGAGCACCACAGAACCTACCTCTCTTAGATGGCATAGCTTCTTGTCAAATAGTCACACTGAGAAATGGAGTCAATAGGATATGAAACTGCCTTTTCCCACATGGACCATGTAAGTCTAGGTGGAACTCTAAGAGGTAAATAATAAAGTAAGAATAGCAAGGCCAGGAGCACCAGCAGGAAGAATCTCAGTGGCTCTTGTCTTTTGACAGAGGCAGCAGTAGTGGTTCAAGCATTGGTAGCAGCAGAGATGGCAGAAGAGTGGAAGAGAAAAGCGGGCAGGGAAAATAAGTGAATCAGATGCTAGGGCAGCCTTTGAAAAGGGAGTGTCCTACAATTGAGGTTAAGAGAATTGAGGAAGAGAAGGGAATTTCTACCACAAGCCAATCGGGGAATCCCCTGGTTGAAATTGCCATTCATTCTGTCACTGACTAGGAATATTCATTGCTTAGTCATGTAACGGTCTCAGTCTTTGTTTCTTACTCTGGCTTCTTAAATTCAGGCTCTGAATTTAAAACCTGGTTCAGGCTGGTGGCTGTGCAGTCCCCCTCAGATTCATTGTTAGACTGCGGTAGTTCTCAGTTAGGGTGATTCTGCCCCCTTAAGGGACACTACGCAATGTCTCAGGTTCTTTCTGGTTGCCAAACCTGGGAGTGGGAAGGGGTGTGCTATTGTACCCTGGTGGGTAGAGGTCAGGGATACTGGTAAATATTCCACAATTCACAGGACAGTCCCCCACTGTCCTGTGCAAAGATTTATCTGACCCTAAATGTCAAACCATGCTGAAGTTAAGAAAACTGGTAACATTGTAACTCTGCAGTAATAACTTTTTGGTACATTACTGCGCTCCTGGTGTTTAAGCAAGTGATTATGACAAAAATCCTGTAGACTAACTGTATCACTCAAGCTCCATCGTGAAGATCGTGCTCAACCAAGAGAAATTCTACAAAAAAAAAAAAAAAAAAAAAAACTCATAGTATTCTTCAGAATTACAAAGTGTGACTGACATTTGTTTTTTCATTGAAGATGTCCAATCAAGACAGCCGATCTTTGAGAGTCTGGCAGAAAGTGCACAGGATGAACTTGGTATCACCTGGATGTAACTGAAGTTCTTCAGGGAGGACACTGCACAACCTCCTCTGTGAGTGTGAACCCCGCCACCAATGCCACATCCTGCTTCTTAAGCTTTTCCATAAACAGCAGCTGTATTCCTCCCCAAGCATCAAATGACAACCCAGGAACGTGCACACGTTCCTGAAATGCTCACAGCCACCCAGTATTAAAGCAATAATCTCTCCCAGGGAAAAGTCCTACTGAGCCTGATGTCAGTAGAATGAATGAAAGCAGGGCTATTCATCAGGGCACAGGTTCCAGGTCCATGCCACCACAAAGCACTCCAAGACCCAGGCAAGGAATGTTAAGTCACTTCTTTCTGGCCCTCTGTTTCCTCAACCAAAAGCAGAAAAGGTTTGACCTAGTCATCTCCAGCTTCACTTTTAATTCTCACCGCCATGATAGTTTTCTTCCCAAAAGGTAAAGAGAAGAGAATCGGCTCCAAAGAAAGTAAGTAAGAGTGAGCTTGTGAAACCCTCTCCATTAAAGGTCCCAATCTCACGAAGTGTCTGTGGGCTGCAAGAGATGAACCACCCACGTGGTAAGTTCGCCCACAAGAGCAAGTTTTCTGAACAAAGGCGAAAGCTGGCCCCAATCTTGATAGGGGAAGTCTCTATTGAGCTCCAGGCCACATGAGAAATGCTGACTGTAAGAATGAAGGACCAATCTTTGTGTGTGCAGCAGGGAGAGGACTAATCATTCCACAATGGCCTCTTCCACCACAACCTTCTGTACAGACAACCATCATCCCCAGGGCACCATCTTCTCATTAGGAAGGACAGAAGAAGAGTACAGTGCATCTTAAACTGCCTTTGTATTATAATACAAATCACAAACAAAACCAAAATGGGTGCAAACAGTATGAATTTGAGGAGCCTTTAGTTGTAATGGGTAAAAACTTTATGTATTTATAACCATATGGTAGAAACTCAAATTCATTCTGGGGAACCTCTCAACTATACTGGTTTTGTTCATGGTTCTACAATAAGACAGGAATCTGTTTTCCTGAGATTCCCCACTGAGTTTTTTATGCTGTGCTTCTGTTCCTATGTTTAAGTGAACCATTTAAAAGGATGAGTGTCAAAGGTAGACTCATGTATGAAAGTATAAAATTTCATACCGGTAAAGAATCTTGTATAAAATAAAAATATAAAATTTCACATTGGTCAAGTATCTTGTAAAAAATACAAGATACTTTACCAGTATGAAAGTATAAAATTATATTTCTATCCTCAGATTTCTAAAATCTTAGTATGCAAAATTATTTTAAAAATACACTATGGTGGGGGCATGTATAAGAAGTGAAAGTAATAAAATCCATTTCTTATTACAGCCATTTCAACATTATCACAGTCTCACAGGGCTAAGTTTTCCCAACTGAAACACCAGGATTTTAATGTGTCTGGAGTTTGAGACCTTCTGATAAATTATGCTTGTTTGCTGGTGGTGGTGTTGCTGTTGTTGTTTTTGGTTGGTTTGTTTTCAGTAAGCGCTGCCACTTTATGAAATATCTATCATCAGTATTTGACAGCACCTGACAACCATTATCTCGTTACTTTTTACCACATCCTGGTAAGGGGGAAATGGCAGGTAACTTCATCGCTTTTCACTAAAAAACAGACAGCAAGGGGTTAAAAAAAAATAAAAAATAAAAAAAGGAGAACTTCAGGTCTCCCAGTTCCACCTACTGCATCACTTCAATATTTAGGATTCTCCCCAGGCGATTCTCAGAGACAAAAAAGTGAAAAGAATCCTCTTTGACTTGCTTGGGTCACTGCCCCCAAGATGCTGAAGGCTCGATGTACAGTACATTGGTGGTGAAACTGAAAGGCATATGCAAGAAGTCGACTCCCCTCTCATTGCAAATAATCCTAACATGACCGATGTGCTACAGAAATCAATAGCAGTAATGACTACCTTTTCTGGAACTGCCTCAGCAGTCAGCTGGAGAGGGGGCCTTGCTAAGCCCAGGCACACTGCCTGGATCAAGCACTGAAAACAAGCTTCACAATAGAGAAGCATGAGTAATTTACTTATTAAAGAGATAACTGTAAAGTCTGATACAAACAGACAAGCGTAAAGCCTTCAATGCACAAACCAAATGCTTGGCTCAGAGACCATAAAATGCAATAAGCAATGAAATCTAGGTTATATTACTCAACTTTCAAAAGTCTAATGCCCCTTTTTATCCTTAGAAAGATGACACAAAGAATGACCTGTGAGGGGGAGTTCTGGTTAGCAGGGGCTCCCCAAAGACACTGAGCCCACAGCAGGAAGTGGAGGGGAAACCTCAGTGACTAGTCTGAGGCCAACCCGGTCCTCCATATAAGGCTGCAATGCAGATAAAGGAGACTACTGTACTTCAGGTTGGTTCTAAAGCATTCTACATTATTCGAAAAGGACAAAAATCTAGTCAGGCATTGCCCGAATGAGCCCTTCTGTGATCATTTTTCTCATGTTGTTCAGAAATGCAGTGGTGATAGTGCATTTGTGAGACTCTGAGGCCAGGAAACAACATCTCTGTAACCCTAATTTTACTTTTAAAATCATGACTTCACTGTCACCAACTAGCGAATACCAAAAATAAAAAGGTAAAAACGTCTAAAACACTGTTAGAAAGTGAAGCTTGAGTTCATGAGCAAATCAGAAAAAAAAAAAAAAAAAGTCACTTGTCATCAGATGTTGTCTGTCAACTTAAAATAAAACCCAAATAAAAACAGAATTCAAACAGTTCTTCTACAATAAGCTATTGTATAGCCCCTAGATCTGTCATTCACAACTCCCGGAAATAACTGCACATTCGCGAAATGCTCTTATTTTGTATGTTCTCACGGGCTTTCATGACTTGTGCAAATTGTTTTCCAAGCACCATCTGGCCATAATGACCAGGTTAGAACTGATAATTATGCCTGCCTGTCTATAGGTTTGTCAGCTAAAGAAATCCACAGACGTCTGCATGATGAGCAGAATTCTACTTCGGGCGCAGCTGCGCTGACCACACTACATTAGAAAAACAACCTTCTTTGCAATAACCAGTTCTGGGCATCACTGGTTAAAAAGACTAGTTTCCTGTTTTTCTCAAAAACTTCAGAGTGTGGGTATTGCTATTTTTTACCCCACCCACACTTTTTTCTTTTTAATTGTTGAAGATAAGGTGCTGTAAACACCTAATCATGAGCATTTTTTATATTAATTTTTATATTAGGTCGGATTTGTTCTTTCCACATGGGGCCTTCCCTTTGTGGAGACCTGTGTGGCTTCTCTTGCGGAAGTGGGGAAGCCGCCGGGCTGCGCTCTGCTGTCCAAGAGGGGCTGGGGTGGGCTCTTGGGTCTGAGGACTTCTCTGTGGCCCAGTGTTGCTCCAGGTAGCTGTCCCCCACCACTGACCTCCTTATGGCCTGGCTATGCCTGGTTCCCTGCAGAGATGCTGCAGCTGACCTAGGGCAACAGGTGGTCGGGGGAAGAGGGGCTGTTCCCCCTAAAAGAGTATCTCAGCCGAGGCTTGGGAAACACCCCTTACTGATGAAGTTGGGGAGGGGGGAGGCTAACAGTGACATAAAGCATCAAGATCTCAGACATATCATCCATATCATCGTATTTCTGTTTATACTATGCCATTTCCCTTCCTCACTTTGAAATGTTATTTCCTCTCTTTCAAGAGGAGTTTGAAGTATATGAAGGCAGTGCACATTATAGCAGGGCTGCTCCTGGGGCCCGACCCCCTCACTTCACTCCCATCCCTGCACAAAGGTTAACTCCTTGCAGATCCCTCCTGCCGAATTAACGCTGGGCAGGATGATTCAGGTCTGTCTCCTGCACTGAAGAGAGGCTCTCAAGGCAGGCGGCACTGCCCTGCTCATGCTATAGCCCCGGCACCTCAAACAGTGCCTGGAAAATAGCAAGTGCTTGATTAATATTTCTTGAGACTGAATGCCCCCTCCCTTATCTGCTTCATCTTTTATCACACCTCCTCTCACCTGCTCTCTTTTTTATTTTTTAATTTTTTTTTTATTATTATTATTTTTGAGATGGGGTTTTGCTCTTGGTGCAATGGATCAACCTGGGCTCACTGCAACTCCACCTCCTGAGTTCAAGTGATTCTCCTGCCTCAGCCTTCTGAGTAGCTGGGATAACAGGTGCCCGCCGCCACGCCCGGCTGATTTTTTGTATTTTTAGTAGAGATGGGGTTTCACCATGTTGGCCAGGCTGGTCTCAAACCCCTGACCTCCAGTGATCTACCTGCCTTGGCCTCCCAAAGTGCTGGGATTACAGGCATGAGCCACTGTGCCCAGCCCTCTCACCTGCTCTCTTGGGTACACCTCTCTGGAAACCCTCATTTACTATAGTGCAGTTTCTTTATATCTGCCTTTTTTAGAAACTATAAACTTGTGGAGGTGGAGGACTGGGCTCAGCACACCTGGCACATAACAAGTGCTCAATAACATCTGCTGGGTGTTGTTAAATGAATCATTTGTGATTACCCACTTTGAGGCCAGGAACTATGTAGATACTGTAGAAACACATTTCTATCTCTAATTTTTTAACCAATACTATAACTTTTGATCCCTACAAGAAAAGTCTGCAGCATTTCCTCAGCCAGCAGTATATGCTTAACGGCAAAGCAATAAGACTTAATCTGGGAGGATCACTTGAGCCCAGGATTTCAAGACCAGCCTGGGCAACACAAGAGACTCTTGCTCTACAAAAAATTTTAAAATTTGTCATGTCACATGCCTGCAGTCTCAGCTACTCAGGAGGCTGAGATGGAAGGCTAAGAGCCCAGGAGGACTGCAGTGAGCTATAATCCTGCCACTGTGCTCCAGCCTGGGCAACAGAACAAGACCATGTCTAAAAAAAAAAAAAAAAAGAATCCATATAAGCTTGTCGAAAAAATAGAAATAAAAACTTGAAAGAAAATGATAAATGAGGCCAGGCACGGTGGCTCACATCAGTGATTCCAGCACTTTGGGAGGCCAAAGAGGGCAGATCACCTGAAGACAGGACTTTTGAGATCAGCCTGGCCAACATGGCAAAACTCCACCTCTACGAAAAATACAAAAATTACCCAGCCATGGTGGTGTGTGCCTGTAATCCCTGCTGCTCCGGAGGCTGAGGCAGGAGACTTGCTTGAACCCAGGAGGCAGAAGTTGCAGTGAGCCTAGATTATACCATTGCACTCCAGCCTGAACAACAAGAGCTAAACTCCAACTCAGAAAAAGAAAATGATAAATGAAATGTTTATCGCTGTATTGCTATGCAAGAAGTTGAGGTAATATACTTTGAAAGTTCCTAAAAAGAAAGAATTCTAAGCAAAATCAAAATCTTCCTTTTTGTTAAAATTCACAGTAGAAAAAGTGTTAAATCTTTTTTCCTTCTATAAGTTCTCCTTTTAAAGGAAAGGCAGAAGTTCAGCGAAGATCTCTATCCCCTCAGACCTCCAATATTTTTCTGAACTGTAAAAAAGATAAGAAAAAAAGCAAGCCACAATCAGACTTATATTTTATGTATATGTATTGACTTCATATCACTCCCACTCATGTTAAGAAGAACCCAAGTGATAAAAACTTAAATAAACTCCTGATGTAAGGAAAATATATGTATATTATCATTTGTTTCAATAATTTTAATAAATTATTAATATGTACATTCATTCTATAAAGCTCTACAACAGCAGTTCCCAACCTTCTGGGTACCAGGGACTGGTTTCCTGGAAGACAATTTTTCCAAGGACCAACAGCAGGCAGGGGGTTGGGATGATTCAAATGCAGTGCATGTATTGTGCACTTTATTATCTATTATTACTACATTGTTATAATGAAATTATTATGCAATTCACCATAATATAGAATCCATGGGAGCCCTGAGCTTGTTTTCCTGCAGGAAAACTAGATGGTCCCATCTGGAGGTGATGGGAGACAGTGACAGATCATCATGCATTAGATTCTCATTGGGAGGGCACAACCTAGATCCCTGGCATGCGCAGTTCACAATAGGGTTCATGCTCCTATGAGAATCTAATGCATTGCTAATTTCAGAAGGCAGAGCCCACTGACCTCTGCTAACCTCCTGCTGTGCAGCCCGGTTCCTAACAGGCAGCAGACCACTAATGGTCTGTGGCCTGGGTGCTGGGGCCCCTGCTTTACAGGCTACCCATTGCTGCAACTTCTACCACTGGTAGTAGCTTTATTCCTTACAAATTTTGCAACTTGTCTAAGCAATAGACCTTTTAAAATGAGATAAAGCTTCTTTAATTTCTGTGTGCCTTTATGTTAGAAAAAATGAAAGAGAAAGAGAAGAGAAGTCAACTATATTTCACAGAAGACACAGATCTATCTTCAAGGAAGTTAAAATCTACTTAGACAGTATACCAATATGCATACATCGGATAACAGAAACATCACAATAGAACACCATACCAGCAAGTAACAACTGAAGACAATACTGTCAGCATATTTAAATGATGAGGCTCATTCACAAAGGAAAAGGCAGGCTAGAATAATAGACCTCTTTGCTTCTGTATATTTGTAAATAACATAATCATTGTCATATATATTATTATCAAGTAGCAAAGTCTTTCCCCCATTCACTGACAGATCAATCGGAATGGCTTTCCCCCGTATAATTCATATATAAGAAGAAATTTACTAATAATGAGAAGTTTTGACATAGGTACTAATGGCTTGAGATGAATAAACCAGATTTTATATATGAAAAAAAGTATTGTCTCCCCCCATGGAAACCAGAGCAGTGAGGTAATAACACTGGAGGACCTATAAGCAACATGACCAGTGCAAAAAAAGTAATTCTGTTACTCGAAGATATCCTTGGATAAAGTAGAATAGCACCATACACTTACAGATTTTTTTTTTAAACCCACATACACATTTTTCCCATCAGGTTGTTGGTAAAAAGTAATGAGTATGAAATAGTAATATCCCAAATTTAACACACCAAGGAATCTGTTTGGGTTTGCTTTGCAAATTATCAAGTAAAATTTGCCCTCTCCCTCCGAACAATTTAATGTCATCTAAGTTTGAAGTTGTCAGTCCCACACTTTCCAATTATAAATAGACAAAACTCAGTGTATGGAACCTCTGTTTAGAAAAGAATTCCATTTCAAAGCAGGCTCCTAAGAAAAAAGAAATGGTAAGTAAGCACACCAGCCCTGGTGGGAGCCTTACTAGAGATTAGAATTTGGTCCACTTGCAAGAACAGATGGCTATTCTGGACAGCTGTAGGAAGATGGGGGAAATGGCTTGAGAGCTATTGATTGCTGTAATGATTAAAACCAACAACAATGACAAAGTGACACTGGAGGTTTTATACTGTTACTCGAAATTTTTTTCAGGGAAATGTAGGTTTATAATGTTAGAATGGCACATCAATCCAGAAGTTTGTTAAGACTCTATTATCAATTGTTTATACTGGAATTTGTTAGCAGCCCTGCATTCTCTTTTTCCACTCTAGAGAATAAACACTAATACCCAAAATGTGTGCTTGGCTTACACAAGAATAAAGCAAATTTATTGTACTAGATTCCAGATGTAAAAGATGTGTCACTCCTTCAATTTCTCCTACCTTTGACAGTTTCAAAAATTGTGTATGCGTGTATATATATACACACACACAGACACACACACACACACACACATATATATATACATACACATAAACAATTACTGCATTGGCTACATTAGCAAATCTATTATATATTATATATGTAATATATGTATTATATATGTATATGTATGTATATTATATATTATATAATATATAATTATATATAATAGATTTTCTAATGTAGGAAATGCAAAATATAAAGAATGACAAGGTTCTGTTGCATATTTTAAATACGTTTTCTGTTCACAGCTCCATAACACACCACAAAATTTAATATGAAACCTCTTATAGCAAAACTATATGTTAAAATAAACTACCAATTATAGTACTTTGGGTTACTTTAATGTAAATCCTAGATACAAACCAAATCTTTTTTATCTGCCTTGTCAAATGTTCCTGAAATGAACATATTAAGACTGTTTTTATTTCAAAATCTCAGATCCTTTTGGAAATTACCAATTAACTTCTTTAAATTATTAATGGCTATTAACAGTTACTATACAAAAATTAGCTTTTCTAAAATGTTGCTTTCTGAAGAATCAAAGCATATCAAATACAATATTACAAAATATTTCTAAAGATAGAACATGGCAAATATCAAGTTATGAATTTTTTAAGAGATTTAATTGAGTTCTCCAAAATAAAGAGAAAATAAAGTAAGTTTAGAAAAGAAGTCAAATTCAACAGTAAATGTCATGCTGGGTTTAAAGTAAATGAAAAATACCAAAGTCCTCACAATACCTCACATCTACATTCATCTAACTATGCTTTTGCATATTGCACATTTGGAGGTCCCTACTCTGTATGAATCTCTCGGACGGACAATGATGCCCCAAGAAATCAGATGCACTTCTTTCTGTGGGAAAGCTCACATTCCAGTGAGCACTCATTCAAGGAATGTTTGTAGTCCACAGGTCGCAAAAACACACTTACAAGCAAAATCTTTATTTAAATCTCATGCTTATTATTTTATGTAGCTTTTGCTCCATGTGGAGAAATGTTTATACTGCTGTAAATGAAGATCATATTAGGAGAATATGTGTGTGTTAGCAATTTTCAAATTAAATGTGCATAATTTACCTTTGCCCCTACCATTGGAAAGACCACCCAGTAAGCAGCCAGGCCAGCCAAAGGGCTGTAGGGGGTGTCCTTTCTTTCCTCTCGGCTACCCTTGTTGAGTAATTTACTCTTTTGTCCATCTCTTCCTCTCCGTCCAGCAACCTTGAACTAAAACCTCCCTTGGCTCACTCTGTATTTCACTTCCCTCTTAACTCCAGCCCCACCCACAGCAGCCTACAGAAATGACAGCCTAGAGCCTAACCAAGAACTCTAGGAACAGCCTAGACACAGAGGGCAAAGTGCTGCTCTCACAGTAGCAGAGAGAGCTGTGTTCCTCAACATCACAGCTTATCACTCAGAAAGAAATTTTCCAAAGAAACTGACATCCACATTATAACTTCTTAACTATTACTAATATTTCAAGTACACTACAGGTCAACTCAGCTTTTGTGACTTAACAAAAAAGAATAAATATTAATAAGAAAACGTTATACATCGAGGATATTATACATGCACATAGAGGAGCAAAGAAAATTGGAGTCTTTATGCATGACACTTGTTCACTCAATAATTTTTTGAGCACCTAATAACTTTGAGGTATACACATTTGGTATTATATCACTCAGTTAAACGCCTTTGTTCTATTGCCTTTTCTTTCTTTTTTAAGGATTGCTTCTGAGAATTAGAGCCTTTAATTCTACTCATCCTCCAAAATAATACAGAGCAGGGAGCATTCAATGGATGACACTAAATCACATCCATCAGAATTCTCCTTTCCTTGATGGTCCTAACCCTGTAAGAATTCATATGGCCAACCAATTCCATTACAAATTACAATGATCTCCCAAGGGCTTAAACACTTCTTTAAGTCATGAAATCTCACATAACAAAAGTTACTATATATATGGATATGTCTATCTACCTATATGTGCTAGCACTTAAAATTCAAGAACAGGTTTTCAAAAATAGTTTCCTCCAGCAAGAGAATTATTTATTTATTTATTTATTTTTGTTTGTTTTGTTTTTTGAGATGGAGTCTCACTTTGTCACCAGGCTGGAGTGCAGTGGCATGATATCAGCTCACTGCAACCTCCACCTCCCAGGTTCAAGCAATCCTCCTGCCTCAGCCTCCTCAGTAGCTGGGACCAAAGGTGCATGCCACCACACCCAGCTAATTTTTTGTATTTTTAGTAGAGACAGGGTTTCACCATGCTGGCCAGATGGTCTCGATCTCTTGACCTCATGATCTGCCCGCCTCGGCCACCCAAAGTGCTGGGATTACAGGTATCAGACACCACACGTGGTCCAACAAGAGAGTTATTACAGCCTATTTTACTTGGCCATGTGAATTTTGTTTTTGTTTTTGTTTTTGCTGCGGTTAGTTTTTCTTTCTTAATAAGAAAGTAAGTCTCTTGACAGCTACTATTGCTCTAGGAAAACCAAATCTCTTCTGAATGATTCCAGATATCCAATATGTTGCCATTTTTATAATCCAAGATAGAATTTGGATGGCTATATATAACCCATGAATTCAAATTTTGTTTTCTATTGTAGTTCTAATAGCTTATTCATTTAGGATTTGGGATGATGCAAATTAATGCTGTCAGGAGCATTTTAAGAAAATGCTGAATGAAAGACATAAAAATCCTAATTTCATTAAATATTAGCCAAAAGAGACATTAGGGTTACACTACTAACTAGTAAAGGTCTGAAACTGAGAAGAGCAAAAAAGGAAACACTTTAAGGAATAGTGTTACCAGTACTTTTTTCTTTTACTTAGTTCAAAATCCCTGCATAATTAATACAGTAATACTTAATAAATGCCTGTGAACCTACCACCTCTTCTCTCTTGCAGTTTAATTAGGTGATTGACTTCAGGCATATTATAAATCATAATGACATTTTAATTACTTTTCTAATGTGCACACTTAAAAGATTTATAAACAGGAATAGAACAGCCCAGTACATTGCAAAGAGGCACACCAAAGGAAATGAAGCACACAGCCTAGGATGATGACAGGCAGATGATTTCTAGAAGATAGAAGTGAACCAGAAAGGGTTTCGCAGGCTTCAATAAACATCAGCTCTACTGCCTTGGGACCAGTTATTAACAACCTATACAGGCTTCTTGATAATCTTAACTGTCTTTACAAGGAAGGAACTGGATCTCTCTGTCAGTTACACTTTAGGCCCTCCCAAGACAGCCTCTTCTTACAGTGAAAAAGCACAGATTTTTGAGGACCAGAGCCTGGTTCAAATCCTTCCTTTACCACTAGCCAGCTGGATGACCTTGACAAAATCAATCTTTCTAGGCTTTGAGTTCCTCATTTGTAAATTCTGTAAATGGAAGAAAATACCTATTTTGGAGTGCTGTGGTGGAATTACACTAGGTAAGCAGTAAAGTGCACTGGTGAAGAGGTATATTCTAAATCAGACTTTCTGAATTCTAATCCTGGCTCTGCCTCTAACGCCCTCTAGAATCTTGGGCAAGTTACTTAGTTTCCTTGTGTCTCATTTTCCTCAACTGTAAAATGGAGATAGTATCAGCAACAATCTCAAAAACTTGTTGGGAAACTAAGTAAGTTAATGCACAGAAAGCACTCCTGCCTGGCACACAGTAAGTGCTCAATAGATGTGGGCTACTAATAAATCACTGAGCATAATCGCTGATGCACAGTAATACTCAGCCATACTTAATTTTTCTTCTTTTTCTACAGCCCTTATTTCACATAGACAGTTCCTGAAATTCCACCTCTACTGTGAAATTATCTTGTAGAGTTAGGTCAGTGCTAACTCCTTTATCATCTCTTTCTCCTGTGTATGTAGATTCATATCAAAGTGGATTTAAGTTTCTACACCATAAGCATTTAGTCTGGGAGATTCTCTTTATAAGGCAGAATAGTAATTCCAAAATAAATATGTACTTTGATGCTAAGGACAGCAAGGAGAATAATCGAAAAAGGATGAATATATAAAGCTGTGCAAAGAGCTTTCTCTTTATCTTTACGGTAGGTCCACATCAGGATTTCATTTTACCCTTATGGGGTGAAAGTGCAATGAGCCTCAGCCCAATGTGACTACCTACCCCTTTCTAACTGCTACAATACGATTTCCCTTTGCCAGGAACTATCTTTATAAAAAGTGAAAAAGAAAATAAAAATTAAGCTGTAATTTTTCAGTAGGGATTTTCAGTCCTCCCTGTGGTAAACTGGTGAACAGGAGAAGTTGACAAAACGTAAGATCCAGAGGGATATAAGAAATCCTGGGTAGGGAGGTACTGACTCCAGTATTTCTAACTTGCTGTGGGCAAGCACGGTGGTAGAATTCTTGTAATAAAGAATTGGATGTGTGTGTTAGTGCAAATATTTCTTTTAATCCAAATATACTTATTCAGAAAGCATCACTGTTTATATCAGAAAACAAGGATTTTACTCTTTTGCTATTAGGTACTTACACTGTATTGTTTTTGCTTTGCATGCTATTAGGTATCAAGTTTTGTGTTAATAACTTTATAGAAAGGTTCTGGCCAAACCTGGTGAAGACTACACATCAGTGGCATTTCTTACTCTACAAGCCAGGCAATCATACATCTATTCAACCAGATTGTATTAACTGTCAGTGGTATTTATCACCATGGCACCTAATCTACTATACATTTGGTCAAAGATAAAAAAGTATCTGCCTTGAACTGCCTTCTACAAGCCAGTTGTTATCGTCACAGATTGACTGAAACAGATACGCTTTTGATACACAGGACCTGAACACACTATCTCTCACTCTTCCTCCACCCACTTCAGTGACAGCTTTGGTCAGCAACAGCTGCAGCTGATACATTACTCTACTTGTTTAAGAAAGTGGCATAAATACAGAGATGAGATGACATAAAGCTGCGAATGTTGGACATGGCTCTTATAAAGTTTTCCTGAGCCAACCAAAAAAAACAGGATATGTGCTAAAATAATTTGTATATGCTGCCAGTTACTTGGAAAACATGTGGACAAATATATGCTTTGAGGAACGAATGCATTAATAAAGGTGGATTAGCATGCAAGACTTCATTGCTAGCTTAATGGTTTTAAGGCAAAAAAAAAAAAAAAAAAAATCCCAACAGGATCCCATATGAATTTCTTGAAATGTTGTACTAGAATAGGTCATTTATTTTTGCAGAGGTTCCTAATCTTGTAAATAAAAAGAAATTTCCAACAGTCTCACAGTCACCCACTGAATAACACAGCTTCAAGTCCTATATATTGTCATTTTATACCTCTAATCTGGCATAGGATAGCAACAGAAAGGAAAAATATGCATATAATCTTAAAACTAGAAAGATCACATTGCAAGACTGCTGTGTCAGTAATTTCCGCTTTCAAGAGTTCCACAATGCTTAAACAATAGTTATCCTACCGAGCTACAGTTCACTTAACCTCACAGTCCAGCTGATGATTGATGAAGGGTCAAGAGGGTAGCAGACTTTGGGTGCACAACACTTCAATCCTTTATCAAAAATGGCAAGAGGCCACATACTACAATAACGGAACAAATACTTCCTTTTACCGTACAGTAAATTCCTTCCTCTGATTGGCTAAAGCTTCAGTGCATGGTTCACAAGAACAACAATACATTCTATCATGAGCAAAACACATTTTAAAGAGCAATGACTTAAATCTCGGGCCAAGTAAAATGTCTATATCCCTACAATAATTAAAAACCAGGTGTGTCTATTTGTCTCCTTATGCTAAAATGTCCATGAAGAAGTTCATAAATGGACTTCTGAAATCTAACTCTTCAGCTCATGTTGCATAAATTCTTATTCATCAAGACAAACACACACACACCTATAAAGGCAATTAAACTTTTTGGCATGTGCATGAGAAATATATAGAATGATCTAATTCAATATAGGGTAAACTACAATAATATTTCCATCTTCTAAAAGAAGGAAAAGTTTTTTAAAAGCACTATCCAGATCATTACTATAAATTAATTCAGAATCAGGGGGATACAACTATTTTGAAAGAAAATAAGGAGATAAAACATTATTCCAAATGTGTGAAATTCTGGTTAATTGGATCATATTATGGTAAATGAGAGTTAATCAGAAAACACTTATCCTAACCCATATTGTTGAAAAATCTTATTTTTCATAATCGGTAAGTATTGCCCCCATAAGTATAGCATTTTCTCCTTCTTAGTGTAAGTCTGAACATCAATTCAAATTTGTAGAATAATAGATTTTAGGTTAGGTAGAAGATTTAAATCTAATCTTGAAAATCTTAGATCAGTGGTTCTCGGCTAAGGTTGGTTTTTGCCCCCTAGGGGATATTTGGCAATGTCTAGAGCCATTTTGACTGTCACAACTGGGGAGAGGGAAAACTATGGATATCTATTGGGTAGCTGGCCAGGAATGCTGCTAAGCATCCTACACTGCACATGACAGCCCCTCCACAACAAAATTATCTAGAACCAATGTCAAGATTGAGAAATCCTGGCCTAGATGCTGCTTTAAAAAATAAATTACTGATAGTATGTCATACTTTCTTCTAGTTACCTGCCTTTTCTATGGAAAATAAAGTGTACGTAACAAAAAAAAAAGGGTATTATAGCTAATCAAAATCATATTGCACAAAAACAAATTTACTTTATAAATATATATAGTATATATACTATATATAGTATATATACTATATATACTATATATAAATATATAGTATATAAATATATAGTATATAGTATATAAATACTATATATATATAAATATATATATAGTATCAACTATGTACACATTTCTGACTCAGAGTAAAAAATAATTTCATAAAAATAATGTGTTTGTAATACCCAAATCAATTCAATCTTTACATGTTAACATGTATGAAATAATTATCTAATTTTAAAATTTGTTCTCAGTATTTTAAAAATTCTGAAGTACTATACAGAATTTTCTCTGATCACTTTCCCAAATCTTAACTCACCTGATTTTTAACCTGACAAACAGGACAATCCAACTTTTAAAGCTATTTATAATCCTAGAACCCAGAGAAATAAATGTAAAAGTGTATCACCACCAGCATTAAAAAAGGTATACTGAATCACAATCAGAGTAACCAGTTAAATCAAACTAAGAGTTACATTATATATATTAATTATTTTACTCTATTCGCCAACTTCATTTTATTGACTCAGTGACCCAAAAAAGTCCTGGGTTGAAAGTGTATTAACACTAGTAATCTTGTACAACACATGTTCAACGATTAGATAGATGCTCATCACCTTCCTTCTTAGCAAAAAGAGAAGACTGACACTTAATTTCTCCCGCAGAACACTAATACAGAATGGCCCTTCACAGAGATTGAATGCAAACCTCGCTCAGAGGCCGCAAAGAGAGAGGGGACTCTTAAAACCATCTGGTAGCAGTGACCACTGAACGGCTATGCACGCATGTTCTACACAGCACAGACAGAAGGTCCCTGGATCTCCACCAAAACCCACCTGGGTTTGCAGCAGCCCACACCCTGACACTCCTTTGGGGTTTAGCACCAAAGGTTATTATTGACTTGAACATTTTTATACAGCAGAGAAGGACCCGTGGGTTGGAATGAAGAAATATGGCCAGAATCCAGGAGGTTGCTTCCCCACTGTACACTCACTGACCACAAGCTTGTGAGCCAGTCCTTGAGTGTCTCTGAGGCTCAAAAGCCATGTCTGTAAAATAGGTGTTGTTGGGAGGATTAAATGAAATAAATGTGCATGAAAGAACTTTATAAACTACCAGGCTCTATAAAGCGTGTGAGTTTGTTTTTTTGCGGAATGTACAACAGGGCCTTTACTTCCTCTTTCTCTGACTTCCCATGAGTATCCTCCTGACCCCTTTTATTTCCTCTCAAGAGACAGGTCATCAAACTCAACCAAATCCCATCAGATAGAATCTAAAACAGTCTGAGTGATGCGAATGGTACATTCCATCACTTCAACGTGGAACTCTATTTCTTTGTGTAATCTGTACTGAGTGCCAAGTGCTCTGGGTGCATTACTTCACTTAAGCTTCGCAACAACCCTACCATATGATAATCATCCCTGTTCTACCAGCAGAAAAGTGAAGTACAAAAAGATTTAGAACTCACCTGATATTCACCAAGCTAGAATTGAGGAAACCAGGACAGGAGGCAAGACCATTTAATTCCAGAGCCCACACTCTTCACCATTACCACAAACAACCTCCCGTTTTAAAAATACAGTTATTTCTAAAACCAAATACCAATTTTTGTAAAGTGAGCCTCACAGTGCGCAGAGAACCAAGCAATGCACAATTACCACACCATACAGATATACTGACTCCACTTTGTACACTTACTCTTCCCTACTTTCTCTTGGTCAGGACACTGACAGCAGGACCAGTGAATCCAACATTTTGCCTAAAACATGGTTCTACCAGTCATTTTCTTAGGTTCAAGAAGAAACTCACTTCTCCATTGAGATATTTACAATCATCTCTGATGCTGCAGAGGTGAATTACTGGTATGTTCGGTGAGATGATGCAATCAATGAATATGTGAAAATAATGGTGATAATAATACATGCTTATTCATAATACCTTCCAGGTTACAGAATGCTTCCACTATACATTATCTCACCAGACTGGATCATCCAGCCATGAAGGGAAGAAAAGATTTGCAAGTCTTGTAAAGTAAAAGGCAAGCCAAGTGTCAGAGTACCCAAAGAGAGAACTAGTGACCAAGGTTCTTGCTTATTCATTCTACAACCAAAACTGCAATTTTGGAACTTCTGAAGGACTAGAAAAAAAAAAAACACGTCTTGTGATTCTAAAATAATTTTGAAATATTTTCCTTTTAAGGAAGACAATGAAACAACACAAAAACTTTATTAAAATAATTCTATCTGCATTTTTATATTATAAATATAATCCTAGAAATATAAAATTTACCTTATGGAATACACTGCGTGAATAGATTAGAAGTAACAAAATGACAAAAATACATATTTAGAAAAGTACAATGGCATATGTTTACATTAATACCCTATTTAGCCCCCATTCATATTTACCTTTCATCTCCCAGATAACTAGGAGCCCTTGCAGGCAGTTATAATGACTTAGCTTGCTTATCCCACCTCCTCAGGCTTAATACAGGACTTTATAAGGGACTCAGCTAAGGCATGGATTGGTTAATTGATGGAAATCAGGTACTATAAAATAAATGACACACAGACAAGCAACCCCAAATTCAGCTGAAATGCAACCTTGAGCAAAAGCAAACCACAAATTTAATAGCACTACAAAAAATGCTCCTTCTGAACTTGACAGTTCCCAGTCATTCAGGCCCAGAGTAACACACAGGGAGCAGTCCTCAGAAAGTTCTGTGGTGTCTTCTGAATCACTGCCATTACCCGAGAAAACCCCAGGAAGTGGTTTAACTTAGTAGCTGGACCAGTGCGTAGGTATCAGCTGAAGTCTCTCACACATACAAGTCAGTAACAATGGGGACATTGTGAAACCAAGAATAATCTTCCTTATCTTTAGTAGTTTGGGAAATCATTTCTAACTCAATGAGTATTTAACTTGTGAACAAGTCAAATGGTTAATTATTCACTGAGAGTTCAGTAATTAATCTGTGTTAGATCAAATATCATCAGATCTGAATAACATAAGGATGTCCGATGTCTGGAACAATGAGTCTTTGGAATCGCTTCCATAAAGCAGCAATCTTTCCTAAACAGTTACGACCCACAAAGAACAAAGCCTAAATGCAGGCAGCTGCTGGCAAAAAACTAATCAAAATGGACTGCGATCTCATAAAACCTTTCAAAGTCAGTTTATTTTAAAATATAAGTTGATGCCATCTTTTTCTGCTCCAGCAAATGGTTGGTGCAAACCACAGTAAGATTAGGTAAAATTCCAGCTGCTGACAAATCTGGGTGGTGGCAAGCCAGTGAGCTTACCCAGAAAAAAACCATGTAATGTCAAGAGTCTATCCTCACGTCTTCATCTAACAACTAAAGGAAAAGGTCCAAGACGTCCTGCCGAACCAAAACTAAGAGATGTTGTGATCCACCTAAACCCAGAGACCTGAACTAAATAGCTAACTCTTTTCTGAGACAGAAGTTAGTTTTTTAATGGCCACGATTGAGAGTCATAAAAGGAAGTTATGATTTCATGCAGTATTAGGTTTCTTAACAGTTCATAAATTTCCCACTGGACATTTTTCAATGTATCATCCCAGTGGTCAGCACCCTTTTTGGCTGATTTGACTATTGTTTTTCTACATTCCCAGCATCCACAATCCCAACCTCTGGAAATATTAATTCTCTAAAATATCTAACAAAGTCACAAGGGCAACCATAAGACACAACTTTTACCCAAAACAACAATCCTATTAACAAGAATCTGCAATTCCACTTCTAAAGCATTACACAACAACTCTTTTACACATACCACATATCTTTGACCCAAGCAAGAGCCTGCTGCACAGAAACAGAACAGATTCGCCTGCCTTCAATACTCAGCAGTATATGTACCAAGAGCTCTCCAGCTCTCCTGTGCAAAGCCACATCCACCTTTTAGGAAATCCTTTATATCTCCTCATCAGGAAAAAAAAAAAAAATGGCTATTCGCCCCCAATCCAAACAAGACATTTAATGAGGCAGGCTTTTTTTTTCATGTCTCTACTTTCCCAAAAGAAATGGATTCCTCAAAAACAAGCTGTTTATTCAAAATAGCAAATTCTGGGATGGACTGCGAATTAATCCAATCACCGATATTATTTTGAACACCAATACTATTGACTAGTAAATGATGTACACCATGATTTATCATGGGCTACTAAGTGTCTTTTATGTTATTAAAACTTAAAAAATCATTATAACCATATTTGACTAAATTATTTGAAAACAATTAATCCGTGAATGGAATATATGATTATTCTCCATTTTGAGCACACATTTTCCAGCCATTCTGGAATGAGAGAAATACACCATTTGTGTATACTGAATTAGGCATGATCATATAGCATTAAGTTCCTGTATTACATGAAAAAACAAACCTTCTCCCCATTACCTCTTCCTATCCTGGCCCATGGGAATTTTACAAACAGCCTCCCACAGGATGATAATAAATAAATTAATACATTCATAAAAAAAATAGATGACGTGTTCCCTAGCTCCTGAATTTTTTTTAAGTGGACCAATGATTCTTCTAATTATCTAAGGAGTGAGTAACATCCTTCTAAAATAATGGGTTTTCTGGGATCTGATCAACATCAAAAGGAACACACAGTTGCACCAATCCCTGAGCAGTAAGCATGACTTCGGTCTGAAATAGGAGGACACACTGTACTTAAATTGACCCACTACAAATGGTTCCCCTCCACTCAGCCATTTGCTATTAAAAGAACCAAGCTGTTCTGAAGATAAGCAGGAAGAGGATATTCAAAACGTGTAGGCGGGATATTTTCACAGAGCTTCTCTGAATTCCAAATACCTGAACAAACTGAACCGATTTAAAAACCCAATTCAAGTTTTTAAACCTGAGTTAATAATAAAAAAAAAAAGTTCACTTCCTTTTTCAACTACTCATGAATAAATCTTTATATAAAAATTTAAATGGAACAAAAATCTGTAACAAAACTTTTGGTTAGGTTGCTTACAAATGTTTTCAAAACATCATGATACCAGAAGTCTAAATTTCCATTTTTAGATTTTTTTTTTTCTCCAGCTCAGGCTTAACAAAGATATACCTGTTTGGTTGCTTTTTTAAAAAATCTGTTTTTGTCCCATATAAATTAGTAAGCAGGCCAAGCATGATTACTGTTTTGAAATCAGTGTTTTTGGGAGACAGCATGCCCTTATTGAATTATAAGAGACGTACTGAGTATAGCCCAAATGCTATCACTACAGAGGTTCAAAAGAGTTATAACTCTAAACCATAGCCCTATGCCTAAGGGCTAACAACTAGGACAGGCAAGATGTGTATACATAAAACAGTTACACTCTTCTACAAGGGGCAGAGTCAAAAGAGAAGAAGGAAAATTATTGACAAATGCAGCCAGCAAGGACCAAAAAGAAGGACACTCAGGAGGGAAGAGAATGAGCAAAGTCCTCAAGATCTGAATAAACAGGGTCCATTTATAGCATATTAAGGAGGTCAACTAGACTGGATCAGAGGACTTAGAGACACGATAAGAATTAAAACTGGCTAGGTAGGGTGGGGTTAGAGGTCACCTGTCCTGACACCTTTGGTTTACAGATAAGGAAGCTAGGCTCAAAGCCGTGAATGAGTCAACAAATTCTTTAAGCGCTTCCTATACACTATCCACTCTACTAGGCACTGAGATGGGGAGGTGAATAATGAAATGTCAGGATCTCAGGGAACCCACACTGAGGACAGACAGACAAAAAACACATCAACTAATAAGTTGATCATTTCAGATTCTGAACATTTCTAAGAAGTAAAAAATGCAATAAAACCTGAACTAGGGATGGATAAAGGAAACTGCTCAAATATGGGACCCGGATGGCCTGTCCAAAGAAGTAACATTTGAGTTGAGACTTGAACAATGAGAAAGAGCCATGCAGGGGAGATGCAGGTAAAAAGCACGGCAAGCAGGAAAAACAGTAAGAGCAAAGACAGAGACAAAAACGAGCTGAGCAAGTTTAAGGAACAGAATGAAGGCCATTGTGACTGGAACCTAACTGGGAATGGGGTGTGTAGAGGGAAATGAGCTCAAAGAAGCAGAACCCTATGGGTCATGGTGAATAGCTTGGATTTTATCCTAAAGGTAAGGAGAATGAATCCATTAGAGAATTTTTAGCAAGGAACGGTATTACACAATTCATATTTAATAGGCTACTCTGGGGAGTGTGGAGTCAGGGAAGACTGTTAAAAGCTTTTGCAGCATACAAGGCCAGATGCTGGTGGCCTGGACCGAGACTATAGCAGAGCAGAGAGTAAGAAAGCATGACATTCAGCGTGTATTTTGGAGAGACAGCCAGAAGTACTTACTGGATTAAATGTGAGTCTTTAGGGAAGGAGAGGAATCCAGGATGAGTTCTGGAATTATGGCCTGAGTAACAAACATAGTTGATTTCGTGAAACATGGTTCTGTTTAGTGAAATGGAAAGTTTTGGTGGGGGAGCACAGCTGTAGGCAGGGAGACACTGATAGTTCTCTTTCACCTATTTCAACTTTGATATGGCCATTGGACAGCCAAGTGCATGGGTTTAGGAGGAATACAGGTTGAGAACTCCTGATAAGATCCATTAATGAAAACAAAACTTTGAAAATTATTAGCATATTGATGATATTCTAAACCATGCTGAGATATCTGCTAGAAAGACAGTGTAGATAAAGAAGTTAAGAGGATTTAGGTAGAACCCTAGGGGAGTACAACACTTAGGGGAAGCCTAGCAAAGAAGACAGAGAGGGCTAGATGGGGAAAGTGCAGAGTCATGGAAGCCGGGAGGATTATGCATTTCATTAAACAAGGCAGAGTGGGCACCGGTTCAAAATGTTGTTAAGAGTTGAGAAGATGAAGACAAAGAATGACCACCAGCTTTGGGAAGATATATGAGAGGTGAGGAACTTAAGAGAGTTAGTAAAGATAGATAAATTTGAGCGGTTTTAGTGAACAGTAACGTTTCCAGGGTCACAAAGGAAGTTAAAGGCCAAGCAATTTAAAGCAGGTCTCTGGATTCTACTTCCTGTGCTATTTTTGTTGCTCTAAGCTACCTTTCATCCTATGGACAATAAAGACCCTCTGAAGAACTTTGAGCAGGAAAGAGGGGTGCTGAAAGAGAGTCACTGTAAAATTAATCTGATAGCAGTGTGTGAGATCAATTCGAGATAGAAGCTTCCATAGGAGACAGGTGCAGGGATGAGAGCCTGCATTGGCAGACAGCAAGAATGAAGAGGAATAAGCCACAGAGACAGCTCCAAAGAATGCGCAAGGCCAGGGAAAGTTAGAATGATTCCCAGTGAGTGCCTGCTGCTCATCCCAAGAATCATTCAACATGACAGGAGAAAATCAAGTGGTAAAATGCAAAAGGGCTAAGCACTTTTGAAAGATTCTATTATATGTTGCACAATGCCTATATTTATACAGAAGGCATAGGTCAGGAGTGGTGGCTCACACCTGTAACCCCAGCACTTTGAGAGACCGAGGCAGGTGGGTCACTTGAACCCAAGAGTTTAAGACCAGTCTGGGCAAATCCCATCTTCACACACACCCCAAAAAATGCAAAAATTAGTTGAGCATGATGGCATGGGCCTGTAATCTCGCTACTTAGGAGGCTGAGGTGAAAGGAGCACTTGAGCCCAGGAAGTTGAGATTGCAGTAAGCTGAGATGGCACCACTGCACTCCAGCCAGTGCAGAAGAGCGATACCCTGTCTCAAAATAAATAATAAATAAATAGTAAAAAAGTGTAACAGTTTCTACAAAAGTATTAACTTTGTATATTTTTGTCCTTTTCTTTATTATCATATATTATCACTTTTATCATTGCTAATGCTTTGAACAAAATATAAGCTAGTCTTCTTAGCTATCTTTACTGTGTAGTCCAACATGTGCACTAACAAGCTCATGAAGTACATATATGTTTAGTGTTAATCAATAATGCCCTCTTTAATTATTCAAGTTTTATTAGGTGACCAGCTAAGTGACTAAGACCAAGTAAAGAAAATATGGCCACAATATAAATCAGTATTTCTAATGAATACCACATGACAAATTTTTATTTAATTCCCTAGAAAGTAAATAATGTAATATCATAGTTCAGAATTGAAATTCCTTCTCCAGAACATTTCCATTCAACACTATTTAGGACTTATACAGCTTTGCTGCTGCTCTAAAATGTTTTACTACCAAAGTCCAAATTGTATCTCATTCCAATGTATTGTATATAATTATATACCTTTGGTTAAATTAGAGAAAATAAAGAGAAAAAAAAATCAAGAGTTTGGCCATTGAGCTGTTCATATTCCTCAACTGACTGAGCTTTTAATTCCAACATGTGAAAGGCACTAGAAAAGTTAGGAGATCTCCCAAGATCTTAGCCTCCTGAGACTACACTATTGTTCCCAAAAGAAATACACTTGTACAAGAGAGTGGAAAACAATGAGGGTTATAACATGGGCTTGTAAAATATTACAACTATTCTTTAGCTTTTGTGATTAGAATGATGCATTCCTTAATCATGGAAATGCAACTGAAAGAATGCAAAGGCAAAATTTCCAAAGAGGTACTGGGATTACGTGTGTGTGTCTTAACATGGAGCCCAAAAGGTGATGCAGCCCTCTTCCAGTATATCATCTAACTAATCCTCATGAACGTATTTCCATGATCGATTTTTATAGGAGTAGAAGCAATCTTGATATTCTTGACAACTGTCAGGCATATTTCTGATATCATTTAAACTTCTGATGCAGTAAATTGTCTCCAAAAACTCTGTCAAAATCCACATGACATTGGCTTCAGTACAATGAGAAAATGATGGAAACAGAGTGTACTCTAAAATCACGTTAACACAGACTCATTAATCACTGCATTGCTAACAAATGTTCCCGATTTCAACATGTATTTCAAAGCACAGCTCTACACCCTTCTGTATACATAATTTTCCAAAACGATTCACATCTAAGTGGCAACAAATTTATACATCCATTACGATAACAACTGAGAATACATTTTGAGACAAGTATTCAGACTTAAGAGTTTCTCTGGGTGTGAATTTATGAATTCAAAGCCTGTTTCTCGCCTTACTGGTGAGAGCAGCTGAAGCAAGAAGGGATGGTGCCGGCAGCGGTCAAAAGCCGTCCATAACCTCATGCAAAGTCAGTGGCAACCCTCTCCAAGTTCCATATGAGACAAGCAGGCACTGAGGATGACATCAGGAAGTACAGAGTGTTTTCTGTGCCTCCCCAGATGTCCTGGCAGGAGACAGGCTTTTCCCAATCTAAGGGAAAACAAGCCAGGAAATGTGTTTCAGTTGACAGCCCCAGATCACAACTTCTGAGTGGTGATAAAAAGTGACTGTAGGGACACTGAGAGGCCTCTCTGCAATCCTGCTGGGAATGAAGGCACCTCGCCTCATCATCCTAATTACAGAAATCTTAGGGTTAGAATGGAGATGGGGCTCCAAGGTGAGGCCATGGTGTGGGGCAATGGCCCTTGGACATGAACTCAAAAGACTGGATATCTATTTCTGGCTCTGCCACTCATGAACTGTGTGGCCCTGGACATGTAATCTAACATGTCTGCTCCTCTATTATGTTATTTATAAACTTAGAAAAAGTGAAACATATATCCTCACTATCATATGGCTTTTGTAAGAACTCAATGAGACTCTGTGTGCAAGAGTCATTGGTAAATTATGAAAGCCTGAGAAAATGGAGATTTCTCACTTTATGGAAGGGCATACCCTTTATACTGTAGGCAATGGGTAGTCAGTGAAGCTTTTAGATCTTCACAGTAACCTATTAAATATGATGTTTTAAGAAGATGAGCCTTGCAGTGGAATAAGAAACTGAACACAGAGTAATTTGAGTCAGGAGCTTTTGAAGAAGAACATGGATGGGAAGAATATGGATGTTGAATGTTGAGCACAGGGTCAATAATAAATAAGAAATGATAGTTCTCTGAGTACCTGTTAAACTCCATCCTCCAACTTCTTGAGCCCTCCACTGGCATTGCAAATTCAACCCCATTATCTGCTTGACCTACTCCTTCTCTATCTCAGACTCAGATCCCCACTTGATAATGCAAGACCCCCTTCTCTCATTGGTTTTCACTTCTTCACAGCTGCTATAGTGGCTCTTTGCTCCCACGTTGACTTGGGTCCCTGATTCTCAACCATCGCAGGCCATCTGACTTCAGCTGTCTGAGCAGCTGCAGATCACGCAGTCAGATACTTCATTAACACCCTTCACAGGCTTCCTCAGTCTCTTCTCCAGGCAGCCTTCCAGCCTCCTTCTGACTCTCCCATGCCCCTCTCCAAACACAGCTCACCCCCAGGCTATGTTCCATTTCCCTGGTTTAAACTGCAGTCCCAGCAAAAGTCACTCAATAGTGCCACCTGGGCTGTGATTGCTGACTTCCAATAAATTCTTTGAGGACCAACACTATGTCTTGTTCGTATCGTTTCTACAGGGACTAGCACAGAACCTGGCATATGGAATACCCTCAACTGAACACTGATTTCAGTGAATGAAATTGATAATTTGGAAACTATAATTCATCTCTCCTATAACGGTACTTTTCTTGGCTTCCACCTACCCCCTCACTACTCCTCTTAATCATCTTTATTAGACTCTATTTTCCGTTCTGTCCCCAAAGCAGGAATATTTCCCAGGATTCTAAACTCAGCTCTCAGATTCTCTCTTTGCTGTCTCTCCAGCAGAGAGCAGTTCCCACCAGCAAACACAGTAGAATGTCAAGACATTTCAGATATTCGCCCTCACTAGGATCCAAATTCAATCCTCCTGCCAACAACCCCACAATTTACACCCTCCCCCAGAGGGTGAAGCCACACCAAAATATTGACTCCAATGAGAAGGAACAAAGATCAGAGAGGAATCGGACCCTCCCAGTGGAGACAGCTGAGCCTCAAGTGAGACTGACAGGCAAGACTTTGCCACCAGACACAGTCACCAATGTGTCCTACATTGATGACAAAGAAGCCTCTCTTCTCAGGGATCACTGCTTGCCTTTAAAAGTCCAGGTTCTGTGAGGCCTAGGAGCCTTATACCTTTAAGGGCATTTGGTGTCCTCTCTTTCAGACAGTCTTCCACATCCGAGAAAGGTTTGCTTCAGCACTTCATTACAAACAGGGAAAGTGGCCTTACACCTCTGAGACCCTAGCCCAAACCTGCCCATTTGGCCCGTGTGGTCTAGGCTCTCTTTGATCAAGTCCGCAGGCAAAGTTCAGCCTACAACTGGGTCCTTCCATCCATCAATGCCCGGCACAATTTGAGGCCACAATCACAACTGCAGGTTCCTCACACCCCTATCTCGACAGAACAGTGATATAAAATAAAATGTGTCTTCTCCCCAGCAGTTCTGGCCTCTATTATTGGGATTTCCATTCCTTGAACCACTGGGTTCAAATGTAAGGCATCTTTGACATCGTTAGCACTCTGTTTGGATCAAGCAGAAGATGTCACTTTTTTTCCCCATACTAGACTCAAGTTTCTTGAGGGAAGAAGTTTTTATCTTATGCTTTATGGTTAAAATGCACAGATCCTTTTTCATGGTTTTACCATATATTTCTGGACTTTCTTAAGCTTGTTCCCTCAGGAGGGAAATAAATTCTTTATTGGACTATGCCATGAGGCCTATGAATACCTCTCCACTCATAAAAAACTAACCTAAATAACAGAAGGAAACAATTTTTGATATGGCCTTACCCAGTTCACACGGAGTCAGGCTGTGATTTTATGGAAAATGAGGCGCTTGTGGGCAATTAGTTATTTAAATATCTATCAATCATCATATCAATAATTTTTAAATGTCCAGTAAAAAGTATAAAAGTTTGCAAAGAGAATTTTTTAAGAAAAAATCTGCAGCAAGTGAAGTAATTCCAAGAAAAATGCACCGAGACAACTAGAGCAACCAGTTTTGAGACACCGTAAGAATGGCCCTACACATGTTATTAGAGTACATTCCAGTGCATCCTTTAGTTCTGAGGCAATCAGAGAGTGTCATCTAACTTTGGTGTCATTAGAAGAATGCCTTTAATAAAAATTGTTGGACCTGGGTTCTGTCATCTGTATTTGAAAATATGGTCTCTGAGGTCCTGCTTTCAGCTGTCAGGATAGTTAGATCTCACAGATCTCCTTCTCTCATAGAAAATATATCTTCTTCCAAGTAAAAAGAGTAGGAATAAAATACTTCCACTAAAATGCATTTATCTCTATGTACCATGCCTCCCTAGAGATCTATGTCTCTCGCTGAGTTCCTAGCCTCATGTACTATGACAGTCCTTCCTAAAAGCACCACTCAACATGAGCTGCTAGTCCTGCTGACTCAAATGATGACATCTTGTTATAGAAATCTGAGTGCCTCATGGTGGATCTACACATCAGTTACTGACAGCCACTGCCAATCTCTGTCACAGGAAGATTAAGATAACACAGTCAAGCTGTAAACACTGCCCTAACTAATTATCAGAGTTTGTTACCATTATCAGGGCTGCAGGAGGACTCTACCCAGAGTAACCACGCTGACCCCTGACATCTTACATATGAGGTCAGAGTCTTTCAGCTCCTAAGCCCCAGAAGACAAGCTCCAGTGAGCAGAGATTATCCTTAAGCCACTGTCAACACAATGTGTAATTTTGAGTATAAAGCCCATCCGTTTATTAGGCCTCATATTCCTCACCTATAAAACAACTACGGTGAAGTCTGAAACATCTTAAAACTTGTATCATCATTAAGAATAATTCCTACAACTAAAGAGTCATCAATACCGTTAACTCACTGATTACATAAAAAAGAATTGGAAGAGGCAGGGTGCAGTGGCTCATGCCTGTAATGCCAGCACTTTGGGAGGCCAAGGTGGGAGGATCACTTGAAGTCAGGAGTTTGAGATCTACCTGGCCAAAATAGTAAGATCCCATCTCCACTAAATAAATAAATAAATAGCTGGGAGTGGTGGTGAGCACCTGTAGTTCTAGCTACTCAGGAGGCTGGGGCAGGAGGATCACTTGAGCTCAGGAAGTCAAGGCTACAATGAACTATGATCCTGCCACTGCACTCCAGCCTGGGTGACAAAGTAAGACCCTGTCTCTATTAAAAAGAGAAAGGAAAGGTAGGGGTAGGGAGGGAGAGTAGTGGAGGAAAAGAAAGAATCATATATACCCTCCCAGAATGAGCTTTAGCAATGGCTCATTCCATTGTTCTGACACTGTCAATTAGGTATCTTCCTAATTTTGAGAGTTTTTCTTTATCGTTTACATGATGCTGGTATAATGAACCTTTAAGAAGGTAAAATTAAGTGTCACATTACCTCAGTATTTTAGACTGGTTTTTGGTGTTAGCTTCACTCTCTTAAACTCTGCAACATAACAGGAAGCCTAGTGAAAGAGCCACATATTAACCAGGAAACTCTATCAGCTGCACTGACCAAAGTTGATAAACTAATCACCCATACTACATTCAAATAGTCTGATCATCCATAAGTAATAAAAGTGTCTCCATAGAAACCAAGTATACAGTAAAATCTGCTCTGAGCACAGGATCTACTTGAACAAAAAGACTTCACTTCAAGCCAAGATTTTGCTCTAACTTAGGTTTACGCATTATCATACACAGATACCATTAGATATCACTCCTTTGAATTTCACAGTCCTGAATATTACAAAAAGCTCTGCACATGGAGAGAGGAAGTGGTGGGGGGAGTTTTGGGAGAAAAGATTTGCATATGTAGTTATAAAAATACCAAAGCAGATTCCATGCTAAGCTCCGCCAAAAAGAGAACTACTGGTGCCCATCAGCACTCAGCCTTGAAATTATATTCTCTTCTCCAAGCAGAAGCAGTCATCAGATTATCAAAATGAGGTTATCCTGACTAAATTCAAATAGTTCTTATACGGAATAAGCACAATGCAATCAACAGACAAGCAGCTATTTCCTTCCCACACAAACTATAATCTTTTGTGAAATATATTTTTAATGAAGAATACATAACCTCCTACGTGTTTACCTCTGCCCTCACACTCCTCCACATAAAAGCACACATACATTTTAAAGAAAGGGAGAAGAATTTTATAACTTCTAAAAACATTCCTTACAATGTAAGGCAAAGAACAGTAACATCTGAATTAACGCTTAAATATATTTTTTTCATATAGTGTGATGCTTATGAAAGTAAAGCTAGTCTCCAGTGCCTTCTCATGGAAAGTACAATAAAATCGACATAAACAATGGATCTCACCGATATTTTAATAACTCCTTTCTAATTAGACGCATCATGAAGGCTTAATTCATTCAACTACTAATGACTCAAAACTCACAGAGCTCTGAGTTTAAGCTTTTGCAAATTTCAAATTATAAATTTCTTGTTATGAATCATCTTGCTTATTCAAGAAGCAAGTTTTCAAAAGGAAGGTTTTCTTTGTAGGTGATGTTCATAGTGACAGTCATTTTTCTTTCTCCTTCAATCACTTGAATTTTAAATGTCTAAAATTGAAACAATACGGCTTGATGGGTGAAACATTTTTGCCATTAGGATAGCTGATTTGAAATGAGGCTATAAAAGTAATTTTGAATGTTCATGCCCACTTAACAGAATTGTAAAGCAGACAGAAGTTTAAAAATCTCTTTTTTCACTAGGGCTTTTTTATCCTACACACAATATCTGCTTGAGGGTACTGGATTCTGGGATGTATCTCATAATTTGGTTTTTAGGAGGCAAACCATTAAGAAATTAATTACAGTGACAAGTAGTCTTGGTAATCTCTTACATTAAGGGAATATGCCTCTGTTCTGGAAACAAAAAATGAATAAAACTTGGTAAGCCAAAATCAGTGTCTTTAAAAAAAAAAAAAAGCCTTAAAAGATCACAAAACCAATTTTGTCTAGATGTGTGAATGATGTAATCCTATTATACTTAACGGAGCATTTAATTTTGTCTAATTGTCATTAAAAAGAATAATAATCGCTGAAGAGGTAGACTAAACAAACATAGACAGACCAGTGTTGTTTCATTCACACCTAAACTACACCCCATCAGAAAAAAAACCTTGTCTCCCTAATGCAACACATGGTCAAAATTACTTTTGCAAACAAAGTAGCCGAAGGGAAGGATAGAGACAGGAAGAGGAAGAAGAGGAAAAGAAGGAAACGGAGGAGTTAGGAAGAGAGACTAGGAAAAAAGTTTGGGAGATAGACACCCTTATCCAAAAGCAAATGTAGCTGCTAAAAGACTGGTGACTAAATCTCACTGCATCCAGTTCAGGACCCTTATTCACATGTGTGTAAGAAAGAGGTAGGGAAAAGCAAGACAATGAAAAAACACATTTGTGCATTCGGTTATAATGCATTTTCACACACATACACAAATGCACCACTCTGCTCCCCAAAGCATGCTGATAAGGGGTGCAGGTTAACTTTAAAAATCACCTCCAGATAGATACCCAAGCATATTGAGATGAAAAACAATAGTAAATTCCTACATGTCGCTAGGAATGCTGGCACACCTTTAAATTCAAAACCTCTTGTTTTTACACAGGATTGTGATAGTCCAGTTGCTCATGGACTGATCTAAATGATTTGGAAAGCAAAATCTTAGCTAACTGAATAAAACCCAATGCCTTCTCCAGTGCACCCCATGGAGTTACTCCGTGCAGCCTATGGCAAGGTTCTGACTGTCCGCTTCCTTAGGTCCAGGAAATGCACCTTTCCCCACAAGCAGCCACGGAGGAGGGCTAAGAAACAAACTGAGCCAGAATTGCCGCTGTTCACAAAAGGAATTCCCCCTCCCTTTCCCTCCTTCTCCCTCCCCTTTCTTCTCTGTCCCTCCCCCATCATCGCTGGTGAATAATATCACTCTGCTACCTGCCTTGAGCAACACCGTGAGTCCCTGTCTTCAAGCATTCAGGGAATTTAACAGCCTGGAAATTCCTGTTGTCCATTCGCTGAGGTCACAGATAAAGCTAAACAACAAGCCGTGGTTCCCATCAATCATAAGTCACTCACTGATAGAATGTATGGTAGGAGACCTGATGGAAGCGAGTCACCAGAGAAAATACCCACTGATGACGCATATCCAGGCATAAAAATAGTTACAGGGCCCTCAAAGGGATTATTCAACAGCCTACATTTAGACTTTCTTACAAGAGACCTGAAGTCAACGTGCTGCAGTTAAGTGGCTGGAGAGAGTTGAAGTTTAAGCTTCCTCAACAGACATAACCACAAAAAGCTGTTTTAAATAAGCTCCACGATAACAAGCTGTTTGGTAAATTTCAACACAACTTTATAAGCCCTAAACAGCACCACCAACTATCTTATAAAATGCCATATAATCTTCTGTTTTATCGACTTTCTCCCTCACACAATGATTTCTTGTTTTTAACTCATAGTCCCCAAGTGGTAATATTTAATCAGTCCAAATAAACTTTCGGAAAATGACACAAATTGCTCTCTGCATCTATATCTTTATAAAACATGTTTGTAAGTAGAATAAGGCTTAATGACAAATTTCATCGAAAAAACTGACATTTTGCCCACTGTATTTGCAGTTATCTGTTTCATGAATTGGTTTGATCACTTAGAGAAATAATTACCACATGTATTACATACACCTACTAAATATGGTATCTTATACAAAGTAGGTGTCACTATTGTTTGACAAATGAGTGAATGGATGAATCAATAAATAAAATCTTATGGACAAATATTTGAATTGAGCAAATGACAAGTAAGATGTTAACTAAGACTGAGTTTCTGGGTTTTTTTTAAATTTTATGAGGAGAAAAATAACTTTTTACATGTGTAACAATTCTAATACTTTTCAAATTCTGTTCTCTTTTCCTCCCACTCAAACATATGCATAGCTACCCTACAAAGCAGGTCGTTCACAGAACTTTCATATCAGAAAATGCTGGATTTTTGCACATATTTATATTTGAATATCTAAAAATGTTCCCTTCCCAGTTTGCCTTAAGCAAATGTGCTGACACAATGAACAATGAAGACAACTGGCAATGACAGAACCCAAAATGCTGCCTCAGAACCTGAACACTTCCGACCTGCAACACCCTATTTGCTGGTCTTATTACAAATCCTTTCCTAATTTGGACAGGTTTCTATTGTTACCCAGTTAATTATTAGCCATAGAAATTTATCTGTGATAGAATGTATCTCAGTGCTTAACGTTATTAACTATCTTGCCCACACAAATGGCAAAAACCTGTTAACAACACTGCTCTAACTTTTGAAGAACACGATTACGGCTTTATTGTAGAGGGTAGTTCTCCAGTGAACAAGTAGTTAAAGAGATGACATTTCTCTTCCTGTCCTGGTAGGTTCTGCATCACCTTCCTCAAGTATGATAACACCGCTATAAATACAGGTGCAACATATTTTTAGTACTAAGATTTCACAAAGCATTCACGTTTCTCTCCTGTGCATATGTGTCAACAGTATGTGGCCTAGTTTAAAGAACCTAAATGGAAATGTTCGCTGGTGCCCTCTAGTTGATCATTGCTAAAGAAATTTTGAGGAAGTACACGTGTACCTCCATCACCTCACTCATAAATACTGCAAAGTTCCCAATTAACATTTGGCCAATAATTCCTGACATAAAATGTGAAATAAAAAATGAAACTTAGAAACTGTTTTATTTCATAAGGTTTCATTATGCATTTTTTTGAAAATGAACAATAAAGGAAAACTGAGAAATAGAAAAAAACCTAAAAGATAAGATGAATCGTATTCCTATTTGCCAAAGAAGAAAGAATGTATTAATACCTAATATTAACTCAGAAACCAAAAATGTTTCACTAATTTTACCATAAGGTAGCTCAAAATCAGCCAAGGCACCCTGAAATGATCACATTCACCCTGCTGCAAACATCTGACAGCTTTTAGTCATGGCGGTCTATGCTGGTCAAGTCTGAACTGAAAATCCTCAGATAATTTTCAAACAATACCAATATCCAAGGGAGACACTATTTCAAATTGCACTGACATATTAACTAACAATCCAGAGATCACTACTAAATCTCCTAAGAGGTTATTTCCATCAGCACTCCTAGTTTTACTAATTCCATGCCTGTTAAATTTACTATCAGCAGAACAATTGTTTTTTGTTAAGAGAAAATGAAACTTCCTTACCCTAGATTAGAAACTATGCTATCGTTATAGTTACTTAAATCTGTGAAATCATTTCCTGCATTGTCTTCTGCAATGAAGAGGTTAAACAAACCACTGCTTAAAATTTTAAAATGCCAAAATACATTTCAGAGGCTAAGTGCTTTTATCTTTTTGAAATCTCAAACAAGGCAATCACCTGGTCACTAAATGTAGGAGCAGGTTATTTAATTATCTGGAAAGACCTGAGGGAAAGGAAGGATATAGCAAAAGGGCAATGCAGCAAAAACAAAATGCTTTTTCAAATTAGTCTCTCTAGAAACAATATTTAAATTCATCCCCCATGTCACTAGTAAAATATCATGACAGTAAATCAATTTACATGTTTTAACTATATTCAAAAAACGGGAAAATGCATCCCCAGTTCGCTATCCTATGCCCAGTCAAAGGCAGAGAAATCCCATTTAGACTATAAATTTAGTTCTCTCCTTTAGTCTCAGTATCATGATGGATTCTGTTTTGTTTTGTTGTTCTTTTTGAGACAGAGTCCCACTCTGTTGCCCAGGCTGCAGTGCAGTGGTGTGACCACCGCAACTCACTGCAGCCTCCATCTCCCAGGCTGAAGCAATCCTCCCACCTCAGCCTCCCAAGTAGCTGGGAGTACAGGTGCATGCCACATTAAGATGGGGTCTCTCTGCATTGCCAGGGCTGATTTCAAACTCTTGGGATCAAGCAATCCTCCCATCCTGGCCTCCCAAAATGCTGGTTTATCAATTTGAGCCACTGTGTCCAGGCATGGATTCTGTTTTATTTTTAATTTTTTAAAAATTACATCCTTAGATTTTCTCATTGTTTAATAGTGACATTTTTCATTTAGTAAATAAGATTGCTTCTTAAATATTTCATGGGCTTATGCTCAATGACGTCATTATCTTCATTCATTTTTTTCCCACCTAGCAATGCACCTATAAGAATAGGTGCACACACACACACACACACACACACACACACGCACACATTCAACCTTTCCCTTATGCCTGATCTCCTTTGATTAGGCCAAACATTCAAAGAACCCAGGGTGTACTCAAGAGAGTCATCCTTAACACCTCTTTCAACCTCAGCTGCCATAACTAATCACCAAGCCATGACAATTTTACCAAGCTACCTCTCTTTCTTGTCTGTCTTCTAATTCCACTGCCATGACCTTAGTTTTACCCTTCAGCACAGTGCTTCTCTCGGGGAAATACAATAATAACTACCCACAGTTCTACCACTTCCCTCAAACATGGCCAATAGTGAGTTGTAGAAAACATAACTCTGACTATAGTACTCATTCCATCAAAACCCTTCAATGGCTCTTAGCTGTATCATGCAAAGTCCTGTCAGAGATCACCCTACACTATCATAATTTTTCATTTCCATGTTTGAACTTTCTATTTGATTTTGAGCTCCTTAATGTCAGAGACTGTGTTGTGATTACTGCACCTCCAGCTCTCAGCAGAGTACCTGGCACTTTTGTTGAACTAAAGTGGACTGAGCAACAGGACACTGCATTGACATTTTAAACTCCTGATGTGGCCAGGCATGGTGGCTCACATCTGTAATTCCAGTGTTTTGAGAGACTGAGGCAGGAAGATCTCTTGAGTTCAGAAAATGGAGGCCAGCCTTGGCAGCAAAGCAAGACCTTGTCTCTACCAAGAAATTAGCAAAGGCACCGGGCGCGGTGGCTCAAGCCTGTAATCCCAGCACTTTGGGAGGCCGAGGTGGGTGAATCACGAGGTCAAGAGATCAAGACCATCCTGGTCAACATGGTGAAACCCCGTCTCTACCAAAAATACAAAAAATTAGCTGGGCATGGTGGCACGTGCCTGTAATCCCAGCTACTCAGGAGGCTGAGGCAGGAGAATTGCCTGAACCCAGGAGGCGGAGGTTGCAGTGAGCCGAGATTTCGCCATTGCACTCCAGCCTGGGTAACAAGAGCGAAACTCCGTCTCAAAAAAAAAAAAAAAGAAAAGAAAAGAAAAGAAAAAGAAATTAGCAAGGGCTACGCACCTGTAGCTCTAGCTACTTGGGCGGCTGAAGCAGTAAGATGACTTAAGGAATTCGAGATTATAGTGAGTTCTGACACCATCACTACACTCCAGCCTGAGCAACAGAGCAAGGCCCTGTCTCAAAACAAGCAAACAAACAAAACTCCTGATGTGGTCTAGCTAGACTTGATAAAAAGAAAGCATGCCAGAGTAATTCTCTTTAAAATCAAAGAAAACTGAGTTCAACAATAGTCCTGCCATATCTTAGCCAATTACATAACCCATCTGAACCTTAGGTTCCCAATCTGCAAAATGGTGTTATGGCAAATGGAATAGCATACTGTGTGTCCACTACAATAGCTCGCACCTATTGAGAAGATGCTCAATAAATGGCAGCTATTATTATGTTTTAGTGATTTCTGCTGTGCAATTATATATATGTATATCAGACATCAAAATGACCAATTTGGGTGCTGTGCACTAGACAGGTGTCTATATATCTATACTGTTTAATACTGTAGCCGCTGGCCCTTGACACTTGAAATGTGGCTAGTATAACTGAGAAACTGATTTTTCTATTTTAATTTACATAAATTTAGATACGTCATCAGACTGGGTGGCTATGGCACTGGACAGCACAGACCAAATTAGCCCTGACATCAATGCAGCCCCCTTTAAGTGTATATCATTTCCCTTTCCCCAGAACCAGTCTTGTTTACAAGGATTCCAGGCCAGTGTTAATTAGGGTCTATGTCTTCATTTTTGTTAATTCGACACTGGCTGTTCTGTTAAAGAAATCAGACCTGCATGCCTGTATTTTTCACTCTCTTTCCAAATTAACTCTAACACTAGTAGAAGGGGCTCTATATCAGTTAAAAAACCCATTCCATTTAAGAAATTTAGCCCTGAAAGTCTGAGAAGATCAGATAACAGAGTTCCATAGAGAATCTTTCTCGAATAAGCTCCTCCAAAACTTTATATCTTTACAAAGTTAACTCACTGCAGCTTTTATTGCATGTACTGATTTACATATTCGTGCACTTGCTTTGCACTCCAACATTCTAAATTCACTGAAGGTAGAAACAGTCTTGTTTCATTTCCTTGTACACATATTGAATGGATTATTACCAGTCAGAGAAACAAATGAAGAATATAGGCCACGGAATGGAACCCCCAGCACAACAGAGAGAGACAGATTAGAGCGGCAAGTGCACAGGATCTGGATCCAAAAAGCCCGCTTCAAATCCCAGCTCTGCCATTAAAATTCTATAAGGCTTGGAAAAATCACCTCACCTACGATTTGTCAGATAATGGTAATACTAATCGCAACTACTAAATATCCTACTAATAATCTAATGAGATATATCAGACATATAAATATTAGCACAAATAGTGTAACTGAGAAAGCAATACAAATAACACTTAAATTTCTACCTTGTATATTACTTGTATGTTACTACAAAAAGTAATTTCCCATAAATATGAAAAACACCATGTATCTGCCTTGACAATTTGGATAAAGGTCTATAGGGAAAGATCAATTTTAAAATAATTATAAGGATGATTACACTTCCATTTGTAAACTGTAATCACAGTCATTACCTGTGGTGTACAGTCTTTATCTGACATCAAGGTACAATGTTAAAATACACTTTTGTATATATGACCTGTCTCCTTAATTATACCTGTGCTGTATGGACAGGGTCTGCGGTCTTCAAAAGTATTTGGTAATAATAGTCCACTTTTGTTGTTCATTTTTCAGTTCACAAAGTACTTTCACTGATATGCTTAAAGTTCTGTTCAGGACAACTCCCAGATAGGCTTTGGATTTTATTATTTTCATTTTGCAGTAAAGTAAAGTAATAACGGCCTCAGTAAGTATAACCATCAGGTTAATAACTCGAAGTCTAGAGCTCCTGTTCTTGTACTCAGGGAATTTCCTACTGTTCCCCATTTCCAAAGAAGAATCCAGATTGTGTTCATGTGTTCCCACATTAAGAATTTTAGCAAAATACTAGCCATTACAGTGTATATCTATCTCATGTTGCATATGTATGTTTACATATAATTTAATATTGGTTAATATTAATATGTAATTTAATAATTTTAAAACGTATTCTCACCCACACTAACTTAGCAGATCCTTACACAGCAGCTATGCCAGGTAGTGCAATCGCCATATATGGATAAGGAAATTGGAGTTTGGAGAGATCTCAACTCTCGACTGTGTCTTTGTAGAGTGATGGACATGAATGATCTGTGCACCGGGCTGTGTATCTAGAACTACCACCAGCCAATTGAGTAACTTGAAATGAGTCACCCAACCTCCCTGGGCCTCAACCTCCTTCTGTGTAGAGACTTTAGTCACTCACAGATACAACCTAGCTATTAAAACTCTATTATCAGGGACAGGCGCGGTGACTGACGCCTGCAATCCCACCATTTTGGGAGGCCAAGGCGGGCAGATCACAAGGTCAAGAGATCGAGACCATCCTGGCCAACATGGTGAAACCCCATCAGTACTAAAAATACAAAGATTAGCTGGGCGTGGTAGCACACACCTGTAGTCCCAGCTACTCAGGAGGCTGAGGGAGAATTGCTTGAATCTGGGAGGTTGAGATTGGCAGCGAGCCCAGATCGCACCACTGCACTCCAACCTGGGCAACAGAGAGAGACTCAGTCTCAAAAAAAACCTCTATTATTCTACAATTCAGCTAATCGGGCAACAGCGCTGAGACACGGCCCCCGATGGTCTAAATTCTTGCTGGTTCTTTGTCCTCTCTCAAACACTGTAATGAATCTCACAATATCTGTTGCTTCACAATCGAAAAACTGGACTTCATTAAGGAGTTCATTCCATTTGTTTGTTTATCTTTATAGAGCCTTAGGCCCTGTTTATGCCCCATTTATTCTTTGATCCCTTAGCTATGTTCAGCCAGTAAAACATTCCCTAGAAGAAAGGCTAGCCGAGACAGACACATGCAGGCACAGGGGTTCCAGAGGAAAAGGTGTGCCCTCGCCTGACCTGGCCTCACTGAGCTGCCTACCACACTTTGACTTTGGGGATAGGAGATGCTTCTCTGTGTTGATGGGTTTTGATATCTTTTACATTTTTATCTTTTTGAAGAAATAGCACAAAACCCAAGGGTGATAGGAAAGACAGGCTCTTGCATGCGGGTCCAGGAACAGGGTCACAACAGATTTAAAACTATGCAAGTGGCCCAACTAAGAACATGTCCACCATAAAGAAGAGGCAAGTCCAAAAGAACTCGTGGCTAAGGGCACCTGGCGAAAAGTAGGGACTCGTGTGCACAAATCTACACATACCCTCGGCTGGCATGGATAAAGCTCTTCCTACATCCCAGCTGAGGTGCCAGAGAAATAAGCAACCTGACCCCCCAAGAGTCTTTGAAGCCTGGCAGTAACCTGAGCTGCTCTAGGTTATTTTTGCTGATGGTAAGTGGTTCTTAAAGGGACTGTGTTCTAAGTACACATGTCCAGACACAGGATGCAAATCAATGACAAGACAGATGTGACTGACCTATCTTCAGGAAACAGTCCATAAATGCATATAGTAAACGAGAAGACATGAGAGCAAATATTTTAATGACCTTTCAAAAAGATCAATCATATATCCTGTGATACAACATCAATGGCTTAATAGAAGGCAATACTGAATAACACTGTACTCTATTGGTGTAAAATGTAAACAGACAGCAGGCATTTTCCCAAGGCTCTTTCTTCAGTCCAAGCCTGCTACTAAAGAAGGGAATGGGGAGTCGAGATTACAGATGGAAATGACTTCCAGGACCCAGCTCTACAGTTATCATCCCACTTAAATGCTCCCTACATCTCTTAGAAGTATAATCATTCCTTCGTACCAAAAAGGAAAGTGGAGCTAGGCGAGGCTTTGTAACATGTTCAAAAGTTTGATGAAAGATGGGTGCAAGCCCCTTCCAATAATGTATATGGGAAAGGTGAAAATTCCAAAAGCAAATATCCTATTCAAGAAACCATTCTCATGAAACAATTAGTCCTTTCATTCTCTATCCCACATCCCTATATTGGCCAGGCAGGAACTGGAATCGCCCAGTAACAAGGAAAGTGGGACCTGGAGTCACAAACACCCAAATTTGTAAACCTTTACCACCACAAACTTGCTAGGTGACCTTGGGCAAAGGCGATACATTCCCTGGGCCTCAGTGGGAGTAACAGTGATACCTACATGGTCAGATTGTTTAGAGAGAGGTCATCATATGTGTAATATTTTTGGAGTGGTGCCTGCACAAAGAAACCCCAGAGTAAAACTATGGCTGTTCTCGGTTGTACTAGTAGTTCCAATTCAGAAAGTATGCAATTCAATTTGCCTTGAAAAATTTGATAATATATAACCACAAGAAAAATCACATAACAGCTAATTATCAAGTAGGTACTTCACAGATACCATTTCTGGTGATCAAAATTTTGCCAGCGAAGGGATCTGACTCACCTTTGCAGATGAGGGAATTGAAATTTACAAAGATTTAGTATCTTGCCCAAATCACAACAGCAAGTGGCAGAGCAGGGACTTTAATTTAGGTCTCACTTCAATGCCTGTACTCCTTTCTCTAAATCAAGAAATAGCCAGAGAAATGGCATGAAGAGCAGTGGGAACAACCCTCTCTTCTATCTAGTTCTACAACTTGTTGACTCTGCCCTAGGGTCTGTTGTGTAACCTCTCTAACCTGTTTCACCTGCATTTTTTGGGGGGGACAGAAGCTTAATCTCTGAAGCATGTTATCCATCCATTATTGGTACAGGTAATTCCACAGAGAATGATAAAGTACTCTGTAACTCTATTTAAAAGATATTCTAAGGATTCATTTCTGAGCCATGGCTCTTCAGAAATCCACAAGCCCTGTATTATATAAATCATGATAAAACCACACAAAAGCATAAAGTCTTATAGTTCATAAAGCATCTTCACAAACATTCACTCACTTAATCATTCTAACAACTCAGCAAGGTAGCTATGTGCCTGTTTCTCAGATGATGAAACTGAAGCACAAGTTAAGTCAATTGCTATAGTCGTATAATCAATAAATAGTAGAAGTCATCATTTTAATAGCTGGGTTTTATGCTATCCTATCTGTGTTTCATCCATTGTATTAAGTCCAGCTCTGGAAAAATATCAGCATCTTTCTAGTGTAATCTGCTATACTCTGTAACATATCAAAGAATGGCATCCCCTTCTGTCTTTCAGGTACTATCTTTTACTTGTGTTGCAAAATATAGTTTTAATTAATTTCAACATTATTTCCTAATACAGCACAATACCTACCCAAGAAAATCAGTCAACAGAATAACTTCCCAAAGCTTGAGTGTTCAAAGGCATAGGGACCATATCTTACCCATCATTTTATAGCATGGAGTATCTTATGGCATTTAGGAGTAGATGTTCCATGAATTAAATTGATAAAGATCAAGACAAGTGTAACTTTATAAAATTATATCTCTATTTTACATAATAATTTATAAAAACTTTAAGGTACTTTTCACAGTGAATTTGACAACGAAGTTACGTTTCAAGAACACATTTATTGGGGAGAAATGACAGATACAGGTGAGGGGACGGAAGGCAGCAAACCACACTGCCATGTGTGTACCTATGCAACAATCTTGCATGTTCTTCACATGTACACCAAACCTAAAATGCAATAAAATTTAAAAAAAAAGAACACATTTATTGAGTGTCCAGCACGTCTTGCACTGCTCCAAGTGCTTTATGTTTACTACTTTATTTCTGGAAAACAATTCTATAGGTAGGCACTAATACTATTTTTCATTTTACAGATGAGGAAACTAAATCAAGTTAACTTGGCCAAGGGTACAGAGCTAGTTGTTGGTAGATCAGTCATTTGAACTCAGGGTCTCTGGCATCCACAGCGTGTGTTCAGAACCAGTCTACTACACTGTCCCCACTGATAATACGCCAGACACCATCCTCAGACCTTAATTCAGGCGCCCCAAACTATGGCCCACGGGCCGCATGCGACCCCCTGAGGCCATTTATCTGGCCCCCCACTGCACTTCAGGAAGGGGCACCTCTTTCATTGGTGGTCATTGAGAGAAGCACAGTATGTGGCGGCCCTCCAAAGGTCTGAGGGACCATGAACTGGCCCTCTGTGTAAAAAGTTTGGGGACAACTGCCTTAATTCATCTTCACAACAACGCTGGGAGCAGTAGCAAATCACCTTGGAGATTGAAAGTCACCTTGATAGTTCACTGGCACAAATTGGTATTCAGAAGAAAAATCAAGTAATCCAATTTAATTGTCCTGCCCACGACCAAAAACATCACAAGTAGCACGTCCATCACATAACAATTTTAAAAGTTGTTGGAAAAATAAAACTTAAAGCTACATTTTAATTTTAACACTTGAAGTTTAAATTTATAGCCAGTTTACCTCTTCTTGAAACAGCATCTTTTGTTATGTTTTCTGTGCAGTCTCGTACACTTAACATTGTTTTTTGTTCGTAATCTTACAGTTGTGATTCTATCTAGCATCCACTGAAAATTTTTTCAGTCAAAAACAATAAAAATCTGATAGAATTTTTTTTCAGGACTTCAATTCTTGTCTCTTTTCTTGCTTTCATCTTATTTTCTCA
Organism: Saimiri boliviensis; assembly: GCF_048565385.1. Classification (NCBI taxonomy): domain Eukaryota; kingdom Metazoa; phylum Chordata; class Mammalia; order Primates; family Cebidae; genus Saimiri; species Saimiri boliviensis. The sequence continues at coordinate 26,956,836 of NC_133452.1, read as the reverse complement.
TCTTTTTTCTTCTGTAGTTTCCTTTGTTATTTGCTTTGTTTTCTGGTCAAATGATGTAGGCTGGTAAGCATAGCAATCTTCCAAAGCTACACACTTAACAGTAGGTTCCTCAAAGTTAAGTCTTGGACAATCCACATCATTATCTCCAAGGCTGGGGTCCCATATCTACATTTTTCAGCAAGTTGCCAAGGTGAATTCTCTACATATGGGGATAAATCATAAGATTTTCAGTCTGCTGATTCCTGTAAGTGGTTCTTCCATGAAACCACTTTTTCATTTAGTAGTGTGTATGTGCTAGGTTTATAAAAACATAAACTTCACTCTCTAGACTTCAGCTGAGAGTGTCACACAATATGGGACATTTTATGTACTAAATTTAAACCAAAGATTTTAACACACTTTATCATTTATTTCAATGTGTGGCAGCCAGGAAACACAACTAGAGAATAGAGATTGAATCAAACCAGGCCTCCAAAGATAATCGCTTAAGAAATGCACCCAACCTGCTTCATTTGAGTTTACCAAAGCAACAGATTTTTATTTGGGGTGTTTCATTTTCATGTGAAACCTGACCATCTGGATCCCTCAATTAACCTTCATTATTAAAAACTACTTTATTGAACCAACTAATGGCAAATGTTTGATAAAAATGCTCAAATAAAACTTTATCAGAAGTGTTCGTTTAATAGAAAGTATTTAGTTACTAACAATGCAAGAGAAAAGCTAACACTTAGAAAGTGACCTTTTTTGAGATGTCACTTGCTTAAATGTTTGATTGTTGTCCATAAAACCTGACAGAAAATTCAGATTACTGTATGCAGGTCACTAAGAGAGGATGCAATAGTCAACCTGTCACATCATCCTCCTTCCTAACCTTCACACTAGTGTTCGTTCTTCAACCTTATGGCGACACCCAGTTCCTCAATTCCAGCAGTTCACCATCTTCCTCCTCCTCCTGCTCCAGGTTTCTTTCACTATTGCCTCTGAATCCCACTATGAACCACTTTGTCTCGCCAGCATCCCAACTCATCTGACACCTTGCCCTTCATACTCATCCTAAAAAACACTCTATTTAGTTCACTGCTTTTTCTGTCCCCATATAATCTAGAGAGGTTGAAAAGAAGCACCAATTTCACAGGCTGAGCTATTTCTGCAGAGCCCTCTGAACGCTGGCCTTTTCATTCTGGGGTGCTCTGCTCAGCACTCTCTGCCATTTCCTCCAGAGACAATTCCAAGTGTTCCCCATTTTTTCCACATAAACTTACCTTCCACTTCACAAAAAAAAAAAAAAAAAAAAAAAAACAATGAATTTTTCAAAGAAAATGATCCTTGATGCACAGTTTCTACCCATAAACTTAGTAGCAATCCTCCTTCTGCCCCATGGTTCCTTTCTACAGCTTAGAGCACTCTAGCTGCTCCAGGATTCTGCTCAATTATCATCCTTCCTTTATATCATCGACCTTTCCCTCTCCAATGGCTCTACTTGGTCAGCATATATAAACAGGTTCACATTGATTCAGAAATGCTCTCTGGGTCCTGATTCTTATTCTACCATCTCACTCTTCCTACACACAGCCAGGCTTTCTTGAGGCACAAAGTATGATTACATTGTTCTTTTCTCTAACTCCTCGAATATAGTTCCTGATAGGCCCTCAATAATAATTCCCATTGTTTTAAGATTGATGCTGAAAATAGAGAAACCAAATAGAGAGGTGGAAAAATAGTTAAGCAGTCATTTTATAAAAAGAGAATATCTAACAGCCAAAAAACAAAGGAAAGGGGGCTCAACTTTGTTAACTACCAGAGAAATAAAAATGAAAACTACAAGAGTACACCACTATATAGCCATCAAAATGCTCAAAATGCAAAAGATGAAAACACCATAGCAGGGTAAAAACAGTTAGGACCCTCATGGATGTTGGAAGGGGCACAAACTGGCATACCTGCTTTAAAAAGGCACGCAGTAATAACTGCTAAAGTAGAATTCATGGAAGCCCCATGATCTAGCGACTCCACCCCTAGGGCTGCACCTGCAGAGATGTACCATAATATTCATAGAGGCACTACTTGTAAGAGCCAAAGCCAAAAGTAATCCAAATTCATCAATGATAGAATGAACAGATCACAGTACATTCATAGGATGGAATTCAATACAGTAATGAGAATGGATGATTGTTAACATGCAACATGAACAAATCTCACTGACATACCATGGAAGAATGAAATAAGTCAGACACACACACACAAAGCAAAGCATATGATTCCATATACAGAGAGTATAAAAGCAGGCAAAAGTAATAGATACGGTGTTAAAAGTTAAAACAGTAGTTCTCCTTGGGTTCTAACATTAAGAGATGTGCTCTTAGAATGCTGATAATGTTCAAATGGTAAAAATCCATCAAACTGTCTACATCCTTTTCTTTATATATATTATATTACACAATTTTTAAATCTGGTTATATTGATTCATCCTTGAACCACTTCTTATTCAAAACACTCTTGACTTCCTTCTCTGTCTCACTCTATAGATGCTAACATCCTGAGGCCAGGGACTAATCCTTGTCTGTCTCGGCTTCCCTAGTTCCTATACAGAGCTTAGTACACACCTGTCCTCAACAAATGATTCTGGATGAGTGAAGGAGCATGGCACCTCAGCCTCACCGATCTTATTCTCGTTTATGCTCTTGACTCTGAAGTCTGCATTTTCGACCTCCTCCCTGGGCTCCAGGTCTTGATACCTACCTACAGACACTGCAGTGATAACATTCTGCCCTTTATACGGAACGGGCTTTGAGTCAGTAGCTTTACCTATCACCAACAGCCTGCACATTAGTAATTATCACCCCTACTTTACAGACCGGGAAATCAAGGATCCCAGAGGTTAAGTAATTTACCTAAGAATGCATGGGTGATAAATTGGAGAAGTAAAATTGAAACTCAGGTCTTTCTTATCCCAGAGCCAAGGATCTTTCCACAGACTACACATGACCACAGACACAACAAATCTAAAATGTAGGTCACACAGGCTGGGCGCAATGGCTCATGTCTGTAATCCCAACACTTTGAGAGGCTGAAGCGGGTGGATCACCTGAGGTCAGAAGTTCGAGAAGAGCCTGGCCAACATGGCAAAACCCCATCTCTACTAAAAGTCCAAAAATTAGCCAGGTGTGGTAGTGCACGCCTGTGGTCCCAGCTACTCAGGAGGCAGGGCCAGAAGAATCACTTGAATTCGGGAGGTTGAGGTTTCAGTGAGATCGTGCCACTGCACTCCAGCCTGGGCAACAGAGTGAAACTCTCATAGAAAATAAATAAACAAATAAATAAAACTGAAAAACTGAAATGTAGGTCACCGCTTTTCTCAAAGACCTGCTCATCTTCCTCATCCTGGGCAACATTACCACTGCCCACCTTGTCACTCAAGCCGCAGTGCTGGGAATCGCCTTCAGTCTCCCTCACCCTTCACACTGACCCAGCCTCTGAGTGCTGCGCCGAGCTTGACAGTCCATCCTGTACTCACTAGACTGCAGCGTTCATTCAGGTTTTCACTTTTTTTCTCTTGAATGTTACTGTAATTGTCTGTGTACCATGTCCCCCAAATGCAGGCTTGCTTTCGTCTGTATCATTCTTGTGATGCTACCTGAGATGTCTTTGCAAAATGCAAATCTGAGTATGTTCCTCCCTTTATCTACAGGACAGAGTTCAAACATAGCAGCATGGCATACCCCCCTTGACCTGATTGTGGCCAAACTCTCCAGATCCTTCCCTTGTGACTCTACTCCTCCTCCTCCTCCCACCCTGTAATCCTGCCATGTGAAGATTTACTGCTCACAAATGCACCTCGCTGTTTCCATGTCTCTGGGTCCTTTTATGCCAAGGCTTTATCTTCCTGGAATGCCCTTTCCCATGCTGTCTACCAGGCAAATTACCACCCATCCTGCAAGCGGTAGCTCAAGCATTTAGTCCTCTGTCAAACCTCTCAAGTAAAGCTGCTGCATTGCTTTCATGTCACAGCTAAGCTTTGTGCTTCCGTCTCTCACAGCCCCTTTCATAACGTATTGCAATTTTTACAGTCTGCAGCCTTCACTTTGAGACCATTAGCTCCTCAGGGACACATCTCTGCTCTTTATTGCACGCTCAGGCCCACACACAATAGTCAACAATACTTGAACAAGTGAATTAGTAAATGAAACCAATTGCATGCGTACATATAATCTTAGTTGCAAATAATTTATTTTTAAAAGCAAATCCCAAGAGAATGGTCCAGGCAGAAACAATGAGGCAGGACTAAATCATTTATCTTCGTAAACTCTACGAGAGTGCAGCTCAAAGCATAAGGCTGAAAACAACATTTAGCTGTTCTGTGTCTGCGGGAACACAGCATCCTCCTCTCCCAGGCCTCTCATCAATAATCTCCTCCTACCACCACTGCAGCCATCTCTGATCCTGGGCAGCAGTTAAGTTCAAGGGTGAAAGGAAAAGGGATGAAGATGTGTATTGAATAGGCTATTTCCTGGATCCCTAGTCTCTGAAGCTAGTGGAGATAATCACTGATACTCGACCTCAAGTTTTATGTGGAATAAGAACGGTCTAAACCTTAAGAGAGATGATTCTCAGCACTAACCAGGATAAAGCAGAATATTCCATTTATCTCCTGGATCGGCTAAAGTAGAACAGAGCAAAAATAAACATTTTTCAGATTGTGCTCTCATTTTTAAGATGCAGGACAGGAACGTGGGCATATAAATAGTCAAGTGGTGATACTGTCACTTCTAAATGAAGAAACTAAGCAAAGGACTGGTGGAATTGACAAAGATGAGTATGGCTGCAAAGCACAGTGAGAGAAGAAACTTGACTTTTGAGAGTTGAGCAAGAGGCTGAGAAACAGCAGGCAGGAATACCCACTTCACCAATCGCTCCACGCCACCTTGCCACCCCAGGCCACACGGTGCTTAAGTACAAGGCAGGACATCAGATGACCTACCAAAAGTACTCCTTGCACAGAGGAGAAAGCTCACTACAGCTCTCACCAGTCCCTACTCTACATGAAGGCTACAATTAAACAGCTCTCCCTGGAATAGGACTGTAGAAAGAATCAGGCAAGTGTCCCCTGAGACACACAGAAAAGCATTAACAATGCTGACATTCCAAGAAGAGAGAGGGAGAAGAGCATTTTTTTTTTTTTTTTTTTTTTTTGCAATCACATTCTTTAATTGCCTCTTTTGGCTTCCTTTCTGGAGAGGGAAGAGAGGTGGGTGATGGCGGCTGGATCACGTAAAAGACCAGAGTGCAGCTGATGTGAACCTCTATCAGCCCTCCTTGCACAAAGACCTTATTATAATACACACATAAAAATGCGTGGGTAAGTCTTGGAGGGTTGGGTTCCCCCCACCCCGACAAACTCACTCCCAGCCCTGTGCTTTGAAAGTAGTTGTGTATACACACCCTCTGACAGAATAGGTTCTTCATGTTGCCATGGAGCTGAAACCTCTGTAGTTTAGATGGAAGGATCGCAGTGCTTTTATACTTCTAACAGCAGAGGTAATAATCACTGCATAATATTAACTCCACTTGTATCTCAGATTTTCAGTTGCTCATCTTCGTGTTCTACATGAACTCTATGTGTATTTTTTTAACTTCCCTCTTGTAAAATTACCACATGGGAGCTGCAAGCAAATGAATTCTTGTGCTTGTAAATCAATATGCCAAAACTTGGGTGCATTCATGATGTGTGAGTTTTCCCCACCCGGCCCTTTCTAACAGAGAGAGTTTGTGATCTTATCACATCTAGGGGAGTTTATGAGAAATGCAAAGTACAAATCAATCCACAGCTAATAAATATGCTGTGAAACACATAAAACATCCCATAACCAGTATCTATTTTCTCTGACATGATAAATCTAAAGGTTATTTTTATTCTGATTATTTTTCAAACAGGTTTCAAGAATCAAAATCATATCTAGAACACTTTTGCAAACATGGATATGCTTCTGCAAATTCCTCTCAGATCTTGTTTCAAAGCTTAGCTATTACGCTATTGTTCAGAAATCAAATAAAATAATCGAATGAAAGGAAAACAAAGTGATTTCCTAGCACAATCTCAATGAATATGCTGTCCCTTCTTTCAGATTTTGTATCTCCTGTGAAATTAGTAATTTGACTTCTACAAAATAAAATGCAAAGGAGTTAAATAAAATAATTTTGATTTCCTACCTGGAAATATGCTTTTGGTCCTAGTCACACATTCTCATAATCTTGAGCCTCAATGTCTCAGGTAAATTCGCCAATCTGCTGACAAGAAGTTTTGTATTATGACTTCTCTTCCCACAGTGCATGCATTACAACTTGACTAGGAAGATGACCTTCATCTTAACCAGAACAGCAAAACTGAATCTAGTAGTTTGAAAATGAGAGTAGAAACATGCGGAGGAGGGAGAGGCAAAACAGGTGGATAAGATGATGCACTACGCTACGTATAGTATTAGTGCTAGAGTGCTCTGCAAAGTGAAATCTTAAGAATTAGAAAACAGTTTATGAGCAATAAAATAGTGATGGCACTAGATTATAACCCAAATAATAGAGCAAATATCCATGAGTCCACACCAAAGTCAATCAATCAATCAATCAATAAAATACGCAGATATTTCCTCCCTTCAAAGGCAAAGCTTAATTCTTCTCCCATTAAATGTGGGCTGACTTCCAAAAATAGAACACAGAAAGACAAAAGCAGTAACTTTACGGTGGAAAAAACTGGCAGAGTCTACCATAACCAAGCGATCATGGTTAACATCACCAGTGATAAGGCATGTTGATGTGACACAGTTTCTAACATAACGGGATGAGTCGGGAAGCTCACCTTGTGGTATGCTGCCCCCAAACCCATAACCCCAGACTACAAAATTCCTGGCCCATACTCCTCCAAAATGTCAGTTCCATCTGAAACAAGTAGACTGTGCCATGGTACCTTCATATTGTATTTTGTGTAACATTAAATATTTTTAAAGTGAATAGTTAATTAACACCAAATAAACCTCTCAGGCAAACCAAACCATTCTTTAAAATGGTTAATCAACCACTCAAACAGAACAGCCTTGTTAAGATAGTAATACTGGTTAGATAGGAATTTTTCTTTAATTTTGCTGCTTTTGGAACACCTCAGCATGACATCTTCAAATGTTGTAAACTTCAGTTTTTTCTTTACTAAAGACTGTGTATATTCTCACTATGACTAGCAACAATGGTGCTTGTATTGATCATTCTGGCAGTTATTTAAATATGCTTGTTTTCTCCCTATCTCAATGGCTTCACAAAGCTAATACTATAATGTTCAGGACCTTCCGAGCACCCTAGCCAGACCCCGCTTGCTGCTTGTGGGCAGGCATTCCCCAGCCTCTTGGATGGATGACAGCAACCACAGCAGCCCACAAGGCCGGTGGAGAACCAATGAGTAAAATGATAAACATTTGTGATGAAACAGGATGTTGGGGACAGGGGGGTGAAGAGACAAAATCTCTCAACCCTGAACTACTAAAGCTACTTTGGAACTCCTAACAGTGTTCCCTTGCTGTAAAACTAGGAGCAGTAAACAGGTCTTTTCTCTGGTGTTTTCTCCTTTATCATAAATAATTTCAGAATTACTGCCATATAACATACCACCACCCAGGCACAGAGCCTAAGACTCTGAGCTAACTGAACCATAAGCACTATACTCCCATTAATATTGCAAATGTTCACTGGAGACACTTAAACAATGATGTGAAAATAAAATGTATTCTGGACAGAGAATACAACATTTTCAATAGATCTGCCCTTGCTGTTGATTGAAAGTACACTTTAAATCACCGTGTCCCCTCTTATCTATGTCAGTTAGTAACAACAATAATGATCACTTGCAAGCCCAGGAACCTTCCCAGCAAGCGTAAATTTAAGAAATTCTAAAATAAACATAGTACTTCACTTATACAGTGTCCTAGACTCAGACTTCACTTTTATGGACTTTCAATATGTAAGTAAATATTTCTTAAGCTGAAATTCTACTGAAATTATTCCCTGATTTCTGTACTTGGAGTACAATCATTTTTTTGATCGCTATGCATTGAAGAATCCACAAAATATTAAAGTAATAACTACGCACATCCTGCATTCCTGCCTTACCCCATAAATTAATGTACCAGTGCCATTTATGCATATATCCTAGTACCATACTGCAGAAAAAAAAATGATTCAGGTGGTTCTCATTAATTCACACACTGATTCTGACACCAAGGTTAACAAAACAAAACAGAAACACGAAATCACTGCTTATAGCAGTGCTCTCCTGGACTCCTTTCTAAAGAGTGTTAGCAACAAGGATGTCTTCTCAAGAGTCTATGATACTCATCTCTCTCATCCATTTCACTGTTGCTTTATTGCTAATGATTGCACCAAAACAAAGTAAACGTTTGCACCAAAACAAAGTTAAAAAAAAATTCATCTTAGTAGCCATTTGATACTTTAAATAAATCTCTGAAAACCTTTTCCACCGGAAGTGTCCTAACAGTGACAGATCATTTTGCAATATATACAAGGAGAAGGAACACAGCCACGCGGTGAGAAATATGGACAGGGCAGGAAGTGAGTGACATATGGCAAGCTCGCTCACTTCAGACTAAATATAAAACTTTACGGCAATGTGAAACCCAAATTTCTAGTCACTTTTAAACTTAAAAACCCAATTTAGCCTGTCTGAGTTTCCACTATTTGACAAGTTCCTCCAATGAAAAAGGTGGAAATTACAAAGATGAATTTGAGGACACACATTGTACTTTTGTTCTCCACTTGTTACATGCATCGTCCCCAAACTTATTTACCCATCTCTTTCACGCACTTATCTTTACAAATCATTTCTGGAAAACTTAGTAATTAACATTTTGAAAACAATGCTTGAGCAAAAAGGTTACAGAGTCACAAATACTTTCCTTTAAAAATGTGTTACATATTTCCCTGTAAAGCTGTTGCTCGTGTTGAACAACAGGACATCAAACTTGAAAAGGCAAAATTAGGCCTATGAGAAAACGCAGTAGGTGCAGTATCAGAGAAGAATGTGACATTTCATTCCAAGCACTATTGCACACACACAGCTGGTACACTCAAATCTAAATTATAATTTCATATGGATATTAGTCCTCACCCTTTCTAAATAAAAATAAGGCAACTCAATGAAACTGATCACATGATTAAAAAGAGAGATAAACAGCAGCCCTTTTTACCCTTCAAAAGAAAAAGAGAACTCATGAGAATATTTCTATCAATACTGATTTAAAAAAAAAAAAAAAAAAACTGATATTTTAAAGCATAACACCATAACCCATATTACTATGCAAGAACAGTTTATTATCCATTTGTTTTCATTCATTCTTAGCCTTTTTACTTGTATCAGTTTCATTTGTTATCTCACACTATTATTTATCAGTTAAGTAACCCTGGGTAAACTGCGGTTTTCATATCTATTGACCTGGGATAACACAGGCGATATGTCATTAGCAAAAGCTTGTCCTAACAATCCTCTCCTTTTGTGATTTGTTAAAACCAACTTAATTATATTTTCTTAACTATTTTGATGATTTTGGTTGCCCATTTACCATACACAATTTTTGACATTACAATTTGTCTTTTAAAACTAAGGAAAAATCTTTCATTTGTTTTTTAAATTCTTCCTCCACTGCATGAAATATTGGAAGATATACTGAACTCCCATCTCTAAATCAGCGTTAAGAAAGATACTGCTCAACCACCTACCAATAAACTATCTACCAGATAATTTAGGTTATTTAAAAATGATTATAAGATCAATTAAACCAATGTAAAGAAAATCTTGAAATGCACTACAAATTCCAAAGTGCATCCTGTTTACATAATAAAATCTGAGTCTCAGAAGAAGAAAACCAACAAGGCATGATTTAGGTAATCAATACGGGGGCCTGCTAAAATGATTTCTGCAAATGAGCAATGAGTTGAGACCACATTTTAAAATTTACTATTACTTACATTTTAAAATCAAGATACTGGAAAGTAGTGTTGTAAATACTTAAAAGCTCATGGAAAAAAAATACATAATAAAACATAGAATGTTTTTCAAGTGTTTAATAAATATAAGTATTTTGTTTTTAAAACCTGAGGTTAAATACAATTCTTAATTTACTAGCCAGATTCACTGTACTCAGAAATTCCTGAATATAGTTTTCATTTACTTTCTAAGCAATCAATCTATAAATCTACATTTAATCTGAAAAAATTATATAAAATATTAGATCCTTTAAATATTAAGGGCTATTAACTGATGATTAATTCCCCTCTACCTTGGTCATTCCACAATTTTAGAATATAAAAGTCCATAAGAATCCAAGGCACTTCACAGTAGATCAAGAAGCAACATAAAAAACAATAATCAGGCCAGGCACAGTGGCTTATGCCTGTAATCCTAGCAGTTTGGGAGGCTAAGGCGGATGGATCACTGGAGGTCAGGAGTTCAAAACCAACCTGGCCAACATGACAAAATCCCATCTCTACTGAAAATATAAAAATTAGCCAGGTATGGTGGCACATGCCTGTGATCCCAGCTACTTGGTTGGCTGAGGCAGGAAAATTGCTTCAACTCGGGAGGCAGAGATTGCACCACTACACTCCAGCCTGGGTAACAGAGGGAGACTCAGTCTCAAAATAATAGTAAGAATAACAATAATCAGAGAGCCACACTATCTTTATCACTGGAACTTTTAAATAACTTTGAAGGTATTCTTGAAAAACTAATCAGAAACAGATAATCAAGATAAGATAAAGCTAAAATCATTAAACGTATAAAACAACAAAACAAAAATTAAATCACATTGAGAAACAGTAGAACCAAGTAGAGATATGTAATGAGAATTAATATTTATAATAAATAAGAAGTTCATAGAAACTTATTTTTCAAAAAATAGCTAAGAAATAAGTTAGAAAAGATAGGCCAGGTCAATCCAGACAAAGAAATGTAATTAATAAAAACACCTCATTATTATTAAAATTCAAACCAAAACAACAATGCAGTCAAAATTTTTCACCTTGGCACAATCATGATAAAAATGGAAAGCAATTTGGACATAGTGACCACGTATAATAAAAAATATTCATAAATAAGGGGATTTTTAGAAAACTGTGATCATTAAATTACATCCAAAATATGCAGCCATTAAAATTAGAATATGGTAATTGGCAAAATGAAAGTGTTTATCAAAATGATTTTGGAAGTAAGGATTGTATCAGTAACTATTTCAAGTGTATGAATGTGGGCAAAGATCATAGCATATAGAAGGAAAAATTTTTTAAATCGACTTCATACATTGAAAAAGCCTATGAGATAGTTATACCTCTTTTCTTTATGGTGAGGTAGTATTGCTTACATGATAAATTAAAAACTTGACAAGAACAAATAAATTACAGTAATCTAGTCAACTCCAAAATTAAATCTCCCAAATGCATCACCCAGTACACACCATAAAACAATGACTATTCCACAGGAGAGTTCACCAATGGCCAGATCTCTCTAACCAAAGCAAGACCTACAACTTACATGAAATGAAACTGAATGGTTCGTAGCATATCCATACTCTTTAAGCTATTAATCCATGTCCAGTATTTAAAAAGTTTACTATCTAGCAAGTGATGTTTGAGATTGTTCATTTTTATCCTTGTGATTGTACTACATTCATTATTTCTATGGGAGTTCAGTATACACCACCAAATCACATTGTTTGAATACAGGCAGTTCTCAACTTACAAACACCTGACGAAAACCAAAAATAAAACCAGCTGCTGCTGTCCCTGGGGTTGTCGCCTTCTAGCACTACCAGTATTCTTACTGTTACCCCTAGAGAGTCTCAGCTGTTGTGAAGAAATCTAAAACTTTTTAGAGAATTTGCAGGGAGAAGGGGTCAAAGCAATAAAAGCAGCAATGTGAATTTATACAAAGCACACAAAACCACTGCTTACCTAACTCAGTCGTACTCAATAAAGGTTTGATGAATGAATGAATAAATTTCTTTTTCACCTCTGTAATTTGAGACCCATTACTTTGCCTCTATCCTACTTCAGCAGCCTGTTAACAAGCCTCCTTTTGGGGCTCTTGATTCATGGAGCTGGAGCTCAAGAAGGGAGTGAAACCCCATAACCAAACAGCTGTGATCAACAGGCTGTCCACTAGGCAATTCAACAAAGAGGACCTGCGCTCAGGACCAATCCAGAAAGTTCTGTTCTTGTGACCTCCCCTAGAGCACCGGTTTGATGTATTACTCCAATTGTACTTTGATAGCCTTAAAGAAGCAGAACCACTTTAAACACATCTAAAGTTTAATAAGTTTTCAATTCATTTCACCCCATGTATTTCTAACTAAGCATTCATCTTCTGAAATTTCAAGCCACTCCATTACTCAAAAATCTTCCTCAGTTCTCTCTTATCAACTGAATTACAGAAAATCAAAGAAACTCAAAGTTTTAGAAGTCCGAAAGGACTTTTAGAACAATAACCTAATGAACAGGGTAAAACAACTCCACTCTTTTATTCAAGTTCCATCACAACATGGTCCAGTTATCCTACTTAATGATTCTCAGATCTTAACCCTATGCATTTACTGTCTCCTGACTTTCACTCATGCCACCATTTATATCATACTCTACGTGAATGGTGCCCTCACGATTTTGCAAAATCCAACTCTTGGGCAGCCATATGTGGTGATCCAGCTTTCACTTATAACATTATCTCCATCTTCCAACCCATCTCTGTTTCTAAAGATGCTAACCAATACTCAAGGTCCACATCTTCCAGAAAACCTTTCCTGGTTCCTGCAATTGGCCTTTTTCTCTGAACTTTCATTTCATCTGGTTTATGCCTCTTTTTTGCATATTCTGTCTTCCAGTATAATGAGTTAGTCATGCATGTCATTAACAATATTAGATTGCACTTTCTCTGAGAGCATGGTGTAGGATTCACACTTATTTCTACACAGTTTCTAGCCCATTGCCAAAATCAGAACAAGTACTCAAATAATTGTTGGATGGGACTTTTGACTGGTAGGAAAATACAGATGACTTAGGAACTAGAAAAGTTTAAGGGGTGTTTTAGACTGGAATGGACTACAGCAATCAAAGACTTAGGGCTAAATTTTGATGACTTGGTACCTTCAGCTTCACCGGGTTGAGAAGAGTGCTAAATGGCAGGATGTCACTAACAAAAATACACTTTTTCCTATTTCAAAATTTTGCCTAAGACCAAATATGTACGTATGGAAAAAGAAGACTTCCTTTCATCTCTTCCTCCCCTCTGTAAGATACCACCTCGCAAAAAAAATAAAATAAAATAAATTCCAAATTCTATACAATCAATTAAAAACACAGTTTTGAAACAAAGTACAAAGGAACTAAGGATAATTTAACCTGTTTTATAGAGTATCAAAAATAACGTTCCTTTTTTGGTTAACAACAGTCTAATAATGGGCAAATTTCAAGAATACAAACCTGAAACACTTGAAGAGCAGGTATATCATTTTAGAGGTAGCTAAATGTTATTTTCTCTACTATATAGAGCCGGTGTGTCTACCTAACATGTAACATGCATTTTCTTAATGAGTATGCATGCTGAAATATCTATTTTAATAAATCTATCATGATTCAAGGAAATCATTATGATATATTAAAGGACAATTAACTATAAAAGCATTAGCTATAGAGAAAGAGATACCTTCAAATTGGTATACACAGATTTCCACTATCTATAGATAAAAATCTATCTAAATATCTTTAAAGACTCAAGACTCAAGATTCTAAGATGCTGTGTTTATGTAGCAATGATATAGTATACATTGGCAGATGTTTCAAAATATTTTAGTATCTACATATATAAGTATTTATAATCAGAAAATTAAATCCCGTGATTTTAAGACAACTTAAATACAAACTAGGCAGGAGAAAGTACAACAATGTTAGAAAGGAAATCACTGGAAAATGAATATACATTAAGCATGTTTAATAAGCCTTTAATACCAACATTTTTTGCGATTACATATATCTAAAATGCAAAAAAAAAATTGTCTCTCTTTTTAATCAGAAATGTCTCAGGGTCATTATCATAAACATAGATCACCACAGCAAACCTACCCATTTATTTATTTCCATTCACTAGGAAAATACTTATGGAGCCTCCTCTATGAGTCAAGGGAAACATTAAGTCCTGGAGGTGACAGTGTCCTATGGGGCAGGCATAGTCTCAGTCCTAGTAGAACTTAGATTCTAAGTAGAAAGATCAACAAATAGCCACCGTAAATTGGGGAAAACAGAGTAACACCTTTTAAAGCTACTGAGATGCTTACATTTGCCTACTCCTTCACTCTTATTTCCTCAAGTGGCCTACATTTTGATCTTTAAGATCTTGCTGCTGATTTTTGTAGTTTATCAATTTCCTTCCTCACTTTCAGGCTGTCAGTGATTACATTTGTAGCCAATGTGCAGTTCTTTACCAGTGACAATACTTGACTTCCATATACTGCTCCTAATCTCTAGCCAATCGGATCATCAAGCCTATTAAAACTGAGCCTAAAATAAGGACTGATGAGCTCTGAGTGAAGGCTGAATAGGTATTTTCTACCATTGTGGTTTGATAAAATCATTTTATGCATTATCCATTTCTTTCTGATGGGATATTTCTATTATCCAACTGTTTCTGCCATCCATTTAAGAAGATAATTTAAAGAAATGTTTTACCTACAAAATTTCGCACTCTTCTCTCATTCTCTTCTAAAATAAGCAAAAACAAAACAACAACAAAGCAATCTACACTTCTGCTTAGAAGAAAGATCCCTACTGCCAGAAAAGTCTTCTTTAAGAACAATCCATACAAATGGACTAATACATAAACCACTGTTTCTCAAAGAGTAGTCCCCAGAACACCTGCATCAGAATTACCTAATTTGTCTCTTAAAATTCAGGTTCCCTATGCTTCACCTGAGACCTAGTACATCACATACATAGACCAAGAGGACCTGAATTTTTTAGGGCTCCTTGAAAGACCATTGTGCATGATTCCGCTTGAATCCCCCGATTTAAATAACCAAAGAAAATGAAAATGTCAGTCTGAGCTCTAAAGACTCAAGCCTTCTATTTTACTAAGAATCTGCAAACTTTAATGAATGCCACCCTCTGCAATGCACTGGATAAAATTAAGTTTAAAAAGCTCAAGACAATAAAATTTAAAGGCCACCTCTACCCAGGGAGTTTCCACTTTAATATGAAAGACAAAGCACAAACACATAAAAACAACTTAAAAATAAGCACAAGCAACGTTTCAGGGGAGTCCAGTGGATAGAGGATAACGTACTGAGAGGGGCAGAACCTACGACTGAGCAGAATACAGTTGGGACTCAGAAAAGAAAAATCCTAAAACAAATTTGGGACAGAATTTAATCATAGCAGTTTTCAAGTGGGCCTCCAAAAAGGTGTGATGATTGCCACAGTGCATTTAAGATCAAGGAGAAAATATGTATAATCATATCTCTTGGTACCATAGTCAACACAGAAAGAGAAATGTCCTGCACACTTATTGAAAACATGAGATATTGGTTTGGCTAAGTCTCCCTGAAAAGAAGCTTTTACAAACATATATTATCTTTTGAGGCAGACAGAGGAGGTATTGTTATCCCCAGTTTACAGACGAGGAGACTAAGAATCATCTGAGAACTTTTTTCACAGAGTTCTTATTGTAGGGCAGAGCTGATCCTTTCCTTCCATCAGGGACTCTTTGCTCAGCCTGACACCGCTTCCAGGAGAAGGATCATTAACTCACTGTCTGTCCTTCAAAACAACAAGCCATTCAAAAACATAATTCTCCCTCTGTCCAATTTAGGACACAAGCAGGGGAAGTGTGTGTGAGTGTTTGTGTGTCTGTGATGTGTCTGTGCACATGCAGGTAGATGTATCGTGAGCCCGTGTGTTGAAGGCATCTCTGACTAATTTAACTGACCACTCGTTGTTTCATAATTAATGAGTTACTTACTGTATTTTAGTGTCTAATGGATGTTTCAGTGCTAGTACTTAGGGCTAATTATACTGAAAAGTAAATGCCAATGAAAGTCTCTGATTTTGTGATTTGATTTGTGATCAAGATAATTATTTGAAATCTCCATACTGGGTTAGTGACAGCAGGTTTCTTTTGCCTGTGCTATCCAATATGGTAGGCACTAGCCATATGTGGCTGCCTAGATGTAAATATAAAATTAACATTAAATAAAATTTAAAATTTAATTCCTCAGTTGCACTGCCACATTCCAAGTACCCCAAACCTACTTGTGGTTAGTGGCTACCATATTGGCCAATGCAGTTCAACTGGAGAGCACTGCTCCAGCAAAAGACAACTTCAGGCCCCAGTATATATGACCATTGTTATTTACACCTAGTTCCAAACACATGCTAACAACAGTGACCAAAAGTTTGTCCCTCCCAGTAGGGTAGAATTCATATCTTTCTTCTCAGAAATTCCTTCCCCCTTCTGCTCATCACACCTCTCATCTCATGTTTTCATCCTAGCTTGCTAGCTACATGCACATCCATTTCCTCTACAGTCATCTTCTCAAGGCCAGTGGGTCATGTTCAGTTACCAGTAATGGTCCATGGCCTGTTAGGAACCGGGTCGCGCAGCAGGAGGTGAGTGGTGGGCAAGGGAGCATTATCGCCTGAGCTCCACCTCCTATCAGATCTGCAGCTGCATTAGATTCTCGTAGGAGTACGAAGTCGTCTGTGAACCGTGCATGCGAGGGACCTCAGTTGCACGCTTCTTATAAGAATCTAATGTCTGATTATCTGAGGTAGAGCAGTTTCATCCTAAAACCATCCACCATCCCCACACCGTGGAAAAATTGTCTTCCATGAAACTGGTCCCTGGTGTCAAAAAGGTTGGGGACTGTGGGTTTAAAGAGTGGTAAGGTTTTGTGATGATTTCTATGAGGCAGATGCTTAGACGGAATTATTGCTTGTGCTGCACATTTATAAGAAGAAAAAAAATCAAATGATTTTAGAAGTGGGTATGAAAATATACTTAGCAGGCATAAATCAGAAAAGTGCTGAGTTGTATTGGAGGTATTGTTATCCCCAATTTACAGAAGAGAAGACTGAGACAGTCATCAGCCAGTACACAGAGGATGGCCCCTTACCACAGCAGGGAGACAAAACCAGCACCCACAGTGACCTATGGGAACTGCACTGCTTAGCTGAGGATGAGACTGTCAAAAAGTCTTATCAATTCAATTCTTACTCATGCTGTTACATCTTCAAAAACTCGAGCATTGGGATGCTAATGAGAACTTCTACTTTCACTCTGACAGTGACTGCTGAACCACGAAAAACATAAATTTCCTTTAAGCTATCATTTGGATAGTTTTGAAGTATCTGAAGTATGAACAATATCTGATATTTTCAAGATACCTGTTTGAGGGGGAAAACCCATGGATCAGGACATGTTGGCTGTCCCCATGAAGGAAGAAAATATTAAAAAGGATTGAAGAGTTTATCACACTGGTACTTCACCATTCACTGCTTTCTTTTGCCAACTTTAATGCCATACTTAACTAAGTATCTAATTGCCATACTTAATTAAGCTTCTGGGTGCATTCCCACATGCCTTGGAAGAAAGAGGTACCTACAGGGCCACCATAGACCAGAGGAAAAGTAAAACACAGGAAATGAAACCCAGCAACACGGTGAGAGCACAACTGAGGATGATCAGAGAGAGCACAGTCGACTGCAGGGGCTGCTGAACGTGGCCTTCAGAGGAAGTGAAACTTAGAACAGCACCTAAATGCATCACTTTCCACAAGAAAAGTCACCCACTCTTGCCCATCCTCACCTTCACCCCATCTCGTGGCTCATCATTGTGGCATTTCTTCCTTGCAATATTACAGATTGATAAAAAGTAGCAAACCAAAACACTGGCCCAGCAAAGTCCCTGATCAGCCAGATCACCAGCAGCAGCTTGCATGTTTGCACACGTCTCTCCCACCACAGTATACCCCAAAATGCAGCCAGGTCAGAGCCCTGAAACATTATCAGGCTCTCCGTACACTAAAAAAAAAAAAAAATGTGCCTGAGATGTGCTCAGAGATTGCAGTCATAGTACTGGGGATGGGCTCCGTCACAGGCTTCTTGAAACAGAATCTGAGCTCCACTGCGTATCCACAGGTAACCTTGGGCAAGCAACTGACCCTTGGTGCCTTCATAGTGGTCTACCAATTCTAAGATATATATGCTTTTTTCCCCATATGTTAACATTCTGAAATCAGAATGTGTCTTACTATGGATGGCGTCTTTCAAAAAATTGGAATCTTTGTTTTTCTTTCTTAGAGGTACATCAAATGCCATCTTACAACTGATGATACCTTAGAGTCTGTGAAATGTGGAGCCTACTTTATAAACTATTGATAAAGATCAAATTAGTTAATTTAGGTCAAGTATTTAGAATACTTGGCCTTGGGTAAGCTGCTAAGTAATTATTAGTTACTATTACATTTATGACTCTGAAAATGGGCACAGTCATAAGAGACAATCAACACATCTTTACTCGTAAGTTGTGTGTTAAAATGATGGCTGATGCAGAAGTGTTGTGGGGAGAGGTTAAATGACTATTCAAAATCTGATGTGTCCCTAGCCCTCGGCACACAGTAGGTGGTACATAATAAATAACTGTTGACTAAATTATGAATGCACAACCCAGCTTTACTCATGCCAAAAGTATCTGCATCAAACACGAACATCTAATACTCTTTCCATGTAAAGGGAAACTAATAAGTGCATGGTTTTTTGATGTTAAGTGACAAAGAGCAGATTCCTACTTTTTAAAGGCTATGAATACTTTTCCAGATCAAAACTTTATGCAGGTTTTCTTCTCTGGCAATGAGAAGTTACCAGAGTTTCTACTTCAACCTTCCACAAATTTAAATCCTGAGCCCCTTCTTTTAAAGCTGAATTCAATTTACATCTCCTCTAAGAACTGTTCTTTCTATTCCTACCCCTTAGCATTTATCTCGGCTATCATAAACACTTGATTTGAACCTCACTGGACACAATAATAGTAAAATATTGTGTAGGAATGGGAACTGTGTCTTGATTGTCACTGCCTCCTCTGGAGACCCTTACGCAAGAGGGAAATCTGCTTGGATCCTAGTTACGTGTGGAATTGTGGCCCCCTCAAAAAGATATATTGAAGTTCTGACTCCAGGACCTCAGAATGTGGCCTTGTTTGGAAATAGGGTCCATGCAGATGTCATGAGTTAGGATGACAACACACTGCAGCAGGGCAGGCCCCTTATCCAATATGACACAAATGGAGAATACTAAGTGAAGACTGAGGGAGAGACTAGATTAAGAGGATCCCAGGAACAGCAAAGATTGCAAACCATGGCCAGAAGCTGGGATGGAGACACAGAACAGATTTCCTCTCACAGCCCTCAAACGACCTAACCCTGCTGACACTGTGGCTTCGCACTTGCAGCCTCCAGAACTGTGAGACAATAGATGTCTTTTGCTTTCAGCCACCCAGTGTGTGGGACTTTATCGACTAAAATCTCTCTTGCATCTCTCCTCATACAGATGCTGTGACACTGGACTCACTTTTACCATAGACCTCTACCCAGCCTTTCTTAATCTTGATGGCATCACTCCCTTGAATCAGGCCTGTAAAAGTTAGGATTTCTCCAGGGTTGGTCCCACACCCTCTTTTCGTCTCTGTTCTCTTTACACCCTCTCATCCACTTCAATTCGACACCATCTATACATTGATGACACCCACTTCCATCTCCAGACTCCTATGTTCAACTGACCACTCAGCATCTCCATTTAGATAATTCAAAGCCACTTTAAACTCAACAAATCCAAAAACAAGTCACCACTTTCCTAAACCTTGCTTTCCCCTTGGTGAGCCCCATCCCAATAAATTGTGTCTCTGCCCAGTCAGGCATGCAAGCCACACACTTAGGACTCATTCTGGGCTATTTCCTCTCCTTCAACTCTCTACACCCAATCTACCATCAAGCCCTATCTATGTTTCCTCCTAGAAATCTCCCAAATCTCACCAATCTTTCTCCATTCTCCACCTCTACCTCTTTAATTCACTGCAGTGGATTAATCCAGCGTAGTCATCTACTCCCTGGATTACTGCAATGATCTCTTGACTAGTTCTAGATCTAATCTTGCCAAATTGTTCACCATACAAAGCTGGACCACGTAGACCAAGTAAATTTCAAAATGCAGATCTAATCCTTTCATCCCCATGTCTGAACAACTTCTATGGGTTTTCTTCATGGTGGGATAAAGCCCAAAATCCTGAATTTTTATAAGACCCTGTGTGGACTGAGCCCTGCCAACTCTCCCAGGCACAGCTCCCTTGTTCTTGGTGCTCCAGCCACAGCAGAGTTCCTTTATGTCTTTGACTAGAACCATCATCCCACTAATCACAGGGCCTATACCCTAGCTGTTCCCTCCACCTGAAGAAACTACCAACCCCTTCACTTATTTAATGCTCCCTATGAGTCAATCTGGGCTCAAGGTACTCATTTCTCAGAAAAATATTTCCCCGACTTCATAAAAGACATGAAGCTCTCCTGTTCTTCACTCTCCCGGCACCTTATTGTATAATGTACATACACATACAATAAAGCATAATGTATAATTTTACATCTGTGTGATTATCAGATTCATATGGATGAAGATCTTCCAATGAGGGCTGAAACTCTTTGTTCCTGTTGTATCCCCAGCTCTCAGATCAATGCCCAACACATAACGGCTACTCAATAAGTATTTGTTAAATATATTAATCAACAGTAAGCAAATATGTCTCTACTTCAGTCTCAATATCTTTTTCCTTCCACCCTTTCCTATTTGCCTCCCTATTTATTTTCCCACTTATTTTATTTATTTATTTATTTATTTATTTATTTATTTATTTATTTATTTTATTTGTAGAGACAGGGTTTCACCATTTTGGCCAGGCTGGTCTTAAACTCCTGACCTCAGGTGATCCACCCACCCCAGCCCCCACAGTGCTAGGATTAAAGGCGTGAGCCACTGTGCACGGCCCTATTTATTTTTTCTATTAAACAAACTCAAGGGTTGAAACTACAACAGCACCCAGAGAGTTGCCACAAATGTGGATGCTGCATTCTTCTAGCTGCATCCTCCTGGGCCTTCCACCCCAAAGCTTTAGCGGACTGCAGGCCTCCTAACGACAGCATCTGGATGTTCAGCGCTGGTTTCACAAAGCTGCAGGCCTGTAACTGCTTCAGAACTGTCTCCCCAAGATTCATGCCCATGAGGTCATGCCAAGCTGGCCTCTTTGGAACATGATACCCTGAAGCACAGCTGTAAAAATGGAACACTCTATAACAACTTCTTATTCACCAATAAAAAAATACAATATTCTTTCACTTTTAGGGAACTAACATGTTCATATAATTTTTTGAAAACAAGGTGAAATAAATGAAGAAAAGAGCCTTAAGTTATATAAATGTATTTTCCTATGACAAAACAATGTAAAAGCAAATACAGGTTCCGGTAATTAAGAGAAAGTGAAGTCATAAAAGCCATTTAACCAAGAGAGTCTGAAGTTTCAAATCATTCCCACTATTATTTTTTAAATATTAACACCTGCAGTTAACACATTCATATTTCATTATAATACACAATTCCCTGCCTATTATTTTACTTTTAAGTCATACAATTTAGATTGTTTTATTCTCTGCTTTTTTAAATGTCTTTAACTCCAAGTTACCCATCTGTCCATTACTCTACCAAATTTAATGACATTTTCATTTACTCACACTGGCTTTTTTATTCCAGAGTATTTTTAGTGTGTTCTTATTTCAGGCTTACAGAAACACAGCAGAAAGGAGCCTCAAAAACCATAAAGACCTTTGAGGAAAGTCACCTCAGCTTTCTTTCAACAGATTGAAATAAAAATTAGAAGACAATACTGTTAAATACCTTTTATGTGAAATATACAAAATATTCTTTGCTCTTTTTCTGATAGCGGTTTTCTTCACCAGTTTCAGAGTTTTATAGTTTGATATTGAGTCATAATCGTGCTTCAAAAATTAAAAAGCAAATCCTACTAGATTCTTATTGGATAGGTAAGGAGTGTATTTTACCAGCTGCAGCTCAAATCAGGAACTGTCTACAAATGTCTTCTATGCAAATCTAGATCCACAGTAATCGGCTCAAATGCAAGTCATTTTTTTCAGAATCACATTTCTTTTAATGAAACATATGTCACAATGCAGTTTATAATATGGATAAGTTTATCATTATTCTACTCAAAGACCTACTTTTATAAATATTATCTGACTTGCCTTCTACAAATAAAGTCCATGTTCAAACCTATTAAGCTTTGGGACCTAACATGTAATATACATTATCTATGCAAAAATAGTAAAATGGCATTTTAAAATATTGATAATTATAAATTTATTAAGTTAAAAATTGAGACCCTGACATGGATCTTACTCTGTTCCTTTCACATTTAGTGTGCTATTCTCAAGTAATGTTAATAAGTTGTAAATAAATGTATGCAAACTCTACATTGGTCACTGATGTGAGAAAGCAAAGAGTAAGTCCTCAAAGGAGGCAGAAATGTTAACCTATTCAAAGGATGTAACAGACGTTCAAAAAACACTTCTGGATAAAAACAAAGTTTCCTAAGGATATTTTTATGTCATTAGACATAAACTCTTTAAAAGTATTACTAAAATAGGAAAGTTGGTTCCATCACAGTTAATTATTCTGTTCATTGTAAAGACATAATAGTTGGATCTTTCCATAGGCCCAACAAACATTTCCTCTACCATTCATTTCATCTCCAAAGATAAGAATTTTGTATAACTACTCCATTTTGTATAACTACTGCATGAGGTCACAGAGTTATAGCTAAAAAGAAAGTCACAAATGTAAAAATAATGTCCCTTCTATCATATTCTGCTACTTATTTGTCACTCAGTTATCCTTCTATCTCTGAAGTCCTGGCTTCCAAAGGTTCAGCACACAGAGCTGGCCTTGGTCTAGTCTGACGTCACATGTGAGTGGCTCACAGCTTCACTTTGGGCCCTACCCGTGGTGTCCTTCTTGTACTATCCAAGTCACAGGTATGTATTAAGGACTTCCTCCCTGACAACCAAGACCCCATGACCCATACAAGGAGAGAGAACTCATTTGGAAATTCCCTAATTTCCAGGAAGTCAATTTCTAAATACATCCTATGCTTCAAGAACTTAGAAACTGGGATATCATGTAATAAAAAAATAAACTTCTCAGAAAAATAAAAAGTATGAGGTACCTACCACCAACAAAGAGATAAAAAAAATGTATACTCAGATTTACTAATCTGGATTTAAAAATTATTAATCCAGCTGGGCATGGTGGCCTGTGCCTGCAATCTTAGCACTTTGGGAGGTTGAGGCAGGAGGATCATTTGAGCCCAGGAGTTCCAGACCAGCCTAAGAGACATAGTGAGACCCCATTTCTACAAAAATTTTTTAAAATTAGCTGGGAATCAGAGCACATGCCTGTAGTTCCAGGTACTTGGGAGACTGAGGCAGGAAGATCACTTGAGCTTGGAAGTTAGAAGCAGTAGTGACCTATTATCATGCCACTGCAATCCATAGTGAGTGACAGAATGAGACCCTGTCTCAATATACATATATAAATCCATCTCTTTTCCCCAGTTTATTCATTCATTCACCCATTTGTTCAGCAAAAGTATACAGAGCTACAGTAAGGAAGTAGGTCATGAAAAGGGAAAGTCTGGGATTTGAATTAGGACTGCCTGAGCTTAAATGCAAGCTCCAAACATACCAGCAGTGTGACAAGATATTTAACTTCTCTGCCCTTCTATTGTTTTCATCTATGAAATAAGAAGACCAACAGCCTTGCCTCAAAAAAATAAAAAATTTAAAATATGAGGATAGGCCAGGCGAGGTAGTAATACCAGCACTTTGAGAGGTGGGCAGAGCGCTTGGAGCCAGGAGCTCAAGACCAGCCTGGCCAATATGGCCAAACCTGTCACTACTAAAAATACAAAAATTAGCCGGGTGTGGTGGCACATGCCTGTAATCGCAGCTACTTGGGAGACTGAGGCAGAAGAATCATTTAAACCCAGGAGGCAGAGGCTGCAATGAGCCGAGATTGTGTCACTGCACTCCAGCCTGGGTGACAGAGCGAGACTCTGCCTCAAAAAAAAAAAAAAAAAAAAAAAAAAAAAAAAAAAAAAAAGGATAAGCAACACATGTAAAGGGCCTATAAAAGTGTCTGACATTGTTTTCTTAAATTATCATTATGAACTAAAATTCCACCAGATTCTGAAGTTACAGTGATAAAATAAGGCTCCACTGCCCTATCCCTACTGAGGATTACAATCTAAGTGGGACCATGTACTAATCTCAAACCAGTAGTTAATCCTAATCTGAAAGAACTAGGGAGAAAAAGGATTGTCAAACTTCTTTTGGAAATCTAGGACTTAATCCTCCTTTAGTCAGAAACTTCAGGGTCTAATTTAAATGCCTTTTCCACACTTCCAAAAAATCAAAGCTTAAATAGTCATTCGCACTAAATAGCAAGTGGCAGATCAAAGTACACGCCAGCAATTTCCTATTAATCACTTTTCAGTTCTTATCTTCCTTTAACTCTGCATGGCATATGGTTTTGACGCTCAAAGCCTCTTTGGGAAAACGCCACTTTGTTGGCTTCTAAGATGCGACCCTTCATTTCCCTCCTGCCCCTCTAGTCCACATCCTCGGGATCTGCCTCATCTTACATCTCTACCCCATGTTTCACAGTCTCCTACTTGTACTTTAAACTTCAGCCATAGTCAGCTATTTAAAATGCTCCCAACTCCCAATGCATTCTCAGACCCTCACCAAGCTGCTCTCAGTGTCTATTGATCCTTCCAAGGGCAGCTGAGGGAATGTTCCATTTCACTTCTTCTCCAAGGAGCGTTTGGGGGTCCCTCCAGGCCCTTCTTTTCACCCTGTGCATCCCGCTACTTTTGCCCTTATTCCGGTATCCTGATTCTTGAATTACAAGTCAGTTCCTTCACTTGACTATGACATCTTTGAGGATAGCAACAAACACTCTCAATTTGCATTTAATAAATATAAATAAGCATATAAATAAACTTAAATTTGAAAATAGTAAGATCCAGTGTGGCCTGGACTTCATTTATTGAGTGCTTACTACAGACCAGGTTCTCTCTATATATTAGTATACTTAATCCTCACAAGGTCTGTTTTAAGAGGTATCCCTGTTTTACAGGTGAGCAAACCGAGGCTAAGGAAAAAAAGTAACTTGCCCAAAGTCATATGACTAGAAAGTAGCTAAAACAGTACCCAAACCCATGCAGGCCAGCTCTGAAACCCACAGTTCTGGTCCTACTCTTTACTGACTGCCTCTTTTCCAGCCATAAGTCTGATTAAGCAACAGAACTGGATCTCAATAAGAATTATGATATGTACATCCCTACGGAGCCTCAAAAACAAATTTTTTAAAAAAACTGTCTTGCCCCTTCCTATTATTTCACAGGTATGAGCATATAAATACATAGTAGTTACATGAACATGTATTCGTGTAAGCAGATGCTACTCTCCAGAAAACAAACATGTTTTAATATAAATCCTGCCCAATATCTAACAGAATATTATCAGTAAGTCAGTAATTAGTAAACAACTATATCACTGATAATAAGGATAAATATTTCACAGTTAAATAGTTCATAGTGAACAATAAAATAACCATGAACCAAAGCATAACAGATGATATTTCAAAATATGATAGTTAATCCTACCTATTACATCCCCCATGATGTTAGCTACAGTCTCCTATGTTCCAACCAAGACGATATACTGAACACTTTGGAGATTTTCTTTTTCAAAACCATTCATATTTGATTCCAAATAATATTCTAATGGAACTGATATATTGGATGGATCCCAAACACTCCATCTGTTTTTCATTTAGTTGTACCTTAGCAAGGCAGAGAAATGAAGACCCCTTGCTCAAAAATTAATTTCTAGGCAGTGACAGCAGGGCATTAAACCAAACTCAGGGCCCTTCTGAGCTTGGAGCTCTGTGCTAACGCACCAGTCACATGCCCACAAAGCCAGGCCTGTAGAACCCCTAGATTCTACATCAGGCACAGTACCAGGCAGGAGGTACAGCAATGGCTTTCAATCCACAATCCCGATTTCCAGAAAGGCTCAAATGTAGCATCAAAGATCCTGTTAGGCAATGAATAGTCAAACATGGAATAGGTTTAAGAGCTCAAAGAATCTTTGGATCTCAAACCACTATGTAGAGCCCTAGGGTTAAGTGCTAGTTAAAATGATTCAAATTCAAGTGGGCCTCTCTTTAGCTTTGCTGAATGTCTTCTTTTATAAATTAATAGGTCAATGAGCTTTTTAAAAAATGACTCTCATTAGATGTAAAAGGAGGATTGCAAGTGATTAGAATAGTAAATAAAGCACCAGGATTGCAGTATCATGCTTCTTTCAGTGATTTTTTAAAATTAATAAATGTTTATTGTGCATCTACAGTATGTTTACATTTCATTCAAAATCAAATAAGATCTCATTTTTGCTGAATTAAAATCTCTTAACAAAAAACAAAACTCTAAAATTATGACTGAAGACCACAAAATCACATCCGAAATATGATAGATAGCAGTATCATCTTTATTTCTTCATTCAGCACCTGTGCTCTGAGCAACTGCTCCAGGTCGGGCACTGTTCTGGGCACTGAGCATTCAGAGAGGAAAAGACAAACTCTGCCTTTACTTATGTAGTTCATTGGAGAAGTCACAGAGCAGACAACCAATTCTTCTAAAAAATACTATTTAAGATATTTCAAATTGTAATTCCAAGATACAATGGAGGATTTCATTTTCTAGAATTTTCTTCCAAGAAACACAAACCTCACAGTTAAGAGGGAAAAGATATTCTCTACAGACCCTAAACAGAACTATAGTTTTGGTCCCTACAAAGGCACAAAATTCTTCTGCAATACAAAAAGTGGAATCTATCCCTAAAAGTAGATATATTTGTAATTCACATCAAATCACATTTGCTTAGACTACAATTACAGACAAGGCACTGGGTTTGGATTAATGTTATAAAAATTCAGAATCTATACAGTTCATAAGCACTCCTCACACTCCATTTTTCATAAAACAGTATGTTAATCTCCTGGAGATTATGAGATGGAACTAATATGTCTAAGGATCCTACTTAGCACCTCCAACATGATGCTGCATAAAAACTGGGGATTATTGTTCATACAAATCCGGAGTAATTGGTCCCTATAATACTACTACTAAATAAATACTTTCATAGTACCTTTGCAGCCACATCCTTTGAGGTCACATAGTTGGGTCCCCTGACTTCTGTCTATTTGCTCTCCATGTTTGAAATCTTATACAGAGTAAATAGAAGGCAGAGGACCCAACCATGTGACCATAATGGATGCAATTAACATGCACTTTAGAAGTTCTCCTTGTTATATCACACAAACCTTCCATACAATGTTATTGTGAAGGAAAGAAGGAAATGAAAACATTTTTAGAAAGCAATCTTGCATTAGCATAGTGCTTTCCAATTTTACGAAACATTTTCACTCACAAAACTTTGCCACCAAATTGTTGAACTATAAGAGTGTACTGTTATGGATTATGCTCTCCCGACATAATACCGAAGAAGCCACAACCTCCCCTCTATTCTTAATTTCCAATTTTATTTTCTTCAGTGGACCATTGAGGATATCTGTACCAACATTTTTGGACATTTCATAACCCATAACTTTGCAACCATAACAACTAGAACTAAGCTCAGATGGGAAAAATGATTGTTGTGTTATATTCTGTCAAGGAAAAAGGAAAAAGCTATCCCAAAAAGACAATGTTCAATATTGAAAGCTATTATTCCAGATGTACTCAAATAACCTTAAATTTCCTTATTTCATAATTCAGCTGAAAGCTTCCTAAGAAAAATGACATTTTACTATATGTCCATCTCATAATCCTGTGGGGACTTCTTTTAAAGGAGAATATTTAGGCAACACTACTAAAAGCATAGGTCAGCGGTTAGCTTCATAACTCAATTTAACCTAAACACGTAAACATAGTGTACGTTCCAATTTGGAATGATTTTTAAGGTTTACTAGGAACTACTAAATAATATTTTCATTTAATAAGTCCTTTCTCTGTCAACTCTTTGATATAAGAAACCTTAGCAGACCTCCCAGTGAACTTTGGCATTTTGGCTGCGTGTCCAAAAGAACAATCTACCATTACAGAGCCTATTCATGAGTCAAACAGGGTCGTAATCACAATGACGACAGCTCAGCTGACACAACTCCTCTTTATCATACCTGCAAGTATGGAAGACATCTAAGATTCAAGTTACTAAATTACAGATTATTAGTACTAAACATCGATTCTCAAATATAATTCGAAAGATCATTCACGCAAGTTTAAACTTTTTAAAATTTAACAGTTCGGGTTAACTTGCTTGTGTCCAACTTTTTATGCTTACCTCTAGCAAAATAATAATATAAAAACAGTAAAAGTCCATTTAATAATTTCAAGATAATAAATCCAGGGCTATGATACTGTCTTCAAATTCACAAGATCATTAGTATTCTTTTAAACAAAACTCATCATATTCCCTAAATAACAACAGCTAAAATCATGAACACTGAGATCATTTTCTTGTCATGATTCTGGCTGGAAGTGTGTATATAAACGGGGCGATGTTTGTGCTTTGCGTTAAACATTCATATCTTTGTTTCCACAACAAAGTAAAAAGGTGGCAGTTAGAGGGAGAGTTAAACAAGAGGTTTCCTGCGAGGGCTTTGTGAAAAGTCAGAGTGTATATTCCATCCCGCAATGACAAACGGACCCAGGCCTCCTGAGGTCAGCGCTCCTGGGCACCATAAGGCCGCACTTCGGGAGCCCCCGAGTGCTCCGGGCCCACCTGCCTGGGCGTCCTCTCCGTCAGGGAGGTGCCAGTGCTGTGATCCCCCAAGGCCAACTGCCCCCGACCCCCGGGATTTTCCGCACCATGGAGGCCCCCGACCCGCCGGGGCGAGCGACCCCCAGCCGGGGCACGCGTTCTCCCGCCCGGACCTGCTCCCGGCGCTGGGCCCGCGCCCCCGGGCGGCCCCGAAACTAGGTCTGGGCCGGCGCTGCAGCGGCCGCCGGGCGCGGCGAGCCCCACTTTCTCCCAGCAGGAAGGGGGGAGGCCGAGAGCATTTCCTGTTGTGCAGCTGAGCCCAGCGGAGACGTCATTGCATTCATGCTCCCTCGGGTGTCAGCGGACGGGGGGCCAAAGTTCAAGCCGCGTCCAGGGCAGGCAGCGCGCGGCGGGCGGGGCGGGCGGCCAGGGCTCCCCTCTCCCGCGGGCGCTCCCGGCCCCTCCGTCCCCGGCCGGCCCGGCGCTGCTACCGGAGGCCAACCCTGGGGCTGCGCGGGGAGGAGCTGCTCTTCCTCCCGGAGGAAACCGAGCTCGCAAGCGCAGCGCTCCCAGCCGCAGACGGCGGGCTGCCCTCCTCGGCCGCCTGGATTTCCCACAGCGGAGGAGAGGCGTGCGTTCCAGGTGCTGAGGACGCACTGGCCGGGCGCACGTTTCTTAGCTTAATTTTGAAGGCAGTTTCCCTAAAGATGACCCCTTTTTCCACTAGGATTGTTTCCAAGTCATCAAAAGTGAAAATCGCTTAAGTGTTGTTGCAGTTGTTTTCCCCTCGTTTTCTACTATCTCCATTTCAATTGTGGATTCCGTAAATAACTGTCAGAAGACAGGGAAAGGAACGTTTCTGCACTGCAGAGCTCCAGTGAGGAGAAAGTAGGCAAGAAGATCCCCTGAGACGTTTCTAAAAGCATATTCTATGTGTTTTCATTACGAAAACACCCACTGCACAACCTATAAACTCCTTTTATTTGTTAGGACCTTAAGTTTTCATATCTCAACTAATACTTTTAAAAATCAGAATCTCTAAAGAATCTGTCAATCTTGACCATTTTAATATCAAACAAAAGCTTTAGCCAGAGTGTTTTAAAATTGAAATTACCTATTCATGTTTCTTAAAGATTTTTAGTTTCCTTTCTTCTAAATTTCCAACATTCCATTTAGTTTCAGCCATAAACCAGGTTATAACCATAAGTAAATCTAGAGAAGCTCTGGCTTATGGTTAATAATGATTAAAAATAAGGCAATAAGGTATTTTATAATCATTTTGAAATAAAAAACTGAGATAGTTTAATTTTAGCGTATGCAGTTTGAGATAGATTATCAACTACAAAACAAATTGTAGATTCTGTTCTTCTCGTGGTAAACAGATGTTACAGATATTTTATTGTGTCAACATCTCTAACATTTGAACTAAGCAATGTTTCACATCAGGACATGAACTAAAATAAAGTATTCTATGGACCCGGGGTGATCATGATGTGTCAATGTAGGTTCTTGGATTATAACAGACGTACCACTCTAGAGCAAGACAGACTTCCATAGTGTGTGTATGTGGCGACAGGAAGTACATGGGAAATCTCTGTACCTTCCGCTGAATTTTGCTGTGAAGCTAAAACTACCCTAAAAATGTAAGTGCTATTTTTAAACATACTTTTAGGCTTTTATAGGTATCATGATACTTAAAATGTGCACTGCATTTTAACCTATGAATTCACAAGTAAATGAATCTTAAGAATTGGCACAGAAATCACCTCAAAATGTTTTCATGAAGTTCATCCTCGGTTCTACTGCTTCTTGATAAACAAGTTTCATTTTTAGAAGGTTACTGAAATTTTTTTATATGGTAAAGGTACACCAAAGACTTTACAATTTCATATATGTTACCTGCCCTGTCCAGTCATACACTATTTCAGGCAATATTAAAAGTAACTTAGGTTTCTCTACTTAGAGTGATGGAAAGCCCTTCAGTAATATTCTGTTGTCTTATTTCCTGAACATCTGAATAATACTACTTTATCACGATACCTTAAATTTGCATAGTACACTAGAGTTTGCCATTTACTTCACACACACACACACACACACACATATATATATATATATATATATATATATATATATATATATATAACACCTTTTTTTTTTTTTTTTTTTTCAAGAAATAGGCTCAGGGAATTGAAATCTCCACTCAGTTCAGGACTAGCATAGCTATGGGAACCTCAGAGTGGCTCCTTTCAATTTGTTGAAAAGCAATCCCAAACTCTCTCCATTCTCAGACTCCTTATTCCTAACTGTAACCACCTCTTTACTTCCCAGTGGCCAGTTCCCCTGAGTGTGAGTGCTGAGAGGGGCCTACAAAAAATCTAATCAACTGCTTTATTTACTTGGCTTCCCAAACTGTATCAAAGGATTCTAGACTGTAAGTGTGATTCCAGTGTATTTGATCCTAGGAAATACTGTAGTGGATGTCTGTTTCCTGAGTGATCCTACACCAGCTTTTTTTTTTTTTTTTTTTTTTTTTTGGTGTCTTTTCTCCTCATATCAATCGTTCTTTTATCCATTAAATATCTGCAACACTTCTTGTGTTTTTTATATGAACATACTTATACTTGTTCCTTGGAATCATCTGCCAATGGTATACAATTAACACTCCCCAAGCTGCATGTGACTGCCCAGATACTGTCTATGCTCAATGAAGATTTTATTCAAAATTCATGCTGCCTGGTCTATACTTAATTGCTGCTGATGACACTTGGAAGAGACAAAGAGGGAAGACTAAAAATGTTTTATTTTATCATCCTAATTACAGACTAAATAAAATCAGTATGCCCGTAAATTTAGTATAGATGGAGGATGTAAAGATCAGTATGACAACAGTAAGTTAGATTAACTTGTGAATAAATACACAACTGTAAACATAAACTAGAACATAAAAAACAGCAGTTCTTCAGGTTCCTGGTGCTACTGTCAAAGGCACCTCTTTTACATCGTGAAAGAGAACGAATAACTGTGAGAATAAAAGGAAATTTTGTGGGAAAACGTATTTTACACTTTCTAAAACCATTAAAATGCTCCAATTTTGTTGCTTAAAGTACATCATGAAGGTGCACAATTCAAACCTAATAAGATACATTACTCATACAGTGAAAAGGATTAAGACCTGAAGTTTCCCAAACTAACCCTTTTAAAACTCACTGTTTCATTCAGGATTGGTTTCATAAAAATATGTAGTCAGAATATGAAAGAAACAGTAAGTTGTTACCATAATGTTTGACTTTCCATACTTCTGAGATCCAAGTTCTCTATCTCAAGAGTCTCCACATTTTCATAGTCTTTGAAATGGCCAGACTGTATCCAACAGGCTGACTTGTTTCACAAGCTGGCCTCCTCTCTAAAAATATTCAGAAGGGCATACTAAATGTTCCTTCTTCTCTAGCAAAGTCCAAATTGAATAACCTTCTCAAATGAGCTTTCACCAATCATTTGTTGTTTTTCCAGAAAACCAACTCCCACGAAATGCGATGACAAAATCAGGACTCTCTTCTTTCTGAGATCCACATTCTATTTCCGTTACACAGTGAGCAACTGTGTTGCTCCTCTAGAACTTGTACTTTCCCAAATCAGAGCCCAGCTCAAAATTAAACAGCTGAAGTGAAAGGAAGGAAGCTCACTGAGTGAACAGATATATACAAGAATGAAGAGAGAAGTGAATCACACACACATACACACTCTCATGAACACATAAGAATGAATGAACCTTTCATGAAAAACCTACCAACCTACTTGCTTCAGAATCTTTGGTTCTAACAGGACTCTTTTCTACTTTGGTGGCTCCAAGCTCAGTGATTTTAGTTTTCTTACAAACTACCCGTAAAACTCTAACCTCTCTTTATAAGTGGCCTTCAGCACAAATTACTAGTGCCTCAATCCCTTCAAGGCTAGATAACCAAACAAAGTACAGACCCTGTAACTGAGACAGTCCCAAGACCTGCAGGTGGTTCCAGGATTATTCATTCACTCCTCTGGACAATAAACAAGATGTATCATCACCTCGTACCTTTTCAGGCTCCAGGTAAAAGTCAATAAAGTCTTTAGACGGAAATATATTTGCATAGTACTCTAGTGTTTAAGAGCATATCTCCTTGTTCAACTTCCATCTATATTAAGTACTTCAGAAGGGATTCTCAATAAAATCTAAATAATAGTAAGTACTCAGATGGCCTATAATCATGCATGTTATTGAAACAGCAGTGTCCCCACATTAATTCAAGTAAAACAAAATTAATTAGCTATATTTTTTATCACAACACAGTATTTTTCTATTTTCTCCTAGTCAATCACAAAGTCCTATGTACTTCTCCAGAGACTAAAAGTGCAACTAGAGCTAAATCTAAAATGTATTTATTTCCATAATAATTAAAAGGGAAGTTCCAAAATCAAAGTACACACTCAGGAAACAATAACTTTTGTTTTGGCAACATATAATTATTAACTCTCAACTATCTTTTAATATATCACTTGGGGATATAGGTCCACTTATTCTATCAAATATGTGACCATTTAAATATTCCTTCTTTCCTTTTCAGTATGTGGAGTAAGTCATCTGTGCAGACAATTTAAGAGAGTTTTCTCATAGGCACTAAACACAGTCTCGATTTCAAGTAGGACTTATTTTTAAATTGTTGTTAAGATGCAACAAAACTCTTTGCATACTGTTAGGCTCTATATAGATGACAGTCTTACAAGCAGCATAAATGCATGCAAGTACTTCCCAATATTCTACATCCTCATTTTTAATTAACAGAAAAATATAAATTGATGAAAAGGTTAATTTATACTAAAATGACAATCATTTGAGCTCAGCCTAATATCAGTACTGCATGTTATTTATATTGCCAAAAAGTAGGAAGTAGGAAAGGTATGTGTCACCGGCACAGGTGTGAATATAACAATACATCCATCAGCAAAACACTTGCTTTACCTTTACGATTAAAGTCATCATCCTTCAGTTTGCTGGGTTTCTAGGACACCGGCAGTATATAAAAATAATATGCCATTTCAAAGCAAACATGTCTTACATGCAAACTGCATATACTCCCTGCTACTCATAAATGCAATTGAATTTTCTGCATAGAAATCTTCACATACTTATCTTTTATCTGTTTGTTTCATTTCATTAAATTGTGTATGTAGTTACAGAACTGTTCAATTCAGGGACCAAATTCTTAATGGGGGTAGACTGCATGCACCGTTATCTATCATTTTAAGCCCAAACCCCTTAAACTGGAATATGAGTCCTTAGATCACATATCCCAATCTTCCTTTCTCACCAACATTCACTTAATACACATTTTATGCTTCCCTCAAATGAGATGCTTCTCTGAAAATACTCTTGACACTTTCCCATATTAGTATGTGTGCCCAGATACAGCATTTCCTTTTGCTATGAAACGTCTCCTGAGTCCTCAGCCAGGGCTGACGTTGTGCCTTCTCAGTACTTCGTATGTGCCTCTCATGGTACTTAACCTGCTTCTTTTAATTACTGCTTCTCTTACATCATTCTTTTCCTCAATATGGTAGATTATAAAAGTTCTGATGATGAGAATAGTGACTCTTCTTTACATTTTATATTCTACTTACATTTATATTCTATGTATATTTATACTCTACTTCATATTCCCATGTATATCTTGCACATACCAGCATCTCAAGAACTACATTTGTTAAAATCAATTTGCATTACATTATTATATGGTCCAACTCTGTTCTAGTTATACTACATAAAAAGTCTCAGCAAGCATGGCTAGTCCTTTTCTGTAAAATGTTTCTAAGCCAGTTGGGAAGAGGCTGTCTTCTGGAAAGTAAATGGTAATAAGCAATTCATTTTCAAAGAGTTATCAAAAAAAAAAAAAAAAAAAACTCAGCCTGGAGTAAATTTCAGACATGAACAACCTGATCCCTGGGAAATTAATAAAATAAAAATGAAAACAACATCTTATGGGGCTAATTGAAGGAAATGGGATTATTTAGCCTGGAGAAAAGAATACTTAAGGTGAACAAGATTGCTATCTTTAAATAATTGTAGGATTGTCATGCAAGACAATGAGTAAACTTGTTGTAGATAGCTGGAGAGGGCTCAACTGCTGGTTACTAAAAGTATCCAAGAACAGAATATGCCTCCCTAAGAAATAAAAAGGTGTTTAAGTACAGACTGAATGCAAGCAGTCCTTGGTGATTTGTTCTAAGTGATTTCTCGCTCAGTTAGAGATTAAATGATGCCGCCAATAGTTTTATCTAATCCTGAAATTGTGTAAGAAACTTTACATTGCAAAGTGTCCTGCCACCCGTTGACAAACCAAAACTGATACATCAGATCCTACACCTAAGAAAATT
Source organism: Saimiri boliviensis (assembly GCF_048565385.1). Lineage (NCBI taxonomy): Eukaryota > Metazoa > Chordata > Mammalia > Primates > Cebidae > Saimiri > Saimiri boliviensis. The sequence goes on along the minus strand of NC_133452.1, from coordinate 26,921,395 downwards.
AATCAGCGTATTTAAATTAGGCACTTTAGGAGATACCGCAAATACGGCATCATTGCAGTACCACAGATTGTATCACAGTGAAAGGAAGAAGTAAAATTTCTCACAAAAAGCTCAGCTGGGACTGATGATACAGTCTGCTCAAAACCAAAAGCTGACCCATCTGGAAGAAAGCACTGGGAAAAGCTTGCACTAAATAAGGAAGCTGTCACTTGCATGTTCCAAAAGATCCTCAGAATTTCATCTCTTCATGCCTGCCCCATTCACTACCTCATTTTTTAGAAACACTTACATGTCAAATACAAATAAGAGTAGTAGCTTGATGTATACAACCGATGGTATACTGTAAAAATTTGAAATGAAATTTAAACCAAATCAATTTGGCTCAAAGGAGATTAAAAAATGTTAGATATACTGTTTGGCAATGTCTGATTTTACAACTATAAGAAGGGTTAGTATAACAATAGCAGGCTTCAAAGCCATAGCAATTTTGTGATTAATTTCAAAATATCTTCTGTTTGCTTCCTACTGCTCTCATCCTACATAGCCCATAAGAATATAAGAAATGATGAACTATCAGAATACTTTCTCCACAATACAAATTTCTGGGATTATTTGTGAAGATGTACAATTTTTCCAGATGGCTACTAATACCCATCATGACCAATTTCAGACATCGTTAGGTTTCACATTAGCAAACTCCCACCAAACATTGCCATAAACCAACTGATGACTGAACAGACTTGGACTTTGTCCATCAGAAAATTTAATTTCCACACTCAGTGTCTAATTATTTGTTATATTCTATACTGTCAGGCTATTATTTTCAGAGGCCGTTTAGAATATTCTCATCCACTTGACCCATTTTAAAAGTTACACTTGATTGAAGTTGGGCATCAAGTTTATCACGAATAGTACTGAGGTCATTCAAACAAGTAAACAGATTACAAATCCAAAAACAAATGTCTTTAGATCCCTTTTCTTTTGTTTAAATGTGGGTATAACGATCTGAATACTTCATGACACAAGTGCATTAGTGACCTACACAAAATTTAAATCCATCAGGAGATATTATAACAAGCTGTGGAACTGCTGACCATTATCTTTCTGAAAACAATTACACAGGCCTGTAATAAATTGCATCAATATCAGTCAATTATCTCAACAACACTCTACTAACCCTTGTCACCAATGTATTGCTGTGTATCAGATTTTTTTTCAACAAATGAATTATTCTCAACGCTTAAGTGTTGCTTCATACACTAAAAATAGCCACTCCAATTCTCCTGTGTTACCCTGCTCTATTCCCAGGAGGCAGAGCAGTGCTATAAACAATGCTTCATTTTTACAGATGAAGAAATAATGAAATATAACAGAGGTGCAGCCTCTTGGCCTGAATCATTTTGAAAATCAGTGAGAAGGCAAGCAATGAACTAGTGGGGTCAGAGTTTCGAGTCACCCATTCTGGTGTTCTCTAGAAGCCCAGTGAAGGCTCTAATAAGCACAGCCTCAGAAGAGTAGAAAAGATATCTGAAATCCTCATTTTACCCAAAAAGGCTACATCTCTAAATCTCTCCCAACATAAACTTTGACACATGACTTCTGACAAGAAAATAAATTGAATGTTTACAACCCTGGATTTGTCCCTGGCTTAGAAAAAGTGAATTTATTAAAAATGTTAAGTGTCAGCAGAAGAAAAAAGTTTGATAAGTGTTCTATGGATAATTAGAAGCTGAACTTCTCATGACCTATCCATAAAGTGTTGGACCAGCCATCGAGACCATCCCAAGGGACACTGCTGAGTTGCAAAGACAGAGACTTTCACCATTTGCTTTGCATGAAAGGAAACCATTTCACCCCAGCCTTTCCTCCTCCATTTGTCTCGGCCTACCTGGGCCAACAGAGCGTAGTGGGAGAAAGGAATACACTCTCTCTTTTACACCTAATTTATCCAAACATGCACACCAAGAAAGAATGCTTCCTCAAACCCCACACTCAGAAGCAACAGCCACCTTCACACAGCATCCTTCTTAGAACACCGTGAACAAAATATAGTCAAAAAAAAAAAAAAAAAAAAAAAAAAAAAAAAAAAAAGGACTGCCCTAGATGGAAGAATCCCAGTTCAATTATAAACTTCTCTATCCAACTGTAGGGAGAAAAATGAGTCAAGAAGGCCCTATTTGGTTACTTGCTGCAAAAACAAATGGGAAGTTTAGAGCCTGGGGAGTCCTGAACTATTGGTTTAAGAGATGTTTGGGATTGCTGGATGGACACATGGAGGTACTTGTTTTCCAGAGAACATTAAATTGAATGTGCCAAGAAGCACTTAAAAGTGCACAGACAGGCTGGGCACAGTGGCTCATGCCTGTAATCCTAGCACTTTGGGAAGCTGAGGCTGGTGGATGGCTTGAACCCAGGAGTTGAAGACCAGCCTGGGCAACATGGCAAAACCCTGCCTCTACACAAAGTACAAAAATTAGCTGAGTATGGTGGCAGGTGCCTGTAGTCCCAGCTACTTGGGAGGCTGAAGTGGGAGGATCATTTGAGCCCAGGAGTTGGAGGTTGCAGTGAGCCCAGACTGCACCACTGCATTCCAGCAGGGACGAGAGAGTGAGACCCTGTCTCAAAATAACAATAATAATAAAATAAAGGTGCACAGACTGATGAACTCTGGCTGATGGCACAAGGACTAGACAGGACTTGAGCTCCTGGAGAATCCTTCATCTGGTTCTGACGGCCCCCCTCTTACAATGTGGCAGGTGTTTTTCCTTACCATTTGGACAGTAAGCTTCTTAAGAATTATAACTTTAAACATTCACTAAATATCAACTGTATGCCCAGCACATGTCATACACTGTATCGCGCACATTTTTGTGAAAGTGAAACCATTCAAAGCCACTAGAAATTTTATAGCAAAAATTATCAGTTAAAAGATGAATAATTCATTTAAACAAGATTAAAAATACAAATTCCAAATATAAATTGCGTAACTACTTCACATTAGCAAGCTTATAAATGCATTTAACAATGGAATGTGTCACAAAAATTAGCCTTGCATGGTGGTGTGAGCCTACTGTCCCAGCTACTCAGCGGACTGAGGTGAGAGGATCATTTGAGCCCAGGAGGTCGAGGCAGCAGTGAACCACAATCGTGCCACAGCACTCCAGCCTGGGTGACAGGGCAAGAAACTGTCTCAAGAAAAAAGAAAAGGATGTGTCATTTGTAAAGCATTTTTTTTCTTGCAAAAAAAAAACAAAAAACAAAAAAAAAACAGCCAGCACCTAATTCTACTAATTCTACAGGTATGAAGAGCCATAATGCTGAACCATAAAAATGAACTTTATTTTTTTTTTAAAAAAAGAGTGCAAGAGTGCTATAATATTTAGGTGTGAAAAACTACCTTATTATGAAATATGTGTACATATATACACATACGTATAAAATAAATGGGGTATTTCATTAGTGATTTAATAAGCCATACAATGTTTCTTTAACTGTTACTTGGGTTAAGAGAGACCACTATAAAAGCAGAGACTCCTGTAAACACTGAAAAGTAATACAGTGACTGAATTTGCCATAAAAAGTTTCTAAATTAGTCTACTAGAATGCAAACTCCACGTAGGCAGGGAATTTTTTTTTTTTTTTTCTGCTACTTTTGTCTATTGCTGGATCTCCAGTGTCTGGAACAGCCCCTTTCCCAGAGCAGGTGCTTAATAAATCTCTGTTGAATTAATTTTTTTTTTAATTAAAGTCAACAGTCCTGTGAAAACCCAAGTTGTGTCTCTTAAGTAGGCCCAAGGCCCCACGTGTAATCAATGGTCCTCTGGTTCTTGCAATTTACAAAGAAGTTCAAGTTGGGCAATTCAGGCCCCAAAAGCTATTTTAAGAGCAAAAACTTCAGAATGATTTCCACATAGGACCAGAGAATTTAATTCACTTCATTGGTATAACACTGACTGAGCTCAGTGAGAAATATCCCAGATTATCATTGATGTTTCCATTTGTTAACTGCTGAATGTGAAACCATGTCATTTCTAACATGGTTCCTTAAACCTTTTCAGGCAAGAGTTTAATGGACCACTGAAAATATTTAAGTAAAATTTTACTGTCATGACAGTTTGAATTGTCCTGTGTTTTTCTTAGGTCTAACCCTTGTTAATAATAACCCATAGCGACCAGGTACTAAACGTTTACTATGTGCTCATTGAGATGGGTGCATACATTCTCATAAAAATTTCACAATGACCCTTGAGCGGGTATTATCCTCATTTTGTACCTCAGGGAGGTTAAGTAACTTACTCAAATTCCCCCAGGTGGTGCTAGAGCTGGAATTTGCCCTATTCTGTCTGACTTCAAAACCTGGTTCTTTGGGCTACCTGTGGGCTACCTGTTTACCAATATCCCACTAATGGGAAACATTGTGCTAAGTGATAAATATACTTGGAATTTTAAAATAGTTGGAATAATTTTTATGTGTAAACAATTGCTTATGCTTCATGAAAGGGTAAAAAGACCAAGCATTTTCAGAGCCAAAGAACCCTGAGTTCAAATCCTGCTTCACCGAAGTGGAATTTGACTATCAAAGCATCCTTGCAAAATCCTTTCTGAATGTAAGTTTCTTTAAGTGTACACATAAAGATAAAAATAAATAAATAAATAACAGATCTTCTCAGGGTGGTTGTGAGGGCTACGGGATGTAACGTGGGGAGAAAGCCTGGGACGGAGGCTGGCACAGGTGAGTGCTCTTTAAGCCTAAATTGTCTTCCTTCTAACGGATTTGCTAAATCGGCACTGTGCTGATTTTTTTAAGTGTTTAGTTCATCCTTTTAATACCATAATTACAGAATATAATGACATTGCATTCTCTACAACTACAAAGTAGAATTTATAAACTGATAGAATATGAGTTGGAAGAAGCTTTAGGAGCCATCTGTTCCAATCTCTTCCATTTCCAAATGAGGTCCAAAGAGCTTCGATGACTTGTTTCCAAGTTTTCACAGAAAGTTAATTGCAAAGACAGGACGAGATCTTGCGTCCCTCCCACCCCCACTCCCTCTGTACCCTCAGCTTTTGCTTCACATTACACAGGCATGGCAACGCATGTAATTTGCTAACAATTAAGCAGTATAAAATAACCTCAATTTAATTGCATCCAATTAACAAGCCAAATTAGCGTTTCATATGTACACTATTAAACTAGTTGTCTGGCTTCCAAAAGAAATAAAACAGTGTTTCAAATAAATCTAGCATTTTAGTGAACAAAGCTACTTATAATTTAAATCACCTTTCCTATAATCTTCTTTATATGGAATTAGACATTAATCTCCATTTTAAAAGAAATATTTTCTGCAACTATCAGGATGAGAATTCATGTTGTTTTTAAGTAGCAAAATTTTATCTTTCACAAAACATGGTTCTCTATGATTTGTATGTGTATGTGTGCATACATGCATACATGTACACATATGCACACTGACAGATCCCTAATCAAACAGAAATGAATGTGTGTCTACATTTACCTACTGCCCTAGTTTCAAAAGTCCCACCCTTTTTCCTAGGCTTCTGAACTCAACAGAATATGCCACAATGCAAATAATAAGAGCTTCGATGATCTCTGGCTTTTTTTTTTTACAGAGAAAATGAAACCATTAAATAAATCTTTGCCAAACAAAACACTGCATTTCAAATACTCTGCACTATACTATCTTTCCAGTATTGTCATGATTTAGATACAGCTGGGTATCAATTAAAAAGCAGTATTCTAATTAACCACGAAATGAATCACTGGTCCATTCCTTACATATGTATACCTAAAAATATAATTACCTTGTAATTTTAAGTATAAACACATCTGTAAGTTGGTGTTTGATGGTCAGCTTTCACTACTAATATTTATAAATGTATTCCAGAATTTTAAAAAGTTATACTAGGTTAAAATAAAATGCAATACTTTTAACGTTGTTCCAATTGACAGCCTGTTATACACATTTAGCCATGTTTAACTAAATATTTTAATCACTTTTGTCTCTTATTATTTTTCTAGGGTACTTTTAAACACATCAATTAAGAGGATAAAAGAATTCGTATTATCATTCAACAGGGGCAACTTTCATTACTTCTCTTTAGGATATTTTGGCAATCTAACTGTCTCCTTGCCACCAAGATATTCATCTTATATGCCCTTATCAGCGTTCTGAAACACCCACTTTATAGCATCACTCCTCTGCTCAAAAATCTTCAGTGATGTCCAGCGTTCTCTGCAGGTCTTCGAGGTACCACAAGATCTGGACCTGTGTACCTTTCTAGGCTCCCAACTCCTCCTCTCCCTGGCACTATCCCTGTCCCCTCCCATTCCAGGTCACAGTATATGGAGCTCCTGCCTCCCTTCCTCTTAACAAAATTCTACTTAACATTCAAGGCCCTCAGTAAAAAAAAGAATTACCTCATCCCATTAAAACCCTCTAATCTTTCCAACACGAGAAAATCCTGCTTCCATTTATACTCTACTCGCAATTGCAAGTGTTAATAAAGTTTACTATAAGCCATGTCTCTTCTAGATTGTAAAATGTTTGAAGTTGGAAATCATCATCCTTTTATCTCTGTTACTCATTCTGACTCTCAGTCTGACTGCAGAGCCCAAGCTTGGAACTACTGCATAAAATAGACTCTTTTTGTCACCTAAATTGAATTTCCTATATTACATAGACTATAAAACAGAAAAAAACAGTAATCAAATGATGCAATGCATAAAATAAAGGAAAATGACTTTCACTAACCTGTTTCTACTCTTTTGCTTCATACTGACATGTCACACAGACCTCTAATCACATGGAAAGTAAGAAATCAGATCTAAATTTCTCCAAAGATCCTGATATTTGCAATCATGAGGAGAAATTATTAGGAGAATTGAATGTTTCAGTCCTTTGCTAGTTATTTGAAAACATACAGATCCAGATCACACAGGGCTCCAAAGATTAATTGGTTACTTCACACAGAGACCTTGTAAAGACTTCTGAATTGGTAGTTATTTATTAATTGAATCAATGATGCTGGCCATTTTTTGTTAACTGGAGTGCCAAATAAGTATTTTTAGAACTTAAATTCTTTGTTATTAAAAAGAATCTGCAAATAATAATAGTTAATCCACACATAAGTCCTTCAAACTGAAGTCATTACATATAGAGCCATTAAAAATTTCCAGGTGCTCCAACACAGCTGATGTGGAAGCACTGGGAAGAGACAGATTTCACACACCAGGTTCTTCAACTTCAAGGCTCTGCCTTTCCATGGATCAGCCTGTAACATGGTGATTTGGAGGGTCACCATGTGCTCTGATTTGCCAAAAGCAGTCCTCATATGTGCCAGGTTGGATAATCAGCCCTGTGGTCAACATTCCTTCAAGGCCCCACATTACCTTTCTCTTGTTATCAGCCCCACTGGCTTGTTTTCAGCTTCTGGAAAGGAGCTCCTTTTGTGGTTTGGGTCATGATTATACCCTGGGTATCTAGCACAAGGTCTAATCTACAGGAAATACTTGTTGAATGAATGAAAGAGTGAATTGCATTCACCAACAGTAATAGGGCACCAGTCATAGTACTCTGGATAGAGGATTAAGATTATACGTGAGTGACAAGCAAAAGATTGGCTCTTGGTGCTTCCAGAACTTACTTCCATCACCCTGTGACCCAGAAGTGTCCAGTCAGACCCCCTCTGTTTTCTGCCCAGAATCACCCTCAGGCACGCAAACATCATATTCATCTCTTCTTCTCTCCAAAGCTCTTTCTTAAATAGATCTAAACAATTAGACCTCCAATTTTAAGCTGGTTGGAAATCTAAAGTTATAGACACTTGTAGAATAGAGCACATGCCATAGATAATACCTCACATGATGAGTAATGGGAACATATATTAAGATAGCACAAATTCAGCCCAACTATCAGGCAGTTCTGACTCTATTCTAAATGCAGCCATGAAGCCAGTTTAGGCCTAATGTTGATATGCATGGTCCATCTCAGAGAAGCCAAAGATTGCACAGACCAAGAAAGCTATGTTACCTTCTTTCGCACGATGATTTCGGAGTTGTGACACAATAATAAAGTACTAAAATATTTTCCAAAATTAGTTTACGGCAGCTCATAGCTACAAATACTGGTTTACAACCTCTTTTTCATAAGCATTGCCATAAATATTATACAGAAAGCAACGCTTTTAATTGTGACCAAACACGAGGAACAAAGAGAAAATATTATTTCTCAATTACTTTAAAATAAGCATAATTTTATTTTCATAAAGTTTTCCTATTTTCCTTTCATCCTCTGGGTTCATCCACAGCTTCAAACATGGTAAATCCTACAGGTTTTACAGTACAGATCTCACCTGAATACTCAGTAAAGTTTAGCTCCATATTAATAAGGACTCTGCCTGAATGGTTCAAGCAAATCCATACACTCTGGATGGTTTGAAGTTCCTTAAGAAAATTGAATTGCATTAAGTTGAGTTAGAAACTTCTTCTGCTCCTTTGTATAATATTTTAAAAGTTGTAACAGTTAAATACCAAGTTTTAGCCAAAATATGAATTCATGATGAATTCGCATATGAACTGGAAGCATATCCTTAAAATTTTCAAGTAGCTGTTTAAACTGTGAATCATTTTTCCACCTACAGAACTAATGTATAGGCAGAGTTCTACTGATGCTGGTCACATACCACAATGTGAAAACAGTGTTTATTTTTAACAAATAGAAGATGAGCAGCCTGTGTGATCCTCAGCCATACATTCAGTTCACTATTCCCTTATGATAATAATTACCACATCAGTTACTGAATTACTTTACATCCTAATGGGTTATACTTTCACTCATGTCAATGAACGTTTTCTATCACTCTGTAAAACTACTTTTCCTATGTGAATCTTGCAAATGGACTTCAGCTAATTATAAAAACTGAAACTCAACACAAATAGCATATTTGTTATAATTCAAAAACTGAAACCCAATGCCAGCGTACAACACAGAGTTATTTGTTATTGCTGCTGTTAAAATGACCCCTGCTTTGAAAAAAAATGGCAAATTTTGGAATAAGATTTTTCATTTTAAATTAAATCAGCATAAAAGAGTTAACCTGATTTTCTGAATAGTGACGAACTGCCAAAAGTTCAAGCAGACACATGCACCACTATACCACAAGGAACGTCTCCACATATACTGTCCTCTGTTTTGTTCTCATGGTAACAAGAACATTCACAAACACATCTCATGCAAAGGAGCCTGATCAATCAAAATATTCTGCTAGTTAAGCTTTCAATGTTATCAAAGAGCATTATTTTCCAATGTGATGATACAGTAAATTTTTCACATTCCATGTTTAATAGGAATATACAAATGTTTTATGTACTTCAGCAGTATTTTACCAAACACCTCTACAAGGATCTAACCAATTAAAAATCAGTTAGATCTTAAATTTGTAAGATCATTAATATACCACCATTCCCAAAATTGTCCCCAAATCAATCACACATCAATTTATTCTTAAATATCCTTGTATAAATATAAGCCGTCTCTAATAGCCACATAGAATACAATCACTGTAACAGAAATAGACGCCAATAAGCAAATTGTTTTATACCCGACCTAAGCTCCACACAAGAAATTGTCTCAGACAATGTTCAAAACATTCATCATTGTAATGTAATACTTTTCTGTATATAAGAAATACACTGCATGTTTCAAACCTAGTGGTCAAAAAGGATTATGACACTTGAAACAAACACTATCATCAAGTCAACGCTGGTAAATCCCTTTCAGCTCACAATGAAAATGTACAGTTGTCATCTGGTACCATGACTCCTTAGGGTTCCACAGATAATTTTCTCTTAATAATGAAAATGATACCCACTTTACTCACAGAAAGGGCATTTCTGTTCTGATAAGCTATGTGGCCTATACCCTAAAATTCAAACCAATCTACTCATTCCACAATCCACTTTGATAAAAATCTGCTTTTGGCACTCTTATAAGGTGAAAAAGCAATGAGGCATTTGCTACATATGTAGCAAACATGAGTGTAAATATTTAAAATAACTTGGTTTGCTCAAGGACAAACATCACCAAATATTACTGTATCACTGGAGGAAACGTTTCTAATAAAGTTAAATGGCCTTTTTCTAGGAGGACAGATCATTGCAAATTTAATTAAAATGGATCTTATTAATATTTCAAGTAATTTCTGGGCTTGATTATGCACTACAAAAGAAACAACTGTACTGAAGAGAAAAATCAATAGCCCTTGACTAGGGCTTTGGGTATGCTAGAAGAACACAGTTTTCTTGTGAATTACTGAGATCTAGCCTTAAGGTTGGGGGCAAGCACCAACATTCATTTGGGGACAAATTGAGTTATTTTTAAAATGGCAGAAAAGGAAGGAGAAAAATCTGTTCAAATTTTCCATTATAATAAAAATACAGGACACAAGCCTTTCTATATCATTTTAGGCCTAAGTAACTGCAGAGAATATGGGTTTTGCAGTATCAGTTGCACACACAGCTTCCTATGTGAATGCTAAGCCATTACAGGTGTCCTAAGGCCTCCAGTGAAACCTATTACCTACAGATTCCTCCGGTCTCCTCCAAGCCATCCCCAGTGCCCCCATCCGCCCACACATTATTGCTCCTTTCCTCCAAGCCTCTTGATTAAGGACCCGCTCTCTTCTCTGTACTCCCGAGGTTAAAGTGCCCCCCGTTCTTTTGGCGTAGCAGGTTACAAGCTTTCCCGTTAGGGAGACTAGTGCCTGCAGTCCTTTTTAGTTAGATGCTTTTAAGTCAGAGATGAGAGGAGCCACTTGAAGAAACCCTCCTACCCTTCTTCCTTTCCCCCACTGGGAACCAGGTGGGGAACAACCAGGTGAAGAACAACACCCAGGGACGCTTCCTGACCTTCTATCCCCTCACCCAATTTGGGCTTGGAGGGTTGGGGTCGCATTTTCTCTTGTCCTCTGCTGCACTGGATGTGTTATGTAAGAGAGACAGAACACGGGAGGCACATGCGTATAAAGCGCACCGATCTGTGATAACAGCTGGGGTAGCAGAGCTGATCTGGAGTCCACCCTCCACCAAATACGACAGACCCCACACATGCACATCAGCACCCCCTCCCCCACCCTCGCACATACGCGCGCGCGCACACACACACACACACACACACACACCCAGAGCAATGTTTTCCTGTCTCACCCCTACCAGTACCAGAGGCAAGGAATGGAAAGGCGGGGGGTGGGGGTGAAAGGAGGTGAAAGAGGAGGAGGAGCAGCAGCAGCACATCTGCTTTGATAGCAGCCGGCAGTGCCGCCGCGGCACAGAGCCCCTCGTTAACCCCCTTCCTGTGGCTGCACCACGTCATGGAACATTCCCGGAACGGGCCAACGTTCCACCCACTTCAGGGAACAGACATAAAGGCGCAGACCCAGCTCCCCACAGTGCACAGCCCAAACACACATGTCCCTTCCCGATCCCCGGCCAGACGCACAGACAAACACGCATGCAAACCGCCCCCACCGGTCTCCACGCGCCCGGGTCCAGCCGGCAGCGGCCAGAGCCGCTCTGCGACCGGTGCACCCGCAAGGCGAGGGCGCCTCCGCCTGAACCTTCCATCGAGACAGTCCCCTCCTTCCTCGCTTCCTTCCTTCGCTCCTTCCTTCCTTCCTTGCCCGGGAGGTAAAGGGAGTCACTGAAATGCCCGGAGCCAGCGCCTTCCCTGCGCTCGCTCGGCCGCAGGCCGGCGGCCCGGGCCTCGCGCCGCCCGCCCGCGCCGCGCGCCGCGGCCCCCTCCCCCGCTACCTGACAGCAAGCTGCCGCCGGCCGCCGCAGCCGCAGCGGTGGCCGGGCCGTGCGCGCCGGTGCACGTCGCTCATTAGTAAGCAGGCACATTCCTGCCTCCAGCGCTCCAGCGCGGCCCCCTCCCCCCAGGACATTACGCAAAGCAGCCTCCCCTCATCTGCATAGATCCGCGGCCAGGGTATTCCCCGCATTTCCCCACGCGCCCGACCCCCCTCCCGCGGTCTCCCCATCCCCGCCCCCTCCGACCCTCACCCTCCGGCCACCAGGAAGGGGCTGAGGGCGCGCGCCAGGGGGCCGGGGACGGAGTTCGGCGGCGGCGATTCCAGTGTGAAGTGAAACAAGCTCCCAGTGCCGAAGGAGGCAGAAAAAACCCAGCTCCCAGGCCACTTACCGAGCCGAGGAGGGACCTAGATTCCCGCCGCTCTGCTCTCCCAGTGGCCGGTCCGCCCTCCGCGCACCCCGAGGCTGCACCCAGCACCCCACAGGCGAGACGTGGAGGAACACTGTGAACGAGCCAGGAGACCCTTCAAGTTCCTCCGGGCTCCGGGGAACGTCAAGGTCCAGGACACAACTTGGCAAAGACTTGTGCCACAGTCACCAAAGATGTTTGTGCGGAGACCCTCCTCCGGGGAGCGACGGCGCTCGGCTGCGCCCCGCTCTCCTCCTCTCCACCCCCTCACCTCCAGCCCGCCTCCCGCCGGCCGCCCGCCTCCGGGCCGCGAGCCCCTCGGGCGGCTGTCAGCTCCGGGCCACCGCCGGGTGACAGGGGCGGGAGGAGGGCGAGACACGGCGGCCCGAGCCCGAGAGGGCGAGGGGGATCCTCGCAGCCGCGGCGGCCGCTCACCTGGAAAGTCACCGCTGAGGAGGAGGATAGGGAGGAGGAGGGAGAGGAGGAGGGGGAGGAAACCCCCCTGGTGCCCTTGTTCTTGCTGCCGCGGCGGCCGCTCCTCGCCAAGGCTGAGCGTGTCTGGTGGGGGGTGTCTGGTAGCATTTCCTTAAGGACAGAGGGAGGGCGGGCGCGGAGGGAGGGAAGAAATCCCGACCGCCAGCCCAGGCTCCTCTTGCCTTTATTTATTTTTCTGACACTGTACGGAGATGGGCCCGGGGCCGGGGCCGCGGGGCTCAGGCTGGAGCCGCGAGGCCCGGGCCGCAGCTGTCTGCGTGCGGGAGCCGCAGCGGCCGCCTCCCCTCCCGGGCGGTGGACGCACCGGGTTATTCCTGGCAGCGCCTCCCCGAACAGAAGTTACTAGGAGGAGTGCGCGGAGAGGCAGTGGGAGGGAGGGAGGAAGAGGGAGAGACTCAGCCAGCGACGTCATCGGATCCCCCAGCGTGTCCCAGGGAGGGAGGCTGAACCAGAAAAACCAGTCTGGAGCCAGCGAGCGAGGGAGGGATGCGCGACGCGCGGGGCGACGGGGGAGGAAGGCGATCCGGAGGGCAGGGCCTGGCCCCGCGGCTGCCGCTCCGGGCGGGGAGATCGCGGCCGCGCACTCGCTCGGTCGGAGCGGGGAACTCCCCGGAGAGCCGGTCTCTACTTGTCATGCAAAAAAAACTTGGGCTTCTCTGGCAGCCTGAGAATTTCCTTTAAGGATGTGGAAACCTCCTCCGTCCCCACCCCTTCCCCATTTCCCAGAGAATCGTCGCCTGCCTTCCTGATGAACGGAATTATCTAATTAGTAGGGTTCTCAGATTTGGTCCAAGTACTCCGGATCCCGGCGTCTCAACGCCCCTGCTGCCTCTACTCACAATTATGTTATCGGTCAAGAAAAGCAAAATCAGACTGTGGCTCCTGGCTGAGTTTCTGGAGCTTTGCAGTGTTTTACCAGCACTTTCCCTGCCCTTGCGGGCGCGCGAACTTTTCAAGTGCTCGAAAAGCCCGGATGGCCTTCCCTGGAGTCACTCACCAGGGTGCCCCCGGAGCCCCCAGCTCCGGGACCGCGGCCTGCCCTCGCTAGGGGATTCAAATAGGTGTGGGCAGCGGCGCGTGGAGCAGCTGCCAGCTTCCTGGTGGGCCGCGCTGGAACCCTGCGGGGAGCTGCCACCTTCAGCCTGTGCGCTTCCCTCTCCACGGAAGGGACCAGAGTTGAAATATCACCCAGCCCTGGGAGAGCTGGGCCGGGGTTGGGGGAAAAGAGGGGGGGCGGTGGAATCCCAGGCGAGTGGGAGCCGAAGCTCTGGGCTTCCTCCTCGGCCAGGTGACACCCGGGGGACACCGGGGCTCCGTCGGACCGTTAACCCTGTTTGTGTGGACTGGTGTGCATCTTCGAGGGAGGTTCCCAGGGCGCCACGGTGCCAGGGCGCGACGAATGACTGTGGGGCCGGGCCGGCGCCCGGAGCGCCTCCCCGGGGTGGTCTCCCGGCCGAGCGAGGACCTCGCGCAGACTCTCCCGGGCGCCCCAGCCCCCGCACCCCACGGAGCCCAGCAGAGAGCCCGGGGCGCCGCGGGCCCCAGCGGTCCTCCCCACCCCCGGGCAGCGCCGCCGCCCTGCCAGGGGCGGAGTAAACAAGAGACGCGCAAGATTTGACCTGGCGCGACCCGGCTTTCTGGCCGGGGTTCCCCCTGAGCAGGTGACTCCGTGGGAGGCGTGGAAATGAGTCTCTGGAATTCCGGGCCAAAGACCATAACTGTGGTTCTGCTTTTAAACCAGGTATTTCACCAGCAACTGCGGAATGTTTTGTGTCTCGAGTTTCAGATTTCTCGGAAAGGGACCAAATGTCAGGACATATAAAATATCCCCTTCTCTTTTCATTAAAAATGAATGCATTACAAAGGAAGGGCAGCCCCGTAAATGCCTGCGAGAACAGCGCTGCTGGTTTCGTTTTTGTTTTGTTTTGTTTTGTTTTTCATCCTGACCTACAATCAGTGTATTTTTGAGGTCCCCATGCAATGGCTACAGTGCCGCCGCCGCCGTAAAGGGCAACTCTGCAAAATAAAGCGGTGATACATTTTTTTAAGTGATTTTTTTTTCTCAGAGGAGAAATATCTGAACAACTTGGCATAAGTTTCACTTTGTCCTTCTTTTAGGTTGATCTCATTTAAATTCAGGGCCTACTTCCACTTAAGGAACTTCTTCTTTCATTGTATAGGTTAATATCCAGCCTTTTTTTTTTTTTTTTTTTTTTGACTTAACTTGAAGCCTTTATTTTAAAAAACTGTCCCAATCATCATTTTCTATTAAATGTATGCAACTGCATTTTAAACATCCATTTAACATGTAAAATGTGATTTTTTGAATTTTTTATCACTTTCAAACCCACCTGCTACATACTCCCAGAGACCATTTTATTTAATTGCTTAACAGAGAAAATTAAGCAGTTTCTTTAAGAATCCAATTTCCCTTCAACAAACACAACAGCAGCTGCCCAAGCTCCCAGAAACTAAGCAAGGCAACTAGCAGGCAGCATTTTGCTTCACTAGAATGAATGTAGTTGAAACCTTAAATACCTCTGAAAAAGACTAGATTAAAGAGAATAATGGGGATATTAAGATACTTCGGTAGTTATTTAAAATATTTTTTTAAGGAAAACCCTGCAGACATATATCCATTTTGATGATTAGATCCCACCATCAAAGAGGATCCCTGAAAACAGTTTTAGTGAAAATTTGACAAATTTCAAATAATTACTTTGTTTCAGAGGCATGAAGATGGAAAGAAGATAGCCTGCATTGAGTTGAAGTAAAGTAAAAATATTGTGAATATGTGTAACTAGGTGACATCCTCTCTGCTGGAAAGAATCGTGTGTGTGTGTGTGTGTGTGTGTGTTTGTGTGTGTGTCACAGAGAAAAACAGGGTCTTGCTCCATTGCCCAGGTTGGAGTGCAGTGACACAATCTTAGCTCACTGCAACCTCTGCCCTTCAGGTTCAAGCGATCCTCCTGCCTCAGCCTCCTGAGTAGAGGGGAAGCCACTGCAGCTCTGGGGCAAATCAGCACCAGCCACTCCAGAGCCTGACCTACATAGGACTTATAGAAAGCATTGTCTATTGTGGTTGGTTGTTCTGTGGTCAGTCCCAATGGCTTACTGATTGGGGGTTTTTCTCCAGAAGGCTGCATGGCTTTTCTCCTCCAAGTGAATCTCATTTATAACCCATACTTTATATCTATATCCCAGACATGCTATCCATATTTAGTCAATTTCCAGTTGTTTGCATGTAAGGGCAATAGAGTAATCAAAAAACTCTTCACAGAAAACCTCCAAAGACAGAACTAGCATTGGTAGAAAACTGGACATGCAGCCCTAAGAAGCTCTACGGGAAATGAGGCTAGGTAGGGGACAGCTGCCCCAGCCTGGCACCCATAGGGAGCATCAGCAAGGAAGCAGGAATTTGCTTGTCATCATGCATCTTTCTTATCACTTCTCAGTTTCAAAGGAAAGGAAAATTTGGTAATCTGCATTTTGAGACATTAAGAAAGAAAAATAATTAATGGCTACAGGGTTGTATGGCATTTTTCAGAGTGTTGTCAGAAAATCACTTTGAACTGAAATTACTTTCATTTTAAAAATATTTATTGAGTGCCTGCTATGTGCTGAAGATTCTTATGACACATCAGTGAAGAAATCAAAGATCCCTCCTTTCTTGGAGCTTGCATTCCAATGGGAGGAGAGGATCTGGAAGAAGAATGGGATAGACAATAAATGTAAGTAATAAATTATGTAGGACTTTGAAGGGTAAAATATTTGGGGAATAACATAAAATAGGGTAAAGGATATAGGTGAGGTGAGGGTTGTCCTGATGCTATATTAAATAGGGACATCAGAATAAGACTTGTTAAAAAGGGAGATTTCTGCTATGGCTTGAAGGAAATGCCTGGAAATATCTGGAGGACAGAGCTTTTCAGACAGAGGGAACAGCCAAGGTTCAGTTCCAATATCTGGAGTTTTCGTAGGCTTCAATGGTAATAGTGTGGCTAGAATAAAATGAGACAGCCAGTGAACAGAAGACCTCTCAGGCCACCGTAAGGACTCCAAAAACGCTTCTTAAAAGGCGAGTTTTGGGCCTTTACCACTCAGTCCCACGGAATCGGAATCTGAATGCAGGGCCCAGGACTCTGCATTTTTGGCATGTAAAGCAGTTGTTATTTATGTAGGCTAAAGCACAAGACCTCCTGCCACAGAGCATGGAGCCTGATATACCCAGGCAGGAGAACTGGTACCAGGAGACATTGTACGTGAAGCTTCCAAAACCAGGCATGTCCATGTTACTAATCAAGACTTTCCCTTAAATCTGCAACTCAAATGACTTTAATGAAAAATGGATTTCATTGATTCACATAACTATCAGTCAAGGACTAATTTTCAACATAGTGAGATCCTGAGGCTCAAATATTATTACCACGTAAAGCCTTCTCCATCTCTGTTCCTAATTTCTCTGCTTCACTTTGCCCTTCAGTCAAACATTCTGCAGGTTGGTGGCAGAATTCCCAGATTATCTTCTTCCTAGATAAGCAACCCAGCAGGAAAAGACCTTCTTTCCAGGTAGCTAAGGCAGCCTTAGTAACGTCATTGCACCTGAACCACTTGCTGGGCTGGGATGGAGTGATCTGATTGGTCAGAACTAGACTTGGATAGGAGAAGGTCCTCATGGAAAAAGAAAAGAAAAGAAAAAAAAAAAAAAAAAAGCGGTTACCAAAAGAAAGGCATCTTGCAGACCAGGGGGCGGATAGTACCCACTATATCCCTTAATTCTTTTGGCTTTGGTTTCCCTATTTTTTAAAACTAGGGATTTAGTCAAGATGATGTGTCTGACTCCCTATAAATTCTGTATAAATCACTGTAATAAATCTCCCCAATAAACTTGTGCAAAATGAATTAACTGGCATGCCATTCCCTCAGACAAATTTACAGTACTATAAATAAGACATTAAAGGGGTTACCTGCTATGGGATTCTAAAGAATAAATAGAAGATAGCCTTAGGTCTTAATAAAGAGTAATGACTTAGAACTGCCTTTCTGATGGATCTCTTGCTTCCTACTTATCTGCTTTAATTAGTGTATGGAGGAAAATTAAGCAGTGCCATGATTCACATGATGTTAAGAATACATAGGTCCTCAAAAATGAGTTGAAGAAAAGAATTTGGAGGGAAAATCTGCCCGTCTGTTGAATTGTCAATAGGATACAAGTCCAATCATTCTAATGTAGACAAGTCTTTTTATCCCACTATACATCCTTTGGATGAGGAGTGGAGGGAGATAGTGGTAATGAACGACTGATCAGCCAGAGCCATACTGTGATTCAAGATGACATCTGTTAGGATTGAAGGATAAAGTGCTTATCCTCGTGGGTTTTACAGGCAGACAGAACATGCAGACATCCAACTAACCAAATGTCACCCTATACTGCAGAGTTGCTCAGAATGTATTCCAAAAAACACTTGTAGCAATATCTCTTGAAATGCTCAATTAAAAACCTGGGCTACCCCCTATATTTATAAAATCAGAATCCTCAAAATTAGTGCCTGGAAAACTCCATGTGAATAAGATCCCCAGGTGACTTCTATTCTCATTAAAGTTTGAGAAGCATCCCTTTACACCTTGTCCCTCAGACTGAATGGGGGCCGGCTGGCTGAGAACTCCCTTCTTCCCTGTTTGTCATATTCTTCAGGTTTCACATGATCCTTTATGACACGTTGGTCCTTTTTCTCCTTTAAAGATATTTCTGTGGCTCTTATTTTAACCAGATATCTTCTGTGCAAAAAATATGTCAGGAAAGAAATGATCCTGTGAATGATCCAGCCCTGAGGATAAGAAGGGTGGAGGAAGAGAGGAGGGAACGGTGGGGCCCAGAATATAGGAATCCATAGAAGACGCAAGGGGACGGAGAGGTCAGCTGTGGGGCTGAGCGAGATGCAAGCAAACTTTAATGGTTTTCTAGTTCAGCTTAGGACCAACCCTGCCCATAGTTTATGGAAGGAAACTGTCCAGTCTGCTTCTGAAATACTTGTTATATTCTAGAGAACACTCAAGGAATGCCCAGTCAGGCCTTTATTCTGAAGAAGCTCAATGAGATCTCACAGATAACCTTAAAGATGAACAAATATCAGATTAAAAAAACAGCCAGTAAGACCCTGTTTTACTAATCCCTGAACAGCCACCTTAGATATAGGGAAATGCAGGCTTATGATACTATGTTAGCAATTTAAGAGCACCACATTAATGTCATCCCCCATCCTGCTTTGTTCCATCACCCTCGCCTAACTCCAAAATTGGTTAGAGCTGAAATTCCTTCGCTTAAAGTCACTGCTTGGGGTTAAGTCTTTGCCTCTGTAGAAATCTTCACTTACAGGCTAACTACAAGTGGTAGCCCTTCTTATCCTAAGCTCTTAATCAGTCATTAACTTCTTATGAAAGATTAATTTATTAGATTGCCTTACAGAGTGACAGCTAGCTTAGTGCTCAAATTGATTTATCTTGACAAAGCATAGAACGGAGATAATATAGGAAGGTCTGGAGGGGGAGTGAGACAGAGAAATTCAAAACTTGGACCAGACTGACAGGGGCACACTAGGGCAACTTGGAATAGGATACAAATTGAAGGGGAAGAGTGTGAAAAGATGAAGACAAAGGCAAACGCAAAAGCCAACGTCTTTGGCCCCAGAGGATGCCTGTGCTCAGGGCCTGCGGAGCGGACATGATGATCCAGGCATTTTAGGCAGAAGGTGGGTGGTTCTGTCAGCCCAGAGTACAGGTGCTAGTCCTGATCCTGAGCTAGCAGGAGACATGGGTCCCCTCTCTTAGCCTCTACTTCCTCATTCAATCAACTAGGGGATTCCCTTTCAATCATAAGATTCAGAAATAGAAACTCTTAACAATCTAGCAGACACAGAGAAGGGGAGCAGGAAGAGAGGGAAGCGTGAAAGAGAAAAATAGTAGAGAGAGAGACTAAGTCCAAATTCCTCCCGTGCTCTTGCACGGGTTTCTTAAAGTAAAATATCAATTCCCAGTGTTAAAGAAATGGGAGTATATGGGCAAGGGATAGTAGTGGGTTTCAGAGAATAGTGATTTTGGTTTAAAAACAGGTCATACAAATTTGGCATACTATATGCTCAGAAAGGAGAAGACTCGTTTCTCATTATCAGTTAAAATACACTGAGAAAAATGTGTTTTTCTTGAATTTCACCAGTGAAGTCTTTTATTGTACCTAAGTCCTTAAACTTTTAGAATTTCTGAGACCAGGGATTTGACACACTCCCAATCTATCTTTTAATCTAATATCTGGTAGCTTTTACCCTCTTTCATATAGGTTTGAACCTTCAGTTTAGGGTAATAAAGCAAAAAAAGTTGTATAGTTATCGCTAAGTTTGTTCAGTGATTCAAGCACTTAGTTAGAAATTGTATGTAAAATAATGTAGCAAGTTGAAAGTATCAAAGAGACAATGTGCTAGTAGGGGATATTGTTTCTGATCCAGAGGAGGCTGCTCTCAGTAAAGAAGATACAAAAAAAAAAAAAAAAAAAAAAAAAAAAAATTTTTTTTTTTTTTTTTTTTTTTTTTTTTTTAAACGGAGTCTTGCTGTGTTTCCAAGGTTGGAGTGCAGAGGCGCAATCTCGGCTCACACAATCTCCACCTCCTGGGTTCAAGCGATTCTCCTGCCTCAGTTTACTGAGTAGCTGGGATTACAGGCATGCACCACCATGCCTGGTTAATTTTTTATTTTCAGTAGAGAGGAGGTTTCACCATGTTGGTCAGGCTGATCTCGAAATGCTGACATCTGGTGATCCACCCGCCTCTGCCTCCCAAAGTGCTGGGATTACAAGCGTGAGCTACTGTGCCCAGCCAAAGATACCAAAATTATGCAGATGCAAAGCAGGCTGGGTTTACTTAGCTGTTACTGGGGCAACAACAGAGTCACCGCTGAAATAGTCCCGTGCAATCATCCATGAACTTCATAAAGCCAAACAGCAGAGAGACTAGTATGTCATTTCAATACTTCCTTGTATAAGAGGAAGAAAAAATCCATGATCTGTTTAGAAGGATTTGCACAAGAGAAAATTAAATTCATTTTAAAATATTTTGTACTCATATTCAGCTATTTGAAAAGTCCACATATAGATTAGACTGTCCCCAGTGATTCTGGTGAGTATAACAGTATTAGAAACCTTAATTATTTGTTTTATATCTTTTTTAAAAATATTTTTAATAAAGGAACTGCTTACTCAGTATGTCATTTCCTATTGACATTCTTGTATATATAGATGAATATGTCAGTACCTTCTGTTCTAACAAACTGATATGCTCCAGGTCTCTCTAGTGCCGTGTAAATATATCTATCAATGTTTTATAGTCTTGTCTCCTGCACTCAACTGTGGGATCCTCAACTAGAAGAGACTGTGCCAATGATATATGGTGTTGAATAAATATTCTGAGTTTTAAAGTTATTATTTTACTCCTGCCTTCTTCTCTTTTCCTAGGCTCTGTGGTATAAGCCATGACACTCCCACTGAAATGTGTGAGACTCCCTTTGCTAAATAACATCTTAAATAATGACATGTGTGGGGACATATTTCAAACAGACCTGTGTTAAAAACAAAAAAAATGTAGCCTTGGGGAGGCAGCCTGTTATTTTTTTATTACATCTTTCCTTCAAGGCAATCATTATTTTCCAGCAATCAAAGATTTTTGCCAGGCATTTAAAGATGTCTGACCCAAGCACCGTTGGCACAAAGCTCACCAACTGTCATGTGTGTAAATCAGCCGTTGATGAACTGGCAAAAACAGTATTTTTCAAAATGTAGGCCGAGGAGGCTGAGGCAGGAGAATCGCTTGAACCCGGGAGTTGGAGGTTGCAGTGAGCCTAGATCTCGTCACAGCACTGCAGTCTGGTGACCGAGTGAGATTTTGTCTCAAAAAAACAAACAAAAGACATATATTTTATATGTTCTATTAATTAATTCAGAAAACTTTTCCGAGAACAACCTTCAGTAAATAAGTAATGGCTGCTGAATATACTATAATTTGCAACTGGGTGGCAAGTCAGCAAGGAACAAAATCCAAATAGAGGACTTTATGAAAGCCTAATTATAATTAGCCTAAAGTAAACAAATCATAAGTGTACAATTAGATTAATTTTGGCATATATATGTGTGTGTGTAACCATTCCTCTGAAGAATGTGGAGACGATTTTTAAGATTATAGAAGGCTCCCTTGTACCCCTTCCCACAGGGTACCCCTAAGATCAACTATGTTCTAACTTCTATCACCATAGGTTGGTTTTTTAGTAAAGATGCATATGTATATACGCATGCATGCACATATGTATGTGTTTATTTTTTAAATGTTTCAAGTAACCATGTGCTAGACCAAGTTTGATGACTAGAGATACAGGAGTCATCAAGGCAGATGAGGCCTCTAGGTTCTCTGGGCCTCACATTCTGGTTGATAAACTGATAGTAAACAAATTTACCCATAAGGCAGTTTCAAATCATGAAAAATGACAAGAATAAAACAAGGCAATTGATAAGCAATAAATAGGTAGCATAGGGTAATATTGAATGAAGGTGGAGGTATCTGCAGGGTTGACATTTGGCCTCATAACTGACTGATGAAAAGCAGGGCAAAAGAGCCCCAGGAAGAGGGAACTGAAACTGCAGAAGCCCTGAGCCAAGGAGAAGCTCCATGCCATGGGGAACTGAAAGGCCAGTGTGGCTGGACGTGGGAGGTGGGGAGTGTGGAGGAGAAAGTTCTAAGAGATAAGTCAAGAAAGGCAACCAGAATGAACCAGAGGAAGATGCCTTTGTGGGCTGGATGAGTTTTGAGGAAGGGGGTAGACACTGGGAATTAAAAAATACAAATATCATGCCAGGCACAGTGGCTCCCACCTGTAATCCCAGCACTTCGGGAGGCCAAGGTGGGCATGCTACAAGGTCAAGAGATTGACACCATCCTGGTCATGATGAAACCCCGTCTCTACTAAAAATACAAAAATTAGTTGGGCATGGTGGTGCATGCCTGTAATCCCAGCTTTTCGGGAGGCTGAGGCAGAATTGATTGAACCCAGGAGGCAGAGGTTGCAGTGAGCCGAGACTGGCCACTGCACTCCAGCCTGGGCAACAAATGGAGACTCCATCTGAAAAAAAAAATTTACTCAGATTTACTAATCTGGATTTTAAAATTATTAATCCAGCTGGGCATGGTGGCTAGAGCCTGTAATCCCAGCACTTTGGGAGGTTGAGGCAGGAGGATCACCTGAGCCCAGGAGTTCCAGACCAGCCTAAGCAACATAATGAAACCCGATTCCTACAAAACATTTAAAGAATTATCTGGGAATGGGAGCACGTGCCTGTAGTCCCAGCTACTTGGGAGGCTGAGGCAGGAGAATCACTTGAATCTGGGAGGCAGAGGTTGCAGTGAGCCGAGATCACGCCATTGCACTCCAGTCTGGTGACAGAGTGAGACTCCATCTCAAGCACGCACAGACACAAACACACACACATACACACACACACACACACACACACACACACACACACATACCCCTTATATGTTCTATTAATTAATTCGAAAAACTTTTCCCAGAAACAACCTTCAGTAAATAAGTAATGGCTGTTGGATATAACTTGCAACTGGGTGGCAGGTCAGCAAGGAAAGAATTCCAAATAGAGGACTTTCTGAAAGCCTAATTATACATGTTGAATGCAACAAAAGGAAAATAGTTTTTAAGGTAGCAAATCCTAAAGAGAATTTAGATAATGTGGGTGCTATTCTTCACATTTTTCTATGGCTAATTAGAGAGAGCTGGGAAACACACAATGCTGCCCACAGCTCTGCCAACCCATTATGGGCACTTCTAATTTCAGATAAATGAAGCCCTTGGTTACCACCTCCAGCTTGTCTTAGAACATCCATTGTATTATCAGAGTAGATGAGTAAAAATAATAGCCTTCTGAATATCTACAAAGGGTACCTTTCTCTTATTAGTAGATAGTTACAAGTTCAAATCACGTCTCTGTGTTAATGAAGCAACTCCCAAATTTACTTTGCTCTTGAAAATCTAGTTTTTCAAACTAAATGTAATATTTAGCTGGGTGGCTTAGTTAGAGCACGAAAAGTTCCATGTATGTAACTTTAAAAATTAGTAATTATGTGAAATCTTAGTGCATATATAGATACATATGCGTATCTTCTCTCTAGTAAATAGTCTGTATTCACTTCTCACTTTAAAAAAGCACTTCTAGCAGTATATATCGATCCAAGTTTATATAAACTTACAGATATGCTATAAACAAACAGTTGACATCTTTAAAGTTTACCCTTCATTAAATAAAACCATGATGTTATTTTTTTTAAATGATAATAATACATGCAATGGGAAATATTAAATGTCATGGCCAGGGCAAAATTTGAAGAAGAAAAAAATATCAAGACAATTGCATTTAAGTTTCCAGCAAGAGATTACATCACTAGGTTTATTGTATTTATACAAATGTAATAGCAATGTTTGTAAAATGCTCCTAAAATTCCTGGGTGAAAGCAGAAATGAAGAAAATGGGCGTGCTTAGAAATATCAGGATATCTGAAAGTATAAAGATATTTGGTTGAGTTTTTACATTGTTATCCAGATTTGATTACATAGAACAAACTGAAAGGTTCTTATTGTTTTGGTGTTTCAGCACTTAGCAAAGGGGCTGCCACTCATTTCAGCTTTTTTCTTAATTATTCCAGGGTTCCATGAACTGCTTCCTCTGAGATGAGATCTAACAAAGCTGAAGACTAAAATGTAGTTGTTTACAGCATGAGAATGAGGCTATCCTGTGCACGGCAAAATCAACAGAGAAGAGACAGTCTTATGCCTTCCAGAGGCAGTCTGCTGATACTGTCATGATGTCTAGTGACAGGCTAGAGATTAAAACCTGACACCCTCATTTTCCTGACAGTGATTTAACCAAGTAGCGTAACATCTCTAAGAACTTCAATTTCCTACAAAATTGGGACAATAGTATTTGTTTCATAGTGTTACTGTCAGAGTTATACATTAAGCATTTAATGTATGCTGATTGTTTATCTAAATATTCATGGTCAGGCACTAACTTCTTATGTGACTCTGTGCAATGCGTTAATCTCTGTGCCTATTTCCTCATCCATAAATTGGGAGTTGAACAAGGTGAGCCCTAAGTTTCGTTCCAACTTCAACATTCTATAATTCTTGCAGTTTATATGGCCTCAGTTTTCTTACCTTTATAATGGGTATCTAAGAGTACCCACCTCATAGATTTTTTGAGAGGATAAAATGAATTAAGATAGATAGAAATTCATAGAACAGTGCCTGCCACATTGGAAATGTTTGATACATATTAGCTGTGATGATTATGATAATGATGAAGATGATGATGACTCTGTTTAGAGATAGTGTGTCAGCTGTAAAACATTCAGTATCAGATTATAGTCTCTTCTTTCCCAAGTCAATGCCAGAGCTACCAAGATTTTATTCTTTAAAAGTTCTTCAAGAATAAACTCATTTTACTTGATATGATTATTACACATTGTATGCCTGTATCAAAACATCTCATATACCCCATAAATATGGGGCACCTACTATATACCCACAAAAATTAAAATAATTTTTTAAAAAGCCTAAACTCATTCACGTCTTAGTAAGAATTATGTAAAGATTTCCCAGTGTAAATACCCTCCTCTGCTAATATAATTTTTTCTTTTGTTATCAGTATCTTAGCAAATTAATTGGCCCGGGAGTGGTGGCTCATGCCTGTAATTTCAGCAG
The DNA here is from genome assembly GCF_048565385.1 of Saimiri boliviensis. Classification (NCBI taxonomy): domain Eukaryota; kingdom Metazoa; phylum Chordata; class Mammalia; order Primates; family Cebidae; genus Saimiri; species Saimiri boliviensis. The sequence goes on along the minus strand of NC_133452.1, from coordinate 26,895,857 downwards.
TTTGGATTGGGAGGATTGTTTGAGGCCAAGAGTTCACAACCAGCCTGGGCAACATAGTGAGACCGCAACTTAACAAAAAATTAAAAAATAAGCGAGGCATGATGTCACGAGTCTGTGGTCCTAGCTACTAAGGAGGCTGAGGCGAGAGGATGGTTTGAGCCTTGGAGGTCGAGGCTGCAGTGAGCTGTGATCGTGGTGCGGCCCTACAGCCTGCGTTACAGAGCAAAATCCTGTCTCCCTCCTCAAAAAAAAAAAAAAAAAAAATGCAGTAAGTTGACTTATTTATAGCCACTCTGTCTTTTTGTGAGCTGGATATGTGTTCACTTTCATTCTAAAAAAGTACAGCCCCCAAAGCTCATACTTGTCAAAGCTCACTGCATTTAGGGAGTTTCCTGTAGTCTCTTCTTTCAAGTATTTTAAATAATGTGTAATTTCTTCATGTAGTTGGAACATGCTAATGTTGAGTTGGTACATGAAGAAAAGTTTACTCAGAACTGGGATTTGTGCAAGTCATTTCCTAGTTCTCCTAAGTATTTAATAAATGTAAAATGTAACACACAATCAAATAAGCTAACCAAGCCAAATGAACCAGTGAGTGCATTATAAATAGCAACCAAAATTATACTTCAGATGTTAACTCATGTGTCCTGATTTAATAATGAATTACATCATTTGACAAATGAGATAAGACTTTCACCTTTACCCTTCTGATCCAAACTTCTAATAGTTGAAATGTATTATTACCATCTGGTGTCTGGCCTCTAAAATGCCCTGGTGATATCTGCCTCATTTTTAAATAGTCAGGACTTGTGTATGCCAGCAAAGCACTCTCCTCACTGTCTTGATTGGCAGACCCGGAGAGAGGGCTAAGAACCAAATGAACCATGGAGATATAGTTCCAGCTCTGTAGAAGTTTCCTCTGGTTCACGGCAGACTCATTTTCTTAGTTTGTACAGCAAATAAATTGTCATGATTGAAGTTGTTTTTATTTTGTATCTCAATCCTGAAGGAGGCAATTTCTAAACTTGCCAAGAATGTTTGCATCTGTTTTAAATTATTTCACACCTTTTACAAAATGGCAATAACTTTAACACCTTTTATTTTCAGAGAAAATAATTCAAGAATGAAGCTGAGAATGATACATAAGCCTGGAGTATTAACTCAGTGAAGCAATATGATTCTGACAGTTCTTTATTATTTTTCACATTGTGCTAGGTTCCTAGTAAAAAGGCAAGATGAATCATTGCTTTCAAAAACCTGACAATATGGTATGTAGCACAGAATGAACGTACATAAAACAATATCCAGTAACACAGATGAAAGTGACAAAGCCATTGCCAAATAGAGTGGTGGAGATTGTAAGACCAGTTTTCTTGGTAGGTGTTATGGGCTGAAAGTTGGTATCCTCTAACATTCATAGGTTATAATCTAATCCTCAATGTGATGGTAACAGTATCTGGGGGTAAGAATTTTGGGAAGTAACTAGGCATCAGGGTGGACCCCTCCTAAATGAGATTAATGTCCTTATAAGAAAAGGCCAGAGAGCTAGCTCACTCTCTTTCAGCATGTGAGGCCACAAGAAGCCCAGAATCTATAACTGAAAGAGGACCCTCACTGGAACCCAATCATGCTGACGCTGTGATCTTGGACTTTCAGGCTCCAGAACTGTGAGAAACAAAATTACGTTGCTTATAAGCCACCCATTTCATGGCACTTTGTTGTAATGGCCTGAACTAAGACAGTAGGTATAAAAGAGAATTGATAAAGATGAAATTCAGGAAAACAATCATAAGTGAAATGCAAATAACAAGAGGGTGATCCTGGAGTAGAAAAGTGTCTGTGTCTGGTAGATTTGAATAGTTTAGAAATTCCAAGCCTGTGCAAAATAGGAGTTACTAATAATAATGGCTGCATCATTACAAGGTGTACCCAGAAGACAATTAAGAGTAAGTCTGTCAATGGGGAGGCTGAGAGTGGGAAATGTTAAATAATTTGCCCATGGTCACTCAGCCACCAAGTAAGAGAGCAGGGAATCAAGTTCAGATCGAAGTGCTCTAAAGTTATTCCCCAGCCTCCTCACAGCTTCACTAAATAACTAACCATTTCCTGCTTTGGTTGATTTTACAATGATGACCATACATTTGAGAGAAAAAGGGGAAGCTATAAATCCTTACATATGAACAAATGACATCAATGAAGATCATCCACTGCCAACTAGGTATGTTCATCTTCTGTCTATGTATCTTAATTCCCAGACGTCTACCAGACATACAGTGCCTTATCTGAGAAGCACACTTGGAGGTCAGTTTTTTGGAGTAAATTGATTGAAGTCTTATGATTCTAGAAAGTTCCTGTATTTTAAAGGAATTCCCCAAAAAAATAGTACAATGAAATGAATCACTAATAGTGGAATTTCAGGTACTCAGATACCTGATAATAAAAACTATTTCAAAACAACGTAACTTTCCTGGCACTTGTCAAATCACAATTTTCATATAAGATGTGGCCAGTTGGGTATGTAAAGACAATTGGTCAGCTATTGTGAGGGTTAATATTGAGTGTCAACTTGTTTGGATTGAAGGATGCTAAATATTTTTCCTGGGTGCATCTGTGAGGGTTGTACGTGTCTACTTTCATGATGCTGATAAAGACATATCTGAGACTGGGCAATTTACAAAACAAGGAGGTTTAATGGACTCACAGTTCCATATGGCTGGGGAGGCCTCACGATCATGCTGGAAGGTGAAAGGCACATCTGACATGGTGGCAGATAAGAGAAGAGAGCTTGTGCAGGGAAACTCTCATTTTGAAAACCATCAGATCTCATGAGACTTACTATCATGAGAACAGCATGAGAAAGACCTGCCTCCACGATTCAATTACCTCTCACTGGGTCCCTCCCACAACATGTGGGAATTCAAGATAAGATTTGGGTGAGGACTCTAGAACCTAATCATGCTGATGCTGGAAGAGGCAGACCCACCCTCAGTCTGAGTAGGCACCAACAATGCTAGTGCAGCTAGAATAAAGCAGGCAGAAGAAAGTGGAATGAGCAGACTTGCTGAGTCTTCTGGTCATCATTTTTCTCCCATCCTTGATGCTTTTTGCCCTTGAACATCAGACTCCAAGTTCTTCAGCTTTCGAACTCTCGGACTTACAGCAGTGGTTTGTCAGGGGCTCTCAGGCCTTCAGCCACAGACTGAAGGCAGCACTGCTGGCTTCTCTACTTTTGAGGTTTTGGGACTCAGACCAGCTTCCCTGCTCCTCAGCTTACAGGCAGCCTATTGTAGGACTTCACCTGTGATTCTGAGTCAATTCTCCTAGTAAATTCCCCTTCATGTATACATATATCCTATTCATTCTTACCTCTAGAGAACCCTGATGAATACAGATTTCTAGATGTACAGATGAATTGAGAGGCAAGCACTCTGAATTAACAAGGCAGAAGTGAAAAAGCTGTTCTGCCCAAGATCTTCAGCACTGCTCAGACCTCTATTAGAATTTCTTATCCAATTCAAAACTTATCAGCCTAAGAAAAATATAAAAAATTTGTAAAGCATTCAGAAGAGATGAAAGACTAAAGCAAAACTATATGTTCGAATACTTTAACACTGCCAAAATGTAATGTGTTTCAGTAAAATGATACATGTCCTCAATTCACACAAATTCATAAGTGTCTAATATACACACATATAGGAAGTGAATATCATATGCCTGTGTACTATTTGTATAAAGTTTAAGTTAAAACTCATTTCCATCCCAAATATGAGTGATATGTAAAATAATATTTCTACATGTTTTGTTTAATTTTGGGGGGTCATTTTAGATTTTATTTTTATTTGAAAAAAAGGCAAAATTAATGGAAAAAGCCAAAAATTAGTACCAAAAGAGTAAATGAGGATAAGAAAAAACATGAACACATGGAAACATGTAAAAATACTCAAACCAGGCTCGGAGAACCAGCATCCCTGACAGCAAGTGTTGTCAAACATCCAAGCAGGTTGCTAAGGAAGGTTAGGGAATCTCCCTTTCCCAGAAGTCTTTAAAAATAGGATAACATCTGTTTGGATGGGATAATGGTGGTAGTGCTTGACTTGGCAGCTTCTTAAGCAAACCTATAGTTGAGTAATTCTACCATTTCTATTTCTGATTGTAAAAAGTAACAAATAACTTCAGTTCACCTAGAAAAATGGGGCTTATAATGACTTGTAATATTAATTGTCTGATAAAACTATTTTCATCATTATTTGTAGTGCAAAGGTAGATAATTGAGTTTTTCAGAGTATACTTGAAATTGCAGCAAAGGCTCAAACTTTCCTTACCTATTTGTAGCATTTCCTCCAAAATACGAGAAAATCAGAGATGTACTGAGATTATCCTTACAAGAAAGTTACAAAGCATTGTGCATAATCCTATATTTAATTTTTAACTTCAACTGAGTAATACCTGTATCCATTGGGGCAGAGGTTACAGGAAGGCTAGATTATATAAACCCTATTAAAAATTGGAGTCTGCCAGACCAATAACCCAAGGGGTAAAATCTATGTATGTGGCCCTTCAAGAGAATTTAGACTGTGATCCAGATGTATCTGTACTGTTCTCACCATCAACAAAATTTTGCTTACTACTCTACTACTGGATTGTTTTTCCCCATTCCATTTCACTACGCATGTATTTGTTAAGCTCCTACTTTTGGTCAGGTGTGGAGAGAAAAATCCCAGTGCCCCTGCCCTTGTGGAACACACAATCTAAAAAAGGCATGCGTGGCTCCAAGTGTTGTAGGGTCTTATGCTAGTTTAATTTTTGACGTGCATTTTAAGAAAAAGAATACACAATTACAAATGCAGAATTACTAACAAAAGGGAATATTTATTGCATAGAGAAAACTAATCACAACAAATTACAAGTTTTAACATTCTGACAAATGCCAGAAACATCACAAAATGCCAGAATAAAACTATATTACTTTGTATTAATTAACTGACTGATCACATCTATAATTCTACTTGGTTGCATATTGTTGACCACATGAAAAGAATTTTTTATATTTTTTCTATGGAGAGAAAACAATGATAATTCATTCAGTCATTCTTTTGGTATGATTGATTGAAATTTGTTTTCTTTCTGGTTCACAGCTCTTTCATACATATAAGTAAGTTTTCAGGATGTTGTCAAGTACAGGAAAATTTCAGTCAAATTTCTTTGATATATGAACTGCAGAAGCTATAAGATTTCAGGGCATTGCTAATTTCCCTGTATGTAAATAATTTTAAATACTCTGTCAATTGATGATACTTATTAATCAGCTTGTCACTGGTGTCCTCGTAATGGTGTAGTGTGAGTTTGATTTTATCTCTGTCAATGTTAGGATTGTGTATCAAATTTGAAAGAAATTTAAATATTTTTCTAGTGAGTTCATGTGATTCAGTCCTCTGCATTAAATGTGTTATCAAAGAATAAAAAGCCCATTCAGTACTCCTCTCTTCCTGTTAATGAATTATTGGTCTTTGTATTATCTAAAAAATATTTCTTTTACAATTTACTTCTTTTTTTTTTTTTTTTTTTTGAGACGGAGTTTCACTCTTGTTACCCAGGCTGGAGTGCAATGGCGCTATCTCAGCTCACTGCAACCTCCGCCTCCTGGGTTCAGGCAATTCTCCTGCCTCAACCTCCTGAGTAGCTGGGATTACAGGCACGCGCCACCATGCCCAGCTAATTTTTTTTTTTTTGTATTTTTAGTAGAGACGGGGTTTCACCATATTGACCAGGATGGTCTCGATCTCTTGACCTCGTGATCCACCTGTCTCGGCCTCCCAAAGTGCTGGGATTACAGGCATGAGCCACCGCGCCTGGCACAATTTACTTCTTGATGTCAAATTTCTATTTGACTTTATCTCCAATTTTTTTCATATTCTATCAAATTTCATCTGGATTTTCTCCCAGTTCCTTAATACATTATAAATGTATAATAAATGACAAAAGAGTTACTCTTCATAAATGTCTATATCAGGGGTCTTTGATTTCTCAGGGTTTTTTAATTGTAAACTTCCTAAACGTCTATGAAAATTTCAGGTAAAATGAAGTATTTGTATCTTATTAATTTTTTGAATAATCTGTTCACATCTTGTTTGTGTTTCTCTTCCATGCCTTTAAAAATATATTTCAGAGTCATGAAACTGCATGGTACAATGTTTTAAGACTTGAACAGCTTTAGTGTGGGCAAACCAAACCATGTTGTTCAACCTTTAGACTCTGAAAAGAAATACTCTTGTTGGCATTTAGCATTCAGTAAAATGTACATATCATAGTGCTCAGCACGATGAGTTTTGAATAAGCTCATGTACCCAACACCTAAAACAAATAGAGAGCATTTCCACCCAGAAAGTTCCCTTTCCCATCCATACTCCCTTCTTCATCCATCGTCACCCCCTAGAGCAACCCTTTTCTAATTCTGTCACCATATTACATTTTACCTACTCTCAGACATCATGTCAGTGGAATCACTCAGGATGTAATCTTTTGTGTCTGTCTTATTTTGCTTAACATGATTTTGAGAATCAACCACATTGTTGCATGTATGGATAGTTTGTTCTATTATGCAGTGTGGGTAAACCAAACCATGTTGTGACCTTTAGACTCCTAAAAAAGACACTGTGTGGGCATTTACCATGGTAAACTGTATAAATATACCATCATATATTTATTCATTCTCCTACTGATGGAATTTGGGTTCTTTCTAGTTGAGGCTATTATTAATAAGGATGCTTTAAATATTCTTATGTAAGTCTTTGCATGGATATATGTTTTCATTTCTTTTGGCTATCTGAGAATACAGCTGTTCAGTAATAGGATAGATGCATGTTTAACTTTACTGGAAACATGGTATATTTATTTTAAGTACTCCCTCTACAAGGAAAACAGAAAAACAAAACACTTAATTGTTGACAATACCGAAGTGGCCCAAGAATAAGGATTCCTTAAAGGGAGTCTTCTTCCACCTATATTGATCATCCATCACTCTTCACTAGGCATCATTCTTTGGTCAGCTAGGCAGAACGACTTGCTGTTCCCTGAGTATGTGATACAGTTTCTTCCCATGAGTCTCTCTACAAGGTACTTCCTCTGACTGGCTGCTCGTCTCTCATCCTTTACCTTCCCTATCCATTCTTAAAGACTGGATTTAATCATTTTCATCTGTGGAAGGCCTTTCATACCACCCTTCCCAAACCCCCATCACCACTGTCAAGGCTGAACTAAGTGTCTCTTCTCTGTGCTCCCATAGAAACTCAGGTTTTCCTCTATGATTGCTAGTCTATTTGTCTATCTCCACTACTGGACTATAAGCTCTCTATGGATGAAGTCCTGATCACTGTTAGAATCTAATGCCTAGCAAAGTCCTTGACCAAGAACAGGTGCCTTAAAAGTATCAATTGGATCCATGAATAAATAATTAAGCAGGTTTGATGTTGTTGGCATTGGGGGAAATTTGTTTATACTTTATGATATTAAGGTAGAAATAGGTTGTTAGTTGTATGAGTCTGGAGGTCAGGTATTGGGCTTGTGCGTAGGAGGAGGAAAAGACGTATGGATATGGGACCTCCCCTTACTTTCAGTCACCTTGTATACAGGTAAGAACTGAAAGTTTGAGATTCGATACAAATACTTGCAGGAAGTTTCCAGTTTTGAGAGAGAATGAGAGAAGGGGCAAATTGCAGTAGACTGTGGTATAAATGAAAAGAGAAGGGGAGAAATGCAAACCGTGCAGACAGGTAATTCAAGAATTTTGGTGCTGAGATTCCAAGTAGAGTAATGAAGATTTGTCCCAGCAGATGAGATTGGATCATGTTGATTCTTTCACTTTTATTGTTGTTAGTTTAAGAAAGAAAGGACAACTGAGACTATTTTCAAATCGAAGGACCAGTGTCACTGGACAGAGGAAATTATGTGACAGATATGAGAAGATACAAATGAGACCAATTTAGTTCATATAAAATTTTTGCTGAGGTCTCACACCACTAAGTCATGATATGGGTTGGTTGGCTGGTTGGTTGGTTGGTTTCATGAATAGAAATTGCCTGACACCACATTTTCACTTCAAGGCATTGATTAAGTTTGGGGTCAAAAGTACTTAGGTGACTCAAAGCAGAAGCCTTTATCCATAATGAGTAGAACTGAGTGAAGCCTGCATGAGAAGTTTGAATTCCCAACAGGAACTTCATGTGTTTGTTCCACTTCTTGTGTTACAGATCTCATAGTACTAACAGATGCCATTTTATAATAGATTCAAGTTAATAATAACATTTGGAGCTGGAAATAAGCTTAAAGATGATCTTGTCCAGTATCTAGGAGACTTTATGTCATGGTTGGGACACTGCTTAGACATCATCTCTTCTAGGAATCCTTCCTTGGGTTGTAAATAAACACACTTTAAAAAATGTTATAGGCAACTCTTCTATCCTCTTGGAGTTTTTATAATGCTTATGATTATTAAATGTTAAAACCTCTGAGAGGTTCTACAGTAAATAAACCAATGTAATTCTGATTCACAAAATAGTTTTCCATCATATTTGAATCTAGAAACCATCATACTTTTATTTTGTGGACACTTACATGCATTAAAAAACAGGCTTTTGAGAATCACTAAACTAACTAATCCATTCAGAGTCTCAGTCAATATTTTTATCTCCTTATTTCATGTATTTAAACTTAATAGCTGAAAACAATTTCATTATCTTTTGTTGACTGGGATGATCTGGGCAATTCTCCTGTTCCACATAATGCTAGCTGGGCCTGCAGTTAGCTGTGGCCTGACTGAGGCCTCTGCACAGATGCTGGAATGCTGAGTTCTGCCCTGGATGCTGGCATGGCTGGCTTCTCCCTCCCCAACTAGTCTCAGGCCTCTAGCTCTTCACCTGTGTTCACCACGTTATCCTTCCTTATAGTGTCTTCATAAGGTACGCAGACCCTTTAGATACTGACTCAGAGTACCTAAAAGTACAAAATCAGAAACTTCGGAGACTTTCTTAAGGATTACACCCAGAACTGAAGTAGCATCCCTTCTATCACATTGCATTGGATAAAGCGGTCACAGGACCAGCCCAGATTCAAAAGGAGCAAAAACTCTACCTTTCCATCAGGTGGTGCACAGGGAAAGAGAGATGACAAATAATTTTCAGTAATATTTAATCCACCGCACCTCTCATGGGCTTTTAGCACACTGTGGGATAAAGAACCTGTTCCCTGACACTGTGAAATTCCCCAGATAACTAAATCTGCAAGCTTCTTGTCATCACAGAGATGGCTGGGTCCATTGATATCTTCCCTAATATCCAGGATCAATATGTTAGGTGAATGGTCAATAGGACTCAAATCCAAACACATAAATCAGGGAAATGGGCCGGGCGCATTGCCTCACTTGTAATCCTAGCACTTTGGGAGGCTGAGGACGGCAGATTGCTTGCACCCAGGAATTCGAGACCAGACTGGGCAACATGGCGAAACCTTGTCTCTACAAAAAAATACCCAAAAAAATTAGCCAAACATAGTGGCATGTGCCTATAGTCCCAGCTGCTCAAGAGGCTGAGGTGGGAAAATCACTTGAGCCCAGGGGGTTGTGGTGAGCCATAACTACACCACTGTACTCCAGTCTGAGTGACAGAGCAAGACCATGTCTCAAAAAAAAAAAAAAAAAAAAAAATTAGGAAACATTGAAAGACTGACACTAGTTCTAATGGTCTAAACCAGAGGTGAGCAAACTACATTCTGTAGGTGAAATCCACCTACTGCTGGGTTTTGTAAATAACATTTTGCTGGAACACCGCCACACCAATGTGTTTGTCTATTGCCTATGGCTGCATTTGTGCTACAGAGTCAGAGTTGAACAGTTGTGACTAACACCATCTGGCTTGCAAACCTAAAACATTTACCATCTGGCCCTTTACATTAAAAGTTTGCCAACCCCTGTTCTAGATCATATAAGCATTACAAAATGAGGCCCACTTTATTGTGAGATGACTCTATCTATACATTAAAAAATGTGGAATATTAGCAGGCTATAAAACAGTTTTGATGGAGATAAAAAATTGTTGTATTGTTGCATGTATCAAGAGTACATTCTTTCTTATTGCCGATTGTATTCTATTTGATTTTTATAAGTATATCTACTATGAACATCTATGTGCAGGTCTTTGAATGAATATATGCTTTTATTTATTTTTTATGTAAGAGTTAAATGGCTAGATCATGTGGTCAGGATATCTTTAACTTTTTAAAAAAACTGCCAACATGTTTTCCAAGCATTCTTATCAGCCATTGAAGAGAGTTCCTGTTCTGCTACACCTGTGTACTTGCTGTAGTCAGTCCTTTAATCTTTGCCCCTGTAATAGGTATGCAGTAGAATCACATTGTAGTTTTAACTTGCATTTTCCTAATGACTGATGATGTTAATCATCTTTTCATAAGCTTATATACCATCCACATTTTTTTTCTTTTTTTTTAATTGCATTTTAGGTTTTGGGGTACATGTGAAGAACGTGCAACATTGTTGCATAGGTGATTTGCTGCCTTCCCATCACGTATATCTGGCATTTCTACCCATGTTATCTCTCCCCAACTCCCCACCCCCCACTGTCCCTCCCCTATTTCCCCCCAACAGACCCGAGTGTGTAGTGCTCCCCTCCCTGTGTCCATGTGTTACACCCACCTATGAGTGAGAACATGTGGTGTTTGATTTTCTGCTCTTGTATCAGTTTGCTGAGAATGATGGTTTCCAGGTTCATCCATGTCCATACAAAGGACATGAACTCATTGTTTTTGATGGCTGATATCCAGAAATTACAAAGATCTAAAACAGATTTATAAGAAAAAAACAAACAAACCCATTCAAAAGTGGGCAAAGGATATGAACAGACACTTTACAAAAGAAGACATACATGAGGCCAAGAAACATATGAAAACATGCTCATCATCACTGGTCATCAGAGAAATGCAAATCAAAACTACACTGAGATACCATCTCACACCAGTTAGAATGGCGATCATTAAAAAATCTGAGGACACATTTTTTTTATGAAGTTTCTGTGGAGGTTTTTTTTTTGCCCATTTTCAAAAATTGAGGGTTTCTTATTGCTGAGTTTTGAGAATTCTCTATATATTTTGGGTAGAAGTTGTTTATGAGATGTGTAAATTGTATTTTTTTCCCTAGTCTATGATTTGTCTTTCAATCTCTTTTAAAGAGAAGTTTTAAATTTTTATGAAGTTCAGTATACCCATTTTTTTCTTATTTCTTTTCTTTTTTCTTTCTTTCTTTTTCTTTTTTCTTCTTTTTTTTTTTTTTTTTTTTTTTTTTGAGATGGAGTTTCACTCTTGTTGCCCAGGCTGGAGTGCAATGGTGTGATCCTGGCTCACTATAACCTCGACCTCCTGGGTTCAAGCAATTCTCCTGCCTCAGCCTCCTAAGTAGCTGGGATTATAAGCACCCGCCACTACACCTGGCTAATTTTTCTATTTTTAGTAGAGACGGGGTTTCACCAGGCTGGTCTCAAACTCCTGACTTCAGGTGATCCACCCTCCTTGGCCCCCCCAAAGTACTGGAATAACAAGGATAAGCCACCATGCCTAGCCCATTTTTTTCTTTTATGAATAGTACTTTTGGTGTCATATAAGAAATCTCTGCTTAATCTAAGGTCACAAACATTTCTGCTTATATTTTCTTCAAGAGGTGTGATTTTTTTAAGTTTTACATTTAGGTCAATAATCAATTTTGAGTTTATTTAATAAGGCACAAGATATGGATTCAAGTTGTTTTTGGTATATGGGTATCCAATTATTCTAATATAATTTGTTGAAAAAACTATCCTTCCTCCATTAAACTGCATTTGCCCTTTTGTCAAAGATCAGTTGTCGTTACTTTTGTATCTGGACTCTGTTCCATTCCATAGATTTGTGTGTCTTAATGCCAGTACTACAGTATTCTGATTACTGTAAATGTCGACATCAGAAAATATTAGTTCTCTATTTTTTCCTTTTTCAAAGCTGTTGCAGGCATTCTATGTCCTTTTTATTTCCATGCTAATTTTCGAGTCAGTTTGTCGGTTTCTGCCTGTAGATTTGGTGAACAAATCCCAAACACTCCAATGATTTGCTACCTTATGCAGCTGCCTGTCTCTGACTAAGGTTGTTCTCAGCCTGTAGACACATGCTCAATCCACATGCTGGCAGGCCAGAAGTGCCTAGGAGTGAATACTCTCAGGAGCAACTCTCAACCACTGAGATATGTGGATTGGAAAATAAATTTTCCAACTTTCTTGTCCCTCTGGAACTATTCTGAGGTGTGACTTAGACCGGGTCTCTGAGGATTCCCAGCAGAACGAAGCTTCAACTGCCCACTCATTAACATATTAACATGTCTTTTATTTACATTTCCACCTTGATTTTCCCACTTCTCCACTATCTCACTGTATTAGTTCATTTTCACGCTGCTGATAAAGACATACCCAAAACTGGGAACGAAAAGAGGTTTAACTGGATTTACATTTCCACACAGCTGGGGAGGCCTCAGGATCAAGGTGGGAGGTGAAAGGTTCTTCCTACATAGCAACAGCAAGAGAAAAATGAGGAAGAAGCAAAAGTGGAAACGCCTGATTAACCCATTAGATCTCTTGAGACTTATTCACTATCATGAGAATAGAATGGGAAAGACCAGCCCCCATGATTCCGTTACCTTCCCTTGGCTCCCTCCCACAACACGTGGGAATTCTGGGAGATACAACTCAAGTTGAGATTTAGGTGGGGACATAGCCAAACTATATCACTCACTGTGTTTCTTAAGACGATTTGAACTCAAATTCATATCACAGGGTCTGCTTTTGGTAGCTAATCTAAGATTGTTGGTACCAGGAATGGTTCTAGAAGGGAGAACCTAGGAATGAAACTCTACAATGAAATCATGAACCTGAACTCCTTCTAATGCCAGAAGACTGAAAATATTCTCATAGCTCCCCAGTTATATTGAGGACAAAAGAGAAGACAGACAATAAATGGAATCTTGGACCAAATCCATCTCACAGTGGTTCACAGACTCAACCTGTTCATAGTACTCCAGTCTCTGAGCGTATAACCGAGATGGGCTTATGCACCTGCTTGCAGAACCCTCCTTTTCGTTTCATGACTTGTGAGGTAAGTGATATACTAGCAGGAAAGGGCAAGTGGAAGCCCATGAAACTACTGCTTTCTCTGCAACCAGCCAAGACAGCGAATTGGAAGCAATATCACAAATTAGGCCGAGTATCCACGTGTGTGCTCAAAGGACAGGCTGCCGAGGACCATCTCTCCTCACACTACTGTCACGGTCCAATGTAGCTAAAAACCTAAGAATTCAAAATTCCAAGCTAGCCTTACACGTTGGTATGAATATATTTAGTGCGATGGAAGCATAAAATGCATTTTATTTAACAGTCTTAGCTATAGTGATAGCTTTTCAATATTTAAATATATAGCATGTGGGCCTTTTCCTCCAGGCCCCATAAATGTTTACAAGCGTGGCAGAGGGATAGAATTGGGGAGCAAGAAAAAGGCAGGTATAACTGACTTTCAAAGTTCTAGGACCTATGAATTTAGCAAAACGGCCTCTTGGCTGGATCAGACACAGATGGATTTTTCATGATAATGATTGGCTTGAGGGTATCTGTTGGGAGCAATGGCAAAAGATAACTAGAAAGAGAAGCAAGGGCCAGATCATACAGGGTCTTATAAGTTATACTGTGGAGTTCGGACTATCCAAAGAGTAAACCAGGAAATACTAGGTGATTTTAACAGTGAGACTGACATGATCAGCCTTGCATTTAAGAAAGATTAATGTAGCTGCAAAGTGAATGTTGGTTGAGGGACAGGACTGGGAGAAGGAGAGCAAGTAATGTGTCTCTTTCAGTAATCATCAGGTAATCGTCATGAAGGAGATGCAGATACTTTGGAGTAGAATGAAAGTAATAAGGGTAAGGTCTACAGGATCAACATATAGAGAAATAGAAATTAAGGCCGATTCCTAGGTTTTCAGCTGGCCAAGTTGGGTAGCATTGTCTTTCAACTGGATAAAGAATTGAACTGAAAGTTTGGGCACTGTATAGGGAAAGACATTGGATTTAATTTGGACATATTGTGCTTAAGGGCCTGTAGGCAGCTAGTAAACTTTTGGCACAAATTTGGCACATAGTAATTGTGCAAAAATAAAAATGAGGAAATGAAGTCAAAATTGTTCATTATTTTATTTATTTTTGAGACAGAGTCTTCCTCTGTCACCCAGATGGACTGCAGTGGCATGAGCTTGGCTCAGTGCAACCTTTGCCTCCCCCTGCCTCCCAGGTTCAAGCAATTGTCCTGCTTCAGCCTCCCAAGTGGCTGGGACTACAGGTGCATGCCACCAGGTCCAGCTAATTTTTATATTTTTAGTAGAGACAGATTTTCACCATACTGATCAGGCTGGTCTCAAACTCCTGACCTCGTGATCCGCCTGCCTCAGTTTTCAAAGTGCTGAGACTGGCCAATTATTTTTTAACTATTCTTTTTTCCTGAGGTTGGAAAAGATGAGGATTGTTTCCTTGAAGGTCTAAGGGAGCTTGAATCAATTGCTGCTCTTGTCAATTAGCATACTCCTTCGTAGATTTGTTAATATATGAAACAATGCTATTATTAGTGATATTTTATTTTGTTCTAGACCTGCCTATTATATTCTACAGATCATAATAACTCCAATCCATTCTAAAATTGACCATATAATTGGAAGTAAAACACTCTTCAGCAAATGCAAAATAATAGAAATCACAACACACAGTCTCCCAGACCACAGTGCAATCAAATTAGAACTCAGGATTAAGAAACTCACTCAAAACCATACAACTGCATGGAAACTGAACAACCTGCTTCTGAATGGCTACTGGGTAAATAAAAAAATTAATCAGATATAAATAAGTTCTTTGAAACTAGTGATAACAAAGACACAATGTACCGGAATGTCTGCGACACGACTGAAGCAGGTTTAGAGGGAAATTTATAACACTAAATGCCCACAGGAGAAAGCAGAAAAGATCTAAAATTAAAAGCTTAACATCACAACTAAAAGAACTAGAGAAGAAAGAGCAAACAAATTCAAAAGCTAGCAGAAAATAAGAAATAACTAAGATCAGAGCAGAACTGAAGGAGATAGAAAAACAAAAAGCCCTTCAAAAATATCAGTGAATCCAGGAGCTGGTTTTTTGAAAAGATCGACAAAATATATAGACTGCTAGCCAGAGTAATAAAGAAGAAAAAAGAGAAGAATAAAACAAATACAATAAAAAATGATAAAGGGAGTATCACCACTGATCCCATAGAAATACAAACTGCCGTCAGAGAATACTATAACCACTTCTACGCAAGTAAACTAGAAAATCTAGAAGAAATGGATACATTCCTAGACACATACATTCTCCCAAGACTAAACCAGGAAGAAGTCAAATCCCTGAATAGACAAATAACAAGTTCTGAAATTGAGGCAGTGATTAATAGCCTACCAACTAAAAAAAGCCCAGGACCAAACAGATTCACAACCAAATTCTACCAAAGGTATAAAAAGGAGCTGATACCTTTCTTTCTGAAACTGCACCAAGCAATAGAAAAAGAGGGACTCCTCCCTAACTCATTTTATGAGGGCAGCATCATCCTAATACCAAAACCTGGTAGTGACACAACAAAAAAAGAAAATTTCAGGCCAATATCCCTGATGAATATCGATGTGAAATCAATAAAATAAAATACTGGCAAACTCAATCCAGCAGCACATCAAAAAGCTTATGATCAAGTTGGCTTCATCCCACGGATGCAAGGCTGGTTCAACATACACAAATCAATAAATGTAATCCATCACATAAACAGAACCAATGATAAAAACCACATGATTATCTCAAAAGATGTACAAAAGGCCTTCAATAAAATTCAACCCCTCTTCATGCTAAAAATGATCAGTAAACTAGGTATTGATGGAACACATTTGAAAATAATAAGAGCTATTTATGACAAACCCACAGCCAATATCATACTGAAGGAACAAAGCTGAAACCATTCCCTTTGAAAACCGGCACAAGACAAGGACGCTCTCTCTCATCACTCTTATTCAATGCAGTATTAAAAGTTCTGGCCAGGGAAATCAGGAAAGAGAAGGAAATAAAGAGTATTCAAATAGGAAGAGAGAAAGTCACATTGTCTCTGTTTGCAGATGACATGATTATATATATTTAGAAAGCCCCATAATCTCAGCCCAAAATCTCCTTAAGCTGATAAGCAACTTTAGCAAATTCTCAGGATACAAAATCAATGTGCGAAAATCACAAGCATTCCTATACACCAATAATAGACAAACAGAGAGTCAAATCTTGAGTTCAACTATTGTGGAAGACAGTGTGGTGATTTTTAAAGGATCTAGAACTAGAAATACCATTTGACCCAGCAATCCCATTACTGGGTATATACCCAAAAGATTATAAATCATTCTACTATAAAGACACATGCACATGTATGTTTATTGCAGCACTACTCACAATAGCAAAGGCTTGGAATACACCCAAATACCCATCAATGATAGACTGGATAAAGAAAATGTGGCACATATACACCATGGAATACTATGCAGCCATTAAAAAGAATGAGTTCATGTTCTTTGCAGGGATATGGACGAAGCTGGAAACCATCATTCTAGCAAACTAACACAGGAACAGAAAACCAAACACCGCATGTTGTCACTCATAGGTTGGAGTTGAACAATGAGAACACATGGACACAAGGAGGGGAACATCATGAACAGGAGCCTGAAAGGGATGGGGGCTAGGCGGGTGATAGTATTATGAGAAATACCTAATGTAGATGACGGGTTGATGGCTGCAGCAAACCACCATGGCCCGTGTATACCTATGTAACAAACCTGCACGTTCTGTACATGTATCCCAGAACTTAAAGTATAATAATTTTTAAAAAAATAATAAAAAGTATATTACTGTTGTAGTATTTCCAAGTGGGTCTCATAGCTCCTTTTGACAGATTTCCTGCTACCTCAGACGTTCAGGTTGCTACAGTCTTATGACTCTTTGACATGTGATTTGCGAGGGTATCAAGTTGGACAACAGGACTGAAGAACTGCCAGATCTAGAAGTGGCTTACATCACGTCTGCCCATTGTCCATCGACCCAACATAGTCACCTGACCTCAATCCAATGCAAAAGGGGCTGGTATAGCCAGACCTTTTGTGTGCCCAGGAACAGGAACTAGGGCTCATGACCATTTAGCCAGTATCTAGAATACTTAAAAATCAAGACAGTTTTCAGATAACTGCTCAAATAACAAATGTGCAATACAAACGTCAAAATGCCTGCTTCCATGCAGACTTTTTCAAAGAATGACATTATGTAATTGCAAAAAAGATCTTACCACTATCTTCAACTCATTTAAAGCG
This sequence comes from Saimiri boliviensis, assembly GCF_048565385.1. NCBI lineage: Eukaryota > Metazoa > Chordata > Mammalia > Primates > Cebidae > Saimiri > Saimiri boliviensis. The sequence continues at coordinate 26,878,381 of NC_133452.1, read as the reverse complement.
CTTTGTTATTTGCTTGTCATAAGTTTGCTTAATTCTTTTAGAGGAATTCAAACTCTTATGCTAAAGATAACACTTAGTGGTCTTTTATTCTGCAGTCAGAACCATGAGAATTTGCTATCAGGAGTACAGAGGAGAACTTGGCAAAGTGAAATGGAGATCTGTAAGAGATATTTAACTCAGATGTTTCAAGTTATAAAATGCCTAATGCCATTATTTAAAACATAAACTTTTTAAAAGAGATATTCTAATTAAATAACATCTGGCATAACAAAAAAGAATTCCTTATAGTCATGTGATATCTTACATACATTATCTTATTTGGTTATCATGACTATATATATTATATGTATAATAATATATTATACCCTAATATATTCTTTGTCACAATGGCACCCAGATTTTCTATGGGGCACTACTATTCCTCACCAACTCTCAAATTCCCACTGTTTGGCTAGGGCTGGCTCCCCACCCAAATTGTGGGATAGGCATATGGCCTAGACCTAACCAATCAAACCTCACATCTGCCTGATTACAAAGAGTGATTCAGAGATAAACACAACATCCAAGTCATGCTCATCGGGGTCATTGCCAATCAATTATTGGACTACCGTTGTAACAGCTGAGAAACAGACCTCTCTCTAAAGCCAGTTGGGTATAAGCCTGGAGTTGTTGGAGGCCATCTTGCCCCATGAGGAGAGGCTGCCAGAGACTTGGGTCTAACAGAGAAAAGCAGGGCCAAGGCATAGAGGGTGACTCAGTTCTAATGACACTGTTTGAACCAGGATCCAACCACAGTGATGCCAGGCTGCCCCTGGACTTTTCATCCACAGGAGTCAATGCATTCTTTTTCTTCCTTTTGCCATGTTGATTTGGGTATCTTTCATTAGCAGCTGAAAGAGTCCTATGCTTTTGGTTGGGCTGTTTCTATTTTCCATATTTTACAGGAAAATAAACAGAGGTTTAGTTTAACTTACTCTATATAGTTTACTTCGCACATAGTTGGGCAAAACAGAAAGGAAAATTGACTTAAACTGCAGTGCTTTAATTGTATGTTACTTAGTTATGATTGTTTTTCAGTTTTAAATCATGCTCCTTTTTTTTTATCAAGATTTATGAAAAGTTTTGTCAGGATAGAGTAATTACCACGTTGTGTCTGGATTGTTCAGCTCTTCCAATATTTGTTGGCAGTAGTTGTGTAACATTTTAGTATAATAAATACAAATGGCTGAGTCATTCTCAAGAAATAAATAGTAAATTTTAAGTACTTTATGAGCCATATGATAGATGCTTCAGCTTCCGTTCTGTACTTGAAATGAATTTTTTTCTAGAGTCAAGCCCCAGATCTGATTTAAAAGCAGTAGAGAGGTTTTGAAATACTACTCAAATGTGTGCTACTAATGAAATCTAGCGGTTTTATAAAAAACCGTGTATGTACTGTATACTTCAAAATAACTAAATAACAGTATTCTTAATGGGAAAAAAATCCCATTTTTTCCTGGAACTGTGAATGGAAAACTCAACTGCATACCATTCCAATTCAAGGATCTGTAATCTTAGACGATTGAAGAGTTCCCCTTTCCAAGGAATGTTTCTCTGTGTGGTTTCTAAACCTCCTGACTTTTTGCAAAAATGTAGTATACCCTGGGAAGCATAAAGGAATAACAATGTAGGAATATCATAGCTCTTCTTAAATTTTCACATCAGACACACAGGTTTTCCATTTTTACCTGTCCTAGTTAGTCATGATCTTTACTTCATTTGACTTTTGTCTTTAGAACAAAATAGAGAGCTACAAGGGAGTGAGAAGGAGTTCCTCTTTTAAATAAAAAACAAAGACAAAGTTCCTGAGACCCAGACTTGGGTACCACGAAGACATGTGAACAGCTACGTCGCTAGGAATCTGATGTTCTACTTTATTCTTTTAAAAGTGAGTCTTTATAATTGTAATGTAACTCTGTGCCATTCTTAATAAGATTATCTATTAATAGTTGGTGCAAAAGTAATTGTCTGCCTCCTCTTGACAACAGCTCAGATGAGTAAATAGCCCAATCAGAGTAACAGACTGGGTATAGAAGGAAGCTTGATATAGTTCTCGCCTTTACGCAGTGACAAGCATGACCCTGAAGCACAGGAGAGGGGCCTTCTGATGTTGCTGCCCAGATGTTAACTCTGTAAGTGGGGATAAGGAAACATAATCCTTTATCTCTCAGCCTCAGTTTCTTCAGCTATAATGGAAATACTAATGCTTCCCTCATGAGGATGTGTGAAGATTGAACGGTTAAATGTTCTTTTGTTGTTTATTTATTGTTCTTTTTTTAAAAAAAGCACTGCAAATTCTTGTGAATGTAAGATATTATAGACAATTGAGCATCAATTTCAGCTCTCCCTTTCCATGCAAATTATGGAAAGTATAGTCAAAATCCAATAACTAACACAACTAAAGTCACAACAAAAACTGGTAACAAATTAAAACTGAGTTGTCATCAAGTAAAATTATACAATTAAATTGTATTACCAACTATAATTATATATATATGTCTACAGACACATACACGCAGACACACACACACACACACACACACACACACACACACACAGAATTTTAATTTAAGTTTAGCCAAATGGAGAAATTCGATCTGAAAAAATTTCTTCTTCAGTAGCTGAAGACATTAGAAGTGACTTCCATGGCATAGTATGATAATTCACATCTCTACTACCGTGGTTTCTTAATTTGAGACATTATAATTAGACCATTTCTCCTCCCCCCCTTTTTTTTTTCATTCTCAGTTCATCCCAGCATCTTGGGGTGGGATCAATCCCTCCCTTCCCCAACCCTTAGTGTGCTCCGGCCCAGCCCTGGCAGCTGCCAGCCAAATTTCCACCAGGAAAAGCCTTTCATCAGCCAACCACAAGGAATCAAGTGACAATAGAATAGAAATAAAATTTGCCTTTGCTATCCACCATTTTACCACAGTTTCTCGGTTCTCACTACCGTCTTTCTCCTAACCCTTTCCTGATGGAGCCCCCACTACCACCCCACAACTCCACTCCCTAGGAATCTGATGTTTTCTAGCTCAGCTAATTACTTTTGTCTGCCTCCTCTAAAGGGTCTCCAGTTTCAGAATGATTACCATTTTTCTCCTGCAGTTTCTCTTTCAATAAAACTCACATTTGTTCAAGCTTGCTGACCTCAGCACAGTGTGACACAAAAACCAACTAAGCAATCCTAATGTGTGAATAACTGCTTTTTCTCTTCATTCTGGGATTTTGCATTTGAAGCATGTTAGTCAATATTCACCTACAATTAGTGAAATCCCATGGAATGTAAAAGGAGTCCTAGGCTGCTGAGTGGGAATACCTACGAGCAGCAGACTTCTCTTCATTTCAACTCATAAGTGGAGTTTTCTCACCTTTGGTTAGGGCCAATCTCTAGAAGTTCTACATTTATTTCCTGAGAAAAATCATTGCTTAGGGATTAGGAATCACTTCTGGCTGCCATCTTGGATTTGACAGCAAGAATGCAGCTTTGTTGGTGGAGCATGCAAATGGCTTTCAAAGTCCTGCTGATTGGCATGAACCCATGAGGAAATAAGGTTTGTCGTTCACATACACACCCTCTATGAGGCAGTACTTCTTCCTCATTCACAGACAAACACACTTTAAATTGCATTGGGCACTTGTTGTCTTTCTAGCTTTGGAACATAGAAAGAATATAGTTGTGAGTGAAGCCTGATTAAATCCTGAAGTGTCGATTAACAAGTGCAGATGCTAGAAATATCTACAGGTCAGGTTCCTTGGTCGTTGATTAAGTTTTGCTCTTAAGTGGGCTGAGTCTTGAGAAGAATGAGTATTGCGTGTAAATTTTATTATTTTTGCTGGATATGTGAAGTTGCAGTGATTCTTTCCAGGACAATATTCAAAAATTATTGTGATGTCTTCTTTTTGTTAATTGTTTTATATAAGCTTACATACAATTTGTTGGTAGAAATTAATTGCATTTATGGCTTATTTGCTATTTTCCATTTGTATCCTTTAAGCCCCAAGAACCAGGATGATCAGAATATGCTAGGAGTACAGAATCACATATTCCCTTAATCTGAGCACATACCAACGAATGGAATGAAAAATGTACATTGTATTCTAAGAAGCAAAGGTAAAGATAGAACTACCAAATTGCTTAGGTGGAAAAAATTACTTATGCGACAGATCTTGAAAAAACTGTCTCAACTTTCTTTAATTGTAGAATCTATTTTCTACCTCCACCATATGTACCAAAATAATTCACAGACTGATTACCAATTAAGTCCCAATTGTCATATTTTAAGGCATCGTTTTAGTCCTAATATTACGCAATTGACACATTCTTTTATTGGCCCTTAAACACTGGGGTTTCCAGAGTTCAATGCCTCCTTTTTATTCCGACTCTTTTTCAAAGTTTTGTTTGCTTTTTGTTTTGGGGGGATTTTTTTTCTGAGGTAAAGTCTCCCTTTGTTGCCCAGGCTGGAGTGCAGTGGCACAATCTGGGCTCACAGCAACCTCTGCCTCCCTGGTATAAGCGATTCTCCTGCCTCAGCCTCCCAAGTAACTGGGACTACAGGCACCAGCCACTATGCCTGGTTAATTTTTGCATTTTTAGTAAAGATGAGCTTTCACTATGTTGGCCAGGCTGGTCTCACACTCCTGGCCTCGAGTGATCCACTCACCTTGGCCTCCCAAAGTGCTGGGATTACAGGCGCAAACTACCATACCAGGCTACGAAGTTCTTAACATGGATGCCCACAAAAACTGGATAGAACCCACAGATGAATTCAATTTTGGCTAGACAATGTTTCAAATTTAAAGCCAGAGATGTTTATTTATTCATTTAGATTTCCCATGTTCTTTTGAACAAGGAGAAGGATGTTCAAAATGGGGAGATCTGATAACACTCCACCAATGCTTATGCATAGGAATCATTGGTTGGAATTAAGTAGAAGGTGCTCTAGTTCTTGCCACTTCCTATTACATTAAATCTCTAGCCCGCTTGCTTTATCATTTATACAGCAAGCATTTGTAATACTCCTTGCATATTCACTCTGTGTAATTCCATCTTTGCTTGTGATTTGATCTACCTCACTCTAAAATCCTAATCCAGAGCATATTCTTAAACACTATACATATTATTTTCTTTTCTTTTTGACAGAGTCTCTTTCTGTTATCCAGGTGGGAGTGTAGTCGCAGGATCCTGGCTCACTGCAGCCTCTGCCTCCCAGCATCAAATGATTCTCATGCCTCAACCTCTGGAGTATCTGGGATTACAGATGCATGCCACCATGCCCGGCTAATGTTCTGTGTATTTTTAGTAGAGATGGGGTTTCATCATGTTGACCAGGCTGGTCTTGAACTCCTGGCCTCAAGCGATTTGCCCACCTCGGCCTCCCAAAGTGTTGAGATTATAGGCAATGGGACCCCACACCTGGCCAAGTGTATTATTTTCTCTCATTAGATGCTAAATTTGTGTCTCCAGTATTCCCTATAGAGTCACCAGTGTCACCAACTGTGATGATCAGTTTCAAGTGTCAATTTGGATAGTCTATAATACCCACTTATTCACATAAACAACAATCAAAGTTTTACTGTGAAAGTATTTTATAGATGTGGTTAACATCTCAAATCAGTTGACTTTAAGTAATTATCTTTGATAATGTGGATGGGTTTCATCCATTCAGTTGCAAAGCCGTAAGAGCAGAACAGTCTTCTTCTTTGAAGAAGAAATTCAGTTTCAAGACAGCTGCATCAGCTCCTGCCTGAGATTTCCAACCTATCCTACATACTTTTGACTTGCCAGGGCCCACAGTCCTACAAGTTTGTTTCTGTGAAAAACCCTGACTGATACCCTGTTAATGTAGACATCCATGCTAAAAATCTAAGAGACTACCTGAACACTTCCTCCTGCTGCTGGCTTTTATCCAGTTATAGACCTTTCAAATTATTCTTCAAAAGAAATATCAGATCTAATCTTGTAATTCTAGCATTCAAGTCTGGTCTCTATTACTTAGACATCAAAGTCCAGACTCCTAAGTAGGGCACACATGGCTGCTCATTTCTGGTCCCTGCCTACTGGTCCATTTACTGCTGTACCATTCACTTCCCTTGCACTTACCACCCAGATGAAGACGCTTCCATGTTTTTAAAGGCACCCTCATATTTTATTCCTATATGCCTATGCTGCTCCTATAACCTCAAATATTTTTCCTTACAGAGCACCTGGTAAAAATCTACTCAACGTTTAAGACTTTGTTTAAATGTCTTTTCTTCTATGAAACTTCCAAATCTTTTCCTTTCCCGGTAGAACTGATCAAGTCTTCGTGTGTACTCCAGCCCCCTAGTGTATACTTCACTCAAGCAGGGCCACAATATAGGAATTTATTTCATTTGTTCACCCATGTACCTGTCTTTCTCTGTTAAACTGTGAAGCCTAATTCATTTCCTAATTTAGTAGACCCTTGTGGCAATACTTGCTAATCACCTCTCAATATCTATTCTCCCCTTCTTGCAAAGTAAAAGAATTTCTAGCTAAGCACACAGCAACCCCGAACAAAACCTACACATTCAAGCTTCCTTATGACTTGGTATGGCCATGTCACTAAGTTCTGACCAATCAAATTTAAGTGCAAGTGTCCTGTACCAGCATCCAACAACTTTCCATCAGAGGCAACTGTCATAGGCAGTTTGACCCCTCTTTTTCACTTCTTCTATCCTGCTGTTTAGAACACGAAGGTACGATTGAAGTTTCATCTTTGTTCTTGAGGAAGAGTTTGCTCTTAGCTTGGTCAAATGGAAAGCCACAGGGAGCCTTTGTTCCTGGGGACTTGGGAGAACAAAAACCTATACCAGCTCTAGATTTATTACTGGTTCCAAGTCAGAGAGGAGCTGACAATCTCAGGAGTGAGCTGGCTATGTTCGGGTTTTTAAGCTTGGATCCTATGTTTGCATATGGTCTTCCTATTGTTTGTACAGGGTATCACAGAAGATACCTAGGGACTTTGACTTCGTTCCAACTAAGGAACCCAATCCTTGACGCTGTCTGCTCTACTTGGCCAAAATCTGACTGACTAGCCCAATTCCATCTCCTACAAGAGAGGGTGAGTTAGTGAAGCAAACAAAGAAGAGGAATGGCTAGGTTAGAGCCAAGATGGAGGCTAGAGAGGAGGCTGTGAGCTCTCTGGAGAAAATGGCAACACACAGCAAAGAATTTAAGCCAATAGTTGGTGCACAAGGATAGTAAAACCAAGCAATGGGAGAGAAATATGTCAAATTATTGCTGGAGTGATTTGATTTACTCCTTCAAATATCATATTCATGCTAGATAAATGGACACATTATGACCTGTCTCAACATGGGTGTAAAGAATAGACATTCTTGCAAACTCTTGTAGGAGTATAAATTGCTTAAAATTGGGGGAGGGCAACTTGACAATTCTCATAAACATTTTAACTGTGTATTCACTAGGAACCAAAGATGTTTTAAGAGGCGAGGAAGAGGCTCAGCAGAAGCACTGGAAACATGTGTCTTCAAAATTTAATACTGTTAACTAGGTTCTAGTTATGTACTATGACAGACAGACCCACACTCACTCACATGTCTACTCTACTCCCAGCAATAACAAGAATTAGGAAACATTTATTATACATTTAACAAGAAATATGTAAAACCAATACAGAAAACAGTAAATTTACATTGATGTTTATTTGAGGGCTGAAGCTGTCTTTCTTAGATGATGCTATTATTCTCATATATAGAAAACCAAGAGAAATAATTGGCTTATTAACATCAGGGTTTAGTAAGATGGCTAAAAATAAAGGAAATACCTAGGATTAATGTGTGCCTAGAATTAATACAGTAGTAACAATAATTAGAAAACATAATGGAGGAAAAAGGCAACAATTCAAATTTGCAGAAAACTGATGGATTGATCAATAAATAGTTTTGGGAAATTTGATAGCTAAAATAGAAAAACAACAGTCTTCCCTTACACAGCACACATATGCACACACACAAACAATCTATATGATTTGAATATGCAAATAATGAATACAAAGAATAAAGTAGGATACACTGAAACAAAACTTGGGAGATGATTTCTGGGGGACAAAAACGTCCGCTGTGACCCTCAATAAAAAGCTCAAAGCCAAAAAGGAAAATATTGACAATTGATTAAATAAAATTAGAAACTTAAAGACCATAGAAAATTTGGCCAGCAAACACAGCAACATAAAATATTTGTGATGCCTTTGAGGGACTGAATCTTTGTTATAAAGGGCACCTGCATAATAAGAAAATGTGAAACACTCAGTAGGAAATGGGCAAAGAATAGGAAAAGGCCACTTACAGAATAGGTTCATAAATGAATAATAAACATGGAAAACTTGATCAACATCACTAAATATAATACATAGAAACCGAGACAAAACAAAATATAATACAATATTTATAAGATTCACAAAGATTAAAAATATTTATAATCAATACAGAGAACAATAAACAAGTCAGTGAAAATGAGGGAAAAAAGTAATGTGTGTGCATGTCAGATTAGCAAAGCTGAGAAAGATTGACATAATTAGAACAATATTATGAACAAACATAATTAGAAAAGCAAAATAATTAGAACAATTAATGTGTGTTTGTTCTCCTTGCAACTATGTTCCACCCAATTCCAGCCTTCCTGTTTTGTTATCACATGGATTTTCCCAGGTTTGGTAAGTAAAATCTGCCTGACTTTTCCTGTCATTTGTATGCAACTAGATTTATTGAGAAGATTGTGTCTGGCTTCATAAAGAGGTAGAGAGGCTCTCTGGGCAGGGCATCTCTGAAAGAAAGGCAGCAGTCCCAGGCAGGGGCTTATAGAAATAATTCCCATCTCCCTGGGACAGAGCACTTGGGGAAAGAGGCAGCTGTGAGCATAGCTTCAGCAGACTTAAAAGGCTCTCAAGAGAGCAGCGGATCTCTCAACACAGTGCTCAAGCTCTGCTAAGGGACAAACTGCCTCCTCAAGTGGGCCCCTGAACCCCAAGCTTCCTGACTGGAAGACACCTCCCAGCAGGGGTCAACAGACAACTCATACAAGAGAGCTCTGGCTGGCATCTGGCAGGTGCCCCTCTGAGACGAAGCTTCCAGAAGAAGAAACAGGCAGCAATCTTTGCAGTTCCGCAGACTCCGCTAGTGATACCTAGGCAAACGGGGTCTGGAGCAGACCTCCAGGAACCTCCAGCAGACATGCAGCAGAGGCCTGACTCTAAGAAGGAAAACTAACAAACAGAACGGAATAGCATCAACATCAACAAAAAAGACGTCTGTGCAAAAACTCCATATGAACGTCACCAACATCAAAGACCAAAGATGGCTAAATCCACAAAGATGAGGAAAAAACAGCACAAAATGGTAGAAAATTCCAAAAACCAGAGGATCACAACTCCTCACCAGCAGAGAAAAAAACTGTATGGAGAATGAGTTTGATGAATTGACAGAAGTAGGCTTTATAAGGTGGGTAATAACAAACTCCTCTGAGCTAAAAGAGCATGTTCTAACCGAATGCAAGGAAGTTAAGAACCTTGAAAAAAGATTAGAGAAATTGCTAACTAGAATAACCAGTTTAGAGGAGAAGATAAATGACCTGATGGAGCTGAGAAACACAGCACAAGGACTTTTTGAAGCATATACAAGTATCAATAGCCAAATCGATCAAGTGGAAGAAAGGATATCAGAAATTGAAGATCAACTTGGTGAAATAAAGCTTGAAGGTAAGATTAGAAAAAAAAAAAAAAAAAAAAAAAGAATGAAAAGTAATGAACAAAGCCTCCAAGCAATGTGGGACTATTTGAAAAGATCAAACCTACATTTGATTGGTTTACCTGAAAGTGACAGGGAGAATGGAACCAAGTTGGAAAAGACTCTTCAGGATATTACCCAGGAGAACTTCCCCCACCTAGCAAGACAGGTCAATATTTAAATTCAGAAAATAGAGAGAATACCACAAAAATATTCCTCAAGAAGAGCAACCCCAAGACACAGAATCATCAGATTCATCAAGGTTGAAATGAAGGAAAAAATATTAAGGGTGGCCAGACAGAAAGGTTGGGTTAACCACAAAGGGAAGCCCATCAGATTCGTAGTAGATCTCTCTGCAGAAACCCTATAAGCCAGAAGACAGTGGGGGCCAAAGTTCAACATCCTTAAAGAAAAGAATTTTCAACCCAGAATTTCATATTCAGCCAAACTAAGCTTCATAAGTGAAAGAGAAATAACATCCTTTACAGACAAGCAATTCTGAGAGATTTTGTCACCACCAGGCCTGCCTTACAAGAGTTCCTGAAGAAAGTACTAAATATGGAAAGGAAAAACTGGTACCAGCCACTGCAAAAACATGCCAAATGGTAATGATTATTGACACAATGAAGAAACTGCATCAACTAAGGGGCAAAATAACTAGCTAGCATCAGAATGACAAGCTCAAATTGACACATAATATTAACCTTAAAGGTAAATGGGCTAAATGCCCCAATTAAAAGATACAGCTTAAAAATTTAGATAAGGAGTCAAGACCCATCAGTGTTCAGAAAACCCATCTCACATGTAAAGAAACACATAGGCTCAAAATAAAGGGATGGAGGAACATTTGCCAAGCAAATGGAAAAAGAAGGCAGGGGTTGCAATTCTAGTCTCTGATAAAACAGACTTTAAACCAACAAAGATTTAAAAAGACAAAGAAGGGCATTACATAATGGTAAAGGGATCAATGCAATAAGAAGGGTTACCTATCCTAAGTATACATACACCAAAAACAGGAGCACCCATATTCATAAAGCAAATTCTTAGAGGTCTAAAAGAGACTTACACTCCCACATAATAATAGTGGGAGACTTTAACACCCCACTGCCAATATTAGACAGATCATTGAGACAGAAATTAACAAGGATATTCAGGACTTCAACTCAGCTCTGGACCAAGCAGAACTAATAGGCATCTACAGAACTCTCCACCCTAAACCAACAGAATATACATTTTTCTCAGCACCACATTGCACTTGTTCTAAAATTGACCACCTAATTGGAAGTAAAACATTTCTTAGAATATGCAGAAGGGATATCATCATGAACAGTCTCTCAGACCACAGTGCAATCAAATTAGAAATCAGAATTAAGAAACTCACTCAAAATTGCACAACTACATGGAAACTGAACAACCTGCTCCTGAATGACTATTGAATAAATAACAAAATTAAGGCAGCAATAAATAATTTCTTTGAAACCAATGACAATAAAGATACAATGTACCAGAATCTCTGGGACACAGCAAAAGCAATGTTTAGAGGGAAATTTATAGCACTGAATGCCCACAGGAGAAAGCAGGAAGGATCTAAAATCAACAGCCTAACATCACAATTAAAAGAACTACAGAAGCAACAGCAAACAAATTTCAAAGCTAGCAGAAGACAAGAAATAACTAAGATGAGAGCAGAACTGAAGGAGAAATAGACATGAAAAACTCTTTAAAAAAAAAAAACAGTGAAACCAAGAGTTGGTTTTTTAAAAAGATTAACAAAATAGATAGACCACTACCCAGACTAACAAAGAAGAAAAGAGAGAAGAATTAAGTAGACATAATAAAAAATAATAAAGGGGATATCACCACTGATCCCACAGAAATACAAATTACCATCAGAGAATATTATAAACACCTCTGTGCAAATAAGCTAGAAAATCTAGAGGAAATGGATAAATTCCAGGACACATACACCCTCCCAAGGCTAAACCAGGAAGAAATCAAATCCCTGAAAGACCAATAGTAAGTCCTGAAAGTGAGGCAGTAATTAATAGCCTACCAACCATAAAAAGCCGGGGATCAGACAGATTCACAGACAAATTCTACCAGAGGTACAAAGAGGAGCTGGTACCTTTCTTTCTGAAACTGTACTAAACAATAGAAAAAGAGGGACGCTTTCCTGACTCATTTTATGAGGGCAGCGTCATCCTGATACCAAAACCTGGTAGACACACAACAGAAAAAGAAAACTTCAGCCCAATATCCCTGATGAACATCTATGCGAAAATTAATAAAATAAAATACTGGCAAACGGAATCCAAGAGCACATCAAAAGCTTTTCCATCATGATTAAGTCCACTTCATCGCTGGGATGCAAGGCTGGTTCAACATATACAAATCAATAAATGTAATACATCACATAAATAGAACCAATGACAAAAACCACGATTATCTCAATAGATGCAGAAAAGGCCATCGATAAAATTCAACACCCCTTCATGCTAAAAACTCTCAATAAACTAGGTATTGATGGAACGTATCTCAAAAGAATGAGCTATTTATGACAAACCCACAGCCAATATCATACTGAAGGGGTAAAGCTGAAACCATTCCCTTTGAAAACCGGCACAAGACAAGGATGCTCTCCCTCACCACTCCTATTAAACATAGAATTGAAAGTTCTGGCCAGGGAAATCAGGCAAGAGACAGAAATAAAGTGTATTCAAATAGGAAGAGAAGAAGTCAAATTTTCTGTGTTTGCAGATGACATGATTGTATATTTAGAAAACTCAATCATCTCAGCCCAAAATCTTTTTAAGCTGATAAGCAACTTCAGCAAAGTTCAGGAAACAAAATCAAGTGCAAAAATCACAAGCATTCCTATGCACCAATAATAGATAAACACAGAGCCAAATCCTGAGTGAACTCCCATTCACAACTGCTACAAGGAGAGTAAAATACCTAGGAATACAAGTTGCAAGGTATATGAAGGACCTCTTCAAGGAGAACTACAAACCACTGCTCAAGGAAGTAAGATAAGACACAAACAAATGGAAAAACATTCCATGCTCATGGATAGGAAGAATCAATATCGTGTAAATAGTCATACTGCCCAGAGTAATTTATAGATTCAATGCTATGCCCATCAAGCTACCATTGACTTTCTTCACAGAATTAGAAAAAACTACTTTAAATTTCATATGGAACCATAAAAGAGCCTGTATAGCCATGACAATCCAAAGTAAAAACAACAAAGTTGGAGACATCACGCTACCTGACTTCAAACTATACTACAAGGCTACAGTGACCCACACATCTACAACCATCTGAACTTTCACAAACCTGACAAAAGCAAGCAATGGAGAAAGGATTCCCTGTTCAATAAATAGTGTTGGGAAAACTGGCTAGCCATATGCAGAAAATTGAAACTAGATCCCTTCCTTACACCTTATACAAAAATTAACTCAAGATGGATTAAATACTTAAAGGTAAGACCTAAAACCATAACAACCCTAGAAGGAAACCTAAACAATACCATTGAGGACATAGGCATGGGCAAAGCCTTCATGACTAAGACACCAAAAGCAATAGTAACAATAGTCAAAATTGACAAATGGGATCTAACTAAACTAAAGAACTTCTGCACACCAAAAGAAACTAACATCAGAGTTAACAGGCAACCTACAGAAAGGGAGAAAATTTAAGCAATCTATCAATTTGACAAAGGGCTAATATCCAGAATCTACAAGCAATTTCAACAAATTTACAAGAAAAAACAAACAACCCCATCAAAATGTGGGTGAAGGATATGAACAGACATTTCTCCAAAGAAGATATTTATGCAGCCAGCAAACATATGAAAGAAAGTTCATCATTACTGGTCATTAGAGAAGTACAAATTAAAATCACAATGAGATGCCATCTCACACCAGTTAGAATGGTGATCATTAAAAAGACAACAGATGCTGGAGAGGATGTGGAGAAATAGGAACGCTTTTACACTGTTGGTGGGAGTGTACATTAGCTCAACCACTGTGGAAGATAGTGTGGTGATTTTTCAAGGATCTAGAACTAGAAATACCATTTGACCCAGCAATCCCATTACTGGGTATATACCCAAAGGATTATAAATCATTCTACTATAAAGACACATGCACACTTATGTTCACAGCAGCACTATTCACAATAGCAAAAACTTGGAACCAACCCAAATGCCCATCAATAATAGACTGAATAAAGAAAATGTGGCACATAGATACCATGGAATATTATGCAGCTATAAAAAAGAATGAGTTCATATCCTTTGAAGGGACATGGATGAAGCTGGAAACCATCATCCTAAGCAAACCGACACACGAACAGAAAACCAAACACTGCATGTTCTCACTGATAAGTGGGAGTTGAACAATTAGAACACATGGACACAGGGAGGGGAACATCACACATTGAAGCCTGTAGGGGTGTAGGAGGAAAGGGGAGGGAGAGCACTGGGACAAATACCTCATGCGTGTGGGGCTTAAAACCTAGATGATGGGTTGATGGTTGCGGCAAACCACAAACCTGCACATTCTGCATATATATTCAAGAACTTAAAGTATAATAAATAAATGTTTTTGAAAACTGCACAATTTTATTCTCTGACAGTGCTGGAGGTCAGTGTTCGAAATCAAGGTGCTGGCTGGGGTGGTTCCTCCTAGAGGCTCTGAGGAGACTTCAGTCCATGCACCTCTCCTGGCTTCTGATGGTTGCTGGGCGTTCTTGGTATTCCTTGGCATCCCTCTAATCTCTGCCTCTGTTTTCATATCACCTCTTTGTGTCTTCTCTGCTTTTCTCTTGTAATGACACTTGTCATTGAATATAGGGCTCATGATAATCCAGTAAGCTCTCATTGATCTTTAACTTAATTGTATCTGCAAAGACACTTTTTGCAAGTAAGTCACATTCACAGGTTCTCAGGGGGCATATCTTTTGAAGGGGCACCATTCATCACAGGACAGCTATTCAGTAAAATGTTCCAGTGGAAAAATGTTTGAAGGGTGTGATTTCAGAAAATTTTTTTCATGTACTTTTAAAACAAATTAACATGCATTATTTCCCCAAACCAATTGGACGAAAAAATTGTTAGTTTGCTGAAGAGTAAGTAATTGACATTTTTAAGTGCCATTGATAGGACTGTAGATTGGTAGGGCCTTTCAGATAGCAGTTTGGCAGTTTGATTTCCAGGAATTTATATTACAGAAGTATGTGTGTTTTTACACAAAGATATATGCCCAATTATGCCCATTATAGCATTCTTTGTGACAGTAAAAATATTAAAAAACTGAAGTATTTTTGTGTTGGTTTCCTCTGGAAGTTGTTTCCTTATGGACCTAGAGCAAAAGTAGACATACAGTTCTAAAATGTCATTAAAAATTAGAGAGAGAGAGAGATTTTTGTATATTGACAAGGATAAAAAGCCATAATACATTGCTAAATAAAAACAGCAAGTTAAAAACAGTATTTATAGTGTGATCCCATTTTACAATCAGTATTTTTATACTGAGGAAAAAAACCCAAGAGGATGTACGCAGCAATTATCTTTGAGTGATGGGACTACAGAACTTTCACTTCCTGCTTTATACATTTCTAGATTGTAGGAATATTTCACAATGAGCATCATTACTAAGGGAGAAAACAATGAAGTTTTTTTTTTTTTTTTTTTTTTTTTTTTTTTTTTTTTTAAGGAAAGGCGAATCCTACAGAGAGTGGCATTGTTCCAGGGCTGGGTCTTGGGCCAAGCTTTGGACTCTGCTGCAGAGCAGTGGACAGGACCTCCCTCAGCTGTGCTTGTGAATAGCATGATTGACACTTTCTGCTTGGTCTGGGCCTTCATGCATCTGGCCTGGCTCAGCTGGGATCTCTCTTGAAATTTCCACAAAGATGCCTCTCCATCATGTGTACAGTATTGACCATTTCTTCATTTTCTGTAGAGCCAGAGAGCCAAGAATGTCATTAGCTATGGAGGACTTAAGCACAATCAGCTCATACTTTTCAGCTGTATGACTCTGAGTAAGTTATTTAACCTCCCTAGCCTGCCTACCTCAAGGGTTGATTTTGGAGCTGAAGTTAAAAAAATACATAAAATTCTTTCATGGACATTGCAACATAGTAGGTACATATAAGTATCAATTCACACCCATCACCTCTTCTACCACCTTCTTTCTCCTTGACCACATTCCTGGGCAGGTGGGTAATCTTCAACAGTGGCTCTCAATGAGGGCTCTATTATCCCCTTGGTGGCAGTTTTAAAATAGGGAAGAGCACGTGTTTTGATTGTCATCATGATAAAGAAGCTACTGCCTTTGACTGGATCTTTGGCAGGTTCCAGAGGGCCAAATGTCCTGCAATACATGAGACAGTTCCAGACAATAAAGAATTGTCTTGTATCTCACATAATTTTTCACTGCCCCACAAGATAGCTGTATAAGTTAAAAACCTGTTTATATTATTTGAGCCTGGAAGCTAATTTCGTTGTACATAACTACATTGCATTTCCCAAGGAGAAAATTATATTTGTTTTGTTTTGATTTTACCACTTTTTTGAAAATCACTTTCTGATAGCAACACCACTTATGCAATTTATGTCTCCAAATAAAACACACTTCTTGTATCAAAATATCCCATTGTATCCCATAAATATGTACAATTATTATGTGTCAATTAAAAATGAAAATTAAAAAATTCTCACTTTTTTTTATTGCATTTTAGGTTTTGGGGTACATGTGAAGAACATGCAAGATTGTTGCATAGGTACACACATGGCAGTGTGGTTTGCTGTCTTCCATCCCCTCACCTGTATCTGTCATTTCTCCCCATGCTATCTCTTCCCACCTCCCCACTCCCCCGTCCCTCCCCCATTTCTCCCCAACGGACCCCAGTGTGTAGTGTTCCCCTCCCTGTGTCCATGTGTTCTCATTGTTCAACACCCACCTATGAGTGAGAATATACAGTGTTTGATTTTCTGCTCTTGTGTCAGTTTGCTGAGAATGATGGTTTCCAGGTTCATCCATGTCCCTACAAAGGACGTGAACTCATCGTTTTTGATGGCTGCATAATATTCCATAGTGTATATGTACCACATTTTCCCTATCCAGTCTATCATCGTTGGGCATTTGGGTTGGTTCCAGGTCTTCGCTATTGTAAACAGTGCTGCAATGAACATTCGTGTGCACATGTCCTTATAGTAGAAAAAATTCTCACTTTTAACCATCTACCTCTGTAACTGTCACAAGTTGGTTTGGTGCATAGGTGCAATCACCTGACAATAATCTTATATCCTCTGGAATACTCATTCTTAAACATTCATATAATGAAATCCACACTAATCTATCATAAATTACTTTGTTCTTATTTCTCTTTACACTAGTTTGTGCATTATATTGACTTTTTTTGAAATGATGTAGAGGTAGATTATATTATCCATCACTTTTATTTCAGAATCATAAAGGAAGCATTACAAACTATTTATTACAAAAAAGAGAACTTGATAAGATTGAGGACTATTCTAGAAGATCATAACGTTTTTCAGTTGCAGCAAAATCCCTAGGGGGGGAATGTGTTAGTTCGTTTTTATGCTGCTGATAAAGACATACCTGAAATTGGGTATGAAAAGAGGTTTCCACATGGCTGGAGAGACTTCAGAATCATGGTGGGAGACCAAAGTCATTTCTTACAAGATGGCGGCAAGAGAAGAATGAGAAAAGCAAAAGGGCAAACTTCTGATAAACCCCTCAGATCTCGTGAAACTTATTCATTATCACGAGAATAGCACAGGAAAGACCAGGCCCCAAGATTCAACTATCTCCCTCTGGGTCCCTTCCACAACACGTGAGAATTCTGGGAGATAGAATTCAAGTCAAGATTTGGTGAGAACACAGCTAAACCATATCAAGGAACATCTCTCCTGTGAAGTAGGGTGGGTTCAATCATTGCATGCTTTTCAGAATAGTGACGTTGGCAAAAATTCCAGCATCTCCTGATCCTAGGTTCAAGATAACAGCCACCATCTGTCCCTCTATAGCCAGAATTAGGGAGGCAACAGGGTCCAGGATGATTCTTACGAGGTCCTTAGTCCAGAAGGAGAAATCAGATAATCAGGCCATTCCTTTTAGTTCCCAAACCAGAAGGCGAGTGATACATCATGAGCCTGTAGAAGAAGTGATGGGCAAGAAGCCAGAGATGCAAGTCCACTGAGAAGGGGAAGCGGTGGGGACCATTGTTGCTGGTCATGGATAAGGTAGTAAGTGGGACAAGGAGTAAGGTAAAGAATGTGGAACAGGTTCAGCCTCAACATCATTTTAATATGTGGGTTGGACTCCTAGATCTGCGTGCTTCTACCAAACACTGAATACTTGTTGCATGATTTCTTAAATGTGCCATCCGGCATCTGAAAAGCAAGGAATGAAGGCATCTGATTTCCTCAAGTTTCTTTGCTAGAGGACCAGAAGACGGACGAAAAATATTGAAAATTGCCAACAAATAAATCACTATTTGTACTTTGGAATACTTTGTGTTACTTTTATTTTAGTTTATATTTCTAGTGATGGAAAATCTTTTTTAACAGATTCACAGAGAACACCAACGTAGGATGAGCTATGGTAATGGCAGTCTAGTTTCCACAGTTTTCCAAATCATGAGGAAGTGAATGACTGCCAAGACCTCCTGATGGGCTCCAGACTACAGAGAGTTTGCAGTAGTAAAATGACAACAACAAAGGCAAAAATAAAAGAGTAGATCATTTGAAACATTGTTCCATAGTCTAGTTTATTTCAAATCAAAACAAAATTGAAAGCAAGAATTGTCAGGATAATGTGCAAAATGGATGCACTGTACACAAAGAATAAAGCACTATTCTATTAGAGTGAGGAACTATATTTGGAAAAGAGTAGTATTAAAAATAATCCTCAAAAAGGAAGTCAGAAAGGAATCAGAAAGACATTTCACACAGATCAGAAGTGAAGGTTTATCAAAGATAGAAGTCCTAAGACAGTGTATAAATGTTCTAAAATATTTAGTCTAAGACACATGTAGACAACCTCCTGCATCAGGAGTATCCACCCTGTCACTCACCAGACCTGTCATCTTAAGAAATATACATTAGGTTGGTGCAAAAGTAATTGCTGTTTATTAGTAGAAATACCTAATGTAGATGTCAGGTTGATGGGTGCAGCAAACCACCATGGCACGTGTATACCTAAGTAACAAACATGCGCATTTTGCACATGTACTCTAAAACTTAAAGTATAATTTTAAAAAAGGAATAATTGCTGTTTTGCCATTACTTTTAATATATACATAACATATATTTATATTTATCTATATTTAATATGTATTCATATATACATACTCATATATGATAGCTATAGATAAAGATAGAAAAGAGATAGATTCCCTTATTTGTATAAACTTAAATCTTGCTACATGTATTTTTTTTTAATTAAATTAAATTAAATCTTTCCAACCTAGGCTATGTTAAGATGTAACTGGTGCACAGGACAGGCATAGCCCAGCCCTCACAAAGATAAGTGAGTGAGGGAGTCAGGCTGCTAAATGGGCAATAATCACACAGACCCATGCTGGAGCAGTGTGTGAGCTGTCAGGGGATCTTAGAAGGGCACTAGTTTTACTCCTGGATAGTCAGAGGGACCTTCCCAGTGGAAATGATGTCTAAACTGAGATCCAAAGAATGAGCTGGAATTTGCTGGAGAATGAGCGTGGCAGAGGGGCAGGAAGATTATGTCCCACAGAGGAAACAATCAACAACATTTAGAAAGGCCAAGAGAAGGTAAGGATTCTTCAAAGTGACAGAAGTTCAATGTGACAAGATCAGTGGAGTGGAGTAGAGTGGTGTGGAGTGGAGTGGAAGCTACCGAGGTAAGTAGAAACCAGTTCATAACGAGGCTTCTTAAGGGTTTGCACATCCTAAAAGCGATGGCAAGACTTTAAAGGGCTTGATCAGGGAAGCAACATAGGTAGGTAGGTAGGTGGAACGTCATTCTGGCTACAGTGTGGAGAATGAATTAAAAGAAAGAAAATTGAGAAATATTTTGTCATATATCATTAATACATTGTCATATATTGTTACTATGTTCATGTATCTATTCAATTATTATACGTCACTCACCAACCTTTTCCTATTTTCTAAATCATACATCTTCTTTTTTTTTTTTTTTTTTTTGAGATGGAGTTTTGCTCTTGTTACCCAGGCTGGAGTGCAATGGCGCGATCTTGGCTCACTGCAACTTCTGCCTCCTGGATTCAGGCAATTCTCCTGCCTCAGCCTCCTGAGTAGCTGGGATTACAGGCACGCACCACCATGCCCAGCTGATTTTTTTGTATTTTTAGTAGAGACGGGGTTTCACCATGTTGACCAGGATGGTCTCGATCTCTTGACCTTGTGATCCACCCGTCTCTGCCTCCCAAAGTGCTGGGATTACAGGCTTGAGCCACTGTGCCCAGCCTAAATCCTACATCTTAACTGGCCAAGCTGAACCCAACATATCACTCTCCTATAAGCATTTTGAAAAGATATGCTATTATGTCCTGATTAGCATACTAGGAAAGAATAAAACAAGAACTATAGATAATAAAGCAAGATTTTAATCAATGGAGACTTTTAAAGCAATGAGAAAATAATTTTAAGTGCAAGATAAAAATGTTAGCCACCAGATAAAACTAGAGCCTTTTAAGAATATTGTCTCTATTCTACAGGTAACAATTGTAATTCAAAATCATAAGACCCCCATTTTTAAAGGAATCCTGGGAAGGCTTCATGGAGGAGGTAGAATTTTGTCTGCATTGTTTTTAAAGGATAGGTAAGAGTTTAAGAAACTGAGAATGGGAAGTAGGGTGGGAGGATCCTCTTGAAAAAGGGTCGGGGGAAGACACTATAAAGTGTAAGTTTTGTTTGGCTCTGGGGTCACCATGGTGACAACTGTAGGACCCCGACTGCCACCACTCATGGCCTCTGGAGGAGAGCAATCAAGTTTGGGAGCAGGAAGCACTTCCAGTTCTGCTCTAGGAAATCTAAGCTCACAGTGACAGGTGGCATAGATTAAAGTCTTGCAGGACTAGTGGCAGGGAGACCAACCTGGCTTAAACAGTGCAAACATAATGTGAGAAAGGCATCAACCTGGTGGTTCTATGAATATTGGAAGGAAAGGATTTAGAGAGAATGTGAAGTGAGGGAAACTACAAGGTGGGTGAGAAAGAAGAAGCCCTTCTGAACACTCGGGAATGCTAGTTAAAAATGGGACAGTTAGCCTCGTACTCATGCAGAAACTACGGGGATCATGCCAAACCAATGGAAACGTCAGCGTTAAGTATTTGCATCTATTAGGAATGTGAGTACTAAGTTACCAGCCCTTGTAACAAACACAATGAGGAGCATGGAAGTCATTAGACAGGTTCTTCAGAAAGGGCCCATGAGAAACATTTGCTTTGAATACTTAGTTTTGGTGCTGCTAAAAAGCAGAGATAAGCAAGGAATGGTGGCTTACGCCTGTAATCCCAGCACTCTGGGAGGCCGAGGCAGGTGGATCACGAGGTCAAGAGATTGAGACCATCCTGTCCAACATGATGAAACACCATCTCTACAAAAATACAAAAATTAGCTGGGCATAGTGGTGCATGCCTGTAGTCCCAGCTACTCTGGAGGCTGAGGCAAGACAATCACTTGAACCCAAGAGGCAGAGGTTGCAGTGAGCCAAGATAGCACCAATGCACTCCAGCCTGGCAACAGAGCAAGACTCCATCTCAAAAAACCATCTCAAAAAATAAAACAAAACACAAAAAAAACAGAGCTAGACTCTGCCTGAGGTGGTTCCTGCCTGTAATCCTAGCACTTTGAGAGGCCAAAGTGGGTGGGTCACTTGAGGTCAAGAGTTCAAGACCAGCCTGGCCAACATAGTGAAACCACATCTCTACTAAAAATACAAAAATTGGCCGGGTGTGGTGGCACGCGTCTGTAATCCTAGCTACTGGGGAAGCTGAGGCAGGAGAATTACTTGAACCCAGGAGGTGAAAGTTGCAGAATTGCACTGAGCTGAGATCGGGCCACTGTACTCCAGCCTTGGTGACAGAGTGAGACTCTGTCTGGAAAAAGAAAAAAGCAGAACTAGAAAGCAAAGTTACTGTCATTTGGCCAGGGAGTTGTTTGCATGCAGTAATAGGCAACAGTCTTAATGGTTTTAAATAGCTCTGAACAACTGTCTGATTTTGAGAAAAGGTAGTGAATGCATTGGTGTCTTGATGTAAATTAGCACACAGAGCCACAGACAAAGTTGTTTTCTCCACTTTCTCTTCTATGGCTTCTAATAATTCTGCACGTGGTTCCCTACCTGTTACCACTGGCCAATGGAAAGCCAAAGTAATGTGTCCATTACAGGATTCCCTTCTACATACCTAGAAGCCTTTCTGGAAAAAGAGTATTCAGAGAAAAATAAAGAAGGAGCAGATCCTAAGACTTTACTGGCTGGGAAGCCTTGAAACTTGGTTTCAGTGCTAACCTTAAGAAACTGGCAGTTGAGAGGCAAGTTTTTGAACAAGGTAATAACAATGAAATGGCATTTTAATATTTAAGTATTGTTACTATTATAAGGTAAATGAAGGGAGAGAATGACTAGAAGGATTTACAAGAGGCTCCAAGAGGAAGACGTCATTGTGAATAAAATGGAAAATGGGTGGAGTTTGAGTTGTTTCAGTGCCTAGAAAAAGGGAAAAGAAATGGTTACAAAAGATGTTTTAGGTAAACAGACACCATAATTTGAATCTGGGCCATGTAGGGGAATGCAGGGCTGGAATGAGAGGTGTGAAGACATGGGTGCTATCACAGAAGAGCGGAAGTGTTACTCCCAGTAATTATCATCCACACCAGTACGTGTAGATAAAAATTAGAGATGAAAGGCGACTGTATTTAACCAGAAGAAATCACTGTTAATTTCAAATGAATTGTCAATTTGAGGAGAGTCTAAAGAGAGGGGAAATACTAATAGAAAGCAAAAGATAATGGGAGATGACAAGGGTGTGGGATTTGAAGGAAGAAAGAAACAAAACATGGCTGGACCTCAGAAGATAGTGAGGTATGTAGATAAAGGATAAATCCGATTTCAAAACCCTGGGCAAAGGCCAGAATAGCTCTGGTGGTTTAACGCCCAGTGCTTTTTATTGCTTTATGAAATAGAAACTGTGAAGCCTTAAAATTATTTTGTGCATAGCATAATGTAGGGGGAGTCACCTCAGCCCACAGGGCCTCTGTCTTGTTAGATGTTGTCCCATCCATGAGAAGGACAAAGAGGTGCCATAAATGCAGGGGAGGAGGAGAGACCCAGAAAGGAAAGGCAGGGCAGGAAAGATGAGCTTAGTCATGGGAACAGTGAGGAAAAAGTGTGGGGAGGGAATAAACATCCATTTCCTAATACGAACCAGATGCTATAAATATATTATCTCATTCAACCTTCACCACAGCGCTGAGGAGCAGATAGACGATTGAAGAAACAGGAGGTTGAGGAACTTGCCCAAGAACACAGAACCACACTGAGGCTGAGACTTCATTCAGAACCTGATATCACAACATGCTGCTCCTCGAGATGGGAAAAATAGCACTTGTAGACTAGAAGAAGCAAGAAGAGGTTGAAAACTGAAGATGAAAGTTTTTACACAGAAAAAAAATATCTTTGAAATGGAATGTTGAAAACGTACTAAGCCACTCATGTTCAACGTCAAGGGTGTTACCGGACTGTTATGGGAAACGCCCTGGCCTATTAAGATAGCTATTTAAGAAAAGCTAATTCTTACACATGGAATGATTGGAAGAAACTTGTGTAATTAACTGAGACATCAGATGAAAACCGTAAATAATGAGGAGAATGTCATCCTTCCTCTGGCATAAAAATATTGCCAGATTGTGGCGACAGTTCAAAAATTTTATGAAGGAGACCCCCTCCGTGCCCCGGAGAAGAGTCATCCTTCCTTTCCCTTCCCCCAGCTCCTTCTCTCAGCCAGCCCTTTCTCAGCCACTCAGATTTCTGGAAATAAAAACAGCAGGAAATTCAGTGTTTGCTCTTGGCATCACTTCCTCTCTTTCCAAGCCACCCCCCGACATTTCCCATTCAATCTATCTATTATACTATGTATACCCATCTCATGTCCTCGAGAAATGCTTTCGAATTAAACAAGTACTATTTGTTTTGATGAAAGTGTCTCCTTCAAAAATTATCTTCTTAAATATCATTACCTTAAGTCTACATAGGATAAATAAATTAATAAAACGCAAAATGTCTCTTCCCTGGACAAAAAATTTCTGAAAATTGTTTATTTCACGAGAAATGCATGACAGATGGTATGAGTAGTGGTGAGGCATTCAAAACAGAACAAAGTTTCCTACTGTTCTGTCAGATGTTTCCACTCTCTGTTCCATCCATTAAACGCTGACTTATTTTTCTTCCACAAACTCAGTTTGGTTTCTAAAAAAATAAATAATACTTTGGGTATTTATTTAAGATTTTCTTATGCTATTAATGGAAACCTCAATCTGAAATATAACCTTCACACCACAGAGATTAAGTGTCTGGAAGCATCTATAATAACTTCCAACACCTAGGAAATGATGATCATTGTTCAAGGAGTGTTCAATTACCTTTGATCACTAAGATTATTCAGTTGGATGGGTAGATTGGTTCATAAGTAATATTTAAATATTTCATGGGTCAGGCATGGTGGCTCATACCTGCAATTCTACTACTTTGGGAGGCCAAGGTGGGCACCTCACTTGAGCTCAGGAGTTCAAGAACAGCCTGGCCAACATGGTAAAACCCTGTCTTTACAAAAAAATACAAAAATTAGCCAAGCATGGTGGTGGGTGCCTGTAATCCCAGTTACTCGGGAGGCTGAGGCTTGAGAATCACCTGAACAAGAGAGGCAGAGGTTTCAGTAAGCGGAGCTGGAGCCACTGCACTCCAGCCTGGGCAACAGAGTGAGACTCTGTCTCAAATATATACATAAATAAATAGATAGATAAATAAATAAATAAATAAATAAATTAGTTAGTTTCATGAAAGAAGATTATTGTTAAGATCTAAAATGTTCAATTGGTCAGTAATAGGTTTGCTAAAACAATACCCATATTGCCTCAAGGATGGTTCCACGAAGCTTGTCTAGCCCACAGCCCACGGGCCTCATGTGGCCCAAGACAGCTTTAAATGCAGCCCAACATGAACATTTTGTAAACTTTCTTAAAACAATATGAGATGTTTTTGCAATTATTATTACTATTTTTAGCTCATAAGCTATTGTTAGTGTATTTTATGTGTGGCCCAAGACAATTCTTCTTCCAATGTGGCTCAGAGAAGCCAAAAGACTGGATATCCCTGTTTAGGCTATATTTTGGTAAACAATGAATAGTATTCTCATAAAAGCCCACTATACTTTATGACTGAGAACTGATAAATGCATGAAATTGAAGCATTCACATGCCCTAATGCATGACATGTGTGCACACACACACCTTTCAACAAAACATGATAAATATGGTCATGTGTGAACTTTGCCAACTCCTGCATGGCCCAGATGCTCCATGCCTACTACATACTTCCTTCTCATGGTTTGTTTTGCTCATTTGCCCTTTTTGGGTCTTTTAAATAAAAAATTTGGATCTAAAGAAACAATGAGTTTCTAAAAGAAAACTTGTAGAGATGTGGATGAAAAAGTTTTCAACAGCAGTCCAGATGACAAGTGGATCATATTTTTATTCTTCCTGCTGAGTCAGATCCTTTATAGAATTGAGTGATTCCATTCGGCATATGCTGATTTATGATAGGAACTGAGATTGATATCACTCTATTAAAAACACTGTAATTTCTAAAAAGAAAAGAATTAGACAAGATATTTTTTAAAAAGATCCTAATTAAAAGCAAAAAAAAAATTTCAGCAAAAAAAAGTATCTGCTGAAAATTAGAAGAATATTTTCATGGTTATTCTGGAAATAAATTGATGCTACTTGGCAACCTTCACAAAATGAAAAGTATTGCAGTCTCTCCTGCCAGTTTTCTTGTGTGTAACTGACCACTGCTAGATGAGAAACGAACCCTAAACTCCATTGCTTTAATTATTTGTCTGATTGACCAGAAAACCAATATTAAAAATTATTTTATTTTTATAGAGGAGATTTGCAAAGTGGGTTGCCATCTGTAATTGTTTTTTTTAAAAAACACAGCATTCAGTAGCATAGTTGGCTAAAATGTTGTTGTTGATAGAATCCTAATGGTAATTACCAACTGAAAATAAACTAGAATATTGAATCTCAGTGATTTAAAGCAGGATTTTTAAAGTGACAGCAAAATTATTGTGCTACACAGACTTGCCTTCTAGGTTTCTTTTCTTCAGAATTCAAATCTGTGACATGCACAGGTTTGTACTTAAGCTTTAACAGATTTAAAGGTTAATTTTCACAGGGGATTGCTGGGAGAGGGTTTGGGAGGAGTGGGCATACAGGGATTCCCTGTAATGTCCTTACAACTTCTCTGAAAATCTAAAATAACATTTTTAATGTAAGGATTATGGTTATTTAGAGAAGGAAGATCTGGAAGAAGAAAAGAGCTTAGGGAAAACTCCATGGAGCAAGCCCTGTTTGTATTGGATGGGCAAAATTCATACATAAATAAATGTGTAATAGTTACCCGTTAACTCCCCTAAAGAGGAAGGGTATTCTAAGTAGAGGTAAAAGCACTGAAAAGTACAAAGAGGTACAGTCCTGGCTAACCAGAAAATGTCAAACAGCTTTCACTCCTTTATTAAGTGAAATTTAGAACCATTCCCCTGTGAGATCTAAGATTCAGGCCCAATCACACAGCTAGGATTTTGTATCAAGTCCCCAGACTTCTTGTCAATTATACACTCAACCCTGTTCTCCCAGGGACTATCTCTCCCTGTCTAGTGGATCAAAATTTTTTCCTTGACCCATGACGGCAGACACATCACAGATTGACAGAGCTACTTTGATCTTGCCATTTGGACATGAGAGTATTTTGGCATACCATTGCCCGTGTAATAATTCCAATTCATATGATGTTTAAACAAGAAGTCTCCCTTCCTTTCTCATGATTCCTGAGCATTTTGCTGAAGGACCCTTAGTACTTATCACCTTCTGCCTTGACGTGTACCAATATCTTAACAAAAGGCAGGGCTGCAATGGAGAAGCACTCAGGGGCTGGAGTTGCTGCTTATACCTGCCAGTCATATAAGGCATGACCATAGCCATCACAACTGGCTTTTCTCAACTCTTTCCTCATTCTTGTGATGATAGCACTTTAAGCACCAGGTTGCTGTTAGGATGTAATAAAGTGAAGTAAGGTAGTCGGGTGTCTGGAATAAAAGAAGTACTTATGCTTGCTATTATTCTCAAGAAAGAAGTTTCTTCTTAGGAAGAGAGAGTCTGTCTTATTTATCTTGGAATCCCCCCACAACCCAGTGCCTTATGCCTATGATGTTGCATTCTCTTATGAAAAGATGAACAACCCTTAGGAGATACCTTTCAATCATATTTGAGAATTGTACTGAATTGCTTGTCTTTCATGTATAGAAATTGTAATATTTTGTACTGCAGTTATTAGCATTAAAGGGCTCTCACTGTGTACATTTTGCACAAAGAAATGGAAGATCCAAGGGGGCCATTTGCTTAAGGGTATGCAAGCTAGTTATTGTGTTTGTTACTCCTATTTCATAGCAGGTCAGCCTTCCATCCTTAGCTTAGCTTTTTTCTTCATTCATATCTGTTTTCTCTGTTGCCCTATGACCAACCAACTCACCATAAGAAAACTCCAGTCACATTTAATGAATAGAAGTAACACTGTCTAATGCTTTCATTCAGGACAAAACACATCTGCTTCTTCACTCTATGTGAAAATTGTACCTAGTTAGAAGAAAATATGATGTCACAATATGAGAAAAACATGACAGTTCATAGTAAAGGAACATCAACATTCCCTAGTGTTTTTAATGCAAAATTGTGTGCTGCTGTGTTCCATTTCTGCAATTATATGTATGCAAGCTTAATGTAACTGAGTTTCTTATTTGTAAACACTAGAAAATATAAACAATGCTTGACAGTTTAGTCACAATATTGAGGTGGTTGTAATGAGTGCCTTAATTTTTCTATCGTATTTGTAAATTTACAATATTTTATAGCAACTTATATTTCTCTTTAGACTTAATATGAAATAGCCCTTATAGTTAAAAGAGTAATAATCTAAATATGATAGAAAGCTGTATTAAGATATTTTAAAAATTTTAATAAAGTTTTACATACTTTTGGGCTTATAGTGTTTGTCAGATTAACTACGAATACATAGTAATTTCACTACAGTGGTTTTCCTTTTTATATTTTAAGAAATATATGAATGGCTTGGTGTAAAATATATAGAATGCAGATCTCATTCCTGTGTAAGCAGAGCATTGGTACATGCCTAACTTCTTCCATTTGACCAAGGGAAAATCTGTTCACATCCTCCTCTTTCCTCTTAAAAAATTACATTTTGTCAATGTATTTATTACATATGTTTGCTTTATGGTTGTTAATTTTCTATTTGTCTTGTACCGTGCCTTTTTGATTGGCCTGGTGGGTCCTCATTTGGACATTAGGGTGGATGGGTAGATAAAGATTTTTATTGAATTCTGAGTCTTTCTTTGTTTCCTGAGGATAAGATCCTTTATTAGTCTTCTGCATGAAAATTATATCCGTTGGACTGTGGGCAGCTTACAGAAAAAAAATGCCTAGGAATATGACTAAAATTTTAAAAACCACTATATTTTAAAAGCCAGTATTTTTATTTTTTGTTTATATATTTATTTGATTGTAAGTTGATGGATTATAGCTGGATATATTTATGGAGAACAAAGTGATATCATGATTTATGAGTACAATGTGTAATAATTAAATAAAGCTAATATATTAAAATGTATGAATGTCTTCTATTGAATCATGACGTGTAGAATTGGTGTCCTGAAATTTTTAATTTCAAAATAATTGCTTTATTATAACTTCTTTCATAATTTGCCCACACATGCACTCCTCTGCTTGATCTTTTGTTTCTGCTATGACAAGGGAGCATTTTGTAAAATTACATGTCATCCACAAAGAATTCCTTCACACAATTGATTCTTGAAAAGCAGATACCTTCAAAAAAGTCAAGTAAGTAAATTATCATGACATCAAAAAACAGAAGTAAATGCTTCCTACCCTAGTCCTTTCTTCACACACTTTTTTTCTTTATTTTTAATTTTTGGTTTCACAAACCTCTTTCTAAAAATATGCAGGTTTGCCAGGACAATGCTTTATTCTGTTATTTCCAGGAGAAATGTACAGGTCTAAAATTCCTTCTAGTTTTATTCCAATAATGAAATTCCAGGTCTTTTCAATAAGTTGTTTTATATGAATTCCCTCATTGATTGATTTTCCTGACAAACTTATTATCTGACTAAAATGCATCAATGTTCAGATTACAATGTTGTAATCTGAAGATAAATATGTGAATAAAAAATTTTTCCACCATTATAACCCAGTGGTGATACATGTTTAGAATCATCAGAACGCAACATGATAAAGTGCTAGCTGCTGAAGAAGCACTAAGGAGGAAGAAACAAGTGATATTTGAACAAACCAAGAAAAGACTCCCAGAAGAGTTGGGTCATAAAAAGTGTGTAGGTGTTGATCAGGTGAAGAGGAAGAGGATGAGCCTTCTAAGTGGCTGGAGATGAATGATAGGGCAGGGAGGTCAAACGAAGAGTCAAGGAAAAGTAGGATGTTGCAGACACTAAAGGGTCTTTATACCAATCACGTTGAGGACATGGAGGATTTATAACATATGTTGAAATACCAGCTGAAATAAACACACTTAAGGTCATAACTATCTGTATGCAATATATATTATTACCCTTTTTCTGGCACATAATAATATGTTGTTTGATCTGGTTGTTTTTATCTTTAGTGACTTTATTGATGTTCCAACTTTTACACAGCCAAAAGTGGTCCAGAACCATATCTTGTTTAATTAATTCTTCTCTCCAAGTGCCTAGTGAGTACTCATAAAATGTTACACGACTATAGGAAAGCACTCTCTTCTGTAGAGTTTGGTTATTGGGCGATCAAGATAGAGAACACCTTTAGGTTTATTTAATACCTCTTTGACAGTAAGCATACCTCAATATGTTCTTTATTATTCATTTCACTAGCTTGATGTGGTCTCAGTTCTTGTTTAGATTACTGCCCTAAGGAGTTGAATTATAAAAGTGAAGGAGAAAGCCCTGTGCAGGCTATGAAACACAGGTCAATCTTGGGAAAAATAGGTGTAGGGACCAGCGGCTTTCTGAGACATAACTTAGCAAATCAAAAGAAAAATAGACTTTTGCATCCAGCCTTGATGGAATAATAGGACCCAGATTTACCTCCCCACCATAAACTACTGGAGCACTGGACAAAATATACGAACAACTGTCTTTAGATGTTTGGCAATAAACTCTGCATGTTTGTGATCCCTAATAAAACAGTGAAAAATAAAAAGAATGGTGCCTTTGTGAACTGTGGCAAGCTAATTTAATGTATGTGTTGTATTAGTCTATTTTCATGCTGCTGATAAAAACATACCTGAGACTCAGTGATATATAAAGAAAAATCGGTTTAATGGACTCATAGTTCCACATGGCTGGGGAGGCCTCACATTCATGGTGGAACGTGAAAGGTGCTTCTTACACAACATCAGGCAAGACAGAATGAGGACCAAATGCAAGGGATTTCCCCTTATAAAATCATCAGATCTCTTGAGACTTATAGCCACAAGAACAGTATGGCAGAAACTGCCCACATGATCCAATTATCTTCCACCAGCATCCTCCTGCAACACATGAGGATTGTGAAAACAACAATTCAAGGTGAGATTTGGGTGGGGACACAGCCAAAGCATACCATGTGTAATTTTAGTTATAGGGAAATACATGGATAGTGGAAAAACTTTTGTAAATTTGATGGAAACTGTAAATGCACAGATTCAATAAACTCAACAAATCCCAAGACGGACAGACATATACACATGAAAATACAAACATGCCAAAGCCCATCATAATTAAAATGCTGATAATCAGTGATGATAAGAAAAAAAATTTTAATGAGAGAAAAAGACATTACCTACAGATGAATTGTAAAAGAATAACTATAGACCTAGTGCCAGAAATCCTGTGAGTCAAAAGACATCTATAAAGTACTAAACAAAAAACATTCACAGCAGGGCACGGTGGCTCACGCCTGTAATCCCAACACTTTGGAAGGCTGAGGCAGGTGGATCAGGAGGTCAGGGGAGCAAGACCATCCTAGCCACCATGGTGAATCCCTGTTTCTACTAAAATACAAAAATTTAGCCAGGTATGGTGACATGAGCCTGTAATCCCAGCTACTCGGGAGGCTGGGGCAGGGGAATCGCTTGAACCTGTTGGGCGGAGGTTGTAATGAGCTGAGATCGCCTCCACCGCACTTCAGCCTGGCAATAGAGCAAGACTCTGTCTCAAAAAACAAAAACAACAACAACCAAAAAAAAAAAAAAAACCACTCATGACCTAGCCATATCCAGCAGAAATATCCTTTAATAGCTCCTTTAATAATAAAGAATAAAGACAAAGTCTTTTAGACAAGCAAAAGCTGAAAAACAATTTGTCACTAGCAAATCTGTACCATAGAAATGTTAAATGTTCTTCAGGAAAATTATGTAATACACTTAAATCTTTGCACAATATTAAAATTGAAAAGTATAGAAATAGTAAATTTGAATAAACAAACTTTTTTCTCATTTTTTAATTCTTTAAAAGATAATTGTCAGTAAAAAAATATCATCAATATATTATATGTTCTGTAATACATGTAGAAGTGAAGTCTACTCAGAAATACAGGTTGAGTATCCCTTGGCCAAAATGCTGGGACCAGAAGTGTTTTGGATTTTGGATTTTTTTTGAATATTGGAATATCTGAATATACATAATGAAGTATCTTGGGAATGGGACCCACATCTGAACACAAAATTAATCCATGTTTTATATATAGCTTGTATACATAGATGGAAGATAATTTTATGCAATGTATTTAATATTTTTGTGCATGAAACAAAGATTGTATACATTGAGTTGTAGAGGCAAAGTTGTTAGGTATGGAATTTTCCACTTGCAGCATCAATTTGGTGCTCAAAATATTTTAAACTTTGGAGTATTTCAAATTTCAGACAGAAGAAATGACAAAGATGTATCCTGTTGTACAGTTCTTACTTTATATGGGAAGAGGCATAATATTAATTGAAGATAGACTGTGAAAAGTTAATGATGCATATTGTAAACCTTAACGCAAACAGTTCTAGAAAGGGGGAGAGAGTAAGTCATAGTGCCAATGAAATAGACTAATATAAAATACTTATTTATATAACAGAAGGCAGGAAAAGAGAAAAAGAACTCAAAACAAGTAGGTCAAAGAGAACATAAACAGTAAGATGACAAATTTCAACATAACTCTATTAATAATTACATTAAACCCAAATGGTATAAGCAGTCCAATTAAAAGGCAGAGATTGTAAGACTGAATAAAAAATACGACCTACTACTTATACATCATCTACAAGAAATTCACTTTAAATATCAAAAAAGGATAAAAGTAAAAGGATGATTAAAAATGTAACATGCAAACAATGATCATGATGAAGCTGAACTGTGTCTTTTAAGATTATATAAGAATTCAAAACAAGAAATATCACCTGGTATAAAGAGGGCATTTCATAAGATTAAAGTGGTCAATTTATCAAAATATCATAATCTGTTATCAAGCCGTAACAGATTTGAAGTCAACATTCACTAATTCTGTGATCTTAAAGCATGTGATTCAGCTTTCTTAGTCTGTTTCTTAATTTTATAAAATGGAAATACTGATTGACAGGACTATTGCTATTAAAAGTACTCTGAGTTCTATGTGAAATGTGAAATTATTTCTCTACCCATTTTCATATGTTTATTTTTAATTTTTTAACTCTTCATTTTTAAATCATTTCAGATTTATAAACAGCTACAAAAAATCTTTGTATATTTTCACCAAAATTTCCCCAAAGTTAGCATCTTTTGTCAGATTTTGATAAATTATCAAAATCACGAGATTAAATATTGATTCAGTACAACTATCAAACATTCTTCAAAGTTTTACCAGTTGTCTCTCTAATGTCATGTTCATTGTCCAGGGTCCAATTCATGTTCACATATCATCTTTAGCTGCCATGTATACCTACTCTCCTTTATTCTAGAACTGATTCTCAGTGCTTCTTTGTCTTTAACGTTCCTGTCACTTTTGAAGAGCACTAGTCAGTTATATTTAGAAATATTTCTAAATTTAAAGTTATCTTTTTTTTTTTTTTTTAATTTGAGACAGTTTTCGCTCTGTCACCCAGGCAGAGGGCAGTGACACAATCTTGGCTCACTGAAACCTCCTCCCAGGTTCAAGCGGTTCCCCTGCCTCAGCCTCCTGAGTAGCTGGGATGACAGGCATGTACCACCTCGTCAGTCTAATTTTTGTATTTTTAGTAGAGATGGGGTTTCACCATGTCAACCAGGCTGGACTCGAACTTCTGATCTCAAGTTATATGCCTGCCTTGGCCTCCCAAAATGCTGGGATTACAGGCATGAACCACCACGTCCGACCAAATTTAGGATTATCTGGTATATTCCACAATTAAATATACATTAACTGTTCTGAGTTAAAAATATCACAAGAATTATGCCATGTCCTTTTGAGCGCAGCATGTCGTGAGACACAGGCCATTGATTTACCTCTTACTGGTGATGTTAACTTTGATCCCTTGGTTAAGGTGGTGTCTTCCAGGCTTCTTCACCTTAAAGTTACTATTTTTCCCATTATTATAGTAATTTTTAAAACCCTCAGAAACTGTACACTGTCATATTTTCCCACCCAGCTTGGCATATACAGAGAGAGGGAAGGAGGAAGGCAGGGGAAGAGAGAGAGAGAGAGAGAGAGAGAGAGAATGTGAGAGCAAGTGGGTTCTTGACATATTTTTAGAAGTACGTTGTATCAATTTCTGCATTTCCATATTTTTTCTTAAACTACTTTAATTTTTTTTAAAAAAAGAGAGAGACAGAAGAAATCTGCTCTATCCTCATCCCAATCAGGTTGGAGCTAACTTAGACTTGCCAAAGACAAAGAATCCCCCAGAGACTGGGCATGGTGGATCACGCCTATAATTCCAGAGTTTTGGGGAGCCAAGGCAGAAGAATCCCTTGAGGCCAGGAGTTCAAGGCTACCGTGAGCTATAATTGCTTCACGGCACTCCAACCTGGGCAACAGAGAGAGAGAGAGAGAGACTCTGCCTCTGAAAAAAAAGGACCCTCCCCCCGGGCACCTGCATTGTGCTGATATGAATGCCTGTTTGGGTGGGAAAGTGTAAGACCTCTATAAGAGGAACAAGGGGAATGTTGGTCTCTCCCTGGGTTTTTCTCCAGGTGGCATGTAATTTTCCCCTCCATAAGGGAGTCACGTGAGCTGAAGTCTCTTATTCTGCCCTAGGAAGTTATTCTTGAACTCGAGCACAGGAGGAGTTTCCTTTCCGGGATGTTGAGCAAGTCCACTTTCATCTGATAACTTCATCCTGGATTCATTTTGGCTCTGAAAGCTGCTCCTCCCACGTGGTCTGCAAATCAACACACCCTCATCCTACTCTGCATGCTTATGTCACTGCTTCATCTGATGATTGTTTGTAATGGTCAGATCTGCTGCTTATCTGCTTTACAGGAGGCCGTGGAGATGAGCAAGGTAATATGTGTTTAAAGGAAAGGAAAATATGTCCCACTCTGAGCCACACTCTCTGTCAGGGGCACAACATCACTGAAGTCATCTTCTGCCCAGATGCTTCATGATTTAATCATAGGAGATATCATTTTACATGTAGGAAATTATAGTTTCTGAAGAGTGAAGGGACTTAGTGAAAACACAATTGAAAATGTAAATAATCCAAATTTAGAACTCAAATTTTCAGATTGTAAGGACTCTGTTTAAAACACTACCAACTCTCAGATGCCATGGAGCACCTAAGAAAGTTGTATTAAGATAAGCAAGATCCAGTTTCATATTTAAACAAAATTGCAGTATTCTAGATTCTAAAGCACAGGCAGAACTAATTCTTCCCATGGTGAAATGCATTTTATTGGGAGTAAGTCTATGCGTAACAATTTAAATAATAACTTTATAGCCACTGACTTTACATTTGTTATCAGAGCTTAGCTCTGACCATGGTTTTAAATTCTTTAAAAATAACACTTATTCTTTTTTTGTTCAAAAAGCAATAAAAAAATGTAAAATTTGAAATTGTAGAAAAAAATGTATCATAAAAATTGTAAAATATATTGTAAAAAAGTAAAAAGCACTATTAAAGATAATCACTATTATACTTTGGTTAGTAAAATCCTCCAACTTTTCTGCCTATGTAATATAAAAAATTATATATTTATATTATTTTATATATTTAATATTTGATTATATAAGTATATTGATCATTTATAATTATATCTTATATAATTATATGTAAGTAATCATAAATCTGTAATTATCATTATGTTAAAATATGAGATGATTCCTACTTCTTTGATAAAGCTTCTTTTTACACTTATGAGCTTTTCCTGTGAAGTTACACAACCTGAGTTTTAATGGTGGTAAAGTATTCTATTGGATGATTGTATCATAATTTATGTAAATGTATGCCATACTTTATGTAAATAAATCCCATCTCTACCAAAAAAAATAAACA
The DNA here is from genome assembly GCF_048565385.1 of Saimiri boliviensis. Lineage (NCBI taxonomy): Eukaryota > Metazoa > Chordata > Mammalia > Primates > Cebidae > Saimiri > Saimiri boliviensis. The sequence goes on along the minus strand of NC_133452.1, from coordinate 26,842,718 downwards.
AATTAGTCAGGCATGGTAGCACATACCTGCAGTCCCAGCTACCCACTAGGCTGTGGTGGGAGGATCCTTCGAGCCTGGGAGGTGAAAGCTTCAGTGAGCCATGATCATATCACTGCACTCCAGCCTGAATGACAGAGCAAGACTCAAACAAAATCCAAAACCTAACAATGATTAAATTAATATTCAAATCTTTATGTACTTTCACAATAGGTGAAATAGGTATAAAGTTTAAACATTTTTGTAACATATTTATTTTCTCTAGAAAGATTTACCTCAAGTGGCACTCTTCAAGCATTGTCTCTTTCTTTATTTCTTTGTTGTGAGTATAAGGAGTGCATCTGGCTGCAGAGGATGGAGAACCTGACCATAGCAGGTCAGGTTAAAAATAAGGGGTCTGTTTGTCTCAGACCACAAGAAGGCCAGAGGTTATCAATCTTTTCATCTTTTTCGTTCAGTAGTGTTTCCCTTGCATTTGTCTGTATAACACCTGTATTAGTCCCTTCTCATACAGCTATAAAGAACTGCCCGAGACTGGGTAATTTATAAAGGAAGAGGTTTAATTGACTCACAGTTCCACATGGTTAGAAAGGCCTCAGGAAACTCGTAATCATGATGGAAAGGGAAGCAAGCAAATCCTTCTTCACATGATGGCAGGAAGGAGAAATGTGGAGCAAAGGGGGGACAAGCCCCTTATAAAACCATCACATCTCATGAGAACTCACTCACTATCATAAGAACAGCAGCATGGGGGTAACCACCCCTATAATTTAATTACCTTCCACCTGGTCCCTGCCATGACACGTGGGGATTATGGAAACTACAATTCAAGATGAGATTTGGGTAAGGACACAGCCAAACCATACATATCATGCCATGCTTTTTAAAAGTTGGGAATACTGGCTAGCCATGTGCAAAAAGCTGAAACTGTGCCCCTTCCTTACACTTTATACAAAAATTAACTCAAGATGGATTAAAGATTTAAACATAAGACCTAACACCACAAAAACCCTAGAAGAAAACCTAGGCAATACTGTTCAGGACATAGGCAAATACAAAGATTTCATGACTAAAACACCAAAAGCAATGGCAACAAAAGCCAAAATAGACAAATGGGAGCTAATTAATCTTAAAAGCTTCTGCACAGCAAAAGAAACAATCTATTAGAGTGAAGCAGCAATCAACAGAATGGGAAAAAGTTTTTGTAATCTACCCATCTGATGAAGGGCTAATATCCAGAATCTACAAAGAACTAAAACAAATTTACAAGAAAAAAACACAACCTCATCAAAAGTGGGCAAAGGATATGAACAGACATTTTTCAAAAAAAAGACATTTATGCAGCCAACAATCATATGAAAAAATGCTCATCATCACTAGTCATTAGAGAAATGCAAATCAAAACCACACTGAGATACCATCTCACAGCAGTTAGAGTGGCAATCATTAAAAAATCCGGAGATGACAGATGCTGGAGAGGATGTGGAGAAATAGGAACACTTTTACACTGTTGGTGGAAGTGTAAATTAGCTCAACCATTGTGGAAGACAGTGTGGCGATTCCTCAAGGATCTAAAAATAGAAATACCATTTGACCCAGCAATCCCATTACTGGGTATATACCCAAAGGATTATAAATCATTCTATTATAAAGACACATGCACACGCATGTTCATTGTGGCACTGTTTACAGCAGCAAAGACTTGGAACCAACCCAAATGCCCAACTTTCTGGATAAAGAAAATGTGGCACATATACACCATGGAATACTATGCAACCATAAAAAAGGATGGGTTTATGCCCTTTGCAGGGACATGGATGAAGCTGGAAACCATAATTCTCAGCAAACTGACACAAGAATAGAAAATCAAACCTCATGTTCTCATTCCTAAGTGGGTGTTGAACAATGAGAACACATGGACACAGGGAGGGGAACATCACACACTGGGGCCTGTTGAGGGGGTGGGGGGGCTAGGGGAGGGATAGTAGGGAGAGGGGGAATTGGAGAGGGATAACATTATGAGAAATACCTAACGTAGGTGACGGTTGGGGCAGCGGGGAGGTGGATGCAGCACACTACCATGACATGTGTATACATATGTAACAATCCTGCGCGATTTGTACATATACCCCTGAACTTAAAATATAATTAAAAAAAAAAAACATTATTGTAGATACAGAGAAATAGCCATGTGAGTTGAGCACCCAACACCAGGAGGAATCAATTTCTCTACTTTGGATGTTACCAGCTACAACTGTTTTAATTAAAACATAAGGTAGAATTAAAAAAAAAAAAAGTTGAAATCATAAAGTAGCTATAATTATACAATAATTTTATTCTAATTACTCCCTACTTTTCCTTTTTTTGGTTATTTTAATTAATCCTGTTTTGGACAGCTTTATGTATAATTTTTAGTTTACCTCTTGGATTATTAGAGTCCTGTGACTGAGGATTTCTACCTATTTGGATATCATGGTCTACTATTCTAAATTTTTTAAAAAATTATTTTTAAATGAACTTTGTCTTCTAGAATAGTCTTAGATTCATAGGGAAGTTGCAAAGGTAGTACAGAGAGTTACCATAAACCCTGCTCCCAGTTTCCCTAATTGTTAATCTTCCATTACTATGGTACATTTGTCACAACCAATGCATCAATATCGATACATCATTATTAACTAAAGTTTATATTTATTCATATGTTCTTAGATTTTACCTGTTGTCCTTTTTCTGTTCCAGAAACCCACCAAGAATGCCACTGTCTCCCTGCACTGTCTTTAGTCTGTGTCAGTTTCTCAGACTTTCCTTGTTTTTGATGACCTTAACAGTTTTCATGAATATTTGGTCAGGCATTTTGCAGAATAGTTCTCAATTTGGACTTGTATGATGTTTTCCTCATAATTAGATGGTGGTTACAAATTTTGGGGAGGAAAAAACACAGAGGTAGAATGGCATTTTCCTCACATCACATCAAAGGTTCATGCTATCAACATGACTTGTCACAGATGCCAAACAGGATTATGTGGCTGAAGCAGAGTTCTTTTCCATTGTGAGTTGCTCTATCCCCTTCCATTGTGTTGTGTTGTTTAGAAGGAAGTCAATATGTGCAGCCCGTACTTACTGGGGTTGTGGGGTGGGGAGTTATTCTCCACATCTTTGAGGGGATATCTTAGAAGTTATTTGGAAGCATTTGTACGTTTTAGTTATTTATTCAATCATTTTTTTAAGTGTTCAGGGGATGCACAAATCAGCCACTGGAAGAGAATATTCAATCATTTATTTAGTAACTCATGGATATTTGTGTTATTCTTAGGGATGTAATGTAATACTGCACTATTTGCTTTCTTGCTCCAATTGCTTCAGCTGTGGTCATTGGGAACTTTCTATTGGCTCCTGTGTTCCTTTGACATACTCCCATTTTTGTTTTGTTTTGAGCACTTCCTTATCTTATGACATTACATGATGCTTCAGACATGTCTTGTATATTTCCTGCCCCATTCCTAGAATCAGCCATTTCTCCAAGGAGCCTGATGTTTTTATTGGAGAATAGTATTATAAACCAAGATCTAGACACTGAGTATGCTTAATACTTTGTAACCTGTAATCAGCAATATATTTCTTTCTAATTTTAATCTTGTTCTCATTGCAAATAAAAATTCTTATACAGACACATAAAATATCTGCAATTAAGACCTATTCTTTGTCTCTTGTTCTCGACAGAAATATAGCAATGCTGTTCTCAAGCATATGCTGGATTTCTCTTAATATTAACATGACTAAGGGTGATGCATGGATTGTTGCTTACTGGGCAGAATGTCTTTTCACCCTTTCAGAGGTCTACCTGAAATCTCAGCCTCAGCCTTTGGGTCACTTCTTGTAAGCTCTGTGAATTGCACAGAAGGAGGGACAAGGTCCACTCTGTCATTCAGCCTCAACTTAGTAAACCCAGCCATAAAAAGCTACTTCAATTCTCGTTTCTCTAACTTCACACCTTCCATTAAATGACCCCAAGATTCTGCCTCTGAAAAATGGATTTTATATATCAAGGTAATAAAACAGCAAAACACATCCTGATTTGAAGCTCCATTTTGTACCATTCCATTTGTTACACTATTTTTATGAAATGACAAGACAAAAAGAACACATTTAAGAAATGTGAAGAAACACATTCATTTTTATGCAGGCATTATGGACATTGTACAATGATCAAGACCATTGGCATTAGAGCTAAAATAAGAACAGAGAGGTAATGCAGTGGAGAATTCATCAGTCACGTTAACAGCAAGTTGCACACTAATCCTTTATCTATTATTTATAGTATCAATAAGTGTATCCTGTCTAGACTACAGAGTACTTAAACTCAAAGGTGTCAGTAATAACAAAGAATAACATGATTAAATAATAATAAACACCAATTAGAATTAAAATGAATGTAGTATAAGAAAAAGCACCTTACGGATTGTGTTTATAAACGTAGCCTATTTTATGAAGTTGTTGTTGGAATTACGATTCATGCTAGCTGATAAATCTGATTTTGACAATTGAGTAAACAAAAAACTCAGATTATTAGAATAAAAATTTTTGCTTAAAAAAGGATCCATATATGAATAAAATTCAAAATTATATAATCAATATTTTAGTATTTCCAGATTTTTTACATATTTTCAAAATTGTGTCTTATTAGTGTCACGTCAAATAAAAAGAGCTAAAGTGCTTTATCTTGACCAAATTTAGCAATCATAACTTCTATAGCTGCAAAGCTTATCCACAGAATTTAACTTATATTCAGATATAAACGGTCCCTAAATGCTCCTCAATTTTCTTTCATTGAGACAAAAAAACAAGTTTCCTGCTTTTGCTGAGTTGTTCAGTTAAAAGACTGTTTCATTTGGAGAGTGAGACTGATGGCTCCCAGTGAGAACGGGCAAAGCAGAGCCAGCCCTGACAGAAGAGGGAGCCTCTGCCTCCAAGGAAGCTGACTCAGGTTCCAAGGCTTATGCCCTGCATTTTGGCCCATGGGCATTTATCCAGAGGAAATTTGTTGAGTATAATCATAATCGTCTCTGACCACATTCATTTCATGTTATAACTCCTTGGCATGTGTTTCAGAGGACTGGGGCGAGAGTGGAGATACATGACATGTTACCAGGGTCTCCAAGAACATGCGGGTCCTAGGGACAGGAGGTGCAGGTGTCCATGGCAAAACAAGGCCTTAGCTGGTAAACTGGATTTCAGAGACAGGATTCTAATATCCACCAGGAAATTTTCCTGTAAGAAAAACATGCTTCTAGGTTTCTGAGGGAAAAACCAGATAGGTTATTTAACAAAGATCTTAAGTTAGATTAATGCAGAGGCCAACTTCAGAATCAGTGGCACAAAGCAAGGTAGAGCCTGGGGACAAGACCACCTTCTTTTAAGAGCCTGACACTGAAAGACTAGGGTGTGAGCATAGGAGTCAAAATTCAGCAGAAGACATTGATCTTAGATTAAATTAAAAGCAAAGGGGTCTTGGCCTCAGAAAAGTAGCTGCTGGAACAGAGCACATGGAAGGCCTATACTTTGGGACTGACTGGCTAACTCAGCGGCTTTTAGTATGGGGTAAACTTAATGGGACTAGATATTAAGAATGGGACTTGATACTGAGGCTTCTGCCTGGGATATTAGCACAGTTTAAATATGGCCTGACCAGGGGTGGACTTGTTCTTGTATATGCGATGTTGGAGTCCCAGCGGCAGGAAACTGGGAATTATGGAGACTGAAATCAGAAGACATGAAGACTAAAAGTAATGTCACACCCTGAATTGGATCCTGAGGCAGAAAGAGATCATTAGGTAAAAAGTAAAAACATCTGAATAAAGTTTGAATGTTAGTTAATTAAAATATGTCAATATCCATTCACTAATTGTTACAAATGAATCATAGAGATGTGATATGTTAGCAATAAGACAAACTGGGTACAAGTTATATAGCCACCTTCTGTACTATCATCACTAACTTTTTTGTAAATCTAAAACTTTGCAAAAGTAAAAGTTTATTTTTTAAAAATCAGGCACCTTATTATCTTTCTCTTCTTTTTCCTTTTCTCATGTAAACACTTTTCCCTATTTAAGGAGAAAATAGCATAGCATTTCCATTTCACGTTCTCTAAGTGCTTAGTATCTTCCCAGTAATATGACATTTATGGGGTTTTTGGTCTATATCATGTATAAAAATAGTACCATTTTGCTTACATACTACTCTGTCTTAGTCTGGTCAGGCTGCTATAGCAAAAATGCCATAAACTGAGTGACTTATATGTAATAGAAATTTATTTCTCATACTTCAAAATGCCAGGAAGTTCAAGATCAAGGTGCCAGCAGACTTGCTGCAAGGTGGAGGGCCCACTCTGGTTTGTCGAAGGCATCTTTTCCACCCTCACTTGGAGGAAGGGGTAAGGGATGTATCTTGGGCCTCTTGCAATAGGCACATTCTATTCATGAGGGTTCCATCTTCATGATCTAATTATTTCCCAAAGGTCTCACCTCCTAATACTGTCACATTAGAGAAGTTTTAAACATATTAATTTTCAATGTACAAACACTCAGATCATAGTATAATTTCTTTGAGTTGTTCAATATCAAAAAGCAACATGAGCTATGACTTCAGTTATAATATTAATTGAAAAAATGCTTTATAATGTGAATAAAGCATATTTTAAAAATAGTGTTTAAAAACAGAATAAATTTGCTTTCAAGTCAATAAAGGTTACTTTTTAAATTAATACTTAACATCATTTTAAATTTAATTTATCCCCTCACTTCCTTCTTTCACCTCTCTCTACCTGTTGCATTTTAAAAAGTTAAGAGTTGTCATATCTTTGACACCATCTACTTCAATTCTATCTTTTGATAAAGAAATGGAAGTTTAGGGTTTTGATAAGCTACCTGAAATGAGCTATGCAATTCCACATATTAATAAATGAATAAACTGGGCCTAGAGCCAGTAGCCCATTTTCATGCTGCTGATAAAGACATACCCAAGACTAGAAAATCTCCAAAAAAAAAAAAAAAAAAAAAAAAAGGAGAAGAAGAAGTTTATTGAACTAACAGTTCCACGTGGCTGGGGAGGTCTCGCAATCATGGTGGAAAGCAAGGAGGCACAAGTCACATTTTATGTGGGTAGCAGCAGGCAAAGAGAACTTGTGCAGGGAAACTCCCATTTTTAAAACCATCAGATCTCATAGCACCCATTCACTATCACGAGAACAGCATGGGAAAGACCAGCCACCATGATTCAGTCATCTCTCATTGGGTCCCTCCCACAACACAAGGGAATTATGGGAGCTACAAGATGAGATTTGAGTGAGGACACAGAACCAATCCATATGACCACCTCCTAACCAAAAGCACATTTTACTGCACAGTCTTGCCTTCACTCTACAAAAATTACTTTGTTTCCAGAGTTACTCTTGAAATTTCCCTTCCTATAAACACAAAGACAAGTTTGTGTCTATGGCCATTTGCCTGGACTTTATCATCTATTGTTCCAGCAAGACTGATGTGAATCCTTTTACAGCTTAACTTTATTACCTCTTTAAAAGGAAATGTTGAGAAAAATTCATGATTCTCATACTTAGATAAAAGTGCCAGTGAGTTAATAATTTATAAAATAATTTTACTGCCATGTGGATTTCCCCCCATCTAGTCCCATTTTCTGAGTCCATGAATGTGCTAAAATTTTAAGCGTAAACAGCAAAGTTGTTTTTAAAATCAGCTCTCCAAAGAGTTATAAAGCAGTAAAGGAAATGAAATTTGTTAGCCTTGAAGGTGATGCTATAAAGATATACACTTACGTGTAGGAAGAAATGTGTTCATTTGTATATTCTGGGCTGTTCTTTATTTTGTGGCTGCAGTCTACTTGCTATGATTTTCCCTGAGGGAATTTCTGTTTCTATTCCAAGTGGTCTGTGTTCCAAAACAGCTACCAAAGTTTATTGCTAATGTTCTTTCCATTCCCTACAAGTCAATGTCCTGCCGCATTAATGAGGTGTTTTCATGTATTGAGAGCATCTCTTCTGTACCCACCTATCCCCAAACTATAGCTACCCGGCGGGGGTTTCCCTGACAGCAGCTGCTGTCATCTTACGTGTCCACTAGGGATGGTTCAAGAAACAATGGAAGGGTATTTAGAAGTGATGGAAAATATGGCTTGACAGGTCAGATTATGGTTATGATAGGCCTGGGATCCTGGATTTGTTGGTTGGGGGGCCCTACCTTGCCATAGCTCCTAAGTTTAATTTGGGGCTTGCTGACTCTCTGGCGCCACACTCTGGCATCTGATCATCAGCAAAGCCCTTTGGACTCTTCATCAAGCAGTTCGGTGCAGATCATCACAGAGAAACCCATGGAGAAAACAACGTAAAAATCTCTGTGAAATGTATCCTATTTCAAAGATATAGGACTGACCTGAGTAATTTTCTTTAAAAATTTGTTTTCTTCAGGTATTTAAAGTCAGAGTTAGGCGTAAGTTTAGCTTTGAGTTCCCATTTGTACCATATACTTCTTAATTTTCATTTTTTTTTTCTATATACAAAGAACATAGGCCTCATGGAACACATTTATTCAAAAGGAATAGTGAAACTCTCCACCCCATTCTTACACCATGCCTGAGAGAAAACCACTGACAGCAATTGGTATATATCCTTCCAGCTTTTGGACTGTGTTTATGCAAATATGTACATAAATATACTACCAAAAATATATCATACTGTGTGTGCATGTGTAACTTGCATTTGCCTTTTTACTAAACAATATAAATTGGGTATCTTTCTATATCAATACACAGAGTCATTTCATTCTTTTTAATAGCCACATGGTATTCTACTCTATTATACAGAGTTACTATAATCTATTTAACCAGGCCCCCCATCATAGGGATTTGGATTAGTTTCACATTTTTAATAAAAGTATCTTTATTATATATATGTATATCTGTGATTATTTGGAGCAATATTTTTGCAAAATAAATTTCTAGAAGAGAAAGAAAATATATCAATTTGTGCTTCTATCAAGAATGTATGAAAGTCCATATTTTCTTCCTATCGTTATGTCTAACTATGTAAAATTTTTAATACATTTTGGTCTTTGTTAGTTTAACTAAAATTTATTTTTACTTAATTATAATTGAGTTCAGTTGAGTATATCTTTTAAGAACTATGTTTAATGATCATCTATGTTACTTCTTTGTGAATTCTGTGTTCATATTTGTTGTTTATTTTCTGTAGTGGTATTTTCCTTTATCTTACAAATTTGTGAAAGATAATTTTAATACATTGGCTGACATTGCAATTTCCCTCATTTTGTCACTTGTCTTTTATCTTGTTTACATAGTCATTTCATTCATCTTTTTCTTTATAGTTTCTATTAATCTGATGTTTAGCAAGGTATTCCTTACATAAAAATTATTTTTCACTGGTACATTTATTATTTTTGTTATTTTTAAGGCATTAACCAATGTAGAGACCTTTTAGGATATGATTTTGAAGTAGGAATATAAATTCATTTCTTCCCAATTGGGTAGACAAAATTTGCGGCTGATTTATTGAACAATTATTGTCTTTTCTCCACTAATATGAAATGTCACTTTTATGATATAGCAAATCCCATATATATCAAGGTTTATTTTTTATTATAAATACCAATTGATCTACTGATTTGTATCTCTATTAGAATCAGGGTGTTTTAATTGCAGTATTTTATAATATGTTTTAATAAATCACAGATCAAGATTTCATTAATAATTTTTATATTGCTCATAGCATTCTAACTTATTTATTATATTCCAAATGAAATTTTAAACTAAATTTTCAAGGTTCTGATAATGCTATATTTAGTTTTTAATTGTAATTGCAATAATTGTATTATAACTTATTACTTTATACTCTTCACCCAATATAGTTGTGTTTCTTCATTTCGTTTAGCCTGCCTGTTGTATTTAATTGAAAGTCTTGTTACTGGATTTATTTCTAGATATGTTTATTAGTGTTATTAATGAGTCTTGTTTCCCACTTCATTTTCTTACTTTTATGGATTTTTGGTATATTGATCTTGTATTAACTGCTTTCTTATACTTGCTGTTGCTGTAGTAAATCGTATTCTTGATTTTACTCCAAGGCAGTTATATAATTTTTAGTAAATGATCAGACATTTTACAGTCAATATATACTTCCTTTCCTTTTCTTATTTTCCTTTATTTGTCAGAAGTTCCAGAATCTTGTCGAGTAATAGAAGTATTAATAGAAAGCATTCTCTTATTTATCACTTTAATGTGATGATTTTTGATATTTTATTATTAAGTATTATATTGGCTTTGGAATTCTGAAAAATACTCCTTACCAAATTAAGAAAGTTTGCTTTTCCCTTGGCATGCTAGGAATCTTAATCAAAAGTAATGCTAAAATTTATAAAACGCCCTTTGGCTTCTACGAAGATTACATCAGCATATTTCCTAACTTTGAACAATTTTTGTACTCTTGAGTAAATTTGATCAGGTAAAGTGTATTTCTGTTTCAGTGTACTGTTGGATTTGATATTTCATAATTAACTATTTTTATTTGTGCTTATTCGATAGATTGGCCCATGGTTCTGCAACATCTTTATCAGGTTTATTGTATCAAAGTTATGCTCTCTATAGTTTTGTAACAATTAAATAATACCGAACTTAACTATTCATCAGTATTTGCTAAAAATTTCTGAGAAAACCAACATGGCTCAGAGCCATTTTGCAGGATTTTTTGACAAAATTTTCAACTTTTCTATGGATATTGATCTATTTAGGCTTCCCATTATTTATTTAGCCAGATTGGTTGTTTGTAGTTTCCTAAAAAAATCTACTTAAAAATTTTATTTTCAGAAAAGTACAAAAATTTTATTTAAAGATTATAATTTCCTTTGATTATTCCCCTTTTCTGTTTTCTAATATTGTATCTGTGTTCTCTTAGGTTTCCTTTGGCTAAACTTGCCAGGGATTGATTGGTTTGGTTTGTTTTTATAACTTTTCAAATAAAGGATCACAGTTTTTATCAATAAGTTGTAATGTCCGGTTTTTTCATTTTTAAGTCATTGCTTTTGGATTCTTTTACTTTCTTTTGATTTATTTTCTTTTTAATTTCTGGAGTTATATATTTAGGTTATTTTAAGGTTACTTTAGATTACATCAAACAAAATTTCTTATAAGGTAAGATTTGGTTACAATTTACAAGATTATATTATATTAACAGGATTCTTTTTTCCTCTTCGATACAGGAGTTATCTAGAAGACTATATTTTTATTTCCAGGTGATTTTAAAAAATGCTTTCCTTTGATGTTCATTTCAGTATTTATTGCATGGAGTCAAGCATAATTTCCTATACAAAATTATTGATTTTCAAATATATATTTAATTACACAAGTAGCATATGAATACATTTTTATTGTGAGTCATATAATGTAGATAAAACTATTTCCTCTAATTCCATTTCTAGTGGCAACAATAGTTACTGGCTTATTGTATATGATTTCAGTCTCTTTTCTATTCATCTGTGTTCTCTCACCAGGAACTGGTACCATCCTGTACTTGCTGTATGTAGCACTCTGACCCACGCATGCATGGACGCTGCTCCTAGCTGCAGACTGCTGCCTCACTTGGGATTGTTAAGGGGATATAGAGAGGTCGATTCATCTGGTTGCACCTGCTGGAGTTCCCCAACTTCTCCATTACTCTTGATGCACCCCTGCTCACTGCATCTGCCAACCCAGAGCATGAAGTAACTCTTTTATAGAAGTTTTTCCTACATGCATTTTGACCATACATTTCTTCTTCAAGTGATTGTGTTTTCCATCTTTCAGTTATCCAACATAATTTTGTGTGTAGTCAGTATTCATTTATAGTTACCAAAATATTTACCCATCCAATATTCTTGATTCCCTCCTTGAATTTCTGTCTTTTCAAATAAAATCATTTTTACCTTTGCTAGTAGAACTCCCTTCAGCATTTCAGTGTAGGTCCCTAGCAATAAATTATGTGCATTTTGCTTTTTTGTTTACCTTTTTCTTCTTTTTGTTGTTTGTTTGTTTGAAAATATCATCACGTAACGTTCATTTGGAAGATTGTTGTTTGCACGTTAGCCTTTAGTTTCTTTCAGAACTCTAGAGATAGCACTCTATTATCTTCTGGTTTCTACTGTTCCTATTAGAGACAGCTGCCAGTCATTGTTGCTCTTTTGTAGATAATGTCTTTTTTCCTCTGGCTGGTTTTTTGATCTTCTCTGTCTTTGGTTCAGCAGTTTTATTCTGAGTTGCATAATTGTGGTTTTCTTTATGCTTATCCTGCTTGAGGGTTTGCTGAGCTTCTTAATCAGTGGATTAAACGTAGTTTATCTACTTTAGAAAATTCCCAGCCATTATCTCTTTGAATATTGCTTCTGCTCTATTTCTTTCTTTCTGCCCTCTGAAACTTCAGTTTTACATGGTAGACTTTGCATGCTTATCCTGTATGTCTCTTACATTTGTTTCTTCTTTTTTCCTTTTCTTTTTTTCTTCCATGCTTTACTTTGTATTTTTTTCACTGATATGTTTCCAGTTCGCAAGTCTTGTATTCAGCAGTGTCCAACCTACTGTTAAACTCATACACTGGGTTTTTAAATTTAATTTTGAAATAATTTACTTTGAAATACTTTTATCAGAAAAGTTGCAAGAACAGTAGAATGAACTCCCACATTCTCTTCATCCAAATTCCCCAGTTAATAGTTTTATATCTGCTCCATCTCTCTTTCTAAAGATAGATAACTGAGTGTGTTCAAGGATATTATACCTCTTTGTGAATATTTTGAGCAAGCTGAGCAAGTTTAAATTCTTATACCCCATAATCTCTAAATATGACTATTAATATTTCTCCCAAAGACACTCTCCTACAGAGTAATCACCAAGCCTTTCAAATCAGAAAATGGGCGGTGATAAATATCACCATTCAAACCACAGTCTATTACTACTCAATGTTCGAGGCTTATCTTGAAATTTCCCTACCTCTATCCTTGAATCATCCACTTTTACAGGGAGTCCTTGTTTTTGATGGAAATCGAAACCTATATACTTGGTATTTTAATTGCTAAAGAGGTGTCATTGCACCTAGGCTCTCTCCATGGTCAGAATTGTGAAATCTATGTATATATTCATGTATATGTACACAGACATACTCGCCTGCATTGTAAGTATTTTTCTTTCCTTCCTTCCCTTTCACTCTTTCCTTTCCCTTCCTTCTTTCCTTCCTTCCCTCCTCCTTACCATAACAATAGCAACGAGTTATGTTTTCTCTTCCCCTCTTCATATCTGTACGTTTCTTTTCCCACACTGAGAAATCCAGCTTTCATTATAGATACTTTCTTGATCAATCCTCCTTTACATAATTAATTTCCTGAAAATGCCAGGTACTGCCATGGCCAACTCATCACTCCTGCTTTCATCTCCAGGAAAGTCATCACTTTTGCACTCTTCTCCCCACAAACTCTGGGCTGCTTGATATGCCACTGCCTCTGTGCCCCTGCCTCCACCTTTTTGGCTGTTAGACACATTGCTAACTGTGGATTCCAAATTACTCTCACCTTCACCTCCCTGGTGCTTCTTCTGATGGGCATACAACTGCCACCACATGTATCCCCACGCATGCTTCCTTGGACACCAGGCACACTGCTGCCTCCACATGGCTTTCCCATTGTGACCTCCTTTGCCCCTGTGCATACCTCTATCTGTGTGCCCGCCACCCTACTTTTCGGCTACTGGATACTCTGCTATCTCTATTGACCCCTTCTTCCATTGCTGTTTTCTTTAAATATTTCTTAACTGCAGATATTATATTTTTCATATTTATAATGCCTAAATAAATGATTTTTATAGATTCCTTTTACTGGAAATTTTCCATTTCCTTATTGACTTTGCATTTTATTTTCTTAAATATATTCATAAAAATTATTGGGTAAATTCTTGTTTGCTGATTACAATATCTTGATCATCTACAATTGTGTTTCTGTTGTTTGTTTTTTTTTCTCTTGATTATTGGGCAAATGAACTTATCTTCCATGAATAGTAATGTTAGACATTATGCATAATAAAAGCATACAGAGTCTAGATGATATTGTCTTCCACCCAAAAGTGTTCCCTTTTTCTTCTGTTGGGCAGACAGAATGGCCGATGACCACCTCAATCGAGTCAGTGATTATTTTGAGTCAGACTCTGGTTTCAGTTTTGCTGAGTGTACCTCCGAATAACTTCTGTTCTTAGGGTGTAGCCCTCCAGGGCTTTCAATTGAGAGCCTGGTGGATCTCTGTCTTCCCAGCTCTAAAAGATTACGGCAGGTTTTCAGTTTAGCTCTTTAACCTCCTGCTCCCAGAAACTTCAAAATTTATCAACTTTCTTAAAAGGATAGCTGGCAATGTATTTGGGACACTCTATAGTCTTCCGTGAAGGCTAGAGATCTTTGTTGTTGCTTTCTATGAGGGGCAGACTGTAGCTTTGCTCAGAATCTGCAAATATTCCCATCAAAAAACCACCTGCAGATGAGCAATGTCAATTCCCTACTCCCTCTTATGTTTTTATATCTTATTTCTTACGTCTCTGGGCTCCTCTTCCCCATAGCAGTTTTTTGATTCTTTAGCACCACGATACTGTGGGGGATTTCACTTTGCATTTCAGAAGTTTGAGGGCTACTGTTTTAGCCTCCATACAGTCTCAGAACTCGGTTATTGTCTTAGCCATGTGTTTGGGGTCTCTCACATCTTCAGTGAGTCACAGAGCCCCATATAACTGCTAAAAGTTTTGTTAATTTAACTTTTTTCCCCAGCTGCATCTTTCTGCCTGGACTCATTCTGATCCTTAGCCTGTACTCCAAAATGACAGTTTTGCCAAGGGAAAAAAATTGTGGCCATCATCAAGTCATTACTGGAAAGTTCTCACTTCTCTGGAATTTTAATCCATTTAGTTCTTGTTTTTAGAACTCTCTGATTCCTTTATAAATATATAACTTACCTAGGTTTTTCTCATTGTTATTAGTCCAAGTGTTGGCCTGCCACACTTACTACATCCTTTCCGGAAGTAGAAATTCTCTTTGTTGCCCTTAATGAATTTTAAAAACTACTTTACACCACTTTATCATTTATTCTAAGTCCAAAACATGTTTTCCACCATTGTTGGTAGCAGAAGTCCTGGAATTGGTTTCTATACATTTTCAGATCCCATAAAAATGAATTCAGTTGAATTTGACTAATGTAAATTAGATTTATGTGAATAAAGGATAAATAGTTACGTTGATCTTCGTTGCAATTAGAGAAGTGGTACAGGTTCTCCATTCTAGCACTCGGTATTTGACATTGTACCTCTGCTAGGATTCTGCAGTATTTCAGCTCACTGCCTGTGTGCACTGACACATATTATCAGCCCTCTCTTTTCTTATCCATTAAGCAGGGCCACAAGATGCAATACACCCTTTCTCATTGCTTCACAATTTTTTCTTCTTTCACTTTCATTCAGTCACTTCATAACAGCTATGTGTTAAGCACAGGAGATTTGTCAGCGAAAAAGTAGTCAAACTCTTCATCTTTATGGACATTACATTGTAGTAGGAAGAGACAATAAAAAAAAGCAATAACATGCTTCATAGTTGACATATAATTCCAAGCTGTGTACCTATTGGTCTTAAATAGGGGAGAGACACTCAAGACATAAATAAAATGTAATAAAATCCAAGCCCTACAGTTTGTAACAGACTTGGACAATACCCCAAGAGTCCTTAAGGATAGGATAGGTGGGGACTACCTGTAACAATTAATGAAGATGTAGAATTCAGCTTATCTCTGCTGATAAAGTTTTCTCTATACATTATTAAACTTTGATAGTTACAGGTTTAAGTTGGAAAGGCTGAAAATGTTGTGATGTACAGGAATAAGAAAAGTGATTTCTTATAGTCTGTGTATCTTAGTTTAAAAACGTGTATGCCCTGGAGTTAAGTTTCAGGTGCCTTCTCCGATGAATCTATCCTATACAAGGGTTGTAACATCTCCCCAGTTTCTGCTGGTTAGATCAGTTTTTGTTTCTAGAATTTTCAAATTTCTTGCTGGCCCATGAAATAGGAACTTCTTACCTCCTGAAAATATTGAAAAGAAACTTATGCTCTTCTTCCTATGACGAAGGGTGAGTAACTGGTGAAAATGGTAGGGAGGAGACTATTTTTAAATTCTCTTTCAGATGAATGTTCTCACAGAATGATTTTTCTCTTCTGCCCAGGGTAAACTTACTGGGTCAAGCTCTGCCCTTATAAGAGAGGTCAACAGCTTTATATACGTATGTTCATTTTTGCCAGAGGGCCAAGCCACACTCTCTAAATCAGCTTAACTAACAACAGAACTGATACTGAGTTCCAAGCTGTCTCCCTTCTCCACTGACTAAGAACCTACAGACTAAAGGAGAGATTGATCTCTCCAAGACACTCAATAAATTCTTTTGAGTTACTCTGGAACTCCAAAGGGCCATATCTGCCCCCAAATTTCTGGTATTTGTATTATTTAAGCTTCGCTCTTTCCCCTGATGGCCTGTAGTGTGTATGCTTTAGGAGAGAAAAGCTCATAAAGCGTAGGCATAATATGGTTTGATAAGTAGAATATGAAGGTTATATTATACAGAGGAGGCAGCTTGGTTGGGGTGGCAGTAGTAATAAAGAGATAAGGATAATGCTGGGGTAAATGTCAATGACAGTCTGAGAGAAGCAAAAATGATGGACTTGGACCTGGAATTCAGAATCTTTTCTTTTCTTTCCTTTCTCCTGTATGATGGAGGGAGAAGGAAAAATGATTATGAAGAAATGTATTTTCTGGCTTCAAAGAGATTATAAATTACTATAATAAGAACTTTTTGAAAGAAAATGAAATTAAAAAATACTAAATCATTGCACTGAAAGTTATTCATGAAAATTGGGACTAAGTAGAATCAAAATTACCCTGAAGTCACACTCCATACAAGCAAGATGAACATGGAGTGAAATATTTAAGGTGTTGAAAGAAAAAAACACCAACCTAGGATTCTGTCCTAGGCTGTCCTTCAGAAGTTAGAAGAAATACTTTTAGACAAGTAAAAATCATGGAAATTTGTTGCCAGTAGACTTGCTTTGGAAGAAATAAATGTTAGAATAAGTTCTTCAAAGAGAAGAAAAACATATAGACTAGGCTGTAACTAAGGAAAGAAAGAATGTTACAGAAAAAATAAATAAGGGTAAAATAAAATATTTTTTTCTTTTTTTTTTTTTTTTCTTTGAGACAGAGTCTCACTCTATTGCCCAGGCTGGAGTGATCTTGGCTCACTGCAACCTCTGCCTCCCAGGTTCAAAGGATTCTCCTGCCTCAGCCTCCCAAATACCTGGGATTATAGGTGTGTGTCACCATGCCCAGCTGAATTTTTATTATTTTTTTGTAGAGATGGGATTTCACCATGTTGGCCATGCCAGTCTCAAACTTCTCACCTCAAGTGATACACCCACCTCAGCCTCCCAAAGTGCTGAGATTACAGACATGAGCCACTGCACTTAATTGATCTAAGAGATAACAGTTTATTCAAAATAATGATAGCAACATTGCATTTGGTGATTACAGTTTATGGACAAGTGAAATGAATAACAGAAATGTTATAAGGGATAAAAGTAAAAAATTTAAAAACTCCAGGATAAGGTACTTTCACTATCTGTGAAGTTGATATAGTGTTACTTAAAAGTAGAATTGGATTATTTGTAAGTGAATATTTCAAACTCTATGACAACCTCTGGAAAAAAATTTTAAAAGAAGTATAATTGATATGGTAAGAGATGAAAAAATGGCATTAATATAAAATGCTCAATCAAAATCATAAAGTCAGAAAAGCAGTGAAAAATGAAAAAAAAAAAAAAGCACAAGGGCAATAAATAGATACTATTCCAGATATTAATCTAACTATATAAATAACAACTTTAAACATGAATAGTCAGTCTAAATATACTAATTAAAATATAAAGACTGCCAAAGTGGATAAGAAACATATTGTATGCAAGAAACTCACTTTAAATATAATGTTACAGATAAATTAATATGAAGGAATAGAAAAAGAATATACCATGATGACACTAATCAAGAGGTAGCTGAGGTAGCTATATTAATCTGAGACAAAGCAAGACTTCAGAACAATAAAAATTATCAGGAATAAGGAGGGGTACTACATAAGGGTAAAGGGGTCAACTCTCCAAGAAGACACAACAGCCCTTAATGCATATGCCCCTAACAACAAAGCATTAAAATACATGAGGCAAAAATTTACAGAATTTCTAGGAGAAAAAAATAAATCCACTATTTTAGTTGGGGATGTCAACAACCTTTTACCACTAATTCACAGATCCAGTAGGCAGGAAATAAGTAATGACATCATTGAACCAAACAGCACCATCAATTACCTAGATCTTACTTACATTTATAGAATATTTCCTCCAAAAACAGCAGAATATATATTCTTCTTAAGCTCATACAGAACAGTCACCAAGACAGGACAAATTCTAGATTATAAAGCACTTCTTAACAAATTTAAAAGAATAGAACTTACATGAAGTATGCTCTGAGACCACAATGGAATTACATTAGATACTGATCACAGGGAAATAGCCAGAAAAACACAAAATATTTGGAGATTAAACAACACATTTTTTTCTTTTTCTTTTTGTAATTTTTTTCATAAACATTTATTTTAAGTTCCAGGTTTACATAGGTAAACATGTGCCATTGTGATTTGCTGCACAGATCAATCCATCAACTAGGTATTAAGCCCAGCATCCATTAGTTATTTTTCCTGATGCTTTCTCTCTCCCTGTCCCCTCAACAAGCCCCTGTGTATGTTGTTCCTCCCCATGGGTCCACGTATTCTCATTGTTCGGCTCCCACTTGTAAGTGAGAACATATGGTGTCTGGTTTTCTGTTCCTGTGTTTGTTGAGGATAATGGCTTCCAACTTCATCCATGTCCCTGCAAAGGACATGATCTCATTCCTTTTTATGGCTGCATAGTATTCCATGGTGTATGTGTTCCATATTTTCTTTATCTAGTCTATCACAGATGGGCATTTGGGTTGATTTTGTGTCTTTACCATTGTGAATAGTGCTGCAATGAACATACGTGTGAACATACCTTTATAATAGAATGATTTATAATCCTTTGGGTATATACCAAATAATGGGATTGCTGGGTCAAATGATATTTCTGTTTTTAGATCTTTGAGGAATCACCACACTTCCACAACGATCGAACATTAACATTCCCACCAACAGTGTAAAAGTGTTCCTTTTCTTCTACAATCTTGCGAGCATCTGTTGTTTCTTGATTTTTTAATAATTACCATTCTGACTGGCATGAGATGGTATCTCATTGTGGTTTTGATTTGCATTTTTCTCTTTTTTTTTTTTTTTCTTAAGATGGAGTCTCATTCTGTCACCCAGGCTGGAGTGCAATGGTGTGATCTCGGCTTACTGAAACCACTGCCTCCTGGGTTCAAGTGATCCTCCCTCCTCAGCCTCCTAAGTAGCTAGGATTATAAGCATATACCACCATGCCCAGCTAATTTTCAGTAGAGACAGGGTTTCATCATGTTGGCCAGCCTGGGTCTTGAATTCCTGACCAAGTGATTTGCCTGCCTTGGCCTCCCAAAGTTCTTGGATTACAAGCAAGAGACACTGTGCTCAGCCTGCATTTCTCTAATAATCAATGATGTTGAGTTTTTTGTCATATGTTTTGCTGGCTTCATGAATGTCTTCTTTTGAGAAGTGTCTGTTTATGCCCTTTGCCCATTTTTTAACGTTTTTTTCTTGTAAATTTGTCTAAGTTCCTTGTAGACTCTGGATAGTAGACCTTTGTCAGATGGATAAATTGCAAAAATTTTCTCCCATTCCATAGGTTGTCTGGACACTCTGATGACAGTTTCTTTTGCTGTGCAGAAGTTCTTTAGTTTAATTAGATCCCATTTGCAATTTTTGCTATTGTGGCAATTGCTTTGGTGTTTTTTTTTCAGGAAATCTTTGCCTGGGCCTATGTCCTGAATGATATTGTCTAGATTTTCTTCTAGAGTTTATTCAGTTTTGGTAAACAACACACTTCTAAATAACAAATAGGTCAAAGAAGATCAAGATAAATTTTAAAATATTTTGAACTAAATAAAAAATGAAAGTACAACTTATCCAAATATATGGAATGTATGGAAACCAGTGCTCAAAGGGAAATATATGGCATTAAATGCATACATTAGGGAAGAAGACAGACTTAAAATCAATAACCTAAAAAATTAGAAAATTAGAAAATGAAGAGTAAATTAAATACTAAGCAGAAGAAATAATAAAAAATTAGAGTATCTATGAATGAAATGGAAAACAATAAAGAAAATCAGCAAACCAAAATCTGGTTCTTTGACAAGGTAATTGATTTGGCAAGCCCATAGTTCCACTAGTTAAAAAAAAAAAAAAAAAGAGAGAGAAGACACAAGTTACTAATATCACAAATGAGAGAGAAGTCATTACTACTGATCTTATAAACATTAAAATAATAATAAAGGAATATTATGAACAACTCTATGCCCACAAATTTGATAACCTAGATGAAACAAACAAAATCGTTGAAAGACACAGTACCAAAGTTCATACAACCAGAAATAAACAATTTAAAGAGGCCTCTATCTATTTAAGAAGTTGAATAAATAATTAATATAGTCTAAAACAGAGGGAACCAGGCCAGAAAGAATCACTAATACATTCTATGAAACATTTAAGGAACTAATGACACCAATTCTCTACAATGTCTTCTAGAAAATAGACACAGAGAGACTACTTCTTAACTCATTCTATGAGGGCAGTATTACTCTGATACCAAAACAAGAAAAAGACATTATAAGAAAAAATAAATAAATAAAACTACAGAGCAGTAGCTCTCATGAATACAGGCAACATTCCTCAACAAATTATTAGCATTGAACCCAACAATGTAGAAAAAGAATTACACAACATGATCAAGTCGGATTTATTTGAGGTGTGCCATGCTTGTTCAACATTAAAAAATCAGTTAATGTAAACTATCACATCAACAGGTAAAAGAAGAGATATCATATGATGATTTAAATAGATGCAGAAAAAGCATTTGACAAAATCCAACATTCATTCTTAATAAAGACTTGGCAAACTGGGAATAGAGGGGAATGTCTTCAATTTGACAAAGAATAGCTCTAAAAACATATAGCTATCATCATACTTAATGGCGAGAAACTACTCTCTCCCTAAGATGAACACGACAATAATGTCTCACCACTCCTATTCAACATTGCACTGGAAGTCCTAGCTAATTTAATAAGGTAAGAAAGGAAATAAAAGGTATACAGATCAGGAAGGAAAAAACAAAGCTGTTTTTGTTCACAGATATCATGATTGTGTATATAGAAAATCCCAAAGAATAAACAAAAAAAATCCTGGAACTTATAAATGATTAAAATAACTACAGTATACAAGACTAAAAGACAAAAGTCTACTGTTTTTTCTATAAAACATCAATAAACAATTGGAATTGGAAAGCAAAAACAAAACACCATTTACATTAGCACCAAACAAATGAGATATTTAGGTATGTATAAGATCTACATGAGGAAAACTACAAAATCCTGATTAAAGAAATCAGAGATCTAAATAAATTGTGAGATGTTCATTCTTATGGATAAGAAGACTCAGTATTGTTAAAATATCAGTTTTTTCCATTGTGCATATAGATTCGATGCAATCCCAGTCACATATCATCAAGTTATTTTGAAAAGCTATTTCAAAAGTTGGTAGGGAAAGGCAAATGAACCAGAATAGCTAAAACAAACAAAAGTTAGAGGACTAATACTACTTGATTTCAAAATATACTGTACAGTCCTTAAAACAGGTATAGTATTAGAAAAAAAATACATCAATATCACAGAACAGAGAGTCCATAAATGGACACAAATATAGTCAACTGACCTTTGACAAAGAAGCAGAGGCAATAAAATGGAGCAAAATTAGGCTGGAAAAACTGGACACTCCTGTGGTAAAATAAATTAATCCGGACACAGACCTGACAGATTCACAAAAATTAACTCAAAATGGATCATAAATTTCAAATGAAAAACTATAAATCTTCCAGAAGATAACAACATCGAAGTGAGAAAATCAAGAAGACCCTGGGTTTGAAAATGAGTTTTTAGATACAACACTATGATCCATGAAAAAAAAAAATTTAAGTGAGACTTCCTTAAAACTTAACACTTCTGCTCTGCAAAAGACACTCTTAAGAAAATGACAAGCAAGCCATAGACTGGGAGAAAATGTTTGCAAAACATATCTGATGGAGAATTCACAAGAAAATATACAGCAAACTCTTAATAACAGTAAGAAAGTGAACCTAAGTTTAAAACAGGCAAAGATCTGAACAGACACCTGAGTAAAAAAGGCATTCAGATGGCAAATAAGCACACAGGTACTCTACATCACATCTCATTAGGGAATTTCAAATTAAAATAACAATGAGTTACTACTATATACTATACTATTACATACTACTATATCCTATACTATTACATATTTTAGCTGCTATAACAAGATGTATATATACCATATATGGTATATATACATATTACTATGTAATAGTATAGTATATAATAGTAAATACTATACTATTACAGCTGCTAAAATTCAACATTGACAATGCCAAATGCTGATAAGGATGTGAAGCAATAGGAATTCTTATTTTTTTTTCCATAGGAATCCAAAATAGTGCAGCCACTTTGGAAGATAGTCTGGCAGTTTCTTACAAAGCTAAAAATAATCTTACCATATGATCTGGCAATTGTGTTCCCTGGTGTTTATCCAAATGAACTGAAAGCTTATGTTCACAAAAAAACCTGCAAATAAATATTTATTAGCAAGCACCAAGAATTGGAAACAATCAGGGATAAAGACACTATGATACATCCATACAATGGAATTTATTCAACAATGAACACAATTAGTTAATTATCAAGCCATAAAGAGACATGCAGGAACCTTAAATGCATGTGGCTAAGTGAAAGAAGCTAGTAGGAGAAGGCTACATACCATATGATTCCAACTATATGACATTCTGGAGAAGACAACACAATAGGACAGAAATAATTTCAGTGGTTTCCAGGGGCCCAGGGAAAAAATTAGCCAGGCATGCTGATATGGTGTGATCTAAGCTCATTGCAACCTCTGCCTCTTAGGTTCAAGCTATTTATCCTGCCTCAGTTTCCCAAGTAGCTGGGATTTCAGGCATGTATCAGCACGTCTGGCTAATTTTTTGTATTTTTAGTAGGGATGGGGTTTCACCATGTTGGCCAGGCTGGGCCTGACCAGCCTGACCTCAAGTGATTCACCCACCTTTGCCTTCCAAAGTGCTGGGATTACAGGTGTGAGCCACTGTGCCCGGTCAGTTCAGCACTTTTTAAAAGGATACCAGGAAGGCCGGGCACAGTGGTTCACATCGGTAATCCCAGCACTTAGGGAGGCTGAAGTGGGTGGATCACCTGAGGTCAGGAGTTCAAGACCAGCCTGGGCAACATGGTGAAACTCCGTCTTTACTAAAAATACAAAAATTAAGTAGCTGCAGTGGCGCATGCCTGTAATTCCAGCTACTAGGGAGGCTGAGGCAGAAGAGTCACTTGAGCCTGGGAGACAGAGGTGGCAGTGAGCCAAGACTGCACCATTGCACTCCAGCCTGGTTGACAGAGCGACATTCAGTCTCAAAAAATAAAAGGCCAAGAGCAGTGGCTCATGTGTGCAATCTCAACACTTTGGGAGGCCCTGGAGGGCGGATCACGAGGTCAAGAGCTCAAGAGCATCCTGGCCAACATGATGAAACCCTGTCTCTACCAAAAATACAAAAATTAGCTGGGCATGGTAGTGTGCACCTCTATTCCCAGCTACCCATACACCTGTGAATTGGCCACTTGGATGTGAAGGCAGGAGAATCACTTGAACCCAGAAGGGGGCGGTTGCAGTGAACCAAGATTGCGCCACTGCACTCCAGTCTGGTGACAGAATGAGACTCCACCTTAAAAAAGGAAAAAAAAAAAAAAAAAAAAAGATACCAGGAAATAACCCCACATATCTCCTTGTACCACCATTTTGCTGCACATAAGCAAACACTGTACTCCACTGGCTTAAACAAATAAGGGGTTTTCTTACAACACAAGAAGTCTGGAAGGAGGTCACTGCTCACTTGGTTCAGCAGGTTGTTGATGTCAAGGCAAATATCTCTGAAATTCTCTGTTCTTTCTCTCACGCTTGTAAGACAGCTATCCACCTCCGGCCATGATATGCATAGTGAATGAAAAATGGGGAAAGAAAAGGACTATGCTAGTGAAATATTTCTCAGCAGTCCTTCCAGCAGATTCTGACTTGACTCAGAATCACAGCTTGGCCCAATCACCTCATTGTATTCCAGGTAATCTTCCAAACGTCCTCATGGGTCTGATGATCTTCTACAGCCAGAGCCTAGATGTCAGTGATGAGGGCCATTCATCTGCTTTTTTTTGACTGGTGAATTTTTGAGGGAAATGGCAATTTGATGCTCAGCTCCTGGGGGCACAAGGTGTCAGAACACTCTTTGGTTCTGATAGGCTTGCTAAGGTACCCTCAGGTGAAGGAAGCTGATGTTCTCTGGGCTCTCAGTTGGCCATCTTCACAGATAATTTAAACTGACTTTTGGCACTTGGCAGGGCGGCTCAATGGCAAATTTCTCTCATGGCAAATCACATGTCTCTTGAAAACTGAATGGTGCTTAGTTAAATTTTGTTGCACTCCCCTTTTGTGCTGGATGCTTATTATACTAGTTTTAAAAACTGACCTTTAACTAGCTCTGTGGATGACTAACACAGGGGCCCAATAAATGGACTGCAGGCATTTTAGCTGCTTTTAATTCAAGGGAAAAAGTTAATTAATACGGTAAGAAGTATCAACCCATCCTATTATCCCTGCATTCCACATTTCTGTAACACTGCTTTTCCCAGAGGCTATCAATTTCCCGAAAGCTTTGCCTTCCATGGACAGAGTCTGTGTCCAAAGAGGATAGTTTAATTAGCTGCTTCACATATCTCAAATTATTGGGAAATAAGCTTTCCATTTTACACAAGAGAGGGAATTCCCGCTGACAATTGCCTCACCTATGGATTGGCTACTTGGATGTGAAGACCATCCCAGGACAATTCATACTATATTAGGGATGGTCTTTGTGCAGGAATGCCCAAGGTATGAGATGTTACAGACATCTTGAGAAGATGCCATGACTGCATTTAGTATAAGGTGAAAATGCTTTCTAGATGGTAGAGTACTATGCATATATAGGCATTATTATAGAACTTCAACCAGAGCTGGCCCTTGGAAGATGAGTAGAATTTCAGCGGATGGAGAAGGTAATATGAATCATTAGTGCTCAAGGGGTATGGAAGAGTAAAAGTAAATGCTTAGTTTGGGGAGGAAATAAGTGCTCCTATAATAACAGAATACATAATTATTCAGAAAGATGCAGTTACAGAAGTTGAAAAACTAGGTTAAGGTCAGCTAAACCACAGAAGATGCTGACTGACATGCTAAGGGAGTGAGATTTCCTGCAGGTCATGGGAAATCACTGACAATTTTTGAGGAGAGGAGTAATCTAATCTGATCTATATTTTCCGGAAGATAATCCTAGTAGCAGTGATAAGGGTGACATGGAGATGCAAATGTGGAGGTAGTAAGACCACTTACAGAGCTTACTCAATAGAGGAGAAATAGACTTGAAGGTTTAAATTGAAGAAACATAGCAGAGAACAAATTACTGGAATTATACTATTGATGGGAAATTGTGGTAGCAACCGTTAGTGGTCTCCTACTATCTGCTTTCTCCCTTGAATTAGTCTGCTTAGGTTGCCACAACAAAGTACCACAAATGGGGTGGCTGAAACTATCTCATCATGATTGGCAAATCATGAAAAAACGAAAGCAAATCCAGTAGGATAGGTTCTAAACACCCAATTGAGCATTATAGGTATTTATTTTAAATAAAACTGACCACAGGAAAAAATTTTAAAATGGCTTATGAAAATATTATTTCATTTTGTAACAGTGGGGTTGGGAGTCTTAATAATTTTCTAACATGTAGAGTGGTAGGAAGGGTATATCAAATTCTGCAAATATCACACTAACTCATAAAACGTTAAGTCCTATTAAGGTAGATAGATCTTCAATAGATCCACTTTTTTTTTTTTTTTTTGCAATTTTATAACGATGTACCAAGTACACACAATTAAAAAAAGTAAACCAAACTTTTATATTAAGATATGACCCCAAAATCATCAATAATACACTGTTTTAATGCTATTCTGACATCAATTCTATTAGTATAATTATAACGCCAATTAAAAAAATTTAGTGGGTCTCTTCATTTTAGTTTAGAGTTTGATTGGGTACATTCAGGAAAACATTCATGGCTTGCTACTCTCTCTCTACCTCCAGCACTATGTTTTTCCCCCGCCAGCCCTCCCTCCGCATCTTCTGACTCAGAGGCTATTTGGAGAGGACACCTGTTTTAAATGGATCCACAGGAAATACCTATGTTGCCTTTTCATAGTCTGACCCTGCATCTGGTTGGCTGAAATGTGATCATGATTTTAAAAAAAATGTTGCCCACAAACTGATGCAACTTCAGTGTGACAACATTTACTGGAAGGCAGGAAGGAATCCAGTTTATGTTTATTTTCCTTTCATTAAGCCCTGGTAGTGTAGTGTAGGAAAAAAGTAAGTAAAAGGGCAAAACCAGTTTAACACCCAAAAGATCAGTATTAAATCACACACACACGGGTTTACAACCAAACTTAGAATGATTTTTTTTTAAGCTGAATGCAATCCTGTGGCAGAAAGTTATTTGACACTCCTTTCTTTATAGCTTTCTATTTATAAACCACTTGCCCAAAGTTCATATTCTAGCTGATGTTATTATATATTGATATGACTTTAATCAATCTCTCTTGGAAATCCATTGAAAGCTGAATTTACAGTTTCCTCGTGACTGACAGTCGCCTGTCAACAATGAAAACCTTATTGGTCCAAAATAATGAAAGTCACTCGCGGCTGCCTGTGCTCGGGTTTACACCCCACGTTCACACGCCCACCCAATACCTTCGCACGAAGCACCTGCTCTTGGCCAACTGCAACTACCCCAGGAAGAGTCGCCGCGATTCCTCGGTGGCGGAATCACTTGCGGGCACTGGAGTCCCCTCCTTCAGTGCAGGTTCCCCGCCCCCTCGCCCGGCCAGGCGCCCACTCGCCCCAGACCCCGCTTTCCCCTGAGCTCAGCGCGCATTTCCCGAACCCCCATCGCACCCAGAGGTCGCACCCACTCCTAGGATGCCTAGGGGGCGCCCCCCGGCCAGGTGTCCCGGGACCCTGCCAACGCAGGAGCATAATGACCAAGGTGACGAAAGAGATGACGCCACGCCGCCCGCCAGGCCGCGGCCGGCCGTGGGGAGCCTCCGCAAACCGCACCCCGCCCGCACGCGTCGCCCGCGTGCTCGCGGCCGCGCCGGTCCCCGGGGGCGCGCGCCCCAGCCCCCGCCCCCGCCCCGCCCCGCCCCGCCCGGCGCCCGGGTTCCCACGGCGTCCGCCCCCGCGCGCCCGGCGCCTCCAGCCCGCCCTCGTCGCCGCCCAACCCGCCCAGGCCTCTCTCGAACATGGCGCTTGTCCCCTGCCAGGTGCTGCGGGTGGCAATCCTGCTGTCCTACTGCTCTATCCTGTGCAACTACAAGGCCATCGAAATGCCCTCGCACCAGACCTACGGAGGGAGCTGGAAATTCCTGACGTTCATTGATCTGGTAAGGTCGTCCTCTCCCCCTGCCCGCCCCGCATCCCGTGCCTGTGTGTGTTTGTGGGTGTGCGAGCACCTGCGCGCGTGCGCGCCTCCAGCATCCACCCGTGTCCTCGCCTCTACCCCAGTTATTACGTGTGAAGGCCCGGCTGCCCCCGCAGCAGCACCTTCTGAACCACCCACCTTTACCTGGTAGCTGGGGGACGAATGGAGGTGGGGCGCAGCCAGGTGGTGGGCTATTTGGAGGGGGACACAGAATTGCTTGTAAGAGGTGACACGGGAAGAATCTTCAAATAGCAAAAGCATCGGACCGGATCATGACTGGCCTGAGACCCATTCGCCCTCAAGGTGCTTTCCAGGGCACCCACCGTGGAATGAAACTTGCTACAACTGAAGGAAATTGGGTATTGTCTAGTGATTTGGAACTTCACCTGAAAGAACCAAAACCTTCTCATATGGGAGAGAGAGCACCTAATAAAGTTGTCTTCTTTGCATCTGTTCTTTTTTTTTTTTGGCCCATTGTCAATAATTTATTTTCAACATTTACCCTGTAAATATTAGGAAACAGAGATGTTCAAAGTGCATTTCCAAAGTGACTGTACACTCTTCTCTGTCTTCCCATGTACAAGTTTACAGTAGTTTGCATAAGCAGCTCCTCTGTTGGCACAATATAACAATCTTGACAGGTGCAGGTTATTTTTAGTATCATCATTTTGTAAGTTTTTCTACGGGACTAAAAGGCCCTCTCCAACCCCCCTGGAGAATCAGAGTATGGACATAAGGCCCAATAATGAACTCATGGATGGACCTAGGAATTTCAGGGTAAAGGTGACTAAGACACATACTAACAGATTATCAGGAAGAGGGTTAAAACAAAAGCAATGAAATTCTAAAGCACTCGGAGAAATTGTAGAACCAGTTCCTGGGACTCCCAGAACTGTTTGTCCAAAACTATACAAATACACTAGGTTGGCTACACCAAGATTATAATCTTTTTTGTTGACTCTCCATTCTGATGAAGAGAACCTGATACATGTTTTGAGAATTTCCCAAGGTTTAGGATGCCTCAAATAAATGCAGTCAGAGGCTTTTGGTTTAAAAATAACACCTTATATTTGCATTATATTAGATACTTTAAGAGTGGAATTTCAGTTCTTTTGCCCAGCAGTCTCCAAACTGTGCGCATACCCTTAGTCCCACAAGACTTCACAGGGCATAGAATGTTGCAAGGGTTTCAATTTTCAGTTCCTCATCTTCCAACTCTTCTTGAAACTAATCTCCCTCTGAACATGCGTGATGCCTGCCAGTTCTCTTCTCATTCTCCCCATTCATCCAAGTGAGGAGCACACAAGGCTCTGAGGTGTGTTTTTCTGTCTGCTCCTTTTAGTATCCAGAAGATAGATGTCTGTCACCAGGACTGTCTTCATATTTGATTGAACAACAGTGTTGGAGTTGTCTTGACAGAAAGGCTTATTGGGTTGATTGGCTTGTCAATGAGGATTGGCTTTGTCAATTATGCTATGTAGCAGACATTTTCCATATATTGAATGGGCTAAATCTGCAGCCCTGAGTTTCTGATACGTATGTATATGAAGCAAACATATCACCCACAGAGTGCCAGAAGGCATGTCCCTTTTTCAAGTGTGTACACTTAACTATGTTAAGAATGTTGAGATGTTATTTAAAAACGTGTGCATAGATTTTCAGAATTCTTTGAGGGGCTATGTGAGCAAAACTCCTTTTGGGACACTGCCTTATCCCATTCCTAAGTCAGATCTTACTTAGAGCTGACCCATTTGAATGTTGCTAAGAAGCAGTACTGAGCCAAAATACAAAATACAGAGATGCTATCAGAGCCTTAGGTACTGGAAACAGCCCTCAGATCACTCTTGGAGTAGATGCTCTGTTGTGGGAGCAAGGGCAGGGGTCAGCAGGTGAACAGAGGTAGAAATTGAGGGTGTTGGTTAAACTGAGTGATGCCAGCTTCTCATAATTGGTATTGCTTACTGTGCATTAAAAAACAAGGCTCAGAAGAAACCTCTCATAACTCTTGTGTGACATGAAACCGTAATAGCGTCAGCTTGATATGCTGCCATACAATTTATCTTTTAGCATTCAATGACTGGACTTGTCTGTTTTAAATACCAATCACCATAAAGGACTTTTTTCTATCCCAGAAGTCAGACAGTAGATTAAAATGTGAAACATTTACTTTGCTTCGTATTTAGTTTCAGATTGCACAGGACCTTTAACCAGCCATTTTAATGTTTTACTCTGTGGCTCCTGATTGAAATATAATAATTGTCTTTAACCAAGAGTTCCTGTGAGAAAATATGTCTAAGATATTTTCATAAAAGCCTTCACGCAAAGTGTTATTCTTATTGTTTGAGATTTAGAATCTTTAGAGCTTAAGCATTGTACAGCTGTTAAAACAACTATCCTGTCAATCCTCAGTAATGGCGTGAAAAGATTAGGCTACTATAATTTAGCCATTTTACTTTTCACTTTTAATGTTAAAAAGACCGTAAACTTTATTACCTTGTACCTTGTACAATATTAATGGGTCTAAGTTTATTGGAATAATTTTGCAAGAGGGTTTAGCTTTTTAAAAATTTAATGAGAAGGCCTTTTTTTCTTGCCAGCGTGGAATGCAGGAGTCATTTATCCTGATGGCCACAGTTGGATTCCATGTTCCATGGCATCAGTTTACCAGGATGTGAGTCAGGAATCTCAGGCTACGTGTATCCAGGAGCAGATGGTTATGTGGCAGTGGCCATTCTGGCTGTATTCATATCTCTTTTTGGGTATGAGGAACATTCCAACAGATTCAGAGCTCATGGTCAAAAACTGAAATGCACATTGTTGCTACCAGTAATCTTACACTATTATTTTCTGATGGTTTCTTTTACTTGTATTGAGAAACTGTTAAGAGTACTAAGGTGTTTTTGGAAAACTGAAGTTATTAAATGGAAAAAGAACACTATCTTGGCATAGTAGGCAGAATAATGGGCCTCCAAATATGCTTAAATCCTCATGCCAGGAACCCATGAATACATTAGGTTACATGGCAAAGAGAAATTAAGGTTGCAGATGGAATTAAAGTTGCAAATCAACTGACCTTAAAATAGGAAAATTATCCTGGGTTATCCCATTGGGCCCAGTGTAATTACAAGGGACCTTAAAAGGAATAGGGAAACAGAAGACAAGAGACCATCGGAGGAAGATGTGACTGGAAGAAAGTCACAGAGAGATGCAACAACGCTGGCCTTGAAGATGGAGGATGAAGCCAGGAGCCAAGGGGTGTGAGAGGTGTCTAGAAGCTGGAGAGGACAAGAAAATGGCTTTCCTCCTAGAGTTTCCAGGAACACATACCTGCTGACAGCTTGATTTTAGCCTAGTTTGGACTTCTGACCTCCAGAATTGTAAAATAATAAATTTGTGTTGTTTAAGTCATTTGATTGATAGTAATTGGTTACCACAGTAACAGAAGACTGGTATACTTGGCTTTAAAGCCTCTGACTTAGAAAAAAACTTAACAGTTTTTGCAGTTACATGAAATAAATGCAATGACTTGGCTAGTCCTTTATGTATAGTAGATAACTGGTTAATTTTAGCTTTAGCAACGCAAGTGTTTTCCTACTTCATCCATGAAATTATGTGGAGGAGACATACGTACGTCTAACAGTGGGCAATATGAGAATCTATGAAGACTGGACACCATTGGAAAAACTAGGTCTTTACTGTGAAGTATTTCAGAGACTATCATTATGTAGCATGTCAGGCCAGGAAAAGGAATATACTTAACTGGAAATAAGCCGGAAAGAAAGAAAATTGAAACTAGCTATTACTCAAATATTAACATTTTCTTAGTCAATATCACAGCTGATGAATTTTCTTCAAGTGATGTGGATTCATTGATTCATTCACTAGCAAAATGATTATGCTTCATGTTACATGACAATTGCCCCCAAGGATAATAAAGAAGAATCAGAATAAAACCAGCATAAATAAATGAAAAGAAAAAGGCAAATGTATTTTAAGGTCTTAGTGGTTGGGGTATAATAGGTGTTTAGTAAATGTTTAAATAAATAGAAGCTTTCTCTTCCCAAATTTTCATTGAGTATTCTTTTCTTGCCCTGTCTCCTCCCAAAACGTTCAAAATGATAGGAATTTAAAAATATATCAACCAGAACATTATTCAGATGTGTGTGGTAGAGTGTCTAACAGATGAGTCAGAATCAACTTCTTTGAAAACCATGAACTGCATTTTTTAGAAAATATAAAATATTGATGATGGATTTAAGGCATCTTAATTTTTAAAGATTGAAACAGATCTGGCAGTTCCGTTGACTCTAGTTTGTAGTACTGGCCATTTTGAGTCATCGTCTCTTAGGACCATATCAGACCCATTATTTCTCCTGGACTGGCTTTTCATTCATGTCATGGCAGAATAATGTTCAGGCCCTGCCTACTCAGAGTGGGTGGACGACCAACAGGATCAGCTTTGCTGGGAGCCTGTTAGAAATGTGGCATTTCCAGCTCCACCCCAGAGCTTCTGAATCAGAGTCTGCATTTTAATAAGATCATCAGGTGATTTCTATGCACATTCAAAGTTGATAAATGCTGCTCTAAGCCACATTGTTTTTGTTTTTTAATTTACATGGATTAATTATAGGAGTCTGTAGAGCAGTCTTAATATACTAATTCTGCCTGTTTTATTTTATTTTTTTATTTTTATTTTATTTTTGTCTTGTTTTGTTTTGAGACAGAATTTCTCTCTGGAGTGCAGTGGCGTGATCTTGGCTCACTTCAACCTCTGCCTACCAGGTTCAAGAAATTCTCCTGCCTCAGCCTCCCAAGTAGCTGGGATTACGAGTGCCTGCCACCACACCTGGCTAATTTTTGTATTTTCACTAGAGACAGGGTTTTACTATGTTGGACAGGCTGGGATCAAACTCCTGATCTCAACCTCCCAAAGTGTTGGGATTACAGGAGTGAGCCACTATGCCTGGCCTGAATTCTGCCCATTTTCAAAACATATTTACAGTTTGGCTTTCACTGTGATATAACAAAAAAATGTAAAAAATTATAATTAGAAAATAAAAGAAAGAGAAAGACATGTTTCAGGTACCAGAGATGGGCTAGTTATTGCTCTTGAGAAACAAATTTGAATAATCTTCAGGGCAACTAAGGTGAAAAACAATACATGTTTGATTGCATTGTCCCTATATTGGAATAAAGGAAGTATAACAGTTTATCAGGAAAAATACAGTTCTTCCCAGGCACTGACTTTTCAGGTAATTTGTCACTCAGATATTTATTTAAAGAACATTAAGGGTGGATATGGTGGCTCATACCTGTAATCCCCGCACTGTGGGAGTCCATGGCAAGAGGCTTGCTTAGGCCCAGGAGTTTGAGACCAGCCTGGGCAATATAGCAAGACTCCCACTACAAAAAATTAGTTGAGGGTGGTGGTGTGTGCCTATAGTCCCAGCTGTGTGCAGGGGCTGGGGCAGGAGGATGACTTGAGCCCAGGAATTTGAGTTTTCAGTGAGCTATGATAGTGCCTCTGCACTCCAGCCTGAGTGACAGAGTCAGATCCTGACTGTAAATAAAAATAAAAAAGAACATTGATTAACATAGTGGATAATGCCTTTCGTTGGTTTTTAACATAATATATAGAAATATTCTTATGGTTAATGTTTCTTATTTGATGGTTTTATGAAGGCCAAAGGCGTGGTCTTATATTTTGGCTAGTGTGAAAGCATTTTTTTACGAGTTTAAGGTAATATAATCTAGGTACTTTTTTTGTTATCTAAATCTGTATTGCAAAAGAATTTCAGAAAACCACAGAGAGAGCAGGATAAATAAAGTCTCAGATGTGAAAAAGCTTGGGGTGCTCAAAGAACAGGAAATTATCAAGTGTACCTGGAGGATAGCATTTTTGCTTTTAGACATGCTGAGAATTTTTGAAATTTAAAAAATGTTAAAGAGGGAGAACAAGCTGTGTAAGCATACTACATTTTGCATTTGAATTCGTCTTATATTTATTTACATGCTTACCATAAAATATATTCTTGACTCTATTTCATGACTTAATTTTAAATAGGAAATAAAATATTTTGAGAAGAGATTCTGCATGTCATTATGTAACTGGTACTTAGTTTTGCCAGTCAAAACCACACAGTGCCACATGAAGGCCAGTAGTTTATTGAGTAATCAGGGAACAAAATTAGGTGGGCTTTTTCTGTGTTTTGTTTCCTTGGGGTTTTGGATATTATACAGAGAATGTGAAATCGCAAATTTTTTATTCAGGAGACTCAGACTTGACCCTAAAATATGCACATAAACTTGAAGGATCAAATAATATTTTTTTCCTAACCTGGAGGGGGAATTGTGAGAATAATGCTTTGCATAGAATCTTCTTCACCTTCTTTGCATGTTTCTTTTGGATCAGGCATAAAATAGGGGCCTGGTTTTGTTAGAGTGGGGGAAATAGTTGATGATATAATCACCCATTCCCTCTTAGTTGCAAATGGTATTGAAATTACAGAAAGTCATCTGACTATACTTGAGGTCACTTATTTTCCCATTCCTGCCATTCCCCCTTGTCTGGTATAACATTTAGCAAAATTGTTAACTGCTCTTGAGGGTTTTCATTTGTTTCTCTGTGTTCTTCCGAAATGTCACATGTTTCTGTGGAAGCGTGAACAATAGTACAATTTTCCACATTGAATCAGATGTTCATGTGATCCAAGCATGCTTGGAAAAATCTTACTGCTTAGGATTCCATACACCATAGCTCTCTTGTGCAGTCTGTAGCTAGACAGTTAAAGGGCTCATGTCTCACCTTCTGAGTGCAGTGATACCAGAGCTCGCTTTGAAAGTGAGACACCCCTTAATCAGATCCATTGTGGAATTGAACAAGATATGACATCGAAGCATGGAATTCTGAAAAGTCAGACAATGCACTAGCCCATTCACATTGACTTATATTTAGTCTGTCGGGCTTTTGAAATTAATTAATTTAAAAAAAAAATAATTTCAAAAGTGACACATACTAATTGTAGAAAATTTGTACAACTACAGGCAACCGTAGAAATACAGGGAAGAAAATACAGTCCGTCTTAATTCTTCCTAATTTTCCTTCCATCTTAGCATTTCAGTGCTTCAAGATGGTATTTATTTTGGAACTTTATGTACATACAGAAACATACATAGAAAGTCAGATTACCGTGTATATGTGTATGTGTGTTTGTACATATGTAGTCAGATATTAAAAAAATTATATTCTTTAAAACTTACTTTAAAAGTACAGATATCATTCAGAGATACCAGTGTTAGTGTTTTGATATTTGTCTTTTCAGTTATTTATATACTTCTGTTAAAAAAAATTCAACCTAAACATATGGCTTTTATAAATTTTTTATCCATGTATCCATGTACACTAAAATTTATTCCTTTTTTTTTTTTTTTTTTTTTTTTTGAGATGGAGTCTCATTCTGTTGTCCAGGATGTAGTGCAGTGGCGCTATCTTGGCTCACTGCAACCTCCACTTCCAGGTTCAAGTGATTCTTCTGCCTCAGCCTCCCGAGTAGCTGGGACTACAGGTGCATGCCACCACTCCTGGCTATTTTTTTGTTGTTGTATTTTTAGTAGAGACGGGGTTTTGCCATTTTGCCCAAGCAGGACTCGAACTCCTGGGCTCAAAGGATCCACCTGCCTTGGTCTCCCAAGGTATTGAGATTACAGGCATGAGCCACCATGCCCGGCCAATTTATTCTTTTTAGTATACAGTTCTGAAAGTTTTGATAGATGCATAGAATGATATAAATACCACCACAGTCACCTATAAGCATTCCTTTGTCTTCCCTACTTATACTAGAACCCTCCCCTGAATCTTGTCAACCATAGATTTGTTCTCCATTCATATACTTTCATATTTCCTAGAAAAATATATAAAGCATGCAGTATGTCTTTCAGTCTGGCTTTTCATTTAGCAGAAAGCAATTCAGATTTACCTATGTTGTTGTGTGTATCATAATTTATTCCATTTTACCAATGAGTGGTATTCCATGGTATTGATGTACCAGTTTTATTTATCCATTCACAGTAAATTAAGTTCAAGTACATTAGAGGCTTTTTTCAGTTTGGGGTGATAATGAGAAAAGTTGCTATAAAGATTTGCATATAAGTTTTTGTATGAACATCAGTTTTCATTTTTTACTAGGCATATGCCTAGGAGTGAGACTGCTTGGTCATATGGTAGGTATATGTTTAACTGTATAAGAGACCCCCACAGTTTTCTAGAGTGGATGTGCCATGTTGCATTACCACCAGCCATGTGTGAGAGCTCCACAGATGGGAACTCACATTGTATCCTTAGAGAGTGGTGTCAATTTTTCTTTTATTTCAGCTATTCTAATAGGTGTGTAGCAGTATCTCATTGTGGTTTTGAGTTCCCCTCATGACTAAAGATGTTAAGTATCTTTTCCTGTGCCTTTTAATAATATATTTATGTTCTTTATGAAGTTTGCTCATTTAAAAAATACTGGGTTGTTTCATTATTATTAAGCTTTGAGAGGTTTTATGTATGCCAAATAAAAGCTCTTTGGCAAATATGTGATTTGCAAATGTTTTCTCCGTGTGTTCAGTTTATTTTGTTGGTAGTGTCTTTTACAGAGCAAAAGTTCATCATTTTGATGATACCAAAATTACCGTTTTTTTTTTTAATGGAACCTCCTAGAAATTTTATAGTTTTAGGTTTTATGTTTTTATCGATAATCCTTTTTTTTTTTTGGTACATATTGTGTAATTTTATCTGCACCATGTCCTGAAAGATTGTCATTTTGCCATTGAATTACCTTTGCACCTTTGACAGAAATCAACTGACTACATTTGTGTGTCCGTTTCTGGATTCTTTTTTGCTCCACTGATGTGTGTGTCTCTTCACAGGTACCACACTCTGTTGATTGCAGCTTTATAGTAAATCTTTAAAGTAGGTAGTGAGAATCATCCAACTTTGTTCTTTCTCAAAATTTGTTTATGCTATTCTAATTACTTTTCCTTTCCGTTTAAATTTAGGATAATCTTGTTAATATCTACAGATAATTGTACTTGGAGTTTTGAATAGGATTTCATTGAATCTATAAAAGCAATTTGGGAAAATTGAACATCTTAACAATTACTTTTTTTTCAATTACAATTTACTTTTCCAACTCATGATGAACATGACATATCTCTTCATTTATTTAGATTTTTTATTTCTTTCATTGGTGTTTTGTAGTTTTCAGACATAGTTTGTGCATGTATTTTGTTAGGTTTGTATCTATTTTATTTTTGATTGTTGTAAATGGTACTTCTAAAATTTGTTTAATTTTTTTTTTCATTTTCTTCATCCACTTTGTGTTGCTATCACAGAATACTACAGACTGGGTAATTTATTAAGAAAAACTTATGTCTTACAGTTCTGGAGGCTTAGAAGTACAAAAGCATGATGTTGGCATCTGGTGAGGGCCTTCTTGTTGTGCCATACTATGGCAGAAGGCATCACAGGGCAAGAGGAACATGTGAGAGAGAGCCAAACTAGCTTTTCTGACAGACCCACTCTTGTGATAACTAACTTTTTCCTATGATAATCTATTAATCTGTTAACATGTTAATCCATTAATAGCAAAACCCTCATGACTCAATCACCTCTTAAAATGCCCTACTCCTTAATACTATTACATTGGGGATTAAGCTTCCACATGAGTTTTAGAGACAACATTAAATGGCATCGAGCCTTTTATACTTAATTGACATTTTAATTGAGATAATTGTAGATTCACTTCAGTTGTAAGAAATACAGAGAGATACTGTGTAGGCTTTACCCACTTTCTCCCAGTGGTTACATCTTGCAAAACTGTATTATAATATCAAAATCAAGATATTGAAACAGCAAAGATAGAAAACCTTTCCGTTATCACAAAGATACCTCAGGTAGCCTTTTATGACTACAACTACCTTCTCCTTTTGCCCCATCCCTAACCTCTGGCAGCCATTAATTTGTTCTTTCCATAATTTTTGTCATTTCAAGAATATTACGTATCCATAACCATACATATGTGACTTCTGGGGATTGCTATCGAAAAAAAAAATCAGAATAATTCCCTAGACAGTCACCCAAAGTATCACATGTATCAATAGTTTGTTTCTTTTCATTGCTGGTTGTATTTGTTAGTATGTATACACCACAGTTTAGCCATTTATCCATTAAGGGATATCTGGATTATTTTTATGTCTTATTTGGACAAATGTCTATTCAAGTCTTTTGCCTGTTTTTAATTGGATCATTTGTTTTTCTATGATTGAGCTGTATCAGTTCTTTATAAATTTTAGATATTAAACCCTTATCAAATATTGGTGTGCAAATATTTTTTACCAACTTGTAGGTTGCCATTTCATTTTATTGTTTGCTTCCTTTGCTGTGCAAAAGACTTAGTTTGATGTAGTCTTATTTATTTACTTTTGCTTTTGTGGCATGAGCTTTTGGTATGCTATCTAAATAAATAAATAACTGCCAACACCATTTTCTGGGACTATTCCCCTGTATTCTCTTCTAGGAGTTTTATAGTTTCTGGAGTTGCATTTATGTTGATTTTACATTTTGTGTAAAATTTTATGTGTGATGTAAGAAAAGAGTCTAATTTTATTCATTTGCCTGTGAAAATATAGTTTTTCCAGGACCATTTATTGAAAAGATTATTCTTCCCTCCTTGTGTTCTTTTGGTGGCTTTGTCAAAAATTAACGAATTAGATATCTTTGAATTTGTTTCTGAGCTCTTGATTCTGTTGCACTGGTCAATGTGTCTTTTTTTATGCCAGCATCATACTGTTTTGATTACCATAGCTTTGTAGTATAATTTAACATCATGATATGTGAGGATTTTTGACTCAAACCAGGCTTGCATTTGTGGGGTGAATGCTACTAGTTATGTTGCACTGTTCATTTTAGATATTGCTAGATTAAATTTGCTAATATTTTGTTGAGATCTCTTTCTGCTTTTCTGTTCATGAGGAATATTTGTCAATTGTGTGTTTTTCTTTTCTTGTTTTTGGCTTTGTTATTAGGGTATGTTGACCTCATTCCTCTTAACTGTTCTGGAATAGATTAAGCAAAATTAATGTTACTTCTTTCCAGAATGTTTGGGAGAATTTACCAGTGAAAACTACTAGGCTTGGGATTTTCATTATTGAAAAGTTTTATCCACAAATTATATTTGTTTAATTTCAGAATGTAGGACTATTAATGTCAATTTTTAAAACTGAGATTTGGTATCTTTCAAAGAATTGGTCAGTTTTGTCTTTCAGTATTTCCTTATCTTTCTCTTATTGTCTGTAGGGTCTGTAGTGATAACCATGCTTCATTGCTGACGTGGGTAATTCGTGCCTTATCTCCTTTTTCTTCATCAGTCTGGATAGGGGGTTACACAAATTTATATTGATTTGATTCAAAGATCAGTTTTTATTTTTATGTCTATTGTTATTGTTCTCAATTTCATTGATTTCTCTTTTCTTTTTTTCTTTTGCCTCAAAAAGTGACATTTATTTAATGAAAAACTAATGACAAGATGTCCATCCCTTGGCTCTCTTCCCTACCCTCTCCTGCTGCTCCTCAGCCCCACCCCCAAGACTGAACTCCGGATGGAGCTAGATGTCAGGATTGCCCCTCAGATGAGGGCAGCAACACTGAGAGTCATTTCCTCAGTGGAGGTGTTGTAAAAGGTCTCTATGTCTTGAAGAGTCCTCTTGTCTTCTTCTGTAACCATGTTAATAGCCACATCCTTACAGCCAAACCATCCATCTTGACCGATTCTTTGGATATAGTTTTCCCTGTTGGCAGGAAGGTCATAGTTGATGACTAAAGAAACCTGCTGTACATAAATGCCTCTGGCCTATGTCAGGAAAGACAACTCCAGTATGTGCACAAGAATCTATCCCAAAGGGATGACACATGGGTATCCATATAGGCAGCCAAGGAAGGAAGAGTAAATAAGCATCCCTGTTCCCCAAAGACCTTAGGCATGCCAGATTCTATTCCAAGTTGCTACTTTCCTAAAAGGGGCACTGGATGTCCCCTTGGAGAGGGAGTCACCTTGGATTTTTTTTTTTTTTTTTTTTTTTTTGAGAAAAGGTCTCACTCTGTCATCTAGGCTGGAGTGCAGCTCACTACAGCCTCAACCTCTCAGGTTTAGGTGATGCTCTCAGCTCAGCCCCTCAAGTATCAGGGACTATGGGCATAAACCACCACGCCCAAATAATATATATATATATATATATTTTTTTTTTTGGTAGAAACGGGGTTCTGCCATGTTGCCCAGGCTGGTCTTGAACTCTGAACTCCTGGCCTCAAGCAGTCCACCCCACTTCGCCTCCCAAAGTACTAGGACCACAGGCATGAACCACTGTGCTAGGCTGATTTCTGTTTTTAACCTTGATTATTTTCTTCCTTGTTTGTTCTGGGTTTGTTTTGCTCTTCATTAAGTTCTTAATGGGGAAGCTTACATGATTAATTTGAACCCTTTATTCTTTCCTATATAAGCATTTGATATTAAAATTTTTCCCCTAAGCACTACTTTAATTATATCTCATGTTTTAATATATTTTATTTTCATTCAATTAAAAATATTATTTAAAATTCCCTTTGATTCTATTTTATGGTAGGCTTATACATTGTTTATACAGATTTTTCAGATATCTTTTCATGATTTACTTCTAATTTAATTACATTACAATCAGAGATCATTCTTTGCATGATTTCAGTTCTTTTAAATTTATTAAGTTTGGTTTTATGGCTCAGAATATGGGCTATCATGTTGCATATTCAGTGTACACTTGAAATATGTATTTTGCTTTTAGTAACTGGAATGTTTCTTGAATGTCACCTAGGAAAATATTAGTTGATGATGTTATTCAGGTCTTCTATATTCTTGCTGATTTTCTAGGTCTCTCATTAATTGAGAAAGGAGAATTGAAGTCTCTAAGTGTAACTGTCAATTTGTCTATTTCTTATTTCAGTTTTATTAGTTCTTGCATTATATATTTTGGAGCATGCACTTTGTTAAAAGTACATACACATTTGGAAATGCTGTGCATCTTGGTGAATTGTTCCTTTACCACTATAAAATGTTATTCTTCCTAGGCAATTATTTTTCTTGTTCCAAAGTCTGCTTTGTCTGATATTAGCATAGCTTCTCCAGCTTTCTTTTGATTAGTATTTGCATGTTATATCTTTTGTCATCTTTTTACTTTTAACTTTATCAACATTTAAAGTGGTTTTTTTTGTAGATAACATACAGTTGGATCCTATTTTTAAAATTTAATTTGATAATCTCTATTCTTTAATAGGTACAATTTACATTTACTGTAATTATTAAAATAATTGGACTTAGTTCTATCATTTTCTTAGTTTTGTTGTTGTTGTTGTTGTTGTTCCTTCACTCCCATTTCCTGCCTTATTCTGGGTAATTTTTTAGTATTTAATTTTATCTATTGGCCATTTGTATATATCTCTTTGAATTATTATTTTAGTTGTTTCTCTAGTGATTACCATATACAAACCTAGCTTTACACCATCTACTTGGAGGGAATAGTTTATCACTTCAAGTGAAACATATGAGCCTTGTCACTTTACCCTCCTCAGTTTATGTCACAGTTGTCATTTTCATTGTATCTACATAACTTGAGAACCCTATAGATGTTATAATGTTTGCTATTAACAATAAATATTTTAAAGAACTTAGTATAGTAAAATACTCCATTACCCAAATATTTACCATTTCCGTTGCTCTCTCTTTAGTTCTCATGTTGATATTTCCCTCTGATATCATTTCCCTTCAGCTTTAGAATTTATTTTAGCATTTCTTTAAGAAGAGATCTGCAGGCAACAAGTCTCTTAGTTTTTCTTCATCTGAGTATGCTTTCTTTTGCCATCATTCTTTAAGGATATTTTTGCTGGATATAAAGTTCTGATTAGCAGTTCTTTTCTTTCATTGCTTAAAAGATGTGTCACTGTCATCTAGCCTGTATGATTTCTGAAGAGAAATTTGAAATTATTTAAGCCATTGCTCTCTTAAAGGCAATGTGTTGTTTTTCTCTGGTTGCCTTTAAATTTTTTTTTACTAATCTTTGGTTTTCAGCAGTTTGAGTATGATGTGTCTGGGTCTGGTTTTATGAGTTTGCTTTGGTAGGAGTTTGCTGAGTTTCTTGAATCTGCAGTTATGTTTTTCAGTCAGTTTGAGAAGTTTTCAGCCATTATGTTTTCAAATATTTTTTCTATGATTACCTCTTTCTTTCATCTCTCCTTCCAGGACTCCATTGATATGCATATCAGATCTTTTGATTATTATTCCAAAGGTTGCCGAGAAATTCTTCACTTCTTTCAGTCTCTCTCTTTCTCTGTTCTTTAGGTTGTATCATTTCTATTGAAC
This sequence comes from Saimiri boliviensis, assembly GCF_048565385.1. Lineage (NCBI taxonomy): Eukaryota > Metazoa > Chordata > Mammalia > Primates > Cebidae > Saimiri > Saimiri boliviensis. The sequence continues at coordinate 26,800,331 of NC_133452.1, read as the reverse complement.
CATCTTCAAATTCACTGTCGCCACTGTCATCAACATATTGCTATTGCATCCATCTAGTTCAGCAATTAATTTCTATCTTTTATTCATTTTAACAGTGTTCACCTTTACCTTATGGAGGATTATTGAAGAGCTGCCCTAAAGTCCTTGCCTGATAATTCCAACATTGGGGTCCCTTTGGGTTGACATCTGTTGATTGTGGGTTTCTCTTAATATTGATCCATTTTTTCTGGCTCTTTGTATGTCACGTTTTCTTAGTTATACCATAAACATTTTGAATATTGTACTAGTCCATTTTCACACTGCTGATAAAGACATACCCAAGACTAGGTAATTTATAAAGAAAAAGAGGTTTGATAGACTCATTGTTCCACATGGCTGGGGAGGCCTCACAATGATAGCAGAAGCCAAAAGGCATGTCTTACATGGTGGCAGGCAAGACAGAAAGAGGGCCAAGCAAAAGGGAAAACCCCTTATGAAACCATCAGATCTCATAAGACTTATTCATTACCAATGAGAACAGTATGGGGGAAACCACCCCCATGATTTAATTATCTCCCACCGGGTCCCTCCCACAACATGTGGTAATTATTCGAGCTATAATTCAAGATGAGATTTGGGTGGGGACACAGCCAAACCATGTCAAACATTATGTGGTAAAGCTCAATGTTGTGTTAAAATTATATGGAGAAATGTTGACTTTGTTTATTTGTTTAAGCGGGCAATCAACCAAGTTTCCTTTTTCCAGCTCTTCTTTTTGTAATTTCTTTCATATTCTCTAGCTCTCAAGATGTTCCTTTTCATGGTTCTTATGGCCAGAAGGTGTCTTCTCAAAATTTTAGCCTCCCATGCTCTCATGCAGTCCACTTAATTGGCGATGCCTTCACAGTGAGGTAGGAGGAGAAATGAGACAGAAAGAAAAAAAAAACCAAAAAACGTTTTCTCTCCACCATTCACACAGCAGGACTTCATCTGCCTGGTTATTCTGGTCATTGAGGCAGATTTTTCTTGGGGTTTTAGGTATCCATGCCAAAGGAAAAGAAAAGAGGGAATCATAATCTCTAGCAGGCAGAGGACTTTTCTCTGTCCTCTAGCTGGAAAGAAGGCCTTATCCTGGAGTTTTTGCTCTCAATGCTTGCTTCACAGTTCTAGAACTCAGTCTGCACACAGGTCAAATAAGGGGAAAAAAACAGAGAGCAAAAATCTATAAACTGTTCCCCATGGGTCCTTATTTATTTTTCTTTAGTTCCCAATGCATTTGTCATTGTGTGTTTTTCAAAGTCCTCAGATAGTTGCTTTTTGTACTCTGTTCAGAGTTCTTAGTTGTAATCAGTGGGACTCATAGGCTGTAGTCAGCTTACTCCACTTGGGCTGTCACCAGAAGCCTACATATGTTTTCAATACCTATATTTTTACACTTAAAATATTTTATAAACATTTTTCCATGCCATTATACATTCTCCCATATCATAATTTTTAATGACTGCATATTCCTTCATATGAGTGTTTATATTGATTGTCTTAGTGAATACATGAATAAATAAATCTTTACACACATCTGTAATTATTTTCTCAGGATAAATTCTTAAAGGCAGAATTGCTATACTAACATCTTTGAGTATCTTAACATTAAATCAGTTTAGACTCCCTCCAATACTTGGAATATTGATTTCTCTACATTTCTGCTATAGAATGGGATAGAATAGATAGAAAAAATTATGCCAATGATCACTAAAGGTGCTTAAACCTGACAGTTTCCTGTCTGGTAGATTAACTGCAAATCTTGCACCACATATCTCATAAATGTAAGTGACTAACTGTCTTTGGCTTGATATTTCTAAAATTCAGTAGTATTAGGCATGTTTGGTTTGGGCTCATAAAAACTTGAGCCAGACATAACTTTTCAGGTGCCTAGAGCATCCTAATTAGGATAGAATGGGCATCGCTGAAGAGAGCAAGAATGGCTTTCTGTGTGCTGTAATCATGGAGTCTGCTTATGCATTCCATTCATCTTGCATTAAAATTGTGCTTTAGTTTAGTCATGAGCGATTTATTAGGTTTAGTTTGAAGAGCTGGCTTCTCAACATTAGGAGTCTGAGGAAAGTGTGTTTGCTATAACACTACACATCTTTTTATTTGTAATTACCTATGTATACCTTTGCAGTTTTAAAAAAGACATATGAATATTAAAAATCCCTATAGAATGGGAAAATATCCTCTTCTAAACTATTAAGGCATATTCTATGCCAGAACAGATTACTTCTCTATCAGCCCAAGCCCTGACAGAGAAGAGAATTGGTGTACTCAAAGCGGGTAATTTGAATGAGTTTAGGGAAAGAACCATTTACAATTGCGGGCAGGGTGTAGAGATCACAAAATATACAAGTCCCCTGGAGATTAGAGAGTATCACTTCTAGGCCTGAAACTTTGACCTTTGGTGCTCATCCAGTGTGCAGGGTGCCCTCAGGGGGTGTGTGAACAAAACGAAGACCTCATGTTTCCTGTTCTTTCTCTGTCCAATTTCCTGCCAGTCCTCACCGATTAAACTTATCAGAAGTCAGAGGGTCAGCATGCCTCTCGATGCAGTGCACACATATCTACCAAAGCAAATGCAGGAAACATTGGATTGAAATCTCCTTACACATATGTGTTCAGAAGACAATGGCTAATTTGCAACTAATTGTATATGATGAAAGAACATTTCTATTTCACCAAGTATTTATAGTAGAATATAAATGATAATTCTTAACATAAGACTCTTAGCAGGGCTGGGCGTGGTGTCTCATGCCTGTAATCTCAGCACTTTGGGAAGCCGAGGCAGTTGGATCACCTAAAGTCAGGAGTTTGAAACTAGCCTAGCCAACATGGTGAAACCCCATCTCTACTAAAAATACAAAATCACCACAAGTAGTGGTGTGGTGGGTGCCTGTAATCCCAGCTACTCGAGAGGCAGAAGCAGGAGAATTGCTTGAACCCAGGAGACAGAGGTTGCAGTGAGCTGAGATCACACCATTGCACTCACTCCAACCTGGGCAACAGAGTGAGACTCTGTCTCAAAAAAAAAAAAAAAAAAAAAAAAAAAGACTTCTTATCAAAATATGATATCAATTTATTGGAGAATTATATACAGCGTATTATACATCTGTTAATATGATATGATGTATATATTAGGCTTTATAATATAAGAGATAAGCACTCGGCTTTGGAGTTACACTGAGTTTGAGTCCCAGCTTTTCCATCTATTAGCTCTATAACTTGGGGTGAGTTTATTACCTTCTCTAAGTCATAATGCTTCTATTTTGCTTGTTTGTTTTATATGTTACACAGGAATATAATGCTACCTACCATATAGGATTGTTGTGAGGATTAAATGAGATCACATATTGTCTTAGTTCATTTGTGTTGCTATAAAGGAATACCTGAGGCAGTGTAATTTATAAAGGAAAAATATTTATTTGGCTCATGATTCTGTTGGCTGGAAGACTGGGTATCTGGTGAAAGTCTCAGGTTACATAAACTCGTGGTGAAATGCAATCAGGAGCCAGAGTATGGCGAGATCACGTGGCAATAGAGAGAGAGGGGAGGTGCCACATTCTTTTTAGCAACCAGCTGCTGTGGGAACTAACAGAGATATAACCCATTTACTGCCACCCAGAGAGGGAATTCCACCCCTGTCACCCAAACACCTACCAGTAGGCCCCACCTCCAGCGCTGGGAATTAAATTTCAACATAAGGTTCGGAAGGGTGTAACATTCAAACTATAGCAGTATGCAAATTGCATAAGCCAATATCTGGCACATATTAAGTATTGTACTTAATAAATTGTCTATTGTTATTCTAATTACACATTTGTGACCAGGGACAAGAACCAAGAGTTGAGAGGACTCTCCTTATTTTAGGATGAAACTCATTGCTTAAGTAACTATATCCTTCGGAAAGGATAGAGAATTTGGTGATTAAGGGCACAGGTTCTGGAGTTAAACCTTTTGAGTTTATAGCCTAGTTCTGCCTCTATCTCTTTGACAACTACTTATCTGCTCACTTCTCAGTGCTTTAATTTCTTCATCTGAAAACTGGGATTGGTATCTCTATCTATCTATCTAGATATATTTTTAAAAATTTATAGACTGTATATGTAAAAAGATAAGTATGAAAATTCATTATAATATCAAAAACTTAGAATTTATAGTCAATCTGTTTTCAGGATTTGAGATCATAGTCCCACAGAAGACAGAACTGGTGAAATTGTTTTCCAATACAGGCATACCTTGGTGAGACTGTGGATTTGGTTTCAGACCACAGCAGTAAAGTGAATATTGCAATCAAGTGAATCACATGAATTTTTTGGTTTCCCAGTACATATAAAAGTTATGTTTATACTCTAGTGTAGTCTACTAAGTGTACAATGCGATTATGTCTAAAAAATGCACATGCCTTAATTTCAAAATACTTTATTGCTAAAATATGTTACTGATCATCTGAGCCCTGATTGTATTATTGCCTTTTACTAGTGGAGGGTCTTGCCTTGATGTTGATGGCTGCTGACTGATCTGGGTGGTGGTTGCTGAAGGTTGGGATGACTGGCAATTTCTTAAAATGGGATACCTGTGAAATTTGCTGCATTGACTTACTTGTCCTTTCACAAAAGATTGTTCCATACCATGCAATGTTTGGTAGCATTTTACCCACAACAGAACTTCTTTCACAATTGTAGTCAATCCTCTCAAACACTGCTGCTGCGTTATCAACTAAGTGTATGTAATGTTCTAAATCCTTTGTTGTCATTTCAACAATGTTCACAGTATCTTCACCAGGGGTAGATTCCATTTCAAAAAGCATTTTCTTTGTTTCTCTATAAGAAGCAATACCTCATATGTTCAAGCGTATCGTGACATTGCAGCAATTCAATCACATCTTCAGACTCCACTGTTAATTCCAGTACTCTTGTTATTTCTACCACATCTGCAGTTAACTTTATCCTCTGATGCCTTTAACTCCTCAAAATCATCTATGAGGGTTGGAATTAACTTCTTCCGAACTCCTGTTAATGTTGATATTTTGACTTCCTCCCATAAATTACAAATATTCTTAATAGCTTGTAGAATGGTTTTCAATTTATTTTGCCCAGATTCATAAGAGGAATCACTACCTATGGCAGCTACAACCTTATGAAATTTATTTATTTGTTTTGAGATAGGATGTATGTCTCTTACACATGCTGGAAGGCAGTGGCATGAACATGGTTCACTGCAGCCTTGACCTCCTGGGCTCAAGAGATCATCCTGCCTCAGCCTCCTGTACTGGAACTACAGGGGTGCAACACCATGCCAGGCTAAGTTTTTGATTTATTTTTTGTAGAGACAGGGTCTCATTTTGTTGCCCAGGCTGATCTCAAACTCCCGGGGTCAGGCATTCTTTCTGCCTCAGCCTCTCAAAGTGTTGGTGTTACAGGGATCAGCCAACATGCCCAATCTATATTTCTTAAATTATAAGACTTGAACATCAAAATTACTTCTTGATCCATGGGCTGCAGAACGGGTGTTGTGTTAGAAGGCATGAAAACATTAATTTTCCTTTACATCTCCATCAAAGCTCTTGGATGACTATGTGCATTGTCAACGAGCAGTAATATTTTCAAAGAAGTCTTTTGTTTTCTGAGTAGTAGATCTCAGTAGTGGGCTTAAAATATTCAACAAACCATACTGTAAACAGAGCTCACTGATTTTCAGAATGGTACATGAGCATTGGCCTCAGCTTCAAGTCACCAGTCTCATTAGCCCCTAACAAGAGGATAAGCCTGTCCATCAAAACTTTGAGGCCAGGCCAAGCTCAGTAGCTTATGCTTGTAATCCCAGCATTTTGAGAGTCTAAGGCGGGAGGATTGCTTGAGGCCAGGAGATTGAGACTAGCCTGGACAACATAGCATGAGTTTATTTCTACTTAAAATGTAAAAATTAGCTATGTGTGGTGGCATATTGCTATAGTTCCAACTACTCAGGAGGCTGAGGTGGGAACATTACTTGAACCCAAGAATTCAAGGCTGCAGTGAGCTGTGATTGCACCACTGCACTTTAGCCTGGGTGACACAGTGAGACTCTGTCTCTGAAAAAACAAAACAACCATCCCTCTACCCCCACAAAAAAAACCTAAAACACATACTTTGAAGTCAGGTACTGACTTCTCATCTCTAGCTGTGAGAGCCATAAATGGCATCTTCTAAAAGAAGGTGATTTTGTCTACATTGAAAATCTGTTGCTCAGTGCAGTCACCTTCAGCAGTGATCTCAGTTGGATCTTCTGGATAACTTGCTGCACCTTCTGCTTGAGCACTTGCTGCCTCACCTTGCGGTTTATGTGATGAAGACAGCTGTTTTTCCTTTAACCTCATGAATCAGCCTCTGCCAGCTTCCAGCTTTTCTTCTTCAGCTTCCTCATCCCTCTCGGCCCTCATAGAATTGCAGAGAGTTAGGGCCTTGCTCTGGATTAGGTTTTGGCTTAAGGGAATATTGTGGCTGTTTTGATCTTTTCGCTATATCACTCAAGCTTTCGCCACATCAGCGAATTTAGTACATATTTCTTTCTTATCATTTGAGTCATCACTGGAGTAGTACTTTTAATTTCCTTTAATAACTTTTCCTTTGCATGCACAAACTAGTTAGCACGGGAAGCCTAGTTTTTGGCCTGTCTAGGCCTTCAACATGCTCTTCTTACCAGGCTTAATCATTTCTAGCTTTCACATCAAAAGTGAGAGATGTGAAATTCTTCTTTTCACTTGATCACTTAAAGGCCATTGTAGGGTTATTAATTGGCCCAATTTCACTATTGTTGGATCTCTGGGAATAGGGAGGTCTTGGGAGAAGGAGAAAAATGGGGAAACAGCTGGTTGGTGGAGCAGTCAAAGCACACACATGTATGGATTGCACTTGCCATCTTCTATGGGTGAAGTTTGAGGTGCCCCAAAACAATTATAATAGTAAGATCAAGGATCACTGATCATAGATCACCATAACAGACATAATAATAATGAAAAAGTTTGAAATACTGCAAGGATTACCAGAATGTGACACAGAGACAGGAAGTAAGCATATGCTGTTGGAAAAATGCCACTGATACCCTTGCTTGATGCAGGGTTGCCACAAAACCTTATAATTTGTTTAAAACAAAACACGACTACAGTATCTGTGAGTTGAGTGCAGTAAAATGAGGTGTGCCTCTATGTGATTGGTGGCTCCCCATATCTGCTGGTCTAAAATCTGAGATGGTGGCCATAAGACTCTTTTCTGCTTGACTCAGAGATAAAAGTATCTAGAAAGACTTCATTTCTGGGAGGCAGCTAATGTGTTGCCAAATTGATGGCAGAAACCCAGAAAATGACTGGGTAGAAAGAAGTAGTAAAGCACTAACAAGTGACTTACATCCTGGGAGATGTAATACGCACAAATAAAGTGTTGTAGGTTGTTGCTAATGGGAAGAATTAGCAGCAGTATACTCTTAGGTTTATAGTTTCTATTTTATGTACTCCATTGCTTCAGAGTGAGAGAACCATTCACTGAGTAGGGGAAAATACCTTCTCAATAGTGCTGAGGTTTGTTGCATGGAGACCTAAAAAGCATTATTGTACTAAATTGAGCTACAATTGTGCATACAAACATTTTCAACCATAGATCTTGGACTAGAATAGCACTCAAATAAAAACATGACCCCTAGATAAGTTCCCATATCCTATCTATTGAAAAACATTAATACTAGCATTAGACAAATACTTTCTTGCTCCAGGTTGAGTGAATAGCAAAAAATAACAACTTTAGACAATCACTGAAAATGACTGTAGAACAAATGAAATATATATCAAACTGAAAACTCTCAAGAAGAGAACACCAATGAAAACCATTTACAATAAGAAACAAAAAAGTTTAGAAAACTGTTCAGAATCCTCACTGGGGGTGAAAAAGGTATAGTCTCAGTGGAACAGGACATGATGCCATGAGTTGAGAATTAAGACATGAAAAGGCAACAGGTTGGGCTGAAATGGGGAGTGGATGAGATGAGGTTAATTGCAAGAGTCTAAAAATGCAATGGCAAAAACTAAAAAGGAAATGTAAGAGTAAAATTAACATCCACAATGGGGACAATAAAAGGTGAAATTGATACTATGGGAAATCAGATCAGTGTGATGGAGAAAAAACTAAAGACATTTTTCAGAATTTAGAAGAAAAGGAAAAAGAAAATAATGAAAGAGAAACTGTGAAGTAAAGAGAATGGAACTTCAGTAACAATTATTGATTATTCCTGAATAATAAACTATAGTAATTAGAAACAAATAATAAAACAAAATTGAAGGCAATTCCTAGTGCAGGGGGCAAAGAAAGATAAAAGACTAGAGTATATATATTGAAAGGTTAATTGTCTTTCAGGCAAATAAATAAGAAATGACATATAGCTGGAGCCATCTTGGCAAAATTTGGGGTTTAAAATAATGATTAGCTATCATATAAGTAGCCATGAATGAAAAACTAAATAAAACATACACAGAAGAGCACTCCAGAAAGTTATCTAGTAAGGAGCAAAAATTACAATTCTTTGAGTCATCTAAATTTATTATGTAGTATTAGACTCAGAGTCAAAGAAAGTAACAGAAGAGGGCAACACCTACAGAATTTTGAGGTGAAAATTATGTCTTCTAAAAATTTTATACCTAACCAAGTTGTCTTCCTAAGATAATTAAAATATATTATTAGTTATATAAGTTTTCAGAAAATAGTATCCATATACCTCATCTTGTTTTTTCATTCTATTTATTACTGCATTTTAATTGAAGAAGCCAAGAAAGGAGTTAAAATGAAAAAATTCAAGAATGAAGTAGAAATGATATAAAACTTGTGTTATTTGTGAAACAGATTGATTATAAGGTCAAGTCTAAAGAGTTTGTTAGGATTTGTTCAGATTACAAGGAATAGTTCAATTAAAAACTAAAATGTTACTAATGCAGACTATTGGTTAAAAATCAAACTGAAATAGTGTGGTTTTAATTACAGGTACTTTTTAATGCTGTTTTCCTGGTTAAAGATACAGAGAAATAATTTGGCCAAATACTTCCTGCAGAGATACTACTTTAATGAGTACTTAAGAATTATTTGTTACTTAGCACCTGAAGGTTCTAATCTGAATATGGACTTTTCCTGCCTTCACTGCTGTTTACACGAATGAATATAAATTGATATGCTTAAGCTGGCTAAAGTATCTCCTCTGAACTTTTAGTATGCTTTTATGATTGATCAGTTTCAAAGGTAAATTGCAGTCTAATTTAGGCCTATCTAGTGTGAGAGTTACTAAGTTATTTTAAAGACTTCACCCAATCAGATGGCTTCTCTTCTTGCTACTAAATTGTGGTTTTAAATATCAGAATTGAAAAGAGAAGATGAAGAGGGTTGTATTATTGTCACTGTGAATAGACTAGCCTTAATAGCTCACGGTGGGAATTCCCCTGCGATTTCATTTATGGGTACTATGCTGATATGAGTGGCCATATCAGCATGATAGAGTGCCATGCTGATATAGGTGACCAATAGATAAGTATATATTAATTATTGATAAGCAGTGTCTTAATGACTCTTTTGTTTTTAAAAAATGATTTTAGAAAAGGAATATCTTTCAATCCAGGTACAGATCGCTATCAAATATGTCAGAGGTTAATAGGAATGTGTCATTGATACTGTAATACAGTTGCAGTTGCTTTATTTCTACTTTATATTTTTTATTGAACATTAACCTAGCATTGTAATTTTAAAATGATTTTTTCTTCTAATACATGTAATTTTTCTGTATATTAGCACAAATTAAACTCATAGCTTGAATGTAATAAACATGTAAGAACCAATATCTGGTTACCACAGAAAGCTATTATTATATGACCTAATTTGATATTTAAAAAATAGGAAGGGAATAGCACTGTACTAGCAGATTTAAACTGTAAAGGAAAAGTGAAGTTTTCTTTTGGAAAAAGAATGCCCATCAAATAGAATCTCCCTTGCTTTTTGCTGAAGCGAGGCTTGCTCTGTTACTTTGTAGTGGGAGAATGTATCAGATATTCTGCTGTAGCAAAAAATTTAGACCTTATCACCTTTCTTAATCCTACATCCCCTCATTTCTTCATTTATTTTTCTTAGTGGCTCAGAGTACATGGCCCAACTTTATAAGCTTACCCCAGCATATCCTCACCATATCCTGTTTACCTTCAATCTTACTCACTTGGAAAATCTGTAATCCTGATAAAACTCAACTACTTGCATACTCATGCCTGCACCCTAGCAGCTAAGCATGATTGAAGAAAATCATAGAAGCCTCCTGTGTGATCTTGCTTAATGTTTATGACCACAGACATCCAGTGAGCACTCCATGCTGTGCTGACTCACCAGCTACTACACTTACCTAGGCAGTTTTATCTTTGATTCTCATAGTGCCTCTTTCACCTGCTTCCCTCTCTCCTCAAATCTTGGGCAGCCCTCTTTAATCCTCTCACTCAGCTATCTCTTTCACTCAGAAAACAATCTTCATATTATCCAAAGGGCATGATGACCTTGCCGCTTGTTTCAGTATAAGACAACAGAAGCATTTGGAGGAGTGTTCTACATTCTCCCATCATCAAATTTCTCAAACTACCTCCATGTAAAACTCTACTACACTTTCTCTCCTATTGCAATAGAGGAAGTGTCTGTGCTTCTTAGGACAATGCTTCCATGTATACTTTGGAATCTATAAACTCATGCCTAATTGAGCATTTTATTACTCAAAGTATCTCTCCTCCCTCCTGTATTACACAGTTTTCAATTTCAACTGCTTTATTTTCATCTGTCCACAAACATAGTGTGCTATCTCCCATCTTACACAAAACAAGACAAAACAAGATTTGTCTTTGTCTTAAATCTCCTAGTGCCACGCTATTTCTCTGGTTCTATTTTCAGCAAAACTCCTTAGAAGAAGTTCTGCTTACGGTTTCCACTTCCTCTTCCTCCATTCTTTCTGAAACACACTCTACCCCAGTGAAAGAGGTCTGATCAAGCTCATCAGTGACCACTGCGTCAACACATACAGAGGCTAATTCTGATTTCTTACTTAAATAACTCTCAGAAATGACTAGGCTGCTAAATAACCTTCTTTTTCTTGAAACATTTCCTTAACACTTGGATTCTGGGAAGCGTCACTCTCTTAGCTTTTTTCTGACCATTCTAGCTGTTTTCTGTCTCTTCTTAACCTCTGTTACTTGTTGTTCTTCCTCTTCTTAACCTCTCAATGTTGAATTCCTGAAAAATCAGTCCTAGAGCATCTTCCCTTTATAGTCTACATTCACTATCTTGGGGGAACTCACCTAGCGTTATGGCAGCTTTAAATACATTCTATGTGATGATGGTCCCCTAAATTTATATTTTGAGCCACAGTCTCTCTTGAGCTCTATATTCTTATATCTAACCACCTGCTTTTCAAACTTATGTTAAAAAACTTTTATTGATTTTACCTTACAAACCTGCTCCTACTCCCTTGTTCTATATCTAAATAAATATCACCATCTTCCAAGACTTCTGTGTTGTACAGCTCCAGGGTGTGCTGTTCTTATGGATTAACTGGATTTTTGTTAGCATCTTCTGTGCCTTTTATTCCCCCCATGGGTATCTCATTTATTTGAATTATTCTAAAAAATGCAAACCATTTAGCAGCTGTATTTAGCTCTTGAAAATTTCAGTCCATCTGGGTAGCTACTATACTAATTACATGATGGAAATAATCAGCTAATATCTTTTGTTTGAGAAATTGCCAAAGATCAGAAAACCATCTTCATATTGGCTAAAGTGCATAGCTCAAAAAAAAAATGATTTTAACTGACCTCAGATCTTGGAAACATTTCAGTGAAGAGTTTTTGATTTAAAAAAAGTAATCAGTTATCACTTAGCATTTTAGGATAGTAACCATATAATATTTTCCGATTCCACCAAAAATGGCCACATTTGTTTTTTACTAAAAAGTAGTAAATATCAGCCTTTTTATGTGCTGCTACTACTGCAGAAAGCTTCATAAACTTTTCAGCCAGAAATATTGTAAAGATCAAAGAGCTTTCAAAGGAGTTTCTAACAATGAATATAGACACTCTTTTTGCATTAGCCAAACTAGCTCTGCTCTGTTTCCTAGAGCACACCACAATCTAAGCAAGAGAGGGATTATTAAAGAGTTAACCATGGAATACATAATACACATAAAATAGTTTGTGTGATATGTGCATAAGTTTTTAAAGCTAATTTTACCTCTACTGCTGTTTTCCATATCATGCTACTTTCCCAGACTATAATTTTGCCTCCTGCCCTGAAGTAGCTGCAATCCTGAATTTTGTCTTTCTCTCCTCCTCCTTTTTTAGCAGTATAGATCCCTAAAGAATATATTGTCTTGGTTAGTTTTGCTTGATTAGGGCCTTCATAAAAGTGGTATCATTATGAAAGCTTTCTTTATCTAAATAGAAATAGTGTGTTTAAGTGGGGTAAGCTTGGCAGAACAATGGACCATTGTGATACTGTTTACATGCTTATGTTTTTTATTGCCTTCAGTACCATGTAATTTGGTCTTGTAACTGATTAGCCAATTAGGAATTGGAAGGATGATGTGTAAATAAATGTTACTGTCTGACTGACAGAATGATTTATTAGACGTGTGTATTTGTAGACTTTCACCTGCTTTGTTGTTTGGGAGGCCCAGTGCCAAACCTAAACACAAGTGTCAATGGCAGATCTGCGGCCAGTGGTTTATGAGAAAATTCAGCCACAGTTGAATTTTGTTCAAGTATGGTATTGTTCGCTTGCCAGTGGTGTCATGCTGACTTTAGAATATCTTTACCTTTTCTATAGTTTCCATCAGCATTGTTGATTTCAGCACGTATGGATATAACCCATGGGTCCTGATGCCACCCACTAACAGCACTGGCTCAGTTTTTGGCCCTGCTTGTGCTGATACTTCCTATTCTTCCATTGTCAGTGTTTGTATTCCATTCTTACTGCCAAATGGATCCTCTGAACCGTAAGATTTACATAAAGAGGCCTTTCCTTTGCTCTTGGAAAACTCTGTGTAGCTCATTGACCTAGGGTGTTTCCTTTCATTTCAGAAATGGGTGGGTTTTTTTCTCATTAAATATATTCTTTTGATTTCACTATTTTGTCTTAATGTGATCTGGATAGAAAAATGCTAAAAATATTACTCTTACAAAGAAAGTAGAAAAAAAGAAGGAACTGGTATTTGTCCATAACTTTAATCTACAAAATTAAAAAGCATTCACTTACTTTAGGAAATAATAGGAGTCAGTTTTATAAAAATGTGTTAATTAAAGCTTACTAAGTTTAACGTTCTGCTGTCTTTATTCCCTTTATTTTAAAAGGCAAACGCTATACACATTGCATCCCTCTATAAACATTTAGTTGATTTATTTATTTGACAAACTCTTTCTGAATACCAGTGTGCCACTCTACTAGTTTTAGTAATACAATGGCAAGTAACACACAGCCCCTGCCTTCGAAAATATTGTGATGTAATGGCACTGTCAGGCCCAAACAACAGCATAGACATATAGTGAAAGAGAGATGTACAGGTTATTACAAATGATTAAAAACTCTACCCTTTCCAATCATTGTTGGATTCTAAGGTAACACTGATTAGCTAAACTAAGTCCACCCACATTAGAAACCACACTCTTCATGGAATGGATATCCATTCTGCCTTTGCCCTGGGGAAGTCAATGGCTGTATTTAGAAGTACACAGTTTTAGCTCCTTAAGATCATGTATAGCATTGACAAAGTAGATGTGATAAATATAGAAGTTTTTTAAAAAGACCTACTGAACATCTTTCTTCCTGATAAGTTCTAACACAAAATTGTTCACTTGAGCATTACCTGGGCCTTGGAAGAGATTTAGTTACTGGCTAGGATCCTTTTGTTTGTTTGTTTGTTTTTCGAGACAGGGTTTTGCTCTTGTTGCCTAAGCTATAGTGCAATGATGTGATCTTGGCTCACTGCAACCTCTGCCTCCCGGGTTCAAGTGATTCTCCTGCCTCAGCCTCCTGAGTAGCTGGGATTACAGGCATGCACCACCATGCTTGGCTAATTTTGTATTTTTAGTAGAGACAGGGTTCCTCTATCTTGGTCACACTGGTCTCAAACTCCTGACCTCAGGTGATGCATCTGCTTTGGCCTCCCAAAGTGCTAGGATTACAGGTGTGAGCCACTGCACCCAGCCCACTGGTCAGGATTATTATTAGTAACTGAGTGAAAAGTACTCTACCCAAAATGATTTACCCTTCATTTTCTGCCCCAAATGGAAGGAACTGACAATGTTTCTGATTGCTGTTGCTGCTGATAGTGATGGTAGTGGTGGGGATGATGGGAAGAGATTTCTGTTTTCACTTTTATCAACAACAGACTTGTTCCCCAGAAGCCATGTGATCAGCAAATTTAGAGGTGAGGGTTGCTCTGTACTGGTTTCTGAGAATGGTCCCTTTGTTGCCTTACTAGTCCCTCTTTGGGACCTTTTTTAATTTAAGAGTGAATCTTGCAGCCAGCCATTCTGTGGAAATAGAAATGATGCTACAATTAAAAATAGAAACATTGAAAAGTTACTGTGCTTAGAGCCTATTATATAAAGGTCTTTACCTTATATTCCTCTCATCCCTTCACAGAAGTAAATGAGAGACTCTGCCTCTCTTTTAATTATGAGGGTAAAGCTTCCTTCTGACCTTGCTTTAGTGAAGGGATTCCTTTCTCCATGAGAGTCCTTCTTTCCAGACTAAAGATGCCATCTTTGCAGAAACATAGTGGTGGTTTGTCTCAAGTGGGCATTTCATAGTGCCAAAAACCTCTCAGTATGTGACACTTGTTCACCAAAGACCTCTTAGCCTTTCCCAGGTGTGAGCTCTTCTGTTTGTGCTTTTATGTTTTAGTGCTAGATCAGAGAAAACATAGGAACTGTAGAATACCCTGAGTATAGGGCTCATGGCTATAATCCCAGTACTTTGGGAGGCTGAGGCAGGGAAGACTGCTTGATGCCAGAAGTTCAAGACCTGCCTGGGCAACATAGCAAGCTATGTGTCTACAAAAATAAAAAATAAAAAATTAGCCGGGCATGGTGTTGTGCGCCTGAAGTCCTAGCTACTTGGGAGGCTGAGGCAGGAGGATTGCTTGAGCCTAGGAGTTCAAGACATCAGTGATTTGTGATGGCATCACTACACTCCAGCCTGGGTAACAGAGCAAGACCCTGTCTCAGAAAAAGAAAAAAGAAAAAAAAAATAAAGAATATCCTGAGTGTGTGCAAGAGCTATAGCTAGTAGGCCTGGAATTGGACCCTAAAGGTGAAGCTTGTGTATACTGGGCATAAAATGGCATATTAACAATTAAGCTTAGTTAAGGTAAGATCTCATTATGCCTCCTAGCTCATTGTGACATTTCTACATTTTAATAAAATTCTATATAAAAATAAGGGCAACATAGCCAGGTGCGGTGGCTCACTCCTGTAATCCCAGCACTGTGGGAGGCCGAAGCAGGCAGATCACGAGGTCAGGAGTTCAATACCAGACTAGCCAACATAGTGAAGCCCCATCTCTACTAAAAAATACGAAACTTAGCTGGGCATGGTGGCTCGTGCCTGTAATCCCAGCTACTTGGGAGGATGAGGTAGGAGAATGCTTGGACCAGGACCTGGGAGGCGGAGGTTGCAGTGAGCCGAGATCGCATCACTGCACCCCAGCCTGGGATACAGAACGAGACTCCATCTCAAAAAGAAAAAAGAAAAAAAATAAGGGCAACACAGCACGGACCAGTGAGATCATAGCATCGTAGTGAGGGTCAAGTCAGGATAAGATAGACGGTTAGTGGAGCATCCCATGCCACGAAAGCCAGATAAATCAAAGACTGAGAGAACATGCATGACACCATCAAGCACCAGAGACACTGAAACAGCCGTGTGAGAGCAAAAGGAAGACCGTGCATGGCTCTCAGAAGCGGATGTGAATAGTGTTCAGGATGCGGCTGCTGAGGAACCCATGAGAGTGAGCAAGTAGGGCATAGGCCTTCAGCGAATTAACATACCAGGAAGCACAGAACTCTGTTGTGCATGGTAATGATAATATCACTCACATCTTCAGTCCAAAATATTTGTCTGGGAGTATCATAGCTGGAGTGCTTTTCTCAAGCTGACTATAAACACTATGAAGATTAGGTTTTACTGAGAAAAAAACTGCCGAACGATATCAATATTTCTCCCACAGCTCCAGAAAAAATGTGTCCACAAGCACAGGCCTATCCTTGAATTGGCGATATAAGCCAAGCGGATCGTTTGAGGTTAGGGGACATATTGCTGAGTTCTCTAACTTGTCTTTTGGAAACTTTGAGTAGTCTGGGTTATGACATGGGGCTTTGCTTTGGGAGTTAAGTACAAGGTCAGGCCCCTCACACAGCTATCATACACATTCAGTGGCAGTAGTACATGTTCCTTGAGGTTTTAGCCCTGCAGGCAGCCAACTTCTACAAGGCGCAGATGGCAGGATCAGGGGACTGACTTTTGGAAACAGATGGCAGGAATGGAGGCCATTAAGGAAATGGTGGCTTTTCCACAAGGATCCCCAAAGGTCTGGTGAATGGTTCTGGTGAGCTTATGTGCTTTCCCCGTCTGTTCTCTTTCCTTTCTGAATTATTATAGATTGAATTGTGTCCTTCTAAAATTCATGTTGAGGTCCTAACCCCGAGACTTTGGAATGTAACCTTATTTGGAAGTCAGCTCATATCAGATCTCATTAGTGAAGTTTAGATGAGATCATCCTGGAGTAGGGCAGGCCCTGAATCTGACATGACTGGTATTCTTATAAAAAGGGGAAATATGGAAACAAACACACACACAGGGAGAACACGATGTGAGCATAAAGGCAGAGATGGGAGTGATGCTTCTCTAAGCCAAGGAGCACGGAAGGTTGCCAGCAAACCAACAGAGAAAAGGTGTGGAACAGATTCTCACTCTCAGCCCATCCTGCTGACGTCTTGATCTCAGACTTCTGGCCCCAAAACTGTGAGGGAGTAACTTCTGTTGTTTAAGTCATCCAATGTATGATGGTTTGTTATGGCAGCCTTGGCAGACAAATGCATGGTTATCCATTTCCTGCCTGTCTTTTCTAGGGCACTCTATATTTATTGAGATCAGGGACTATGTCCTGGTAATTTCCAAATCGTCATCTCATACAGTGGTCCTGGTATACCTAGGAGGTCTCTCCAAAATATTTACTGAATAAAAAAAGTGATAATGTAGATTTCTACCAATAAACATTTAGCTGTATCTTAAGTAGGAAAGCATATGTATTATTCTCCTAATTCTCAAACTCATTTCAGTTTAGCAACCTTGACCATGGAGTAGCTTGGGGTGGCTTCCCTGTGTCTTAGTCTATTTGGGCTGCTATAAAAAAAATCATAGACTAGATGGCTTATCAGCAACAGATTTGTTTCTCATAGTTCCCTTGGGTGAGAAGTCCAAGATCAAGGCACCAAGATTCCTTGTCTGATGAGGGCTGGCTTCCTAATTCATAGACAGTGGAAGCAGGGAAGGATCTCTCTCAGCCCTCTTTTATAGGGACACTGATACCATTTATGAGAGCTCCACCCTCACGACTAATCGCTTCCCAAAGCTCCATCTCCTGATACCCTCACACTGGGTGTTGAATTGCAACATATGAAATTTAGAGGGACACAAACATTCAAACCATAGCACGTTGATTGGTTCTTCATTTCCCTAAGTTCCATCAATGACCCTCATTAAAGTGTATTTAAAAAGCTAACCATAACAACTTTCACAGTATCTACAGATAAGTGAAGTTTTTATACTGTAGCACTGTTTGGGGAAAGCCTTTGCTTAAAAAGTGTGTATAGGTAGTATCAAGCATTTGATTAAAATTTTCTTGAGAAGAAAAGAAGTTGTTTAATTGTCACACAAATAAAGGGTATTTAAATATAAAGATACCTACTCATTGTGAAGATATGTCCTGAATAAATAAGGAATATATGCAGACCACTTATTTAGACAGATAGAAGTCTCCAAAGCATATTACCATGGATGCAGACATCTGTCTTCTAGATTGTAGAAGCTAGCTGTATAAAATTATGGTGTTATATGAGTGAACTGAGATATTTTAAAACTATAAGTGAAAATGTAGGTCCTTAAAAGCAAACTAGAATAAAGTTTCCTTCATAACTGCAAGTCAAAAAAAAAAAAAAAAATAAAGGCCAACTGGCTATGTCTGGGAACTTCAGCATCTATTTACTTGAGTTTTAACCTTTGTGCCAAAGGGCTGGCAAGCAGAGGGAAAGGAGGCTGTCTGGAAACTCAAAGGGGAATGAGGTGACACAGGACATAGGAAAGAGGGGAAGGATTCTAGGTCAGAGGTTCAGAGGTGGAAGGGACATATTCTGTAATAGTGTTCTGAGCCCTTGTGTTAGAAGTCATTTCTGAAAGCTTAGAGATCAACTAAAATATCCTTCCACTGTGATTAGTTGGAAACACTTTTAACTTGATTTATCTTTTTTGTGTTCCATTTTCCCTGCTTTCTCGTGTTTCTTCTAAGAGAAGGAAACAGAGACGACTTCTGTTGAATTCCTGATCCAGTTAAATATATGACAGACAGCATAATTTTACATAAGACTTTCTCTGGAAACTGATTTACTTGACTTACTCTTGTTTTAAGTTGGCTTGTATGTTTTGCTCAAATGTTTAGAATTGTCAAAATGGCTGCCCAAAGCCTTGATGCCAGATTGCATCTCTCAATAGACAGTTAAGTAAAAGAGTATAGGGAAGGTCTTACCTTATCTAACAGAGGTGACTCTGCGGACACTTTGCTGTTTGTTTACTGCATAAGCATATTGTAATGGGGTGTGATTTAGAAGCACTAGACTCAAACCTATTTAAAAAACATTCCAGATTTACTCTACTAAAAATACTAAGAAAAAATTTTTCTTTAAAATTTCTTGCTGCATAGCATTTAAGAAAACTTACCCAATGTAAGACAGTATCTTGAGAAATTTAAAACCAAGTGAAAAGACTTGGAAAACATCTCCTGACCACGATGGTCAAATGTTTGTGGTGTCTATTTGATAGCATAAAAAGTGAAATAGAGTGCCTTAACTTTTCCTTTTCCCTGATCTAACCTCTGTTTCTAGGAATAAAAAACAGAAGGGCAGTTTGCAACTCAGAGAATTCTCACTTAACAACTTCAGCTGGGATGGGGCCCAGAATCTGGCTCTGGTGTCTAAAATTACACTTTTAACTGTATGTGAGGATATTAACACTTGCCTTTGCCAGTTTTCAACAGACAAATATATGTGGGATGCCTGTAGGTATTTCACTTTCTAAGACGTTTATAGTTAGAAATACATTTGAACCCCCTAGACTATGGGTGTTTTTCCATGGAATACCGTTGTCTTGTTTGTTTATTTTCAAAGCAGTGCACATGTCTTATATGAATTGACTCCAGATTACATTGTCCTGTTTATCTATTTATTTTTATTTTCAAAGCAAACCAGGCATACTGAGGAGTCTTACATGAACAGCTCAATGAGTTTTTACAAAGGAAACACATCTGTATAACCACCACCCATATAAACATATCAAACATCACTAATACCCCTGGCGCTGCTCTGTCTCTTCCATGTCATTAGCCCCTCAAAGGTAACCACTGTTCTGACTGCTGTCAGTATAGATTATTGCTGCTCATTCTTCAATTCTACAGAATTTCCATGAAAATTCTATAATGTCCTATAGGAATCATGCTTACATTGTTGTTGTTGTTTTCCTAGATTCCTTTGTTCAGTGTGTGTCTGTGAGGTTCGTTCTTGTGGTCGCATGCAGCAGCCATTTGTTCTTTTTCTTTACTTTGTAGGATTCCATTTTGTATGTTTTAAAATATATACTCCATCTGTTGCTGATGCATTTTTCTGTTATTTCCAACGTTCAGCTATCAAGCACAATGCTTCTGTGAATGTGCTTAACCATGTAACATTGATTCACATGGATATGCATTTCTGCCGAGGAAGAGAATTGCTGGGTTATAGAGTCCACATATGTTCGGCTTCATGGAGACTGCCAGTTTTCCAACGTGGTTTTTAAAAATTTGCATTCCCCAAAGCAGTGTTTGAGAATTCCAGTTATCCTGTGTCCTCACCAATGCTTTGTAGTGTCAATATTTTTGCTGATTTATTAATTTTTAAAATTTTAGCTATTCTAGTGGCTGTGCAGTAATTTTTTGTCATGGTTTTAATTTGGATTTTTCTGATTACTAATATTGTTAATCATTTTTATTTCATTACCTGCCATTTGAATATTGGTCTTTTTAATGACGTGTGTTAAAGTCCTTTGCCAATTAAAAATATTGGACAGTCTTTCTTTTACTCTCTGGCTTGTAGAAGGCAATTTTTTAAAGAATTTGAGTTCCTTTTCGATCATATACATGACAAATATATTTCCTTTCATTATAGCTTATCTTCCCTTTTTATGATGTCTTTTGATCAAGTTAAGTTCTTACTTTCAATGAAGTTTAGCTTATTAATTCATTCCATTATTGTTTTTCATCCTTTTTAGAAATATTTACCCAATCCAAGGTCATAAAGATATTCTCCTGGGCTATCTTCTAGGAGCTTTGTCGTTTTGCCTTTCATGTTTCTGGTCTGTCTGGGAGTGATTTTTTGTGAAATGTGAGGTAGGAGGCAAGGATCGTTTTTTCTCATGTGGCTATCCATTCCTTTTCTCAGTGGGAGCTTTGCCATACAGCAGCTTATTGTTTATGTGTGTGGCTGTGTCTGGCCTCTGTGCTGCTCCGCTGGTCTATTTACCTGTCCTTGCACTGATGCTGAATGGTTTCAATTACTATAACTGTAAATTAAATCTTGATATCTCGTAATATAAGTTCTCCAACTTTGTTCTTCAATGTCATTTTAATTTTCTTGACCTTTTGCATTTCCAGGTAATTTTACAATCAGCTTGCCAAATTTCACACACAAATATTTACATTATTAATTGGAATAACAATGAATCTATCATCAATTTAAGTAGAATTGACATTTTTCAGTATTGTACCTTCCAGGAACCTAGTAGATGCCTCCGTTTCTTAAGTCTTCTTTCACATTATCAGTAAAGTTTTGGGTTTTCTTTGTGGAGGACTTGCACATCTTTCACTGGCTTTATTCCTAGTTATGTGTCCTCTTTTTAATAGAGAGCTACTTCTAGTTTGAATAGAAGCAGAATCTTCCTTTACAGTCACATCCTTAAACAAAACATTATAGAGAAACTCTATTTTGAAGCTGAAGAGAGGAAGTGCCCTTGAACCTCGAGGAGGAGGTGTGGGGTTTTTTTTTGGTTGTTGGTTTGAGGTAGGTGAGATGCAGTATGTCTTGTCCAGATGGAATCTTTGGAATATCCTTAAAGGCAGCAGATGTGTGTGGGAAGAATGACAGAGTATATTGAGAAGCAGACTTAATGCCTTGGGTAATTGCATAGTTGAATGAATAAACCAATGCATATTTTAAGTATCTGAAGTACATTCATTGATGCAAAGCAAATGACCATCCGAAACATAGGTTATATCCTGAATTTACCTTCTGAAATCTTTGATTTACCATCCCCAGTTGCCAGGGATGAAGTTACAAATTAGATGATTAAAATATTATCCAGGTAATTGAGTAAGGGATACATGGTTTAGATTTACCACCGAATATATTTCCTATTAAATAAAAAACATTTTGAAATTTAATAACTCATGCGTGAGTCAGTGACTGCATACTGTTTAAGAGTTAAAGTCTCTTGGAACTCCTGCTGGTTACTACTCTGTTTTTCTTTTCTTTACCAATCATGCTTTGGGAAAGAATATTTCTTACTTGCTGACACCAGTGTCTCAGCTCCAATTCACTTCTCACACCAGCTCCTGACTTCTGACATCCATCGAAACTGTTCTCATCCTTAAGACCCAAAGACCTCGTAATTGCCAGATTCAGTAAAGAAGTTTTCTTCAAGTTCTTTTGACATTTGAGATTACTGAACTATTTCTTCTCCTTGAAACTCTTCTTTTGTGGGTTTCTTGATATTTATTCTCCTTTCCTTGTCTCCTTCCTACATCTCTGTCTGTTTCTCAGGCTGGCTTCATTCCATAAATGTTGGTATTGTGTATGGCCTGCTTCAGACTCATTGCTTCTTCATTGTGAGTCCGCAGTCTGGTGGAACTCATTCACTCTGTGGCTTCCCTGACAGTCAGTCTTCTGATGTTTTTGAAGGCTTGTCCTGAAATATTCTACACTACAAATACATATGTCTAACTACCTGTTGTTGGACCTCTCCATTTGAGTGTCCAGAGGCATTTAAAATTTTACCTGTCAGAATAGGAAACATCTTAACGTGCTCAGCACCTTGCCTGGATGTGGTTATTGACGCTTTTCTCTTTTTTATTTCTCCATGTCTAGTGATAACATCTAACAAGTCTTCCTCCTTAGTAGCCTTAATATCTCTGCAGTCTTGACCCTCTGCTCTATATCAGTTTTCTTTTTTTCTGTTCCCAAATAACCTTACATCTGGCTTTTTAAAAACCAGCCTCCTAACTGGCCTCTCTGCCTTCAATATGGTCATCCTCCAATCTCATATCTGCTCTCAAGACTGTCATTCCAAAATATACTGCTCCTCTATTTAAAACTACAGTGGTTCTATTTTTCCTTTAGCACAAAAACGAAGAAGTTCAATATGGCTGTAAAAACCTAACCATAAGGGAGCTCCCTCTGCTTTTCTAGTCTGCTCTTGACGCTGCCCCTTTCCACCTGCCTGGCCTGTTATCTGGAGCTCCTGCTGTTCCTTCCATTGCTCTGTGCCTTCCCTTCACAAATACTCTGCTTCTGCCCAGAACAGTCACATCTGTATCCACAACCTTCTTCTGTGGATGGCTTCTTACTCTTTCTCCAGAACTCACCTTGATTATGTCATTGTGTAGGGGAATGCTTTTTCTCGTTCCCCTAACCACACCAGTCTGGAATATGTTACATTGCATTCTATGTGTTTTTTTTTAATTCCACTCTGAACATTTTTCAAAAGCAAAAAAAAAAAAAAAAAAAAAACACGTCTTTCACCTTTGTATCCTCCCTCTGCAGGTGCTTTTAGATACAGGCACTATGTAAGGCTCTAGGGATGCAAGATTAATAAGGCATCATCCCTATGAAGCTTTCATAATATGGAAAGTGAAACAGAAACACTAACAGATAGTTACTGTGAAGTTTGAGAAGTGCCACATGACAGGTATTTTTAAAACATGGAAGATAGAGCACCTGATTCTGGGTCTGAACAAGTTCTATTTAAGAGTATACAAGGATTCTTTGAGAAACATAGATGGACAAATAATCTGCAGAGTAAATATTCTCTCCCAGAAAACTCCTGGCAAACCCGTCACCTGTTTCACCAGCTGATCTCCAGAGACTGTGCATTTCGATCTTCAGATGTAGAGAACTGCATGGGAGCTGAAATATTAACAAATAGGACCTAAACATGTAAATAAACATGCTATGGTTTGGTGGGAGAGGTAAATGTATTAAGCCATATTTTCGGGCTTAGTTGAGACTTGAAAAAATAAGCATCTCTTTTGTATGCTCAGGAGCTGTTGGACAAAATCCTAAGCCTGACTGAGATCATAGTCCCCACTGGCTT
Source organism: Saimiri boliviensis (assembly GCF_048565385.1). Classification (NCBI taxonomy): domain Eukaryota; kingdom Metazoa; phylum Chordata; class Mammalia; order Primates; family Cebidae; genus Saimiri; species Saimiri boliviensis. Next base: position 26,776,603 of record NC_133452.1, on the reverse strand, counting down.
TGTCTAAAAATGTTGCTGACAGAGCATGGTGGCTCACGTCTGAAATCCCAGCACTTTGGAAGGGTGAGGTTGGAAGATGGCTTGAGCCCAGGGGATCGTGCCATTTCTGCACTTCAGCGTGAGTGACAGAGCAAGACCCTATAAGATCCTGTCTCAAAGAAAAAAAAAAAAAGGAAAGAAAGGAAAAAGAGAAAAAAGGCATTTGCCTTTGTGGTAATAAGAACAACCTAAAGCCTTGAAATATTCATTCTACTTTTTCAGATACAATGTTCAAAATTATTATAGATTGCTTTCTCACAAACAGATTCCTAAGCTGGTTCTCATGCTATGAGACTTACTGGAATGACTTTTTGATTTGTTGAATTTTCTTAGGACAGATAAATACTGTAAATGTTTTCTTTTTCTTAACCTAATCTGATTATGAACAGAATTTCAAACCTAACAAATAACCCAAATACATAGGTGACTGCTTTCAATTCATGACCCTGAATAGCTGGAAAGTTAGTAGAAAAGTATATCTTCAAGCTGAGCTTTCAAAACACATATCTGTTTTCAAAAATCTCTAGGGGTAAAATATTTAATGCTTGGTTTCATTTTGCTTCTAGTTTTCTTCTGAAAACACAGTATGACTAGTTTAAAACAATGCTAGATAATTCCTAAGGAAAGATGCTGCAAGAACCTTTCACATAATGAGTTTACTGCCTTAGCTTACTGTTTTAGTTACATGTTTTCAAGAAGCTCTCAGACATATGAATGGAAGACCATCTCTGATTCCACTTTAAAATAAATGGGGAAAAATGCACCAAGGTGGAAGTAGTGGCGGGGAAAGAAGAAGAATATGAACAGTATGAAGGAAGCACTATTTTTATTTTATTAATGATTAGACATAGTGCATTACAGTTTGAAAAAAAGTTCATTTTGTAAGTATGTATTTTTCCACTTGAAAAAGTCAATTCAACTAAGAAACCAATGGGTGTCAGCTTGCAGGTACTAGACCAATAAAAAATACTATCATGGCTTACTGTCTACCATGATAGTATCATGATTATCAGTATTCTGGGTAAATCCTTTATTTCTAAATCATCCTTTCTTCTTATGTGTTTTAATATGTTGGAGGTTATTGTCTATGTAATATGCTTTTCTCTGCCTCTACTTCTTCATCTGTGAGATAGAGATAGTTGGAGTGCCTGGATCATGGAGTTATTACAAGGAGTAGATGAGAGGGGTGACTGAAGTGCCCAGCACAGGGCCTTGTACTCAGCCAGCATTAAGGTAGGGTTTGCAACTGCCATTACTTGTTTTTTATACTTTATTTTACATCATAAGCATTTTCTCAAGTTGCTAACTATTATTCAAACCCATAATGTCTCAGGGATATTTAACATCCCACTTTTCTCTCAACATTTAAATAATGTCATTTTGGTTAGGTTTGCAATTTCTAGATTGGTAATAACATACATTCCACTGAACTAAACATCCTTATGCAAAGTCTTTGTGACCAAGTGAGATGCATTTCCAAAATAAAATAATTGGGTCAAAATGTATACATATTTTAAAGACTTTTGATTCAGATATCCAAATTCTATCCCTGAAAGAGTGTACCCATTTGAAAGTATCCCTTTCTCTTGCCATGTTTAAATAAGAACTGAGAAAGTGTAAAAGAATATGGCAAAAAATAATAGAAGGCTGGAAGTTTTAGAACCAGAATATTTGAATTTGTTAATTACTTACACCATGGTATCTCAGAGAGGGAAGATAAATATATTCCTATAACTTCTTATATTTAAAAGGAGCTTTTGTGTGATGAAATAAAAGCACTGCCCTGATGTTAAGCAGCCTGTTTCTTATATTGACAGATACAGGATTAAATACCAGCTTGAGGAAGTCACTCTACTTCTCATAGTTACAGACTCAATTTGCAAAATGTTGATACCATACCTGTATTATAGGCTTTTTGTGGCAGGAAAGTAAGATTGTGCATGAGAAACACCAAGCAAAGGTCTTGACATATAGAAAGCACCTATAATTGATCATAGGCTTATTGACCATGAGTATGTTTTTGCTGCAGAGCCAACCTTTAGCCTTCCTCATTTGATTGCATCTGTAGATTCATAAAGTAGTAGAGTTCCCAGCAGGTGTACTGGCTGTGTCATGAATGAGCAGAGGGCAGAATTCCATGACATTCTCAGCTGTACTGTCAACACACTTGATGGTCCTGGTTAGTGTTAACATGACATGGTTTTATGACTTGATTTAGTGCACATTGAGCTCCTGCTTTGTTCCAGACACTGAATCAAGAATTGGTGCTACAGGAGTAAATAAAACGTAATCTTTGTCCTTGAAGGGCTCATAATCTAGACCGGAAGTGGTTACCATCTTTTCCGGGTGAAATTATTGTTCTTTTTATAGTTGCCGAGTATTCATTTGTGCTGTTCCCATAAGACACACACTGGTAGGTATTTGGAGGTGAAAGTGAGTAATGATAAAGCCAGGCCATGCTCTTAAGATGGTTAGAATGTGGTGTGTAGTTCAGTTAATTGGCATGCTGTGGTAGGAAAACAGTGGGCTTTTGGTCAGAAGACCTTGGTTCATACTTGTGGAATGATGGATTGGGCAAGGAAGGCCCTTGTGTTCTGAGCAAGAAAATGAAGAGTCAAAAATCCAGTTATTCATTCATCTATTTGGCAAATATTTATCAAGTACCTGGGATTCAGCAGGGAATAAAATATACAAAAATCCCTGTCCTCATGGAGCATAGACTCATTGCAGGTGGAGAAGGATATAAAAACTGCCGCTATGAAATTTTTTAAAGGCAGTGAAGGAAGCCTTGGAAAGTTGGGGAGGTGGCACATTTATAGAGTGTGGCAGGAGAGGCCTCTTTTTCCAAATCCCTGTTGAATCCAGTGGGGATGGCATGAGGTTCAAGAGGCAGAAGAGACCCAGAGCCAGCACGTAAGATGGAGTTTTACTGGGGAACTTACGTACAGGGGAGAGAGTCTAGTGGTGGTGGGATGGACAGGAGAACCACCTTACCTATAGTCCCGGGGCGGCAAGCGGGCTATACAGGAGAACCACAACAGCTTGTGGAAGGCATGCCATTTCTATAGCATTTTCACTTAGCAGCCTCCCCATAACGACCTCCACCTGGCAACCTTCATTCAACCCAACTCGTGGGTTTGATTCTATGTACAGCCTGTGTTCCACAGGACAGTATGGGGGCTCAGATGTACCTCATAGACAAGGAACAAATCTCTGGGTTCGCTGTTCCAGGATTCCCTAGCTCAGAACACACATTCAGGTGCATCTGCCATACAGGGTCCTTCTCAGGGTATGCTTAAGTTATTACTATCAGGTGCCCTTAACGTACCAGGCCTCACTACAAACTAACATTTGAATGAAGAACTGGAGGAAGTGAGGGTGCAGTTCTAAGAAACAGCCCTAACCCCAGGAGACCAGTGGGACCTGAGCAGAATGTATGTGGGGTGCAGGTCGGGGGAAGTGGCGGTGGCAGGGGACGGGGAAGGGACATGTTTGCTAAGGACTTTGGCTTTTACTGGGAGTAAGATAGGAAGCCTTCAAAGGAGTGTGAACAGAGTGATGGGAGGGTGTTCCCACGATCCAGGGAGACATGGTAATGATGTAGACCAACGAGTTAGCAGCAGATGTGGTACAAAGGGTCAGATTCTAGAGGTTGTGTTTAAAAATAAACCCTGATCATTAAAAAAATCTGGAGACAACAGATGCTGGAGAGGATGTGGAGAAACGGGAACACTTTTACACTGTTGGTGGGAGTGTAAATTAGTTCAACCATTGTGGAAGACAGTGTGGCACTTTCTCAAGGACCTAGAAATAGAAATTCCATTTGACCCAGCAATCCCATTACTGGGTATATATCCAAAGGGTTATAAATTGTTCTGTTATGAGGACACATGCACACGAATGTTCACTGCAGCACAGTTTACAGTAGTAAAGACTTGGAACCAACCCAAATGCCCATTGATGATAGAATGGACAGGGAAAATGTGGCACATATATGCACCATGGAATATTATGAAGACTTAAAAAACAATGAGTTCGTGTCCTTTGTAGGGACATGGATGAACCTGGAAACCATCATTCTCAGCAAACTGACACAAGAACAGGAAATCAAACACCGCATATTCTCACACATAGGCGTGTGTTGAACAATGAGAATACATGGACACAGGGAGGGGAGCATCACACACTGGGGTCTGTTGGGGGGAAATAGGGGAGGGACGGTGGGTGGTGGGGAGTTGGGAGGGATAACATGGGGAGAAATGCCAGATATAGGTGATGGGGAGGAAGGCAGCAAACCACACTGCCATGTGTGTACCTATGCAACAATCTGGCATGTTCTTCACATGTAACCCAAAACCTAAAATGCAATAAAATATATATATATTTTTAAAAACCTTGCTAAAGAATGGCATTAGCAGAGTTTAGAGCCATATTACTGTGAAGCCTGAGTGGCCATCAGTTGAAATGAGGATGGTGGTGGGAGAGGCAGATTGTAGGGAGAGCACAAGGAGTTCAGATTTGCACCAGTTAAGTTTGAGACACCTGTTCACTTTGAAATGCAGATGTCTGGTTAACTGGAGTTCAAGGGAGAGGTCCTGGCTAAGGATGTAAATACTGAGATTGTTATCATAGAGGCAGTATCTGAAGTCAAGAGTTGATCAGATCTGTAAGGTCGTGGTTGCAGCTGTAAAAGAGAAGAGCTCCAATGACTGAGCATTGTGGTAAACTATCATGCAGACAGTAGTAATAACTATTATGTACTTCTGAGAAAATGTGGTGCCTTTACCCTGTTCACTGTGGCCACCTCCAAAAACATTGTGTTTGTTTGCTAAATGCTGTCTTCATGACCTGAAAAATTGAAGGTTTTTTCCTATCAGGGATTGATTCAGGCATAAAGATAACTTGGGCGCTACTGGAGTTGGGCATAGGCAGCTCTGTGCTGGAGGCTTAACAGTAGAATTTCAACAGACATAGTGATCTTGGCCTCCGGTTTTGCTACATAAAAACACATTGATTCAAAAAGGACACAAGGAATGTAGGTCCACAGAGATTAAAACATCATGGATGCATACATTATGTACAGGATGCTTTCAATATTAAGGTAAAACAAACAACTGAGGATTGGACTCAAGTCAGGGGCCAATTTTTCTAGGTTAAAGATGCCTTCCAGAAAAATGTTTGCTCAGCCATGCTTTTAGCAATCACTTATATGTAGAAAGCTTTTCCATGTCTCCTGTATTTATTCAATCAACAGGAATTAGTTTAGTAGCATAACCCAAAGACTTATCATTTGTGTTGCCTTATGATTGATGTTGTTAATAAGTAACTAAGTCCTATGATCCTATTAAGAATTTTACAACAAAGAGGGGCTTGAGTGACCTAAATAAAAATCAGTGTCAAAAAACTCCTATATGGAACTTCTGGAGAGTGTCCCAAAGAAAGAATTTTCTTTTTGTTTTCATTTCTTTCTTTCTTTTTTTTCCGCCCCACTTCTTGAGACAGGGTCTCATTCTGTCACCCAGACAGAGTACAGTGGCATGATCATAGCTCACTGCAACCTCAACCTCTCCGGCTCAGTTGATCCTCCTGCTTCAGCCTCCTGAGTAGCTGGTACTACAAGAATGGGTCACTGCACCCGACTAATTTTTATGTTTTTTGTAGAGATGGAGTTTCGTCATGTTCCCCAGGCTGGTCTCGAACTCCTGGGCTCAAGGGATCCACTCTCCTTGGCCTCCCAAAGAGCAAAAGAATTTTCATAGTACATAATGTGTTTATCACCTACTGACAAATTTCTCAGATTATGTCTGGGAGCATACTGGCTACATGGGGATCATAGATTTTTGCCTATATATGCTCAATTGATAAGTATTGAACACTCCATACACCTTGCAGCATGTCTCTAAATGAAAGATTTTTAAAGACTCAAGAATTCAAAAGTATTGTAATAATTTTCAAAGTATGGCACACCCTACGAGGTGTCCATCGATGGGGTGATACTTGGGTAAGGGGAATAAAGTCCACTTCTGAATTGTGAGTAACAAACACAAGGTAAGTACAAGTGAATGATACTGAAGCATTAGGGCTTTTTATATTCCAATGGCAAGGTGGGCTATACAAAACTGCAGGGCCTTCATGTAAGACAAAGATAGCACTTATGTGTTTGCAGTAACTCATGGACACTTTGGACTTAGATTCTAAGGGGCTTATCCCTCCTCCATCCAGTGTTTCTAGACTTCTTCCTGGAATAAGGACCTTTGGAAGAAGCCTTCATTCTTGTCTGTAACCCCTATTCAGTGCACTAATTGGGGTGCTTAGCACAATCACAACTAACAGAGGAAATATTAAATAATATTTTCAGTTCAGCTCTAGGATCCAATATCAGTATGGTAGAAAAGATGGAGTTCTTGTTTGCCCACTGTGTCTTCAAGTATGTGATTCCTTCCAGCATTTACCAGTTTGAATCATAATCTCTCAGGTGCTGCATTCTGATCAAGTTGAACGTGTCATGTAATATACACATATTTTTCGTTGTGTCTGAGCATGCTACAACTTTATATTACATAATCCTTTTCTCCCAAAGATCATTTGTCTTCCTTTCCCTTACTTCCTTTTCTCCTTTCCTTCCATCCATCCTTCCTTCTTTGTCTACAGACAAAATTGCCACAAAAATGTCACTGTTAGCTATTTGGAGAAGCTATAAAAATCATTTGCTAGGAGCAGTTCCAGTGTGTGTCTGGTTAGCAACCAGGCCTTTCTCTGACAACTGGGAGAACAGTTCAGTTGTGGATGTCTTAACCATTCAGAAACCATAGGTATTTTATTTTCACTGGTAAAACTGTGTGATAATTATTTCAAATAATGTTACGGTTGATGACTCTGATTTTTAAAACACTTCTCGGGAAAATGTTATTAGGAGTGACTTAGAAATTTATAAATGACTTCACTAAATTTAATATATCATACCAAGTTTTATGTCAGCTTGTTTTTCCTATCTTTAAAAGTTACTATAAATTTAGTATACTTTCTGATTTCTAACAAACCACAGTTCATTTTTGTTTATTTGGTATTCTGGTGAAAAAATTATTGATAGTTTTAAAATTAATGTACCTTATAAAGCAGCATAAATTACGACTTTTTTTCTGTTCTGAGTTCTTAGAGCTCTTAGTGGTATTTCTTCCTGATTTTAGATTTGTAAATTTTGTTTGACTTCTTGATGTGTGGGCATTGAATTCATTTCTCTTAGGAGATGTTTCCAGATGAATACTGCTTTTAGAAAAAGACAGGTATATTTTTATTAATACCTGTTGGAACTTCTCTGGAAGGTTATGTATTTGTTTTCTTTCTTCCATCCACAACAAAAGTGTTGAGACCAAGTGTTATCCTTTTATGGTGTGCATTCATCAAAAAAATTTTTGTTGTTCTATCCATGTACAACTTTGAGTATTGATGGTTGATGGTTCTCTCTGCTTTTTAGAATTTAAACACATACTTTGTATGTTTACAAAAATAGAAAAGTGGAAAAAATCAAAACGATATGCATTACTTTAATGTAACTGAACAAAAAAATGCCATTGTTTATATTTCTGTTGATGCAAGGTACTCTGTTACTATTCATTGTTTTATAAACATACATTTTTATTAATAATTGTATGCTTAATTAATAGATTTATAAAATCTCTAATTTTTAAAACATATATTTCTTTATATTTTGATTCTAATTTCTAGTTACTATTTTTTTTTGCCCTGTAATTTACAGTAACATAATGAGTACATGAGATTCATTCTTCATAGTGGTTTTTCTTTTTCCCCTCAACTCTATTGAGTTTTATCTCATCCACCTGGGGGCTTACTACCATGGCCACACCTGGATCTCACTGTCATTGAGAACAGCCTGACCTTGAAAACCCACTTCTGCTACCACAGACTCGCATCATTTTGTCCCACTGTACCTGTGACCTACCTAAGCACTCTTGTTTTCTCTCTCTCTTGACTCCATGCTTTTCTTTACTGATTCTAAGCCCTGTGATCTATCTCTAATTATTCATCTCCTGATACCTTCAGTGCCCCAGTGTCTTGTTGAGCTTTCTTCCAAACCCTCAGACCCATTAATTCCCATTGGCATGCCCTGTAAGTATGACACTGGGTGCTGTGGGAAAAACAATCCTGTAACAGGTGGAAATAATCTATTATGGCATCTTTCTTTATGGGACCCTCAGAATTTCCTGGCCATTCTTCGTCTAGTCCCAAGTCAGGTCCCCTCCCATTCCACTCAGCTGTCTTCACCACTGTATTAGTTCTATAATTGGTAATATGCATTAACACTACATTCCAGATGTGCGCTAAGCTCTAGGGATATGATGTTGAACTGAAACAAGACTTTACCCATGTAGTCTGCAAAAGAGACAGATGCTTATGAAATAGCAACACTAATGATGATTTCATTACACTTGAATCAATCAGTGAAAGACAAAAGGTTGCCTGAGAACAGATTGAGTTACAGTAGGGCAGACTGTAACTTGGCTATGTGTAGAATTTTCTTATTACCATTGCCTTACTTTTCCTTATAATTTACTATACGTGGATTCCTGGGTTAATATTGTTGTTTCTTTCATTTCTTGTCAGACTTTACTTAAATGATATTATGCTTTTTCAGTCGTTTACAGCTTGCTGTTATTCTTCAACATTATGCCCGTGCACTTTATCCATGTTGATACACATTACTTTAGGCAGTTTGTTTTCACTGCTGTATATATATATATATATATATATATATATATATATATATATATGTTTAATATTTCTATTTCTCTATGGTTGAGTCTGTACATATTTGAGCTATTTTCTATTTTTTGTCATTCTTTATAGAATTCTGATATGAGCAGGAAAGGCATGATAAAGATTGGTTAATTTGTAATATACAGGTAAAATTTACCTTTGGCCATTCACTGTAGCCTTCTTTGTCTAACACAAGCATCAGATATTACTAACAAATTAGTCCACTTTGAATGTTTTACTTTACTTAAAACAATAAGTTAATGTCTTCATAGGTTTTTCTGATCTACTTTCTTTTTTCCTTTTTTTTTTTTTTTTTTGAGACAGAGTTTTGCTCTTGTTGCCCAGGCTGGAGTGCAATGGTGTCATCTCGGCTCATGCAACCTCTGCTTCCCAGGTTTGAGCCATTCTCCTGCCTCAGCCTCCCGAGTAGCTGGATTACAGGCATACACCACCATGCGCAGCTAATTTTTTGTATTTTTAGTAGAGACAGGGTTTTTCCATGTTGGTCAGGCTGGTCTCGAGCTCCTAACCCCAAGTAAGCCACCCACCTCAGCCTCCCAAAGTGCTGGGATTACAGGTGTGAGCCACTGCGCCCAGCCTTTCCTGATCTACTTTCTATAGAAGCGGATTGAAAATAATTAAATGGCCCAAAGTCAGAAAGATAGAACTCAGATTTCCAGTCTGAATAATTTAAAAGCAAATGTTTTTAAAATGATTTTTCTGCAGTTCATAAGAATAACTGAAATCAGCAATGCTACTAAAAGTCAACAAAGTCATGGTGAATTAATACTATCATATATAACATCTTTCATCTTTCACATATATATGTGATGCTTGGGTTAGATAAGGAAGAATTAATGCTATCATATATAACATTGGATCACCCTTCAACACCTGCTGTTTCTTAGCAGACTGGGTTTCATGAGCATTTGTCCTTCACAGAGAGGCCAATGTTGCGCTTTCTCAGTAAAGAGTGCTGAAGGGCCATTGCAGGAGGAAGGACCTCTCTTACTATTTTCAGCTGCTGCCCCACTCATCAGTGGTGTAGGTATAAGGACATCCAGTTTGCTCTGCCCCAGCCATAGGCAAGGAGATGTGCAGTCCCTCAGTGACCTCACAGCCCCAGCCTGTCCCAGTGACCACTTCCCTGCAGCCCTCCCAACAAGGACGTCACATGCTCCAGGTCTCCTGCCCACAGTCATCCCTGAACTCCTTCTGTGCACCTGCTCATCAGTGATGGCTCACTTGCCCCTGGGAAGGCTGCTTCCTTGCTGCCCAGCAGCTGTGGCTCTTCCTGCAGGCTGCAAACAACACCTTTTCCAGTGGAACATTTTATTAGTCTTTTCTCACGCTGCTGTGAAGAAATACCTGACACTGGGTAATTTACAAAGGAGAGAGATTTAATTAACTCACAGTTCAGCATTGCTGGGGAGGCCTCAGGAAACTTACAATCATGGTGGAAGGCAAAGGAGAAGCAGGCACCTTCTTTACAGGGTGGCAAGACAGAGTGAGTGCAAGTAGAGGAATGCCAGATGTTTATAAACCCATCAGATCTGGTGAGACTCACTCACTATCAAGAAAAGAGCATGTGGGAAACCACCGCCATAATCCAGTTGCCTCAAACCTTGTCCTGTCCTTGACATATGGGGATTATGGGGATTACAATTCAAGGTGATATTTTGGGTAGGGACACAGCCAAACAGTATCAGGTCTGAAGCCCATCCTTGGGGAGGAGGTCCTTTTCCAAGTTTTTTTTTTTTTTTTCATGGGGGTACTCTTCCTGAGCTCCAGGGTACCTTTTATAATTCTCTTTACATTTTATTTAGGTTTTAGAGTTATCTAGCTCTTTAATGTTACTTTTAGCAGTTAAATTATCTTCTGCTGAAGAAGATTGTCACCATGAATAAAAATTTAGTGGGACAAAATATTTTACAATCTTAGAAAATCTAATGCATTTCAGAACATTTATCAAAGATGCAGCATCTTTTTTCCCCGATAATTGCTTATCACTATTATTGTGCTTTAATCTAAATGTCATATACTTATCAAATGGAGATAGTGCTGAGTTAGAGGTTAGGCACTTTAAAGCATACTCACCTTTGTAGCAGAGTGCACAATGGTTTCATAGTGTGCATTTCTGCATTAATAGTTTACTAAGTGCTTTGTACCCAGCAATAAATAATTATTTGTTTAAAAATCAATGGTATATTTAATTCAGTGTTCAGAAAGTTCATGCTAATATTAATAGTGAAAAATATTTAAGCCTGTAAAATGTTTGAGTAGCTCAGCTGGGTGCAGTGGCTCACAGCTGTAATCCCAGCACTTTGGGAGGCCAAGGTGGGTGGATCACATGAGGTCAGAAGCTCGAGACCAACCTGACCAAAATGGCAAAACCCCATCTCTACCAAAAATACAAAAATTAACTGGGAGTGGTTGTGCATATCTGTAATCCCAGCTACTTGGGAGGCTTAGGCAGGAGAATCGCTTGAACCCGGGAGACGGAGGTTGCAGTGAGCTGAGGTTGTGCCACTGCACTCCAGCCTGCATGACAGAGTGAGACTCTATCTCAAAAAAAAAAAAAAATTGAGTAGATCGTAGTGTCATTGTAGGCTCCACTCAGATAGCTGTGGAAGTGAAGTCAGAACACCCTGGGGGCGGGGGGGGAGAATTTTCTATCATTTTTTGCAAATTACACTGGAGTCTCTGGGAAGGTCCCCGCTGTGTATTTATCTGGCAGTTGAGGGAACATAGCATGATTGTACCCATTACTTGGTGAAGAATATCCAAATGCCTTCTTGAGATGGTTGTTCTCCTTGGTACTTATATATTAAAAGCAATTATGTGATACTGTAATGAATTATGTTGACAAGCTTTCATTCCCAAAGCTGCTTATCCATGTACATTATTTCTGACTAAAAAACTTATTTTTTTCCGCCCCATCTGAATGAATTGCTTGCCAGTGGTGACTTATGGCCTGTTTCATTGATTTTCAGTAATGAGATGGAGCAGTATGAGGTAAATATCTGTGGACAAAAGCAGGGATTCTAAATCATATTCTGCAAACCACACATTTGATGGTGCAGTTAGCCCATCTCCTCAAAAATGTTTGTGGTGAAGTTTCCTTGAAAAAGCTTGGGCTTAAAGCATGTCACTTAGATGACAGATTTAGAAAGAATTTCAGTCATTAGAGTGAGAAGTCCACTTTGGCTTGGTCAGGCTAACCCGCTCCAAGGGTAGGAGAGAATAATTCACCAGGCGGTGCATCTAATGGGCATCATCTTAGTGGATGAGGCAGATAGAGAGAGCCTGTGGTTCTTTTAAATGCATTGATTTCTCTACAAAGTAGCATTCAAACATATAACTGATCATGGACTCCAGGTAAGTGATGATGGACCCCCCCCTTGTTATAGAATTTCTACCGGGTGTTCAAATGGCTCAGGCAAGCAAAGCAGTGAAAACAAAGGCAAAGGAAATCCTTGTGGGATTCACTCATCTGGTTTCATACTGAGTCACTGTCTTATGGGGATGAAGTACCTTGGCATCCACTCTTGATCTTGATAGCAGGAAGAAAGAATTATGCACTGTTAAAAAGAAAGATGTCTGTGGAAAGATGGGGATCCCTTGAAGATGGTGTTTCATAGAACTGCTATTTTATGGCTCTTGTATCCTTTCCACATGTTATTTAACTTCTCAAATTTAGTCTTTGCTGAACATAGATACTGCCTATGTTGTTTTCCAGCAAGAACTGCATTGAAAGTTTTATGAACTGAAAACAAAATAACTTTTTATGCTGTAAAGTACCTCATGATATGTGACCGTAGGTGAAATACAGGAAGGTCTCAAGGTCACACCATTTCTCCAAGTGTGCTACTTACATTTCTGCATATGAGAAACAGCACTCTTTCTCTCTCTTTCACACATTTATAACTGTACATATCATATATATGTACATATCATATATGTGCATATCATGTATATCTAATAAGCAGATATAGTCCCTACTTGTTTTCCCCTACTCGGGACTATAGTACCTATATATTCGGTACTATATACCTATGTATTTGGTACTGTATAGGTACTTTACTCCTGAGTAGGGGAGAACAAGTAGGGAGGTCTACAGAGTGATATCTACCTATCTAGATACATGTGACTTTTATATAAAGATTTTCTGTGTAAATAGACTATTTCTGTCCAGATTACATATAAATTTATTAAGTGTCACATAATATTTTATGTTTCTAGTTAGAAAAGAGACCAGGTAGGTTTTTCATTTCTTCCTTATCATTTCCCTGCAATTAATGCTTTTATTCTCATGTGGGGACTCTTCCAGGCTCTTCTTTATGACACCAATAAATCTCACTGCCTCTTTCCCATCTATTCTCTCCACAGTTTTCCTTCATTCCATGATCCATGCCCCTCCAGTTTCCATTGCGGCCCTTCTCGGCATTCCGTCTTCTTATTTCTTCTGTCTGCTGTGCCTAAAATTAACTTGAAAATATGAACAATCTTCAAGACAAATCTGTGATGTTCTTCACATTAGTGTTATAAAAGTATAACATAATCAAAAAGTAGAAGACCTTGGTTACCAGTCACTGGGGATCTTATAGCCAAAGGTCAAGACAAATGTACTTTGACGTTTTAAAATTCACACATATAACGATTCCATTTCTTACTTAAAGTGTTGCTTTCCTTATTTTGATAGGTTCTTGTGTTTTGTCTGAGTTTGGTCATTTAGGTAGAAATGTACAAATTAGCAACTAATTAAGGACATAACTTGATACTCCTTTTTGGTGCTGACCTTTCTTGGTTTTATTTTTATGTTATTTTTATTTTTTGAGACAGACTCTTGCTCTGTTGCCAAGGCTGGAGTGCAGTGGTATAATCTTGGCTCACTACAGCCTTTGCCTCCCATGTTCAAGTGATTCTCATGCCTCAGCCTCTCAAGTAGCACACCACCACACCCAGCTAATTTTTGTGTTTTTAGTAGAGATGGGGTTCCACCACGTTGGCCAGGCTGTTCTGAAACTCCTGACCTCAAGTGTTCCACTTGGCTTGGCCTCCCAACGTGTTGGGATTACAGGCGTGAGCCACCACACCCGGCCATAATTAAATTTAGTTGAGGATATTGAAGATGATGTCATGGGATGAAATAAAAGCAATTCTGGATAAACTATCTCATATATGTTTAGGAATAAATGGCAGAAGTCTAATGAATTTGTCCTATAATACAAACAGGATTGTGATAGTTTAGTGCATTCCAGAGAAAAAAATTAATAGAATATTAAATTAATGTAATCAAAACCAATTGTGCATTTCAAAAAAGATAAAGACATGAATGGAACTTGGGTACACTTCAATACTTGCAAAAATGAAGTTAAAATCTAAAATGACTCAGTAACTCAGCTATGATTTCCTGACAGGGAGAGTTGAGGAGGTGGAGAAAAAAGATGGAGATGGAATTAAACAGTAGAGAAGATTTTAGAGAAACAAATACTGAGTGACTCCAAAGTAATCCTGGGATTTTGCTGTTGTTGTTCTGACCTATTCCTATTTATATGTCGTGGAGAGACATGATACATTTGACCACTTCATTTCTCCCTGCAATATAAAATAACAAGAGCACCTAGCCTGCTAAGAACCCAAAGCCAGATGGTGTATATGTGTGTCATGCTGAGTTGATGGTTTGGAAGTGCCAGCTCTGCAGAATGGCTGGAGTTGGATAATACTTCAAGGTAATCCTGCTTAAGATCCACTTGTGCCTCTCCATATAACTTTTACATTTTTAACAGCTAATTTAGTGAATTTTAAGTTGCAGTGGTCAGCAGGGTTCATGTAGACAACAGAAAAATACACATAAAATGTCCCTAATGGCGTTTGTTAACTGTCAGTTCAAATCAAAGTCATAAAGTGACAGAAACGTCAAGTGATTTAATAGTATTGGCAAACTGTTTCTTAAATAAGCAAGTAACCAACAGTGAGTTTATACTTCTTTCCTGGGAAGGAGAGACTGTTTCATATTTTTTAGAGATTCTCTTTTGAGGATTAACCAATCTGAGTTAAAGAAACAGTAACAAAACCCAAACATTTCCTCTTTGTCTCTTTATGTTTAGAAGATAGGAAAAAATCACTTTGTAGTACCTCCTTTCCCTGACCTCCACGTACACTCCTTGGGGAAGTCTTTTTAGCAGTTCAGGAGAGGTGGGGGCACTATGGTCCGAAGTTGGGGAGAACAAGTAGGGAAGTCTACTGAGAGTGACCGGATAGCCACCAGGTAATAGTAAGGGGCTGCTGTGTTCAATGACACCACTCACCGGGTGAGAAAATGAATCAACTGTAGAAAAGTTTAAGACTTCATTTGTCCTTACTGTTAGTTATATACATTAGAGAAAGTGCTGCTTAGACTATTACATTTAGATTTGCAGAGATTATTTTGTTTTTTCCCTCTCCTAAAATTTGAGATTCTGTTTCCCCCCCACCTTTTTTTTTTTTTTTTGATGTTAAGGTTCCCTCCTATTCCTATTCCTTTTCTTTTAAGTCTTTATAAAAGCAACTGTTTCCCAAGGATTAGCAAATTACTTATTTATACAAAAAATATTGAGTAATTTAGCTAAATCAGTTTCTTCTTTCTCTGTTTTGAAGGTCTGATATTAGGTTCATGTGTATTTAATATCATCAAGTCTTCTTGATGAATTGACTTTTTATCATTATGAAATGTTCCTCATTATTTTTAGTAATATTCCTTATGTAGATACATACTTAAAATTTAAAATTATCTTTTTGTTGAGACCCTGCTTATCCCAAAGTTTGTGAATTAGGAAAATCTAAGGTCTCAGAAAGAAAAATATATCTCTGTATAGTGTTGCTGACTATGAAGGCTTGAAAGAGGAAAAAGTTCTCTACTGTATGCTTAGCTTGCTTTGGAAGTCTACTTACAAAAAAAAAAAGAAAAAAAAAAAAGAACTTTTGGGGCCAAGTGTAGTGGCTCATGCCTGAAATCCCAGCACTTTGGGAGGCGGGCGGATCATGAGGTCAGGAATTTGAGACCAGCCAGTCTGGCCAACATGGAGAAACCCCGTCTCTATTAAAAATACAAAAATTAGCCAGGTATTGTGGCACATGCCTGTAATCATAGATACTGGTGAGGCTGAGGCAGGAGAATTGCTTGAATCCAGGAGGCAGAAGTTGCAGTGAGCCGAGTTATAGAAATTAGAAAAGTAAAAATCGTTTATATTTATTTTCATAACCATATTATCCATATCTATTTTTCAGTAACTGTCATTGCTCTGTATAGATTTCACAAAGGTCACATCATTTCTTTATTCATCTAATATATCTTTTAGTGAAAGTGTACTGATAATGAATTTTCTCAGTTTCTGTTTATCTGAAAAAGTCTTTCACCTTTGAGAGTTTTTCTCTTTATAAGATTTAAAATATGTTGTTTCATTGTCTTGGCTTAGATCATTTTACACAAGAAATGTGTGTTAATTATTTTTGTTCTGTATGTAATAATTTTTTTCCTTCCAGTGAATTTAAAATTTTCTTCTTTATCACAAATTTTCTGAAATTTGATTACCCTGGGCATTGATATGGTTTTCTTTGTATATACCCCACTGTTGGGCTTCTTAGATCTTTGGGTTTATAGTTTTTAGAAAACTTCGAAAAACTTCAGCCATTATTTCTTCAATTTTTTCTTTCTACCTGATCACTCTTTTTTCCTTTGGGTCTCCAATACACATATGTTAGACTGTTTCTCACAGTTTGCTTAGATTGTTAATATTTAAAGTCTTTCTTTTTTCTATGATTAATTTTGGAAATTTTCTTTTCATGTATTCATGTTTTCTGTGTATTCAGTTTTCAATCTTTTCTTTTTCAGTATCTAATATGCAATTTTTCCATACAGTGACTTTAATTTCAGATGTATTCTTAACTTTTGAATATTAACTTTGATTCTTTTTAAATTCTTATTTCTGTCACTATTTTTATGTCTTCCTTTAACTTTTTGAACTGATTTAGTTTAGTTGTTTCATGCCCTTGTCTACCAATGCCAGTATTTCTGTCATTTCTATATTTGTTTTTATTGAATGACTTTTCTCTTGGTTAAGGATCATATGTTTCTATTGCTTGACATGTTCCGTAATTTTTGTTAGATGGTGGACATTGTGCACTATGTAGTTGAATGTCTGGAATTTGTTGTCTTCCTTTAAAAAATGTAGAATTTTGTTTTTAATAGGCATATAAACTACTTATAGATCAGCTTCTTTTTTTTTTTTTGAGCATTATTATTTTTTTCTTTTTTCTTTTTTTTTTTTTTTTTTTTGAGACAGAGTTTCGCTCTTGTTACCTAGGCTGGAGTGCAATGGCGTGATCTCGGCTCACTGCAACCTCCGCCTCCTGGGTTCAGGCAATTCTCCTGCCTCAGCCTCCTGAGTAGCTGGGATTACAGGCATGCACCACCATACCCAGCTAATTTTTTGTATTTTTAGTAGAGATGGGTTTTCACCATGTTGACCAGGATGGTCTCGATCTCTTGACCTCGTGATCCACCCGCCTCGGCCTCCCAAAGTGCTGGGATTACAGGCTTGAGCCACCATGCCCGGCCTAATTGAGCATTATTTTTAAGTATTTTTGAGGTGGATCTATTTTAGTCTTTATTCCAGGGCTATGTTAGTGCCCTGTTTAGGCATGAGACTTCTTGGGTCTCTATGGAATGCCTGTTGTAGCCGATAAGGCCTTTCCTATGTGATTTATCAGAACTGGAATACGTCTGTATCCTGAGTGAGCTTTGAGAATTGTTTAGCCTATTGCTTGTAGTAGGTAGAATTCTAAAATGACCCCAAAGATATTCACCCTTGTGTATTCCCCTCCAACTGAGTTCAGAAAGAATGTGAATATGATTATTCTTATGATGACTTTATATGGAAAAAGGGAAATTATCTAAGATGGGCTTGATTTCATCTGGTAAGCCCTTTAAAAAGAGATTTATCTGACTGATTGCTGAGTAAAAAATCCAATATCTGAAAAGGTTGCTTCACATATTTAGTCCAAATGGCTAGTTGTTTATGGTGTGAAGGCAAATCTGGTCCAGTTACTATATCATGGAGTTTTTAGTTGAACAGTCGTAGTGAATTCATTTGTCTTTGGGGGGTATTGCTATAGCTTTAACTAGAACTTTCTTTCTTGGACTTATCCTCCATCATGTTTCCTTGCTTTCCAGGCTGCATAAAATAATTCAGTAGTCTCCAGATATTTATACTTTATCATTACCAAGGCAATATTCTATTTCCTTTGCCTATAAATAAAACTCCCACAGAAATTTTACATATAATGCAATAACTAGGCTTTTTAAGCTTACCGAATCCTCTTTTCAGTCAGTCTTTGAAACTAAGGGATATTGAGTTGGAAGGAAAGGATTTGAAAGAGACTAGCCAACTATATTTCAAAAGAATAAAAACCACTCTCTCTAAACTTTCAAGATATTTGGAAATATTTTATGCTAATGAAATATAGAGAGAGTAATACAATAAATTTCTATATGCCAAATAACCAACTTAAGAAATAAAATATTATCTGTACAGTTGATGCCCTATACAGATAATATTTCCTCCAATCTTATCCTTTTCTCTCTAGAGGTGCCTTAATGCAGTGTTATTAATTCACATGCATTTCTTCATATACTTCATATCCCTGCAAACTTAAATTTACCTTTGCATTTTTTGAAATTTGATTCAATTGTGTCAGAATGTACGATTCTTTCCTGGTTTTCTTTTTTCTTGGTTTAATATTTTGTTGTGAAAGTGAATTGTTTAAATTTATTTAGATTTCCGTTGTATGAATATGACACAATTACTTATCCAGTCAACTATTAAGAAACATATAATTATTTCAATTTCTCTTAAGCAACGAACACTTAAATTAACCTTTGGTAGATATGACTAGTACACATGCAGGGAGAGTTTCTGTAGGGAATGCACTTTATAATTATATCACTAAATAAATTAAGTATATGCATTTTTAAATTACTATAAATAGTTCACAACTCAGAATTTTTGACTAATTATACTTTGACTTCATGATGGTGTGAAAGTGATCACATTCAACAGAAATCATACTTTGAGTACTCATGAAGCCATTTTGTTTTTCACATTCATTACAATGTTTAATAAATTACATGAGATTTTTAACATTTATTATAAAATGGGCTTTGTGTTAGATGTTTTTGTTCAACTGCAGGCTAATGTGTGTGTTCTGAGCATGTTTTAGGGAAGCTAAGCTAAGCTATGGTATTCGATAGGTTGGGTGTATTAAATGCATTTCCACTTAAGGTATTTTCAGTTTACTATGAATTTTTAGGGACGTTATTGCATCATAAGTTGAGGAGCATCTTTATAACACTTAGTATTATCACAATTAAATTGTAAATAATTATAATGGTGAGAATTGCTACCTCATTGTGGTCTTAATTTGTATATCCCTGGTTATTAGTCACCTTTTTATGTTTACTAGCTAGATTAGCATGAAGATTATTATTCCCCAGTAGGGTCACTCCAGTGTAATCAAACTCCGTCAGGAACAACATAGAGATTCAAACATCTAAAGTCCTAAGGTGTGAAAAATAAGAATATATGAATAGAAAGATATGAAAAATAGAAAATAGAATTTTTTCTAAGTATGAAATTATTCTCAGAGTCATTGAAGTGATTTCTGGTTATCAAAACATGAATCTTGCCAGCACTTCTACTGTGTTGTTCTCAAGTGTGGCAGTCTTAGCTTCTCTTACTCTGGCTTTCTGGCTGTAGAAAGAATGACAATAAACCTTGAGTCACTGAAACTAAAGACAGTCCACATTATGAGGAAATGTAGAACATTGCTCTGACTAAGACTGACTAATAATAGTAAGATTTGGTGAACTCCAGAAAGCTTCACTTAATAATTTGGGTGTTCTAGTGCTGTGCTAAGTGATGGAACCAAATATTTTTTAGGATCTGTCTTCCCTTGTAAGGACCCCTATCCACAGAGCTTTCACAGACTCTTTCTACTGCCAATGAGGAAATATACCAAAAAAGGTACTTACTATCATTTCTTTCTTTCTTTTTTTATTAGAGTATATGTGCTGCCGAAGTGAGCACTTTGTTTCTTTTTAAAAATATATATATAGAGATACACACACACACACACACACACACACACACACACACGTAATTGCACTTTAGGTTCTGGGGTACATGTGAAGAACATGCAGGATTGTTGCATAGGTACATACATGGCATTGTGGTTTGCTGCCTCCATCCCCATCACCTATATCTGGCATTTCTCCCTATGTTATCCCTCCCCAACTCTCTACCCACCACTGTCCCTCCCCTAGTCACCCCCAACAAACCCCAGTGTGTGGTGCTCCCCTCCCTGTGTCCGTGTGTTCCCATTGTTCAACACCCACCTGTGAGTGAGAACAGGTGGTGTGTGATTTTTCTGTTCTTGTGTCAGTTTGCTGAGAATGATGGTTTCCAGGTTCATCCATGTCCTTACTAAGGACACGAACTCATTGTTTTCTATGGCTGCATAGTATTCCATGGTGTATATGTGCCACATTTTTTCTAGGTTTTTTATGCTATTAGGTCTTATGTTTAAGTCTTTAATCCATCTGGAGTCAATTTTAGTGTAAGATGTCAGGAAGAGGTCCAGTTTCTGCTTTCTGCACATGGCTAGCCAGTTTTCCAAACACCATTTATTGAACAGGGAATCCTTTCCCTATTGTTTGTTTTTGTCAGGTTTGTCAAAGATCAGATGGTTGTAGATGTGTGGCATTGCCGCCGATGCCTCTGTTCTGTTTCATTGGTCTATATCTCTGTTTTGGTATGAGTACCATGCTGTTTTGATTACTGTAGCTTTGTAGTATAGTTTAAAACTTGCTATCTTTTCTAAGGAGGCAGTGAGTAAAATTGTATCTTTTACAAAGGTATCATCTGCAAATTATTTTCAGTAGATAAAAAAAAGTCAGAAAAGTTTTCCTGAATCTATCCTCACTGCTAATTGAGTATGACTTTGTGTCCAGGGGATATGTTTTCTGCCCTTCGCATAATTTGAATTATCATCTGCCTTGCAGTATTACAATATGCTACCTGCAGCATTCTCCCTCTGCAGCAGTCCAAGTAAAACATAGCTAATCTAAATGATTCCATTTGTAATTGATTTGGAGAATGTACAACCTGTAGTTTTTTTGGGGGGATTGGGAGAAATGGTATGGGTATCTCTGTTTATATTACTTTGGAAATATTTTATTTCATTAATACCAAAAACCTGAGTAGGAGATCATTTGGTTCAAGTCTGACAACAGAAACTTGTTTCATTCCAGTCTTAATTATTACATTCAGTTGATTTATTTTTTGTGACTCAAGGATCCGCTTCCTACCATTTCCTTTGGTAGAAAAAATATCTAAATGTAAGAAACAAAAGCATAGAAAAGGTTTTTTTCACGTTTAGCCTGAATTGTCTTATTATTCAGACCATCCTCACCTTTTTGTTTTCACTTCTTAGATATTTGTTTAAACTCACTAGTTATATTGACTAGTAGAAACCATGGACATGATTTAGACACGACCTAGTAGGAACCATGACAAACCATAGACATAATGCTTTAAGATAATGGTCCTGCCAGTTTGATCGTGGATATTGCTTTCTGTTGGGCCTATTTAGACGTGTGTGTGTGCATGCATATTTTGCACTTATCCCGATGTGGGTGAAAATGGAAGCTGTGTTTTAAAGATGAACTTTCTCACCTAAAATAGCAAGTTGTAAATGTCTGTTTTCTATTTCTAGGACCAGCTCTTTAAAGTATGCTTCTGATCCTTTCCTCTCAGATGTCACGTTGCACACCAGCAGCTCATTCGCTGTTCCACAGCTTGGGTCTCTAGATCTTAATGACTAATACTGGCTGTTGTCCCCCTACAGGTTATCCAGGCTGTCTTTTTTGGCATCTGTGTGCTGACTGATCTTTCCAGTCTTCTGACTCGAGGAAGTGGGAACCAGGAGCAAGAAAGGCAGCTCAAGAAGCTCATCTCTCTCCGGGACTGGATGTTAGCTGTGTTGGCCTTTCCTGTTGGGGTTGTGAGTATGATGGAGGATGCATTTAGCCACAAAAGAAACTCGGCTCTTATTTTAGACTTCTAAGAGACAAAAAAAAGAGTTCATTATAAGAGGTTTCTGTATTATTAGTTTGCTGGAGCTGTCAGTACCACAGATGCGGTTGCTTAAACAACAGACATTTATTTTCTCATAGTTCTGGAGGCCGAAGTCTGATATGCAGGTGTCCACAGGGTTAGTTTCTTCTGAGTCCTCTCTCCCTATGGCTTGCAGATGGCGCCTTCTGACTGTCTTCACACACTCTTCTCTCTGTGCCTGTCTTAGCCTATTTTTGATATACCTTACAAAAAGCTTTCTATTTTTTTAAGATGTATTAGTCATGTTAGATTAGGCCCCGCTAATGGCCTCATTTAACCGTATATAATTACCTCTTTTAAAATCCTAGTCTTCAAATAGAGTCACATTCTAAGGTTCCGAGGGTTAGGACTTCCACGTATGAATTTTGCAGAGGACGCAATTCAGTCTGTAACAGTTTTTTAAGCAGCCCAAACTTGAAAGATAGGGTTCTTGGGTCAACCAGTCTAGTATTTTTTTTAACTTGGGGGAGGAAATCAGTATTAGCTCATACGTCTTCACTTACCCAATTGAGCCATTAGCTAATATCGTTGAAGTAAATGCCTCTTAATGTTTGGGTCTGTTTTGACTTCATTGATTTTCATTGTTTTCAGTTAGATTCTCTCCATAACTCAACTTCCTTCACAAGTCTGTTAATTTTCCATTGTCTGCACATAAACCATGTGTTTTAAAGGCCCAAGGAGACCCTATAGATTTTAACCTTTGCATAGCCATGATAAGAAGAAGAGAATTCATATATATCACAAATTGTAAAGACGAGTAAGAGGTTTTACTCAATTCAAATTCAGACCTTTCATCTGCCAGCTCATTTGGGGGAAAAACAGAAGTCCCGGTGATATGGACTAGTGCATGCGCAAAGTCCACTGTAGGAAGAATCAGAACATTGTTCATCAATCCTTCCAGTGGCTTAATCATATTTGTCAGGCCTGTAGCTGGTAGAAGGCCCTACATGCTTGCTTTAAGACCAATTAGCAGACAGATTGTCACTGGATTGCTTTTTCTCTGTGCCAAATTGCATTTTCTGGGATGAAATAGCCCTTAACCCCTGAGAACCACACAATGGCCAGGGAGCATTATAATTTGGTTACACTCCTCATCCCGTCATCCTTGTCCTCTGAAAGCAGATCTCTCAAATTCCGTTGTTTAGCATAACAGAGTGTAATGCTTTCCATATTACTTAATATTTCCTTCTTTGGACTTTCCATATAAAATTCAAATACTTTCTATCAGAATACTCATCTAAGAGAAAATTTCCATTAGCATAAAGCATAAATTTATAGTTTCTGCATAAAGGAATTATCTAGAAAATGTAAGTCTCTCTGTGTAAGTGTATATGCATATATATCTAATATATAGTATATGCATATGTGTATATACATATTATACATAGAATACATACATTTTTTCTTTCTTAACGTTTACTCCCTTGGAATTCCTATGGATATGTCATTGCCTGTGGAAGCCTTTGTTGGCTAAAAGAACTACAACAGTAATACAATGAACAAGTAAATAGGAGTACAGTGTTAACATGTTTTCTCTTAGCTCCCTTCTGTATGTGGTATCAAATTATGTCTCTACAGGGGAAGTTTTGACTTACGTTGTAAATCTTGCTGCTTTACTCAAAAGCTCATGGCGTGTGCCTTTTAGACATTTTTGACCTTTCTTTCAGGGAAACATTTTGCACCTGCTTGAAACTTGAAGTATTTGTAAACTTTCAGTGTCTTTCCTGAAATTACTCCATGTATGCTTCATGGTTTGTAAAACAAGTGGTGGCCTTTCTGTTTAGTTATTTGTTTTAGTACATCTGATATTTTCCTCCATCTAACACTATCGTCGTTGTGTTGCCTATGTTTTATAAAAAAGAGGAATAAGTGTCTTTCATCGGCAGCTACTCCACCCCTCTTAAACCAGAAGCCCCAGCATCACGCTTTCATGGTGCACTGGGGCAGCCGTCCTAGTGGCTAAGCTCTCTGACAGCCAGAGCAGTCCTCTTCACCGTGCCCAGGGCCTCCCTTGCCACCAAGCACATGGACAGGGTCAGCGCTCTGAGAATTCACAACAGAAATCAAAGAATAGATAAGGAATCAGAGATGTGCAACTCACCGATGTTTTTAACTTTTTTTTTTTTGCCCATTGATATTCTGTATTCACTATTTCCATCTTTCATAATCTTCCCTGTTATTGTGAGTCACTGTTCCCTTCATAGTTATTAGTTTGTCGTTGTTCTAAACTTTTTAAGGTTTCTTTCAAAGAAAGTGACATTTCTTTCTCCCTTTTCCCTCCTCTTTTCTCTCCCTTCACTCCCCTCGTTTAAGAATAATCTAGGTCAGTATTCTCTAGAAATCATCATATGTTTTCTACTATTTCTATCTTGCTCTGTCATTTGACGTTTTGTATCTGTCTATGCAGTTTCCACTAGACTTCTCACTCTAACACACAGAAATTCATTTTGAGGCCCAAAAAGCCTGATAAATTGTTCCTTCCCAAATCCCATTAATTTTATTGTAGTCATATTTACAAAAGATAGGAATGTGCCTCTTTACAAGTATTTGTATTAGTCTGTTCTCACACTGCTAATAAAGACATACCCAAGACTTGAGTAATGTATAAAGGAAAGAGGTTTAATGGACTCACAGCTCCACATGGCTGGGGAGGCCTCACAATCACGGTGGGAGGCAAAGGAGGAGCAAAGTCACATCTTACATGGCAGCAGGCAAGAGACTGTGTGCAGGGGAACCTCCCCTTTATAAAACCATCAGATCTTGTGAGATTTATTCACCATCATGAGAACAGCATGCGAAAAACCACCCTCGTGATTCAATTACCTCCCACTGGGTCTCTCCCATGACACATGAGGATTGTAGGAGCTGCAATTCAAGATGAGATTTTCATGGAGACACAGCCAAACTATGTCAGTATTTTAACACAAAATTTTTTTCACTAAAACATTTAACTTTGTGATTTTTCATCTTTCTCTCCCTAAGGGTATTTCCCATCTTTCCTTTCCAAGGTGCTGTGTCTTAGCTGTGGCTTCAGAGTTTCCCCTGTCCCTTCTGTACCTTTTTCCATATTCCCCCAACTGCTCAGAGGGGTCTAGAATCCTGCTGTAGTTTTATTCTTATGACTTAGGACGTTCTTCCTTATTAAAATGCAAACTCTCCCTGGAACATTCAAGTGATTCACCAGGAATCACTTGAAGAAGCATCATTTTTACTCTTTCTGTGCCTCCTGGCCTGGAAAGGAGGTGCCGACCTGGAGGGGCCATTACATCAGAAGGATGGAAGAGCATTAATGTCCAGGAACTGATGGAAGCAGAATTATGCCTGTATGAATCTGTAGCATAAAAATGCTTATCATGTGTGAAAATGATTAACAATATCATTTATAATTAAATGTGTTCATAATTTTGGTGGATGCAGTCAAAATCCTAAAGGGCAAAATTCTTAAGCACCCTCTCTGTGCCAGGGGACCACCAGGCATCCTATAGCTGCAGGTACAGAGCCTCAGGTTTAAGTCCTGCTGTGGTTCCCACAGGTCTCCTCTGCTCGGCCCCCCTGACTGCTGGGGCACTGCCAACCTTGCAGAGTGCTTCCCTGGCTACTATTTACTGACTTTCTTTGCCTACTGCCTTTCTACTTTTTTGTCAGTCAGAAGTTGGAAGAGGCAGCAGTGTTATTTTTGCTTCATGGTGCAGGCAAAATGGCAGCGGGCATGAAAAGAGAGTAAAGAATGAATGCATTACCTCTGAACAGCCGAATTTATCAACTTTGTACAAATGTTCCTGTAGAGACCTCTTGGCTCCTGAGATTTTCCTGTTGCTCCCATTATCTCCCTCTTTCTGTCTCTCTCACCTCAACTGAAACCATGGCAGCAAGAATGACATGGGTGGGTTATCTGGGATTTGTATTTTCTGCATTAATGCTTCCTCCAGTAACGAGGTTAATTGAGAGTTGACAGTAATTGCTTTATGTGAGCTTGAAGCCCTAAATATGATTTTGTAACCCATGCACCTAACGTGGCTACTTCATGGTCTCTCTTTATCTCAAGGATACATAAAAATCATGAAACATTCCAATCAAAGATAATTGGAGGAAAGTTTTATTTCAGCATAACCTTGAGGAAATCAGGCAGGGTTGCTTGAGTGAACATGGCATGTATCATCCTGATTTGTGTAGATTCCCATAAATACAAAGCTGGCCTTGATTAGTAATGCTAATGGCCGGAAACCACCAGCGCTCCCAAAGCCTTGCAACTAATTTTGCAGGAATAACCCTTGGGAGGCTCTTCTTACCATGTGCAGTTTATTTCTGAACCCTGTCACCCTTTTAAAGAAGCATTACAAATAATTGTATGACATTATGTGGTCTGGAAGCACTGAAGTTTATTAGGAGCAATCAGACCAAGAATGTCTTTTGTCTCCCGTGAATTTGTTGACTTTTGTGCTGGCAGATACCATTATGGCTAACAGACTGGGCTTAGGCTTTTAACCAAAAAAAAAGGGGGAAGGCATGAGAGAAGAGCAGAAACAGCAAATAAATAAATAAATAATATTTATAGATATAAAAATTCATATATATAATATACGTATAAGTATATTTATATTTATTTAATATAAATATATATTATATACTTAACATATATAATTATAATATATATTATATATAATATAATTATAATGTAATTTATATTATATTTAATGAGTATGAAAGTGCCCCCTCAGGAATCCTAAATTTATCTCCAACTGCTAACTAAAGCAGCCCTTTAATGAAAAAGTACAATTATTTATACATTTTAAACTTTATGTCTTTTTTAGTAGAGATGGGGTTTCGCCCTGTTGCCCAGGCTGGAATGTGGTGGTGCAATATCTCACTACAGTCTCAACCTCCCGGGTTCAAGGGATCCTCTCACCTCAGTATCCCAAGTAGCTAGGACTACAGGCATGTACCAGTACACCCACCTAAGTTAAATTATTTTGGAGACTAGGGTATCACTAAATTTCCCAGGCTGGTCTTGAACTCCTGGCCTCAAGTGATTCTCCTGCCTCAGCCTCCTGAGGAGCCAGATTACAGGACAAGCTACCATTGCCAGCTAATTATAAATTTTTTATTCATTCTAGATTATGCATCCTATTCCTTTGTAGCTGCTCAACTTGAATAATGCCTGTAATCTAATCTCATAACCTCACCAGTACAGTTTTGCCCTGGTGTTGGTTTGGCTGCTCTATTCCCAGTGCTGGTCTGCCCCATCGCAGCATGAAGATGACAGCCCTTTCTGAGTGGGTCTGAGGAGGTCTTTGAGGTTCTGATCGGTTCTAACCTGGGATGGATGTCCAGGTTATTAGGAGCAAACTGGCATGTGCCTGTATTAACTTTTCGGAGATTTGACCTTCTTATCTGAGTTTAGACTGAAAGCTGTTTAACCATTTCTGGTGTTATAATCATGTCTTGTAAAGACTTGATGAAGATTTTATACGTAGCAACCTATTCTAGAATCCTTCAGAACTTGATTTTACTTGTAACGGGATTGTATGGTGTTTGCTTCCTTAGGAAACATGGAAAATCGATTTAAAATCCCAAATGCAAACTCAAAGTAAATGTATATTGCTATTGTTTACATAAAGTAATTCCCAAAAGTCTTTGTTTCTTGACATACTATCTAATTCTAAGCTATCTTTAAGAAAAGTTTTGAGATGCATATACATTTAGATTATCGTAAACCTACAACTTAAAAATTGTAGTTTCATTACTGATTTTTAAATGAAAGAGATTGGCTTAAATGGGAACCCAGAATATTAGTTAATATTAATGACTAATATTAAGGTCTGCTAATATTTAACACGTAAAGGAAGAAAATTTGATTCTAATTGAGACTATAAATAAAAGAAAATACCTTTCCTTCTCTTTTGATATTAAGGGGGAAATTTTAAAAAATACATTGTTTATTCTACAAACTCTGGATTTAACTTAAAAATACACTTAATATCATCTAATCCTCTCTTTATTAAATTTTCACACAAGTACCTAAAGTCAAAGACTTTTCTATTTTCTTTAAGCCTTAACTGATGTTTTAAGTTTCTCTGAATGTCCTTTTCCTTTTTTTTCACCTCAAGTTAAAAATACAAAATGGGCTAGATCATGTTTTATGGCAAAACCCAGTACACTGCTGATGGGGTTAATCAAATGCTTGCCTCCTGCATTGAAATAAGGAATGTAAATTAACTTACCTAAGAAGGAAGGTTCAGAGATGAGGATTCATTCAAGATCAGTAAGGAAAATGAGCCACATTTTCCCAATACAAGGAGAAAAGCTCAGAAAACTATAATTACCAAAACTATGTGAGTGGTCCTACAATCATTTTTTAATAACTTTTCAAAAGACCAAGAATACCATATGTTTAGATGTATATACCTGACAAGAAACCAGGTTGCTTCTCAATCATTTCATATACTCTTTTCTCCTTAATGATTTTCTGCCTAGGTGACCTATTTAATTTACACACATTCATGCTAACTCAGACTGGTCAGCTTTTTTGATGTCTGCAAGACACATTTCTTAAACACAACAAATAATCACACGTTAGCAAAATTTCATATAGATGCCCACTTTAAAATACATGACAGGGAAAACCGCACATTTATAACCAGACTGTTCAAAGGACAGAAGTTCTCGTCAAATCAGTCATTATTTGTGGATCCATGGAGCCTACTGTGTAGCAAGTACTGAGTGTTGAGAATCAGGATAGTGTTGGCTGAGAACTGGCCTGTCCTTCAAAGGTTTCACAGTCTAGGGAGGGTGACTTTATAAGCTATATCAACAAGCAAATCAAAATAGGGTGTGATGAGTATAATAATAGATATGTTGAAGGTGCAGAGAAGTATCCCCAGAGAGATAGGGGTTAATTGCAGTGGGTGGGAAGTCCTGAAAGACTTCTCAGAAGTGATGGCATCAAAGTTCGGTTTGAGCTTATTGGACATAGAAGTTAATGATGCATTCAGTTGCAAGTAACAGAACACCTTCAGATATCCACCTGGCTCACCTTTCACTTCATTCAAGTCTGCTCAGATAAGCTCAGCAAAGCTTCTATGAATGATCTATATGAATTAGCCTCTCATTATTCTCTGTTCCCTTACCTTGCTTTATTTTATCCATAATGATTATCACTACCTGGCATATTAAATATGTTCTTGTATTTGTGTGGTGTGTGTCTTCTCTGATTTGGTTCATATGCTACCAGGCCAGGGAGGTTATGTGTTCCATATACTACTTTATCTCAAGCATTAGGAGCACTGTCTAAATAATTCAATATTAGTTGAGTGTAGTCCAGCCAACCATGGTTTAAGTAATAAAGATATTTAATATCTCAGAAGACAAGAAGCTTGTTGACAGGTAGTTTCAGGGTGCTATTGCTCAGTATTTTCATATTTTGTAGTTTTTATTGAGACAGGGTCTCACTGTGTCACATAGACTGGATTACAGTGGCATGATCTCAGCTCACTGCAATCTCCACCTCTCAGGCTCAAGCAATCCTCCCACCTCAGCCTCCTGAGTAGCTGGGACCACAGGTGTGTGCCACCACGCTGGCTAATTTTTGTATTCTTTGTAGAGATGGGATTTTGCCCATGTTGCCCAGGTTGATCTCAAAACTCCTGAGCTCAAGCAATCCACCACCTTGGCATTCCACAGTGCTAGAATTACAGGCATGAGCCACCATATCCAGCCAGTAGTTTCATTTGAGACTTGTGCATTTTCTATTTTCCACACATCTATCTTCAGAGTATTACTTTTTTGTCCTTGGACTTGTCACTCAAAGTCTCAAGAGGCTAATAAAGCACCAAGCATCACATCCTTCACAGCCATGTTCAAGGGCAGAAAAGGAAGAAACTCTCTAGGGAGCCCTCCCAAAGTGTATGTCTCTTCATCAGGCAAACAGAAGCTCCACCTGCAGATTTCATCATAGCTCTCATTGGTCAGAACCATCACACAGCCAGAGCCAGCAGTGTGAAAGGCCAGGAAAGCAAGAAGCAGCAGAAGGAAATGAAGTTACCATGAGGGCTTAAACTAATTTTGGTCTATGCTTAGGGGCTGGGCATATTGCATATGGTTTATCCAAACAAAATCAGGACTTTAAAAAAATGTAGTAAGTAGGATTCTAGGTAAATTTATTTTTTATGTCAATATGAAAAATATATACAGTAAAGCTGATAAGATTAATCATTGACATTTTCTGTTGTAGCCAAAAAGGTACATTTTCCCATTCATTCTCTACCAATATCATTTTCTTTATGAGATGGAGTCTTCATCTGTCACGAGACTGGAGTGCAGTGGTGTGATCTTGACTCACTGCAGCCTCCACCTGCTGGGTTCAAGTGATTCTTTTGCCTCAGCCTCCTGAGTAGCTGGGACTACAGGTGTGCACCACCACACCCAGCTGATTTTTGTAAACCAATTATTATTCATTCTCACCAGCAGTATCATAAAGAACAATTGAAATCTGATATCTGATAATCAAAGAAGAATTTCTTACACATTTGATGTAATAGTTTAATTTCTAAAGCTCCATACAAAATTTGTCAGAGGTGTCCCTTGCTTTAGACCACAAACTCAGAGATTCAGACAACTGGGTTCAATAAGTAAAATCTTCCTTGAATATCCTTCCTCCTAGAAATGATCATGTCCCGTAGATCATTTCACAGTGTTCCTACTTTCTCTGGACCAAAAATAAATAAATAAATAAATAAATCACAGAAATATCTTAGAAAATAAAGATATCTTCTTCCCATAATTGTATTCATCAGTAAAATATATATTTGAAATTTGAGATCAAGAAAAGGTAGAATTGATTTTCGGTACCGTTAATAATGCATGCCTATTATGTATGCACTAGACGTGATTCCTGTCCTCAACAATGTGACCCCCCAAACCAGGATCTTTTATATGTCCTTGTTTGGGGGACCAGAGACGAGATGCAAAATTCTTGATTTAAAAAGAAATGAAAAAAAGAAACACTATTCACATTTCTTCTTCCTTCCCCGCATGTCATTCCCTCCCTCTTTCCCTCTATCTCCCAACCCCCCCATCTTTCTCTCTGTCTCTCTCCCTCACCCTCTTCTCTCTCTCTTTCTCTACCCTTCTCCTTTTACCTCATCCCTTCACCCTAACCATTGTTTTCTATGTAGGAAAAGAAACAATAGCATATTACTGTGTGGGTGCTCCTGAAATTACTACTGTCCCCGTGGGTGTTTTGAGGTCACTCTTACCTCTTTTAGCTGGATCAAAGTGTGCTGTTACATCAGCCGATAAAAAAGAAATTTCCCCTCCAGGTAGGAGCTAGTAGACCTTCCACCTACACCAAGTTTACTAACTTCCTCATGCCCATGTGATTACTATTCTAATGATTTGCTTATTTTACCACAAATAAGCAGTCCTGGATAGGACTTTCATTTATTGCACCTTTTTCTAACTTTCTTAGGGAACAAAAGTTCAGGCATAATTCTGACTATCGGGAATGTGACGCAGACACTCGGGTGGGAAGGTGGGAAGATGAGGAGAGAGGGTGTCGCTCTGCCAGCCAGCTCACCGTCCCCTACGCTCCTCTGAAGAGCACATTTTCCAGAAGTTTCCCACCAGAGAATGTCGCTTTAGATTAGTTCTGTACATAGGTAGGCTATGCCGGTACTTAATCTACCGATAGCAACAGATGTATACGGGGAGTTTGGGCTGTATTGGTGAAGCTGGTGGCACGTGAGGAAATTGAAGACAGCTGTGCCGCAGGGGGAGTGGAAGGAGCCCTTCAGCCCTGGTCTGCTTTTGCACTTCCTGGATTCTCTGCTGCTTTGTTCATTTTTGCCCAGAAGAGATTGGAGAGGAATGTGAAATAAGAAAGACTCCTAGACGTGAATGAGTGGCAGGCCCAAGTTTAAAGGCATGACGAGAGAGGAGTTTTATCACCTTGCCCCTTGATCCTAAGGACATCTCCGCTTCCCTTTGTTTCCCTTTAAAAACAACCACAAAATGCAAAGACTGCGTTTGCTCACACACACAACTCAAAAGAAAGAAGTCTTCGCTCCCTTGGCCAGAGGGTACTGTGAGCATGCACAGACCCAGGGGCTTTCTGTTACACTAGAGGGTAAAATTAGCACTGAGTTAACAAAGGAAAATGGCCCCCAGACTCATAAATAAAGCAACATTTTGGTCTGAATATTCAGAAATGCTGTCTGCACCCACTCATTACCTCAGAGTTCCGAAGAAGATACTGCATGCCCGGTGGTCGCCAGTGTCGCCTGTTTTAGTTCCTGCCTTTAAGTGAGCAGTTCCACTTGCACTTCCTGAGGCTTCTCATCATAGCCCTTTCCTAGGTGGCAAAACGCACAAACAACCTGAGAGCCTGAAAGATGGAAGAATGAGAGCTGATTTTCACTCCACGCTTGCTGTGGGCCAGGCACTGTGCTCTACTGGAACGATTTATTTAACCCTCATGTTCCCAGAAAGTAGGAACTTCCATCATACTCACTTCAGGGAAGACTTCTGCTCTGTAGTTTTACAGATGGGGTTCCCATGTTGTAGCTTGCCTGCTTGAGGTCCCGCCGTTAATTACTAGTTAATTACTGAATTAAATTAGATTTTTCTTACTTTGATCCTCAGGTAACTGAGATGTGTCTAGCTGGATAGCTCTCCCGTGTAGTTAAAGCTACCCTTTGGATAGTCATATTAATGTAATTGTATCTAATAACTATAGTCACCTTTTATTTTAAAAATGAGAAGGAATGGCTGGGCACAGTGGCTCATGCCTGTAATCCCCACACTTTGGGAGGCCGATGCTGGCAGATCACCTGAGGTCAGGAGTTTGAGACCAGCCTGACCAACATGGAGAGAGCTCGTCTCTACTAAAAAAATGCAAAATTGTCCGAGCACGGTGGTGGGCCCCTGTAGTCCTAGCTACTCAGGAGGCTGAGGCAGAAGAATGGCTTGAACCCGGAAAGTGGAGGTTACGGTGAGCCAAGATCAACAAGAGTGAAACTGTTTTTAAAAAAAAGTGAGGAAGACAGCAAGAGTTTAATTATTCAGTGATTTTATGGTGGAGAGAAAGCCAAATAGTTTTTTGTCAAAAAGAAACTTAATACTAATTGATAATGGTTCCCTAACATATTAAAAATACTCTCATGTGAGGTTTATGACTATCTGTTTAATTATTTTATTTAATGTCACTTGACAGAGCAAGTGAAAGAAGCCTTGCTTTATTTACTTTGGAGTGGAGTTCAATTCTAAATGAATCTAACTTTGAGCGCATAACAGGAGGGTTAGTTATTAGAATGGTAAAATGATCACCTTATGGGATGATCTCACCTGTGAGACATAAGTCAACCAGATGTGCAAAAGTTTCCTCCCTCCAGGCCTTATTTTTGCCACACCTTACCCTCTCACAATGCATACCACCTTGCTAACCAGACCCTTCAGACATTGCTCTTCACAAAATAAGACTGCAACCAGCAGAGGCCAAGCCCAGGCATTTGGGTCCTGTAGGTGGGAAAGAAAATCAGACCCAATGGTCATCATTCTCGTGTTTCAGTCGGTGGTAAAACTGGCCAGACAGAGATGCCTGGGGCTGTGTGAAAAGACAGAACTGGGGGAGTGTGGCATGGCTGGTGCAGTTTCAGCCTAAAGGCACGGGGATGACACCAGGTACAACCTCAGGAACCCCATCTGCAAACCCAGAGACAGCTGGTCACAGGGATCCATCCATGCAAGCTGCCCTTCTGGGGAAAGATTTCCACCTCAAAGATGAAGTAAGAATGTGATAGGAGCCTATTAACTAAAATTTAAGTGAGGAAGGAGATGTACAAGCTACAAGACAAGACCCAGGTATCAGTTAGGACCAACAAGTATTCTAAATCACCATTGCTTCTGTTTCTTATGGATATGAATCTCCTAGAGGGAAGGTGTACCTGGTCAAGTAATCCTGGTTGAAATGCTTGAGATTTATTAACGCATTTATTACTATCAAAGACGAGACTGCTGCTACCCTGTGACCTTGTAAGGTATGTTCAATCCAGAGGACAGGCTTGATGATTTTTCACCATTTGTGACCATTTTCATTTGCCTTTAGTTTTTTCTAGAATGATTAACCACATTTACTCACCAAAAGTTCCTTGAGTTCTGACTACATGCAGGCTTTTCTGGGGGATCGGGAACTAGCGATGAAATAGTCTCTGGGATCTAATTTGTTTATTCAACCAATTATTAATACATTCAAAAGTATCTAGTATCTAGTATGTACAAAAAGTGTTTAAAGAAGTTGAAAGTGGCCAGGTGTGGTGGCTTATGCCTATAAACCCAGTACATTGGGAGGCCGAGGCTACAGGATTGCTTGAAACCAGGAGTTTGAGACCAGTTTGGGAAACCCAAGTACAACCCTGTCTCTATACCCCCTACAAAAACGTTAAAAGCATAGGGGTCTCACTGCCTGATCTCACATTCTGGTTTGGACATTTATTAACTTTTTGACTCTGGGAAAGTTACTAAAATGAAAATTTTCTAAAGATCTGTTTTTTTTCATCTATAAGACTGGATAAAATAATAGTAGCCACCTTAAAGTAGTGATGATTCTTAAAGATCTTGCTTGTGAAATCTCTGGCCCATATATTGTAAAGACTGAACAAAGGCAAGCCAGCCTTAATAAAGCACTGAGAAAGAGTGCATACATATAACATTCTCAAAATGACAAAACTGTAGTGAGAAAGAACACATCAACAGTTGCCAGGGGCTAGTTCAGGTTGTGGGGAAGATGTGACTATCAAGAGTTAGTACCAGGCCTGCCTGGGTGATAGAGTGAGACTCTGTCTAAAACGAAAAAAAAAAAAAAGTACCATTCTTTGGTACTTAGAATAGAATGCTTCTATATCCTGGGTAGGGCAGTTGTGATACAAATGTATTTGTGTGATACCGCTCCCACCCCTACCAAAAATGAGTGCGTGTAAAGCCAGTGGAACCCAAATTTGATCTGTAGTTTATAGTGTCGTATCAATGTTAAATTTCTGGTTTTGAGGGTGTACCATGGCTATGTAAGATGATAGTTGGGAAAGCAGGGGGAAGGATACACAGGAACACTGTGTTATATTTCAATTTATAAGTCTTAGATTATTTCAACATAGAGGGTTTGTTTTGTATTTTTGTTTTGATTTGCTTTGTTTTTGAGATAGTGTCTCTCTCTGTAGCCCAGGCTAGAGTACAGTGGCGTGATCTTGGCTCACTGCAGCCTCCACCTTTCAGGTTCAAGTGATTCTCCTGCCTCAGCCTTCTAAGTAGCTGAGATTACAGGCATACACCACTACATCTGGCTATTTGTGTGTGTGTGTTTTTAGTAGAGATGCAATTTCGCCATGTTGGCCAGGCTGGTCTCAAACTTCTGGCCTCAAGTGATTTACCTGCTTCGGCCTTCCAAACTGCTGGGATTATAGGTGGCAGCCATCAAAATAGAGTTTAAAAATATAAAGCATGAAAAGAGATGTGACAGTGTAACAGAGAAGAGATAGACTTTTCTCTGCCCTTATGCAGTTTACATTCTACTGAGAAGAGAAACCAGTAGTTACAGTCAGTTATTTCGTGGTAACTGTGCTCAGTGTTGAGAAGGAAAAACATAACATGCTATGAGAGCATGTGCAAAGACAAGGGGCCTGAAGCTTAGGCCACTCAGGAAAGACTTCTTAGATGGGGAGATATCTAAGCTCCCGCTTCTAAGGTAGGGTGAGCTGGGTGAGATGGTGGGAGGCATTCTGGGGAAAGGGAGCAAGATTGATCGGGACCTGGAGGGTGAAAGAGCCCTCAGCAGCTTAGAGGAACTGGCCACCATGCAGGAATCAGAGTTAAGTCGGCTAGTGTTACAAGCACAGTGCTATGGGGGTCAGGGAAAGAAGTAATTACGTCTGACAAGAAGCTAGGGGGAGAAAACCACTGCACCATGATGGTAGTGGTGGATAAAGCTTAGATTTTGAAATGGGTTGTTTTTTAATGAATTTAAAGCTGCAGTTATAAAACCCACAAAGGAATGGATACTTGGAGTATGTGATAAGTTTGGGAAGCCACACGTAGTCTGGTGAAGAGGGTCCCTGGAAGAAGCTGGAAAGGGACTGGGAAAAACATTTGGGTCTTGACCACAAAGGGAGTTTAATTTTTTATTTATTTATTTATTTTGGCCTACAGGGATGGAGGAACAACTGGGACTTTTGAGCTGGCAGGTTCTTCAGAGTTAACTCAGAGGCCAAGATAAAGCATAGATGGAGTTAAAGAGAACTGAAGCCAGTGAGCCTGGCCAAGAGACCACTGCAGGAGTCCAGGATAGGGACAGTAGAGCCTGAAGCCAGGGTGAAGGCAGTGGTACTGGGACAGGGAGTGACAAAGGAGCCTCATGCCAGCAGGCCCAGCAATGGGGGCCTCAGATCCTGGAGCATCTCTCCTAGTATTTAGGTTGCTGCAAACGTAATTGTGGTTTTTGCAGTTTATCCCTCTGAGATCTCATGTAGGTATGTAAAAAACATACATGTAACACATCTACTGTGGCTTTGTTAGAAATTGGGAAATTGGAAAGAATGCATACATTGGGGTTCTGTGGCACACTTAAAAACAGAAGTATCTCCTTAAAATATTAGGTCAGAAGAATTACAGAAGACCAGTTATAGCATGACCTAATTTCATAGAATAATGTGTTGAGTGGATTTTACATATACAGAAAAAGATCTTGAAAGATATACTTCTCTCCCTTTGACAATAAAGATCTTTGCCGGTGGAGATTGTAAAGAATGTTTAATTTTTATACATTTCCTTATAGTGATTTATGTATTACAAATGTGTTCATGCTTTAAAATATCTGTCTGTCGCTATTCTCTATGAACGATGTTGTCTTAGATTGGGCTCCTGTGACCAGGCTCTGAGATGGAGACCACATGCAGAAGGAGGCAGCCCTTGGGAGGTACCCGTGTGAGGAAGTGAGGAAGACAGCACTGGGCAGAGAGGGAAGCTCACCCATGTTGCAGTTGTAACATAGGCATGCAAGGAGCTCTTGAGCTGGGATGGCCCTTTAGAGTCATCCTAAATTGAGGCAATGGGGCAGGGTCTCTGTATCCTTGGTTAGGCAGTCATTGGGTTTGGACTGCCTTGAGGAGGGAGCATGACCTTGGGCAAGTCTATTCTCTTAAGCTGAGGGCAACTCCCATTGAAGGTTGCAGCTGAGAGTGGCCAGCCACTTATATTCCTAAGCACTGGCCAATGGCTGCCCTGACTCCAAAGAGGGGATCTAAGAAAGCACTACAGTATCCCTTACTGTTACTTGGTGTATGTTTACAATTTGTTTTCAGATCTTGCTTAATTATCTTAGCTTCACCTTCACTAATACAAAGATAAAGGAGGAAAAAATGATAATCTCGATGTGAAAAAAAATGAAATGTAATTAGACCTTTTTGATTTAAAAAGTCTTGGCAATTAGGAGTGAAATGCAATTTCTTTGACCTGATAGAGAGTCTTCTCCAGGCTCCCCTTTCTCTGAAGGTGCAGGCCCTCTGCGGGCAAGGCTCCTCCGGTTTAATGTTCCTCCCCCACACTGTGTGGCCTCAAGGCCTTGCCTTCCATCCCCTAGACAACAGTCCAGAGAGTGCTCTGATTCCCTTTTTGACATTTGCCTCCAGAAAGTCCCAGTTTCTGAGTTTGCCACTGTTTTCGTTTTTCCTCTATTCTATTTTTTTCCTTTCTCTTTTTGGGGCTCCTAGTGATTTCCCTTCCTTTCTTGTGTGCCCAGCAATACATTTAAAAGTATATTTGTGGTAATTTATTTAGCACCTAGTGTTTCACAGTGGGAAGGTTTTTCAGTGTATCTAGTCCACAGTTCTGTAGAAAGCTAAACCCCGACTGTCTTCACCAAAGGCAACGTTTCCTGTTACTGCCTCTAATATGACTTTCAGTTTTATTTTTTATATTTTATTTATTTCATAAGTTAATTCACCTTTATCCTCTTCTCCTCTTGCTGTATCTTCTCTTGAGTCTGTTTTTCTTCTTTGACCTCTTTGCTTTAATGGAGAATTATTTGATCATGAATTATACCTATAAGAGAAAACTTTCTGGTTTGTATCATTCAGCTGACTCTTTAAAATCATATTCCTCTTTATGTTTTTTGTGGTGTCCATGATTACATTCCACACTGTTTCGTTTCTTGTGATTATTCATCGTTAAATTGGTTTGTTATTACCGAGCCAGCTATTTGTGAAAGGATAGAACTGGAGACAGGCTAGGGAGTGGAGCTAGGGCAGCTTGAATTTCCATCTATTTTCCACCACTGCCTTGTCCTGGGGAATGGACTCTGTGTGGGCTCAACTTATTTCTCTCTCCTCAACTCATTTTTATCACAACTCTTTTGGATGGTGACATAAAGCTTGGTCCCATCAGCTGAGCATGAGCCATATGTTCAGGCTTGTCACCACCACGCTTTTCTTGTTGACCTTAATACACCCACCTCCTGCTCTTGCAGAGATGACACACTAGCCCGTTTCCACATTTAACATCATCACCTCTGACCCCTAGCACCAAGCAGAGATCAGAGCATTTCCCCAGTGCTCCCATGCATCGAGACCTCATGTTCCCAGCAAGGGTCATTTAATGTCCTTCAGGGTTTGCCACCTGTAAAGAGCTGTCTGTTCCGCTCACTCAGCCAGAGAGCTGTGGGATCTTGTTTCTTCTGTCAGTCTCCCCATGTCCTCGATTAATTTTCCTAACACTTGGCACCCTTTTTAAAGAGTGATGTTTGGATTATGGGTGCTTCCTACTTTCATCAGTTTCACCTCTGTTTCTCATTCTTCTAGTTTCTGGTTGACTTCAGGAAAGACAGCTTTCATTCCTGCACTTTCAGTCCAGAGGATTATTATAGGATGATAGAAGACGTAAGCAGGTAAGGAAGGCGCTATCTGATAGGCGATCTGAGAAAGACTGGGCCATAAGAGTAGCCTGGAAAGAAGGAGATTTCTTCCTTACATATAGAAGGACAAAAATCCGCAGGGAACATCCAAGTAGAATTTTAGGTCGATCGGAAGAAAAGAAGTAAAATATACTTGTTCCTGTGGGAGATATGGAATCTGGCGTGTACAAGGAACAGCAATATACTTTATTCATTTATTCAGCAAATTTTTATCACATCCATGCTATATGCCAGGCAGTGGGAAATGAGTAATGAACCAGGCCAACCAATTCCTGTTCTCTGATACTTTACTTTCTCATAGAGGAGCCACAAAACAAGGAAAAAATGAGCAGCAGCAACCACAGGAAGAGCCTGTTTTCCGCCAGATTCTATAATAGACAGTAACAGAGCAGTGCAGGGTCCAGTGGCAGTTTCCACGTGGAGGTGCTATTTCAGCTAGGCCTGAAAGAACAAAGAATCCAGCCATGTGAAAGGAGGGGAAGAGCATTCCTGGCACAGAGTAGAAAATGCTATGGCCCTGAATCAGGAAACGGCTTAATAATTTTCAGGAACAAACGAATCACCAGTTTGACTTGAAGACACAAGAGAGAACATGGCACAGACCGAAGCTGGAGAGAAAGGCAGGAGCTAGATCATGTAGGTGTTTGTAGGAGCTGGGTTTCCATTCTATCATTACTTCCTCAGTCAGTAGAGATAATGAAGAACAGAAATGTAGACAAATACAGATAAATTATAAATGTACCAAAAAGATGACAGTTAAAACCCATGGAAAAAAAGATCATAACATCAACACATGCTTTAGCAATTCTCTGTATGGAGATTCTAGTTTTAAACGTAATTTGGGCAGAGTGCATAGCATAAAAAAATAATACAACTCACAGACTCACATTCTAAGGAGAGGAATTCTGTGTCATGCTTTTAGGAATGAATCCTAGAAACTGGTTGTCCTCTGGAACAAAGGAGATTGTGACATTTTAGCGAGCCCTATGCGTCACTGTGTGTTTCTGAATTTGAGGATATGGTTGAGGAAAATAAGCAGGAAGGAAAGGACTTGTACACTCAGGGTTCCATAGATCTGGAAAGTGAGAAGGCAAGGGCTGTGCTGAAGGAGACACTTACTCTTTGCATGGGACTATCAGAGGCAAAGTCAGATAGCATGCGCAACACCTGGCTTACTCTCATGCCCAAGCTTCCTATATTTTGCAAAGTGAAATCACAATTGGAAACATTTCTAAAGATTACCCTTCTGCAGCAGAAAGGATTAACTGGAAAGTATATTAGGAAAGAGAAATCTAGAGGCAAGGTAATAGAACCCCAAACAGAATTTAAATCTTTTCCTATGAGTATTTGGTAAAGTCTGAGTACTGACATAACAGTTTTAAAAGGGAATGTGTTATAGGATTATATCTAGTTGAAGCTGCAGAGTTTAAGGTGTGTCAGTTTCTTCCCCTCTTCCTCCTTCCTTCCCTCCCTCAACAGTGAATGTTTGAGATGATGCTATCAACCTTTATACACCAGTCTATAGATAAGAGACTCTTCCTTTTAGCCTTCTTCATGGTGAATTTCTCTCCAACATCCTTTGCATTCTAATTGGTCATAGTGAATTCCAAAGAATTTCCCATTAATCAGTAAAGCTTCTTAGAAGTGGACTAAAGCTGAAGTTTCAGCTTCTGTCAGATTCCATGTGAGAGACTTCTTTCAAAAAGAAACAAGCTTTGAATCCAGTTTCCTTTTTGCATTAATTTCTAGTAGTTCTGGGGGCTCAGATGAGACATCAATGACTACCTGTCACTCAAGTATTTTGTCTCAAAGCTTAAAGGACTGGAAAGTGACTGTGCTCCTTCCACTCTCAGTTCAAGTACAGTATTCTGGTCCTGGCAGCCAAGAAGCAGCAGGTGTAGGATGAGGAATAGCTTGGCCATTGCTCTTGGCCAGAGAAGGCACTCTTTACAGCAGTGGAAGGTTTCAGTATCACTTAGCCTGTCCAAGAGAAACTATTTTTGTTCCATATCCATGCCCTGGTAGGAGAGTTCAAATTTATTTTGGGTTTGCTGATGGCTATACTATCAGGAGGATATCAGTGTGGGAAGCCAAGAAGCTACCATCTGTGCTGTGTTTATATCTAAAGAATTATTTAGAAGACTGATTACTCAGTTAGCTGTGCCTCCTGACCTTCTAGTATTACATTTACAAAGGTAACTAACACTTTCTTGAAAGTCACTTCTCCTTTTATAACCCATATAATTCCCTTAATATATGGTAGGGATCAAAGTACTGACCAAGGCTTCACACTGAGTCTCATGTGTTGTGGATGCTATGAATGATTACTAGAGGTTAACAGAAAGTAGCTCCCAATGGTGGTGTGTTAGTAAATATTTAGCAATGGCCTCTATAGGGAAAAAAATACCCGATTCATAGCATTTGCCAGTTTCCATGGTGGAATATTAAGAACAAATAAACTCAAAAACATAGATGAAATATAGAAATTCTGTAAAAGACAATAATGACCAAAATCAACTCAAGCGAAAGGAGGAAGTCCAAACAGCCCTATATTTATTAAAGAAAATGAATTCACAAATCCACCCACAAGGAAAATTGCAAGTATGGGTGGCTTTACTAGGGAAGTATATCAATTGCACAAGGAATAAATTGTATTAATCTTACACAAAGCCATTCATAGAGGAGGAGACACTTCCTAACTCATTTTTTGATTCTAGAATTTATACTATTACCAGAATTAGGTGAAGACATCATGAGAAAAGAAAATTACGTATTAGTATACTTATGAACAGAGATGAAAAGAAAATCCTTTGCAAAGTGTTAGCAGATTGAATCCAGTAAAAATATTATATATATATATATGTATATATATTTTTATGTATATATGTGTATATATATTATATATACATATATATATGTATATATATATATATATATATATATATATATATATATATATAAAATACATGATGACCAGCAATGTAGGGTTGGTTTGACATTCAAAATAAATTGATATAATTCACCATATTAACAGAATAAAGAGGAAAAACTATATGATCATCTCAATATACAAAAAAATCTGAAAAAATTCAGAAATTCAGCACTCATTCATTGTGCACAGAACTCTCAAATAAAGTAAGAATAGAAGAGATTGTTTTCAACTTGATAGACGAAAACTAAAAAAAGCCTGCAGCTAATATTAGACTTAAGTGCGAAAAGACTGAACACTTTCCCTAAGATAGAGACAAAGGCAAGGATGGTCACTCTTCATCACTTCTATTCAACATATCGCTGCAGGTCACAGGCAGTGCAATAAAGAAAATCGAAGTAAAATGCATAAAATTGTTACGGAAAAACACTGTCTTTATTTGCAGATCATGTAAGTATAAAATGCAAAGCTATTTCTAAAATAGCTACTAGAACTATTACAGGAATTTAGCAAAGGTATAAGATACAATGCCAATATTCAAAAATCAGCTCATTTTTATAAACTAGTGAAAAAGAATGAAAAAAATGTAATACTCGGCCAGGCACAGTGGCTCATGCCTGTAATCCCATCACTTTGGGAGGCTGAGGCAGGCAGATCACGAGGTCAGGAGTTCTAGACCAGCCTGACCAACATGGTGAAACCTCATCTCTACCAAAAATATGAAAATTAGCCAGGCGTGGTGGTGCAAGCCCGTAATCCCAGCTACTCAGGAGGCTGAGGCAGGAGAATCGCTTGAACCCAGGAGGCAGAGGTTGCAGTGAGCAGAGATTGTGCCACTGCACTCCAGCCTGGGTGACAGAGCAAGACTCCATCTCAAAAAGAAAATATCTGTATCTATCTATATCTATGTATCTATAATACTCTCCACAATAGCATCACAAAAAAATGTTTATGAATAGATTCAATAAAATATATGCGGTATCTGTATATTGAAAACCACAAACATTGCTGAGGGAAATTAAAGAAGACCCAAGTAAATAGAGATTCAAATTATCTTTATGGATTAGAAGATTCAATATTGTTAAAATGTGAGCCCTCTCCAAACAGTCACCATGAGAATTCTAGCAGGATATTTGTATAAATTAACAAACAGAGATTCTAAAATTTAAATGGAAACGCAAAGGGCTTAAAACAGTCAGAACAATTTGGAAAGGAAGTGGGAGCCTAGGATAAGCAGAGTTCCAGCATGACACCCAGATTCCATCCCCTGCTGCAGCGGCAAGTACGATCCCCTTCTGTCGAGTATGGGAGAGGCCTGTGAATACGATGGGATTCCACTCACTTGATTAGGTTATGTTATAGGGAAAAGGTGAAGAGAGTTGCACCAGTGGCTTCATCCAGGACTGAAGTGACTTCATGCCTGTGTTTCGACACCCAGACCAAATGTAAACCTTTGGTCCTCACCCTCCAGAAACAGACATGCCTTAACCACCTTTCAGGTTAAGGCAAACACACATTTATTGCACAGTCTACCTTTGGGGTCAGACCCGAGGAGGAGGTCCACAAATGCCCTGAGGCATACTCATGACTATGTGGGCAAGAATTCCAGGCTCATGGTTACTTCAGGTGTGATCTCGAAGGGAAGAGGTGCATGCTCTGTATAGGTAAGCCACTTGGCTGTGGGATCTCTTCATTCCATGGGAAGCGAGTGGGCTCAAGGTGGCTGGAATAGAGCCTCCCCAGACAGCACATGTCAAACTTGTATGTGCATAGGATCTTATTGAAATGCACGACCAGAGCAGATCAGAGTGAGACCTGTGATCCTGCACATTTTATTTTTATTTATTTATTAACATTCTTTTATTTATTTATTTATTATACTTTAAATTCTGGGGCACATTGCAGAATGTGCAGTTTTGTTACATAGGTGTACGCGTGCCATAGTGGTTTGCTGCATCCATCACCTCGTCATCTACATTAGGTATTTCTTCTAATGCTATCCGTCTCCTATACCCCCACCCGCTGCTATCCCTCCCCTACCCTCTCACTCCCCGACAGGCTTGTGTGTGTGATGTTCCCTTTCTTGTTCCTTGTATTCTCATTGTTCAGCACCCAATTATGAGTGAGAATGTGTAGTGTTTTGTTTTGTTTTTTTTTTTTTTTTTTTTTTTTTTTTTGTTCTTGTGTCAGTTTGCTGAGAATGATGGCTTCCAGCTTCATCCATGTCCCTGCAAAGGGGATCTTGAAAGGAAGAGGAGCATGTTCTGCATAGCAAGTTACCTGCCCATGGGATCTCTTCACTCCATGGGAAGGGAGGAGGCTCAAGGTGGCTGGAATAGAGCCACCCCAAGCGGAACATGCCAAACTTGTATGTACATAGGATCTTATTGAAATGTAGGATCAGAGCAGATCAGAGTGAGACCTGGGATTCTGCACATTTTAAAGGCTCTCAAGTGACATGAGTGCTGCTGACCCACTTTGAATAGCTGTGCCTGGAAATCATGGGGCAGAGTAGCACTGCCATGGTGCCTACCGGTGTCTCCCTAGCATCGGAGCACATAATCAACCCTAATTGGAGTGGTGTCACTTAGAGTTGTCAAATCTATGCAGCAAAAGAAGTGAAAACAGGAATGGCTATCTTTAATTGTTTACTCTCTGTCACTAATATCTATATGTGTGATATCTCATGGGATTCATTGGTAGCCACTCCTTGCCCAGTACTAGCTTAGAAACGATAGCCAGTTGCTTAAAGACGTTATTCTGATCTCACAGAATCCCTTATTTTCAACCTTTTATCTGTCCCTTACCCAAGCTATTGTGCTACAAGATCCCTACGATCTTGATCCTCAAGTTG
The DNA here is from genome assembly GCF_048565385.1 of Saimiri boliviensis. Classification (NCBI taxonomy): domain Eukaryota; kingdom Metazoa; phylum Chordata; class Mammalia; order Primates; family Cebidae; genus Saimiri; species Saimiri boliviensis. The sequence continues at coordinate 26,731,841 of NC_133452.1, read as the reverse complement.
TCTAAAACGCTTTTTCCTAAATCCTCGTTTTCACAGGCCTCAAGACAGCCTGGGAATACATCCTGCTTGGTTCCACTACAAAATCTTGTTATTCGATCTCCGTTGGGCCGTCCTGATTCATGATAGTCTTCCTTTTTAATATTTGATGGACTTCCTAGCACATTATCCACAGCAGTGCCCCAAATCCACTCTGTGCTCAGCTCTGTTTCCAACAGTCAGCAAAAGTGCTTGCATTTCACTTTAAAGGGAAGAACGCTTCATCTGTGTTTATAATCCTAATCCCTTTCTTTTCCTGGGCTTTGCTTATCAGTCATTCCCTGTCTTTCTATCTCCTTTTACTCTGACTTCTAGCCAATCAAAATATCGCCTGGACTTGCTGTTTTTTAAGAGCATACACACCCTCCTAATCCCTGTTACATGTCTCAGGCAGCCGGCTCCTTTGCCTTCCCTCACTGCCCACGGCCGTGAAACAGGAGTCACGTCTTACTGCCCCTACCTGTCACCTACCAACACTTAAATCTCTTGCATTCTGGCCTTTACTTCCACCAACCTACCAAAACCACCAATTTGAAGTGGCATGAAACTATTTATTATTTTTATTAATAAAATATGGGAGCATGGATGAGCTATAAAATGAAGTAGAAATTGTTTCTGTTTAATATTCATGCTGTATTTTTCCATTTTGCAGCATTTTTTATGTTGAGACATCACTCTACAGAGACTTTGATCTCTTCCTGTGGGATGGTTCCCTTTGTTATGCTACATTTTTTGACATTTACAAAAACATACACTTTTTCTTTTAAATTCAGTGCAGAAGGTTAAGACCTCTGGCCATTGATTATTTTATCTGAACTTCTTTTCTCACCATTAGTTGGAAGAGGGTAAAATAATACATTGAGTACTCTATTCTCTTTTGATGATTACATTGCTGTTGGGCCAAAACAAACCTTTGGAATCCAGATGAACTTCTAAGTTATTCCAAGAGAATTAGGAATCTTCCTTTACCCTCCATGGACCCAGTTTCTCAATGCAGCTAAAGCCCTTGCTTAGTCTGTATAAATTAATACATTTGCTGGAAATGTGACTTTTGGAGATTTTATAGCAGTGGTTTCAATGCTGCTAGCGGTGAAGTGGAAATGTGAGAATGTGAAGATTAATTTGAACCACATGGTGGGTTCAAGGAAAAGGGACATACCCTGCCTTTCCCTGAGTGTGTGCTAACTCTAGATAGTGGGGAATGGGATCGGAAGAAACCACCAGTGAACTTTTAAACCCTCTTGAGAGGAATCAAACCAGCACAATTAGCCCTGAAACGGAGCTGCTCGTGAAGACAGGCCTCTTTCTCCCTCAGAAACAGATCCCTTTGCCTGAAAGAACACAGTTGGGAAATCAGAGAGAAGAGGCACCTTAACTTTTACTACTAATGTAATGAAGCTAGACCTGTGTTTCCAATCATTAGCTGGTTTACCGATCTTTCATCATAGATTCCAAATTCTGTTGGGTTCTTTTAACTGTTGTTAACCAATAAATTGTATGTTGTGGATAGTTGATGACCTTGAAATAAGAGAGTTCTTTTTCCTTCCAGTTTGTTGTAGCGGTGTTCTGGATCATTTATGCCTATGACAGAGAGATGATATACCCGAAGCTGCTGGATAATTTTATCCCAGGGTGGCTGAATCATGGAATGGTGAGTGGATCAAAACAAATGGCTTTATTTTAAAAAATTATTAAAAAGCAATTATCTGCTATTTAGATCTTCCATAGAATTTACCTAAAAGCCATGAAATCTTGAAAGGTTATAATGAGAGATTAAAATTAGAGAATACTGTAATATTTACTGAATATAAATAGAAACTTCTTCCCATGGAATTGAGTCATTGTTCAAACCATGTAGTAGATGAATTCACAGATTATTAAGGTGGGTGTGTCAGTGGTGTTAAATAATATAACTAGTGAATTCTGGGATGAATTTAATTTCCGTGCCATTAGAAAGCTTGTCCTCAGAGCCCAAGGACGGATTCCTACCTACAGGAACCACCAGGCCTCTGCTCCACCTGCACCTCACATCCACAGAATTGTGTTGGAAATAACTGCTGCAGCTGGACCGTTTCCTCCAGATGGGCAGCAAGGCTGTTATTTTCCCTTGGAGATCTGTTGCAGGCATTTGGAGGTGTCTTTAGTGATGGAATGGTTTGCCTCATCGGGTTCTTCACCAGTTTGGGTGTTTGCCTGTGGCTTTGAGGCCTTCTCCTTCTTCTCAGTCTAATTCTTTCTGATGCTTTAGCCACGATGTTTAATTTCAAAGCCAGTGCTTTGGATGGTTTTTACATCACTTTACAACATTTGAGGCTATATTTTCTGCAGTGAAATTTTGTATCATCTTCTCTTTCAGCTTTTGGAATTGAGCACTCTTTGTTATTAGCTAAGAAGCATGCATTTTGGTTACAGTAGTTTTTAGAATATGTCCCAAGGTGTTCCTGGTGAAAAGGGCAGCCCATCACAAGAAATTATAGGGGAACAAGAACTGGAAATCATAAGTCTTGGGTACAAACTAACTCTGCCCCCAATTTTGGTGTATTTGAAGAAAAGTGATATGTCTAACAGACAAACATTACTGTACCGAAGGGTTTTGATCAATCTTTTCTTAGGCCAGTGCATCAAAAGTGACACATCTCAGAGAACTGGATTTTTCTTTGAGTTCATTTAGAGCCACACTCTTGAAGGATTAACATGGCATCTCTGGTCTATTTCCAAACACATCAGCTGGGTCTTGTCAGTTCAATTTAGCCATGCAAGGGGCCTGGCATAGTTACTATGCCCCTCTCCAACTTTTTGCTTTCCTTGCATGTGAACAGCACGTTGTAACTCTGTGCCTTTGCAATCTTCTGCCCCCAATGCCTTTCTCAATCTTTCCTGACAAATTCCTTCTCATCCTGCTAGCTTAGTTCCTTTCTTCTTTAAGAAGCCGTTCCTAACTCCCCAAGCAAAGTTAGCTGTTCCGTTACTTGTGCTTGCACAGCACTTTCCTATCTCTATTATGCATGTCTGTATCCCCACAAAAATGTTAAGCTCCTAGTGCAAAACAGCCTTTGAATTCCAAGCACTTCGCCCAGTTGTCTGGCGTACAGTAGGATCAATACATATTTATTAAATTGATGAATGAAATTCACTATAGCCAATTTCCATAATTCTTTGCCAGTTACACAGCTACTATTTTTTTTTTTTTTTTTTTTTTTTGGAGAATGTACTGGTGCCAGGCACCCAACAGTGATAAAATGGCACTACAAATGATCTCATTTGCAAATGAAGAAACTGAATCTCAGAAACATTATATAATTTGCCCAAATGACCTAGCTCAGCGTGGTAGAAGTGGGATCTGAACCCAGGCCTATCTGGGGTTCACATTTTATTATTTTATCTGTGGCCACATTTTATCTAAACAGGCAAAACATTAATTTATTCTTGATAAAAATTATAATATTGTATAGCTTTTACAATAAGTCAACAAAGTATAAGAGAAACATCTTCAGGGTATTTTGAAGCTTAGTTTTGAACTGTTTAGCATATTTCAGCTGTCTAAGATAAACCAGTCAATAATTAGGTAGGTATTTTTAAGAAAAAGATATTATGAAATTCATGACCTCCAACATCTGAGTTGGAAATGGAAATAGGCTTTGCAAATTGTCACTTCAGTCATTACACAGAAAAACATTATTGTGTGCTCAGTCAGTAGCAGGTTGGCCAAAAGCAGGCATATTCTTGTACAAATGGTATCCTTCGTGACATCTCCAAATATGAGGAAGAGTAAATCACCTAGATAAAACTCTAATTAAAGTGTCCAAATTGTATGTGTTAAAGGGAGACTCCTGAAATTGCGGCCCCAGTTGAATGTGAAATGATGTCAGTTACCTTGTTCTGACATTAGAAGAAACTCTGCTGACAACAAATAATTGCATCACGTGCTATAGAATTAAAGCCTCGGACACTGTGGCCTATTGTTAACAGGCCTCAACTGCACAATATTACCTTCATGCCAGAGAATGAATCACAACCTTTGTGGATACCGATTCTAAATTTTTAATGTTTTGAACAAATGGCTTATTAAGCATGTATGCAGCCATTAGAACTTTGACTTGCCTCTCTTAATTTTCCCTTGATTCACTTTGATGTCTTAAAATTATTACTCCTGGAGACAAATACTACTTAGAAACACAAGGAGGAATTGAATGACACAAATATTTAGGAAAGGGAAAAGGTAAATTAGTTAATGTGTCAAATCCTGTGAGATAATAGGAGCTCAATAGCTTCTTTCACAATGAATTTTGTGTCCTAATAAAGATAAATGACCAGTTCTTGGCTTGTCCTCATGTTCCAATTCATAGTTCCAGAATTCCTGAGTAAAGAAGTTGCACACGGTGGCTGAGGAGTATTTTGCAATATTAAACAATTTACATTACTTGAATTCTGTTTCTGTGTAACTAGATACAAAATGGGTAAACCATGATGCTGATCCTTTAGTAATTAAAATATGAACATTAAATGCTGGAATTATTAATTTTCATAAAATATATAATGACATTTTAAAGGAATGAGCATTTTCTTCTTTGTTTAAATATTATTTAAAGTTTTAGTAATTATTATAATTTGTACTTGTTTTTAATTCTAATTGGTTTTTAAATATTTAATTTAAAAATAGCATTTCTAAATATCTGTAAATTGGTAGATTCAAAATTTCTTAGAACCTAGGTAACATGGTGAAACCCTGTCTCTTAAAAAAAAAAATTAGCTGAATGTGGTGGTGTGGTCCTGTAGTCCTAGCTACTCAGGAGGCTGGTGTGGAGGATTGCTTGAGCCCAGGAGGTCGAGGCTATAGTGAATCTTGATCATGCCACTGCACTCCAGCATGAGTGACAGGAGTGAGACTCTGTTTCAAGAAAAAATAAATTCTCACATTTATTTAAATGTATATATTTTAAATAAAATAATTCGAAGTGTGTACATTTTGATTGTGATTAGTTTTATTTTCAATTGATCTTTTAGATTATTACTATCAGTAGAGCTAAAATTTTGTGAAATTTTTCATTATAATGGCATATTTAGTAATTTTGCTGAAGTGAAGGCAAGAAAAATAAATTTTTAGAATATTTATATTCATATTATATTAAATATTTTGATATATTTATAGCTTATAAATAAATATATATATATATATATATATATATATCTGTTTTGTTACTTATCCAATCACATATTTTCTATTTTGTTTCATAAAAATACATCTGACAATATGGGAGTATAAAATGTAGTTTATTTAGTACTTCATTAGCTTTATTTGTAACTTTTCTTTTTTCATAAATGTATATGTTTATTTTAACTTTAAATAGGTAACACATATATATGCTATAAAATTTAAATGCTTCCCTGCCTCCTCTCTATACCAGCTACTTAATTCTTTTTTTCCTTTACTTGTACCATTTAAAATTAATTTTAATATACATGTAATAATTTAATATATTTACAGGGTACAGAGTGATATTTCAAATCATGTATATAATGTGTCATGATTGGGGTAATTAGCATAAGTGTTTTCTCAAACCTTTACTATTTCTTTTTTCTTCTTTTTTTAAAGATGTGGTTTCACCAGGATGGCCAGGCTGGTCTTGAACTCCTGACCTCAGGTGATCCACCCACCTCGGCCTCCCAAAGTGCTAGGATTACAGGCGTGAGCCACCGTGCCCGGCCTATACCTTTACTATTTCTTTACATTGAAAACATTCAAAATTCTCTCTTCTAGCTTTTTGAAAATATACAATAAATTATTGTTATTCACTCTATATTGCTATAGAACACTGGAACTTATTCCTTCGATCTGGCTATAAACTGTGTGCCTGCTAACCAACCTGTCCATACCCTCCTCTCCCGGCTACCCTTCCCAACTGCTAGTAACCACAGTTCTACTCACTACTACTACAACCTCATTGTTTTTAGCTCCATCTTGTTCCAGATCTTAAAGGAAAAGCTTTCAGTTTTCTCTGTTTAGTATATTGTTAGCTGTGGGTTTGTCATATATGGCCTTTATTGTGTTAAGGAATATTCCATCTATACCTAATTTGTTGAGAGTTGTTACTGTAAATGATATTTAATTTTATTAAATACTTTTCTGTATCTACTGAGATAATCATATGGTTTTTGTGCTTCATTCTATGGATGAGATGTATCAGATTTATTAATTTGTATATGCTGAATCATCCTTTCATCTCTGGGATAAATGTAATCTTTTTGGTGTGCTGTTGGATTTGGTTTGGTAGTATTTTGTTGAGGATTTTTGCATCTATGTTCATGAGAGATATTGGCCTATAGATTTTGGTCCTGTCCTTATCTGGTTTTGGCGTCATGGTAATGCTGGCATCATAGAATTAGGAATAATTCCCTCCTCTTTAATATTTTGGAATATTTTGAGAAGTATTTGTGTTAGTTCTTCTTTATAAGTTTGATACAATTTAGCAGTTAAGCCATTCTGTCCTGGGCTTTACATTGTTGGGAGACTTTTTATTACTGATTCAATATCATTGCTTGTTATTGGTCTATTCAGGTTTTCTGTTTCCTCCTGGCTCAATGTTGATAGCTTATATGTGTCTAGGAATTTATCCACTTCTTTTAGGCTTTGTAATTTGTTGGTACACAGTTGTTCGTAATAATCTGTTATGGTCCTTTGTATTTCTTGATCTGCAGTCAAGTGCTCTACCCCTGAGCTGTACCCCCTCCTGATCCTCTGTATTTCAGTGGTATCAGTTGTAATGTCTCCTTTTCTATTTCTGATTTTATTTATTTGATTCTTCTCTCTTTTTTCTTAGTCTAACCAATGGTATGTCAGTTTTGATTATTGTTTCCAAAAAAAAAAAAAAGCAAGTATTTCTTTTGTTGGTATTTTGAATTTTTGAGGGCCTCTATTTCAGTTCGGTTCTGGTATTTATTTCTTTCCTTCTATTAATTTTAGGTTTTGTTTGTTCTTGCTTTTCTAGTTCCTTGAGGCGCATCATTAGGTTGTTTACTTGCAGTCTTTTCTTTTTAGTGCTTTATTAGCTTTAGTTGTAACTTTCCTTTGTTTATTTGAAATCTGATTTCTCAGAAATCACCACTAATGAACTTATTCATGTAACCAAACACCACCCGTTCCCCAAAAACCTATTGAAATTAAAAAAAAAATTCCATTCATATGAAAAAAGAAGAAAAGGGGGGAAAAAGAAATAAAGAGAGAACAAAAAAAGAGTGAAGAAAGACTGCAGGACGTATGGGACAACATTAAGGAAACAAATATTCTCATTATAGAAAACTTCCCAAGTGTTGGGAGAGATATAAACATCTAGATACAGAAAGCTGAAAAATCAACAAGTAGTTATAACCCAGAAGGGTTCTCTCTGAAGCAAATTATAGTCAAATTGTAGTCTTTTATCCCTCACCCACCTCCCATCCTTTCCCTTGATTCCCCAAAGTCCATTGTGTCATTCTTATGCCTTTGCATCCTCATAGCTTAGCTCCCACTTATGAGTAAGAATATAATGATATTTGATTTTCTATTCCCAAGTTATTTCACTTAGAATAATGGTCTCCAATTCCATCCGGGTGGCTGCAAATGCTATTACTTTGCTCCTTTTTATGTTGACTTGCATATGTTAAAACCATCCTTTCAACCCTGGTATGAATCCCACTTGATCTTGGTGGATTACCTTTTTAATATGCTGTTGGATTCAGTTAGCTGGTATTTTATTGAGGATATTTGCATCTATGTTCATCAGGGATATTGATCTGTAGCTTTCTTGTTATACCCTTTCCTGGTTTTGGTATTAGGGTGATACTGGCTTCATAGAATAGTTTAGGGAGGATTCCCTCTTTCTCTATCTTTTGGAATAGTGTAAATAGGATTGATACCAATTCTTCTTTGAATGTCTAATATAATTTAGCTGTAAATCTGTCTGATCCTGGACCTTTTTTTTTGTTAGTAGCTTTTTAATTACCCTTTCAATCTTGTGTCTTGTTATTGGTCCATTCAGAGTTTCTATTTTTTCCTGGTTTAATCTCAGGAGGTTGTATATTTCCAGGAATTTATCCATCTCCTCTAGGTTTTCTAGTTTATGTGCATAAAGGTATTCACAGTAGCCTTGAATGATCTTTTGTATTTCTGTGGTATCGGTTGTAAGATCTCCCATTTCATTTCTAACTGAGCTTATTTGGTTCTTCTGTCTTCTTGGTTAATCTCACTAATGGTCTATCAGTTTTTTGATCTTTAAAAAGAATTAGAATCAGTGTTTTGTTTCATTTATCTTTTGATTTTTTTATTTCAATTTCATTTCTTTTTTTAAATTTTTATTATTATTATTATTTTTGAGACAGAGTCTCGCTGTGTTGCCCAGGCTAGAGTGTAGGGTTGTGATATTGGTTCACTGCAACCTCTGCCTCCTGGGTTCAAGCAATTCTCATGCCTTAGCCTCCCAAGTATTAGGATTACAGGCATACACCACCATGCCTGGCTAATTTGTATATTGTGTGTTTTTAGTAGAGACAGAGTTTTGCCGTGTTGACCAGACTGGTCTCAAACTCATGACATCAAGTAATCCACCCACCTTAGCCTCCCAAAGTGCAGGGACTAAAGGTGTGAACCACGGAGCCTGGCCAACCACCACACCCAGCCTCATTTAGTTCTGCTCAGATCTTGGTTATTTATTTTTTTATGTTGGGTCTGTGTTTGGTTTGTTATTGTTTCTCTAATTCCTAAAGGTGTGACCTTACATTGTCTATTTGTGCTCTTTCAGACTTTTCAGTGTAGGCATTTAATGCTATGAACTTTCCTCTTAGCATCACTTTTGCTGTTTTCCAGAGGTTTAGATAGGTTGTGTCACTGTTATTGTTCAGTTAAAAGATTATTTTCATCTTTATTTCATTGTTGACCCAGTGATCATTCAGGAGCAAGTTCTTTAATTTCCATATATTTGCACAGTTTTGAGGGTTCCTTTTGGAGTTGATTTCCAATTTTATTCCACTGTGGACTGCGAGAGTACTTGATATAGTTAGATTTTCTTAAACTTGTTTTGTGGCCTATCATATGGAATGTCTTGGGAAAGTTTCATGCACTGGTGAGTAGAATGAATATTCTGCAATTGTTGGGTAGAATGTTCTGTAAATATCTGTTAAGTCCATTTGTTCTGTGGTATAATTTAAGCCCATTGTTTCTTTGTTGATTTTCTGTCTTGATGACCAGTCTAGTGCTGTCAGTGGAGTATTGGAAGTCCCACATTATTATTGTGTTGGGGTCCATCTCACTTTTTAGGTCTAGTAGTAGTCATTTTATAAATTTGGGAGCTCCAGTGTTAGATGCATGTATATTTAGGATTTTGATATTTCCCTGTTGGACTAGTCCTTTCATCATTATATAATATTGCTCTTTGTCTTTTAAAGCAACTGCTGTTGCTTTAAAGTCTGTTTTGTCAGATACAAGAATAACTACTCCTACTCACTTTTGGTGTCCGTTTTCATAGAATATCTTTTCCTACTTCTTTACCTTCAGTTTATGTGAGTCTTTGTCAGGTGAGTCTCTTGAAGACATCAGGAACTTGGTTGGTTAATTCTTATCCATTCTGTCATTTTGTGTCTTTTAAGTAGAGCATTTAGGTCATTCACATTCAATGTTATTATTGAGATGTGAGGTACTATTCTATTCATCATATTATTTGTTGCCTGAATACCTTGGTCTTTTCTTTCATTGTGTTATTGTTTTATAGGTACTGTAAGATTTATGCTTTAAGGAAATTCTAGTTTGGTGTATTCTAAGGATTTGTTTCAAGATTTAGAGCTCCTTTTAGCAGTTCTTATAGTGCTGGTTTGGTATTGGCAAATTCTCTCAGCATTTATTTGTCTGAAAAAGACTATCTTTCCTTCATTTATGAATCTTAGTTTTGCTGGATACAGAATTCTTGGCTGATAATTGTTTTAAGGAGGCTAAAGATAGGACCCACTCCCTTCTGGCTTGCAGGGTTTTTGCTGAGAAATATATTAATCTGATGAGTTTTCCTTTGTAGCTTACCTGTTGCTTTTTGCCTCACAGCTCTTAAGATTCTTTCTTTTGTCTTGACTTTAGATAACCTGATGACTATGTGCCTAGATTATGATCTTTCTGTGATGAATTTTCCAGGTGTTCTTTGAGCTCCTTGTAGTTGGATGTCCAGATCTCTAGCAAGGCCAGAGAAGTTTTCCTTGATTATTTCCTCAAATTGGGTTTCCAAACATTTAGATTTCTCTTCTTCCTCAGGGAAACCAATTATTCTTAGGTTTGGTCATTTAACATAGTCCCAAACTTCTTGAAGCCTTTATCCATTTTTTTAATTCTTTTTTCTTTGTCTTTGCTGAGTTGGGTTTATTTGAACATCTTGTCTTTGAGCTCTGTAGTTGTTTCTTCTACTTGTTCAGTTATCTTACTGAGATTCTGTAGTGTAGTTTGCATTTCTCTAAGTGTGATTTCTTCTTCACTCCTAGAAGTTGTGATTATTTTTTATTTATGCTGTTTCACTGGAGACTTTTGCATTTATAGCCTGTATCTTTTTTTTTTTTGAAATTGAACTTCACCTTTCTCTGGTGTCTCCTTGATTAGTGTAATGATTGACTTTCTGAATTCTTTTTCTGGCAATTCAGAGATTTCATCTTGGTTTGGATCCATTGCTGGTGAACTAATGTGATCTTTTGTTGGTGCTGAATAACCTTGCTTCGTTGTATTATCAGATTTATTTTTCTGGTTCCTTCTTGTTTGGCTATACTATGTTAGATGGTAGGTAGTATACCCAAATGAGAAGCAAGACTGCTGTTCATATTATTTAGTCCCTTGGAGTGCTCCCTTGATGTAGTGTTCTCCCCCTTCCTCTAAGGAAGGGGCTTCCTGAAAATCGAACTGCAGTGATTGTTGTTTCTCTTCTGGATCTAGCCACCCAGTGGAGCTACCAGGCTCCAGCCTGGTAATGGGAAGTGTCAGCAAAGTCATGTGATACGATCTGTCTTCAGATCTCTCAGCTGTGGATCCCAGCACCTGCTCTGGTGGAGGAAGCAGGGAAGAGAAGTGAACTCTTGAGCGTCCTTGGTTGTATTTTTGTGCACTGGTGTTGTGTTGGTTGGCCTCTAGCCAGGAGATGGAGCTTTCAAGAGTGCATCAGCTGCTGGAGTATATGGAGGATACAAGCCTACCCTAGGGTTGCTTTTGGATAAGTATTCAAGTTTCTCAGGTGGTGGTGCAGGGCCATAGAGCTCCTAAGAGATTATGTTGTTTGTCTTGGGCTACCAGGCTGGGTAAAGAAAGACTATTAACTTGGGACAGGGTTCAGCATATCTGAGCTCAGACTCTTCTTGGGCAGGGCTTGCTGCAGCTGCTGTGGGAGATCGGGGGTGTAGTTCCCAGGCCAAACGGAGTTATGTTCCCAGGGTGATTCTGGCTGCTTCTGCTGTGTGACACAGGTCACCAGGGAAGTGAGGAAAAGCCAGCAGCCACAGAGAGGCTTCACTTAGGTCCCATGCAGCCTGCCGCATTGAAAAGCTGGGCTCACTCCCACCGTGCCACCCCAACAGCACACACTTTATTTCCAGGCAGCTAGTGAGCAGTGCTGAGAACTTGCCTCAGGCTGCGAGCCTCCCAGCCTAGAAAGCAAGCCTACTCACAGTTCCTCAGCTGTCCCACAGGGCCTGCAGCGGCAATGCATCTCCTTCAGAGGGCCTGTAGTTTCTCTTGGCTTTCCTGGTATGTTGCTGCAGTAGTTCTTGGAGCAAGTTACATGACATGAGTCTGCACATGTGCTCTGTCTCAGGGAGAGCTGCAAGTTAGTGTCCTGCCTCTTATATGCCATTTTCCCCACATTCCCCCTGCATGGAGTATTTTAAAACAACTGTCTTCGAGCTCAGAAACTCTTCTGCCTGATCTAGTCTATTATTGACGTTCTCAGTTTTATTTTTATTTCACTCATTGAGTTATTCAATTCTAACATTTCTGTTTCATTCTTTTTAATTATATCTATTTTTAAAAATTTCTCAGATTATGAATTTTCGGATTTCATTGAATATATTTGTGTTGTCTATTTGTGTTCTTTTGTATCATGCCAGGTTTCCTTCAGATTGTTATTTCGCATTTTTTCAGGTGTTTTTAGATTGGTTTTCCTCTGGGTTCTGCTACTTAGAGAATTATTGTATTCCTTTGAAGGCATCACCTTTCCTTACTTTTTCATATTGCTTGTTTCCCTATGTTGGTATCTGTGGATCTGGTGAGACACTTCCTCTTCTGATTTTATGGAGTAACTTTCATAGGGAAAAATGTTTTTCTGTATATGTGTCATAAAGTGTCAGTTGGGTTGGGTGCTTTGGCTTTGGTTCAGCGTGGGTGCAGTCATATAGTCTTTGTATGATTTCTTCGGCTATAATCAGCGTCATTGGTGTCTGTGAGTACCTCAGTGGCCTATGCTGTGTTTGCTTATAGAGGCTATTGCACGGCTTTCCTGGGGACGGGGACACCAGGCAGATCAGTTTGGGGGCCCCAGTGGTAGGGAGCGTGCGTGTATGGCAGCTCTTCCGCTGGAGTGGGCAGGTTATCTGACAAGAGTAGGCCTGGGTGGCTTCATCACTGGAGTGGACAGGGTCACTGGTGATGGCAGCAGCCCTGGATGGCTGGTGTTGGGTCCCTGAGGGACGTGCTTGGGCACAAAATCACTTTGCTGCTGGACGGGGTGGGGTCACCAGTGGTGGCATATCTTGGCCAGGCTGGTTTTTCTGCCTGCGGAGGGCATGTGTGGGTGTGCAGCACTTTTCCCCTGGAGGGAGCAGGTTGCCATCAGTGGTGGGTCTGGTCAGGCGGATCCACAGTCCTACGGGAGGAGTGCCGGCTCTGTTACTGCAGAGGCTGGGGTTGCTGGTGACAGCAGCAGCAGGCTTCAAGCAGGCAGCTCTTACATTCTGAGGAATGCATGCATTGGCTTCCTCTGCCCCACTGTATTGGACTGCCTGTTTTCTGGGGTATGGAATACCATGTGTGCTCAGATGCTTGGGTCTCAGCTGTAGAGCTGGTATCATGACTCTGCATCCCTCTGGGTGTATGTAGTGGGATTTTGGAGGGACCCCAAGGATGTGGAGATTCAGAGGTTTTTGGGTCCCAGGCCAGGATGCACACTGGTGGTGGCTCTACTCTCAACATGATGATGTGCTGTGGCAGCCTGTGTCCTGTGGGCTTGGGGCCCAGCTTGATTTCCTCTCTGGAACAATGCAGTCATATGGTTTGCAGGTAGCTCCCTATATGTGAGGGCAGGGGCTCTCCTCTTGTTAGGGCTACAGGCATCCAGCGTGGAAATGTGGACTGCTGGGGATCTCAGGCTTACCTTTCTCTTGTGCTTGAGGTCTCTCTGGGCTCTGAGCCGATCCTAGCCAGGTGCTTTGCTTCCCTGTCTATGCTGCCATCCCAAGTCTCCATGCCCCAGAGGGGCTTTGTCACTTCTTTGCTGAATTCCAGTGTTCTCCCCTAGACTTGCTGTTCAACATGTGACTGGAGGAGATGAATGCTGGGTGCCTTTAGTCAGCCATCTTGATGATGTCTTCTGTAACTTTTCACTATTTCTGCAAATGTTTATGATACTGTAGGCCTGGCTACCTATGCTATAAATGGGGGAGTAGGTCTCTTTGTTGGAGTTTGTAAGGATCATTCCATTATGGCCACACAAATCACACTGAGAGAGACATAAGAAATTAAAGGATCTGTTATATATAGTCACAGGACTTAGAGACAAGAGAGCTGGCAATTGCTACCACATAGGATCTGTATAGGGAGTGGGCTCAACCAGGTAGATGGGGAGCGGGGAGAGAGAAAACCCGTAGAGAAGTCCCTTTATTGGGGGCTAGAGTAGAGTACACAAACAAAAGGTGTGAGGGGATTTCACTGATGTGTATGAATGTCACTAGGGCACTGTCAGGAGAGGGCTAATAGGGGAACTTGTGGCAAATACCAGCATTATCACATTGGTACACCTGGTCACCTGGGTGGAGTGCTCATAACCTGTTGGTGGAGGATGGAGGATTGGGAAAATAAGTTTTAAACATTTACAGTAAACAGTCATTGCCTGTTGAGATCTTTATAATAAAAAGAGTTCCAAGAAAGAATGCACACTCTTCTCGTGCAGAATCACATTCATTATTTGACACTTTTTTTTTTTTTTTAAATTATGAGACAGAGTTTCGCTCTTGTTACCCAGGCTGGAGTGCAATGGCGCGATCTCGGCTCACCACAACCTCCGCCTCCTGGGTTCAGGCAATTCTCCTGCCTCAGCCTCCTGAGTAGCTGGGATTACAGGCATGTGCCACCATGCCCAGCTAATTTTTTGTATTTTTAGTAGAGGCGGGGTTTCACCATGTTGACCAGGATGGTCTCGATCTCTTGACCTCATGATCCACCTGCCTCGGCCTCCCAAAGTGCTGGGATTACAGGCTTGAGCCACCATGCCCGGCCACATTCATTATTTGAAGAGTCTCAACATAGTTTCTAGGAATCTAGAGCCCAGAACCGCAGAACTGAGATATAGTTAGGTATATCATGACACCATTTCAGAACACGTCATCAACTCAACCTTGAATTTGTAGCGTTCAAACACTCATCACAAAATTAGTCAGAAAACAGGCATAAGAAAGCTTACAGGATCTGAAATCCACAGGGGTTTCATTTTTGATTTACACTAAAGTTTTAGAAGTTAGACATGATCATAATGAGAGGAGAGTATCATATCCCTTCTTTTCTATTGTCTACTTTTTTTCTCTCAGCAACCGATCCTAGAATTTATTTGAAGAGGAGAAGAAATGAGTAAATGGATGACTTAGAAGAGTAATGCGGTCTTGTATAAATACTAAGTTACCTCAAGTATCTATGAAACTATCAAAAGAGAGAATTATTATTTTAATGTATTACAATTAAAAATAAACATATGCAATATAGCACATTTAAATGGAGCCAGTTCAATATCTAAAATCAAAAATTCTTCTCTCCTTGTAGCCTATTTAACTTTATATTCTTAGCAACTTGAATGGCACATGGCACACAGTAGGCATTCAATAAATGTTGATGATTAAAATAATGCTTATGTATGTGCTTTTGAAACTTGGAAGCATTTCACATTTACATTTTCTATCCTTCTATCATCTTTCTTTCTTTCTTTCTTTCTTTTTTGTGATGGGGACTCACTCTGTTGCCCAGGCTGAGTGCAGTGGCCTGATCTCAGCTCACTGCAACCTCTACCTCCCGGGTTCAAGCAATTCTTGTGCCTCAGCTTCCCAAGTAGCTGGGATTACAGATGCACACCACTATGCCCAGCTAATTTTTGTACTTCTTAGTAGAGATGGGGTTTCACCATGTTGGCCAGGGTGGTTTTGATCTCCTGACCTCATGATCCACCCACCACAGCCTTCCAAAATGTTGGGATTACAGGCATGAGTTCGCGCCTAGCCCCCTTCTACCATCTTTTTATCCTCAGTCCACTGATGATCAGATGAAAGAAAAACACAAGTGATATCAGCAAATGAATCAGAATTTCCAAACTGTAGTGCAGGTGGCCAGGGGCAGTTGTAGGAGACAGAGTTCTGCATGGCCTGCAACATATGGAGCTGGACTTTGAAATAATTCAATCTAACAAACATGTACTGAAAACCTGTGATCTGCAAATCACCCTGATAAATATTATGGGGCTACAGAATGAGAAAGAACACAAAATGCATGAAGTTTTAAAGGCTGGAAATGGCATATTTGAGATGGAAGAAGGCAAATAGAAAAACACTTCCACAAGCCAACACATAGTCCCCAAGGGCTGTTTTCAGTTTGACAAGGAGAAGCGCTATTGTTATTCTGGCCTGCTTCCTCGTTGCAAAAAATAGAACCATGAACCTTTCTCTTCTGCTGATTGTGATTTTAAAGCAATGTTAGTGAAGCAAATATACATTAAAAGCAATAAATAAATAAATATGTAAGCTCTAGAAAGATTGCCAAGCTTTAGTGATGCTGTAACAGGAAAAACCAATAATAAAATAGTGCCTTGGCTTACTGAAGAACTAATTTGTGTTGATAAAGTGCTTTCAGAACGCAAAGCACGAAGGAGGTTAGGATATTATTATTATTATTACCAAAGATCTTTAAAAAGCAAGATCTTGATATTCTTATAATCACAGCAGGAGGTGTTCATTTCCCATGTAATTTATGAGCAGAAAAAAGAATAATAAACTCCACCTCTCTTCATGCTTGATTTGTCAGTTGTTCTTGTTATATGTAACTGATCCTCAAGAGAGCCTTAATTTAGGCAACAATTTATTCTCTTCAATATTATTTTGACATTTGGTAATTAATGCAGATTTTGTGCCTCTGTCTTTCCCAGAAGAGAAGGCATTAAATGCCACTTGGATGATCATTGGTTTTGCAGAAACTCAGATTTGATGTTATTCTTTTGGTAGACAGCATGACGTATAGTAAGTTTCCAGTTCTGGGATACACAGATTGTGCATTTCATTACTCATGGAGTCTGTGACACACTGATATTAGCTATTTCATAAAAATAAGCTATTGGTTGAAAGAAGAATATCATAAATATTTCATGTAATAAACTGGCCTTTTCCTATTTTTCCACGTGTATGCTAAAAAAACTAAGATATCTGGAAATTTTCAAAAATGAAAGTAAGAAACCGGATCAGAGGTCAGAAATTTCTTAGGAACCTCTCTCTAGGACTCTCAAATTGACCTCCCAAAGAAAACAAATAAGACCCCCAAAAACCAGGAAAAAAAGAAGAGTTACATCAACAATTAGTCAGATACTTTCAGAATTGCTTCATGCTGCTCCTATAGGTAAGCTTTTTTCTTATCGAATTTTATGGGTAATGACAGCTTCTTTCATTGCGAATTTTCATTTGTCATCATTAGTTCTAACAAGTCCAGTCTTCCCATGTTAGAGTTTTCAGATTTAAATTTTGAGGTGAAGATCTGGTTAGTCTGTTTATTCAAACCAGTAATACATTTCAAGGCAATTACTTTTAGCTATTGCAAATGATATTTTTAATTTTTTATTTTAACCATAATATTATAAACTGGAAAAAATGTATTTTTAACTGACGTTTGAATAAATTGTGAACAACTTTGTGAGATAGGAAGACAAAACTGGAGGGAGAAAGGGGAGATGGGGAGAAGGATGGAGAAGGAGGAAAGATAGAGGAAAAGAGAAAAGAAAGAATAGTGTCATGAATGAAAAGATACAAGGTGGCCATAAAAAAAAAAAAAGAAGACAGGATAAGGAGTTGGGAAAGGGGAAAACCAGAGGAGAAAGACGGTTAAAAAATGTTCTAGAATAAAGAAGGAGGAATGGCAAAGTCAAATCATACACTTCTTTAGGTCCAACCTACCTTCTCCATGGCTGCTTAAGGCTTAGGGATTAATTTTTTCTCTCTTTCTTTCTTTCTCTCATTCTCTCTTTTTTTCTTTCTTTTTAGAGTCTCAGCCCAAGCTGAAGTGCAACGCTGCAGTCATCACTCACTTTAACCTCAAACTCTTAGTCTCAAGGGTTCCTCCTACCACAGCCTCCTGAGTAGCTCGAACTACAGGCACACCTCACCATGCATGGCTAACTTTTAATCTTTGCAATTTTTTTTGTAGAGCCAGGTTCTCACTATGTTGCCCAGGCTGATCTCAAACTTCTGGCCTCAAGCAATCCTCCTGCCTCAGCTTTCCAAAGTGCTGGGATTACAGGGATGAGTCACTGCACCTGGCCCTTTTTCTCTTTAGTGCCTGGTATATTGTAGGTACTCAGTAACCATTTGATGAATCAATAGGTGTTAATGGATCAAGCTGGCTCCTTACGGTTCCTTGAACACCCCAGGTACCCTTCTCTTTTTGGACTATGTCCCCAGAAATTTGTTGAGTTCACTCCTCTACTTCCTCCTCACCTTTTCAGTAATACCTACCCCGAGCAGCCAATTAGGAACTGCAGCTAACCCCATGCTCCCCACTCACTGAAATCCCCTAACTCTGCTCCCCCTTCTCATGGCAGTACTTCTCCTTGATAAGTAATGTGGTTTTGCTTATATTTTATATTTATGGTTTATTAGCTGTCTTCCCCTGCTAGAAGGGAATTTCCGGGCAGGGGTCGGTCTTTATTTCAGTTGCTGATTTATCCCAAATATGTAGAACAATGCCTGTTTGTTGCATGGATGAATCATCCCTATCAATGTATGTCCATGTTTTTTCTTGTTCTTTTTTTCTCTCATTCTTTCTCCCCTCCCCTTCATAATAGTGGACAGACAATACAACCCCAAAGCATTTACCTATGTTCTAACTTTTATTTAACTTCTCTCTTCAATTTCAGCTGCACCGTAGCAAAATCCTGCACACATGACCTGCCATTCCCCGAAAGGGTCTTTTTGTGCGCTGTATATTGCCATTTACTGCCTGAAAAGGCCTGGACTGATGTCCAAAGAACACATTCCAGGACACGGCAGAGCTACAGGTCAGCCTGGCTCAAATTTGTTGAAAAGTTCTTCTACATATTCATTGTTTTATCTGGGTATTAGTGATTTTCTCTCTAGGGAAATAATCAGACAGTGGCTTTTTAAGGCAATTTTATGCCATCACAAATCCGTTTGGATAACTAAGTTTCCATGCTAGGGTAGAATTCAAAGCTAATGCTATCATTTGGCTTGTACTCTACCCTTGTTCTTGCTTTATTTAAATGATGAGTTAGGCCTAGCAATAGTATTAGTTCATCAAAAGGTCTATAAGTTATATTCAGATCGTTTGGGGTCAACAAAACCCAGAATGTGGTTTACACAAGTACTTTCTCCCCTAATCCTTAAATCCATAGATATTTCAAAGTAAACTTGATTCATATGTTTTCCATTCATTTGCCCTTAGGTCTTTATGTTTAGGGGAGGGGGTGGTGGTAGGCAGGAAGGTATGTTCTAGGAACTGGCTTCCTTCTTCACTGCCACAGACAGATCATTCATTAGCCACAGACCCAGTTTCTTGGCAGAAGTCCATACCTGTATCCTTTCCAGTTCCCTCTTAATTGAAGCTCCAACCTCAGCACACATCAGTGTAGCTGCCAAAGAAAGTAAAGCAGAAAGAGGCTGCATTTTCTCTCATAGAACCACAGAATCCTAGACTTGTGATTCTAAAGATCATCTGGTTCATCTAGCATGTGAGCCTTAAATCACCTGGGCAGTATCCTGGCTAATTACCTTTCAGCCTCTGATTAAGCATCTCCAGTGACAGAGCTTCAATAACCGACCACAGTCACGGGTGGCTTTCAGCTATAAGGACTCTCAGAAGAAACTGAGTCTTTTTTTCTGCACCCCAAATCTCTCCAGTCCCTTTATCCATTTAAAATCAGTCCTCTGTGTTCCCCTCATGTTCTCTTGCCATGAAGACTTCCCTCTCCCATGATTTCAGGTTCTGCTCTGCGTGCATCCTTTCCAAGTCTGTGCTTCCTGGTCCAGCTACCCCATGGATACCACATTCTGCATCTGAGACAAGGACCTTGACATAAACCACACTGACTGCTTAAGCTAACCCCTTCTCTAAATCGTGTTACTTGTCTTGTGTTGCCGTCTCAAAAATGACAAGATGCATCTAAAAGCTCCTCTTCTTATCACATGCCCTGCCATTAGGTGACAGGTCCTATCAGCTGCACCTCCACGATAGCTCCCAGGTCGGCCTCAGCCTCCTCATGTCCACCATGTCTGCTTTAGTTCAAGATTTGGTCGTCTCTCAGCTGAACTGAGGCACCAGCCTCATCTCTCATCTCCTGGCCCCTGCCCTCTTCTTCCCCAGTGCTTTTTACCACGTTATTTCCAAGTTTCCCTTTCTCCAGATCATGGAGCTAGCAAGAATGTATTGATGGACTCTCATCCTCATGTTATCGTTATGCTTCTTTATCCGAGTCTTATAGAAAGATGGTCAGCTAAAGAGAAACCAGGACAAGAGTGTGACAGCCCCCGCATTCAATCTTGATTGGGCACGGTGGCTCACGCCTGTAGTCTCAGCACTTTGGGAGGCTGAGGTGGGTAGATCATGAGATCAAGAGATGGAGACCATTCCTGGCCAACATGGTGAAACTCCATCTCTACTAAAAATACAAAAATTAGCTGGGCATGGTGGCACATGCTGTAGTCCCAGATACTCAGGAGGCTGAGGCAGGAGAATTGCTTGAACCTGGTAGGTAGAGGTTGCAATAAGCTGAGATTGCACCACTGCAGACTCCAGCCTGGAGACAGAATGAGACTTCATCTCAAAAAAAAAAAAAAAAAAAAAAAAAAAAAAAAATTTAACCTCATATATTTTTCATGACCTTTTGATTCTAAATCTGAGCTACTGAATTTGTCCCCAAACTGCTTGATCCTTGAGGGATACTGAGGTGCTGGCTGACTTCCCTGAGCCCATTTATGCCGCTTCTTAAGGTGCAGCTTATCCTGGAGGTCCTCAGCATCCCCTTCACCCCCTTAAACCTGTTGCTAACACAGCACTCCAGCCACACTGTCAGAGCCCCTGCGCACTGCCCTCCGAGCTGAGTGGATGCAGAGCTCTTGCCTCCCGTTCAGAAGTCTGCTTATCCTCCGAGTGTGCTCATGCATGCATCACCTCTCCCATTACGTCACTTGCTCATGCATGCATTGCTTCTCCACTGCCTATCCCTTATTTATGAGCCTCTTTACCCAGCAGGTACTTCTCCCATAGCATCTGTTGTGCTGTATTTGTAGTTTGTTTCTATGTTTTTTGGAAGTGGATGTCTTTCGGAGGCAGGCATGTGGTCTTAGCATCCTCTGCATATTCCATTATCTGGCTCAGTGCCTGGCACATAGTGGGTCTCAGAAATGTTCTTTGAAAAAATGCGTGAATGAATGGTTGAGTGAATGAGCTTCTATCACATTTCCTTATTCTCCAAGTCTAGTAACACTTTCTGAAAAGGAAATAAAATTATTTTATCTAAGTGAACTGAAGCCAGTATCTTTGATCATTTAATTTTCTACATTCTTCAGTGAGCTATTCCAGTCATTCAGTGATTCATTTAGACCCTTATAGCATCCTTGTCAAGCTGATTGATTTATAATTTTCAGGATCAATTTTATTCTTTCAAATGAACAGCATAGTGATATCTAATGGCTTGGAAGTGTCCGGTCTAATAACTTGCCCAAGTGCTCACAGCCTGTAAGCAGCCAAGCTAGGAGTGGACCACTCACTAGCTGCCCCCTCTGTATCTGTGTGCCATGGGGCCTCTCTCCATGGAACCTTGTAAACATCTAGTTAGAGATGCTGCTAAATTTAAATTATCATTGTATTTCACCAAACCTATTTCATTAAGTCACTGATAAACATTTCTAGCATTTTTGATTATTTTCCTTTTCATCCAAGCAAGGATTATTTTATCTTATTGTTCTTACCATCTCTGTATCTGTATCCAGGAACTGAGCTTACAGGTAATGATCTAATTCAGATATGTGTAAACCTGGGTGTAATAATTAGCCCAGATTGGTGGAAACGTTTCCCTTTTATGCAACCCTTTCATCCTTATCACTTACATTAATTCATTGGATCTGGTAATTTGGATGATTAACCTGTATATCCAGGTGCTGCTGCTGATATGGTTGCTATCTCCATGTGTTGGGATAAACAGACTGTTGTTAGTAAATATTCCTTCTGATACCTGCTCTCTGTCATCACTATGCATGTTCTAAAATGTATTTTTTGCTCTATTCTTTTTCTCACACCAGTTTAACTCAAAAAGATCCATTTCATTTATGTAGGCTAAACTTCTAATGAATGCAAACATTTGCAAGGGGCCTGAACTGGATAACCTCTCGTGTTTTCTCCAGTATTAATATTCTGTGAAGAGAGTTTGGTGTAAATAATTTAAGAGGTTGGTCAGAATGGAGTTCTCTGTTCAAATGGTCTCCTTAAATTCCTCTACTGAGCTCTTAGAGCTGTGGGATTCAGGAGCTTGCCCTTGGAAGCACAGAGCACAGTGCCTGCCACACAGTAGGCCCAATAAATAAAACAAAATTAATGAAGTTAATTTAAACAAAATTAAAGCCTCCCTAGAGCTAACAATTTTAACTTATTATCATATAATAAGTAACAAGTTAGTGTCAATCTCAACCTAAAGTTTCAAGGAAAACTGCCCTGTAGAAATCTTGTATTTTTAGCAACACTGCATTTGTACTCCTAACAAAAAAACTAATGAAATTCCTTAAAAGCTGTTATAAAATGTAAGTTACTTATCCTTGGACAGAGAGTTCAAATCTTCCTTATTTATTGTTAAGCATTCCCCGTTCATCATACCTATTGGAAAGAGCTTTGCTTAAACTCAGAATTTGACTGCTAATATTCACACATATGGCAAATATGAACTAATCAGACCACAGATATTTTGCTGCATTCCATGGTGTCTCATTTATTTGTTTAA
This sequence comes from Saimiri boliviensis, assembly GCF_048565385.1. Classification (NCBI taxonomy): domain Eukaryota; kingdom Metazoa; phylum Chordata; class Mammalia; order Primates; family Cebidae; genus Saimiri; species Saimiri boliviensis. The sequence continues at coordinate 26,709,354 of NC_133452.1, read as the reverse complement.
TTTGCAGCTATAGCAACTAGATTCCACCACTTTGGGCTTTTACACAGAACTACAGTATGATCAGCTTGGTTGAAGTTTGGCACTCGACACTCTGCTCAATTGAAGACATATGCACAAAATCACTTACCACATTTTTTAACCTGTTTTTCTCACTGGGTAGGTCTGTAATATTTGCATAAAAATATGAAAAGCAACCTTCTACAGGGAGAGAAGGCAATTAAAAGATGTTGCGACCTTTCTTTCTGCAGCATTTCAAAGCTTAAAGTTTTCTTGGCATGCTTTTCAAACGCCCATCTGACTTTGAAGCAGGCTGCCTCTCCACAGAAAGCTTGCTCCAGCAATGACTAAAGGATTGACCTGGTGCCATGCATGCTGCTCTGCACAAGAAGGGCATTTGGAAATGACCTTGAGATGAAGTTTTGCCAAGTTAATGAAATATAGGCCTTCAAGAAGTGCCACTTCAGAAGTGATGTACAGAAGGGCATCCACAGCATTGTCAAAAATTGCCCCTTAATTTAGTGTTGGAGGAACGTGAATTTTTAACCTCCATAAGGAATGATACTCTTGATTTTATTAGTTGCGTTTTGTAACAGGTTGGAAAAATTAGGTAATGGAGAATATTGGCATACCACTGTTGTTTCTTTTAGGTGACTTTTTAAAAACATTTGCTGAAGGAAAGGTTGATGCTCAAAGAGTACAATTATAAATGGAGAGATGGGAGTTTAAAATGAAGGATAAGCCACAAATGAGGATGAAGTTAGTGGATAGAGAAAAGACAGGAGGAAAAGGTTTCTCTCTTTACTTATAAGGTGTCTGTTGATATGGTTTAGATTCTAGGAGGGGGGCATTTCTTTTCTCAGTATGCACACTCATAGAGTAAACTGTTGTGGCTGTTTAAACATGTTAATTGATGTTGACACCAGTTGTTGCTATACGCTTTTCCATTTTACTGACGGTGTATTTATGTTGCTGCATAATGTCGCCTGATTGCACGTCTCATGCTGGTGAAGTTGGCTGATATTTCAAGCTCTGGGTATCATGAAGCTATGCTTTAACCTTATTTGGAAGTCAGCGTTGGTGTGGCACTGGAAGGTCCCCTTCAGCTTCCCTTCTTGTGACCTCCCTTCTATAACACTGGCAAGGCTGACACAGTCCAAGTTTGAGGCAGTCAAGGTGGGACAGCAGAAGATTGTTGAGGCATAAGTCATATATTCTCTTATGCCAACTCTCAGATTTTTATATAATCTGAGTCTACACTTCTTTTAAAAAATAATAAATAAATAAGTAAGACCATTCAGCCCCTCTAGAGCTCTCTAAAAAGATGGTAGAAGACTTCTGACCACTCTCATTTTTAAAGTTCTAATAATCTTCACAAAATAATCCTGGGAAACATACATTTGTGTGACCAGGGAGACATACCGGCAACAGCAACTTCTCGGAACATTCCTTTTTACACTGCCTGGGATTTTTCAATAAGTAATTTGATATTTCTGTAAATTTAAAGTGGATTCAGTAAAATGAATGCATTTTTTTCTGAAAAGCTCAAGCCTCTAGACTCATCATTTGTAGAGTTACATAAGTAAGCCATGCAACTGAGATAAACGTCAAAGTTGGCCGGGCATGGTGGCTCACGCCTGTAATCCCAGCACTTTGGGAGGCCAAGATGGATGGATCATGTGGTCAGGAGATCAAGACCATCCTGACTAACATGGTGAAACCTTGTCTCTACTAAAAATACAAAAATGAGCTGGGCATGGTGGCATGCCCCTATAATCTCAGCTATTCAGGAGGCTGAGGCAGGAGAGTCACTTGAACCCAGGAGGCAGAGGTGGCAGTGAGCTGAGATCATGCCATTCCACTCGAGCCTGGATGACAGAACAAGATTCCATCTCAAAAGAACGAAAAAATAAGTCAAAGTTATAAGTTAAAATCATTTGCACAACTGTTCACATTATAAATTTTTTTATTTTTTAGAGACATTTTTAAAATTTCACTGTGTCACCCAGGCTGGAGTACACAGTAGCACTAACATGGCTCACTGTACCGTAAAACTCCTGGGCTCAAGTGATCCTCCTGCCTCAGCTTCCTGAGTACCTAGGACACACCTGTAGATTACCACACCTGGCTACTTTTTTAAAAAATTATTTTTTGTAGAGACAGTGGCCTCACTACGTTTCCCAGGCTAGTCTTGAGCTCCTGTACTCAAGAGATCCTCCTGCTTCAGCCTTCCCAAAGTCCTGGAATTACATGCATGAGCTGCTACACCCAGTCCCTGCTCACAATTTATATAGTAACTTATTTTAAAAACAGTAATGTATTTGCAAAATAGTTTTTAATGCAGTAATTTATTATATACTGAAATCAAGCTTATATGATTTTTCATTAGGTTTTGCTAAGTGTCATATGCTAAATTATTTGCTTATGATTTTTTCCCCAATGCCTGTATTTGATAAGTTTGCATGGAAAGTTCTGGCATAAGAAACTCAGAAATATTTTGTTTTACCTTAGCATTTTTATTGATGTGTCTTAAATGTGATTTGCTTTAAATTGCAGTATCATACATTTTTCTGTACCTAAATCTTTCCAGCTGAAGAGCACAGTTTCCTGCAAAACCCTCATCCCCAATTTAGAGCCCTCTTTATATTAATATGAGTCATTTTAAAAGTATTTCCTGAAACACTTCTCAACTTCACAAATAAAGAAGGGATATATCTTAGTCCATTCAGACTGTTATAACAAAATAGCATACATTGGGTGGCCTATAAACAGCATAAATTGATTTATCACAGTTCTAGAGGTTGGGAAGTCTAAGAGCAGAGTGCCAGCATGGTTGGGTTCTGGTGAGGATCCTCTTCCAGATTATAGACTTCCAACTTCTTGCTCTGTCCTCACAGGACAGAAGGAGCCTCTTTTAAAAGCCCACCAATCCCATTCATTGAGCCTCCACCCCAGTGACTTAATCACTTCCCAAAGGGCCGTCTCCTAATGCCATAACTTTAGAGGTTAGGGTTTCAACATATGAATTTCTAGGAGACAGAAACATTCAGCCCATGGCAGGACGAGAAAAAGAAAGGAAAGTACAACAAAGGACATCAACCATAAGGAACACCAGGACTTCTGATATTTAACATCATAGATCACAGATCGAGGGAGTCGAGAGACAGAATAAAAAGACAAGGCCCAGGCCCAGTGAGCTTTTGATGCCTGAGACTCCTCATGTCCTCGCTCTCCTGCTGACCTCAGTGCTCAGCACTGCCTTTCTTCTCCTGGCAGCATTTTCCATTTATCTTTTGGTGTAAACATTTTAGAGATGAGAGAAGGTAGGAGCTTATCATTATTCAGTCTGATCAAACAGTATCTTCACCTTTAAGTTATATTCAGAATTTCATTGTCCTGTTTTTTTTAAAAAAATCATATGTGATTATTTTTGTGTATGTGGATAAACTATAAGGTATTTTCTTACAAAAACTTCCTTCTGCATCCTGGCACAGCTCCTCCAGTTGAATATGGGCCTTCTTTCCAAAAAAGTCCAGGTAAGGAGCTTCTCAACCTGTCTTCTAACATGATGGGACATTGTCCTCTTTGCTTTCCTATCTTATCACTGCAAACTATCCAAAAGTTTCTATATTAACATCATTTATATTGATATTAGCACATATGTTTTGAAAGAGATATGATCCCCATTGAAAATTTCTTTCCTTTAAAAGCTAATCCCATTTCTAGAGGTCTTGGTGATGCTTTCTTCTTTCCATGGATTGAAGCTGCATTAATGTTGGTCAACCCTGGATGGCCCAGGTCTCATACTCAGAGGTTCTGATGGATTCAGTCTGGGATAAGACCGAGATACCATCTATTATTTTTTTTAATGCTTCCTTACGTGGTTCTGAGCCAGGTTTGAAGATCTCTGAATTTGTTGGTCTCACAAGCATCCATGGGGTTCAAAAAAAGGGGGTTTTGGCAGATCACAAAGTGAGGGAAGCTGTCCTTGGTGATATCTAGATCTGAGCTGGATGGAGACAAACCGGAGTTAATGTGCATAATCACGCACACTTTAAGGGGTTGGTGGTGAGGTGGTATCTGTGCCTCAGTTTCTACTGTAATAAAATACTGGTACTTTCTCAAGATTTTCAGAAAATTTAATAAATATTAACATTTAATGTAAGATTAAAGGCATAATACAAGTGTCAATTAGCATTAATCCTTGAAAATATGGAGTTAAATGATCTGTAACTAGAGGCTGCAGTTAACAGGAGACATGAGTTTTTTCTGGGTTATATGAAACAAAATATAAATCTTTTATATAACTCAATTTCCTACAGAAAAAAAACTTACTTGTCAGTGGGGTTTTTAAAGTTTTATTTTATTTTCTTGGATCTCATTACTTTTCCATAAATCCTATAAGCAGAATTACAATGAGGTGAGTCATAGTCTTAACACTTTTTTGGAGCTTCTTCTGCCAAAGCAGCTTGGAATATAGAGGATTTTCAAAAACTGTGTTTGGGGAACATGGGAAGGTATGGGAAAGGAAGGAAGGGCGTGAGTCTAGGAGGAAAGGAGGAAGAAGGAAAAGAAAGGGAAAGAGAGAGGAAGGAAGGGCACAAAACATTTAACTTCAGATGACATTTATAAAAATCTCAGTGACATTTATAAAGGTAAAACTTTCTTGGTGTCTCATTTGCATGTTTTAGACAATCCTGAGGTACAAATGAATTTGGGTTTCAAAAGTTCATTCATGAGCCAGTTATTTGGAACTGGAAACACGTTTTCCCACGAAAGTTTTGTTATGTAGGTGATAATTCATTTTTGAGGCTGGCTTCTAAACTCTCCTCATTCTGTTTTGAAGCTGAATTATCATGCATTTACAATGATAAACAGTAGATTATACAGTTGAAAACTTGTAGATCTAAAAAACATAAAAGTGATAAAATCAATGGTTTAATTGCTTTCAACTTTTAACTTCAGTGCTGGTGCTGGACGGAAAGCAGATTTAATTTGAGGAGTCTGAGGATGTTCAAAACATCTAAGGTTGATACCTGAGAGCATCCATCTAAGAAGCAGCAGCTATTCTCTTGGGAGGGCCTCTGCAGCCATGCATGTGCTTAAAGCTGGTCCCTAAAACGCAACATCCTTAGACTGTATGACTAAATCCTCAACAGAAATGTCTTCTTTTCTATGTAGGCCAGGCGTGGTGGCTCACGCCTGTAATTCCAGCACTTTGGGAGGCCAAGGCAGGCAGATCTCTTGAGGTCAGAAGCTCAAGACCAGCCTGGCCAAGATGGTGAAACCCCATCTCTACTAAAAGTACAAAAATTAGCTGGGGGTGGTGTCACATGCCTGTAGTCCCAGCTACTCGGGTGGCTGACACAGGGGAATTGCTTGAACCTAGGAGGTGGAGGTTGCAATGAGCTGAGATCATACTACTGCACTCTAGCCTGGGTGGCAGAGTGAAATTCCATCTTAGGGAAAAAAAATCCTTCTTTCTTTCTATAACCAGTATCAATGGAGCACATATTATGTGCAAGGTGCTCCTCACTATTTATGCCAGCAAGCAAAACAGAAAGAACTCCTGTCCTTGTGAGTTTATAGTCTAGGGAAGGAGACAAGTATTCAAATAACTGTACAAGTTGATGACCTATGATTCATCCATTTTTATAAAAGGTTATTATAAGAACATTCAAGTCCATACAAATTTACAAGGCACAACGATAACACATATATGGTGATTCTGGAGAGTGGGGTACATAAATCTTTAAGTAACTGCCAGGGGCCAGCCACTTCCATATGCTGTCACATTTGTTCTGTGAGTAACCCTGATGGGGAGGGATCATCACCGCCTTTCCACAGGTGAGGATCTGAGACTAAAAGGAGTTAAGGAATCTGTCCCTGAGGGTTCACCCAAGAGCCTGGGTTCAAACCAAGTGTATCCAACTGCAAGCACTTCTTGTCAGTCTAAACTGCCTGCTCTGCAAAACCACTCTCAAGATATTTTCTATTGTTTTATTCAATATGTAAGTATCCACGCAATAATCTCTTTCTAAAATTTAGTAATTGAAGTCATGTTGCCTCTCCTGATGCTGATGTGTTCCTTTCTGTTAATAAGAGCTCTTTCCACCTCTCCTCTGACACGGTTAGTGCCCTCTAGCCATAACCAGCCTGTCTGTGGCTTCCACTACAGTTTTCTGTCTTTCATTCCTACCATATATTTTTTTGTCTGATTCTTCATTTTGTCTTGATTTTCACCATCCTGAGCCTTTGATTGGAAGCTTCCTTGACCTTTTGAGGAGTAGTGAGAATATATAGAAAAGAAATAGACATCTGGGGTGTAAATTCCACAAAGCTCTCTTTTTATATCCTCCGCATGACCTAGAACAGGGCCTTGTACTTAGAATTGGACAATAACTATTGCTTGTTAAATGATCATAGCAATTCTGAAGGACAGTTCTGCTTATTTTAAGGAGGACCAAGAAGTTGATGGCTCTGGCTTTATATGTGAACTTCATCATGAAATGTACTGCTTTCCCTTTTTTAAATAGAGATTTGTCTCTTGCATTTTCTTCATAAATGGAATGTGAAGGACAATGATCACAGCTAACATGCATCACATTGTTTCTCCTTGCTGTGCTAAGCACTTTATAGTGTTATTTAATCCTCACAACCTGATTATCATCCCATTTCATGAAAGGACATACTGAGGGTTAGAGAATTTAAGAGGTTTAGGAGGAAAGTGAGGAAATAAATTTTTTCCTGATGATTCAGAAAGAGATAGGAAAAAAATAGGGGAAGAAAAAGGATATATATTTCAGTATATATGAGAGATATAACTTGCTTTAAGTATGATCAGTAAAATGCAGGAGAGGCTAGAGAAAGTCACAAATGATTTATGAAGGAGTGATTCTCCTGCCCATCCCCTGCCTATCCCCTGTTCACTCTCACACTGCTATAAAAATACTACCAGAGACTGGATAATTTATAAAGGAAAGATATTTAATTGAATCACAGTTCTGTGTGACTGGGGAGGCCTCAGGAAACTTACAATCATGGGAGAAAGGAAAGCAGGCATGTCTTATGTGGTGGCAGGCGAGAAAGAGCAAGCGTGTGAAGGAGGAACTGTCAAACACTCACAAAACCATTTGATCTCATGAGAATTCCCTCTCTATCATGAGAATAGCATGAGAGAATACGTCCCCATGATCACGTCCCCTCCCATGAGATTATGGGGATTATAATTCCAGATGAGATTTGGGTGGGGACACAGAGCCAAATCACCCGGTTCTGTTGATAAGCAGGGAAAAGTCCTGTGCAAACTCTTGTTTAAAAATATGAGACATTCTCTTGTCAGATGATCATAACTTGAGCTGACTTATAAATTTCTCTAATCCATCTATTTATTTGGATAATTTCAAGTTGAGTAGTTTATTTGTGAATAAAAACCTAAGGTCTCCTCTGTGGTTCCTCTGGTCTGGCTCTTGTTTTTGGGAGTCCCCCAAGATATTGTAACCCCAGGATCCCTGGAGAACTTGAATGTGTGCTTGATCTCTTCACATCATGGCAGGTAGCCCCCAGCATGCTGCCTGTCATCACTGTCCTTGCAGCACCGAAGGCCCTCTGGGCACAGCTGCAGCTCTCTAGACCAGAACCACAAAGAAACAAGGTTCTTACTGTCTAGTCTCACTGGAAAGAGGGAGAAGCCCCATGTGAGCAGTACTAGGAGTGAGTCCCTAGAAAGTGGGTCTCACCCAGAGAATGAGATGAATCATATTAAGAGATCAGCCCATTCATAGAGATTAGCCCAACACATATTTATTTAACCCCTTGTTTGTGGGGTTGTTCTGGATATTGACTGTGTTCCTCTTGAGAAAGAACAGCCAATAAAGGAGGGAAATTAAAGTCCCTTGGAAGGGTGGAGAAGTGAGGAGTTCTGGGACCACTGTAAAGACTGAAGGTGGGAGGTAAGGGTGACTACGGTGATTAGGGGGAATTTCTGTTTCATGAGGAGTCTAGGGAACTCAGAAGGTTTAGATATAGCTGGAAGTGGAGGTAAAGATGGCAGGGGTTCAGATCTGGGAGACTCCTACACACCAGAAACTAGTTTACGTTTTATCCTCTAGGAAACAAGAAGCAAGACAAAGTTGTGTGTGAGTACAGTGACTCGTTGACACACTTGGAGAAATGGGAAAGAAAGGAAAGGTGACTCAGTGTTATCCGAATAGCTCTGGGGAGTTGTTGAAGAGTTTTAAGCAGGGGGAAGACGGGGTCAGATGAACATTTTAGAAGGCTTCCCTCTCCAGGGCTGAGAGGAAACGTTGACAAGCACAGGCTGCATTTAGGACGACATAGAAGAAGGCTGAGAGGGGTACCTTGCTGACTGACCACCTGAGGGAGCGTGGGGGAGGACATCATGCAGGGAAGCTGGGAGGGAGCCCTCGCCAGGGAGGGAGAGTATCTTAGGGAAAAGGACTGTGGGGCAGCTGAGGAGAGCACTTCCAGAAGAAAGCAGGGCTGGCAGTATCCTAGGCACATGGAAGTCTGACCAGACAAGGACAGTGGCTGGCACAGGTGCTCCTGAGTGCCAAAGTGATGACAAGGAAAGCCACCAGAAGAAAAAAGGAGCCTTGCCTGAAAAACAAAAAGCAATTAAACATCTTGTCAGTGTGGCATTTTTTTTTAGGCCAAAGATGATTGATGGCTTCATCTTTTACTTGATCCCGAAGCAAGGACAGATTGAGAAATGGTGTCTGAGGGGCAGATGATTTTTCCCCTCTGGCCTTGCCTCCTTCTGACCTTCCATTTTCTCCCAGTGAAAGAGGTGCTGCTTCTGGCCTGTGGCCTTATTTAGCAGGCTCGGAACTTTTTCCCAGCTTCATGATAATGGCCTTTGGTGCTCTTTCTTCTGCTTAATGTACTGTCATCCAGAATAATTCTTCTCTATGTTGATCTGAATGTTAATCTATAAATTAAAGAAATCATAGGAGAACTTGCAAAAAAATGGGAAAAAGTAGTTACTTGTTTTGTACATTTCTGGAGGGGAGGAGAGTCTTTAAAATAATCTCACATTTGTGCTTTCTCATTTGTCAGCACATCAGAATCAACAAAACCAACACACACACACACACACACACACACACACACACACACACACACCCATGATTTGATAAATTGGAAAACTGACTGCATGACTTGGATTATATGTTTTTCTTTAAAATTTTCTGAAATCTGATGTAGATATTTAAGAGCCTTCAGAAATTTCCATGGGCGTGCCATTAGAGATAAGACATTTGTTTTCGAGGGGAGTCAAAGAGGGAAATGTACTTTAGAAAACAGATGAAATTGGACTCAAGTTGGAGAACTGGTTCTCTGACCAGTTGTCATTTAAAGGCATTGGACTGTGGGCTCCAGGCGTTGACTGCTTCTCAAGATAAATATGCAACTAGGAACCAAGAGGGGCATTTTCAGGGATTGCTGTGAGTTGGTATTATAATGTGCTAAGCATGCCCATGACGTCTTTGGAGGTCTGAGCATGCAGATGAGACATAAATGCTTCTCAGTTCCTTCTCATAATTTCTCTGATCTTACTGGCAAGAAAAAAAAAAAGAAAAAGAAACTCTTCAGGAGCGTAAAATATTATTGAATTTGCAGCAGTTGTCATGGTTACCTGCATAGTTTCATTGCTTTATTAATGTGTAATTCCTCTTATTTCTGGAAATATCATTATAGTGAAACATAATAGTCTGCAGCCTCTTAGCAAGTTTCTCTGTGTATCTCAGAGATCCTGACAATGGCTGTGATGAATGTGCATGTGGTTTCCCGGTCACCTGCATGCTGATGATCCAGCAACTGGGACATCATTGTTTAGGAAAAGACAACTTGAAGTTAGTGACTCTTGAGAATCCCTTGAAAGTTCAAATGTTTCTTCTATACAGAAGTGCTTATTTTTTTTCCTGTGGATCAGTAATCTAAGGCTTTACTCTTTTTCTAAATAAAATAATTTATGTTTTATTACATTAAAACTTTTTAAAGCAATTATTTTTCCTTGCTAAAGTTACTCTTGGGCACTCAACCAGAAGACATTTTTCAGCATCCTCTGCAGCTGGGTCTGGCCATGAAAATCATGGGACAGTGGAATGTGAGTGGATGTTATGTAATCATTTGCAGATCTGGCCCATAAACACCTCCCACAGATCCTCCAGTCCCTTCTTTCCAGGTTGGTGGGTAAGTCTGCCAGCCTAGATCCTTGAGTATTGGGAACAGAGCCTCGCTGTAGGTCAGGAACATGTACTGTTACAGAAAGGAGAGCACCCTCTGAGATGTGAGGGTTGTGTATTATATTGGCCGGTGTTGCCTTAACTGATGCATTGCTTGTCCACGTTTCTTCTAAGTGGGTCATATAATCCTTGGGAGAAAATCCCGATTTTCCATCCATGAATATCTCCCATAACTTCTTTCATAGACTTTAAAAAAGAAGTTGGTGTTGTATATCCCAGGACTTCCCTATCAATGTCCAGTGATAATTTTGCAATTTTGGAAGAGTCCTGGAGACTTGAATGGCTACAGCAATAGTGGATATTTTGAAAATTATCAGACCCTTGTGACTTATGTGCACAAATAACCAAAGGAAAGGAAATTGATCTTTTCTGGATACTTCCATATACCAAGTACTGTGTTCAGTGCTCTATTTACTCTCTACAATTGATCTTCTATGGAGTACTATCATTTTACAGATTTTTAAAGTGTCGTATCATTTAAATAACTTCTTCACAGCTGGGAGGTAGCAAGGGAAAACACAAATGAAAGTCTGCCTGGAACCAAAGCCAGGCAACCTTTCTACTTTGCTTCTTTTCATGGCGTATGTTCAGTTAGTGTCTGTTGATCACCAACTCCAGGACAGAATCTTACAGCTAGTAATAATTGGAAATGTATGCAGATAACATTTGATTATCTGGGGTGTTGAGAATTGAAGCTCTCATTCAGTTGTTAGAAAAATTATAAAACTGACATTGTTGAGTTTTACATTCTATCTTAAGATATCAGAACAGCTGTTTTTAACAGATACCAAAATAACAGTAGTTTAAAATCGATGGTCTGGAGGTTGGCAGGCCAGTTCTTCTCATGAGATCATCTAAGGCCCCAGGCTCTTTTATCTGGTTGCTTGTGGATCCTCTGCATAGCAGAGGATGAGGTTTGTTCCTCATCTGCATAGCAGCAGATGGTATACCACACCACGTCTGCATGTAAGCCATTCGGAAAGAAGGAATGGGAGGAAAGAGCACATTTCTTTCCAGTTAATGGCATGACCCAAAAATTGCACAGATCACTTTTGCTCCCAAAAGTTGCATGGTTGCACAGACATCAAGTTGCAGGTGAGTCTAAGAAACATCATCTGTAAGTGCCAGTATGTCTATTCCTGTGGACGAAGGGGACAAGAGAGGTTGTTGGACAAATAGCAGCCTTTGCTGTACCTTCTTTCCTTTCTCAATCTTTGATAAACCTACAAAGAAGAAAGATCCAAAACTGCAGTAGCAGAAAATGGAAGGAAATGAAAAATGGAAACTAAGTAATTCAGAAACTGAAGGTCTCCTTTCTCCTTAACCTCTTCCAGTGCATGTGCTGAAAGAATCAACAGTTTGTTTCTTGCATTAAATCACTGTAAATAAGCCATAACTATTAAATCAGTATTCTTTGAATAAAATGATTGCAATGAATTGAGAATATTTGAACAGACTAGATATTAAATCATATTAAATGATTAGAATTAATTTTATTAGGTTTGACATTTGATTAAATTATAAAACAAAACCTCATCTGGTAGAGACATTTACTGAGATATACATAAGTGAAATGATATGATGTCTGAAATTTGCTTTAAAATACTCCGGCAAAAGATGCGGGGGGAATGATGAATAGTTGAAATTAAATTGGGAAAAATGTTAGTTGCTAAAGCTGGATGATGGGTTCATAGGGGGTTTATTATGCTATTCTTTTTACTTTATGTGTATTTGAAATGTTTCATAATAAAAAGTTGAATACTTGTTCCAAGAAGCAAAAATAGTTTTTGACTGTGCCCTGATGTTCATATGAGCTCATTTCTCCACTCCAGTTAACTGCTTTCTTAAATTTCCAGTGTATTATTTATTATGCATGCATATAACCAGAACACTCATTTGCATCTAAAGAATGCATTAACAATTTGCTTTTGAGTGAACTAAGCAAGATTTTGGCGAGTAGCTGCTTCATCCAGTGATAAAAAGGATGCACAAAAGCAAGTAAGATAAGGCCCCTCTCAGCAAGTTTAAAGTCGACACAGGCAAATAAGACAGTTCCTCAGATAAATCTAGTTTAAGAGAAGTATACAAGAAGCCTTAAATGTTAGGAGATCACATCAAATTAGAAGGATCGGGAAGAGTTTCCTGAATTAGATATTATAAGCGTTAAAGGAAGGGTAGGCTTTTGACAGATGGCAGTGGTGGGGAGAGTGGGACCACCAGGAGAAAGGCTTCAAGCCAAAGAACATGTGGTAGTTTTCTGGTGACAGGAAAGAGTGATATGGTTTTGAGCGTGGGTATCTGGATGTCTCATTAGAGTAAATCAGGAAGTAAAGAGGATCTGACTGAGAAAATTGATGCTTTTTATAAGGATGTATAGTTTTGAGACACTGGTGCATCTCAAGATGAGATGTTCATCTCGAAATACAGTATTGGAGCACAGAGAAAGGTTAGTGTGGATAGTCAGCCATCTAAGTTGAGAGTTGAAGCTGTAGGTAGAGGATGAGTTTACTACAGAAGAGAATAGAGAAAATATTTTTAAGCAAGTTTTACTGGAGTAGAGGATGAATATTATGACAATATCATTGTGAAAATGACGTAATGATTTCAGTTCCCTTGAAGATACTATGAGTCACAGGTGTAACAAGAGCTGTATTCCTTGCCCAACCCCTCTACTGAATTCTCAGCCCTTCCTTATCCACACAGTCCCCCCATGTCTCTATTTCTCCTTTCTCCTTCACCCTAAGCTTCTCCAAGCTGTCAACCTAGAATCTTTACACCGCTTGACTTCCATTCATCTTTCAACCAACTCGAATCAGAATTCCTTACCACTCCACTGAAACTGTTAGTTATCAGTGACTGCCACGTTGACCAGTTCCATGAACAGTTTTTACTTCTCAGTTTTCTTGACTCTCTGAGCAATGCTCTCAGCCAAGTCCCACTTCCCTGGAACTCTCACTTCCTGGCCTCTGGTTTTGCTTTTCCATTTTTTGTAGGCTCATCCTCTCCTGGACATTTACATATTGTGTTGCCTCAGGACCGTTGCTGGACTCTTCCTCTCTTTCTACAATCTCTCCTGGAGGAATTTCTTCCTACTCCACAGTTTCACCCAACAAAAGTCAACAAAATGCCCACATTTATATCTCATTTGAGTTCTAAACCTACTGAATATCTCACATGGATTTCTCATGACATTTCATATGTAACACATCCATACTGAAATTTGGACTCTCACATCCCTCCCAAACCTGTTCCCCGTCTCAGTAAATATTCAGCCACCACCACCTACCTTGTAGCTCGAAGCAGTAAATCGTTTAGTTTGCAGAGTCCATGGGACGATTCTATTAGGAAGCCCAAGCAGATACCACTTTATTATGAAATATTCTTTGATCCCCGGACTGTTCCCAAAGTAGCTGAAGTGTGTAGGCCTTTAAAAGAAAAGTTCCAAAACTGAGTATAGTGGCTTGTGCCTGTAGTCTCAGCTACTTGGGAGGCTGAGGTGGGAGGATTGCTTGAGCCCTGGAGTTCGAGGCTGCAGTGAGCTATGATCACACCACTGCACTCAAGCCTAGGTGGCAGAGTAAGACCCTGTCTCCAAAAAAAAAAAAAAAAAAAAAATTAAAAAGATACGGCTTTCTGATGTAACATCATTGCTACATAGCTGTTTGATTTAGATGCCAGTGCTAGCTTTAAATTTAAATCTGTGGTTGGTTTTGCACTATATATTTTTAAAGGATGTTGTGGGCTACTTATACTGAGAAGCCAAGCTCTTGAGTCTGACCACACTTGGTTATAGACAGGACTATCCTCAATGAGCTCCACAAGTAGAAGGGACCCCACAAATCATCTGGGAGATGCAAATGTTGCTCTTCTATCAACCAGATTAGAAATCCACAGGTGTGGACATCTCCATACCCTTTACTATGCCAAGAGTGGTGAAAAAATTGCAACTCTTAATTCTCCTCTTTGGCAAGGAACTGGGGATCCTTTCCTTCTTATCCCACTAGGTCTTGAGAGAATGAAATTAAAGTAGGCTTGCATTTTATTCGTTCCTTATGAATTTACATTCTCTGGAAAGACACAATGATTTGGTGGAAAGATAACGTGCTTCTTGTTCCATCTCAGGAACTAGCAAGTTAGTTGTAAATCTGATTAATAGTCATCCTTACCTCTTTTCTGTACCTTCCTCCACATCAAACACATCAGAACAATGAACCCTGCTTGAGTATTTGCTTTGTGCCAGACACTACCCTAAATAATAGATGAGGGAACTGAGGCTTAGAAAGTTAGTAAATTGCAGCTGGGCACAATGGCTCACACCTGTAATCCCAGCACTTTAGGAGGTTGAGGCAGGCAGATCACCTGAGGTCAGGAGTTCGAGACCAGCCTGACCAACATGGCAAACCCCATCTCTACTAAAAATACAAAATTAGCTGGGTGTGGTGGCACATGCCTGTAAACCCAGCTACTCTGGAGGCTGAGGCAGGAGAATTGCTTAAACCCTGGAGGCGGAGATTGCAGTGAGCTGAGATCACATCATTGTGCTCCAGCCTGGGGAACAGGAGCAAAAACTCCATCTCAAAAGCAAAAGAAAAGAAAGTTAGTAAATGGCACAAAGATACCCGGTTAATGCAGATCCACAGTTTAAAGCCAGGCTATTCAAGTCTACTCTTAACAACTCTGTTATACCACGTTGCAGAGAAATATTTCTGGATTTCTTCTTCCTCTCATTCCTACTGTGCCATTGATGTAAGAGGTACCATCAATTTAACTTAATAACAGTTTTCAGGAAATAAAGTAAGCACCACCAAATCATGTGTAGTTATAGTGGACCTGTCTTTTAAAATTCTAATAAATGTTTTTTTCCCTCTTGGTAATTCCTTTTTACTTCATGTCCCTGAAGCTAAAATCCTCAGGGACAAGCTAATCACAAAAAACAGGCAGATTCTTGGCTATTGACTTGTAAAATTGGGTCATGCAACTCATAAAAGACAGCCAGGAGCCAGGGTTGGTTTTTGGTCTGGTTTGGTTTGAATTATAAGACAAAATTTGTTAAAGATAAACTTAAAAAATTTTCTTTAATGTTTCCTTTGCATATTAGGAACCAAAGCCTGACAATTCTCACATTAGCAGTAGAGTTCGGGGAGAATTAAGGATGATGTCAGAGAAGCTTCTTGTCCCAAAAGAGATTATGCTTTAGCTGCTGCCAAGAGGAGCATCTGCAGTTTAGATGCTGAGGGACCCTGAGAAGGTTCTGCATTCCTTGGTGCCCCTGGAATGGGAGATCATTGAAACCCCAGAAGTGTTTTTGAGAAATACCAGCATACAAGGAACCTGGGTTTGATTTCTAGAACATCACTTCCCAGGAGAGGAAGCAAACAGCATCACAGAGGAGTGGAAGGCAGCAATCACTAGTGGAGGTGTCCCAGCAACATGGAAAACATTTTAAGATTCATGTCCCCAGGGACTGCCCTGAGAGAATCAGAAGGGCCTTGGTGACCTGATGAGGGAGCATCATCAGTAAGTTTGATGTGGATTCTCTGTGCTGGAGGCTGTGGAAACAGAAACAATGTCAGCAGCAAAAGCAGTGTAGGTAGAAGTCTCCATCAAAGGTGAGAAGATAATGAACCAGGTATCTCCCCAATGATGCCGTGATACATATGGGCTTTCTTCGAATTTAGTTACTATCCCAGGAAAAAATAAGGAAGATAAAACTCTAATTTTACCATGTTTAAATTGTGAAATAACTGAACAAGAGTTAGTCTTTTGGAAATAGCTGTAGTTTAGCAGCAAAGTTACTCAAGGTCACATAGCTAGACAGTGCTGAGGCCAGGATTCGAGTCCAGGTAGTCTGACTTCACAGTCCATTCTCTAAACCTCCACACTGTATTGTACTGTTCTATACTATCTTACTGTCTCCATGTTTCCCGCAGCCAAATGGAATGGTGGCTCGAGACCTTAAGTTAAATTACATTAGAGAAAGATAAAGGGTGATTTCAAAATTCACCTTTTGACTTTCCACCTTAATTTCAAATGCATGTAAATATCAGTATGAATAAGACATTTTAGACTGGAAGAAGTACAAGAGGTATTCTCATCTCTCCATCTCTACTACCATTGTCTAATCCATGTCTTACCTACACTCTGGCCTCTAAACTGGGGAGTTTAGGTTTTTTCTGTGTACTTAGGAGCAAGAAAATTAGGACCAATGGATGGAAGCTTTAAAGAGACAGAAATCTAGGCCGGGCGCGGTGGCTCAAGCCTGTAATCCCAGCACTTTGGGAGGCCGAGGCGGGTGGATCACAAGGTCAAGAGATCGAGACCATCTTGGTCAACATGGTGAAACCCCGTCTCTACTAAAAATACAAAAAAAATAGCTGGGCATGGTGGTGCGTGCCTGTAATCCCAGCTACTCAGGAGGCTGAGGCAGGAGAATTGCCTGAACCCAGGAGGCGGAGGTTGCGGTGAGCCGAGATCGCGCCATTGCACTCCAGCCTGGGTAACAAGAGCGAAACTCCGTCTCAAAAAAAAAGAGACAGAAATCTGTGTAGAATTGGAGAGAGTTTCTCACAGTCTCAGATATCCAAAGATAAAACGAACATCTTTGTTTGGAACCAATGGCCATGTCCCCTGAGATGCTATATCATGGTTGAGACACCTACAACAAAGAAGGGACCTTATAAAGAAGAATTCAACAGAAGACATGGCTGGATGATGCAGTCTTTTACGTTTCTTCCAATTTTGAAATTCTGCCACTTTAGAATGGAGGTTCTGAAAGCCAAATTGCCTTGTGTTTACAGAGTGAGAAGTGAGAAAATAAAAACAGTGATATAAAGTAGTCTTTTAGAGATGGCTACCACTGAGGGAAGCAGAGTTTTATTGTATAGTATGGTGGGACTGAGGGAAGATTTTAACACTGGGAAGAATTGAACAGATTTGTAGATAGAAAAAGGAAGGGAATTAGTTAAAAAATGGAAAACTAAAGGTTAGAGAGGACTCTGGTTCCAGTATCCACTGTTGTATAACATAGTTCCTCAAAACTTAGTGGTTTTAAATAATAATCATTTTGTTATATCTTAGGATTGTGTTGGTCTGGAACTGAGGCAATGCTCAGCAGGGTGATTCTTCTGTTCCACATGTTGATGACAGAGGTGACTCCAACCGTGCTCTTTGGCTGACATTGTCTTGTGTCCTTGGTTGGAATGGCTGGAAGGCTGTGCTCAGCTGGAACTGTTGACTAGAGCACCTACATGTGACCTTGCCAGCCTGTTAGGGTAGCCTGACCTTTTATTGCCGGCTTATCATTCCCAGAACAGAATTCCAGGAGGTCCAAATGAAACTGCCAAGCTTCGTAAGCCCTAGCCTCAGATGCCCAGAGCATCACTTCTGCTGCCTTTTGTTTGTTGTCAGTTAAGTCCCTAAAGCCAGCTCAGATTCAAGGGGAAGAACTAGATGCACTGCTCAGTGGAAGTAGTAGCAAAGAATGTATAGCCATCTTTAGTCTCCCATACAGATAATAGAACGAGATCGTGAACAATGTGCAGAGTCCAAACTGAGAGCAAAGGTAGACTGATTATCTTTAGAATGATGGAGAGACATGTCTACCTCAGAGATAAGGACAAAGAAAAGGGGTTCCAGAAGGTAGAAACAGAAATTTTGAGATGAAAATGAGGGAAAGGGAAAGGAGTCATTTCTACAGTTAAAAAATCCAAGGATATCTAGTAGAAGAGGAGTTTCACATAATAAAAATTATGCTACCTCACCATCCGTGTCTTTTACCTCTGGGTTGTTTCCTCATTCTGATAATATATTGTCACTGGCTTTACCAGACATGTCTGCCACAGACGTCTATCTGAAGACACTGTCTGCAAGATTTTTGGCTGAGTTTTTAAATGCTTCTTTGTACCAAACACATATAGCACATGAAACTCTGGTGTAGTCCAGGGCAGTGGGGCAGGTAAATTGGCTTTCCTGGAAAATATGTCCATCTGTGTGCCTTATGCCCAGTCCATGCTTTTAAGGGATAGAGCATTTATTACTCCATGAACCAAGGCTGGAGTAGCAAAACATGAAATCCGCTTTCTACAAATTATCCAGATAATCTCTTCCAATCCCCTTCTGGATGAAAAACAGAGCCACATGAGGGTGACAGTTTGGCAGGTATTCAAAGCTGCATGGCCATGGCTTGGCTCCTGTTGTATCCACAGGGCTGTTTGATTGGGTTGATTTATGCAGTTTTTCCTCATATGAATCCTTTTGATAAGTATCTTTAGAAGCTTCTAATTCATTTTAAAGGAATGTTTCTTTTTGGCCTCATGTCTCATTCTTTTCACATTATATATTCCAGTGATAAATGATGGATGCATAAATATATTACCTTTGCTCAATCAGTGTTTTCTGTTGTTGATGTAAAGTACGCTAATTGGATTTGTTTCAGGATAGCTGAATTTGGAATGTGACATTTTGCCAAGTCAAAATCACACTTGCCCATACAACACAGATGTGGATTTTGCAGTTGTTTTCTTTTTAAAATAGTATATGTCTGTGATGCCATTGATTAATGTAATACTGCGTTAACGTGCTATTACAACACTCCAGGGCATTCATGAGGTCTTTCAGCCAGCAGCAATGACCTCCCCAAACAAAAGCTTTTAATAAAATACAGATTGCAGGGCAAAATATAGTATCAACCGTGAGAATTTATGGATAGCAGAAGTGATTGAGGAGTCAGCTTTTGATGGCCTTGCCAATGGAAATACTGTGTAATTGTTATATTATTTCATTCCCCTCCAAATAGTTAGAAATCATCTCTGTATGTATTCATTTATTGAATCTGTTTTTGAATGACCAAGATATGATGAAGGTGTTGATCCATTACTTCTCTTTTTCTTGTTAAGTTTCCACTTGCTTCAGTGCTTGTATAGACTCACTGTCAGATCCAAAAGGTCAGTGGAGGCTGACACAGCCACATGTGTGACACGAAATAAACTGCAGAAATTAAAACTGAATCCATCACTGTCCATTGTAATGGCTGGCAGGCAACCTTCTACAACGCAGTGTTGATGTAAGTCTGGCGTGGAGTCATTCTGGATCTATTTTAAGTAACAACTATTTTTTTTCCCTTCTCAAGGTACTTCGTAATCTTTAACCATTACATTTTCTCTATTACAAAAATCTGGAATAATATTTTTCTAAATCAATTAACTGATGTAAAATTTAAGTGAATAAAAATATCCTTAGTATAATATACTCAACTTTATAAATGTAGGCGCCACTGCCAGCCTGCTAACAGAAGGGCATAAATCCAACTCCACTTATTTTCAGATTTTGGGCATGGTGGAGGGTGGTGGTAGTATTTTCAAATATCCATTTGATAAGAGAAACAGAGGCAAGTCTTTGCTTTTTTGGCATAGGTCTACCATAGCCTTACAGTGGATTTAAAATACAGAAGGTAACATTTCCCCTTTTAAACCTCTACAACTTGTAAGATCTGGGGGAAAGCAAAATACACAAAAAGAAAAAGCGTAGAGCTCTTTAATTTAAAGAAAATTTTGCTGTAACCATGTTTTATGAATCAGCATTTTGATATAAATAATTTACAGCAATAATCATAAGATCATTAAGTTCAAGCATGCAGAAAACCATTTCATGGTCTTTGGTAACAGGGCTAATAGAGGCCAACTTAAATGAGCTTAAGCCACTGATTTTAATAATGTGCCTTCAAAAGTCCAACTTGTGTTGATGTTTAGAGTGGAGTTAAAATAAAAGGCATTTCTCTTATATTTCAGTCCTTTCATATCTGGACATTTTTTAATGGGCTCTGTAAAGTAAATGTCAATTAAGATGTCATAAGTAATATAAATTCAAGAGATGTTAAGGTTCTGCCCCCATATCCATAAGAATGATACATGGAGTATGTTGAGGAACAAGTGAGGGGCATTGCCATCTCCTCCCAGATAGCTTCTTTTTAAGAATGCAGTTTTTTCCCCCTCTTTTGCCCCAGTTGCAATGACTTAAGACTTAGATTCCATCCCACGACTGTCTTGCTAAAACCACCAGATAGAATACCTTCCATGACCCAACTATAGAACTATCTTCTTGTGTTTTTCTGGTGTTTGTATTCCCATAGTTGCAAATAAAAAGTATATTTTTAGTTTTAGAATTTTCCTTTCCATTAAAAAAAAAATCCCTGAAGATTTGTGGCACCACTGTTATTTCTGTTAATGTCATTGCTTCCATAGCAGCAAGCTAAGACTTTGTAAGAAACTATGTTTACCAAAAGCAATTATCCAAGTGAACATTATAGCTACATGCAGCAAACTTTCAATTTGGATTTCCCATAACTATTACAACACACACACACACACACACACACACACACACACACTCACTCACACACTCTCATACACACATCCCTGCTTCTTCCAATTTGTACCATAAATAGTGTCATCAGCTATATTCTTGTGTCCTGGAGCAAGGTGAAACTAGTTCTTTGGGCTTCCATAGCAGAATGAGAACTCAGGCAACTCACATTCTTGGGCGTAGAAGGTGAGTTCTTCCCTGATCTCAGATTCCAAATAGGAGTTAATATAAAGTCAATGAGTTTGTACTGAGCCTTAGGGTAGATTTAAGGAAAAATTAGAAAGGAAATAAAGAAAATAAATTCTCAGTTTTTTTTTTCACAGTGCATTTTGCTAAGCATAAAACATAACATTGACAGACATTCTCATTTTGCCTAAAAGCCTTTTTGCCCTCAGAATGTCAGTCAGTAGAGTCGTGTCTTTAATTTAGGATATTTCAGACTTGCTTTGCCATCTTCCAGGTGAGAGATTTTAGTAGCCATTCCGTGGAGAGATGAAAATGTCTGTATAAAGGGCACTTTCTAATTGGCTGTACCTCAACACGAAATGAGATAAGAATGGTATCTAAAGCATGCTAAAGAATGCACTGTAGAGGTTTTTTCTTCATGTGAGTAAGACTGGCTTTCTTGGATGTTCCAGTGTGCCTTGGTGTTACTAATTTTCTCTGAACAAAAATGAATTCTAAAATCTTTCTGATGAACACTGCCTATGTCCTACTGCATGGTGAAAAGTTAAATAGGAAATAAAATTATCTTTCTACAGTATTTTCAAGCCATGCTCTTTATTAAATAATCTAACTTAGCAACTTCTGGCCACAGAACTCTGTAGCCACTGGGTAGAAGAAGTACAAGCAAAATAAGAGCTATGAGCTACTTTCTCCCTTCCTGCTGAGAGCTTACTTTTGCATAGAGAACACAGCCATGAATTCAGAATAAAATAAATATATACAAATAAAAGAGGCAAAGTGACACATATGCAGCCAACTTTGTTGTATAATCAGGGGCAGGAAGGGTCAGTGATGCTAGGTCTTGTTAGACTGTCAAGGCTTAATTCTTATGAGACATTTTAAGGAACGGAAGGCTGTAATTTAGTGAGGATGAAGAATAGCATTTGTCAGATACATCCAGCAAAATAGTGGCATCATAAAATCAAGCAACGCTGCAGAAATTAAAAATTAAATTTACCATATTCATACTGCATGAAAGCAACCCCATAAAACTGTCTAATCTCACACTTCATCCATCAAAAGCCTTTCTAAACCATTTTAGATATTTTCCCCCAGCTATTCTAAAATTCACTTTCCTTATCTGGAAAATGATCTCCTAGGATCCTTAAAAAAAAATCTCCATTTATAATTCAGGAAAATTGCCACAGCCGACAGAAATGAAGGTGGTGGAGTGCTCAGGGAAGCTGCAAGAAGAAGCGATTGCTGAGAGGAGATGAGGAAAGATCACCACCCCGGGTCCCGCGCTAGCCAAATGCAGGAGCTAGACATAGAGGACAGGCAGGAGAAGGGCTGAGGGGCCTTGCCCCTGGAGCCTGATGTATTAATAGCAGGGACCCCTGAGTGTCTCTCTGCATTGGAAAAACTTTTAGTTAACCTAGAAGGTTGGCTGAAGCTACCTCACCCCTGCAGTTCCTGTAGTAAAGAAAACACAGCCCTTGCTCTAATCCTTTTAACAAGAAGCAAATCTATATAGTTGTGATCCATTTACCAAGTACTGAATTTACTAAACATCTATTCTACATAGGTATTGAACCGGGTACTAAAATCATAGTCACCCATTATATTATTGTGGTAGGTGGACTCGTGTCCCGCGAAGGAGTCCTAATTCCTAAAACATGGAAATATGTTATGTTACAAGGCAAAGGGCAATTAAGGTTGTAGATGAGATGCAAATTGCTAATCAGCTAACTTTAAGATAAGGAGGTCATCCTGAATTATCTCAGAGGGCCCGTTGTAATCACGAGGGCCCTTTAAATGTGGAAGAGAGAGGCTGAAGAATCAATGTCAGAGTAATACGATGTAAAAAAACTTCACCAGCCATTGCTGGTTCTGAAGATGGCAGAGGGGGCCATGAGCTTAGGAATGTGAACCCATTCTAGAACTGGAAAGGGCAAGACAATGGATTCTCCCTTAGAGCTTCCAGAAGGAACAGAGAGCCCTGACAACTCCCTCATTTTAGCCCGGTGAGACTCATGTCAGACTCCTGACCTTGGAATTATAAGATAATAAATACGTGTTGTTGGCCCCCAAGTTGATGGTAATTTGTAATAGCAGCCATAGAAAACTAGTACAGTCATACTGTTGATTTCTTTTGTAAGAATTTCAGAAATTGCCTTGTTCATTATCTTGCTAATTTCTTAACATATTCCTTCACACTCAAGAAAGTCCCTTCCAGGAGGGCAAGGCCTTGCCTGCTGTGTATAAACACAATGCCAGAGCAGAACTTCAAATACACTAATTGATATGGGTTGTCTGTGTCCTCACCCAAATCTCACCTTGAATTGGAGTTCCCATAATCCCCACATGTCATGGGATGACCTGGTGGGAGACAATTCAATTAGGGGGGCAGTTACCCTCATGCTGTTCTTACTATAGTGAGTTCTTACTAGATATGATGGTTTTCTAAGGCGCTTTCAGCCCTTTTGCTCATTCTTCTTCCTGCCACCATGTGAAGAAGGACATGTTTGCCTCCCCTTGGGCCATGATTAAACCTTTTTCCTTTATGTTACCCAGTCATGAGTATGTCTTTATTAGCAGCTTGAGAATGAACTGATACACTGGTGTTCATGAATGGTTCTTGAGTGTCAAGTGAATAATTTTATACCTAAGTGAATGACCAGAAATTATGATTCTCCCTCCCCAGGGCTTCCTCAAAGTAGACACATAGGAAATAGTGAAAGAAAAATGAAAAGTAACAAGAGAGCAGGAACCTGAAGAAGTAGTATATATACAGAACACAGTAGAGTTTCAGAAAATTTGAATTACAAAACAAAGTATAAACCCTCTGTGTACTGAAAAGAGCCCTGTGATGCTGAAGAACATAACACTATGGAAAGGGGCTACTCGTATACAGGAAGGAGACTAGTGGTGTTCAACCACAGAATACTCAGTTCCTTTCTTAGGTAGATTTACCAAAGTGCCATAAATCAGTTTTTATCAGGAAACAATAACAAATGAAATTAACCTAGAGCAATAAATATATAGGTGAGAAAACTGGACATAGCAGAGAAACTGGATGGAACATTTATTAAGTCAAATCAATATGGCAAAATTCTGTCTTCTGCTATGGCTTTCAAGGCCTTTTGACTAAAAATATTAACATACAGACTTCCACATATATCATAAAAAAGAAAAGTCTCAAATTTTTTGAACATCAAAAAGGTAGAAGCCAATGTGTTTTATGAAGTTTTTTTCTTCCGAATTTTGGAGGGGACAGACAGATTTTTAACTGTATCTTTGCTTGCTTCTGGATGCTTCCCTCATCAGCAGACATTCAGTAAGCATTTTGTACATATTAACTTACTTAGTTTTACCTGTGAGGTAGGCACCAGATGTCCCTCTCTATATTGATAGGGAAACTGAGCCTTTGTGAAAGTAAAGTGACTTGTCTAAGGTCACAGAGTGAGTTAGTGGTGAAGGATGAATTGAAACCCAGGCAGTTGGACTCAAGAATTTACTCTCTTAGCTCCCCTCCCACCACCAGACACTGGTGGGCTCTGAGATAAACCGGAAGCACATCAGATCCAGTCCTTTGCTGTGGGAGGTTTATATTGTAGTAGAGGAGGCATATGAGAAATAAGAATTGCATAGATATGTATTGGGGCTGGTGCTGTGAAGGAGACGTGGAACACAGGATCCTGAGAGACTGAACTCTAGTGTGGGCTAGAATTCATTTCCGGGAGCCACAGAGCCCTGCCACATTGCAAATCTCCTAGTTCATACTCTGTACCAAGAGCAAATGAATATTTAAATGTGAAAATATCCCGTAACTCCTTCATATAGGTTAAGTGGAGATTGATGAGAAGGAGTCTAAACACTTTTTAAAAATTCCAACAATTAGCCAGGCATAGTGGCTCATGCCTATAATCCCAGCACTTTGGGAGGCTAAGGCAGGTGGATCACTTGAGGTCAGGAGTTCAAGAACAACCTGGCCAACATGGAGAAATCCTGTCTGTACTAAAAATATAAAAATTACCCCGGCATGGTGGCACATGACTGTAAGCCCAGTTACTCTGGAGGCTGAGGCAGAAGAATTGCTTGAATCTGGGAAGTGGAGGTTGCAGTGAGCTGAGATCATACCACGGCACTCCAGCCTGGTCAACAGAGTGAGACCCTGTCTCCAAAAAAAAAAAAAAAAAAACCAATAAGTTTATTTCTAAATTTTTATTTTCCGGTGGTGGTATAGTTGCTCTGAATGTCCTTTGTGTAACCCAGCGTTTCTCAGCCTCAGCATTATTGACTATTTGGGACCGAATAATTCTTGTTGGATGGGGCTTGGGAGCTGCTCTGTGCATTGTGGAATGTATAGCAACATCCCTGGCCTCTTCTCATCAGTAACAACTTCTCTTCCTACAACTTGTGACAGCCAAAAATGTCTCAATATATTGCCGAATGTCCCCAGAGAGCAAAATTGCCCTAGGTTGAAAAACACTGGTAACCCACCAACAATTCAAATTCTACCTATCCTTGAAGACCAATTTTAATTGCTTCATGTTTGGAGCCCATTCTTCTCTCCTCCTTTTCAAAAACCCACAACCACACTCTATAGATGGTATTTAAAGCTCGGCAGATAGCATTTTCTGAAATCAGCCAACCCCTCTTTACCCCAGTCTCCCCCCAGGATGGGAAGGAGCACACACATGTGAGGAAATTAATCAGAACTTCAAGCTCCCTCTTCATCACCCGGTGGTTGTACAAGATTTGTTTTGAGTTTTCCGCCTCACTCTTAGAACAGGGTCTAAGGCAGTGACTTCCATACATGCTCTAAGCAAGTGACTGACCAGATCATGAAGTGTTCCTGTTCGTGAAAATGTCTCATCAATTTATAGTAGCACCTCATTGAGGCCTTCAAACTGAATCATAAAGTGAAAACTTGGTGCTTCGGGGTGCTACGCTCCTCAGGAAGAGAGGTAAAACCTATGAGTATAGAAGAGGTTTGAGTGTGTCTGTGTGCGCTAAGTCCCTTGAGTTTAGCTCCTGTTCAGACCAAAACACAGAAGCCCTTTTCTACTCTCAAGTACCAGCATGGTGGGCTCACAAACAGAAAGCAGAGTGAATTCGAAAGGCATATATGCTCAGCGTAACATCTCATCTTCTAAGACAGCAACTTATGATTTCTGATTTTAAACCAAGGCAGAATTAATCTGCAAAGCCTGTGCTTACTGTGGGAATATGACAGGGAGGAAAAAATGGAACCGCAATGCAGCCATCTCTAGATCAACTTCTGAAAAAACATTGTGATCCTCAATCTTAACAGATATTAAAATGGCCCCCTAAAAAGCCGCTTGGAATACTTTGAAGTTGTTATTAGAGCTTTGGTGTTTTTGGCAGTAAAGTTAACAGAGAAAGTAAAACTGGTTTTAATGTGCTAAGGATTTTGATACAGTAGCATTTTAAATATAATTGCATGTGTTTAGTTACATTGTTGCTTCATTTTATTAATTAACCTACAATTGGCGGGGCGCGGTGGCTCAAGCCTGTAATCCCAGCACTTTGGGAGGCCAAGGCGGGTGGATCACGAGGTCAAGAGATCGAGACCATCTTGGTCAACATTGTGAAACCCCGTCTCTACTAAAAATACAAAAAATTAGCTGGGCATGGTGGCATGTGCCTGTAATCCCAGCTACTCAGGAGGCTGAGACAGGAGAATTGCCTGAACCCAGGAGGCGGAGGTTGCGGTGAGCCGAGATCGCGCCATTGCACTCCAGCCTGGGTAACAAGAGTGAAACTCCGTCTCAAAAAAAAAAAAACAAAAACAAAAACCTACAATTAATTATTGTGAGCTATTAAATGGCAATCACTGTGTCAGATGCTGGATATAGAAAGATAAATAAATATCCCATTGCTGACTTCAAGGATCTCACCATCCTTGAAGTTGAGAAACAAGCAGAGAAGCTGACAGTCACAAAGCAGGTTTCTAAGTGCTTCAACTGCACATTGGATAGTAAAATAAATGAGGGGCAGCATCTAACTCAAACATGAAGGCTGGGAGAGGAGAATGAGTGTCTGGAAAAGTTTTTTTCTTTTTTTCTCTTTCTTTCCTTTTTTTTTTTTTTTTTTGACTCGGAGTCTTGCTCTGTTGCCCAGGCTGGAGTGGAGTGCAGTGGCACAATCTCTGCTTACTGCAACCTCCACCTCCTGGGTTCGAGTGATCCTCCTGCCTCACCCTCCCAAGTAGCTGGGATTGCAGGCCGGGCTAATTTTTGCATTTTTAGTAGAGACAGTGTTTCACCATTTTGACCAGGCTGGTCCCAAACTCCTGACCTCAGGTAATCCACTTGCCTCAGGCTCCCAAAGTGCTTGGATTATAGGTGTGAGCCGCCACTCCCAGCCTGGAAAGTTCTTTCTGAGAAGACAAAAATCTAGGAGAACAAGTTAAAAAATTAAAATTTATTAAATATAGTTTGACTTGAGACTTTAATTAAAGTCTATTTTGAGAATTCTTATGGTTCCCCATATAAATGATCAAAGATGGACTGTAATCAAATGGAAAGCTGGAATCAAAGAGAAACAGATCCTTCATGAGTTTCTGAATAATTGCCACCACATAGAACAAAAGTATAATAAAATATATGCTTGATTTTTCCTATTAAGAGACTTTGCCAAAGCCTAGTAAAATACTTTTCATAACTTACCTCATAAAGTAATAGAAAGGAAATGCCTCCATGTTTTCCTACATTTAATGCCATCAAGGTATGTTGCTGCCAAAATATGCAGATACTCCTGCCTGGACTGAATTTAGGGTGACTGGTTGAGTCTGGAATGCTCATCGCTCTCAAGGTGCAGCACGAAGAGAACTGGACTTGAGATCAGAAAACCTTAATGCAAGTTCCACTCTGCTGCTCACTAGCTGTGACACTTTACACAAGTCGTTTAACATGTCTGAACCTCAGTTATTTCTTCTGTAAGATGGGGCTTTCCAGGATGGCTATGAGGATTAAATGGAATCTAGGTTATTATTATTAGGCCTCTTTGCTAATTAGCTCTTGGGTAGGTGGATCTTCTTGTGCTACCTTACAAGGTCATACTAACCGAAGCACCACTGCAGAATATGTGATTGGAGTAGATAAAGGTTTTCTCCTCTGTCTTCCTGCCTTCCTATCCCATCCAAATCCTCCTCACTGTGGCCAGAATATGGTCCTGAGGAAACATAGATTAGTTCTGTCACTTCTAAGTCATACTCTTCAGTAGCTACTCATCGCCGTCTGGATGAAACCCAACATCTTGGTGCCAAGGTCCTTTCTGTTCCGGTGTGATCCTTGCCCACCTTCCTCCCCCTGCACACCTGTGCTGTGCCAGCCCCTCCGTGCACATTCTCCCCCTTTCCCCTCCATGTCTTGGCACCGGCGGCTCCTTCATACTGGAATAGCTGTGCTCCTGTTTCTCCCCATAAACTTCTCCCGGCTGGTTCTTCAGCATGCAACTCAAGTTGTGAGCCTTTCCTGTGTGCTTTCCATGGTGTACACATATGCCGTGGTGTGGGAAATTTCCCACCCTGAATGGTCATTATCCATTTACTTGTCTTTCTCTGTCATTGACCTGGGACTTATTGGGGGTAGAGATTAGGGTTCATTGCACTTTATATTCCTTTGCTTCACTCTCAGCCTGGAACATTGTGCTCACAGGTGCTCAGTAGGTCTTGCTGAATTAATGAATGATCAATCACTGACTGATTCATAATTGAGTAATATACACACCAACTGATCAAACATAAGACAAAATAAATTGTATTTATGATGTCAGAATGCAAATTCTTTGTTCTTTAAACATTTCCACCCCCCCCCACCAAAATGAGAAAAGGTACAGATGAGCTGTGCACTAAATAGTGTTTTGTAGCGAAGATTGGTGCTATCCTAACTCAGCATCCACTTTCTCCTTTCTCCAGAACAATAGATTCTGATTTTTTCTGGGTATGTGGCCACCAACAATAAAACAAACAAAAAAACAGTATTTCCCAGTGCACCTTACAGGTAGATACGGCAAATAAAGTAGAAGTGAAAAGTGTTTTGTGGAACTATCGAGGGCTGTTTGATGAGAGCTGACTCATCAAGGAGGAGCCCTCCTTCACCAATGTCTACTTTTCCTCTCTCTTCTGACCTGGATTTGAGATGTTTAGATAGGGCTGCTGTGTCTCAGCAGCACTTTGACCCATCAGGTGACCTAGAACATCCTAGCACTCATGTGCTAGAATGTCAAAGCCAAAAAAAAAAAAAAAAAGGAATGGGTCAGTTCTCTGATGGCACTGTTAATCCTACAGTCCCAGCCTCCAGACTTCTTTACACAAGAGAGTAATGAATGAACACCCTAATGCAGTGGTTAATATACCTTTTTTGTAAAAGGCCAGAGAATAAACATTTTAGCCTTCATGATCCATACAGTCTCAGTCACAACTCCTCAAATCTGCTCTCATAATTTAAAAGCAGCCACAGACAATACATAAACAAATGAGTGACTATGTTAGAATAAAATTTTAATTACAAAAACAGGTGGCAGGCTGGATTTGATTCGTAGACTGTAGCCTACTGATCCCTGCTCTGAGGCACTGTGATTTTGAGTCCCTGTGAGATACATATATATATATATATATATATATATATATATGGAGAGAGAGAGAGAGAGAGAGAGAGAGAGAGAGAGAGCGCTAAATCTCACCCTAATGAACACATCTTATTGGTGAGCTAAAACTTTTGATTTGGTAGAGAGAAACTGTCAAGACTCTTGTTTCATGTTTAAAACTGTTTCCTTCAGTAAACTCTTTCTCCCTTAATTGATGCTTATTTGATTATACAAAATCCTGACATTTCTGTTTCCAGACTTTTGATTATTAAGACTAGATGATCCAGGGCTTTTCTGGGTTTCTCAGTTACATTATGTTCAGTTTGGAGGATTCCAGCAGAATATAAATGGGACGGCCATCAGGTGTATGGACAGGGAAGATGGAGGACAAAAGACAAGGCGTGTAGGAACTGAATGAAGAGCACCGTGCTGAGAGCTCCTAAAATGTGTTTGAATTATATGACAAAACTTTCAGGCTACCTGGATGATAGCTTATTGTACTCTGTTACCAGGGAGATTGTACAAGCTGAATTGATGTTTAGCAGCAGGACCAGAGCTACTCTTGGAGATTCTTTTCAGCAGAGACTTGACTTGTTGCTGCTAGGATGTCTTGGATTTTCTGGTTTAGCTCATCCTGTGAATGCAGAACAACATAGTACAGACCAGGAATGGCAAATTGATTTCTCCTTCCATGCAAACTCTAACTGATGGGTAGTAGATAGCTAGAGCTTTGTATTGAGAAAGATTATGTGGCTCCATCCAGTTTTAACAGAAGTGGTCTGTGCTTCCCTACCAGTGTCTTCCCCAGCTGCATGAGTGCAGTGAGGGGAAAGGAGGAATCTGAAACAAGTTGCCACTCTTGATATAGACTCAAGTAACAAGGAGGCCAACGGGGTATTATCACTTAAACAGTCTCTAATCTGGTTCTTCGTTTTATACATGGCTGTAATATTAAGGCTTGGAAATGTAAAGTAAGTCACACAGGGTTCTATGACTAGTTAATAGCAAAACCACTGTTAGAAGTCAACAGTGGTATTCTTCATTACACAATACTTGACATAGTCAATTGAGAAGTTTTTATACTTTTCATTAATTTTTCATAATTTCTAACATAGAACTAGAACCAGCTAGTTGTTCGTTTTCCAACAACCAAATTTCTCGAGCTCTTGTTGCTGGCATTTTACCAGCCTGATCCTTCAGACTCCATTTAATTTTGTGAGCCCCAATTGCCTTCCAATTACTGTGGTTTTGTGTTGTTGTGTTAATGATGTTCAGGGTCAGTTTCTATTGCCTACAATCAAGAACTTGGATTGATATGATGCTTGCATAATATTCCAAAGAGTATGATCATTAAGTTGTGATTATAAATTATTGAGGGATGAAACTCTGCCTCAGTACACCTCGCTCCTGAGGTATTCAATGATCAATTGTGGTATTAAATTGAAATTTCTCACCTATTCTAAATTTGTGTTCTTTTAAGCACTATTTCAACAAATGTCTTTATGGGTATAGCTTTCTACATTTTTTTTTTTTGAGACAGAGTCTCACTCTGTCACTCAAGCTGGAGTGCAGTGGTGTGATCTCTGCTCACTGCAATCTCTGCCTCTCAGGTCTAAGTGATTCTCTTGCCTCAGTCTCCCAAGTAGCTGGGATTACAGGCACCTACCACCACACCAGCTAATTTTTGTATTTTTAGTAGAGACAGGGTTTCACCATGTTGGCCCAGTTCATCTGGAACTTCTGACCTCAAGTTATCTGCTCACCTCAGCCTCCCAAAGTGCTGGGATTACAGGCATGAACCATCATGCCTGGCCGCTTTCCACATATTTTTGATTACTTAAGGTAGATTCTCAAGAGTGGGATTACTAATCCCATGGTAGGATCATGTTTATGCCTCAATATGTTTTACCAACCTACTTTCCAGAAGGGCTGTATTGATTTGCAATGTTCCCGCCATGCTTGAAATCACTAGTTTCCCTATAACCCTGTCAGCCCTCATGCAACAGAAGGAAATACAGCATCTCATTGTTATTTTAGTGTGAATGTTTTCGCATTTGCGTGTTGCTAATTGCATCTTCTCATTTGTGAATTAACTTACTTGTCTTTTGCAACCTAAATGAGCTCCATAAAGAGTGAAGATATTAACTTTTACTGACTGTTAATATTTTCCTCACTTGGGGTTTGTTCTTCCATTTAATTGTGGGGTATTTGGGGAATATCTTTACTCTCCTTTGAAGAGAATCCTCTTAAACTTCTTCCAAAACCTTGAACTCTGAAAGTTTCCAACCTTGTGAAAATGCTTGGGTTTTTCATCTGCCTTAGCTGCCAGCATTAATTAACCAAAGGAGGGCATCTTACCCACTACTGTCAGCTAATCTGGGAATGCTTTAGATACCTTTCCCTACATGCCTGGATTGCTTTCCATGGTCAAAAATAGAATAAAATTTCATATGTTCCCCATCATTACTGTTCTTTTCCAAATAGGAAATTAGTTGCTACTTAACCCAAATCTCTTGCCCAACTTGCTTTCCCCAAAGCAAGGGTTTGACATATCCCTTTACAAACCTTTACAGATTTTTTTCTTCCACTAAACCAGCTTCTAATGGTTTAACATATCCAGGTGGATATCCTCCACCACTAAAACTTGAGTTTAGATAGAACATAAACCATCCTCATGATCTCAGATGGTGATTCTTAAAAATGGATGTCACAGCAAAAAGGAAGTTCTTGGCGAAAAGGTAAAAATAAAGGACCCTTCATTCATTCTCAACATTTTGAAAATTGTGTCTTTTATTGTCTTCCTGAAACTTTGCTACTTTCTGACCCCTGATTCCATAGTTTTTTCTTTAACCAATTTTCAGCTTTAGTTTTCCCTCAGGTAGGACAGAACAATTCGACATTTTTGTAATTCTTCCGGAAATTGTTGCTTTAATCCTCTTCCCTCAAACCTCACTCCTAGACCCTAGCTGAAACATCTTTTGGTTCTGAGGAAACCTCTGTGAACTGAAAATACACTGAAAACTGGTCCCGTATTCATTGTTCAAAACTAATTAAATAGAAGAGTTACTTTCCACAATAGCAGAACTCATTAGAGCATCAGAACTCAGGTAGCATACTTATATGAAAGGGAACACATACTGGTTGACATAGAGCTGAACAGAAGCAAATGCCATACCTGTAAAGATCAGAATAGGTGTTCTAATGTAATAAAGCAGATGGGAGACATGAAATCAGAAGTCAAGAGATGGACCCTTGCCCCAGGTTGCTGCTAGTTAGCTAGTGACCTTCAGGCTCAGTTTGAGGCTCAGCTTCCTTATCTATAAAACTGCACTCAGGCCAGGTGCGGTGGTACGTGCCTGTAGTGCCAGCTACTTTGGAGGGTGAGGTGGAAGGATCACTTGAGCCCAAGAGGTTGATGCTGAAGTGATCTATGATCACGCCACTGCACTCTAGCCTGGATGACAAATTGAACTCCTGCCTCTAAATATAAAACAAAACAAAACTGGAGTCAATTGGTGATTTTCAAGCTTTGGAGTTGTTTTTAGCAACACAACTCAGTTTTCAAGTGAAAAATATAACAAAAGAAGAAATGCCTGTAGAACTCCTCTGATTGGAATAAGGGCTCATGGCCTAGAATCCCACCCTCTTAACTTTCTCTAGCCTTCCACTCTTTAGGGCTTCAAGGAAGCCTTAGATTATTCCTTATCACGACTGTTGATATATGAACAGGCCCAGTTATTTTCCCGCTTTAAAATTCTATGCTCTCCCATGGTTAAAATACAGCTTATGCTTTTAGCTTGAGTAGCTTAGATCAGCAGAGTAGCATGAAAACCTGTCCCTGTGACCTCTGTCTGCCCTCACTATACAAGGGCCTTGATATGTCATGGAGTTTTCAGAATATAAATAATGACCCAACTGTTTTTTTTTGCCAGGTGCTTCCTTTGTCCTGCGAACTCTGCTGCAGATCCTCCTACCTTACCTCTAATTCTCACCACCAACCTCATCTTGAGCACCTCACGCTAGCCCACGTGAGACCCGCCAGTCTAGCTTAGGGGGTTAGGGTCAGGTCATAGGGCCTTCGCTGCCCCTTCTGCTAGAGCTTGTCAAAGCTGGCCCCTTCTCTTATTTCAGGTTCCAAGTTGAATGTCACCTTCTAAGATAAGTCTTCTTTGACTATCCTAATGAAAGATATCCTGGACATCTGTCTGATTGAATTCTTAACATTTATTACTATGTACAAATGGATTAGTCAGTTTGTTAGTTTGTTACATTTATGTTTGCTCGAATCCCTCCACATACACTGAAGCCTGAACCCCCAGAGAGAAGAGAGATCTTATGTCTTGTCCTCTTCCCAGCATCCAGAAAAGTGCCTGGTCCAGAGTAAATGCTTTGTGAGTATCTAGTGAATGAAAAAATGAACAGGAGAAGTTGTTAGTGTAATCTCTATCATACAGATGCAGAAACCAAGACTTAGAGAGGTTTAATTGCCAACTCTGAAGCTTCATCAATGGTAAGCAACTGATCCTAGATTCGAACTCAAGTTTGACGTAAGAGCAAATCTTGACTCCGTTACTTGGTCTCTCTTAGGGGAACCATTTTCAACTTTCATCAATGTTTAAATCTACCTGATAGGATGCTAATAAGATAATTATGACGATGACAATGAAAATTGTGCTACCAATAATTGCTTATACTTTAAGTGTATATTTGGCTTTTCCTTGATCACATACTGAGCACACACCACCTCAGCTGGCAGCACATTTGTTGCTGGTTACCTCTAATTTTTTAAAAGTTCTTTCTTACCTTGAGCCAAAATCTACCATTATGCATCTTGCACCCACTGATCTCAGTTTATCCCTCTATAGCAAACACAGTGAATCTCTTCTAGCTGCCAGGGAGAGAAAGTAGGTACAAAGAATGGACTTGGGGTCCGGATATCACTAGTGGTGTTGTTGTTGTTGCTGTTGTTTTAACCAATGTGCAAATACCTAGTATGTCAAGCATTCCCAGGTGGTAATTTACAAGGCAGTTTACCTGCCATGTGTGCAGTATTATTATCAATTAGTATTATTATTGTAGTTTCATCTTAATTAATGGTGATATTCTTTTTCTTAGCTAGTGGATAAGCACACTCTTATTAAGGAAATTGGGTTCTTACCACTAGCTATGAGTAATTCATTTTGTCTATGCAAGCTGTCTTAATATGAAAGAGGTTTTCATACTAGATCCATTCCTCCCCAAACTTGAATGTGATAAGATTGATGAGGAGGAATCAGGTAAACCCTCTGAACTCCTAAAAACCAAGGCCCAATACAAACCTGTTTAATTGCGTGGTCTCTGGCTTCAGCTTTTGGCCTTTGAGAGCATTTTAGTCCAAGCTACACTGTGGTCTCTGTGGTCTTCACTGGTGGTGACTGGTTCCTGAGAATATTACCTATATTTGGATCTTTTATGGCTCATAACTTTTATCTAGATCCAAATTTTCTATTCTGTTTCACACAAAGGAATAAAGAAAAATATGATAACAGCAGCTAGCTAATATTTAGTATTTACTGTGAGCCAAGAACTGTTCTCAATCTTTTACTTGGATTATTGCATTTAATAGACAATATTATATACTGGGAAAATAGCATAGGCCCTTTTTTCATTTAATGCATTTCATGTATTTTCTTCATTTTCTCCTTAATTTCAGTTTCCTACTTTATGATATTTTGTCTTCCTCAATGATATGACTGATTCAATGCAGTGCAATAATTCATGTAGTGCTTACAGCAGTGCCTGGCAGAGACTTAGCACTTAAGAAATCCTAGCTGTTGTGATTACCATATTTCTTTCTTGATGCAGAACAGATTCAGTATTTTTGGATCTAGATTCACAGTGGAGCATGCACTTTTCTGGCTTAAATCAACACACTGTACTACAGTCGACAGGATGATAAGGTAGAAATAGCAATATGCTGCAGGGCAAGAGCTCTGGGGTCAGGCTTTATCTCTGCACTTTAATAGGTTGTGAACATCCCAGCAGTTCCTCGACTCCTGAGAGCTTTGATTCCTCATTTATACATGAGATATGTGAACCTGATGATCCTGAGATCCCTTACCTCATGTGTACCTTCCTTGACACAATGCGAATTTCACCATAATGAGGGTTATATTTCTATAATCTCGGCTCACGTAGTACGTTAAAGAGACCCCAAAGCACCATAGTGGAAGATTCTTCAGGAAATGCTTGGTTAGTAAGAAATATCAGAAAAGGACCCTCCAGGACCCTCTTCTGTCTGTTCTCCCATAGCACTCACTAGTAGGCAAAGCCATCAGTAACTAATGGGTTTAAGAATTATCAGGAAAGGCAGTGTGAAATGCACCATTGGTAGTATTTGGGTTTATTTTGTTTTTAAATCAATTCATTCTGATTCTTATTGCAAGTGAAGTAGTGTGGTGTGATAAGAAAAGCGCTGGCCTCAGAGTCCAGAGCCTGCGAATTTTATTTCAGCTCCACCGCTGTCTGGTTTTCTAGCAAATGACATTGACCTTCCTTGGGCCTTAGTTTTCGCAGTTGACAAACTAGAGGACTGCTAAAAATTTCCGGCCATTTAAAAACTCTCTGCTACCAATTTCTTTATATAAGAACAATATTCATATGAAATCCTATTGACAGAAAAGCATTCTGTCCCCCCTTTCTCCGTTTTTTGCCAAATGTAATGAGAGTTGGTGTGGAAAAAATATCTTCTGCCGTGAAAAGGTTCATTCAGCCTTTTCTTAATAGATCAAGTGGTTGGTATTTCGGCTGGCTTCTGAAATACATTACAAATCACAATCTGGAGAAAGTTCCAAAGCAGCTAGCTCCAAGCCTTCCTGCTGAATTTGGATACATCTTCAGGTCTTACTCTGCAGCTCATCCTTAACAACTGACAAAATATTTACTTTGCTTAGTACAGAAAAGGGTAACATTTTCCAAAATATTAAACTAGGTTGGATTCAGAACACAGACAATGAGGCAAAAAGCTGGACCTCTGTTCGAAGCAGTGTCATTGAATCATTTTCCAGAGTGCCATGAGAAACAGAGCATTGGTGGATGTTTGTGCTCCACGGTAATTCTGAAAAAGGCAGAAGCCAGCCAGCCTCCGTCTAGCAGCCCCACTGGTGTGTCAAGCCATGGTTCTCAAAGTGTCGTCCCTGGGCCAGCAGCATCGGCATCTACTGGCAGCTGGTTAGAGATGCAAATTCTCGCAATCCATTCCCAGACCTACTAAATCAGAACGTTCCAAAATGTGGCCTCCCAATCTGTGCTGTCATGAGACCTCCAGGTAAACAAGTCTAGGTAGTTCGGATACTGATAAAAGTTTGCAAACCGTTGGTTTAGGCCTTTGAAGGCTCCAGATGTTTATTACCTTGCAGTTGGGAGTTTGAAACAATGACAAGCCTGGTAACTCCGTTTTCCGTTAATGAATTATTTTTCAAATGTAAATAACGTGAAGTTTGGGGGTATTGCTTTTTGAAGTGCTCTGCCCTCCAAGGCTTTATACCTCTCTTCCCATCTCCCTCCCCAGCCCCACTTCATGCTTATGGCATTGGGGTCTGAATTATATTTGTCTGTTTTTAAGACAGTAAAAATGCACTGCAGTTTGGTTTGATGTACTCGAATGTAGCTAGTAATTTTAATAGAAACTTAACTGCATTTTTAAAAAAAGACTCTCACTTGAAGTTCCTCTTATGATGAAAAAGTGAACAAAAATGGAATGACTACAATTTATAATGTTCTGGTCTATCAGTGAGCCTTCTCTTTAACAGAATATCTATTTTCTATAAGCAAATTGTGATTTACTTTAAATTAAATTACTGAAAATCAGTCTAGTCACCGGCTGTAATTAAGAAACAGACTGCTGACCGGGCGTGATGGCTCACACCTGTAATGCCAGCAGTTTGGGAGGCTGAGGCAGGTGGATCACAAGGTCAGGAGATCGAGACTATCCTGGCTAACATGGTGAAACCCTATCTCTACTAAAACTACAAAAAATTAGCTGGGCATGGTGGCATGTGCCTGTGTGGTCCCAGCTACTTGGGAGGCTGAGGCCAGAGAATCACTTGAACCCGGGAGGTGGAGGTTGCAGTGAGCCAAGATCACACCACCGCACTCCAGCCTGGGCGACAGAGCAAGACTCCGTAGAAGGGGAGGAAGGAAGGGAGGGAGGGAGGGAGAGAGAGACTACCATTGTAAGGGCTGTATTATTGCCATTTAAAATTGCAAATAATTTTTAGGGGAAATTAAGATAGTCCTCACAAGACCTTCTGCTCCTCCCGAATGTCTCCTGCCTGCCCTGCCTGGTCGCTGTTACCTGCCTGGCCACTGCAGGCGTCTGAGCTGTGACCTTTGTCCCGCAGTCTCATGCTTGGTGATATCATTTGGTCCCAGGGTTTCAACTCCTGCATCTGTTGATTTGGAAGGCACACAAGTCTGTAACTAGAGTGTGATTTCGCTCCTGAGTTGTAGCTAATGTCACCAACTGCTTCAGTGTCCTTCCAGCACCTTAAGGCCACACATCGAAACCAGAACTCCTCATCTTTCACTGTACCTTTACTCTTCTCAAGATCCCTATTTTCTTGAGTGGGCATTTCCCACCTCAGTGCCCCCCACGACCTGCCATTAAGTTGAGGGCAGGAAACCAGGAATAATAGGAGGTTCTAGGATTTGGAACTCCGTAGGTCTGGCTTTAAACCCAGGTCGGCCACCTACCATCATTAGGCTACTCACTTTTCAGATCTTCAGCTTCTTCATGTCTAAACAGAGAATTTTTTGGAGGAATAAGAGAGGAAAAGTATATTAAAATTTGGTTGTGTAATGTATTATCCAAACCAGAACACACTGAGAGTGAACATGGCTATCGTTAATGATTATTCCATGACCCCCCCAAATAAGGCAAAATCTTAAACTGTGCCAAGCAAAACAGGATGTATGTTCATTCTACATGTTTAGTGCTGTGAGTACTGTAGTAGGTCCTCAGTAAATACATGTTCCTTCTCCCTTCCTTTCTGCCATAGCAACATTTGTCTTCAGTGTTTTCTGAATCTGCCCTTGGTTTCCATCCCTCCTGCCCCTACAGCTGTTCTCAGTCCCTGACACTTAGACCATAGTAATGTTATCCCAGCGGGGTTCCTTGCCTTCCGTTTTCCCCCTCTAATATATTCTGTGCACATTTGCCATATTACTCTTCTGGAACCACATCTCTTAAACCATTCTCTGCCTCAAGACCCTTTGCCAACTGCCCATTGCCCACTTAATAAAGTTAAAACTCTCCAGCATGGAAGTGAAAAGTCTTCCTGCTTGGGGCCCAGTAGATTTTCTCAGATTTAATTCCAAGCACTATCCTTTGTCTACAGCAGGTTCTTGGCAAACTCCACCATTTCCCAACAGCCTTGCGTTTCCTGTCTGCTGTAGTCTTCCCGTCTGTCTCCGCCTGTTCAAATCCACTGTCCTTCATGCTGAAGTGTGGCCTCTTCCAGAAAGCCTTCCCTTGTCTGCCCAGTGAGAAACTCTCCCCTGACCCCCCAAATTTTCCCAACAATGTTTCATTCCTGTCCTCCATTTTATATTGTAGTTAATCAGGTTCATGTCTTAGACATCTTACAAGGAAGGGGAAGAGGAGGAAGTTCAAGCCCCTTTGCCTCAAATAATTCACACATAAGAGGAATTCAGTAAATGCTTGTTGAATGAATAAATGACTGACCGAAAGTCATTTTTGCCCTCAATAATTAAATATTGCCATTGCTTTAAGTAAGCAGAAGTTCCTAAAGTATATGCCAGGGATTCTTTATTTTGCTTCTTTTAAGAACTAGGATATTGAAATCTTTACTGTCACTGACAAGATTCTAAAACTACAAGTGACTTTTTCCTGCATCTTCTGTTGATGTTATTAGTTTTATTTGTCCATAAGAAGCAGCTTATTTAATAATGAGAAAAACACCCATAGCTCCAAGAAGCAAATGTTACATACAATAAAGTAAAAGATTCTGCTTACAACTCAGGTATTGGAAAACAGAGTTTTCTTTCTTGACTGCCTCTCCCCAGACTCCAAACTGTACGGGGCAACTTTGCCTTGCTTTTCCTTGTTTCTGTCCCACTTCTAGAGGCAAATTTGTATATATTTTAATGTAATATGCCTCTACTCTCTCTTTGGCATATTTATTTTTATAATTATTTTGTAGTCAATAACAGATAAACAATTTTTTTAAACAGCACATCTGTGATTAAGGGAATCAGTTTTTACAAATTAAAAAAAAAAAAAAATGCCCCAGATCTGTTTCAGAGAAAGCTGCTTGTTTGCAAAGAGATCATTTTTAATTGCTGGTGAATCTTGTGTAATTATAATAGAGAGAACCAGTCATCAGTGTTCTCTGACTTCTGTTTCAACATTTATCCACTTGTTTGTCTTATAGAAGTGCTTGGGTCTAATCACAAGAGTTGCACCTGTTCAGGCTTGCCTTAAAATGGTAGTTCTAGATTCCGTTCTTCTTCACTTTTTGATTCAAGAAATATTTTTCTTTGCATTAGATCATTGCCAAATAATTCTGTTACAGCTGCTGCAAATATTTTTACCAGACTTTTATCTCAGTATGTGTATTTGGAAGTGAAAATATAGGCAGTTAAATTTTATTGAATTTAAAATAGGTAGGCCTCAGAATTAGCATAATTTTGTAAAAATTGTGTAGAGTCTACTTATGTGGCCATTAAAAAATGAGTGGAGTTAGCGAGGCATAGCTAGTTCACATCCTCTCTCAGGAAACTCTGGGATATCAGGGCAGGCCACCAAGCATCTTATTTTTATAAGGAACCTAATGCCCTAAAGCAAGCTTGTCCAGCCTGTGGCCTGCAGCCCACATGCAGCCCAGGACAGCTTTGAATGTGGCCCAAAACAAATTCATAAACTTTCTTAAAACATTGAGTCTTTTTGTAATTTTTTTTTTTAGTTCATCAGCTATTGTTAGTGTTTAGTATATTTTATGTGTGACCCAAGACAATTATTCTTCTCCCAATGTGGCTCAGGGAAGCCAAAAGATTGGACACCCCTGCCCTAAAGATGATTCACTGTCTGAACTTCTATCATGAAATTAAGACTCCTGAACAAAGATAAAACATGTTTTCGAAGTAGGAAGGTTGTTCTCGAAAGCAAGAATTTTTACATGTAGCCCGTCAATCACCCTTTCAACAAATGCTTAGTCAGT
Source organism: Saimiri boliviensis (assembly GCF_048565385.1). Taxonomy (NCBI): domain Eukaryota; kingdom Metazoa; phylum Chordata; class Mammalia; order Primates; family Cebidae; genus Saimiri; species Saimiri boliviensis. The sequence continues at coordinate 26,668,733 of NC_133452.1, read as the reverse complement.
GCCTGTTATGTCCTAGGCCCTGAACGAAGTGTTGAGAGTGGTTTAGGAAACAGCCCAGCACGGTCCCGCGTGGATACTGGAGAGAAGCCATTAGCCCCTGCCCCTGTCCCTCCTGCACCCCCATTTGGCCCTATTGGCATCAGGAGGAAGGTGTCAGAAAGCACCAGTGAGCCATACCTTTAAGTGTCCTCCAGCCTGGGGTCTGGAAAATTCTAAACTCTTGGATCTAAGAGATTGTAAAATTGAAAAAGCAAGAGCACAAAAATAGGCTTTTAGGGCTTAACATATTCCAATAAGCTACCAAAGGTCACATCCTCCAAATGCAGGCCAAAAGAGCTTGATCTCTTTGGGGTAAAATTTTTTTCAACATGGAAATCCCTGACTGCTATTTTAGGGTTCTTTCAACAGGGTTCTTTTGATGCAAAAACCAGAGCTTTAGTGACCATAAGGGTTGGGTCTTGGAGGAGCTGGGGATGGGCTAGCAGCATCTGCTATCTGGATCCACATGCACAGTGACCCAGGAGAGGCCAGGAGGAGCTGGAGCGGCAGACTGGCCGAGCTGCAGGAAGAACGGAAAAGCATGGGTTGTCACCTCATTGTCCTTAATGTGACTCAGCAATTTCCCCCAAGCTCGCTCATTCCTCTTTATCTGTTAGGTATCTATTATCTACCTCCCTTAACCTCCTGTTTCTATTTCATCTTTCTCTGTAGTGATTTCAAACACTTTTAAATGTGAAACTCTTTCTTCAAGTACCATCTTGTATTTAAAGCTGATAAAAACTGAACTGCAAAGTGGCAGTAGCCTCAGCCCCTCCCACTCGGACCTTTCCTCATTCCTGCACCCGGCCCTGCGTTACCCCCTCAGAACCCCAAGACGCCTTGGAACATGCTTTTGAAAATCTCTGCCCTGGCCTCTTAGATTTGGTTCTCTCATAGTTTCCTGTTCTTTGTGACCTCCAATGACCACTTTAGGCCCCCGAGGGGGTATTTTGTTATTTTTCTGCACAGACCTGTTTACGTATAGACTGGATTATTCTTGAATGAAGCACCCACCTCAGACCAGTCAGTTGTGGCCAAGACGGGGATGGAGTTAAGTTGTACAAAATGTGGCTAAGTAAGGCTGTCTCTCCAGCAGTGGCTGAGCGAGGTGGTGGCCTTCAGCAGGACTGTGTGTGGGACAGGGACCATGATTGCCATGTACAGGTAGAGCAAGTATCCCAACACCAAATCCAGCAGAGTCTACAGGCAGGCATCGGCATCAAACAGCCACAGGACCACAGGAGGACTGAGTGGCCATTTGAGGGTGGGATGGCATTTACTTGGACAAACGAGAGGGACTCAGGGGGCTTGGACTCTGGGACTATTGAAAGCTCAAAACCAAATGAAGAAATTATTGTCACAAAAGTGATGAATTGGCCCCAAGTTGGGCGTGGCCTGGGAAACAGGGAAAATGAAAGTAACCTTCATCTGCTCCTTTGTGTAGGTGTGGAGCTAGCTTTTAAAAAATGTGTTCTTTTCATTTCCAAGATGTCAAGTATAAAACGCCAACTCACTTTAAATTTAAGAGTTCAGTTCTTATTCTCTGTGAAAGGCAAATGTTGCTTTTGTGGCCACATGAAACACTGCTTTGAAGGACACCTGGCTAAGATCTTTTTGGCAGTGCCCGATCATGCGATTGCCGTGATAGAAACCCAGATTTGGGCCAGTGGGAGGAACTGTGACTCCCCAAGCCAGAGGCAGAATATGGCCCTAAGTGGGTCCTGGGCTTCTGCAGGGGCAAGGCCTGGCTCCAGGAGTACCCTTGGACTTGGCCTGAAGGCACTGTGAAGAAAGAAGCTCTGTTTCTTGCAATCTGAACAAAGCACGTGAAAGAATTTGTACTTACTATTCATGTTGGAGGACCTTTGCCTCCAAAATGGAATTGGTTTGAAGAGACTTAAGTTATAATTCTGGCTTTGACACTATCTTATTGTGTAATTGTATTCTGCTTTTCTAACCTTTTAGTTTCTTTTTTGATGAAAGATGCATTCACATCTAATATATCCCAAGTTGGGAATCCCAACAAAGCAGTCCTACAGCTTTTTGTCAATTCTCCTTCACCTTCTCTGGGGTTCTATCATGAACAGGTAGGTGCAGCTTACTGGAAAAAGTATATATTTTATCATGTAATGGACATTTTCACATTTGCAATTTATGCTTTCCAAGTCACCAGAATCTATAGACCATCATTAATGCTGCCATACCCTCCTTTACCAGGGTTCTGCTGTGGTGTCATTATTTGTGTCTCAAATGAGTTGAAACACCATGACAGTGACAACTCATCATTCTTCTTTCAGCAGATAACATCTTCCCCACAGACCACCCTCCACAGAAAAGGATGACTGAGGCGATGCCATAGAGTTGTTTGTTTTCTTAGTCCTTTTGTCATAATTCCATTGTTTAATGCCTCTCCTTTCTGGAATCTCAGAAAAAAAAAATTTGTAGGATCTATGACCAGAGTCAAGGGGGAAATTTGTGGGTTTCTGTGGTTGTTATTTCATATGGAATCTGTTCCATTTACAAGGCTTCAGCATTCAGTGAGAGAAACTGATATTACATCAGATTCGATGGGACATTTCACAGTCTTAGTGTCTTTTATTTTAAAAGTAATTAAAAATGTGATCCCAAGCTCATAGAACTTTCCTAACTCACAATTGACTAGAGATAACATCTCATCACTCTCTTTCCATTTACCCTCAAACGAGAAGATTGGCTTCTATATGTCTAAAGTAGCAACCTGGTTAGGTTTAAAATCTAATTAAATTCTAACCTGTGAAAGTTTAAGATTCTTTAATGGTTTGCTAATGTCCCTAGCAGTTTCCCAGTGGAAGGTGTGATACTGCTATTGATACATGGAATTATTTTAGGGGCATAGTGATGAATGGTTTTACCACTTAATATACTTATTATACTTATTCTACTATGTATTACTAAAAATGTAAATACATATTAAAGTAAAACTATAATGTGTGAGATAAGTTGTAACATAAGGTCTTATGTATTATAGTTTATATTATTATACCTTACTCATTAATCATATTGTACTAATATGATTAATATTAGTATATTAACTGTTGTATATTAAGAATAGCTTATGCATTAATAAGACAAATAATATGTCATTATATTGTTGCATTTTAATAATAATATATATGTATCAAACCATGGATACTATTACTTAGATCAGGCATCCCCAGACTTTTTACACAGGGGACCAGTTCACTGTCCCTCAGACCGTTGGAGGGCCGCCACATACTGTGCTCCTCTCACTGACCACCAAGGAAAGAGGTGCCCCTTCCTGAAGTGCGGCGGGGAGGGCCGGATAAATGGCCTCAAGGGGCCGCATGCGGCCCGCGGGCCACAGTTTGGGGATGCCTGACTTAGTTGGTCAGTAAAATAAGTGAGTCAACCTAGAATTCATTTTCAAAATACTAAGCAAATAATAGCACAATTTGTTCTTAGATATGGGAAGCTCATGAAGACAGTAAGAGAATAACTGACATTTGAGAAATATTAACCAGCAGAAAAAAGTTTGACTCAACTTGTCTCCAATTTTACATTTTGCCCCTCTTTGTTTTAGCCTTTCAGAACCATTTGTGAAGAACCATTTGTTGCTTCTGAAATGCACAATTAACTTTCACATCTCCTATTCTTGAATTAAAATGTTGGCTTAATCCCATCACATATGGAAGACCTTGGGAAGGTCAGTTACATTCTGGCTTTAGCATCCTCATCTAACAAATAGGCATAAAAATAAATGAACTGCCACCCAGCAAAAGTTCCTTAAAGTTACTGGATATAATAGTATTGTGTAAACTGTAGTAAATTATGCAGATACAAGAGATTATAATATTTCATCTTAACATCTCTCACAGTGCATAACAAGCGTTCATTACATATATGTTAGAGAATAAATGAATGCCTACCACTGATGTTCAATTTGAAATGGCATTTATTTTATTAAGCAAGCATTCACAGAATGGCAGTAATTAATGCTGAAATATTGGAGGAAGGATCTTTTCCTTCAAGATAGTGAAGGAGGAAACTTAACACCTGAAGAGGTAATTGCAAATAAAGTATTATGCTAACTTTTAAAATAGAGATAAGGTCAGGAGCATTGACTCAGCTGGGAAGGCTTCCCACAAGGGCTGATGCTGAAGCTGCATCTTACAGGATGGGGAGGAGCTATCTCATGGAGTGAAAAAGGGCTGTCTTGGCTGAGGGAGCATGGGCATAGCTGTAGACCAGTACTGTCCAGCAGAAATATGATGCAAGCCACAAATGCAAACCAGATTAAACAGAAGTTCAAAGAAAGTGTGAACTTAATAGTATATCTTCTTTAATTCAGGAAACACTGAATAGGATCATTTAACAGGTAATCAATATTTTTAAATTATAAAAGTATTTTATATTCTTTATCTTGTGTTAAAATAAATCTTCAAAATCTGGCATTTACACTTACAGCACATGTCAGTTTAGGCTAATCATATTTCAAGGGCTTAATAACCACATCCATGTTGTAGCTACTGTATTTGACAGCATACGTATAGGTGATAGAGGAAAAGCCCAGAATACTAAATAAACTGTGAGTTCCTTGATATGCCTCTGGCACAGATGCTAGGTAGAGACTGGGGGAAGATGAAAGGGAAATGCAGTCAGACATCAGAGCATGAAGGCCTTAGATACCAAGTTAGGGGGTCTCTCAATTTAATCATAAAGGCATTCTGGGGCCTTTGCCACGTTGGAAAGATTTTATATAGATCAAATTTGAGGTTTTAAAAGATTACTCTGGCAACTGTGTGAAGAATCAGTTGGGGGCCACAGCGCAAAGAATGTTGGAGGTATTTCTCAGTCTGTTCGGTTTCTCTGTGCTTGATGGTACTTTCATATAAACCCCAGAAATTAGTAAACAGACAGCCCTTCTCAATTAGTAGTGTTTTTTGGGTTTTTATTATACTCCAGAACGTTATGAGAATTAAGTGTGAGGTGGTAAAAGCAGGGCTGAGAATATCAGGTTGTAAGAGAGAAAGGCTGGGGTGTGGACACCCTGAGGCTCAAGCTGAGCAGTCCACGAACTGCAATTTTTAGTCAAATAGACCCTGTCCTCCACCAAACCACAGCACACAAGCAGTGTAACATCACCACGTGCATGTGTGCAGGCCAGCTGTCCCTAATTGTAAAGTATACATCCAAGGGGACTACCCACCATCCCCCAAATGCCTTCTTTGCCAAGGTGCTCTTACCCCTAAACTCTAGATAATAATCTTTCCTTTGAGGTAAAAATTGATTTTTGTAGCCATCTTTTCTAAAGAGGCAAATTTCTTGGGTAGGTTACATATTTTCATAACCTGCTAATAACTAAGCTATTTGCTTCCCTTTTCCCTTTATAGCATAATACAAGCTTCTCAAATTCATTTCTCCCCTCCCCCCAGGATTGCCTACTTCACAAGGTCCTTTCTTACTCCTTTTATTCTGCCTTTCTGCCAATTTTGCTCCATGGTACCATGCTAGCTCCATTGGTCTCTAATCCAGAACTCTGCCATCAATACATGTTGATGTGTGGAAGGTGGTGCAAATGGACATAAACACTTAAAACGATGTCCTTTCAGAGTCATGCTGGCCATGCCTCCTGTTTCTCTGGGAGCTCCAAGGCCTATGCTGGTCCCCTGAGCCAATTAATGAGAACATTACATGAAGCAGTCAGCAAGCTTGGAGGCCACCACCAGAGGGAGATATTGCCCTCCCTGGCAGAGTTGGTATCCATGAGTCTCACTCCTGGACCCCTGCCTGGGGTCTACCCGCTCCGGGCACCAACCAACCCTCTTGTCCTGGATGTCCAGAAAGGGGTTGAAGCATGAGAGGATTCTCATGGCCGTCATCTTGGGGGCACGGACCATCAGGGTGGCTGGGCCAGGCACTGCAGCCATTTTTGAAATCTGAAATTTAAAACCCGAATTTTTAAATCTAAAGTTTTTTACATTTCAAAACCAAGTCCTGAGAGTATATGACCTTGGGTGATTAATTTATTTTGCTCAAAATAGAACCCAGGAAATTGGGAAATGTTTGATGGTTTGATGAGATAAAGAGGAAGGGGAAAAATGAACTCTGTTTATGTATTGTTAAAAGGAAAACCATAGGCAAAATAAATTTAACAGACTTTGATTCAGTAAAGAATGATTTGTTAACCAGAGAGCCCCAACCAGAGTAGGTTCAGAGAGACTCTGGCCCTGCCACGTGATCAAAGATTTTTGGACCACCCCCCAAAAAAAGGAAAGCTGATGTGTAGAAAACAGAAGTGAAAGAGAAGTATAGAAATAGCCAGATTGATTACACCTTGGCATTCTTCATATTTGAATGTGGTTTCAATAGTTGGCCACATTTGACTGGCCTAAACTTGGTGATTGATAGAAGAGTAGGTAACAATCTGTTTGCACATTTTGCACATTCAGTTAGGTTACCATTCACTATGTACTCTTTAGGCTGAATTTCAAATATGTAAGCAGTAGCTTTAGGCTAAATTTAATTTAACATTATAAATGGGGAATTGCCTTCACTTTGCTGTGCCTAATGTAAATAATTGTAATTTTTGTCTAGCATGTACGTAGTTTGCCAAGTTAGTAACTTATTAGAAAGTCTTTTTTCTTTCTTTTGCAAAAAGAACCTGTACTTTGAGTGAGATGCTGCTGGAAAGCCAGCTCCCTTGCCTGTCTGGCATCTGTCCATGGTGCTTGAGCAGCAGGCAATGATATTCTGAAAACTACAAAGACCCCCTAAACAAACCTCTGCCCATCCCGGTGGGGGGTCGGCGGTGGGGGGGATATGTTGCTGTGAGGAGAGGGAGACTTGGACTTTGACAGTTTTTCTCCCTGTTACATAAAACCTTAGGCAATTAGTCTTTTCAAAGGTAAAAGATTTCTTTTTATAATCTCTTTATCACACAAACATGCACACACACACACACTCATAAAAGAAGAAAAAGTAATGTTGCTCAGGAAAATTGCAACAATGAGATTGACTCCTGTTGCTTTTGTCAATTGCCTTCTTTCAGAAGTAGATTAGAGTGATGAATGATAATGCCATGAATATCCTAAGGGGGATTCCCAAAGAAAAGAGAAAAATCCTTCAGAGTCCCCCACCTGGTTGGGAGCAGCAAATGCCTTTCAGGAGCTTTGTTTCAAAAGAGAAGAAAATATTGATTGAAAGCAGACTAGGAGCTGTTGTCTTTCTTTGGAAAAAAAAAATAGTTTAATTATTGGAGAAATAAGTAAGAAGGGGGAAAAGGAACTCTTCCATCCAATGTTGCCTTGCTGGGGCTTCCCTTTTTTTAACTGAGATTTTCAAGTGTTCTTTTTGGAATGGGGTGAGTAAGGATTTCTCACACAGATGCTGATGAGGATACTTTTGTCAGAAAAGAATGAATCAGAATTAGACTCAGGAACCTAAACCGACACCGTTGATAATAAGATGGAACAAAAATGCTAGGACCTTTTTTAGAAAGAAGCCTTTGATGGCTCATGGTGGATATTCTATGATACGTAACATGAGCAAACACAACTTGGGAGATGATGATGAAATAAACTCCAATCAGATTGTCTTGGAATGCGGCAAAGGGATTATTCCCTCTGAGTTCAAATGCACTTCCCTTCCTGGGGCGGGGATGGGAGGCCTAGTCATTACTACATAGCCCTGCATGCATGCATGTATTTATTCGTTCATTCATCCGTCATTCATTGAGGGCCCACTGAAAGTTAGATGGTGTGGCAGGAGGTGGGGATTTAAAGATGAACAACAGATGAAGGGCTGAAATTCTAGTGGCAGAGTGGAGAATGGTGACATATCACGTAAGGGGGTAGAATATGCCCTGGATGCTGTGGAAACCCAGAAGATTTTTCTTCAAATGAGATGTTTCCAGGACTTTATTCCATGCAATTTTTTTTTTCCTAAATAGAATTTAGTATTTCCTTCCATCATTGCTGGTCTCTGTGAAGACATGTGTGTTTCTGTAATAGTGGAAGAAGGAAAAACATCTGAAATTTGTACAGATACATTTTTGCTTTGTGGCATGTGATCACATTTTATAGAATAATGGCAGGGAAGCTATGAGGGAAATGTACGTATCTGCAGGACTTTTCTGACCTGAGGCTAAACCGGAGCCTGAGAAAGGAAGTACATCAAATAAGCTTCTGGAGTGGAAAATGGTGGCCTTTTTCTGCCAAATGCCTGCTGGGCATGCCATGTTACCAGGCTCCCCATCTCACTCTCTTCTCCCCTGATCCATTTGTAGGGGAGGAAGAGATCTAGGTTCCTGGCTGAGGCCCCTATAACAAAGATAGATAAACAAGAGAAAAGGATACAGATGTATTTAGGTTTTACGTGACATGGATGCCTGCATAAGGCATATGAAGATCTGAAGAAACAGATAAACCCTTGTACTTTTTATGCTAGGTTTAACTCAGAAGAGGATAGCTGTGAAGTATAATTGGATTAAAAAGTGTGATCTACTGATAATAAACTCGAGGAAATCCTGTTTGTTCCAGTTCTATTCTGCAAAGGTAAAGATGCTTCTTTCCTCTGGATCTAGGGAGGGCACCCCTCCAATGAGGGTCTCCCCAGGTTTGCTTCAGGGAAGGCAGGGCGGGGAACGGAGGAGGTGAGAAGACCTTTCTACCACTACTGCCGTGCTCCCATATTCCTTCAGCTTAAAATACGTTCAGGTAGATAAGCTGAGCCCCATCACATTTTTGTTTCCTTGTATTTAATTCGCCCCAAAAATGAAATGTAAGGTTTTATTTGACCAGGATATCTGGTTTCTGTTTCCTTTAATCTTGGGAAGCCTCCTTGGGCCTTATGGGTTGTGCCAGTTCTCATGAGTTGAATGCATACGGCTGGTGTCCCTCCTGGTGACCTTCGCAGCCATCTGGGCCGGGGCCTGTGTCTGTCCGGCTCAGCCCAGTGGGGCAGGGCCTCTGCCGTGAGTTTGCATATGCCTCATTCGGACTCTGAGTCTGTGACTCACGCCATCTGTTGGTAATTTGTCGTTGTTCTGGAGTCAGGGGTTTTCAAAGGACTCGATCTCTGGAGTCCCTTCACAAGTGCACTGCCTGTGATTTTCTGACACCCTCTTGCCATCCGGCCTATGGCCAGGACCCAGCAGTGAGTCAAGCTACTGTGGATATAATGATGTTGTTCTTTGCACTTGAGAGAGCTTCACACCAAGTTCCTGCCCCCTTTTGAGCGAGTCACACTCTTTATGGGACTTGTTTGAAGTCCAGCCAAGCTGGCAACTGTGGGGTTCCACTTTTACAACCTCTAGCAACAGTAGGCTCCAGTCCTTTGTGTCACTGTGCCATCTGCTTAGCTTTTTTCCTCTTCAAACTGTAAGCAAAATGAGCTACCTAAACCGAAAAAACGCCACCCACCCAACTAAAACACATTTGCATCGAGTCAACCTAAATGTTACTGCTTTGTTCACTCTAAACCACATTTAAAAGAATTTCCATACTACCTTAAGACATTTTTTTCACCAAAATATAGACAATCATAATAGTAATTATATTTTTTTCTACACACAAGGCACTGTGCTACATGTTTTATGTTCATGATTCCATTTTATTATCACAGAAACCCAATGAAGGAGATATTGTGACTATCTTGTTTTTTTTGCACGTAAGGGAATTGGGGCTCAGACAAGTTAAACAATTTACGATGAGCATGCTACCAGGAAGCAAGGGATCTAAATCTAAACCCCACTGCCTGGCTCTAGAGTGTGACAGTTCAACTGTTTTGTATACTGCCCCTACCCCTTGATATTAATAATCTGATGCATTGATGTTCAGTGCCTTTAACTGATTCATTCTTCAACCGTTAAATATAGTGTCACACAACCATTAGCAATCCCCATCTGTTCATCTCTCTAACAAATATTTTTGAGCATCAACTGTGTGCCATGTACCATGGTGGACCCTGTCTCTTCAAGCTTATAATGTAGTCAAGGCTACAGTTTATTCATGTAATAAACCTTTTTAAGGAACATATGGTATGCAGGGCATTGTGCTAGGGGCTGGGGCTATAAAGTCAAGAAAGATACCATCTCTCTGAACTAATATATGATAAATAACTTTAAATCAGAGGAGCCAGATATTTAGTATGTATGCCCAAAATTGAGTATGCGTGTCCCGGCCAAATCATTGAACTTCTCTCTCCCTTGATTTCTTCCTCTATTCAGTAGATAATATGTAAGGTTACCACCAGCTCTGGAAAGACAATTTCTACTCTAACCGAACCTGACTTTGAGGGAACTTTTCTATTAGAAATATAGGAAAAGAGAAAAGAGCTGAGCCTGGGTTCATGATAGAAGTAGGAAAAAGAAGTTATGAAGCATGTCAGCAAGAAAGCTTCTGGCTACAAGTAAGAGAAGACATGACCAAAGGGTTGAAAACTTAGAAGTCTATTTTCTCCCATAAGAAGAAGTCAAAGGGTAAGTGTTTCTGGTGCTACTTCCATTGCTCAGCAGTGTCACCAAAGACCCATTTTCTTTTCTTTTCTTTTCTTTTTTGAAATGGACGTTGACTCTGTCACCCAGACTGGAGTGCAGTGGCATTATCTCAGTGCACTGACACCTCTACCTCCTGGTGTCAAGCAATTCTCTTGCCTCAACCTCCCAAGTAGCTGGGATTACAGGCATGTGCCACTACACCTGGCTAATTTTTGTATTTTTAGTAGAGATGGGATTTCACCATGCTGTCCAGGCTGGTCTCGAACTCCTGACCTCAGGTAGTCTGCCTGCCTTGGGCTCCCAAAGGGGTGAGATAATAGGTGGGAGCCATCACGCCCGGCCTCATTTTCTTTCCAGGCTTCTTATTGCCACCCTTCGTGTTGGCCTTTCATCCTCAACGTTATGGCTTCCTGAACACAAGATGGCTCCTGTTGTGCCCAGAATTATTTTTTCATAACAACCATCCAGGCAGAAAGGAAGCCATTGCAGAGAAACACTTACTTCCTACTATGGCATTGTTTTTGTTTTCACTCCAGAAAGGGAGCCTTTCCCCAGACAACTTTCCCTTTTCTCTTATTGGCTAGAACTGGGTCATATGTTGAGCCCTAAGCCAATCATAATTTGTCCTTTGGGTCTGAGAGAGGAGTTCTACTTTCTCTGAGGTCATGTGATCCACCGGCTTTTAAAAAAAAAATCCATCTTGGATTTGCAAGGAAGAAAGTGAATAGGCAATTAACGGTGTCTGTCATAGGAAGTCAGGTGGAAGCAGACACTCTAGCAGTGGTCATTTGGCCCTAGAAAAGCTGGAACATTTGAAGGAACTGTAATGAGTGGGAATGCCTAACATGTGAATGCTAGAAAAGATAGATCCTGGGACAAAACCTTTGTTATCTAAAAAGATGTTGTTGTCCGTAAAGGGGAAAGGTAGATGGTAAGATTGCCACTAGGAGACTCCTAGGAACTCTGCATGACTAGTTGGTTTTTGAAATGGAAGAGCACCAGTTATAACTTCCCTTTCATCTTGAATTCAGACACTGTAAATATAATTACCAGGATAGACTGATACTAGGGCAGCCTAAAAGCACCTCAGTCATCCAAAAGTCTTTATTGAACTGGCCACCATGAAACAAAGATGACCAAGATACTGTCCACTCATGGCAGAATTTTTAGGTACAGCTAGTGCTCAACTTACGACCATGATTGGTTCCAACAGACCGGTCCTAACACGATTTGGTCGTAAGTTGAGTAGGCTATATGTACAGTACTGTGAAATGATGTTATAAAAATCTTTAAGTCATATTTTATCATAATTTTCTTTCATTATTTTTATATATCATAATTTTCTTTGTTCATTTTATGCCATTTGTATCATCTCTACACCATTTTGTTTCTTATTTTTACATTTGTCAGGTTTAAGTAAAACACTGCATTACCAGTACAACTGGTTTAATATTTGCAAAATATTTTTTCTTTAAAAAGAAATCAACAGCAAATAAAGCCATAAAACGTAGCCTTTACAGTCGACCCTGTGCTGAGCACAAGGTAAATATTAAAGTCACTTTTAACAGAGGCTCAGGAGAGCTCCTGAAAGAAACAAGCTCTGGGAGTACTTGAGAAAAGCTGTTTCAGTGAACAACTATCCTCAACCCCTGTGTGAACACCCTGACCCTGGTGAACAAGACCAAACCATTTTAGACTTGTGTGGAGCCCTTCTGCCCCTTGGCCTGTATCCCTAACTCAAACCAGACTTTCCTTACAACTTTTCCCTCAGCTCCAAACTCAAACTTGGCTGTCATCATCTTACCACTTCTGGGATGAGGCATTAAGAGACAGAGAGAACGTAGCTAGGGAAAGAGTTCATTTCCGTGTACTCCTACTGTTACACTTCCTATCAAAAGCTTTGCTTTCTATTTCATTTCATTTTTATTTAACAAATACTTTCACTGTGCTTATGGTGTGTCAGGCACAGTTCTAAGGAATTTGCAAACATCAGCTCATTTAATCCTCAGGACAACCCTGTGGGTAGGTTCTGTTTTTCTTCCTGTTTCATAGGTGAGGAAACCAAAGCACAGAGCATTTAAGCAATACAAGCTGAGCATCCCTAATCTGAAAACCCAAAATCTGAAATGCTCCAAAACCCAAAACTTTTTGAGAACTGATAAGGCATCACAAGTGGAAAATTTCATATGTAGGTACCTAGCAAAAACTTTTATGCACAAAATTGTTTAAAATATTGTATAAAATTACCTTCAGGCTATGTGTATAAGGCATATATAAAAAATAAATGAATTTCATGTTTAGAATTGGGTCCCTTCTCCAAGATAGTAGGTGTATGCAAATATTCCAAAATTCAAACTGTTTATGGTCCCAAGCACTTTGGATAAGGGATCCTCAACCTGTATATTTTTGAGTCACACAACTGCGTTTTTATCTCTGTCAATGCATCTCCTCCAGGATAAAGAAGAAAAGTAGCAGGGAGAAGGGCTTAGAATGAGCACAAGCAATAGCAGTGTAAGGAGAAGTTAACCTCTGGCCAGGAAAAGCAGGAATGCAGCCAAAGTTCACAAACAACACAAGGGATTCTAGTCACTAGCAAGGGAAAACAAACTGAAGACTGAGTGGCAGGGTTGCTGTGTAATATGAGGAAAATGGAACCCAAGCCACTTGCATTTCATGACCACGCTCAAATTAATGGACATGATAACACATCTATAATAATAATAATAACCATAATAGTAAAATGGCTATGCTTTTTGAAACTCTACGGCAGGCGTCCCCAAACTACAGCCCGCAGGCCGCATGCGGCCCCCTGAGGCGATTTATCCGGCCCCCCTGCCGCACTTCAGGAAGGGGCACCTCTTTCGTTGGTGGTCAGTGAGAGGAGCACAGTATGTGGCGGCCCTCCAATGGTCTGAGGACAGTGAACTGGCCCCCTGTGTAAAAAGTTTGGGGACACCTGCTCTACGGTGTGGTAGTTTACATATGTAACTTTGTTGAATCCTCGCAACTATATGGAGAAGGCAGCATTATCCCCATTTTTCAGATGAAAAAGTTAATCAAAGTACAAAGAGGTGAAATAACTTGACTATAATCTTATAGCTAGTGATAGGCAGAGCCAGAATTGACATCTGTTTCTGTCTAACTCTAAATCATGAGTTGTTTTGACTCAGCCACATTGTTACAGTTAGTGACCCGATGCCATTATATTGGAGTGCTTAGGAGAATCCTAAATCCATAGGCTGAGTCACCACATGGCCAAGAAGTCTCAGGAAGATGGCACCTACAGATGAATCTGAATTAGTTTATTTTTAAGCTTGGAAAATCCAAGAAAGATAAACTTTGCACCCATTAGCCTGGCACAGAACACTTTTATACAAATAGTAACGTCTCATGCATCTCTGCAAGAAAAGCATGCAACATCATGGCTGAGGTTATGCCCCCACGGGGAGCCCTTGTTGGTCCTGGAGTATTTGTCTTTCTTATCCCAGGTTGCATGTGGTTATAGAAGGTGAAATGCTATTACTGAGCCTAGCGCCTATCTGATGGCCTATATGAATGAGCCACTAGAGTTCTTGGGTTCTGCCAACATTATTTCCATCCTAGATCTACAAAATGTTTGTGGGTAGATAGAGCTGGTTCCTGAGATCAGGATAGAAAGTGTTTTTCATACTCCACAAGGCTTACCTAAATTCATTGTCTTCCTTTTAGAAAAAATCCTTGGTCCAGCTTCTTTTAAGTACTTGATAAATAATCAGTTGATGATGTGAGAATATTTGCAGCTATACATGTAGGTGCTAAAGCCTTATTACCTGCAGAGTTGGAATTATACTAAGACATTAACCACTTATCTAAAATAGTTCAAGAAGACAATAAAAGACAAATAATTCTAGGATCATCAGGAGTGATATTCTTTCTAGGCCAAATGAAATTATGGAAATAACACCAATAGAAGGTTCAAAGAAAAGGAAGCCCATATATTCTTGGAAATATCAAGGTACTTCCCGTAATTATACACTTGCTTGGAACCCTAGCCTTTTTTTTTTTTTTTTTGAATAGCCTCCCAGTTAGAAATAACCTGATAAAGTATCCTAGACTACAAAATGCCAGGAATCTTTTTACCAGGTGACATCTCATCTTTCAAGATACCTGATCTTAAGTCATCCCAAATTAACTTGTACATTTTATTTGGCAGTAGACAGTGGTAACATAGGTGTTGTTGATGTATTGATATAAGACAATGGAGGAAGGAGACTTTTGATGAATTGATCAAGAAGAAAAAGAATTCTGTGTTGTCACCTATGGTTCAGAAGTATTGCCCTAAACTGCCATAGTACCACTGAGGGTGAAACAGGTAAACATGTCCTCAACATTGTCAAGCACACACCTCCATGGGAAGACTGCCTATGTGGCACTCATACCTCATCTCTCCTCCTGCTCCTAATACAGGCAGAGCTAATCCATCACAGTACTCTTTCCTACTGTGCCTAGATTTGCCATCAAAATCCTTCTCACTTCAATGCTCCAAGCAGGTCTTCTCAAGCCATGACAGCTGGGTCATGAGTTGAGCCTGTTTACTTTCTCAGGTCAGCACTAGCGATGCAAAGATGAGTACACATAACACCTGCCTTCAAATAGCTAGCAGACTATTGAGGGAATATTGTGAGATACAGTGATAGAATGTAGGTGTTCAATGGTAATGGAAGACAAAAGAAAGAGTAACTGTCTATTCCTGAAGGAGGTAAGGAGTGTTTCCTGGAGGAAATGAACATGGATGAGATTGGAAGGATGAGGAAGTTCACCTATCAGTCAAGGGGTGGAGGCTGTAAATGGCACAGACTGTGCAGGTGCTTCCCTAGCCCAGGGCCTGAGTGGAAGAATGGCAAAGAGGCAGGGGGCAGCCTCAGGTCAAGACTTTAACCTCTTTTATTACTAGGTGAGACGCTAAGTATTTTTCTTGCAGAAAAGTTCCCAGTCTGAGGTATGTCGACCCTTTCGGGCCATGAGATTATTACAAGGGGCTCTGATAATATACTAAATGTATCACATGGGTACAGGCTTTCATAATGTCACTGCTAAGAATACACCATATGCTTGTAGCAGAAGATATAGAAAAGAGAAAGCTTTCACCTTCAACGGTTTGCTCTGAAGTTCTATAAACAAAACACTGTGAGCATCAAGGTATAGGCTGGAGAGCTGATTTAACTGCAAAGATGTGCTGCCTGTGCAGGCTCTTTAGAGGAGTCCTGGGGTCTCAGTGTCTTCTCAGGTGTTTTATGATATGTTACCTTCTCAAGTTAATTCCTCTCTTTTTGAAAAATATATAAATTCAGCTTGGGGTTCACAAGCTCAAAGCTATGTTACCACTAAAGCTTTTCTCACAACCCAAAGTACTTGAACTTACCTTCACTCTCCTAGACATCGTTATATTTAAATAACTTTTCTAAGAAGGAAATAGGTTCAGTCCTTCATTTGACTAACTGTTTAACCTTCAAAGAAGAAACAAATCTGTAACATCCGTGTCACTAAATTAGCATCATTAAGGATCAGCAGCCATTGTCTCTTTTAGTTGGAGGAAGGTGGGTCACCCTTCTCAAAGCCCATTTAATGAACGTGGTTTCTGGGTTTATTCAGGAAAACACTGAACGTTACCCAAGTTAATATTATAATAATCTCTTATATTAGTAAAGTGCAATTAGCAAAAGGCTTTCTTTCAAATACAGTTATATCATTTGATGCTCACAGCAACCATTCAAGGTAGATGGAAAAGTGCTATTCAGTTTATTTCAGTGGAAAGTGCTACCACTATCCAAAGTCTGAATTTTTTTAAAAAATGAATACTGAAATATAAAAAGAGAAAAAGGAACATGGCTTCCAGAGAAGATTTTGAGTGTGTAGAGTTTCATGGTGATTTGATTTTCTCCCCTGAGGCTCTGCACTAAATTTACTGCTTCTTTCATTTTATTGATACTATAATGGAATTTGATACACCCTAATTCAGAAACTGAAATGTTTATTCATTTCATATGTCAGCACAAAATCCAATCAAGAATAAATATTGCCACTCCCAAAGCTACAGTCATACAGAATGATAATTGCTTTGAAAAGAAATAAACAAGTTTGGGATGAGGGTGCTTTTCTTTGTTGTCAGCCAGTGAAGCAGTCCCAAAAGTGGGGCTCTTCATGCAGCTTTTTCCTACAGAATAATTTCATTGTTTCTATCCTGAAAGGAAAAACACTGGAAACTTGATGGCTGTTGTTCTCATATATGGAACACTTTCCTTGGAAGGTTGGAAACATCATCTGTAATCCTTACAGCAATGTGTAGTTGGTGAATTCCTTCAGCAGAGGTGTTTTATGAGGCAGTGTAGCTTATCAGCTAAAAACTGAGGCTTTCAAGACATATGGGTGTGTGTTCAGGTCACAAAGATCAGGGCTTAGGGCTGAGTTATCCCATCTTTTGGTTTCTTTGGGCCACAATGGAAGAAGAATTGTCTTGAGCCACACATAAAATACACTAACACTAACAATAGCTGATGAGCTTAAACAAAAATTGCAACCAAACAAAAAAACTCATGTTTTTAGAAAGTTTATGAATTTGTGTTGGGTCACATTCAAAGCCGTCCTGGGCTGCGGGTGGGACAAGCTTGGTTTAGGACCTCACTTCTGCTTCTAATGGACTCAACTTAGGTCAACTACTGAAACCCTCTAAATTTCACATGATTTTCTCTTACAGTGAGTTAGGAATTGTATTAGCCTGTTTTCATGCTGCTGATAAAGACTTATCTGAGACTGGGCAATTTACTAAAGAAAAAGGTTTAATGGACTTGCAGTTCCACGTGACTAGGGAGGCCTCACAATTATGGTGGAAGGCAAGGATGAGCAAGTCACATCTGACATGGATGGCAGCAGGCAAAGAGAGAGCATGTGCACGGAAACTCCCCCTTATAAAACCATCAGATCTCATGAGACAATTCACTATCACAAGAACAGCACTGGAAAGACCTGTCCCCATGATTCAGTCACCTCCCACAGGGTCCCTCCCACACCATGTGGGAATTAGATGAGATTTGGGTGGAGACACAGCCAAACCATATCAGGAATTAAATGAGACAATCTTCTTGAGCCATTACCACAGAATTTGCTTTGAATGATAAGTAAATGTTGTGTATGAAGCTCATAAAATAATAGCTAAAATTTATTGAGCACTTATGCACCATGTAATGTTCTATGTGGTTTACATATAAAAACTCATGTAATCCTCTCAACAGTGAGAAAATGCAAAAGGTTTAGCCAACTGTGAACAGAAGAGCCAGCTGTGAAATTAGAAGGAATAATGTCCTCACTTCTGACACCAATTGCTAATTCAGGGGACCCCAAAACCACCCTCAGATTCAAAAATAGAATAGAAAAAAAAATGACTCACAGAACCCACTAGAAGCTCTTATATTCATGGCTGTGATTTATGTCAGGAAAAGGATACAGAGTAAAGTCAGCCAAGGGAAAAGGCTCATACAACAGAGTCTGGAAGGGGCTCAGATGTGGTTCTTCCAGTTGTCCTGCCCCATGGAGTTAGATGACATTAACTCCTCTCTGTAATGCTGTGTGATAATATGCATGGGATATTACCAACCAGGGAAGCTCATCTGGGCTTTGGTGTCGAAGATTTTTAGGGGGGGCTCAATCACATACTGCCCACATCACTGAATTTTAGTCTCCAATTATTTCTGAAGGCAGAACTGATACCACTTTGTTTAAAGCCCCTGTCATAATCACTGTTAGACTGTCTGGGGGCTAAAACCCTAGCAAACAAAGACATTTCTACCAGCCAGGACATTCTAAGGACCTAGAAGATACCTTCCAGGAGCCAAGGGCAATGGCCAGACATCTCTTTGGGTAAGTTTATTCTTCACTGTTAATATTATTCCCATTTGATAGAGGAAGAAACTGAAGTACAGAAAGGTTAAGAAACTTGCCTAACCACTCCTTGCTGGTATGTGGGAGAGCCAGGATTCAAAACAAGGCATCCTTTCTCGAGGGTCTCTAAATATTTCTCCTTGCTGCCTAAAGACAGGTTCATTGACTCTGCTGAAATCAGACTGACTGCTGGTAAATGTTAGGACCTGGTTTGAATCTGGGCGGATCTGATTCAGGAGGTCTTCATCTTTCCATTTTCCTCTGGTTTTTCCTTCTAAAAACATGAGAGCCTCACTGAACACTGTCTAAAAGGCTCTTGTTTCTCACGGATGAAGTGCTAATAACCCATATTGGGTTCTGCCTCTGGCAAACTGAGCCATGCTGAGCATCAGTGTCTATCTCAAAAGTACTCCTTTGTGGTCTCCTGGGAGTGTCTTATGACTATTGAGAGTCAATGGAGTTTTTATGAGCCTTGAAAATAATATTATCCATGAGGCTAATAGTGCTGCATTATTTCTGCAGGGAAAAAAAAAAAAAAAAAAAAAAAAAAAAAAAAAAAAAAACTCCTGTCAGTACATACCGCTATCTGCAAGTAAATTTAAAGACAAGGGAAGATATTGATAGCCATGTGCCCTAAGTATGTAAATACAGCTGGGGTTTGCCACTCTTTGCATAGAGTACATCACTATGGAACACACAGGGCTTTGCTTCCTCCATATTTTTGAAGGCACAGTTTTATGTCTCAGGAGGATGTCTTCAGTACCCTCAAATATAAGATGTAATGAGAGACACCAAGCTGTAGCTTGTTGCTTTACAGACCATATCTCAGTTGTTTGTCAAGCCTCGATGGTTTTGCCAGTAGTGGAAGGAGAGTAACACCCCCATCACCACCACCCTCAGAGAACAGCTCTTCTGGGTAATCACCACAAACAAAGAGGGATCATTGATGAAACCCAAAGGGTTGGGCATCTCCCATCCACAGAACAGCCTTTCTGATGTAAAAGTCCAGCTCATCCCGAGCCAGGAGTCAAGCTCTATGTGTTCAGTTACCTGAATATTTGTTGAATCAAGGCAAAAAATAGATGTGCTTGGTCCTCAGCTTCCTATCCAACCCCATCAGTTATAGCTGAATTTCTTCTTGATCAGAATATCACAGAGTAAGGCATGAGCCATATCTTTAAAAGTCCCACAGGAGATCCTGAAGCACAGCAAATGTCAAGAACATAATACATCGGAAATTATGCCATTTTAAACATTTTTCAAAAAAAAAGGAAACAAAATGACCCTGTCACCAAACACTAGTTTTCGGCATCATGGGCGGGTTCATTCTTTAGAGAAATGAAATGACCAACCCCCACTTATATTTAATTTCGGTTTTTAAGAGGGGCCTTTTTGGTGTTAATTAAAAGTAAAGTATATAATTATTTAGAATGAATATGTTAAAAATTAGGGTAATTTTACCACAAAGTAATGTGATTGTCATTTGTAAATACATTGCAGTTTTTACAGTGTTTTCACCTTAGATGTTAATGACCACAGCAGAAGAAAATCCTAAAGCTTCATCCAAGTATGGAATTGTCCTTTGATGTGTACATCTTCTGTGGGGGCAAGAGGTTGGTTTGAAGCTGTTTCCTCAGTACACTGTCAGTGATACAGTGACAGAATAATCAGTTATTAAGTATTCCTGGAAAATATTGGATATGCAGTCTGGATTTTAAGTCCTTTCACGTTGTGGCAAAGAAACAAATCTGGGTTACTGAAGTTAATATGAACCTAGCAGGGGGATGCATGGACATGAAACCAGCCAGGCACCTCGCAACCAGGCCTCGTGGAGATCTGAATGAACATTGTCCATTGTCAAGGCCAGGACAGGACAGCAGCTCCTTTCATCTGACAGTAGTTCTGGAAACCCAATCGCAATCCTGATAGCCTCTTAAGTTCAACACTTAGCCCTCCCATCTCTGCTCCTTTCTCTTCCAAAATGGACTTCCTACTGCACTACCAGTACATGGTTTCTGCTACAGTTACAGATGACCCCTCCCGTGCATAGCTTATGTTACTCAGAGCCTCTCCTGGCTTCTGCCTACTTCATTCTTGTGACTTTTGCTTCAACTCCCCTATGTTTGCTGATGCCCTATGTGTGTTTCACATGTAAAGCCTCTAAAAGAAAGAACGTGACTGGGGTCACCAGTGATAATCCCATATTATGCACCTCCATTGGACATATAGTGCATCAAGCAGGTCACCCTACGGGCCACTGCCTGCCTGCAGAAGGCTGTCTTTGGATCAAGCCCTGGCTCCTTGTCCAGCTGGTTGTGAACAGAAAAGTGGAATAGTGAGATGTACAACCATGGAAAGCCATGCAAAGAAATCTAGAAAAAGGAAACTGCCTGTGTGACAGGCACCATGGGGCCTCTCAGAAAGCACGGTGGCCTGTCCGAAGCAAGGCAGATGACATCAGCACCCCTGCTGGTTGAGCTTAGGCATGGTCCCCTGTCTTGGCCAAGCAGGTATACAGGTCCTGGGACTCAGTCCCTCTTCTCCATGATTGTGATCACCTGTGTCTTCTTTCCTTCTCAAAGCTGGGCCTGGAGTAGGAAGCAGCTCTTTATGTTATTCTACACCTTTCTTCTCTTCCTGAAAGAATTACATGATTTTTATGTTTTAAAGGTTTTCATGCCAATTACTCTGATCTGAGCATGGGATAACTAAAATGCCAAAGGGGAATTTATAAATCTCAAAAGATTTCCCATGAGTAGTTTGTATTGAAATCTAAATATTTTTAATAAAAGATATATCCACATGTAAATCTTCAGAACCTGTGAATATGACCTATTATGGCAAAACAGTGATTATTAACATATGTAGCAAAAAGATACAATTAAGTTCAAGATCTTGAGAGGCATTTATTCTGGATTGTCTGGTTGGGCCCCAAATGCCATCACAGGTGTCCTTGTATGAGAAGGAGAGAAGTCAGACACATGTTGAGCCGGGGGAGAGGCAGGATGACCACAGAGACAGAAGTTTGCGTGACGTGGCTACAATCCAAGGACTTCCAGCAGCCTCTAGATCAAGCTTGTCGAACCCACAGCCCATTGGCCACGAGAGCTTTGCATGCAGCCCAACACAAATTTGTATGCTTTCTTAAAATTTTATGAGTTTTTTTGTGTGATTTTTTTTTTCTTATCAGCAATGTAGTATATTTTATGTGTGGCCTAAGACAATTCTTCTTCCAGTGTGGCCCAGGGAAGCCAAAAGATTAGATACCTCTGCACTAGATGCTGGAAGAAGCAACAAGAATTCTCCCCCTGCAGACTTCGGAGGGACTGCAGCCCCGCCAACACCTTAATTTCATGTTTTTATCTTCCAGAACTGTGACAGAATGCACTGATTGTTGTTTTAAATGACCCAAGATGTGGTCATCTTTTGAGCAGCCCTAAGAAATTAATTCACATACTTTTCTTAACTGACCCATGGAAACCTCCAGAGCTCTTATCATGAGAAAAGGCACACTTGACACTGTTTGCAAATTAGATTGAACTCTTCAAATTTTGGCCTGGGGTAGATTTGGAGTAACACCGTGACTGAGCCTTCTGAGGTCACTAGGCTGTAAGCCCTGTGAGAACGGCACTGTGTTACCTCATATAGGTACTTCATACCTGTTTGCCAAATGAATAAATAAATTCGCTGGCTTGCTAACTGTTTTTTTCAGGTACTGCATACCTACACTTCTCCGGCCCCAGATGGCACTGCACTTTCAAGCTGCAATTTTTCTGGCTATTTTTGAGTCCCATACTGGTCCTTGGCCTTTTACCATTCTTTCCGCTGTTCCTCTTCCTGCCATCTACATCTATACTGGATAAGAAAAGCAATCTTCCCTCCCTTTTGTTTGCTTTAAATGATGCAAACTGTTGTTTCCCAAATAATCCCATTATATCTTCTCTCCATTGATATGTGCCATTTCTCCATCTCCAAAGCTTAATCAAACTCCATCCTCCCAGATAGTAATTCCTCTCTTTGGAATTTTCATGTTGCTTTGTTCCTTCTGTGTATCACTAATTTGTCTCTTAGAATACAGATATTTATGTGAGTATCATCCTTTCTGCTATACTTGAGGGTGGTCTTACCATTGGGTCCATCTTTCTCTTAATGCACAGTACAGGAATAGCCAGCAGTATAGGAATGCAAAATATTGGGTAATTGAATAAATGGAAAATGAGAATATGGGGGAGGTTTGACAAGAGTGGGGAAATATTTTATAAATTCTTTAATGTGCTAAGAAGTTAAGAAGTGTTGGGATTAACCCAGGGTGGTTGGCAAAATATTAACGGAAATATTAGGGAAAGCTGTAAGAGATAGTCTCAAACCTTTCAGAAGGCCAAAAGGTTTTAATCAGACAGGCTAAAGGCAGCCAGTTCTTATCTTAGAGCATTAGGTCATAGGTTGAAGATTAGGAATAATAGAAGCTTCCCCAATTTAGTCTATTTACCTCACATTACTTTGTCTCTACTCTATTTGTTTACTTATGTAAACTGTGCCAAAGACCCTCTCAGGGAGAGGTCACACACTTTTTTTATCATTCATAAAACCACTCTTTTAACCATGTTAATTATCCACAAGCATGTTGACTTAGAACCTCTGTTATTAAATCTATGTGAGGAGGAACAGCTAGTAAGAGGTCTGGTAGCTGCAATCACCCTGAGAGAGCAGCTGACGATCTCCCTAGCCCACTCATGCACCGGACACTGTGTGTGTGTGTGTGTGTGTGTGTGCATGTGTGTGTGTGTGTGTGTGTGTGTGTTTTATTCATTCATCGCAGAGTCAGGGTTTGCAGGACAGGTCTCTGCAGGTGGTAATCAGTGTGCGTAATTGATCCTGACATGACCAATGCCACAAAGAAGGTACATAAAATTCTTCTGAAACAACATTAGGGGCCCTGTTGAACTGGCTGTGGGCTAACTTGAACATGTACGAGTAAGGTCAAAGAGTTAGATGATCTACATTTGGGTAGTTTGTTTTCTATATTTCTCTGTAACAAATTACCACAAATTTAGTAGCTTAAAACAACATACATTTATCTTTTCACAGTTTCTGTAGATCAGGACTTCAGACAGGCCTAGCTAGGTCTTCTGTTATAGAACCTCTCAAAGTACAATCAAAGTACCTGCCAGGATTGGCATCTTATCTGAGGGATTAACTGGGGAAAGATCTCCTTCCACGTGCACATGACTGTTAGCAGGTTTCAGCTCTTCAAAGGCTGTTGGATTGAGGGCTTCAGTTTCTAGCTGGCTTTTGGCCAGAGGATGCCCCTTTAGTTCTTGCTCTGGGGGCCTCCCCACATGGCTGTTTGCTTCATCAAAGCCAAGACAGGACACTTGCTAGCAAAACAGAAGCCACAATCTGATCTAGCCTAAATGTAGAAGTGACAGCCTGTCACCTTTACCATGTACTATAGGTTAGAAGCAAGTCTCTAGGCTGACCCACACTCAAAGGCATTAATACTGAGTACTTGGAATCATTGAAAAGCATCTTAGAATCTGCCTGTCATACCTGGTAACAACCATAGGCGTTTCCTAAGTATTGAATGGATCCTGTTCTTAGTTGGAGCTAAGAACTCAGTATGACTTTCTTTATAGAAACAATGAAGTTAGGTTTCTGACTTTACCACCTAGGTAAGACCATTTTCCCCAAAATATAGCAAATATCATGCTAACCAAATCCCTCATTTATTTTAACATTAATTTTATTTTAACATTTTAACATTTATTTTAACATTAATTTTAACATTTATGTATTCCGTTGTTATTCTACGAAAAATGGTTTCCAAATTTGAAGTTGGGGTCCTGACACAGAGGTTTCAGTTAATGGGTCTTCAGCATAGTCATGCAGGAAAGTTAGGAGTTTTGTACCTCTGTCATCAGTAACTCATTAACCGCTTCACACAGTGCAAATGAACAGATTATTCCCAAATAAAATGTGTATCCATGAGCTGATGTTCACTACACATGCATTTCTGTGTAGTTATTCTATGAAGTCCTCACTTTCTGCACTGAAAATCTAAATGTTTCAACAGGAAGAGTAAATCATTTTCAGTTTTTCAGAATGTGTAATTCAAGGAAGCATTTCAAACTGTTTTAAAATTCTTAAAACTAAATAGAAACTTCCACTCCAACAACACTTAATCCCTATCATGAAGCTACTGGTCTTGGTTTGTTTACATTAAATCTCATGGGTTAGTAAAAATGGCACCTCCTCTCCTTGTAGCTCAATGTGAAAGAATCTCCCTGTTAGACTGGCAGTAGAAATTCTTTTGAATTTTTAGATGCATCAAAGACTGACCCTTTCCCCTTTTGAAGTCTTCTCTTGCTTCCTAACTATCAGGGAGTGCTTTGAACTCAGCTCCCACTGACCATTTCCTCTTCAAAGGCCTGCTCCCTTCTGTGCAGGGAGAAAGTGCCTTTTGAAAGTGGCAGCTTCCTGCCTTTTGCGGATCTGTTGGAGTACACAGCAATAAACAAAAATAATAATAAGCAGCAGTAGCAGTTCTTGGTAATTACAGAGAAATCTGGGGAAATTGTGGAAAGCAAAGAAAGCCACTTTGCAGAATGACGTAGAGGAAAGGGTGTTAAACATGCTTGGTTCTCAGTTGTACTGAAGCTTTTCTGTAACTTGCAAGAAGCAGGGAGGGGCATCTAAAGGTGGTCCCTCCTCAGGTGGACATTTTGGCCCAAGTGCGCATCCTGAAGGCATCATGAGAAATTTAAAACAACTTAAGTTATTTAAATAAGGCTCTTCCCTGGGCACTTGAATAGTTAGATCCCACCATAAGGCAAAGTCCTAGATATCCTGGGGGTGTCTCTGCTTTGTTTTATCTGCAAACACAGCCAGAGCATGAACTTCTTTTTCTTCTTTTCCATCTTTTTGTTGTTGTTTTTAAGTATTGACACATGGACTACTGAGTTGATTCTGTTTCTGTTCCCCACCCCCGCCCAATTTAAGTCACTGGTATATTTACAATTGTAGCCCTAATGAAGTGTTTATTGTTTTGTTTCCTAAGGAAGATATTTCTAGAGTTGTGATGCTTTGTGAGGCACTTAAAAATAGGCTCTTCTTGGCCAGGCATAGTGGCTTATGCTTGTAGCAGGAATGGGTGACCAGGATAGGCAGATTGCTTGAGCCCAAGAATTTGAGACTAGCCTCGGCAACATGGCAAAACCCCATCTCTACAAATAATAATAGTAGTAATAATTAGCCAGGCGTGGTGGTGTGGGGTGGTGCCTCTACTACAGCTATAGTCTGAGCTATTGGGAGGCTGAGATGGGAGGATCACCTGAGTCCCAGGAGGTCAAGGCTGCAGTGAGCTGTGATTGGTGTGCTGCTCTCCAGCCTGGGTCACAGTGAGACCCTCTCTCCAAGGAAAAAAAAAAAGGCTCTCCTTACTCTAGAAGTTTCTGATTCTGTGATCTTAGGTGAACTCTCCATAAGAATATCACCCAGCATGACTACATAGAGCCCCTTACGTTGCTTCGTAATACAGAGCAGTCCACGTACGGAACAGCAGGGGTCTGCAGTTACCAACAACAATTGAACCACCCTCTCCTCCATATATGAAAATGGTTCTTTCAGTTATGAGGTCTGTAGTTCTGCTAAGGCTGCCATAACAAAATGCCACAGACTAGGTGGCTTAAACAACAGAAATTTATTTTTTCACGTATTTGGAGGATGGAAACCCAAAATCAAGGTGTCGGCAGGTTTGGTTTCTCCTGAGGCCTCAATTTTGGCTGGCAGATGGTGTCTTCTCCTCTTGTCCTCATGTGGCCTCTTTGTGCAAGCATACCCCTGGTGTCTCTGTCTCCTCTTGTAAGGTTACCAGCCCTATTTCATTAGGGCCCTCTCCTTATGAGCTTGCCTACCCTTAATCACTTTTCTAAAGGTTCTGTCTCTAAAAACAGTCACTTTGGGGGTTAATGCTTTATCATATAAATTTTGGGGAACACAATTCAGTTTATAATATGGGGTTATCCACATTATCCATGGGTGGATTACAGGTCATAAATATTTTCTGAAAATGTGTGTATGAGAGTATGCACCATATAGATTTTTCTGGAGAGAAGGATCACACTATATGGAAATTTGAGGGCATTCTAAAAGATAGGAAATATAAATTTATATTAATTTCTTTAATTATTTTTCTAGGTGTGATGTTATATGCTAATCCTTTCACCAAAGATTCTGTCGCCCTATAACCCTGTTGCTTGGTCCTCTCTCAATTTTGAGATACTCTGTTTTGCAGAATATCTGTTTTACAAATCGTGAATCTTTCAAAGGATTAAGAAGTAGCTGAAAAACATGTTTTCCTTTCCTGCTGAGATGTCTAAAATAACGACATGGAATTTTCATTATTGTACAGTTTTAGACTCTTCCTTTACAAATGGTGGGTGAGGTGCTTGAACAAATACCTAAAGTTTTATAAATCAAATATCTGAGCTAGGTAAACAGAATCCAAGTTCAATAGGAACTGAGATAAATTTTAGGACAAAAATAAATTAAAATAAACAGAATTAAACTTCCCAATATAGGCAGTGTTGTTAAAGTCTACATAATGTGCAGAGGAAAGCAGTGAAAACAAGTGGCTTGGAAATGGACACAATGATTAAAATCTAAGGAAAATTCGGATTTCTTATGTGGAAAAAGAAAACCCTGAACAATAAAAGTTCCTCCAACCTCTTGTTTTCTCTCCTTCCCTTCTAAGTCTATAGTTTTATTTAGGTCATAGCCTATGCTGGTTTCTGGGGCTACAATTGTTATTGTACATTGTGCTACTGACTTCTTAAACTTGAATGTTGAATTTTCATTTGCCATTAGTAAATTCTATTTTGGCAGGTTTAGACATGTTTCTTGCACAGTGATTTTCAAGTGTTTCTTTAGTTATTGAACCCTAAATCCAAACAAAATCTTCCATGGACGTCGAGCAGATAAAAATGGAACTGTTATAGCCAAAAGAGGGTAGAAAAGGATCTTACTGAAATAAACATATACTATCAATATGGCATTGGCCTAATCCAATCTATGCTTTGTATGATTCCCCACTTCATCGGCAGTTTGTGGCAGATTTCCTGTTTTCTTTGTTCAGCACTCTCTAGATTTTGACACATTAGAAGAAAAAAGAAACTTGTATTCTTTAAAAAAAAAAATTCCAAATTAGCTGGAAGATATTTATTTTCCCTGACTCTTGTAAAAATGTCAGTAGGGTAAAAATGTCACTAAGGGATGCAAAAATTAAAACAACACACATGTCCCTTTCTTCATTTTGTGACAGCGGTGAGAAGGAGGCTAGAAATCTTAAATGATATAATTGGCTTTGGAGGCATTTTTAACCTTTGGTCTCATTTGCCCATAAAGCATGCAACTAAAGTCACAAAACCTACATATTTAAGACATTTTATGACTTTCCAGTGAATGGCTATTTCTAGCATCATGTCAAAGCCCCCATGTCGTTTTTGCTGAAGTCACTGTGTCAGTTGCAAAGGCAGCTGGCAGCTCCCACTGCCTCCGCTCATGCCTGATGGCTTTCAGGGAGCACTCCAAGATCCTGTGGTCTCTTCCGTTCCTGGAGTCAAGAACACCTGAATCACTAAAATAAAATGAAGTTGAAATGTGATGTTTACTATTTAGAGTGATCTTAAATATTTCCAAGTAAAAGAACTTCGTTAAAAAAAAAAAATCTTGATTCAGCGACCTTCTCAAAAAATGGAGGAAATCTTTAAAAATCAAATTAAACTTATGAAATTCATACAAATAAACACTTGTAAATCTTTAGGGTTTTCAGTGGAAATACACACTGCATTTTTGTATGTGTATATGTGTTTGAACTGTTATAGTTAAGCATTTATATTTTTACAGAAGGCTTTATGCCTGCTTTTTTTGGTTTCTTGTTTGTTTGGTTTGGTTTGGGTTCTTTGTTTTGTTTTATTTTAGTTCTCACAACATTTCCAGCTCAGCAAATAAAATGGCCGTGTTGTATGTTATTTGCCTCAGGTCATGCAGAGGTTTTTAGCTGGGGTGTTTTCAATCTGCTGTTTTAACCTTGTCAGCACATCAGTGTTGGGTCTTGGGTCATTCATCAAGTTCTGGGTGCTGTGCTAAGGTCTTGGAGACAGAATTGTAAGTCATGAGGTCTAATACGCACTTTTTCCAGCACTGTATGTGGAAGATGGAGACAGTTCTAAAAGCACGCACTTGAGTGAGAGGCTGGGACCCCTCTTAAGTTTGTCACTTCCTGCCACCCTCAGGCCCAGCATATTCCTGCACCTTGGCCAATTCTTTTTTCTAACTGGGATTTCAAAAGTTAAAGAGGAGGAAGGGAAGGGAACAGAAACTAATAACTACTGAATGTGTGTTATATGCCAAGTTGCAGTTTAACATAATTTAATCCTTGTGACAATCCCACGAGAACATTCTTATCCCCGTTTAACATGCAAAGAACCTGAAAATCAGAGAAGCCAACCTGATGCCCAGAGTCCTCCAACTGAACCCATGGTATCAGCAGTATTTGAATCTAGGTTTCCCCAGTGACAAAGGCTGGACATTTCCCACTAGAATTAACGATTTCTGTAAAAAGCTAGAGAACCATTTCTATAAAATACTAGAAAATCCTCAGTTTCCTCACCTGTAAAGTGAAGACAAAAGCCTTCTACCCTGTTTCATCTATCACTAATTGGGAAATGACTGATAGTGGCTGAACAAATTCAAATGAGCTCATGTTCATTCAGCCTCTTCATGAATTTTGTGAAGAACCACCAGCATATTATGATACAAACCATCAATAGAATTGTTTGTACTGACTCAGCAATGCTGATTTTATGTGATCCCAATGCAAAAATTTATTCTTAGCCACTGCTAACATTAAAGAGAGCAATAGCTTCCATTCTTACCTATACCCTTTTGCAAAACTCATAAAATTTTTGTTTAAAGATTTTTCTTCTTGCAGATACTTCTGACTGCATCCTCTGCCAGCTAATGAGAGTATTTCATGGGCTTGATTGGCAGAGAGAGAATCAAGGAGGGGTATGAAGTAGAATAGAGAAAGAAACCAAGGAAGGAACTAGCAGAGTTGAGGCAGAGAGACATTTTGAAGAGTATAAATGCAAGCTTAAGTTGAAAATAATTTGAGGAACAGCTGCGAAAAAGTCCTACATTCTAGACCCAACCCCTGACAAAACTCAAGTTGAAATTGGATCCCCCATGTGCCAGTGTTGGAAGATGTGGCCTAATGGGAGGTGTTTGGATTATGGGGGTGGATCCCTCATGAATAGATGGATGCTCTCGTGCAGGAATGGATTAGTTACCATGAGAACACTGAGACTCTTTTTAACAGTATGCTTTCATGGGAAACACATCCAAACTGTAGCAGAGGTCAACAGAGATGTTGGCAAAACCTTTTTTCCAGCAGACGATGGGGGCAGAAGGCAAAAGTGCAGTGGATCCTCTTAGCCCATAAATCCAATCTAAACTCTTGGGTCTAGAATTGAACACTTCCTCTCTCTTCATGTGATCTGTTTGTGCACATTCACTTCCACTTCTGTCTTCTGCCATGAAGTGAAGGCAGCATGAGGCCCTCATCAAATGCAGCTGCCCAATTTTAGACTTTCCAGCCACCGGAATTGTGAGCCAAATAAACCTCTTCTCTTTGTAAATTACTCAGCCTTGGATATTATGTTATAGCAACACAAAACAGACTAAGACAACCTGGATTTACTCGAACATCAGTAGACATTTTTTAGTCCCCATGTTGCCTTTTCAGCAGCATTAAATGCCATAGACCCCTCTCTCCTTTCACTTCCTTCCCCTGGGCTTCCCTGATACGAAGCTTGCTGCCTTTCCTTTCATCTCTTTGGCTGCTTTCTCTAGTATGCATTGCAGGCTCATCTTTTGCCATCTAGCCATTAAACATGGAGACATTCAAGGTTTATTCTTGGGCCCTCTTCTGGCCTTCATGTACATATATACATATATACATATATATAGTCCTTTCTTTTAAATGAGCATATTCACAATTACATCTGCATTTATCACCTAGCTAAGAATTCTTTACAAGCTCTAGACCTCCATTAATTTGAACATAAAAAACGTTTCTCATTCCTTGGGTGCTCATAACCAAAACTGGGAATGTACCCCCCAAACTTAATTCACTGCGAGTGTTCCCTATGCAGTTTTATCAGCCAGAAACTCAAACGGAAGTCAGGAATGACTCTTAATGCTTCGTCTGAGCAATTGGTTAGAAAATAGATAGGGAGCACTAGGAGAGCAGTGGCAGGCACAATAGCTGACTGTGAATTTAGTTTTGGACTCACTATTGGTGAGCTGCCTAAAAGTTTTAGTATCATAAGATTTGAATATAGTGACCTGTAAGCCAAGGGAGAAAATTCTGTAGCGTATGTGGCCAAAGCTGTATTGGAGAAGGGAGTAATGTAGACAGTGAGGGTCTTCTACTTCTTAAAGACACCTCCCACTATTTCATCCAACTTCTTCCGTTCAGGATATATTGTTGTGTATGGTGTTTATTAAATAATTGAAATTTGAATCGATTCTCTGCTTGCCTTTGGAAACCAGTAAATTTCATTCATTCATTTTTTTCATTTATCCACGATAATAGATTCCCTGTTCTGGCCAGTTAGGTCCAAGATAACTCAAAAACCTTTGGATTGCTGTAGTCACAAGACAGAATCAGGAGAAGACTATAGCTGGAGCAACAAAATGATAACACAGACACTGACTGAGCACTTACTTTGTTCCAGGTACCATAGTGACTGCTTTATATACATTGCCTTGTTTATTCCAGCACCACACCATTAGGTAGTTATTCCTTTTTAAGCCCATTTTACAGCTGTGTGAATTGAGGCTTAAATAAGTTAAGTATCTTCCCCAAGGTTACAAAGGTAAGTACAAAGCTAGAATAGGAACCGAGGTGTAACTTAAGTAACCGCTGTGCTTCCCATCCCACAACAGCAAAAACCTTCAATTCATTGAACAGTATATTTTGCTTAAAGAAGCCTTAAGTTTCCCTTCACCCCCAATTCTTCCCTTTGCTCATTGAAATTAGCAAACAAAAGGAATGCCTTTCTCTTTGGTTTCAGCTCTTTAGCTGGTGGGAAGAGGAGGAGCTATTAAAAGTAAGGAGACTCCCAGAGTTTCAAAGGCACAATGCATATGCAAAAGCCTGGAGATGACTTGAGTCATCTTCCGCAAACATCTGATGGAAAGGAAAGCATGGGTAGCTCTTTTTTTTTTTTTCTTTTTTTTTTTTTTTTTTGGAGACAGAGTCTCCCTCTGTCACCCAGGCTGGAGTGCAGTGGCACAATCTCAGCTCACTATAATCTCTGTCTCCCGGGTTGAAGCGATTCTCCTGTCTCAGCCTCCTCCAGAGTAGCTGGGATTCCAAGTGCTTACCACCACACCTGGCTAACTTTTGTATTTTCAGGGGAGATAGGTTTTCACCAGCTTGGCCAGGCTGGTCTCGAATTCCTGACTTCAAATGATCCACGCCCTTTGGCATCTCAAAATGCTAGGATTACAGGTGTGAGCCACCGCACACGGCCACTGGTAGCTCTTCGGTGTTAGCATTCTCCAGCCCCTGCAAGGCTGGATTTGGGAGAGGTGTGTGAATACTGGTGGCCTTGGCCCAAGCAGGCAAAAGCTTTACCTTGAAAAGTAACTTTGGTTAAATATCAGAATTTATGTGACAAAAAATAAAAGAAAACTATTGAAAAGCCTATATAAATTATAGCCCTTACTTTTCCTCTATGCAATTTTTTTTTTAATGCTTGATTCTAAAGCTTTTCGACACACCTGGAGAAACTGAATCACCACCAACCTACCCTCCACCAATGGGTTAAGTTCACAAAGGTGGAAAGTTAGAGGAAATCTCATTAACTTAAAGAGTTACCATTGCTTTACAAAACAACAAGAACTCTAGTTAAAGATACTCTAAACAAACCGTTCTAGCTTTGCAGTGATTTAGGGAACCTCTTGATGTTCTTTTTCCTCATTGATTTTAGTGCAGTAAATTTAAGTTGGCTGATAATCCTTGCACTCTTGAAAAAGTAAATGGTTAGTTTACAACAATTTCTCTTAATGATTATCTTTCAGAAAACATTTGAGTTATGAGAGACAGTATCTACCTTATCATGCTGTTGATAAAATAAAATTGGATGACATATTCAAGGTGCTGCTGCAAAGACGCTTTCAGCAATTGCCCAGCTCAGCGCATGGATGTT
The DNA here is from genome assembly GCF_048565385.1 of Saimiri boliviensis. NCBI lineage: Eukaryota > Metazoa > Chordata > Mammalia > Primates > Cebidae > Saimiri > Saimiri boliviensis. The sequence goes on along the minus strand of NC_133452.1, from coordinate 26,636,009 downwards.
CAGTGAAATAAATAACAGAAAGCAGTCTAAGAATTTGCAAGAGGAAGTGTTTTCATATTGCTTAGCAAAATCATCTCTATATTAAAACCACTTGTAAATTTAAATTGTGCCAGGGGAGGGAAAGTAAATCGGCTTACATAATCCAAGTAGCATAGGAAATATTAAATACTTCATGTTGTTAAAACAGGCTGACATCATTTCCAAGGTACTTTTTTCTCTAGAAAATTGAAGGCTTCATCTGCAAGTAAGAGGTAGGAAGCATTATTTGCTGTGGGAAAAACTCTAACATACATCTCTGCCTTATGTTGATTGTGCAGCTGGAAAACAAGAACTGCTCTATATTATTTCATTTTTTCAAGCTTCAAAGCAAATAGGAGAGCCGAGTAAAGAAACTAAAGAAATTCTAAGAAGCCATGCTCCTCAAATAATGGAAGGTGCTGCCAAGAATCACATTAACTTACTACTTGGTAAAGACAGGTTTAAGAAATAGAGATTCTTACAGATTTCTACAATGGTGAAATGGATTTTACGCAGGATTAGAAAAAGGTAGAGGGAGGCAATATGCATCAAAACAGAACTAAAAATTGAAGACTCATTAGAAAAAAATAAAGGTCTACAGTTTGTCTAGGGAAGATCTTACAAAGACTTATGATCTCTTGTAGAGTTTCCCAAAGGGCCAGTCCAGGCATAAAAAATCATTAGGGGGACCACAGATGAATGATGCAGTTTACACTTTTCTGCCAAAGCAGTGGTCAGTTTTTCTCATAAGCATTGTTATTTCAGTGCTTTCTGATTTTCTCCCATTTCTATTGCTCCTCAAATACATCTGCATAGCCAGCCTGAAATATTATTCATAAAGTTAATACCAGAGATGAGCAGATTGGCAGGAGAGAGCCACAAGGAATATGTGTTAGGGCACTGATGTCCCAGAGGACTGACTTGAAAGCTTGAAATGACTCTTTAGGTCACGATTGTGTATAAGGAAAATTAGATTAGTACATCACCTTTACTCCCACCAGTTATCTTTGACTTTTCTGCATTGTAAATTCATATGGCTTTTCCCCAGTGTTGCTTATGGTGGCCAAGCATTTTTAAATGGTTCCCTAGCAAAGCAAAGATCATCAACATTCAGCAATACCACTTGTATTTGATAGCTTCCCCTATTTGTTTTCTACATCCTGGTCTTTTATTGGGCATCTTTCTGGTCACTTACTTAAGCTTCTCCTTCCTTCTCACTCTGTCCTGTTTCTGATGTCGGGAACATGCCCACTTTGCTCTTTCTCTTGTTCATCTGCTCAGCTTATTATAAGCCATGCCCTGATTCTTCATATTTCTGTGTTTTCTTGAAAACACTTCATTCAAATATTTTCCTGTATATAATCACATTTTCCTTAATGTATGCTTTTAAAAAGTTTATGAATGTAGCTTTAACAAGGCAATGCACACAAATTAAAAAACATTCTAAAAACTATAAAAATGTAGAAACAAAGATCACTCATGGTTCTTCAGACAAAGGAATTTGGTGTTAATATTATGGTGTACTCCTTTTAGATTTTTCCATGTAAGATTTATATAATATAAATATGTTTTGGTGTTCTTTGATATCTAAATATGATATATTAGTATTTTAGGTGTTTTTAATGGTTGTGTAATATTCCACTGAGTGGACATATTTTAGTTTAAAAACCATTCCCTGATGGTAGGTTATTGAGCTAATTTTAAATTATTTTGTGTAAGGATGGTTAAGGAAAATATCTTTGTTTACCAAGCTGAAGGAGAATGTGTTTTATCTTGTGTTTATTTCTTTTATTTAGGTTGGTTGTTATTTATTTAGCATAGATTCCCAGAAATCAAATTACAGTCCTTGGGGAAAGGGTTTAAGACTCTTGATAGTAGGGACAATTTGCTTCAAAAACAATGGTTGGGATGTATTTTCTGTCCAGTATTCATGCGAGGTGCTTTTCACTTTATTCTTTCAAGGTGAAAGATTCTTATTTTATAAGAAAAGTTTGCCAATTCACTATGTACAAATGATTTTTCAGTTGATTCTGTTTATTGCATTATTATGAATACATATATGCCTGGGTATTTGTTATTAGCCTTTATTCATCAATTTTTTCACCCTTTTAGCCTTCCTTTATTTTATGCCCACACTGTTGATTTCCAGCGCTTATCCTAATTCACTCCTGCTCACTTGTTCTCCCCTCAGAGTTATTTTTGCATTCTCTTTTGTCTGGTATCCAGTGACTTGTGGGGCAGTGGGGCCCAGATCGCATTTGAAGATCTTTTATATGAGAGGTTCTCAGCAGGCATCTTCACGGCCCCGAGTTCTTTTTTGGCCCCCACTGTGAAAAACTGATTGACATCTGGCGATGGGCAGGGCACGGGTACTTGGCGCTTGCAGGAAGCTTCACAGGAGGTGCCCAGAGCCATGGTGGATGAAGTGTGGCCAAGCCAGCACAAGGTGGGGGACCAGATGTCGCCCGATTATGTTCCATTGAAATCCAAACAAAGCCCCAGATTCAGGATCATTTCCTGGAGACTCCCCAGTTGGAAACTGGCACCAAGCCAGAATCTCCCAACAGCTGGTCTCCCCATGCTAGGATTTACGTGCCTTACCAAAAACTCTACCTGTGTGTTATTGATTAGTTTCTGTAAAGCAATTAAACAATATTTTGAAGATCCAAAGCATACTGCTCTCTGCTGAAAATAAAAAGACCATATATCACTGAACATGCCAGCAAGTCTTATTACAGGCTTGGGAACTCTGAGAAGGATGCGTTTCCCTTTTTATTTATGCCACCCATGTTAACCTTGTGGCTGTGTACTGACATTTGCAGCTTCCCAATGACAACACTCCACTCTTGTTAGGAGACCAAGCCCACCCTTTGGAAATAAATTATATTATAAAATAAGCTTTCAAGGGAAACTAGCAGATGAGAAATCGTGCTTATGTTTCTCATCATCTAGTTTGTGTTGAGAAATCGGAGAGTCTTTCCAAAATCTCATTACTTATTATCGTCCAGGTCATTTGCATTTATGCCCTTCTCCTTTCCTCCTGCAAAGAAAGATGAACTATAAGCCTGACAGTTTCATTGTTCTGAATAGCAAGGAGGAAAATCCGACAAACAAAAGCCACTGCATTCTGCCCCACCCCCAAAGATACTGAAGTTGGCTGTGCTGAGCTGCAAGGAAAGATTGTAGTTTTAAAACAAAAACAAGCACTTCTTTGTTAAATAATCATGAAAGCATTTATATTCATATAATATTTGGCTAAATATACATTCCTGATGTAAATCGAGGAACTCTGTTAGTATTTGTTGCCTCAATCCCTGGTTGCTGCTGCTATCTCAGTCACCTGATAAGGTCTCGGTCTTTCATTCTCTTCCCGCTTTCCCCCTCTCTCTGCCTGCCCCTCATCAACCCGGATTCCCAGACCTCACAGTGAGATGTTGGAGCTAACCCACTCCATTAGAAACAAACAAAATAAATTGTTTCCATTTCCCAAAGGAATGTGCTAAAGCCTTTTTCTTCTTTAACATGGATGCAATTTAAGTTTGGCAAGAGCTGGAGAAAGATTTCTGAGAGAGACCCTGGTAGAAGGAACTAAGCACCCCCTCATCCTTCTTGTGAATGTAAAGTGACAAAAAGTAACATGGTAATGCTTTCGGTATCCACAGTGTTTCTTCAAAATCTTCATTCATTCTCTCATTCTATAAATATGCATTAAGCACCTACTAACTGAAAACGCTGTGTGCACGTTCCTTCCCAACTGTTCGTTCAAGGTGCATTTCATTTGCTGAATCTAGCCCTTACCATGCCACGCGCATCCAAATGTCATTCGGTGGCATTTCTCTTCATTACTATGATTTAGAATCCTGCTTATCTGTAGTGTTTCATAGGCGATGATTTGAAGGGCAGTAAAAATAATATGGCCCATTCACTGCAGGTGTTAAGTAGAAATTACCTGAGATCAGCTGTCAAGAATTAATCAGGGATACTTACTGTATTGTGCACTTGAAACTAAGAGGCTAGACACTAAGTGTTCACACAAACACACACACACACACACGTAACTATGTGAGGTGATGGATATGTTAATTAGCTTGATTGTGGTAATCATTTAACAATGTATTCATATATCAGAACCTCAAATTTTACACCTTAAATATATACAATTTCTGTTTGTCAGTTATACCCCAGTAAAACTGAAAAAAAATTGATCAAGAAGGACTGGTCATGGTGGCTCCCAACTACAATCCCAGTGCTTCGGGAGGCCAAGGCAAGAGGATCATTTGAGGGCAGGAGTTTGAGGCCAGCTTGGGCAACATGATGAGACCTCATCTTTACTAAAAAATAAAAATAAATTAGCTGGGCATGGTGGAACACACCTGTAGGTTAGCTCTACATTGGAGGCTGTAGTGGAAGGATTGCTTGAGACCAGGATTTCAAGGCTACAGTGAACTATCATCACACCACGGCACTCCAGCCTGGGTAAGAATTCATTAAGGACAGTAATATGATCTAGAGCCAATTTAAGCAGAGCCCAAAGAAGGACCCAACATCCAATAACATGCACATGAATCAGAAAAGGGACCCGGTCCTTGTCAATGTCCTGCCTCTCTCTCTCTTTTCCCTCCTAATCCTCATCTCTGTTTATAAAACATCTCCTGCTCATGGACTTGAAGGAGTCAAACATCTTTGTGCAAATTCTGGAAGCCATGGTGCTTCCCCCAGACCATGATGATTGCCACTGAGGATCAGATCCCAGGTGAGTTGAGGCCAGAGGAAAGGGTCCTCTGAAGCCACATTGGAGAAGGGCTTGTTGGTCTATTCTTTACTAAAGAACACCTGATATTCTTCATGCGTCCTAGCTTTTCCTAGTCATTCTTTATTCCTTGATCATATTCACCTGCTTATCAAAACACTTATTAAATTGATTTTTACTTTCAGTGTGTTCTTTCATAATCCATAAGCTGCCTATCCTCGGATAGCATAGCACACAGCTATTTTTATAATCCTCAACTCACTTGATTCCTAGCCCCAGTAATCCAGGGACTGGCCATTATCTAGTTCATGCAACCCATAAAGTTGCACATTCTGTACCTTTTGAACGGTCTTTCTCCCATCTTTTTTCCCTTCTTCCTTCGATTCTTGAAGCTGAAAAGATTCTCATGGATCCAGGTTAGCTCTGCCCTCACCTTGATTCCTTCTTCAGTGGCCACTAGATATCATAGACTTATGACTATCAAAGCAAAGGGAATATGAAGTCAGGGAGATATGTTGGCTGGAGCAAGGGGTGGGCCTAAAGACAAAAGCTGATGAGCCATTCTTGAAAGTCCTGTCTCTGTTCATGAGGGAGGCTCCTGGTGAAAAGGCATAAATCCCACTCATCACTTTGTACACTGGGGACTTTTCCGTTTACCTGAGAGAGTCACAGATGGAGACCTGACTCCTAGGGGTCAACCGACGTAGGTACGAGGAGGGATCTGCCGCTGTGTTTAAGCCTTAGAAATGTGTCTCTACCCAGGTTTAGGCTGCAGAGGCTGATGAAAATGTCAGGTTTCTTTGATTTGGCTGAACTCTGTGAGCACAATGGTGTAATACTGTTGATCTCATGCTGATGTGAAGCTGGCCAAAATATATATCCTTGATTAATTACAGTAAAAATAGAGAGGATTATGACGTGATATATACAGTTTGGGAAATAAAGCCATTTAAAATATTGGTCTGTGGGTGAAAATGACAAAACATAAGGCCATAAAGAGGAATAAAACCGAAGGTTGGTTGTGTGATCTACATGTGGAGCCCAGAGCATGTTTACTCCTCCAGCCTCCTTCCCCAGGGCTCTGCCTCACGACGGAATGAGCACTTGACATTGTCTGGACGACTGGCATTGTTCTCTGAGCCTCAAGTCTACAGGGACCACAACTAGCTGGTCTAACATGTGCCTTATTCAGCTGAATGAGGTGTTGAACAGCTACAAATTGATAACAAGTTTTAAAGAGCATGAAGTGCCAACTATGCCCTGGCTGGTAAGAAAGCCAGTTATTTGTCAAGGAGGCCTATTGGCTGCGCATGACCATACATAAAATTACAGTGGCTGACTTTATCGCACAAAGTAGGTGGTAGTAAGGAATTTAATCATGTACTGACGAATTTCTTATTTCAGAAAAGCACTAAGCCCCCATAAGTGCAGATGTCAGCAAATTCATAACCCTGCAGTGCAATTGTGGATTGTCAGAATCTGTTTATTATAGGTATTCCATCTACGGATCTTAAAATCAGAGTTTCAGCCTGGCTCTATTACTTGGTGGGGCGTTAACCATGGTTGCTGGATGCCGAGACGTGCCACACAGGTCCCCTTTAGGGATTTGGACTCACTTCCTCAGCAGATGGGCGTGCTGCCAGTTTCAGTCTTTTGCTCTAAGCCCTCTCCAGAACTGCCCTCGTGTGAAGACAGCAGCCTTACTAAATTCAGACCCCCTTCCTGTGGCAGCCCTCATCCCATAACTGGTCCATGCTGAGGTATAAAGACCTGACCCACTTCCCCTATTAGGGGCAGCTCTGAAGGGCAGAGCCTTCACAGCTTTGCAGCTCCTAACAGGATGGGCTCAGGCCCTGTTCATACTGCATCGCAAAGCCACATCTTCCTTAGCTGGATCACACTTTCTTCTTTTCCCTGGACAGGTGTTGGTCCTAGAACGCTTCCCTAATAAACTTCTGCATGCTGATTTCAATCTCAGAATCTGCCACACAGGGAACCTGATCAGCAACAGTATGACAATCTGGATGGCTAGAGCAGAAGGTGACAAGTTAGAAATGAAGTGCTGTGATTTAAAGGGCAAGTATGAGAGTGACTCACATGAAAAAGACTGTATCAAGTGTTGACGAGGTTGCAGAACAAGTGGAACTCTCGTACCCTGCTGATGGGGGCGGGGGGGGGCGGTAAACTGGTACGAGAACTTTGAAAAACTCTTTGACGCTGTCTGTTAAAGCTGAATGTCTGTGATCATGTCCTACAAGCTAGCAATTTCTCTCCTCGGTTATATGCCTAAGAAAAATGCAAACATGCCCACCAAAAGGAGAATGTACATGAATGGGCGTAGCAGCACTCTTCCCAAATGCACCAAACTCGAGAGAACCACAGTGTCATCAGTAATAAAATGAATAGATACATTGTACTGTATTCACACAATGGAGTACTGTGCAGCAATGAGAAGGAAAACTGCAGCTCCACAGGCCAATACAGATGATTCTCACAAATGTAATATTGAGCAAAAGCAGCCAGACACAAAAGAATACGTAACATATGATTCCATCTATGCAAATTTAAACATCAGCAAAACTGAGGTATGGTGTTTGAAGTCAGAATGCTGATTGCCTTTGTGGAGATTCGTTGTGACAAGAAGAAATCTGAGGCAGATCTGGGAGGCTTGCAATGCTGTTTTTGATCCAAGTGCTGGTTACTGGAGCGAGTTCACTTTGGGAACATTCATTGATTTTCTGGACACTTACTATTTGTGCACTTTTCTGTGGATATAATATAGTATTTAAACTCAGAGTTTATATAGTGAGGGAAGGAGAAAGGAAGGGCAGATGTAAACATGGATACAAAAATGTGTCATCAAGGATGTAGACAAAAATTACCGAGATTCAAACAGGACCTCTGTTGCCCAGTACCGCAGACACCTACAGATGATGAGCCTGGGTCGGAAGGGCTCTGGTTGGCTTAAAGTTACAGAGCCAGCTAATGGTGAAAGACTTCCTGGCCACGTACTTCTCCCCTCTTCCCACACTAAGCAGAGCCAGTGTGGTCACTAGCGTCTCCATTCATTTGGACTCAACACTGGCCATGCAATCATCCAGGCAGCCTAAGCAAGATATGGAATGTACAGGGAAATGCAGCATGAACAAAGACCTGAAAGGGCATAGGAATTTGATGTCACAGAAATGTTATCCATTTCTTAGAGGCCTTTCTCCACCTATTACCTACTGTCTTCCCACCCACACTTCTGTAACCATCTATATTGCTTTGTGTTGAAAGTGTGTCGCTTTCTTTTTGCAAAGCCAAAGACTACGGAGAAAAGGTTTTGAGCTGTGAGCTAAATTGCCTTTTTCTCCCTTGGCTTTTTCCTGTAATCTTTGGGAGAACTCTTGACTATGCTGGGCTTTAAAGGCTCCTTTTGAGAGCATTACTTTATGTCATGGAATCGTCGTGTAAAAGAGCTCAGTTATAGCTACTTTATATGTGTTTAAATAAAATAGTGCTACTCTAAGAGCTTTAATTTCATTTAATAGGTGATAAGAGATGATCTTGAAGATTAAAGCTGAACTATTCTTCATTCTTTAAGTATGTTAATATATGTGTGCACATTTGCGTGTGTGTGCACATGGGTGTGGGTGCTCATGGATGTGTGCTTGTGTGTGTGTGCCTGGATGAGTGTGTGTTTGCATGTGTGCAGATGCATGAATCTGTACTAGTATATATGCTTGCATGTGTGTTCGTGTGCATGAGTGTGTGCTTGTGTATGTTTGTGTATGTGTATGCACAGGCACATTCTCTATTAATATGATGCCATTTGCAGGGTGCTTGTCACTCTCTGGAGACTCATGGTTCTCTGCTTTCGATTACACTCAGACTAGTCTAAAACCCCTCTGAACTAATTCTAATCAACTTGGAAGCCACCACACTCAGGCATGAGGCTGTCAAATGTGAGTGTTTGCAGATGTCAGTGCAGAGATGGCAGGAATCCAGGAGGACAGATCAAGGCTTAGTCACTGAAAAATACATGCCAGTGCATCCCAGCTCCAGAGTATCATCGCAGCCCGTAAGAAAAACGTGTCATGACAGTAAATCAATAACCCCTTGGAGATGATTCGTTTCTGAAATATCCCTGATTAATTATGCCAGTGCATGCTTGGCAAGAGTACTTTGCTCCAGCATTAACCTAATGCTTTTTGCATGAAGCAGGATTATAACTGGTTCTCATAAGTCAAATTTGACATTTTAAATCAGGCTTTAAAGGTTTGGGTTATAGATTTTATAATGTCTCCATGTCAAACATAATTGCTCTTATTGCTGCTAGTAGACATTTGCCAATCAATCAAAATAACATTTATTTTTTATCATAAACAAGGGTAAATTAAAACCGCTTGAAATCATTGTATTTGAAAACTTAGTGAAGAGCATCTTTAGTATCATTGAAATTTGCTTCCTCACTGTGACATGGAAGCATGATGAAATTATAAAAGTCAGTGGAAATGTGTTGCTGTTTTCATTTCAAAAAATTAATGCCTCTACATATTTTGTGAATATGTGGCTTAAGTTTGGAGTGTTATTCCCATAAGATTATGATTTGGGGCAAAATAGCTCCCTTTCTTTACATAATAGAAAATTATCATTTTTGTCCCTTAAAGATGAATATATCTTTCAGCTTTCTTATAAATTGCATGCGGGAACTTATTTCTCTTAAATTGCAAGGGTTTTTTTTTTTTTTTTTTTTTTTTATAATGGAAGTTTCTCACTCACACAAAGTGTGTTGTTACCCAGTTGACCAGAGCAGCTGTCTTCCAGGTGGTAATGCAGGGATCCAGAACCCTTCCATCTTATGATCTTAACATGTGGCTCTCAGGTCACTGTGGTAGAGAAGAGAGAGAATGAGCACACACCGGTTTTTAACTGCACTGGCCTAGGAGTGTTCTATATCGCTTCTCTTAATAGGCCCATTGACCAGGACTAGACCCTTCTGCGGCCCCGCCTAACTGAGGCTGCATAGAAATGTGAGGATGATTCATTGGTGGCAGGAAAATGACTCTGAGATATGTATATACTACGGATAAAATCCCAAATTTGAAGGGATTGCAGTCAAAAAGAAGAAGATGAGCAAAGACATGAAAGTTTAAGGTCTTTTAGTGGAACAGTAACAGTTGCCAGTCCAGAGTGGTCTAAGATTAATCTAGAAAATAGTTGGTCACATAGTAAGGGCCATTGAAGGCAATGCCAAGAAACTTGGACTTTAGTGGGTGACGGAGTGAGACTCTGTCTCAAAAAAAAAAAAAAAAAAAAAAGTGTCCACCCTGATGTGAGCTCTTTACTTGACATGGCCAAGCAGAGGAGATCACTCTGGCCTTTGCACCATCGTTGGTCTGCAAGTCTGCATACAGCTCATCAGAGTATAGTGGTTTGCTTGTCTGAGGGCATTCATTAGAGGTGCTATTCTGTGAGAACTACACATACTAATTGGGAAATCTTTGTGGAAGAAAGCAAACATGAGATGATCACTTAAAAATGGGCATTATATTTTATGGTACAACATGGATAATCTCTAGCATCCCATTTCAAAAAGAATTCCTTAATTGGTGACCCACAGTCTGCTGGGCTGAAAAGGAGGGAGAAAATACACACCACACTGCAGCCTCCTGGTAATGTCATGGCCCCTTAACACCTCCTGGGTGTCCTCATTTGTAGAATTCAGCAAGAGATAGTTACTACCTCAAATCATATTTAAAATGCTTTCAATGAAAAAAATACTAGCCCAGTAAGACATGTCACTGTCCTCGTGTAACGAACGGTGCCCGTGACACATAGTTGCTCTTAATTGCAAAGATATACATGTTTTTTTTAAGTATGCAACACTGTTTTATTTGCCTTAATTATTAAAACCATATCCTGAGAGTTGTTGGGGCTAATGTTAGAAGTGAGTAAATTCCAAATTTAGTACTTAGCCTATAACGAGTTTTGCAAGTGCCCGGAACATACTGACACTCAGTAAGTGTTGTTCCTTCTGAATCTGAGTTTTTGGCCTGGGGTCACTCTTTCTAAGGCCGTCTCAGCCTGATTTGACAGCTGGCAGGAACAGGTATCCAACGTATGCCAAAAACGCACAGAAAAAAATGCCCTGGCAGTTTCTAGAGAAAGATTCTATGCCATACTTATAGGCAGCACCAAACTAAAGCCAGCACTGGTCTCTTGGTAGAGGCAGACCCATGACAAAAGGAAGTTCTGTTTGGCTTCTGGAGACAGAAACTATAGTGGCTGAGACTGGCAGCTCCTCATCATTCAGAACACTGCAATATCTCTACTAGGAAGGGAGGGAGGGTGGGTGGCAGATTTTGAGCTGACCAATTAGTAAAATTAATAATGATAGTTTCAAGGTAAAACATTTTGTCAGACTTCTCAAGGTAAAAATTCAGGGTTTTGTTTTGTTTTGTTTTGTTTTGTTTTGTTTTGTTTTGTTTTGTTTTGTTTTTGGAGTCTGCTTCAGTTTTCTTTCCAAGCTACTTAGGATATCATTTCTACCTCCCTTGAAGAGGCGAAACATCTCATCCACTAACACTTTACCGTGGTCCCTAAAGGAACATTCACCGTGATTCTCCTCATGCCCTCGCGTACGCTGCATTTTTCTGTATTCTTCAAACATTTGACTTATTTGGGAAGCCTCTAAGCTCCGCCAAAGATTAGGATCAACCAGAGTGTGGTGATTTTTCTCAGTTTTTCTGATGTCCCCTTTCTATTGTTTTAGATCATGTTTTGCTAATTCAATGGGCTTTATTTTCAAACCTGGAAATTTCTTCTTGCTTTATTTAAGGATAAAAATTTTCTCATTTTTGATATCCTTTTATTCTATGGGGGGTGAGAGGGAACAGGAAGCAATAAACAAAAAATGGAAGTTACAATCTAGAGTGCACAACTTTTTGTATCTTAGGATAGATTTTCATATTACTGTTATTTATGATATAGCTATAAACTTATTGGACCTCCTAGGAACCCTCCCTTATCCAATCTTCCTAGGTAAGTCCAGTCACACCCCTTCCTGCAGCCTAGACGCTCATAAGAATACAGGTGCACAGTGACACAAAGATACGCACATTGCAAAGATACGCATGTCTTTATTTAGGTGTGCAGCACACACGCACACTGCCATCCTTTTATTCATGATACAAGGTTGTCATTGGGGTATTAGAAAACTAGAAGGCAAGAACAAGCTCATCTAGTGACTTGATGCACATATAACTGCATAAACACTTCCAGAGGCCTGCCTGTATCCTACAGGTGCCAAGAAAGAACGTGGGCTTACCAGTTCCCCCATGAGCCAGTGAGGTTGGCCACTCCTCACATTCAAAAGCTGGTTTTACTTCTAAGGAAGCAAGGATTTTTGCCTGGTGTTCATATGATGTGAAAGTAGTAACTTCCTATTAAAAAGTATTTTGGAGAGAAGGAGAAAGACCAGAGAAATGGCAGTTGAACATAGTTTTCAAATATTGCCTATTCATTTTTGTGTTGTACACTCTTATAACTATCAATTCTAGAAATCTAGAATAATCTTGAGAGGGCTCCTAATTCATCCATCAGACTTGCCTGAATTTATACCATCATGCAGCGTAATTTTTGTCCTTCTATTAATCCACAGCAAAGGTTATTCCAGAACATCTCTGTAGTTATAGGCCACTGATTGCCATTACAGATAGTCCAAAATTTTCCCCAGTAGCCAGTCGAGATCCTTCTTGTGTAGTGTGAACATTTTTCTTTTACGTTTATCTGTCAGAGCCTAAACTTTCATCTTTCCAGTATCCTAGTGAAAGAACATCCATTCATAAATCAAATAATCTAGTAGTTAGAAGGTACAAGTACAACTTATAAATAATCCATTCCAGTATACCCCAGTATGTAGGTGCTATAGCTCTGGTGTTATGCAAGATAATTGTTGTAGCACAGGGACCTTACATTAAATAATATTGAATTGCATAGTGAAAAGTTTATTCCCTGAATTATCTTTCAGTACTTCTGATTCTGTTTAGGAGAGTCTCTCTTTCACACCAATATATCTTCTTTTCTTTTTTCTTTCTTTCTTTTTTTTTGTTTTTTGAGACAGAATCTCACTCTGTCACCCAGGCTGAGGTGCAGTGGTGCGATCTTGGCTCACTGCAACCTCTGCCTCCCAGGTTCAAGTGATAATCCTGCCTTAACCTCCTGAGTAGGTAGGATTACAAGTGCATGCCACCACACCCCGGCTAATTTTTATATTTTTGGTAGAGATGGGGTTTCGCCATGTTGGTCAGGCTGGTCTCGAACTCCTGACCTCCGGTGATCCGCCCACCTCACCCTCCCAAAGTGCTGGGATTACAGGCATCAGAACAATATAACGAATATTAAGATTAATTCATTTTTATTGTATTTGTTTTTATGATTGTCTTCTATTTGTGGCAAATGATATTCCATTTATGGGAGTTTACATAAAGTTTTTCTTCAAGTACATTTATTTAAGAAAAATGTGGCCAGGCGCGGTGGCTCCAGCCTGTAATCCCAGCACTTTGGGAGGCTGAGGCAGGTGGATCACGAGGTCAAGAGATCAAGACCATCCTGGTTAACATGGTGAAACCCCGTCTCTACTAAAAATACAAAAATTAGCTGGGCATGGTGGTGCGTGCCTGTAATCCCAGCTACTCAGGAGTCTGAGGCAGGAGAACTGCTTGAACCCAGGAGGCAGAGGTTGCAGTGAGCCGAGATCGCGCCATTGCACTCCAGCCTGGGTAACAAGAGCGAAACTCTGTCTCAAAAAATAAATAAATAAATAAAAATAAATAAAAAAAATAAAAAATAAAAATGTGAAGTTTTTTTTTTTAAAAAAATCAAGTAGCGTGGACAGGGCCACAGAATGCTTTTGTGAGTCTAAGGGACTTTGTGTTAGTGATTCCCTTCTTACATTAATGTGTATGTGTGTAAGTATATGTATGTGATATTTTATGACATCATTGGTATACAGATGAATTTAATCTTCAACTCTGAAAGTTCATTTTTTTCTTCTGATTCTAAAAGAAACTAAAACATCTTCATGGGCCCTAGCACTGTGTCTACCATCCAAAACATAGGTGGGTCAGTCCTGTCATGTGTTATAGCAAAACTCATTAGCTCTTCATGAGAAGCACTAATTTAATCCAACTGCCTCATTTTACAAAGAGTAATACAAAGTTGCACACATGCGTGAGAACCTGCAAGTCTGAGAGTGAGGAAGGACAAAATCAGAACCAGATCTTAGATGCCAGCTTCTTAATCTTTCCACTTCATCATACTGCTGTCTTCCTTTGAGCCTCTTCTCCCAAAGCCCTTTGTCTTGTCCCATCTGCTTCAGGGTCTTCACATGGTAATTAGTCATGGGTCCTTCCGCAAATCCAGCCCTCTCTCAGGTGTGAGGACTGCTCTGTGTGGAGGTGACACCACCTTGTGGCTCTCTTCTGTAAGTAGACTTTTGCCATGGGAGGCCATTCAGTTCACAGCCTTCACGGCAGTGGAGTCAGTTCACCCCGCTCCAACATGGGCAACCCACCAAGATCCCATTAAAAAAAACACAAAGGATGCAACAAATCAGGATAGATTTAGGCTTCGGTTTTTTGATGCAGTCTTCCAAATTATAGCTCCCTATTAAAACTAGCTAAAATTGATGATAGTGCTTGGGATAGATTCACTGCTTATATCCTAGACCAGTACTTTGTAGGGCGGAGTTTATATGGAAGACCAAAGCTTTGCTCCTTGCGCTGTTAACCCTTCATCTTACTTAGCACTTCAAACAAGTGAAGCCTTGTTTTTAACTCAGCTCATGGGGAATCGTTCTGTTGACAAAGTACTGCAGAGAACAGTCCAAACAATTCTTACGAGCCACCTCTGGTTACCAGACTTTGTAACCTTCTTGTTTATCCAAAGTGGAGCTACATCTACCTGAAAATACTGTAAGTTGTAAATGGTATTTGTGTTTAGGGAAAGAGAAACAGATCATTCTTAGGCTCGCTTCCAGCCATCTGTAACTGTCGTCATTAGAAAGTTCTGACTTTGAAAAAATAACCGATTCCGGTGAAGTTGAGAAGAAAATGAAACACTTATACACTGTTGATGGGACACTGTTGGTGGGGGTGTCAAAGGCAGTATGGTGATTCTTCAAAGAACTAAAAGTAGAACTACCATGAAACCCAGCAGTCCCATCACTGGGTATATACCCAGATGAATAGAAATCATTCTACCATAAAGATATGTACATGTAAACATTCATTGCAGCACCATTCACAATAGCAAAGACATGGAATCCATCTAAATGCCCATCAGTGACAGATTGGATAAAGAAAATGTGGTACCTATGCATCACAGAATACTATGCTGCCATAAAAAAGAATGAGATCACATCTTTTGCAGGAACATGGATGGAACTGGAGACTGCTATCCTTAGCAAACTAACGCAGGAACAGAAAACCAAACACTGCATGTTCTCACTTACAAGTGGGAGCTAAATGACAAGAACTTACGAACACAAAGAAGAAAACAGCAGATACTGGGTCTACTCGAGGGAGTATGTTGGGAGGAGGGAGAGGAACAGAAAAGGTAACTGTTGGGTACTGGGCTTAATACCTGTGTGATGAAATAATCTGTACAATGAACCCCCATGACATGTGTTTACCTATGTAGCAAACCTTCACATGTATCCCCAAATCTAAAATAAAAGCTAAAAATAGTTCTGACTTTATGCTAGCTAATGTTATTGTTTATCACTACTGACATGATAACATACCACAGGAAAAACATATTTAGCAAAAATCATTTTTTACAGTGAAGACCTTTTTATTTATTTTGAGACTCAATCAAAAAATAATTTCAATCTGTTGGGAGATGCTGTAAGTGATCTGCAATTATGCACTCCTACAGGTTCATTGATTGAAACATTATTCAACTGTAATATCTTTTAAAAATATAATTCTAATGCAGAAAAAAAGAGCAAGATAATTAACCTTTCTGAGCCTTTTTGCCCCATCTGCAGAATGGTGTTAATAATGTCCACTTAGGATGTTGTTTTGAAGATTAAATTATCTGAACAAATGTTGACTGAGTACCTCTCTTGTGCCAGGCTCTTTTTTAAGTGCGCAGATACCACAGTGAGCAAAACATAAGAGTGCTGTTTTTATGCAGTATCATTTTAACTGGAGTTAAATGTTTCCCTCCTGATTCTTAAGTCATTGAAGCAGAGTGTTGCCTGAGAATGGATTGGAACTGGATTTTATGTACTTGTAGTTGTAAAATAATTATCTCCCTTCTTGCTATAGATTTTAAGTTATAACTCAACTGCTAAAGGTTAATTCTTCAGCAGGACCATTTATAGTTTTTTATCATTTTTTTAGTTCACAAAACTTTAATTACCTGTAAGGCAACATTATATTTGCAGTAAATATTTTACACTGATTTATATTTGTTAATATGTACTATGAATAAATAAATATAACTTGCATCATAAATTTCTAGAGAGGGAGATATACAGTCTTCATCGCATGAAAATTCCAAATGATAAGCTGTTACCTTGACATAGAAAAACCTTCTCCTCAGATTTGCTACTGGACAAGCCTGTACATATACAGCTAGCCACAAAAAGATCTTATGACTGTGGTTAAGTCACTGATGGGACAAGTTGCTCTTGTCCCAATGATGAAGTGATCTAGAAAGATGTTCCTTTTTCTAATTGATTTTCTTTCTGGAATGGTTAAAGTATATCCTGGTTCTCCCAGATACAACATCTGATCATCAGCAAGTATCAGATGTCCTATCTGGAAGATATGCATATATTTTATTACTTTTCTAGATAAAATAATGACAACTGAATAACTAAGCACATTCTGATTGGTTATTTATACAACCAATATATATATTTATTAAAAATGGATGATTTTCTACCTTATTTGGAGCAATGAATGAAGAGGTAACACTTAAGCAATTTATTAATATTAGTGATTTAAAAGTAATGTCATTGTCATTTATAACCCACATGGGCCCTCAGGGTCAGCATTATCATCATTGTAAAGGTCAGATCTGTTTGATCTGATTTTTCTTCTGTGTAAGATTTGATAAGACATAGCCTTATTGCTAGTTATATTTGAATTTTACATGAATGCACCATTGTAAAACTGTTGTTGCCATCTCAAGGTGTTGGCAACATTCCAGGCCAATGTCATCTGAGGTAACTAGATTATAATGAAAAACCAATTGGTCTTTAAAATGCATCCTGTCTCTTTATTAGCACACATGTGCCTTGGCCTGCATGGCTTCCTTCAAAGCCAATTATACTGTTTTTAAAAAATAGTAATAGAGAAGATAAAAGATAAAGAAATATAAAGCTATTCAACTGTAGAATCACTCACCTGATTTTCTCAGAATGCTGCACTCAAAGTACTAATGTATTCGCAGTCAGCACAGTTATCTAGAGGAGAGTGTTTAAGGCAAAGATTGTCTACTGTCTTAATATTTCTTACCAAATCATGTCTTTCTATTTTTTTCTAGAAATATAAACAATAGGTTGCTCCAAAGATGTTCACTTAGATATCCCCAACATGCCTTTTGCCTGCCAAGGCCTACTTGCTACCTGGATTCATTTTGCTGAAATACTCATTAGACTTTGAAAATCATAATATTCAATTTCCTGCCTTTTCCTTGAATACACAAATAATACAGGAAGAGCCAGACAAAGATTATTTCATGGCTGTTTAGGAAGTACTAAGTAGAATTTAAACCTGCTGATGGGTCAGTTTTTAGTTCTTCCTCTTTATACTCTTGAGAAAGTCTCCAATATTAGAAGGTAAGTATATATCCTGACCCAGTTTTATCTTAGAAACTCTTTGTTTCTTGTATCTGTACACTAAATTTCAATACAAGGGTATTTGGATATTTGAAAGGTTTAAGAATTTTAATTGCCTTTGTTCTTACCTATAGATGGGATAAATTTCATCTCCATCCTGTTCCAATGAACTTAGTGTCCAGAGTAACCACTGGATCAAAAACAAAGAGACGTTCCACTCAGCTTCTTGGGGTTCTGTGTTCACACATCATATCTAAATTCATGCACTACTGGTCCAAACTGGCACACCCTTTCTGGAAGCTAATTTGGCATTGATTGCTAACCTGCTGCTTGTGCACACATAATTTGGCATTATTTTTAAATAGCCTTAAAATCCATATAACCTTTGACAACAAAAACATAATTTAACATTCAGACAAAGAGTTCTATGAAATGTGTTCATCATGATGTTTTTAATAAATGAAAGAGTGAAAATCTTTTACATCTTGATACCCAAGAACAAGAATTAGTTAAATAAATCTTGGTATATACATATCATGGAGTTCTCCAAAGCTATGGTCAAGACCGATGTTCTAGAAGTATTTCTAAAATGATGTATCAAAAATTCTCATGCTGCAATATTTTGATAAAAATCCAAAACAGAATTGCACACACAGTATGATCTTAACCATGTATAAGTAATATGAACAGGGAGGGGAAAAAATGAGACGTACATCAAAATGTTAACAGTGGTCATTGTTATTCCTTTCTTTTGTTCCAGTTTTTTCTTACAGATTTTTCTGTTTTCAAAATTCTCTGTAATGGACATAAAATAAAATAACTTTTCAAAAACTAAGATACAGAAGAAGAATATTCATGAAGCAATCGGTGCACTACGTGGTTTTGTGTCCATTCTACTTCTTTGGCGAGCTGTAGACTTCTTTCTGCCTGACACTTTCCTAGGAATGTACGGTGTGAATTCTCTTACCGGAGAAAAAAACAACTATAGAGAGACAGTGATAGGAATCTGTGTCACCTAGTCTCTGTTCTTTTCCAGCACACAACGGTTCTGCCCTTTATATTAATCGAGATGAGGACATCGCACCATCAGTATCCCAGCAGGAGCAGTGGACTCACCGCCATATGTACCTTCTCTGTTGGCTATATATTATGGTAAGGACCATGCCTGCTGGGCTTTCTTATTGTATTAGATTTTGCACTGCTAAATTTGGGCACATATTTCATTATGGATATAATCACTAACAGATTCACGCTGTGTGCCTCATTTGGTCCAAGACCTGGGCTTTGTCTCGCTTCCCCAGATGCTTATATTTTTAGAAAGTATATGCCAAACCTCACACAACAGGAATTTGTTGAACAATCCCATGTAAGCAGTGGTTCTTCCAAGGCTACATTTTTCAATTCTTTTTCAAACTAAATGTTTTTCTTGGACACTGGTTTTATTGCTTAAGGGCTTTTTTGCTTGGGATTTTGTTGTTGTTGCTTTTGCTGGGGGGCAGGGGAGTTACAGCAAACACAGATGAGAACAGAAGTGACCTCGTAGAGCAATGACTTTAAACTTACTAGGAAATAAGTGAAAATGCACATTTTCCCTGGTCCATTTCAAACCTCTTCCAGAATTAGCTGTTATGTGGAGAATGCATTTAACTGTTTTGTTTTTAAATATCAGGGTAAATAAACCACAAGAAATCTTCGTTTGATCTGTTGTGCACAATTCAGATAGAAATGTGAGGTGCCAGATTTATCTGATAAAAGAATTTTTGCCTAGCAAGTCTGCTTCACATTAATTTCAGTTCTTATCAGGTTTTTAACACTTCAAAAATTATTTATCTTAACATAGAGAATTTCTTATTTCTCTCTATAATGCCAAGTTCTCTTTGACATATTAACATGCACAGAGGAGATCCCTCCTGCCAGCATTTCTGCCTCTTGGGACTCTTTTGTCCTGAGTTCTGGGTCACCATCCCCGCCTTCAAGCCTGAAGGACTGGCGAATGTTCTTCCAAACACCCTTCAACTGTACTTAATCCCCCCAAATCCTAGAGCTCTATGGGAGGCCCCATCTCCATGGAGCATCTTGCTCCAGCTGGAATTGAAATATAAAGTAAAGGTCACTACAGTACATGACACACTTTGCATAAACAATCGCATGATGCCCCAAATGTGAGCAGAAAGGGAATTTGCTTCAGGAAGTCACACCCTGTGGCTGGATCTAAGGGCACATCCAGAGGATGTCCATGTGGACAAGCGTGAGTCACCGTGCCCAGGTGGGAGGAGCTTTATCACATGGTTGAAAGCTCCTCCAAGCTGGGTGCGGTGGCTCACGCTTATAATCCCAGCACTTTGGGAGGCCCAGGCAGGCAAATCTCTTGAGACCAGGAGTTCAAGACCAGTCTTGACAACATGGTGAAGCCTCATGTCTACCAAAAATACAAAAATTAGCCGGGCATGGTGGTACAAGCCCATAATCCCACCTACTTGGAAGGCTGAGGCATAAGAATCTCTTGAATCCGAGAGGCAGAGGTTGCAGTGAGCTGAACTCCAGCCTGGGCAACAAAACAACACTTTGTCTCAAAAATAAATAAATAAATAAATAAGCTCCTCCCATTGCCACTCCAGGAACCAGTAAAGACCACTTGCAAGGACTAGGGAAGAGTTTGTTTTCCTAATTACTTTCTAAGCTTTTTTCCCTCATCCAAAATGTTAAGTGTTGATTTTTTTCTGATAGAAAATGTCTAAATGATAGAACTCACACCTGCAATGTGACTAAACTTATGTCTTAAAAATGGATTTATGGGCTGGGCATGGTGGCTTTCGCCTGTAATCCCAGCACCTTGGGAGGCTGAGGCGGGCAGATCACGAGGTCAGGAGCTTGAAGATCAAAGCCATCCTAGCCAACATGGTGAAACCCTGTCTCTTTTAAAATACAAAAATTAGCCGGGCGCGGTGGCTCAAGTCTGTAATCCCAGCACTTTGGGAGGCCGAGGCGGGTGGATCACGAGGTCAAGAGATCGAGACCATCCCGGTCAACATAGTGAAACCCCGTCTCTACTAAAAAATACAAAAAATTAGCTGGGCATGGTGGCACGTGCCTGTAATCCCAGCTACTCAGGAGGCTGAGGCAGGAGAATTGCCTGAACCCAGGAGGCGGAGGTTGCGGTGAGCCGAGATCGCGCCATTGCACTCCAGCCTGGGTAACAAGAGCAAAACTCTGTCTCAAAAAAAAAAAAAATACAAATATTAGCTGGGTATGGTGGTGTGCACCTGTAATCCCAGCTACTCTGGAGGCTGAGGCAGGAGAATCACTTGAAACCGGGAAACAGAGATTGTTGCGAGCCAAGATCGCACCACTGCACTCCAGCCAGGTGACAGAGTGAGACTCTGTCTCAAAAAAAAATGTTTTATGTGCTTTATACATATGAACTTATATTCAAATGACTGTTGTCTCTCGGAAGAGTCAAGTAGGGAGGCTACACAATTATTCCAGGGATGCCACAATGTTTAAAACATACCTGGAACTGTCTATAGCCTTAGTTTAAAAATCCGTGTCACATCCCCACCCCACCCCAAATACGGTCTCATTACTTTGCACTCATATTTGCTTACCTGTGGAAAAGGCAAGTTCTTTACTCTGGGAACTCTGGGTGTATTTCTGCCAATCCATTTATAAGCTATTAAATTATTTGCATCTTGTAGCACCCCACAGATTTCAGGAACCATGTACTTTCTGATGGCCTGTCTTCCACTGTGGGTAGAATCAGTCCACGTTCCAAAGAGACACATGGGAAATAGCATATAGTCCTCATTATAGACCCCCAAGATCCCTCATTAAAATGAAGCATTACTCATGCTCGGCGTGCCAAGGGAGGCTCGCCAGCTCTGCGTACTCCCTAAGCAAACCAGTGCTTGTTTGGACATGTATTTGCATTAACCAGCAAATTCTCTCAGATTCGTTCTGAGAAAGCATTCAAAGAAGACTTTTTCCTTTGGTGTTCTGCCCTGGGCATTCATAACTATGCCAAAAGCTAAACAATGGCCCTCACATTATGCCACATTATATAAATCCAAAATTTTAATTGTTATCAAAAAGGTGCTGGCTTTTGTTTCCTTTCAGACTATGTTAGGGCTGACATACCAGTGACACGACAGCCAAAGGTTTGGGATATGAAATCTTCTGATAGCATACCAGGATTGTAACTGGACATTCCAGAGCCCCATGCCAAGATGAAAGAAAGGATTCCTCTCATCACATGCTAATTATAAAAGAAATAGATCACCTGTGCAATACTGAGTAAGGTTGAGCTAAATCTATACCTCGGGGGCTGCTGGCCAGGCTGGTTGGCTGTTTTGCCGGGACTTTAACTTGCTGCCCATTTAGACTCAGCTGGTCCTTCTCATCTGAATCTATTCTCTTCCCAGGTTTGGATAGCAAGAGTTGAGCAAGTGAGGGATACCTGAACTTTCCCCATGGACTGGTTCTCATTGAGCTCCCCTCTTAGTGGCTCTGCTTCCCAGCCCAAGCTTAGTGTCTGAAGGCCATCCCAGTCTCCTTCCACGACCACTTCTACCTCCCGGCCCTGTTTCTGTTTCTCTCAGCCCAAACGTTTGGGACAGAAATATCACCCGTCCATTTGTGCGGAGCTCTTAACTCCTTTCCTGGACACCTCCCCTCCATCCTCAACTCCTCACACACACATAACTTCTCTGCACCGTTTGTGAGATTTTCGCTAATCAATGAGAGGATCCTTATTTATAGCATTCTGGATACATACAGAGGTCTCCTTGGTTTCTGATGTAAGTATCAGGAATCATAATGAGTTCCATTCCTTTGAGCCAGACACTGTGCTAGGTTGAGTTCAAGTATTATCTTATTTAGTTCCCCAAACAGTCCTTAGAGATGGGCATAATCTTGCCCATTTTACAGAGGAGTATGCTGAAGTGTAGAGAGTGCATGACTTGCCCTGGATGAGCCACTGCGTTGTTGCCAGTACTACAGTGCACGTGCCAGTGTGTAGCTCCAGATTGTAGACTGTTAACCAGACTCTCCACTGCTCTTGCTGTGCGAAGAGTAACTCTATGAATGAATGTACTAAGTGAGTTTTTAAATTTTGGTTAGTAGAAGTACATCAGAAGCAGCCAAGCCTGGTGGCTGAGCTCACTTTCTGGGTTGGAAACATTTCTAGTCTTTAGCTTACTCAGAAGTAAAACAGGGAGGAGGATGGAATGTACATCATAGTTGGAAAGACATTTTATTGTATATAAAGCCCATAGAACAGTGCCTGGCTCACAGTAAAAAATATCTGTTTGTTATTGATCAGTTCTGAGAAGCTCCTCAACAAATAGTAGTATTAACAGTAATGTTTTATTTTCAAGGCTTGAGAAATTTTAGTTACTATAAGTTTTTTCTCTTCTTTTTACTCTTTCTGGCTGACTTGCACAAAATCAAAAACAACTTTAATGTCAAAAACAACTCTAAAGAATATGAAAATATCTGTTTTTAATTATAAAAGAATGATTAGGAAATCTGGTAGGTGTGCTGGGTAACAGGGAGCTTTAAGGTCATGGGCTCCTGACTCTTGTCACCTTCTAGTTGGCATGTTACACAATAGAAGACATCTTTGCTCCACCTGGTGCAGCTGTCTGGGGCTGAATCTTTTCCCGAGCTGCCTCCACCCTCACTTCCAAGCACCTGGACTCCTGTCTCTCTGCAATTCTGCTGCTTCTCATTGCTCTGCTTTTCAATCTACAAGATACAGAAAGATGAAACAGTCAGACCCCAGGAAATGTACATCCTCAAGGCTTCAAGAGTGATCTGTGTCCTGAGGAGTCTTCTTCCAGCCCCTGGCTATTCTCCCCTCCTGCAGTGGTTTCTCGTTCAGTCAGAGCCCATGTGAGATCTCAGAAGCTGATCTCTCAACCCAGGACACATCGAGAGCAAGTAGGCTTTAGTGAAGGGGACAAAATAAATCCTCAGTGTTTCCACTTATGGATAAATATTCCTTGTCAACTGCTGCTAGTGTATTTAAAGCAAAACAGAGATTTCTGTTATCCCTGGGCCCTAATGGTTTCAAACAAATTCCATATTCCAAATCCCATTTCCCTGAATGTGTTCATCAAATCACTTTTCAACACAGAAAATAAAACAAAGTAAAAATCAGAATTGTTAATGGAAAAAGCAAACTCTGTAAAATATTTAAAGAGGTTTATTCTGAGCCAATACGAGTGACTATGGCCCAGAGAAGTTTCCCAATACGAGTGACTATGGCCCAGAGAAGTTTCAAGAGGTCCTTAGAAAGTGTGCCTAAGAGGGTTGGGTTACAGTTTGGTTTTATACATTTTAGAGAGACAGAAGTTACAAGCAAAGTTGTAAATCTATATACGTGTAAGGTATGTGGTTTGACCTGAAAAGGTAGGCTATCTCAAAGAAGTAGTAGGTGGTTACAAGTCATAGGTGGATTCAAAGATTTTCTGGTTGGAAGTTGTTTGAAAGAGTTAAGCTTTGTCTCAGGACTTTAAGTCAGTAGAAAGAATTGCTTGAGTTACTGTAAAGGAAGTTGTGGAAACCAAGGTTCTTGTTATGTAGATGAAGCCGCACAGGTGGCAGCCTTCAGAGGGAATAGGTGGTAAATATCTCTTTTCAGACCCTTAAAGTCTTCAGACTTGATTAATCTCTCCTAGATCCAGGAACGTCAGGCTGTATTAATGGAGACTGTCTACAAATGCAAAGATCCCCACAAAAGATGGCTCTGCAGGGCCATTTCAAAATATGTCAAAGAAATAAATTTGGGCTAAAATATGTTTTATTTTTTTAGGACCTACTATCTGTTATGTGATGCTACATCAAAGTCAGGTTGAAATTTGGAATCTTATTGCCACAAAAAGTCTGTTTTGTCAGTTTTATAATCTCTATTTTAATGTTAATCCTGGTCAGTTATGCCTAAATTCCAAAAGGGAGTGGATGCAATTAGGCATGTCTAACCTGCCTTCCCCTAATGGCTGGGAATTCAATTTTTTGGGTTTCTCTAGGGTCCCCTTGGTCCAGAGGGGGTCCATTCAGTTGGTTGGGAGGCTTAGGATTTTATTTTTCATTTACAGAATGAAGTAGGCTCATTCTTTTATGATCATTCCTAAATTATTTCATGTCAGAATTCTATCTCCCACCAAATTTGATTCTCTCTCAACGGGGCAATTTTGGATTATTTTTTGTCTTCTTGTTGAAATGTTTTTGTGGCTCAAATTTCTGCTGGGAACATACATCATTTTTTGTTTACATACAGTATTTGTAAACCAGAGAAAAAATTCTCAAAAATAAAAATTTTGAGTATACTCAAAATTTAAAGTTTTAGAATTTTTAGCCATGAATGAGTAAAATTTTTAGGAAAAAATTTATACCCTCTACTAAGAAAATGAAATTTTAGACCACATTCAGTTCCTTCAATTTAATCAGATGTTTCTTTACCGGTTAAACAAACCTGGCCGGTATGTGTTCTTTAACCAGCAGATGACATTTTTCTCTGTTCAACTTAAATCTTTCACTGCATCATAGCTGTTGACTTCTACATCTGTAATGGTTGGTGTACATTTTTCTGATTTTCTGGCACTGGAGAACTGAGTCCAAGATGAATGAAGATGATAATGTTACTCGTGGCAAATACGTATGGGTCTGCAGCAACCTCAGTTCTTGCCTCCTCAGAAGAAAGAATTTGACCAAGGGGCATAAGGCAGAGTGAAACTGAGGCGAGTTTTAGAGCAGGAGTAAAAGTTCCTTTAAAAGCTTTAGAGCAGGAATGAAAAGAAGTAAAGAACACTTGGAAGAGGGTCAAGCCGGCAACTTGGGAGATCCAAATGTGCAGTCTGACCTTTTGACTTGGTGTTTTACGTTGGCATGCTTCCAGGGTCTGGTGTTCCTTTTCCCTGATTCTTTCCTTGGAGTGGGCTGCCCACGTGCACAGTGGCCTGCTAGCACTTGGGAGGGGCCGCATGCACAGTGGGATTACTGGAGCTGTGCGCCTGCTCACTTGAGGCTTCTTCCCTTACCATTTGAATGCTCCTAGAAGGTCATATACCAGTTAAACCCCACCGTTTTGCCTCTTAGTGTGCATGCTTGAGCCCACTTTCCCAACTCCTGAGATCTTATCAGGAAGCTGTTGATCATGAACTTTAGGTCTTTCTCTCTTGGGAGACTGACTTTCCCTGGTGCCAGGGAACCAATTATTGTTTTAGAGAGGCAGTTTTAACAACAACCAACTGACCATCACCTGCTGGTTGCCTGACATTCTTGTTTGTTGGGAGGCAGCAGGCGGATACTCTCCTGCCCCTTCATGTTTGACCAGCTACCTACTGTAACAGTAAGTATCTCACATTCTGAAAAGAGCTGCCTTTCTTGGGGCTTATAAAAGCCAAAGGAATCTGCTCACTTACTATCACCAAGGCCATCCATCCTTTACCATGCCCAACTTCCCCACCCTCTTCCCAAGTTGGGGAAGAGGGACAGGGTCTTTGCAGTCTTGAGTTTTGGATCTACGGGAGCCGTTGGGGGAAGGAAGGGCCTATCCATACTGACCAAAGCCAAGTGTGAGGCTCTAAGAGAATCCCTGGTAAATAATAAAGATGAGGCAGGAATCTCATTTAGGAAGCTGACCTGTTAGCCTTCCTTGTAAGCAAGGATAAGAGTCTTGGAAGGATATGGCAGGGCAGAGGGAGGGGAAGCTGTAAAGCAGCCTGTGATTCCATTATTATAGGAGTTTCTTGTAGATCTGGTTTGACACAGAGGAAAGTTGCTGGACTTGAGCTGTCATGATGGTGGCCCACCCAAGAAAAAATGGCTCCTGAGCAAGGGTTTGCCAGCAGCAGGAAACCATGGGGTATACCAATGTGGACAGGAGCCAGGGGGTGTTAAAGAGGTCTAGCTGGAGCCAGCCAGATTCCCCCACATAAGGAAGCTCTTCGTTGGAGAAACCCTTCAGGGTCCCGTGCGAACCTCACACATAGGCATCCAATCCAGAGGTGAGCATCCAGACTTCAGACTCACAGCACTGATCATTGGGAAGCAGGGATTTGCCAATGACAGGGAAAGCTTGCACAAACACAGGCAGTGAAGTCAGAGGATATTCACCCTTCTTCCATTTCCCCTGCCAGAAAGGAAGTGGGCATCTCGGAACCAGGCCATGCCTTCCTCTTCTACCTCAGGGTCTTGTAGTGAGCGGAATAAAGAGATAAACCCTCCTCCTATTTAGGGTTTCAGCAATAAGCCTGGTATGTTCAAGGAAAGCAGAAGGCCACCATGTCTTGAAGCAGAGTGAGGGGGAGAATGCACAGAGGTCCTAGAATGAGGGAAGGAGAGCATGATAAGCCACTAGAAAGACTGTCCTTCATTCAAATGGGGTGTCATTGGAAGGATTGGACAGAGAATTGACGTGATCTGAGGCATTTCTAAGGAATCACTTTGGCTAATGTGTAAGAGTGGATGGAAGGCAAGGGTAGACCAAGGGGAAGAGAAGGAAAGGCTGTAGAAGAAATCCTGCTAAGAGATGAAGCGGCCTGGACCCTAGTAGTAGAGATGGTGTTAGTAGGATTCTGGTTATATTTTGAAGGTAGAGCCAACAGGATTTCCCTGGCCAAATTTAAATTAAACTCTAAACGCAGCCCCTTTAATAATGTTTAACCTTTGTATGGAAGGCAAAATAATACCCACCCCAAACCCACAAAGATATCCATATCCTAAAATCCCCAGAACTTGTGGATATGTTCCCTGACATGGCACATGGCAAAAGGCACTTTGCAGGTGTGAGTAAGGTAAGAACCTTGTGATGGGCAGGTTTAGCCTACTTTGTCCAGGTGGACCCAGTCTAATCTCATGAATCGTTAAAAGTGGAGAACCAGGGTCAGAGAGAGACATGGCCATGGAAGGATAGTTAGAGAGATGCAACAGAAAAAGCACTTGAACTGCCATCGCTGGCTCTGAAGACAGAGGAAGGGGCTCTGAGCACAGAACGAGGTCCCCCCTCTAGAAGATAAAAAAGGCAAGGAAGGGGATTCTCCCCTAAAGCTTCCAGAAAGGAACTCAGCCCTACTGACACCTTAATTTTAGCTCAGTGAGTTCTATGTTATGCTTCTAACCTGCAGAATTGTCAGATAAATATGTATTGTTTTAAGCCACGAGTCTTTGGCGATGTGTTATAGCAGAAAGAAAAAAACAAATACTTGAACAAATCATTTAATCTCTACGGGCCTCAGTTTCTTTATCTGAAAGAAAAAAAGAGCATGATGATAGTGATGAGGCAGGACTGCTCTGAGATTCAGAAAAGCGGGTGTACAGTGTCCAGCACCTCACTAACGCTCAGTTACAGTGGTCATCATTGTTGTTTATATGCTATGAGTACTCCATCCTTAGAGAGCCTCAACTTAGCTCTTTCTGCGACTTTCTTGCCTCATGAACCTTACCCTGGGAGGCAGAAGTCTCCTGGTTTAGTTCCCTCTTCCTGGGTCTTTGGGAAAATTACTTATTCTCTCTTAGCCTCATTGTTACCACCTTGAAAATGGGAAAGAATTCCTGCCTCATGGAGGATTAAAGAGCCCATGGGGATGCTCAGGAAATGAGAGCATCTTTCCTTCCTCGGAGGTGACAAAACTCTCGAATGCCTGCAGAGACCCTAGGAGACAGGCTCATTTTCTTTTTCTCTCTCTTCCTCACACCCTTATTTTATTTTCATTTGATCCTCCGTCCTTGGTACAGGTTTTGGTCCTACTTTACAGGATGTACGGCTCTTCATACGCTATTAAGAATGCTAAAGAGTTTTCTGAAATTTTCTTATGGTTGATATATTAAGTTATTTCCAGAGCTCTGCTTTTCCCATGAGATTCGAGAATGTCATTGCTTTCCCATTATTCCAGTCTGTGTATTTTTACAAGTACGTTGTTGACAATGCACTATTTTCTCATCTGCTAAGGAAAAGTCTATCTGGGCAATTGAGAGCTTCACAACAGAGAGTGTGGCTTACCCTCAGCCCCTGAGAATGTCCAGTTGGGTGCTGGTCAAATCGGCTTCTTAGACGTGCATCTGGATAGAAAAGACTTACGTATATAATCTTTCTCAATATCCAGCATTTATTATTCTGGGTTTTTGTTTTCCTACCCCCAACAGTTGGTTCTCAGACATTCTGGGAGTGCACGAAGAACTAGAATTCCCCATGTGCTATTAACCTTGCTCCTCCCTGAAGTCATGTTTTATGTGGTTACGATCCTTCCCACACTCCCCAGCTTCCCTACAGCCATGCCCACATCACTGCTTTTCCCCATAGTCTGCTCAAATCACCAGTGTGACGCCGCTGCTGCCTTTGATGCAACTTGGCAATTTTCCTGTGGATTTCTCCAGCCATCTCTATCCACTCCCCTCCGCCTCCACCTCACTCTCTCAGTCCTCCCAGCAGATGGCCTGGCCTTTTATTTCACAGAGAAGATGAAAGACTGAACAGGGACTCCTTCAATCTCCTCCTGCAAACATCGTTTCTGTACCCATCCTCTCTTCACCTCTGAGACAATAGGAAAAGGGTCTCTATGTCTTTCAGTAAGCAATCCTTCTAGACTCTGGCCTCATACCCTTCCACCTCTCCCGGGACCTCCTTCATGCTCATCGCTTCATTCTTCTGTGACTGCAGTCTTACTGCTGGATCCTTTCAATTAGCATCTGAACATACTGTCGTCTTCGTCTTCACGTTACAACATTGCTCCTCTAGGACGAGCCCCTGTATATCTAGCTGCTTCCCTATTCCCTACTACAGCTGAGTGTCTTCAAAGAGTTATCTGCATTGTCTCTATTCTCACACAGCACAGGCTTAAGAGACAGGGTGGTGTCACAGTTGGGAGAGCGGATTCATGAGCCAGACTGCCTAAGCCTGAATTCTGCTTCTGCCATATGAACCGGGCCAAGTCACTTAACCTGTCTGTGCCTTTGCTTCCTCATCTGGAGAAGGGGATAATAATAATAACTCTCTCATCAGGTCGATATTATCATTAAACTAATACTAGTCTTTAGTATATGTAAAATGCATAGGACAGTAACTCTTGCAGAGAATGTACTATGTTAATGTTAATAATGATATCATTATTAACCCACACCAACATGGTTCAGCTGTCATTACTTTAGCACAACTTTAGTTGATGTCACCAGTGACTTCTGTTTTGCTGAATTTATGGAATGCTCTGTAGACATCTTCTCAATTGACATTTCAGCAATTCGATACTAAAACACACCCCACCCCTTCCTGATACACTCTCTTCCTCTGATTTAGGTGTTGTAACCATTTATTTTCCCTATCCCTTTCAGCCTCGTTTGCTGGCTCATTCCAATTCCCTTCCTCAAACCTCAGTGTTGGAATTCTTCAGAGCTCAGTTCCAGGTCGTCTTGTTTTACTACCTGCTTTCCCTAGGTAAATCCGTCCATGTGTATTTGCAATGCCTCCATTTCAGAACTCCATCCCAGGCCTCTCTCCTGAGCCTACTCTGTATCAACTCACTCAGCAATTGCAAAGCAGCCTCATGCCATGCCAGATTTCTGCATCCCACCCCCAAACCTGCATCCTCTTGTCATCGTCCCAAAAACAGTCGTTCATGCCAAAAACCTATGCGACATCCTCAACCCATCTCTCTTGGGCCCACTTCAGGCAGTTGCTCACCAGTTTCTGACTTCTGTACCTCCAAAGGACTCTTAGAATCTTTACACTTTGCTCCATCTCCACTGCCAGCACTATGGTCCAAGCCTCAGTTCTTTCTCCACTGAACCACTGCTAGAACTGGCATCCCCCACCCAACTCCTGTCTGTGGAAAGGAACCCTGAGTGATCTTTTGAAAACAAATGCCATCATGCTACTTCCTTGCTCCAAGACTGTGGATGACTTCCCATTGCTCCTTAAGATAAGAAACAAAAATTCCTTTACATGGTTTAGGGGACCCTGCATTACCTGACTCCTGCTGACCTCTGGCCTCATCATCTTCCTCCTTCCCTTTTGCTTGCTAGCGACAGCCACAGTGATCTGATTGTCAAAAGCAATAAGCTCCTCTACCTTCAAAGCTTTCACTTTATTTGTGCCACCAACAATTTCCACCTCTCCCCTAGTCATATCTCCCGCCAGTGTTAGTTTCAAATCCTGCTCATCTTTCAGGCCTCAAGTTAACTTTCATTTTCTCAGGGAAGCCCTCTCTGATTCTCAACTTGCTTCAGCTTCTCTATGCTACACTACTATAATCTTCTGTTGATTTCTGCCAGGGGATTTAAAAAATAGTTGAAGTTTTATGGTTATCTGATTAACTCTTTCTCCAAAGTCTGTCCCCCCAAATCCCCTCCCTTCACTGTCTAGAGCAAGAAAAAGATCAGCACTTGAAATTATCTTAAAGAAAATAAAGAGGGCTTCCTTGTCTCCAGTATTCTAAGGGTTAATCCAGGCACATTTTCTTTAGAGATTACATCAATAAAATGTCAGAGAAAATATTTTTAAGATAGACTGTTTAATAAGAGAAATTGCAACAGTGAGTTTTAAATGCAAGCAATGTAGGGAAAATGAATATATATTATACATGCATGCATGCACACACATGCACAGACACACACACACACACACACACACACACACACACACACACACACCCCTACCTCTCTTACACTTAGTTCAATGGTAACCATATGAAGTGTTTATGACACCCCTGCCATCCATTTCTCCAATATTGAATTTCAGCTTTATTGTCTCTTCTTCCACCTGCCTGATTCATTTAAATTGCCAGCTGAAGCTGATAAAGTTGTAAAAGAAACTTTACAGACTGCTCCTTGCCAGAGTGACTCACATCCTATAGGAGAGATGACCCAGTTTAGGCAATAAAAACATCCCACATAGAGGGAAGATTCATTAATTAGCAAAATCATAACCTCTTCATTTCCCCAAAGGGAGACTTGTTGGTGTCTTTGAGAGTATGAGAACATTTTCAAGGCTCACAACATATTCACTTGTGGGCTGCAGGGGAGGGTGAATGTATGTGAGCATCTTCACATGACCTCTGTCCTGCCCAGTCCCACCTTTGGCAGATGGATTCCACAGCTGACAATGACTGAGAGGAAACCAGTCCCTAGGCATTTGCCTCTCCTACAGCACCAAACAGAGGCACACATTAAAATCTGGCTAAAAGTAAACGATCAGATGAAGAGTTATCTGTGCCAGAGATGATCTTATACCCCAAGAGTCAACAGAAATTTATAGCCCAAAAGACCATTTACTTGCAATGTGATGGAAATGGCAAGAGAAACTTTTTCTAAAGTAACCATATAAAGCTTTGACTTTGTACATGTAAGTAGACCCATTTCTCTAATAATTTTCAAAGTAAGAGAAGCAACTGGCTTAATTATTATTATTGTGATATTTTAATTATCCCATATTCTGAAAGATTTGGGTACATCTTGAGTGGTGACAAAGTTCATTAACTCTCTCAAACAGGCACTATTGAGTGCCTACCTTATTGAATGTCAGGCATTGTGCTAAGTACAGGAGGTACACTATGGAAGAAGCTTCAGCTCTGTCCTCAAGGAGCTTACAGTCTGTTGAAGGATATAGGGAACTAAAAACCAGTGGCTATCCAGTTGATAAGCGCTATTTGCAAGAGCAGAAATAGAGTCTAGAGGAAGGTTCTCTAACCCAGACTTAGAGAGTCCTGAAAGGCTTCTCAGAGGAAGTGACATGTAAGCTGCCTCTTTGAGAGTAAGAGTTAGCTTTATGAAAGTCCAGGATAAAAGTGTCCCAGGCAGAAAAAGGAGATGGCCTAGAAACAAGGAGGAAACTGTAGTCACAGAGCCAGAGCAGTTCAGTGCACCTGGAGCCACTGACATTTTTTTCCTTCTTCTGTCACTGCAATATCTGTTCCACCTCAACTCTCCCCACCACAACTATTTTCACTTTTCCTTTCTACAGCATCCTTTTTGGAACTGGTTCTTTTATGGTTGGATGAGTGGGTGGTTGGTTATTCGGATGATTGGTTGGTTGGCTGGATAGTTGTTTGGGTGGTTGGATGGATGATTGGTTGGGTGGGTGGGTGAGTGGTGGGTCTGTTGGATGAGTGGTTGGTTTGCCCGTTTCCTATGACACTGCTCCTCCGCCTCCTTGGGAGGCCCTGTTCTTCTCATGATACTCTAGCCCTCCTGGCAAGCTTTTATACACTGCCTCTCTTCTATTTTTCATGTCTCAGCCAGGTAATTTGTTTTAAAATGCAAATTTTGTCCTGTCAATCCTCCTACTTAAAACTCTTCAATAGTTTGATTTTTCCAGTTTGGGTATTTTTTTCTTTCTGGTAGCATTTTTATTTTTTTGGCACAATGATGTATCCTTGGGCTTTGATATTCTCACACAACAGTAGAAAAACAAGATGTGTAAGTCATCCATAAAGCTGAGAATTACGTACAAAAATCTTACATAAATTAAAATGATGCATAAATTTACAAGTAAAAATACAAATCATTTTGCAACTGGAATGAGTAATTTAATCCTGTGACATTCTGCTGCAAAAACATTAGATAAGAAAGAAAATGGAGTCCTAGTACATTTTCTATCTCTGCTGGAAGAGTGAAAGAAGTGACAATTCATTCATAAATTCTTGCCAGCCTCTGGAGAAATCTAGGAATTGTCATTAGTACTCTGTGGAGATCTGTTCAGGTTCTAGAGGAGTGAATAGCTCGAACGAAATTGTCAGTCAGCTAAAGACCCATCACATCAGGCCAAGTGCCTTCTATAAACACGTTCCCCTTATTCTCCCTTTACCACAAAGTATCTGGTCACACTTGCTAAGCTTTAAACCAAAGATTGGTAAAGAATTTTAGAAAATGTATTATAAAGAAATAGTTAACATGAATACAAGGTGAATTAGTGCTATTTGCCTATCAGACAAAGACAGATGTCTTTTTAAAAAGGCATCTTCCAAGTAGGTAAGTTTAATATAAGAGGCTGTCCATTTAAAAATAGCCAGGTATGGTGGCTCATGTCTGTAACCCTAGCTATTCAGGAGGCTCACCTGGCCTAGGAGTTCAAAACCCAGCCTGGGCAACATAGCAAGACCCTGTCTCTAATTTAAAAAATTAAATTGGCCAGGTGTGGTGGCACATACCCCTAGTCCCAGCTAATCAGGAGGTTGAGGTGGGAGGATTGCTTGAGCCCAGGAATTTGAGGCTGTAGTGTACTATGCTTGTGCCACTGCACTCCATCCTGGGCAACAGAGCAAAACTCTAAAATTGCAGTTTGCAATGGGCAGGTGAAACTCATCAGACTCTTTGCTTGCTATTCCACATCTGCTAGAACGTCAAGACAATAGCTAGACTGTGTTTGCACTCAGAAAAAGAGCAATCTTAATTTTCATTGTGGTTTTTTCCAAGGATGTGACATCTGTCTGTGTTCTAAAGTCAGTAATAGCAGGACACATGGTAGTACTACCAGACCAGATGGGACATGTTTTGTTGGCACATAGATCTTTTCTAATATAAGTATCACATCTCATGGGTGACGTGGAAGTGCTATCTTGAGTGCCACTGCTTTCATACCTGAGGAGGATGGCTGGAGAGAACGTCTGGGTCCATGACCCTCTCCTTTACAGAAGTGATCAACTGACTGTGAGGGAGCTTGGTGCTCTTCTCCAGGGTAGGTGGTAAGCAGTGGTAGCTCCTGTTTGACATCCAGGACAGAGCAGCACCACTTCTCCCTGGCATCATGTATAATTTCTGATCTGCTGTGATAATGAAGCTGTAACGTCTTCTTCTCACAGTCCTTAGGAATACTCTTCCAAATCTCAGCTAGCAGGGTCGAGAAATAGGATGACATACAGCAGGTGTAACCCTCATAGTAGGGCATTATGTGGGTGCCACCATCACCTAAGTCTACCAGCGGTGTATGGCCAGAAGCATTACAGGAACAGCATGGCTGGAATAGCAGCACCCGTAGCTGGGCTATTGAAGGTGTCAAACAGAACCTGTTATGATTGACGGACATTGGTTTGTTTCTACTTTTTGGCTGAAGATGGAAGTTTGAAGTTATAAAATACCCATATACTTAAAGAGAGAAATGAGAAGCAGAGGGATTTCAGGCTACTGAGAGGGTTTGGCTGAATTTGAAAACCACAATATGATGCTACACAATCATGTAATTCATGATACACAAAACTCTTCAGACGTAAGCTCTGCTTCTTCCCAGAACACCACACATGAGCTCTACTAAACTGCTTGTAGTTCCATGATCTTACCTCAGGGATTTGCAGTGTTCTTCTCTCTGCCTAGACTATTTCCTCCCAGGTCTCACTGCCATTCCCAATCTATCCTTGAGTCTCAGGTCAGATGTCACATCCTCCAGAAGCTTTCCGTGACACTCTGAGTCAGTGTCAAATGCCCCTTTCAAGTGGCACCCTCCATGTACATCATCATATCACTTCTGACACTACTGTGAAACATCCACCCTGCACCACCGCTAGGCTAGAATCTTATGGGCAAGCACCGTGACATTCACCAGATGAGCCCCCATGTCTGGCCTGCTGCCTGCTGCCTGAGGGACTCAGTAAATTTTAAAGGAATGAGGCATTGAATGAGTGGTGGATACTTTCAAAAACATGGCCCTATGAGGGTTGAAGATGCTGAGAACTAGGGCCGGGTAGCAACGAGCATGTCTCTTCAGTGCATTGGCAGCTGAAATTCTTCAGAGATTAATTTCTTCACTTTCAAAAATAAGTGAGAACTAGAGTAATTAATGTTTGTCAAAACATACTTATTTGTATTTCTGGACAAGTTTTCATCAAAGTTAAAAATAAATCCTTCAGAAATATTAGCTTTGCAATTCTGCCCCCCTTTTTTTTCTTTGTCCACGTTTGGTGCTGCACTCTTGATTGATGATTTCTAGAACACAACTGAAAAGAGACAAGAGGCTACCTACCCAGTTGCACACAGGTAGTAAAGAGTAAGTTACCAGCCAGGATTTCCAGCGTAGCATTAGGGATAATCTAGCATTAGAGATAATACCTGATAGACATCAGAAGAGGGTATAAGTCCCTTCTCAAAAGAAAAAATTTAAAACTACTAGCGATATGCCTTCCCTAACCATTACTTTTCAAAGACCTTTTAAGTTATTTTTGTTAATCAAAATTTTGACCATGTATACTTCTAAAAATTACTAAAGTAAGAGAAGTCTGGATTTTTGTAGTGTATTGCATTAACAGGGATGTTGCCTGGACCTGACCAAATAAATTCTTTAAAATAGCTACACACAGAAAATAGAGCTACATTTTAAAAATTGTATACTGTAAGCCTTTGAATGAATTTTCCATGAAGAAGGCATCATGGAAAAGAAGAAATATCTGACACATACTAATGAGGTGAGGACAAACTATTGAAGTGTAGCTGGCAGTGATCCAGCTTCCTAGTTCACTTTTAATCGTTTATTTTTAAGTACATGTGTCTTTAAACTAACTATGTAGCTTGTTTTTACAAGAGACAAATGTTGGGAGATGGGTTTAAATGGACTCTTGCTTTGCAAACCAAAGTATATCTCAAAACAAGTTTCCCTGTGCTTATCTAATAATGAGTTTGGGCAAGAATAGTGCTGCCTTGGATTGTAATGTTCAAGGCATTCATTAAAGTTAACAATGAGTGCTCTTATATAGAAGCTTTATGCCTAACATTGATCAGCCCTTTATTGTGGGGCATTTGCTAGTACTCAAGTAACAAGGAGTTCATCACAAAGGCCATCAGGTGAGTTTCCATGGTAGCAGTCTTTCTTTTGTTATTCACATTTTTGACATAGACTGGGTACAAGCCCCAAGCCTTGGCAGCTTACACCTGGTATTGGGCCATTCTCATGCTGCTGTGAAGAAATATTCAAAACTGAGTAATTTATAAAGGAAAGAGGTTTAACTGTCTCACAGTTCTGCAGCACTGGAGAGGCCTCGGGAAACTTAAAATCATGGTGGAAGGGGAAGCAAGCACATCCTTCTTCACATGGCGGCAGCAAAGAGAAGTGCAGAGCAAAGGTGAGGGGAAAGCCCCTTATAAAGCCATCAGATCACATGAGAACTCACTATCAGAAGAACAGCATGGGGAAAACCGCCCCCGTGATTCGATTATCTTTATCTGGTCCCTCTCTTAACACACAGGTTATTATAATTCAAGGTGAGATTTGGGTGGGGACACAGAGCCAAACCATATCAGACAAATATTCACCATGTCACTGCTTAATGAAAATAAATAGAATATTGATAATGCCTGTAGAATCAGGAAGCTGGTCTCTGGGTGTGACAACAAGGCAAGGCATGACGTCTACCAAGGTTTTCTTTTAAGCCCCTGTCCAGTAAGGACTAGTGTCAAAGGACTAGTGTCCCTTTGATCTTATTACATGTTAAGAGTCCTCAGTTGTTTCATATTATTGCCCTAGCAACAAATAGAACTCAGTGGTGAACAGAATAGTTTCATTAGTGCTCAATCTTATGAAAGACAAGTTTGTGATCATACAATAATAAAAGCACAATGTAAAAACTTTGGAAGAAAAGAGATTTCTACTTGTTAAGGTATAAGGATAACATTGAGGAATGAAAACAGCTTTGGATTTTTGTTGAGTTTGTGTGTCTTCATTTTTCCCAGTGACTCAACACCTAGACTTGCTAATTGTCTCTGTTGTCTAAAATAAATGCATTCTGGTTAAGTGTAACTTCTCTTTGATTGTGAATTGATTATTTGAGTTCATAGCAGCACATAGGAACTTTATTATGCTGCCTGGCTTGTTCTGAGGTCAACAAGGAAGTCAACCAGTAGTCAGTCTTCCAAATAAAAAGAATAAAATTTACTCAGACTTAACATTGTTCTGATACTCAGTCCTACCAAAACATAATGTCTGCCACTTACTCAGGAAAGAGTAAAAACTGTAACTCTTAATTTAATTTGCCTTTCTCCTTCCCATAGGGTAGGAGGTCTGAAAACATTTATGAACGAGTAAGTCTTTAGTGCCTCCATTTTAGCTACTTTAATCTGTGGAATTTCCACAAAGCTTTGTATGGCTTTCCCTTGTAGCTTTGGCCTTCATTACAAATGGTCTGAGTGTAATATTCATGGGGGTTTGTAAAGTTTCTGCCATATATAAAATACATTTTTAAAAATATATTTAAAAGAAAAACTACAAATACCAAAGCCAAAGAGAAAATATTGAAAGGAAGCTGTTGGTGGGGTTGGGAGAGCAGGGGGCTTCCTTTTACTTATAGAAGAATGAGGATAAGAATTGTAATATACTTCTCATCAGAAATCATGCAAGCAAGATGAGAATGGAGCAAAATATTAAAAATATTGAAAGACAAAAGCCATCAACCTAAAATTCTCTGTCTAGGGAAATTATCCTTCAAAAGTGAAAAAGAAATATTTTCTCAGACAAGCACAGACCTACCCTAGAAGAAATGTTAAAAGATGTTTTTCAAGGAGAAGGAAAATATAGCTCAGAAACATGGATCTACATGAAATAAAAAAGTGCATAGAAGATGGAATAAATAATCATCAATTAAATATTTGATTTTTCTTTTTAAGTGATGTATTAGAGAAGTGTTTTTAATGTTACAAAGGTAACAATATTTTGGGTGATTGATTATGGTATAGAAGAAATTATAAAAAGAAATAACTCGGTATTGTAAGAGAGAAGAGAAAATGGAATCATATAAAATACTCAATAAAACCAGAGAAAACAGAAGTGGAGGAGAGCATAAAAAAGGAAACAAATGCCCAGTGCAATGACTACTAAGCAGATAAAATATGGTAGTTATTAATGCAACTATATCAATCATCACTTTAAATGTGAATAACCTAATATACCAATGAAAGACAAAGATTATTACAGTAGATAAAATAATAAGACTAAAGTGTTATACATGTTTCATACAAGAAACTCACTTTAAACATAAAGACACAGCTAGACCAAAAGGATAAAGAAAGGTAGAATATGCTAACACTTATCAAAATAAAGCTGATGTTAGCTATATTAATTTCAAACAAAGCACACTTTGAACAAGGAAAATTAACAGGGATAAATAGTAGTATTATATAATAATGAAGGGATTAATTCACCAAGAAGACATAAACTTTGATGTATATTCACCTAACAACAGAGCATAAAAATACATGAGCCAAAAACTGATAGAACTGCCAGGAAACATAGGCATATCCACTACTATAATTTGAGACTTCCACATCGCTCTTTTAGAAATTGGTAGAGCAAGCAGGTAAAATATCCATACGGATATAGTTGACCCGAACAATACCATTAATCAACTTGATCTAATTGGTATCTATAGAATACTTTATTCAACAAAAGCAGCCTGTACATTCCATTCAAGTTTGTGTAGGACATTCACCAATATCAACCATATTCTGGGCCGTAAAAAATATCTTAAGTTGAAAGAATAGAAATTATACAAAGACTGTTCACAATCAACAACGGAGTTAAACTAGAAATCCATAAAAGAAAATGGCTAGAAAAGTCCAAAGTATTTGGAAATTAAATAGCACACTAATAAATAACCCATGGGTCAAATAAGAAATGTCAAGAGAAATTTACAAACACTTTGAACTAAAAGAAAATGAAAATACAACTCACCAAAATTTTTGAGATACAATGAAATCAGTGCTTAGAGGTTAACATTAAATGTCTATATTAGAAGTTTCTAATCTAATCTAAGACTAGAGAAAGAACAATTTAAATCAAAGGGAAGAAGAAATGAAATAATAAAAATTAAAGAAAAAATATAAAATTTAAAAACAAAAAGATCAATAAAAGCAAAGCTGATTATTGTAAAAGATTGATAAAATTATAAAACTCCAGCAAGGTTCACCAAGAAAAGAACAAAGAATACACAAGTTACCAATATAATAAATGAAAGACAACTCTCACTACTGATCCTATGGACATTAAAAGAATAATAAAGGAATATTATGAATAACTCTGTGCCCACAAATTTGATAATCTGGATAAAATTGATCAATTCTTGGAAAGAAACAATTGCCAAAACTCATGTGAAGAGAAAGATAATCTTCTTAATAGATCTATATCTATTAGAGAAATTGAATCAATAATTAGTAACCTTTTAAAACAGAAAGCAGGAGGCCCAGAGGGTTTCACTGGTAAATCCTACTAAACATTTAAGGAAGAAATGATACCAGTTCTTCACAATTTCTTTCAGAAAACAGAAGCAGAAGGAATCCTTCCTAACTCATTCTCTGAGGCCAGTAATACCTTAATACGAAAACAACTAGAGAAAGACATTACAAGAAAGAAAATGTACAGACACATATCTCTCATGAACACAGATGCAAAAAAATACTCAAAAATATTTGCAAATCAAATTGAACAATGTATAAAATGAATTAATTCAAAATAGCTGGATGAGAGGGCTTGAAATTTTTCCAGCACATGGAAATGATAAATACTGAAGATGATGGAGACTCCAAATATCCTGACTTGGTCAATCATCAAATATATGCACACAGTCTATGCATGTAATGAAATTTGCATATGCCCCATAAATATGTACAAATATTGTATATCAATTTAAAAATAAATTTAAAAGAATTATTCACCAAAACCAAGTGGAAGGATTCTAGGCATGCAAGAATGGTCAAGATTCAAATACCAATTGATGTAATCCACAACATCAATAAGATAAAGAAGAATCATATGATCATATTTAATAGATCCACAGAAGAATTAGATAAAATACAACATCCACTTGTGATTTAAAGGAAAAAAATACCTCTCAGAAGAGTATAAATAGAAGAGAACATCCTCAAGTTGTTAAAGAATATCTATTAAAAATCTATAGCTGAAAGTCCTACCTAGAACAATAAGACGAGAAAGAAATAGAGAGCATCCAAATTGGAAAGGAAGAAGTCAAATTATCCTTGTTTGTATGCTCTTATATTTGGAAAAACCTATAGACTCTCGAAAAAAACTGTTTGAAGTGATAAACAAATGCAGTAAAGCTGCAGGATACAAAATCAACATACAAAAATCAGTAGCATTTCAATATGCCAACATTGAAGAATCTGAAAAAGAAATCAAAAAAGTAAACCCCTTTACAATAGCTACAAGTAAAATTAAATACTTAGTAACCAACTTAATCAAAGATGTGAAAGAGCTCTACAACAAAAACTATAAAACATGGTGAAAGAAATCAATGAGTACACACATGAAAAAGGAAGGATATTCCACAGTCGTGGATTAGAAGAATAAATATTGTTAAAAATGACCACACTACCCCAAGCAATATGCAGATTCATTTCAATCCTTATCATCAAAATACCAATGGCATTTTCACAGAAATAGAAAAAAAAATGCTAAAATCTATATGGAACTACAAAAGACCCAGAAAAGCCAAAGCTATCCTGAGCAAAATGAGCAGAACTGAAAGAATCACATTACATGACTTCAAATTATACTAAAGAGTTATATTAACCAAAACAGCATGGTACTGGCATAAAAGCTGACACAAACCAATGAAACAGAGTAGAGAACCCAGAAACAAATCCATAGAACTGCAATAAACTCATTTTTGACAGAGATGCCAAAAACATACATTAGGGAAAGGACAGTCTTTTCAATAAATGTTGCTGGGAAAACTGGATATACATATGTTGAAGAAAGAAACTAGACCCCTATCTCTTGCCAATAGAAAAATCAAATCAAAATGGATTGAAGATTTAAATCTAAGACCTCAAACTATGAAATCACTATAAGAAAACATTGGGGAAATCCTCCAGGACAGTGGAATGGGCAAAGATTTCTTGAGATACCCTACGTGCACAAGCAACCAAAGGAAAAAATGGACAAATGGGATCACACCAAATTAAAAAGCTTCCACACAACAAAGGAAACAATCAACAAAGTGAAGAGACAACCCACAGAATGGAAAATAAATACTTGAAAACTACTCATTTGACAAGGGATTAATAACCAGAATATATAAGGATCTCAAACAATTCTATAGGAAAAAATAATAATCTGAATCAAAAATTGGCAAAAAAAATCTGAATAGACTCAAACGAAGACACGCAAATGGCTAACAGGTATAGGAAAATGTGCTCAACATCCTTGATCATCAGAGAAATGCAAATCAAAACTATAGTGAGATACCATCTCACCCCAGTAAAAAATGGTTTTTATCCAAAGACAGGCAATAACAAATGTTGGAGAGGATGTGGAGAAAAGTGAACCCATGTCCACTGTTGGTGAGAATATAAACTGGTACAACTCTTGTGGAAAAACAGTTTGGAGACTCTTCAAAAAACTGAAAATAGAGCTACCATATTGCCCAGGAATCTCACTGCTAGGGATCCCAAAAGAAAGGAAATCAGTATCTTGAAGAGATATCAGTATATCTGCACTCCCACATTTATTGCAACACTATTCACAATAGCCAAGATTTGGAAACAACGTTTAAGTGTCCAATAACAGATGAATGGATAAAGAAAAATATGGTACATATACACAATGGAGTACTCTTCAGCCATATAAAAGAGGCTTTACCATTTGCAACAACATGGATGGAACTGAAGGTCATTATGTTACATGAAATAAGTCAGGCACAGAAAGACGAGCTTCACATGTTCTCACTTATTTGTGGTAGCGAAATACAAAAACAATTGAACTTGTGGAGATAGATAGTGAAAGGTTGGTTACCAGAGGCATGAAAAGTTAATGGTGGTGATGAGGGTAAGTGGGGATGATTAATGGGTACAACAATAGAAAGAATGAATAAGACCTAGTATTTGGTATCAACAAAAGGGTAACTATAGTCAATAGCATTTAAAGATAACTAAAAGAGTATAAATGGAATGTTTGCAACGCAAAGGATAAATGCTTGAGGGGATGGATACCCCATTTACCCTGATATGATTATTACGCATTGTATGCCCATATCCAAATATCTCATGTACCCCTTTAAATATATACACCTACTATGAACCCACAAAATTTAAAAGTTAAAAAAAATTAATTAAAAATTATAATTAAAAATCCTACAGCTAACATATTTAGAGTAAGAAGCTGGATACTAATCTCCTAAGA
This sequence comes from Saimiri boliviensis, assembly GCF_048565385.1. Classification (NCBI taxonomy): domain Eukaryota; kingdom Metazoa; phylum Chordata; class Mammalia; order Primates; family Cebidae; genus Saimiri; species Saimiri boliviensis. Next base: position 26,593,304 of record NC_133452.1, on the reverse strand, counting down.
TTGGGAAAAAGCCAAGGATGTCCCTTCTCACAACTCCTAGTCAACATCATATAGGAAATCCTACTTACTGCAATAAGACAAGAAGAGGACATAAAATGTAAATACAAATTGGGAAGAAAGAAAAAAAACTGGGCTGGGCACAGTGGTTCACAACTATACTCCCAGCAATTTAGAAGGCCAAAACTGGAGGATTGCTTGAGACCAGGAGTTCAAGACCGACCTGGGCAACAAACCAGAACCCCATCTGAAAAAAAAAAAAAAAAAATTTAAGTAACTGAGTGAGGTAGCCCATGCCATGCCTATAGTCCCAGCTACTCAGGAGACTGAAGCTGGAGGATCACTGGAGCCCAGGAATTGAGCTGTGATCCTACCAGCGTGGGTAACAGAGTGGGACCCTGTAAGAAAAAGAGAGAGAGAAAAGGGAGAAAGAACTGTTTTTATTCACAGATGACATGATTATCTATACAGACAATCCCAAAGAATTAACAACAAAAATTTCTGAAACTTATAAGTAATTATAAAAATACTGAAGAATACAAGATTAATATACAAAAATCAATTCCTTTCCTATAACTACAGTGAAGAGTTAGGATTTGAAATTTGAACAATACCATTTACAATAGCACCAAAAATTACTTAGATGATATCTAATAAAATATGCACAGGATCTATATGTAACAAACTATAAAAACCTTACAAAAGAACTAAAGATGTGAACCAGTAGAAAGATATTCTGTGTTCATGCATGGCAATACCCAATTTGTTAGGATATGAGTCCTTCTCCAGCTTAATCTATAGATTTAACCCTTTTCCCATTTAGAAAAAAAAAGTGCAGGTCACTACCAGCACTCATTTAATTTTACATAAACATACTCTTTGAGGATGAAGCAAATCTGATTGATCTTCAATGTGAAAATAAAATATGAAAACTGTTCTTGGAGTTATTTCTAAACAGAACTAACATGAGAATTGTCTGAATCATCAGAATCATCTATTTTGGAGAAACTGGATTCATCAAATGAATCTTCGGCCAACAACTGTTGGAGAATGATGGTAATATCATATGTAGGAATGCTATGTTTTCTAGAATTTGACATTTTCAGTGATCAAGAATTACTGTATTTTCTAAGTGGAAATACCACTACTAAAAACAGAATGCTATAAATAGAATGATGTCTTTTGTTTCCAAAGTTGATACCCTAAAGCAATGCAAAAATAATAATAAAAGGAAGATATTTTGTGGCAAAGGTATCTTGGGGTAAATGTTACAGGTGCAAGTACTGCCAGCAAGTATTCTTAGGGGAAATAGGAAAAGGATTTAATGTAAGCCTAACCAAAAATCCCAGTGAGTTATTTTGTAGATATCAAAAACTGATTCTAAAGTTTATATTGAAAGTCAACTCATGAAGAACACTGGGAGGATTGGCACAGCTAGACAGTTTGACAGCTAGGAACAAAAAAAAGAAATGGACCAGTGGAGGTATAAACTCAGAGGTAGACTCTTGGCCCCCAAAAGCACCCTCATTGGCCCCATTTAACCATGGCCCCCATCAGAGTTCTCCCCAGCCCCGTATGTGAAGCCTCAACCAAAACATGGTTGCTCACCTAGCTAGCTCTGTCCAACTACGGAGACCATTAGGAGCTTTACTTCACAACAGAGCCAGTCCCACAAAACTGAAGAACTTCATCAGAAGCCTTGCTTCACTACAGAGCCATGCTAGCAGGCTTGTCCAAACACAGGGTTCTCCCTACCAGCCTTGGCCAAACACAGAACCTTGCAGTAGCCTTACCACTGCAGAGCCCTGCCAGCCAACCCCACCTGACTGTGGAGCCCAGGCAGTGGACCCCACCTGGCATGGATTCTAAAGAACAACAGTGGGCCCTCTCCAATTGTTTACTTAGATGATAAGTAACAACAGGTCCCCCACAACTATAGATCACCTTGAAACTGGCCCCACTGCACCAGAGGTATCCACCAGTGAACCCCATTGACCACAGAACCCCAGTAGCAGGATCTACCTACCTGCAGAGCCCCAGAGTGAAACCTGGCTGCCTGTCTGTGGACCCTGTAAAAGGCCCCACTCACAATAGCTGCCACCAATTGGGCTATCCAGAATAGAATCTCAAGCTAGGCTGACTGATAAAGGTCTTTCCCTGCTGAAGCCAGCCTGTATACAGGAAGAGACAAATATGCAGACACTAAAAGAATGATGCAAGAATCAGGAAGAATAAGGGAAACATGATATCACCAAAGAAAATTAATAAAAGTCAAGTAAACAAAATTGAAGAAATGGAGATATACAAAGTTCCTGATGAAAAGTTCAAAGTAATCAACTAAAAAAGCTCAGTGAACTAAAAGAGAACAGAAATAAACAACTAAATGATATCAGGAAAACAACACAAGAACAAAATTAGCAGTTTAACAAAGAAATAAAAACAATTGTTTAAAAATTGTTACAAATGAGGAATACAATTACTGAACTGAAAAATTCAATAGGGAGTTTCAACAGCAGACTTTATCAAGTAGAAGAAATAATTCACAAACTCATAGACAAGTTTGAAATTATCCAGTAAGAGGTGCAAAAAGAAAGAAGGAAAAATAGTAAAGCAGGCCTACGGGATGTTTGAGACACTATGAAATGAAATAATATACACATTATCAGAGTTTTAGATGCGGGCAGTGAGGGAAAGGGACAGAAAGATTATTTAAAGGAACAATAGCTGAAAACTTCCCAAATCCAGGGAGAGAAATAAACATCCAGATTGATGAAGCTCAAAAGTTCACAGCTAGATTCAAGGTGGAGAGGTATATACTGGAACTTATTATAAGTGAATTGGCAAAAATCAAAATATTTTGAAAGCAGGAAGAGAAAAGCAAATCATTACATGTAAGAGAGTTCCACAGCGGATTTCTCAGCAGAAACCTTACAGGCAGGGAGAAAGTAGGATGATATAATCAAAGTATAAGAAGAAAAAAAAGTCTGCCATCTGAGAATACTATACAAAACTGTCCTTTACAAATGAAAGAGAAAAAAAGATCTTCCCTGAAAAGCAAAAACCAAGGAAATTCACCAGTAGTAGACGTTCTCTACCAAGCATGATAAAGGAAACAAATAGAAATAAACAGCAACAAGAAAGCATATGAATGTACAAATCTCACTAGTACAAACGTCAAAAAGCAAAAGGATTAAAAATAACTGCAACCACAAAATCTGTTAACAGATACATAATGTAAAAAGAAGTAAACTTTAATGTCAATAACATAAACGGGGGTGGTAAAAGTGTAGACTTTTTGTATATGATTGAAGTTTCAAATTAAAATAGACTGTTAAAACTATAAGAGGTTTGAACAAGCCTCATGGTAACCACAAAGGACAACCTTTACAGTTTGGCCATTCCTTATTTGAAAATCCAAACTTCTCAAGAATCTGAAACTTTTGGAGCACTGACATGATGCTCAGAGGAAATGCTCATTGGAGCATTTCAGATTTTGGATTTTCCTATTAGAAATGCTCAATTGGAAAGTATAAAACAAATATTCCAAAATTCAGAAAAAAAACAAAATCTAAAACACTTCCTGTCCCAAGCATTTTGAATAAGGGATATTCAACCTATAGTAAATACACAAAAGATAAAGAGAAAAAATTCAAAACACAGCACTATCAAAAAAAAAAAAAAAAAAAAAAAAAAATCCCCAACTGCTAAGAAAGAAAGCAAAAGAGAGGAACAAGGTATCTACAAAACAAACAGAAGAAAATCAACAAAATGGCAATAGCAAATTCTTACCTATCAATTACTTTAAATGTAAATGGATTAAACTTATTAATCAAAAGAGAGTGGATAAAAACCAAGACTCAATTATATGTTGTCTATAAGAACCTCACCTATGCTTAAAGATACACATAGGCTGAAAGTGAAGGCATGGAAAAAGATATTCTCTGTAAATGGTAACTGAAAGAGACTAGTAGTGACTATACTTGTATCAGACAAAATAGGACACCAAGTCAAAATGCATTACAAGAGACAAAAAAGGTCATTACATTATGATAAAAAGGTCAATTCAACAGTAAGATACAACAATTGTAAATATATATGCACCCAATATTAAAATAACTGAATATATAAAGCAAACATTGACAGAGCTAATGGAAGAAATGGACAGAAATATAACAATATTAAGAGACTTCATTATCCTACTTATAATTACAGGTAGATCATCCAGACAGAAAATCAATAAGGAAATAACAGATTTGAACTGCATTATAGACCAAAATGAACCTAACAGGCATATACAGAACATTTTACCCCAAAACAGCAGAATACACATATTCTCAAGTATACAGGGAGCATTCTCCAGAGTAGATCACATTCTAGGTCACAACATAAGTTTTAAAAAATTTAAGATTAAAATCATCCCGAGTATCCTTTGTGACCACAACTGAACGAAACTAGCTACTAGGAACATAAAGAAAATTTACAAATACATGGAAATTAAATAACACAGTCTTGAACAACCATTGGGTCAAAGAAGATATCAAAAGAGAAATTAGAAGTATCTTGAGACAAAGGAAAACAAAAATACAACATTCCAAACTTATGGGATGAACCAAAAGCAATACTAAAAGAGAAGTTTATAACAATAACCACCTACATTTTTTAAAAAAAGATATCAAATAACCTAACTTAACACCTCAAGGAACTTGAGAAAGAAAAACTAAGCCAAAGTTAGCAGAAAGTAATAGTTAATAAATATTAGAATAGAAATAAATGAAATATAAAGTTAAAAAAAAAGTAAGAAATAGAAGATAACAAAGTTTGTCTCATTTAATAGCTACTCCTGCTCACTTGGTGTGTCAGTTTGGATGAGACATCTTTTTCCACCCCTTTACCTTAAGTTTATGTCAATCCTTATGTGTTAGGTTGGTCTCTTGAAGATAGCAAATACTTGGTTGGTGAACTCTTGTCCATTCTGCCATTCTGCATCTTTTAAGTGGAGCATTTAAGCCATTTTCACTCAGCATTAGTATTATGATACGTAGTACTATTCTATTCATGATGCTGGCTGTTGCTTACATGCTTTTTTAAAATGTGTTATTGTTTTATAGGTCTTGTGAGATTTATGCTCTAAGAAGTTTCTATTTTGGTATATTTCAAGGTTTGGTTTCAAGATTTAGAGCTCCGTTTAGCAGTTCTTGTAGGTCTGGCTTGGTAGTGGCAAATTTTCTCAGCACTTGTTTGTCTGAAAAAGACTTTCCTTCACCTATGAACCTTAGTTTCACTATATACAAAATTCTTGGCTGATAATTGTTTTGTTTAAGGAGGCTAAAGATAGGACACCAATCTCTTCTAGCTTGTAAGATTTCTGTTGAGAAATATGCTGTTAATCTGTTACAGCAAAAGGGGATACAGCAAAAGTGGTGCTAAGAGGAAAGTTCATAGTATTAAATGTCTACATCAAAAACTCTGAATGAGCACAAAGAGACAATCTAAGGTCACACCTCAAGGAACCAGCGAAAGAAGAACAAACCAAACCTTAACCCAACACAAGAAAAGAAGTAACCAAGATCAGAGCAGAATTAAATTGAAACAAACAACAAATACAAAAGATAAATGAAACAAAAAGCTGGTTCTTTGAAAAGATAAGTAACACTGATAGACCGTTAGTGAGAATAACCAAGAAAAGAATAAAGAAGATCCAAATAAGCTCAATTAGAAAAGAAATGGGAGATATTACAACCAATACCACAGAAATGCAAGAGCTCATTCAAGGCTACTATGAATACCTTTATGCACATAAACTAGAAAACCTAGAGGAGATGGATAAACTTCTGGAAATATAATCCTTCTAGATTAAACCAGTAAGAAATAGAAATGCTGAACAGATCAGTAACAAGCAGTGAGACTAAAATGGTAATTTTAAAATTGCCAAAAAAAAAAAAAAAAAGTACAGGACCAGATGGATTCATATCTGAATTCTTTCAGACATTCAAAGAGGAATTGATACCATTCCTATTGACAGTATGCAAAAAAATAGAGAAAGAGGGAGTCCTTCCTAATTCATTCTGTGAAGCCAGTATCACCCTAATACCAAAACCAGGAAAGGACTTAACAACAAAAAAAAAAAATAAAACTACAGACCAGACCAATATCCCCAATGAACATAGACACAAAAATCCTCAACAAAATACTAGCTAACTGAATCCAGCAGCATATGAAAAAGAGAGTCCAACATAAAGTGGGTTTTATGCAGGAATGCAGGGATGGTTTAACATACACACGTTAATAAATGTGATACACCACATAAACAGAATTAAAAACAAAAATCACATGATCACCTCAATAGATGAAGAAAAAGCATTTGACAAAATCCTGCAGCCCTTTATGATTAAAACCCTCAGCAAAATCAACATTGAAGGGACATACCTTAATGTAACAATGCCATCTATGACAAACCCACAATCAATATAAATACCGAACAGGGAAAAGTTGAAAGCATTCCCTCTGAGAACTGAAACAAGACAAGGATGCCCACTCTCATCAATTTCAAGTCTATTCAACACAGTACTGGAACTCCTAGCCAGAGCAATTAGACAAGAGAAAGAAATAAAGGACATCCAAATCAGTAGAGAAGAAGTCAAACTGTCACTGTTTGCTGGTGATATTATTGTATACCTAGAAAACCCTAAAGACTCCTCCAGAAAGCTCCTAGAACTAATAAATGAATTCAGCAAAGTTTCAAGATACAAAATCAATATACACGAATCAGTAGCTCTACTGTATACCAACAGTGACCAATCTGAGAATCAAATCAAGAACTCAGTCCCTTTTACAATAGCTATAAGAAATTAAATAAAATACTTAGAAATATAACTAACCAAGGAGGTGAGTGACATCCAAAACACTACTGAAAGAAATCATAGATGACATAAACAAATAGAAACATATCCCATGTTCATCAGTGGGTAGAATCAATATTGTGAAAATGACCATACTGCCAGAAGCAACCTACAAATTTGATGTAATTTCCATCAAAATACCGACATCATTATTCACAGAATTAGAGAAAAAAAAAATTGAAAAAAAAAGCTCACATAAATTAAAGCAAGACAAAGCAAAAAAACAAATCTGGAAGCATGACATTACCAGACTTCAAACTATATTATAAGGCCATAGTCACCAAAACAGCATGGTACTGATATAAAATAGGCATATAAACCAATGGAACAGAATGGAGAACCCAAAAATGAAAACAAATACTTATAGCCAACTGATCTTCAGCAAAGAAAACAAACACACAAAGTGGGAAAAGGACACCCTGTTCAACAAATGGTACTGGGATAATTGGCAAGCCACATGTAGAAGAATGAAACAGGACCCTGATGTCTCACCTTATACAGAAATCAACTCAAGATGGATCAAAGACTTAAATCCAAGACCTGAAACCATAAAAATTTTACAAGATAACATTGAAAAAATCCTTCTAGATATTGGCTTAGACAAAAACTTCATCACCAAAAGAACACAAAAGCAAATGCAATGAAAACAAAGATAAATAGATGGAACTTAAATTGAAACCTTCTGTATAGCAAAAGAAACAATCTGCAGAGTAAACAGACAACCCACAGAGAGGGAGAAAATCTGCACAATCTATACATCTGATAAAGGACTAATATCCAGAATCTACAAGAAATTCAAACAAATTGGCAAGAAATAAAAACAAACAATCCCATTTTAAAAAGTGGGATAAGGATATAAATAGACAGTTCTCAAATGAAGATATACAAATGGCCAATAAACATATGAAAAAAATGTTTAATGTCACTAATGATCAGGAAAATGCAAATCAAAACCATATGTGATACCACCTTACTCCTTCAAGAATGGCCATAATCAAAAAATTAAAAAATAATAGATATTGGCATGGATGTGGTGGAAAGGGAATAATTTTACACTTCTGATCTGAAGGTAAACTAGTACAACCACTATGGAAAACAGTGTGGAGATTCTTTAAAGAACTAAAAGTAGATCCACCGTTTGATATAGCAATCCCACTATTGGGTATCTAACCAGAGAAAAAGAAGTCATTATATGAAAAAGACACTTGCACATTCATGTTTATAACAGCACAATTTACGACTGCAAAAACATGGAATCAGCCCAAATACCCATCAATCAATAATTGTATAAAGACGATTTGGTATATATACACCATGGAGTACTACTCAGCCATAAAAAAGGAATCAAATAATGGCATTCACAGCAACTTGGATGGAATTGGAAACCATTATCCTAAGTGAAGTAACTCAGGAATAGAAAACCAGATGTCATATCTTCTCATTCATAAGTGGAAGCTAAGTAACGAGGACACAAAGGCATAAGAATAATATAGTGGACTTTGGGGACTCTCAGGAGAGTGGTAAGGGAATGAGGACCAAAAGACTATACACTGGGTACAGTGTACACTGCTTAGGTGATAAGTGCAACAAAATCTTAGAAATCACCACGAAAGAACTTATCCATGTAATCAAACACTACGTGGTCCCCAAAAACTATTGAAATGAAAACTAATATTAATTTTTAAAAGAAGATAACAAAGCTAAGAGTTTTTTTTAGAAAAGATAAACAATATCAACAAGCCTCTAACTAGATTACTTTTTTAAAAAGAGGCAGAAGACTCAAATAAATGAAATCAGACATGAAAGAGGAGGCATTATAACTGAAGCAATAAAATAAAAAGATTATAAGGGATTATGATGATTATATGCCAAAAAAACAGGCAACAAAAGCCACAGACAAATGAGACTACATCAAATTAAAAAGCTTCTGCATAGCAAAGCAATCAACACAGCAAACAGGCAACCTATGGAATGGGAGAAAGTATTTGTAAATTATATCTGATAAAGAAATAATATCCAAAATCTTTAAGGAATTCATCCAATGCAATACCAAAAAAACAACAATGACCTGATCAAAAATTTAAAAATGGGCAAAAGACCTGAACAGATGTTTCTTCAAAAAATACACACAGCCAGCAAATATACAAAAAGGTACTCACCTTCACTAATCACCAGGAAAATGCAAATTAAAGCTACAATAAGATATCACTTATTGTTAAATAAGTTATCACACCAGTTAAAATGGCTATTATTTTTAAAAAAGGATGAGGGTTTACAACGATGTGGAGAAAAGGAAACCCTTGTACACTGTTGGTGGGAATGTTCATTGGTGCAGCCACTATGGAAAACAGTATGGAGGATCCTCAAAAGTAGAAAACAGAACTACCATATAATCCAGGATTCTAGGTATATACCCGAAAGAATTGAAATCAGGATCTCAAAGAGGTATCAGCATTATTCACTGTAGTAAAGACATGGAAACAACCTAAATGTCCAATGAAAATGAATGATAAATAAAAGGTGTATGTACAGAGAATGGAATATTATTCAGCCCTTAAAAAGGAAGAAAGGCTTCCACTTGCAAAAATGTGCATGAACCCGAAATGACATTATTCTAAGTGAAATAAGCCAGACTACAGGATCCCACTTATATCAAGAATATAAAATGGTCAAACTCAGAGAGTAGAATGGTGGTTACCTGGGGCTTGGAAGGGAATCAAGGAGGTGCTGGTCAAAGGGCACATTTCAGTTATACAAGTTAAGTCCTGGAGATCTACTGTACAGCATAATACCTATAGTTAACAACATTCTACTGTGTAGTTAAAACTTTGTTAAGAGAGTAGATATTATGTTAAATGTTTGTATCACCAAAAAAGAGAGAGGAAAGTTTCACAGGTGATATATGCTGTGACACTGTTTAGGGTGATGGTTTCAATGGACTTATACATACCTGCAGACTCATCAACATGTATACCTTAATTATGCATACTTTCTTGTATATGAATAATACTTCAAATTTTAATAAATGAATTAGGCCAGGCACAGTGGCTCACACCTGTAATCCCAGCACTTTGAGAGGCTGAAGCGGGTAGATCACTTGAGCCCAGGAGTTCGAGACCAGCCTGGCCAACATGGTGAAACCCTGTCTCTACTAAAAATACAAAAACTAGCTGAGTGTGGTGGCAAGCGCCTGTAGTCCCAGCTACTTGGGAGGCTGAGGCGGAAGAATCGCTTGAGCCTGGGAAGTGGAGTTTGCAGTGAGCTAGATTGTGCCACTGCACTCCAGCCTGGGCGACAAGAGCAAGACTCTGTATCAAAAAAATAAAAATAAATAAAATGAACGAAATAATGGAATGAAATCTGGAAAAAAAACACTGAAAGAGTTGAATGTGGCTTCCTCTGGGAGCAGGACAGGGCATGAAAAGGAAACTAAAGACCAATTGGTGGGGCAGGGAGTTTCTGCTTTTTTAATATAAGCATTGTACAACAGTTGATGGTTTCATTCTGATAAACATTGAAATGAACTTTAAAAAGGAATACTTCAACACAACTGGAGAAAAAAAAAAAACCTGACACGACCACCCCTCCATTGCACTAGTGAGGGTGTAATACTATGGTGTCATCTAATGTCTGTGTTGCTGTTAGACTGGGAGCTCTGTCACAAGGGCAGGGACCACATCTACTTCATAGACTGCTCTGTTCACATGTCTGACACCGTCTAGGTGCCAATATGTATTTGCTGAATGAAAAAAACATGTAAGAAACATTTCACAGTGGTAGAAGCAGCACCCAGAGGACTGATGTGACAAATGCTACAGATTGCCTTACTACAAGTTGACATCAGGCACTGGCACAGAGCAGGAGCTCAGAAAGGTCTGGAAATTTGCTCTATTAAAGAAGGTTGGTGGTGAGAGAGAGTGGTTGGTAGTCCGAGGAGGTAGCAAGATCAAGGAAGACATTATCATGGCTGGGGCATCAGGACATTGTTTGCAGTCCTAAAAATAAGCATCTAATTGAGGGAGGAACATAAACGATGCCAGAGAGACACTGAAGATAATTTCTTCAAAATATGGAAAATTATGATTTTCTGTTGTGGAATTTCATATGTTCTTCCTCCTCCCCTTCCAGAGCTAGCAGTTCTGCCGCATTTTGATGATTGCTTGGGCCGTCACAGTGCCTTGCTAACCACACTCCCCACCTCCCTTCTGAAAGAGCACGTGTTCCCTACAATGTTCAGTGTGTCTACTTAATGTTTGGCATCTATGTGCCTTGAGAAGCTCCAAATGATTCCAGTTAAGCAAAACAGGTCATGAATGTTATTAAGGGAATTCAAATTGAATTCTCTCCAGGGAAACATCAACATAAAACCAGGTAGACTTTAGAAAGTGGGACTGCATGGAAGCACATCACTTAAAATCACTGTAGATGTGTGCCAGATGTGTCGGAGGAAAGTGTTCTGAATTTGATTACTGGCCTCCTTTATGGATTAATCACTCTGATATTCATGATTTAGAATCAGGAAGAAAGCGCATTACCTCATTACAGGAATTCATTCTGGGAGGCATTCACAATGTGCCTCTTTCCCCGGGGATGGGCGGAGGGATGTGTAACCTTGAAAACATTCTTGTGTGTGAGAACTACAGAAAAATATGATGTATTTCTGCATAAGGAGAAGCAGTGGAAAGTTTTTGTTTGTTTGTTCTGTTTGCTTGGGGTTGTTTTTTTTAAAACTAACGTAAGTTGACTATGCCAAAAACTACATTATCTGATGATTACATCTCTAAGGGAGGCAGTATGGTTTATGGCACTTTACCACAAAGGAACCTGAGGTTTAATGAAGTTAAATAGTATCCAAGATGAATTAACAAATTTGTGGATGTGCTCAGAGTTGATCCCAAGTATAGATGACATAGCTATGTAGGCAGGACCAGTTAAATTTGTGAGGCCCAGTGCAAAATAAAAATGTGGAGACCCTTGTTCAAAAATGATACAACTTTCAAGACAATGACAGCAGATCCTTAAACCAAGTGTGATCCCTTTCTGAGCACAACATCCCTTGTGACTGACTGCACAGGATACTAATGCATATGGCTGCCCCATGTGTAGATACCTCCCAGATTCTGTACATTTGGACTAGCTCCACTGAAAAAAATTGGGACTTCTTTGATGAGTATTAAATTATGATTATATCTTAAAATATTGTCTTGAAAAATACTGTCAAACACACTGTATATCAAAAACAGACTTCTACAATGATATCTGTAACTGAGTTAGAGATGATTTCAATATTACTTCAGATTGGCTCCTTCTATTTGATACTTACTTGTGAATTGATGTATTAATTTTTTGTCTTTACCATACACTTCACTGAGGAGACCATTTTGAGCCCTGTTTCCATCTAAGCTGATGTCCTTTGTCCTATTCCTGGAACCTACAGGCTGTTCATCAGGAATCTCGGCAGACCCTCACACACACTATGACCCCCTCATAGCCACATCTTTGAATCCTCACTGCTGCTTACTCCACCTGTTACAGAGCAAGACTCAAGAAACATTGACTGAATACATGAATATGTACATGAACTCTAGGAAACTGCAGCAGAATTCCAGATTTTCAAACATGGAGCAAGCATCAGTCTCTATTGCAATCAATACTCAGGCAATGGTCCAAGGGACCTTTAGAATGGCTCTAAAATTAGATCGTTCGATCTCAAAGAGAGGGCCAGGTCTAAAGTCAGCATTTGAGCCAAATGTCAAACCTGTCCTTGAAAAGTCTTTCAGGAGCTTCAGGTTGGAGCTCCCATGAGAGGTGCACAGAAACCTACTGGGTGAGAAGCTGATGCACATCCCATATCTTATCCCACCCCAGGGCACATGCTCATTGCCTGCCAAGCTGCGCAGTAAATTCCAGTAGGTTAAATGCACATGTGATGTAACTGTTTCTTAAGAGGTAAGTCAGTGCCTTCTGTGAAGGAAGTGTTTATTACTTTATGTCTGCACTGTTTCTTCCCCCTCCTCAGGGGAAGTTGTAAAATCTGAGCTCTGCATTTTATAAGACACTTAGTCTTGCGTTAAAACTTCACCCAAAGTGATTTATCTTGCATCTTGCAACATGTCTCTATCTCACACATTTTCTATAATGAGCATGAATTACTTTTATAGTCAGTAGGAAAAAAAAAACTTTACAGGGAGATTTTATACTTAGATCATTTTTTGGTTCTGAGCAAAACATTAAAAGAAAATCTTTCCAGAGCCCTGTCCCCATTCACCACCATCTAGCCTTGAGAGCAGTACAGGAGCCTGGCATCCAGGCTGAACACTAAACTGCTGAAGAGTGTATCTCAGATTCTTACTTAACCTCTCTGGGCCTCAGTGTCCTCATCTTTAAAATGATACCAACACAATACCTTCTCCAAAGAGTTGCTCATATAAAGCCTTTAGCACAGTGTGCATTCAGTGTGGTTAGCTAATTAGCTATTACTGCATATGAGTCTGTGTCTTAGGTGCTAGTAGCCTGGATCTCAAACAACCTAATTCCTTATCTAAATGTGAATAATAGAGCAAGTTTTTAAAATCTCTTTAAAATAATCTCAAAATCAGAAAGGTGACATAGCTAGAAGAGTAAGAGATGATATATCGACCTCACTGCACTCCTCAAGGGCTCCAGTGATCACCCCGACTCATGATAGAACAGGATGAAATTTGGCCATGTGGCAAAAAGAGCTACTGAGCTCGACAAGGTCATTTTTTAAACTATCATTTCTACCCAGTCAACATCCAAAGTAGATTTGAATACCGTACATAGCACTTGGAATCTGAAAATGTTTTCACTTCAACTGTATTAGTGGAAAGCTAGTTTTCTAATAATTTTCGATTAAGACCCTGTGCTACTAGATGCTATCTTTGAACCACTTGTCCCTTGGCTTTACGACATCACATTTTTCTCTTTTGCGACCATTACTAACCAATCTCTCTTGATCTATTTTTTAGGCTCATCCTCCTTGACCTTATCCCTTAAATATTAACCTTTCCAAGACCCTCTCGTGGGCCCATTTCCTTCAGACCCTGTCCTCTTCCTGGGTCTCAGTCTGTCCTGATAGTTTCAACCATGATCTTTATTTGCCAATGAACTTGATACCTGTATTGCCAAATCAGTCCTTTCTTCAAAGTCCAAATCCATAGAACTGACTGCCTTCAGAACATCTCCACTTGGATATTTTACAGGTACCTCAAACTCAACATGCCCAGACCGAACTCATCCCTTCAAACAGGCTCCCTTGTAGCATTCCCTATCTCAGGAAATGGCAGCTGTTTCCACCCAGCTAATCAAGCCAGGAATCTGTGATTAATCCTTAACTCATCTCAGTTCCCTCACTGCCTAAATGTAATCAATCACCACATTGTCTTAATTCTATTTGTTAAATCAGTGCCTGTCAAATTTCTTTTACTGTAAACTAAAACACACATAACTGAAATAGAAGTTTCAGAAAACAATTCTTATCATCATTATTTGCAAGGCCCTGTGATATTTTATCTTCTGTTCTCATCTGTTACTGCATTTTAAAATGCTAGTAACCAGTGAGTTACTGAAAAATGTTTAACAACCAACTAGCTCATTTGGAAGCATGGGAGGGAATACCTGATGTGTAGCATTTGCCCATATCCTTGGCGTGAATACTCCCACCATGGTTGAATTCAAACTACCAACGAACCAGCTTGCAAACCACCTAAAGATTTATCAACCAGTTCTCATGACAATCTTCAGCATGCCACACTCATGACTCAACAGTTTGAGAGACTCATCTAAGTATTCTTAAATCTATCGGCTAATTTTCATTCCCAGCGCTGTCATTTCTCTCCTAGCCACCACCATTTCTGATACAACTGATTCAACTCAATCAAATCTATTTCAGATTATTTTGTATCTTCAAAGACTTTCTATTTGCACACTAGGATGGAGTCTACAATTCTTACCATGACTTAAAAAGGAACCCATGGTTTGGCGCCTGCCTGCTCCTTCTGCCCTCTTTTCCTTGATCACAACAGAAGTGTTCTCTTCTTGAACTTCGGGGAGCTTTCTCTTATTCTCGGTTCTTTAGACATGCATTTTCTTTTGGCTGAAAAGTTCTTTCCTCCCATCTTTACTCAGTGAATTCTTATCCTTTCTATCACAGTTTAAATGCTACTGTATTCATTCATTCATTTATTCATTCATTCTTCTAGTGTGTGACAGGCATTCTGATAAGTGCTGAGGATCCAAGGAGAGGTAAAAATAAACACAGTCCCTCACCCCACAGAACTTATACTGAAGAGGGGGAGAAACATATTATTTAAATAAAGATATCCAAATTTAAGTATGAATAAAAGAGGTTTAAAAATGAAGGAGAGCCCTAATTCTATACATAAAAATCTCAATCTGGCGCATCAGAGGACACATTCCCTGAGTAAGGGATAATAGATCAGTTGTACCAGTTGAGCTAATATATAAAGGATACATGTAGTCTAATTAGTCTTAAGGGTTGCTAACTAACAGTATAGACATAAAGAAGAATATGTGAAAACCCACCTTGCAGGAGGTAGCATGACAAAATCAAGGAACCAAATGAAAGCCAGTATGACAAGAATGCAAAGAGGAACAGGAACAAGATATGAGGTGGGGCCAAAGAGACAGGTAGAAGCCACTCTGTGAAGAGCACTTGAGACTTTGTTGAAAATTTCTAACAAGAAACCAGGGGTTTTGACATGTTGAAAGCAGAGATATGATGTGTTCATACTTCTGGTTTGGAAGGATCACTGTGGCAGCGTTGAAGATGACATGGAAGGGAGCAAAAGTAGGTGTAGATACAAATTAGAAACTATCACAGTCCTCCAGACAGAAATGCTTCTAACAGAAATTAAGATGCTGGTGATGCCTATGGAAATATCAACATATTGGAGAGGCGTATGGGGTAACCTTGATAAGATAATAATGGATTGGACAATTCCTCATGCTCTTCCTTTCCAACTTGGGCCCAGCGGAATGGCTCTCACAAAGAAGGATGGTGAGAAGAAAAGGGCCATTCTGCCATCAAGAGTTGCTGACCTGAGAATACACCATCAATATTCGTAAGTCATCCGTGGAGTGGACTTCAAGAAGTGTGCCCCTCGGGAATTCAAAGAGATCTGGAAATGTGCCATGAAGGAGATGGGAACTCCAGATGTGCACATTGATACCAGGCTCAACAAAGCTGTCTGGGTCAAAGGAATAAGGAATGTCCCATACTGAACCCATGTGTGATTGCCCAGAAAATGTAATGAGAATGAAGAGTCACCAAATAAGCTCCACTTTTAGAAATCTACAGTCATTGTGGATGAGAACTAACAGCTGATTGTCGAATACATCAAATCAAGTTATAAAATTGTAAAAAAAAAAAAAAAAAAAGATAATGGATTAACTAAATGTGGTGAAAGAGAGGGAAGTATCAAAGATGACTTGCGATGCTTGAGTTACAAAACTGAATGAATGAGAGTACTATTTGCAGAAATAAGTAAAACTGAGGTGTGGGGAGAAAGAACATGACTTTGGCTTTAGATCTATTGAGACTGAGGTATCCTTAAGATGGGCAAAATAAGATGTCTTAAGAACAGTTTGGTAAACTGTCTAGAATAGAGGAGAGATTTGGGGGATATAAGTTTGTGAAATGGCTGTGTATAAGTAGTGAACTGATGCTATAGCCATGAATGAACTCATCAACTGAGAATGCATAAGAGAAATCAGTTTAGAAACCAAGACTTAAGCAAATCCAACAATTAGTAGTAAGGTAGTGAAGGGTGCATTGACAAAGGGAAGAGGAACAGCCAAGTGGTAGGAGGAAAACCAGGAGAAATCGATGTTAGAGAAACCATTTTCTTTTGGTTGAGTAACAAGAAGAGACGCCAGACTGCTGTGGGTGAAACAGTGAGTGTAAAGTACAGATACGGAGTCAGTGAGTGTGCACCACTTACTGGAGAAGTTTGCCTTTGAAGAGGAGAGACATGAGTAGTACTTGTGAACTAC
Source organism: Saimiri boliviensis (assembly GCF_048565385.1). NCBI lineage: Eukaryota > Metazoa > Chordata > Mammalia > Primates > Cebidae > Saimiri > Saimiri boliviensis. The sequence goes on along the minus strand of NC_133452.1, from coordinate 26,576,373 downwards.
GTGGAAACTTTTGGTTGTGCTTTAACCATTTGAACACATTCATCAACTATGAAAAACACTACTTTGAAAGAAAGTTAAATACAAAGCAGAAAGATTGAAGGCAAGTGTGGCGTTTAGAAAAAGGTGTGGGGACTGATCCCTGTGTACCCATAACACCCCTACACTTACCCTTTCTTAATTCTGACCACACTTTTAACTACTTCTTAATTATCTGTATTTCTCATTGCACTGTACTCCATGAGGACAGGAATTAGCTCTGCCTCATTTACTTTTTTTCATTGATGCATAATAGATGTATACAGTTTCAAGGTACATATGTAATTTAATTCATTCATATAACCCATTTACTTTCGTATCATTTGTGGGTAGCAAAGCACTCAGATAGGAGGCATGAATAAATGTTATTTTTTAAATTGTACATTAGAGTGAATGAAATTGGAGGTACATTTAATAAAATAGACAATCCCAAAATGTTATTATACTAATATGTGCATATATATGTATGCATACATATCATGGTTATTGATTTCTTAGGCTAAAATTAAAATTGGTACTATGACCATAAGCATATGTTATTTGGGCACTCAGACAAGAAGACCTTAGAATGAGAGAAATTAAAAGTCAGCCAAGAACTAGGAACTCTCCAGATAGATGGGCAAGGCCATGAGTCATTTTATGCAGAGAATTGAGTCCTGATAAAAATCAACGAAACAAATGGTGAAAGCACAACTTGTTAAGACAAGTGGATGTATCATTCACACTGATCCAGATGAAAACACCAAAACAGGATCTCTTTATGAGATCGTTTGATGACCTACCAAGTTAAGAAAAAACCAAACCAAACAAATAAGAAATGTTCACTTCCATTTTGGAGACAATATTGAATGCCTCATTTAGGCAAGAAAGTCCATGCAGCAAAAAAGAAATCAGATGTGCATTTCTTTCCTGGATTTGCCAGTTTAATGATAAATTCTTTAGTCTGATCTCAGTTTCTTTGCCTGCTTAAAGGGAATAATCATACCTAATAGGGTGGATGTATAACGTAAAGGAGGTTGCTTATCATGTTTATAAGCACCACACTCAGAATAGCTGTATGCTTCTCTGCCTTGTAGGTTGCAAACCTGAGAATTTCACATTGCATTGGCAGTTCTGACATATTCTCATTTATACCCTATAGGCTCTGATTCATACAATAGTACAATGAGAATGCCATGCTATATCTAGAATTGCTGAGAAGACTAGATGACATAGTGTGCCAAAGGAGCTTTGTGAAATACAAAGAACTACTTAAACGAGTAGTCAGCAGATGACAGCCCATGTGCCAAATCCAGCCCACCACCTGGATTTTTGTTTGTTTGTTTGTTTTATGACTCAAAAGCTAAGAATGGTTTTTACATTTTTAAATAGTTGAAAAAAATCAAAAGATGAATATTTCATGATGTGGAAATTACATCAAATTCAAATTTCAGTGTCTATAAATAAAGTTTTATTGGAACACATCCACACTCACTTGTTTACATACTGTCTATGTCTGCTTTTGCACTACAATGGCCGAGTTGAGTAGTTGTGATTGAGACCATATGGAAATATTTACTATCTGGTTCTTTACAGAATAGGTTCGCCTACTCCTGCCTTAAATTAAATATCGTGACAAAAATCATAAAGATTTTAGGGATTTTTTGAGATTAAAAAAATGTGTAAGTTATTGGCGAACTGTCTGCCATGCCGTAATGGCTCAATATAGAGATGTTGCTGTTTATGTTCTTTCATTGGGCTAGTAATTCAACAAATAGTTATTGAGTGCATACTCTGCTGAATACTGCTCCAAGGGCCACAGAATACAGCAATGACCATAATTGGACAAAATTCCTTTGCTCGTTGAACAGACAATAAACAGATAAATAAAAATAAGTAGAGTATATTATATGGCTGGGAGAAACATTAAAGGGAGAGAGAATAGAAAGTTTGAGGGTAGAAGTTGCCATTTTTCGATGCAGTAAACAGGGAAGACATCACTGGAAAGGTGACATTTGAGTGAAAATCCAAGGGACACAAGGGAGCCAGGGGGTGCTGTGAGGGTGGTGAGGAATCATGTTCCAGCCAGGTGAAAAACACAAAAGCCCGGAGACAACAAGAGCTTAGTCTGTTCGAGGAACACCGAAGAGTTGATGAGCTGGAGTGGTGGGGAATGACGGGGAGAGTAACAGGAGATTAAATCAAAAAGTGTGGGGCAAGCTTAGGTGGGACCTTAAAGAACTCACTAGGGGCTCTGGCTTTTTCTCTGAGTAGGAGAAGAAGCAAGAGTTTTGAGCAAAACGGTGGCATGGCCTGACTCACATTTAATCCAGATCTATCCAGCTGCTCCAGTGCAAACACCCTGTAGCACAGACTGATGAAAATTTTATAAGTTGATTTGCAACATCAATTACAGCTTAATGGTATTAAATTGGGGGAATATTGCATATTCTCTCCATGGAAATTAATAAAGCACTTGATGGGTACACAGCGCCTTTCTTACATTATTTAAGACAATGTCAGAATGATGAAACTGCTTCTAATTTATGGACAAACAATATGATATCTCAGAATCCCACAGGGTAGTTCCAACCATGTGATTTTTGCTGATTCTCACAACTGCTTCAACTTTTCTAACAAAATCTTTTGACTAACACAGCCTCCTTTTTGGATAACAAGCTTTTCGTTTGGACAGTGATTCAGGACCCTGAATGGACCTAGTGAATGCCTCTTTGCTGTAAGATTGTTCCTCAATCTTTCTTTCATTACTGCCTCCCCTACCAAGGAGCCTTTGTAGACATGTTTTTTCACTAATTTCCACCACTGGAAAACTTTTTATTGTGCGAAAATATATATAACATAATATTTATCATTTTAACCATTTGCAAGTATACTCTAATGACTTTAAATGTATTTATAACATTACGTAGCCATCACCAGTATCTATACCCTAAATTTTCTCATCATCCCCCACATAAACTCTGTTCACATTAAACAATATCTCCCTATTCCCCACTCCCCCGAGCCCCTGGTAACCGATAAATTTGCCTATTCTAGGTACCTCATATAAGTGGAATCATACAATATGTATCCTGGGTCTGGCTATTTTGATTAGCATAGTGTTTTCAAGGTCCATCCATGTTGTTGCAGACATTTCACTCCTCTTTATGGCTGACTAATATTCCATTGCATGCATATGCCACATTTTGATTATTTGTTCATCAGTTGATGTGTTTCTATATACATATATGTACATCTCTGTGTAAGTATATATGTGTGTGTTTGTGTGTGTGTGTGTGTTTATCTGTGCTTTCTACATAAAAAGTGTAAAATTTTTCTATAACCAACCCCAGAATGAATTTTTACCTGCAAGAGGAGGGGGATTATCACCCTCATTGATAATGCAGGTTCTCAGGTATGGATTTTCCTGCCCAAAATGAGGCACATGTATAAGTAATGCTTTACTATTATTACTGTTTTTTTTAATTTTTGAGACCAAGTCTTACTCTGTCACCCAGGCTAGAGTGCAGTGGTGCTGTCTTGCTCACTGCAACCTCCACCTCCCGGGTTCAAGTGATTCTTGTGCCTCAGCCTCCCAAGTAGCTGGGATTACAGGCATGCACCATCACACCTGGCTAATTTTTGTATTTTTAGTAGAGACGGGGTTTCACCATGTTGTCCAGGCTGGTCTTGTACTCCTGACCTCAGGTGACCCACCCTCCTCGGCCTCCCAAAGTGCTGAGATTACAGTTGTGAGCCACAGCGCCTTGCCGGTAATGGTTGTATGTAGATAAACTACTTGAAGTGAAGCCATGGATAAGAAAAAATGACCTCAAAACACATAAGTATGAAAAGTCATCGTTATTCCCAATGCAATAGAGTTTTCTGTATTTTATTTAGTCTTCACAATTGCCAACATTTTATAAAGGAATGAACTCAAGAATGTTTTGGAGAACAGCTGTAAGCAGTCTTGTCAGGACTAAGCCAATGGAGCCGATATTCTAATTAAACTTTTGAAAGCAGTGGCGATTCATGATGTTACTATTTCCAGAGTCAAAAATACTTCTGGAACACAAAGAGAATGATTAAGGAAGTATGTAAAATAGGGAAAAAATGAAATTAGTGTTATATCTGAAGATCAGAGTGGTGGGAAGCTGGTACCTGCCAGGCTATGGATGGTTGTGCCAGCATATGGCATGATTGTTGGTGTCTACTTGGAAGGCCATATGGCAGGGTATCTGGCACATACTCTCCCAGGTCTTATTCTCAGGTGGTTGCCCAATGCCGTATTGTCTCATTCTGTAAAGAAGAGATTTAAAAGATTGTTTAACAGTGTTAATAAAATCAACCATTTCAAATAACCTGACTAGAAACCTTCAAATGTTATCAAAGACAAGGAGAGATTGAGGAACTCCCAGGATATGAGACTGGAAAGATGTGATGACTGAAGACCATGTGGGGTCCTGGACTGGATCTTAGAACAGAGAAAGGACGTTCACAGGAACACTGGGAAATTCTGAATAAAGCCTATAATTTCATACTGTCATGTCAATGTTAATTTCTTAATTTTAGTTAATTGCTCCAGATTATACAAGATGTTAACATGAGGGGAAGCTGAGTGTGTTGTGCATCTTCTGTGAGTCTAAAATTATTTCAGAAAAAAAAAAGTAAAAGAAAATAAACAACAACCAAGTTTCTGGTAGCTCCTGAGTATCAGAAGCAAACTCGAGACTGGCAAATGCTGAAGCATGGTGAGAGTGAGGGAGTATATCTTCGCATCACAGCAGCTTTGATGCCTGCCGTAAGAGTGACTCCTGTCCTTGTTTCCTTCCTGATTCCTTTGCAGGGTGTGCTGGGTGCATCATGTAACTGGCATGTGGGTGTACCCTTTCCTGGAACACATTGGCCCAGGAGCCAGAATCATCTTCTTTGGGTCTACAACCATCTTAATGAACTTCCTGTACCTGCTGGGAGAAGTTCTGAACAACTATATCTGGGATACACATAGAAGTAAGTATTGCCTGAGGGGACATAAAACAAGAGAATTACTGCCAACAAGAGTATATGCAGAAACTGAGGGAAAATTCCACTGGAGCCTTTTCTTTCAGTCTTCAACAGGATCTCCTATGAAGAGTTCCATTGTTATAACTACAGTATGAATTTAAGAGCTGCTGACAGTTACCCGAAAGGTTTACCAGTCACTTAGACTTATTCGCTAGTAAAACATCCAAATCTAAAGAGGAAAGAGACATGTCTATAAAATTTTATAGGAAAAAATATAGTGTTAACAACAATATATATATTAGGGAAATTTGTCATCATCACAACACAATACTGCCTTAGTTAGCTAAAGGGACCCCAAATTAAATAGATACATTATTAAATGTCACCAGTCTCCTTTAAGGTCACCCAGATCTCCACTTTCTCTGTGGGTGCAGTCACCTGGGAGAGGTCTTACTGCCATTCTGCCAGAGCTCTAAGCAGTGTGTGATGCTCCGGCCACCTTGACTCACCAGTGGCTGTCATATGGAAGATCTCAAAGTGGCAAAGAGGTACAAGCAGTAAAAGATAATATTTCATGGCTGCAAAAACTCTTTAACCTGTGATTTGATTTCTCTTGCTTCCACGTATGGCAGAGCCTCCATCTTGGCAAGGCACGTAATCTTATCCAAGCTGTGCAAAACCTGTCCAAAGTGTATGTAAGATAACGTAAAAATTGAAAGGTGGAAAAAGCACCAGCACAGACATGTAGTCATTGAGTTCTGCGTGAAAATACATCCAAAGGCAAGATGGGTTGGAGACTTTAGAGAGCCCTGGCTCTCTCCTCTGACACAGTCACAGCATTCTAGACATCACCAGTAAATGGACTCTGTGACACAGACTTTGAGCACCCTGCTTTGTGCCAGACACCCTGCCAGGAGCTCAATCGAATCAGACAAATAAAGCACAGTCAGTGCATGATTACTGTGCGTGGTTACTGAATCAGGCTTTCTGCGTGTGGATCCTCTAAGCTTATACGCATCAGGGTATTAGCCAATGTGAGGGATTTGAGGGTTTCTTTTCTCAGCAACTTCTGATTTTAATAAATATTCTATTAGAAAAAGCATCAACATTTTTTATTCTGTTCAGGCCATAGTTTAAGGGACCGGAAACTAATCTTTTAATAATGTCCCACGTGTTCAATGGAAATAGTGCTCTTTCTCCATTAATTTACTGAAGTAATTAGTTAACTGACAAAAATATTCTGAATACAAAATATAAACTTTTCTCAGCTTCTTGGGAGAAAAGTTGTATTTAAACTTAAATGAATGTGTCCAATATATGCTATTCAGGAAGTACTCAAGTACCTGCTATGCTTGACTTGATTGATTGGACAGTCATTTGGCCATAGTTCTATGACTTCTATGAGAAGATGGCCTGAAAACCAGAAGAGAGAAATATTCATTCTACATTATTAACTTATGTACGTAGGACCTTCTAGTTAGTTCCACAGAGACAGATGTTTTGGGCCAAGTAAGTATCTTCCTCATTTATAAGAGGGATCACAAACTGATGGCCTGCCCCAACTTGTACCAACCAAGTTCTGTTAGGCCTACATAGTGGAATTTTTGTTTTTGAATCCGTATTTTAAAATTGGGGAGATATCATATAAGGGCCAGATTTTCAGCTTCTTAGGATATACTTTAAGATCTGGTGGCTGGGTGCAGTGGTTCACACCTATAATCCCAGCACTTTGGGAGGCCAAGGCGGGTGGATCACGAGGACAAGAGATCGAGACCTTCCTGGTCAACGTGGTGAAACCTCGTCTCTACTAAAAATACAAAAATTAGCTGGGCATGGTGGCACACGCCTGTAGTCCCAGCTACTTGGGAGGCTGAGGCAGGAGAATTGCTTGAACCCAGGAAGTGGAGGCTGTGGTGAGCTAAGAGCCTAGGTAACAAGAGTGAAACTCCATCTTAAAAAAAAAAAAAAAAAAAGATCTAGGAATATGGAGCCCACTGTTCTCTTCTGGTGACAGTGGTTTAGGATAGCATATCTGTTATCCTGTGGCTGGGCATGGTGGCTCACACCTGTAATCACATCACTTTGGGAGGCTGAGGTGGGTGGATCACTTGAGGCCAGGAGTTCAAGAGTAGGCTAGCCAACATGGTGCAACTCCGTCTCTACTATAAATACAAAAATGAGCCTGGCATGGTGGTATATGCCTGTAATCACAACTACTTGGGAGGCTAAGGCATGAGAATCGCTTCAACCTGGAGGCAGAGGTTGCCGTGATCTGAGATCGTGCCACTGCACTCCATCCTGAGCCACAGAGTGAAACTCTGTCTCAAAAAAAAAAAAAAAAAAGAAAGAAAAGAAAAAATAATTGAATATCAGTTATCCCCTTTAGATGACTAATTTTCCCTCGTTCTCACCTGGCCACTTTACTCAGTCACAGTCACATTAGCTGCCTGGTTCTATTAGTTGCTGAGCTGACAGCTACTCATGAAAAGTAGTGTGTTAGGATGAACCGAGGACATAGGAGTACAGCACTACAACACTGAGTATTTCACATCAGTTACTATACAGTCCCGCAAGAGGAAGGAATATTGCATTGCAGCCACCCTGCTTTTTCTGTAATGGTTTTTAATAGCTCCACTCCCTCTACTTGGGTGACTTATGTTAGCTACGACTTCAAGATAAAAAAAATCACACTATTACGGAATCTTACAGCGAAAGAAAGACTAGAAATCATCTAAACCAACCCCTTTTTTTTTCACCATCAGCCTGAAAAATCTTAAGTGACCTTCCAGAATAAGTAATGGCAGAGCCAGTGCCTTCCAACTGATGTTCAGTCCAGTCTCCAAATGTCCCCTTTGTATAAGGATACCAGTTGTATTTAATTCGGGCCCACCCTGTTGATCTCATTCATAAACACCCTATCTCCAAGAAAGTCACATTCTGAGATCCTGGGGGTTAGGCTTTCAACATATGAATTTGGGAGTGGGGACACAGTTCTGTTGATAACACTTCATTCTCTCCCAACCAGAATACATGTCCTTTACCCAATGAAAATATTCCATCCCAACAACCCCAAACATCTTTCAAACATCAACTCTCAAGTCCAAAATCTCATCAGAAATATCATAAAAATTGGGTATGCATGAGACTTAGGGCATGAGTCATCCTGAAGCCAAATTGTTCTCTAGATGTGTGTGAACCTGGGAAACGAGACAAAAAGTTTTCTGCTTCCAAAACAGAATGATGGGACAGGCATAGAATATGCATTCCCATTCTGTAAGGGAGAAGTCACAGGGGGCGGGGGGAAGAAAATCATGGTTTCCAAGTAAGCCTGAAGCTAGCGTGGGAAATTCCATTCAATTTTGAGGCTTGAAAATAATCCTCTTTGGCTAGATGTTCAGTCTTCAGGGCCTTCCAGGCGCAGAAGCCCCACCCCCTCAGCCCTGGGCTATACAGTTCCACCCTCTACAACCAAGGAAGAGCCCATCCTGGCACCATCTGTGAAGCCACTGGTCCTTCATTTCATTCTGTGTCTGTCCCTTTCAGTCCAGGCTGTCAACGCTTCTGCTTCTATAAAATTCTCAAAAACCTTATCGGCCTCCTATGCAAGTCATGGGGGTTCAAGCAGTCAGACAAGAGGGCACACCACGGATCTTTTACAGGTAGCCACCCCTCTTTTTCTGGCTTCTGCTGCCAAGGTTGATTGGATCCGTGAGTCACATACCTAATTTTGTTAGCACATGGCTGTCCATCCACACCCTTGGCATTATCTTCCAGTCTGAGGCACTGAGGGTTAAACATATGAACGTAGGATTTTGGGGAGCGGGGGACACCATTCACAGCTGAACTAATTTCTGTACTTAAGCTAAGACTTTATCCCAATTTTAGTATATCTGACCAGTCCTACTAAAGCTACATTTTGTAAGACCAGAAATGAGTCTTTTCAAAAGCAAAAGGTTGGTGTGAGGACAGAGAAAGTAGGCAAGCAGGGAGAAAGGAGAGGCCGGTATGCAGAAACCTGCACCTCTTCTCCCGCTGCCCATGCAGGTCATGCCCGCCCAGGCCCGCCCAGGCCCGCCCAGGCCTAGGGATGCCCCAGCACTATCCCCTGGTGGAGGCTGTCCTCCCTGCCTCCACCGCAGGAAGGCCATGTGACTGATTGCCCCAGCGCTATGCAGTCTTGTCCCCTCTGGCCCCAAAAGTGTATTCTACCTCAGCTTTGTGATAGGTTTCTTCCCACCCTTTTTGTGGAAATTTTACCTCTGGTTCTTGCAAACATTATTTACAGCTGTGTAATTTTTCTCTGCACCTCACAGCTGCCAAGCCAAAGTTAGGTGGGAAGCCATTTTCCCTCTCCAGGTCAATGAATAACCCGTTCTCCACCCGCACTTTGGAAGATTCCAGCGTTGCTGCCAAGTCAACCCATCTGCAGAATAACGCTTTGGAAAAAACAGACCTTAAAAAGAAAAGCAAACTGCTATTAGCCCCTGATGGCTGTTCCGCAGGGGAGGGAGCACAGACAGAAGCAGGGCTTCCAGACGTACGTGCTGTTTGAGCGGAATCTGTGCTGTGTTCTTCTTTCCTCGGTTCCCCAACAACGAAGGCGTGTTGCACCTTTTCACCTTCAACCCTGTGCCTCCTCCCGTCAGACGTACTCACTTTCAATTTGTTTTCCTTCCTATGATTTCTGAGAAGGACTTAGGGAAAAGTGCTCCAGATCTCTGCCTGTTCATTAGCCATGAAAACCAAACACAAAAGACTATCTGGGGACATCCTTGCAGAGCACGTTACCCACATTTCACCACCGCTACTCTGACGGCACAAAACTGAGGCTAGGAGCTGGAGGAGGGTGTGGTGGGCGAGTCCCTCCTGCTGTAAATCCTAACATTATGACCCTCTGGGGTTAAACTTTATAATTTTCCTATTGTGGAGGCCCATATTTTGTTCTGCTTTCCACTAGTCCAGGCTTCTGAGGCCTTCTGTGTGTTCATTGCTTATTAATATATTCAACAAAGACTAATCGAGCTCCTGCAATGAGACACACACACCGTGTTAGGTTCTGGGGATATGATCAGGAACAGAACAGGGAAGGGCCCTACCCTCAGAAAGCTTGCAATTTATCAGAGAATACAAACCGAACCTGCAAAACGGTATTTTAGGTTCTTTTGTTCCATTTTTGCTGTTGAAACAAAGAAACTGAGAGTTTAGTATGATTCAAAAAAACGTTTAGGTACAAGAAAAAGAAAAAAGAAGCACTTGCGAGATTTAACTATAATTCATAAAAATGACAAACATTTTCATCTTCAGGCCCATGAAACGTCATTGACTATACAGACAATAGGCAAAGAGTCTTACTGGTGCAGTACATACAAGTTCTTCTGTAAGAAAAGCATGATTCTACCAGGATTGGGTTGAATAGAGAATTTCAGTTTAAGTTTCAGGAATATGGAAATAAACAGTTCTTGGAGCTAACAAACCCTCCATAAGCTTTAAAAAAAATTGGCTTTTGAAAATCCAGAGTCCTTGCCTTGGGAAGGAACAGGACTAAAGTAAAAATAAATGAAGTCTGTTTGAAACTCATGAGTTGCGCATCTCATGTTGCCAGAAGCTGGTTTAAAAAGCATTCCAGCTGGGGTTTCCATGCAAACTCAGGGAGTCATGAGTCAACTTGCAGCCTTGTCTCCCAGAGGCCAGGGGAGCTGGGTGTGTCCCAGAGATGCTATGTCCTGATTCAAGGGAAAGGGTGGGAAGAGAGGTCACTGAGGATGTTTCTGGAGAAAGTTGTATATGGCTTTTCTTCTTAGCTAGGAGGGAAAATGGGGGTGTCAGGAGGGTGGATGGGAGAAGTGAGGGCGGATGAGTGGATTTGTGGGTAGTTAGCAAACCAGATTAAACAAACTGCTCGTAGTTTAAACTGATGCGCCAATAAAACGCTTTGCCTGTATTTCTAGGTATGGAAGAAGAGAAAGAAAAGCCTAAATTGGAATGAGACCCAAGTCTAAACGGAAGCGCTAGATTGAGCCTCCATTGAAGACTCGTTCCCCTTGGGCATTGGCAGTGGGGGAGAAAAGCCTTCAAAGGAAGCAGTGGCATCAGCACCCACCTCCCCCAATGAGGACACCTTTATGTATAAATATGTATAAACATAGAATACAGTTGTTTCCAAAAGAATTCATCCTCACTGTGTTTTAAATAATTCTTCCCGAAGTCATCATTGATCATAACATTCTTTCCTTTTCTAGTTTTAAAACCAAAATTGGACATTGGATTTTTATGTTGGCAATTTAACTCCAACTAATTAAGAAAGAAAAAAAATCATTGCACTTCTTTTTGAGAACTGTGTTGAAGTCAAAGGGGCAGATACAGAGTAAGGCCTTTGTGTACTTAGTCCTAAAGGTGGCTGTAATATGAACCTAGGCCACCAAGGGGACCTGAAGGAAAGGGGAAAGATGTTTCCCATTGCAATAATATCACAGTTGCCTCAAATGAGCACTATTTGTAATAATGATGTCAATTTCATTAAAAGCCTGAGTGTATTGTATCTCTTCATTTCATCATGTGGAAGTTTTCCTAGATGCAAATTCTGACTGTAATAAAGACCAAGCAGCCCTGAACCTGATGTGTGCATGGTGCATCTCAAAATCTTAATAACATTGGTGTCTCCTTTTTATTTATTTATTTATTTATTTATTTTTGAGACAGAGCCTCCTTCTGTCACCCAGGCTGGAGTGCAGTGGCGCGATCTCGGCTCACCACAACCTCCACCTCCAGGGTTCAAGCAATTCTCCTGTCTCAGCCTCCTGAGTAGCTGGGATTACAGGTGCGCACCAACATGCCCAGCTAATTTTTGTATTTTTAGCAGAGATGGGGTCTCACCATGTTGGTCAGCCTGGTCTCAAACTTCTGACTGTGTGATTCACCTGCCTCAGCCTCCCAAAGTGCTGGGATTACGGATGTGAGCCACCATGCCCGGCCTCCTTTTTATTTTTATTGCCTGTTGAAAATGGGTTTACTGAAACTGGTTCTTTCCTATAATTTTTGAATTAAAAAAATGTGAATCTTCTTGATAACTCCAAAAGTAAATTGTTTTAAAAAGCTGTTTTACAAAGTCTTTGACAATAATTATTTTTAAGATAAAAAAAAATGTTACATAAATTATAAAATGTTACTTAACACAAATATAAGTATTGATTGCCCATGCTAAGAGAGATTTGCAAATGATATCCATTAGCTCCAAAATTATAATTAAATTCTAATATTAAAAATGGAAAACATTAAACTTTTTAATTCAAAAAAATTTAAACTCAAAAAATTTAATTTTATATTACAATTATATTTAAATATAATTAAATCCTAAAAACCTCTCTTGCTTCCTTCCCTGTCTCCTTTCTCTCTCTGTCTCCCACACACACTCTATATGCCCCATTTCTGAAAGCATAATTGATAGCAATATAGAATGCGTCTAGCATCATTACCATATTAGTTTCCTAACTCATGGAGTTGGGACTGTTAAGTAGGAAAAGTCCAGCAGAAATCCACCAAAACGAAAGCACAGCAATACCACACTCTTGGACCAACTGCTGCAGTTAGTGGAGGCTCAAAGACTTGGAGGATCCAGAGTTGATTTCCATCACAACTGCATGTAACTCACCTGTCTGACCTCTATTATGGGTTAACTTGTGTCCCCTAAAATTTATATCTTGAGCCCCTAACCCCTAGTACCTTCGAAAATGACTGTGTTTGGAGACAGGGCCTTTACAGAGGGGATTAAGTTAAAATGAAGCCATTAAAATGGGCCCTAATACAATTTGAATAGTGTCTTTATTTAAAAAAAAAAAACAACAACAAAAAAACAAAAAAAAAAAAACGGGAGTTTGGACACACACTGAGGGACGCCAGGAATGTACACACACAGGAAAGGCTGTGTGAGGGCATGGGAAGAAAGTGGCCAACGGCAAGCCAAGGAGAGAGGACTCAGAAAAACCAAACCTGCGGACGCCTTGATCTTGGACTTCTAGCCACCAGAACTTTCAGAAAAATAAATGTATATTGTTTAAGCCACCAGTCTGGGGGCTGACATTTTGTTACGTCAGTCACAGCAAATTAATATGAACTATGTACAAAAGATGGATGAATTTGGGGGAATTATAAATTATTGTCAAGTAGCCAGTGGCTCCACTGATAGCAGCGTTTCCGGAAGTCTTTTTACTGGAGTAAAACAATACAATCCCTGGGATACAGAATGAAGGTACTAAACTAAAGCTTGCTTTCTTTCTTTCTTTCTTTCTTTCTTTCTTTCTTTCTTTTTTTTCTTTTTTTTTTTCTTTTTTTTTTTTTTTTTTTTTTTTTTTTTTTTGAGACGGAGTGTCTCTCGCTGCCCATGCTGGAGTGCAGTGGTACAAGGTCGGCTCACTGCAACCTCTGCCTCACGGGTTCAAGTGATTCTCTTGCCTCAGCCACCCGAGTAGTTGGGATTAATTACAAGCATGTGCCACCACGTCTGGCAAATTTTGTATTTTTAGTAGAGACAGGATTTCTCCATGTTTGTCAGGCTGAGTGTTGAACTCCCAACCTCAGGTGATCCACCCACCTTGGCCTCCCAAAGTTCTGGGATTGCAGGTGTGAGCCACCATGCCAGGCCTAAAATTTTCTTTCAGCGGGAAGATGTGGTGGCGAGGCTGAGTGCAGAAAGGCTGGGGCTGTGGCTCAGCGTGGGATCGACTGGTGGGCAGCGGCAGCTACGAGGAACTCACTGTGGCCCTGGTCCCGCCACAGCTGCTCGGACGCAGCAGGTTTCACTTCTTTATTCAGGAAAAATGTAGACTTAGAAGAGCATCCAGTAAGATTGAACCTCGAAGATCAGACAGGGACAACTGGTGAAGCATGTAAGAGAAGTGCTTTGATTTCTACCGTGGAAGCAACAGTCTTTTATCTTTCTCCTTATCCTATAAGGAGGATGCTCATAAAACCTTTATTTTTTACTGTTGAGTTTACAGGCTGTGCATTTGGATCAGCTGCTATTTGGCAATGTGAATCACTGAAATCCAGGGTCCAGAGCTATTTTGATAGCATAAAAGCTGGTTGGTTGGATAGCATAAGATGACAAAAGAAAGGAGACTTCAGAAAGGAGATTAAGAAGTGTTGGAAGTAATCTCAGTGATGGCCAGCAGACTGTGACAGGTATCACAGCTGCAAATGTCCTTGTAGTCTGCTTATGGAGAGTACCTTCTCTGCACTGGACAGTGGTCAGATATTTCACGTCTAATGCAGCCTCAAAGGTCCTTGTTTTGCAATGTTGCTATCAACATTCAATCATTTCTCCTTGTTTCACATGGCAGCAAATACGTAAGTTTTGTGGAGCTTCTCCTCCAGCATTGTACATTCTGGTTCAAGAGCAGTTCATGGCAATGTACCTAGTACCTATCTGCAGGCGTTATTTCCAGTTTTGTCAGTTACATGTGTGAAGTTGCCACAGGACCATCACTTGGTGCTTCTGGCGCCATCATGACAGTCCTTGCAGCTGTCTGCACTAAGATCCCACAAGGGAGGCCTGCCACTATCTTCCTACCAATGCTCACATTCACAGCAAGAAATGCCCTAAAAGCCATTAACACTGTGGATACAGCAGGAATGATCCTGGGATGGAAAATTTCTGATTATGGTGCACATTTTGGAGGAGCTCCCTTTGGAATATGGTATGTTACTTACGGTCGTGAACTAATTTGGAAGAACAGGGAGGCTCTAGTGAAAATCTGGCAAGAAATGAGAACTAATGGCCCCCCAAAAAGAGGTGGCTCTAAGTAAAACTGGGATTGGACGCTACCGGTGCATCTGGCTTTTATACTGCCTGAGAGCCCCAGAAGACATCGGCCCATAGACATCGCTATGCTCCCGCCTGGGAGACACTGGCAGCTGGCCTCCCAGTGTTTTCAGCTGTGCCCCATGGTCCATGTCTTTTTAGAAAATGAATTATGATGAACTTGTGAAATAAAGGTTTACATCTCATTTGTAAAAAATTAAAAAATAAAAATAAAAGTTTCTTTTACCTTGCAAGCATAGCAGAATGCCCTCACTATATTTTCTCAAGGCTATTTCTTTGTGTTTGTGTGTGTCTGTGTGTGTGTGTGTGTGTGTGTGTGTGTGTGTGCATATGTTATAAATATTTTTAATTTAATTTTTATTTTAAGTTCAGTTGTACATGTACAGGTTTGTTATATAGGTACACTTGTACATGGGGATTTGTTCTATAGATTATTTTGTCACCCAGGTATTAAGACTAGTACCCATTAGTTATTTTTAATAAATAAATAAACAACAAATATAAAATAATCCTCTCCCTCCTCCCACCCTCCACCCCCCGAATGGCCCCAGTGTGTGTTATTCCCCTCTATGTGTCCATGTAGCTACCACTTATAAGTGAGAATATGCAGTATTTGATTTTCTGTTCCTTCACTGGTTTGCTAAGGATGATGATCTCCAGCTCCATGATCTCATTCTTTTTTATGGCTGCATAGTATTTCATGCTGTATATATACCACATTTTCTTTACCAGTCTACTATTGATGGGCATTTAGATTGAGTCCATATCTTTGCTATTGTGAATCCAGCTACAATGAACATATGCATGCATGTGTCTTTATAATAGAATGATTTCTATTCCTTTGGTTATATACCCAGTAATGGAATTGCTGGGTCAAATGGTATTTCCGTTTTAGGTCTTTGAGGAATTGCCACACTGTCTTCCACAATACTTGAACTAATTTACATTCCCACAAACAGTGTAGAGGTGTTTCTGTTTCTCCAAAACCTTACCAGCATCACATATGCTGGATAATAATATCCATTGTGACTGGCATGAAATGGTATCTGTCTCACTGTGGACTTTTTAATAAAACCCATTCTGACTGGTGTAAAATGATATCTATCTCACTGTGGCTTTGATTTGCATTTCTCTAATGATCTGTGATATTGAGCTTTGTTTCATATGATTGTTAATCAAATGTATGTCTTCTTTTGAAAAGTGTCTGTTCACACCCTTTGCCCACTTTTTAATGGGGTTGTTTGTTCTTCTACATTTGTGTAAGTTCCTGATAGATGCTAGATATTAGACCTTTGTCAGATACATAGTTTGCAAACATTTTCTGCCATTCTATAGGTTGTCTGCTCAGTCTGTCGATAGTTTCCTTTGCTGCACAGAGCTCTTTAATTTTACCCCATTTGTCAGTTTTTACTTTTGTTGCAATTGCTTTTGGTGTATTCATCCTGAAACCTTTGCCCAACCCTTTGCCCAAAATCGTATTACCTCAGTTGTCTTCCAAGGTTTTTATAGCTTTGGGTTTTTCATTTAAGTTTTAAATCTGAAGTTAATTTTCTTATATGGTGTAAGGAGTAAGTTTGGTTTCAGTCTTCTGCATATGGCTTGCCAGTTATTCCAGCACCATTTATTGAACAGAAAATCCTTTCCCCATTGCTTGTTTTTTGTCAGGTTTGTCAAAGATCAGGTAGTTGCAGGCATGTGGTCTTACTTTTCTATTCTGTTCCATTGGTCTATGTGTCTGTTTTTGTTCAGTACCATGCTGTTTTGGTTACTATACCCCTGCAGTATAGTTTGAAGTCAGGTATCATGATGCTTCCAGCTTTGTTATTTTTGTTTAGGATTGCCTTCTCAAGGTTATTTCAATCATGGTTTTATATCATAATTTAGTCCACAGTGACCTTGTTTGTCTAACTGTCCCATGGGACATTCAGTTTCTATTACACTGATTATATCATACTGCTTGAAGAACTCAGCAAGTACCCTAGATAACTTGAGAAGACACAGGCATTCGAGAAGGTTATAGATAAAAGGCCCCCTCAAGAAACAAATTGGGCCATCTACTTTTGTGAAGTTTCTAGGGCTCCAGTGATCTGAATAAGATATGTTAATATATGCCCTCTAAAGTAAAATTAAATTGTTTCCTTTTGCATGCATTAATACTATGGAAGAGGCACATTGCTTGGTATTCCTTACTAGATTTTAGAGGAAGCATATGTCTCATTGAGTGTGCTGTTCTTATTCCTAAATCACAACCAGAGTTATAAAAATTATAATGAAAAATCTAAAATCATTACAATTTGTGGATGGATGATTTTACACATACACACACACACACACACACACACACACAATTCCAGTTATCTATTACTACCAATAAACCATCTCAAAACTTAGCTGCTTAGAATAATAATTATTATTTTGCAAATGAATCTGCAACCTGGGCAGGACTTGGCAGCATGAGCTTGTCTATGTGCCACGGATTATCTGCTGGGGTGATTTGAAGGCTGGTGGCTAGAATACTCTGAAGTTTCGCTCACTTACCTGCCCAGTGATTGCTCCTGGTTGTTGACTGACTGAAACCTCAGCTAAGGCTGCAACTGGAATAACTACATGTGGCCTCTCCAAATTCTTTCTCGGCTTTATCCCATCTTACTGAGTGTTTTTCCATGTGGTTGCTTGGCTTTATCACAATGTGGTGCCTGGATCTTAGCAGGCCCAGCTGAAAAGTTTTTATTTAATATGACTTAGAGTAAGAAGTCACATGGTATCACTTCTGTCATAGTCCAGCCTAGATTCAAGGAAAGGGAATGTAGATCCCCATGTCTTGATGGACAACTATCAATGTTACACTGTAAAAAGAATATATATGATAACAAAATATTGGTGGCTAGATTTAGAAACACATCTGTCACACACATCCAAAACAATAAACTGAAAACTGACTTTAAAATAAAGATAATGAGGTTATAGAGTAAAAATATGTGGAAATCCATACTTTTATTATGCATAAGATGTAATGGGATATAAAGGAATAAAAGAATCCTTTGCAATAGCAACAACTTTATGAAAAAATTATGAAACTATTAAATGATGCAAAAGAAGGTTTGAAGAAATAGAAACACATACCACGCTCATGTTGTTAAAAACCAAGACTGACTATATCATAGATGCCAAGTTCCAAGTTAATTTATAATTCAAAAATACAAACCTTTGTTTTTTATTTAAGTGCTTATTTGTTTATTTTTGAAACTAATCAAGTCGATCTTTAAGGTCATAGGTAAAAATTAGCAAACAAGAATTGTTAGGAAAGCTCTGAGTTAAAAAAGCGATGAGAGAGAACTGGAAGACTGGCCCAAACAAATGTTAAAACGTTGTATAAAAGCCCATTTAATAAAGCAGTATGAAATTGACTATGAATACATCAACTAATAGAACAAAATAGAAAGAGCAATAATAGAAATAAATACATGTGGGAATTTAGAATATCATAAAAGTTGTGCCTAAATCAGTGAGGAAAGATAGGTTATTCAATAAGTATCATTAGGACAACTGGAAAGTGATCTGGATAAAAAAAACTGTTGGATCTGTATCTTGAATCTTTTACCCTGACATATTTTTACAAACAGCTTATCTTCCTAATATGTAGAGAGATTGTTAAAAGAAAAAAGCCAACAACCTAATAGGAAAATAATGGCAAGAAAACAAGAATAATTCAGAGAAAAAACAAGTATCCCTTAAACAAATGAAAAGAATGGAACTTCAATCATAGTAAGAAAAAATACAAATTAAAACCACACTGAATATCATTTTTACCTACTGGATTGTCAAAACTTCTAGCCTTTGACAACACATTCTGTTGAATAAGACTGTGGACACTTTCATAATTGCTTGTGAAAGTACAAACAGGCACAATCCTTATAGAAAGGAATTTGTCTGTATCTTTTCAAATTACAAATGCACAAATCATTTGACCTAGCAATTCTATTGCTCAGAACTTATGCTAACACGTATTTCCACATACGTTAAGCTCATTAATTGCAGCAAAGTTTGTAATAAGAAATAATGGGAACAATTGAAATGTCAGTAATAGGAAACTGCTTTTAGAAATTATGATGGCTACTTAATGAATACTGTAAAAAGGAGGAGGTGTAAAAAGAAGGAAGAAAGGAAAAATGAAATGTTACATTCTGTGCACTGATACTGAAAATTTTCTAAAAATCTTCTTTAAATTCTGAAAAGAAATACACTAAATAGTGTGTACAGCATGCCACTTTTCAAAAAGGATTGGGGGAGACAAAAGAATGAATTTTTGCTTGTATACATGTAAGAAAACTTTAGAAGATACCTAAAAGTGTAAAAACTTATTCACTTAAATGGTAGAGAGGGAAACAGGACTGATTGAATGGAAATAGAATTGGTGGGAGATTGTTCATTATACATGTTTTTTTTTTATTTTTGAAAAATGTAATTGTATTACCTGTTCTAAAAGTAATTAGTAATCCTAAACCTAACTCTTTGAGACAGGAAAAGTATGTTAAAGAGGAAAATTAAAAAGAGATTCCAATCTATTCAGGAAATAATGACACGATACCTCATAACTAAACTTAATGAATGTGCTCAAAGCTGTACATAGAAAAACATTTATGTAGCCTCAGATTTTATTTTCATAGAAAAAAATAAATGAAGAAAACTATGTATTCAGCAGATGTAGAAAATAAAAACAAATTATAGAGAAATATTAGGAAGTAATAAAAATAAAAGCAGGAATTAAGCAGAAAAACAGCAAAATTGAGAAATTGATTAATATAGTATATCACTTGCAAAAGTAATAAATATGCAAACTAACGACATGCTAACTGAAAAGAAAGAGAAAAAACACATACTTGACTACATAAACACAGATGGGAAGAAAATTTTTAATTATAAACCTTTTTTTTAGCTTTATGGACACAAATTGTTAGAACTCAATAAAATGTACAATTTTTGACGGAAAATTGATTTAATAAGAATTAGAAAGCTTATACGTAAGGAAGACATTTTAGTTTTTAATTAACTATCTCCAAAAAAGGAATTGGGTCCAGAGTATTTTATGAGCAAGTCCTTAAAAAATCTTTCAAATAGCAATTCTTCTGTTATTTTAAATGTTCCAAGATTGCAGAATAATGAACCACTTCCCAAATTATTTTTCAAAGTTAATATAATTATCATAAAAGCCAACAAAGAAAAATATTTACTTGCTTTATATGGGCAACATAAAATCAACACTAAATATGTTTACATGACCAAATAGTTCTATTGTAAAAATTCAAGGATAGTGTATTAGTATAATTTTCATTAACATTACTATCTTGATAATGCACAAAAGAAAAAAAATCATGGTATTCTCTATAGTGTTCTAGGACATTTGAGAAAATTTGACATTGATTTATGAGAATATTGGTGAAAGAAAAATATAAAAATATCCCATATCATGATAAGGAATAGCCATATAAAACGCCAAAGACTTTCCCATTTAAAGTCAGAAATGAGACAAAAACATCCACAACACTGTTATTGTTGATATTTTTCTGAGGAGTTGGGGATATCAGATCTAGCTTCAAATAAGTTATATTTTTAACTTCAATGAAGTAAATTTTTCCTTTTTTTTTTTTAGTTGACATGTAATAGTTGTATGTATTTTTGGGATACAGTGTGACATTTCGATACATCTTTAAAATGGATAATGATCCAATCAGGGAAACTGGCATATTCATCACCTCAAACATTTATCATTTCTCTGTGTTGTGAGCATTCAAAATTCCCTCTTCTGGCTTTTAAAAACTATACAACAATTACAGTTAACTATATTCATACTGTAGAGCTTCAGAACTCCAGAATTCATTTCCCCCATCTAGCTGTAGTTTTGTTTCTGTTAACTAACCTTTCCCCACCCTCCCCACCCTCTACCCTTCCCAATCTCTAGTATCCATGATTCTAACTCTTTTCTCCCATGGCTGAAATTGTTTTTGTAGCTCCTATATATGAGTGAGAATATGCAGTATGCAGTATTTCTCTTTCTGTGCCTATTTCACTTAACATAATGCTCTATAGGCTCAGCCATGCTGCACAGATGGCAGGATTTCATTTTTTGTGGCTGAATATTATTCCCCTGTTTACACACACACACACACACACACACACACACACACATATATATATATATACCATATTTTCTTTATCCACTCAATATTTAGGTTGCTTCCATATCTTAGCAATTGTAAACAGTGCTGCAATAAATACCGGGATGCAAGTATTCCTTCAATATACTGATTTCCTTTCCTTCAGCTAAGCACCCAAAACTGGGACTGCTGGCTCATATGATGGTTCTATTCTTAGTTTTTTGAGATGCCTCCACACTATTTTCTATAATGTCTGTGCTAATTTACATACTCGCCAACATTATATAAGAATTCCCTTGACTGCACATCCTTGCCAGCACTTACTTTTTTGTCTTTTTAATAGCAGTCATTTCTAACTCTGGGGAGACGATATTTCCTTGTGGGTTTTATTTGCGTTTTCCTAATGATTAGTGATGTTGAGAGTTTTTTCGTATGTTTGTTGTCCATTTGTATGTCTTCTTTAGAGAAATGTCTAGTCAGTTCCTTCGCCCACTTTTTAATCAGATTATTTGTTTCTGGTGTCGACTTGTTTGAATTTATGAGTTCATTGTATATTCTGGTTGTTAGCCTCTTGTCAGGAAAACAGTTGGTAAACATTTTCTAACATTCTACAAGTTGTGTCTTCACTCTGTTGTTTCCCTTGTGCAGAGTTTTTTCGTTTAATAAAATCCCATTTGCCTATTTCTGCTTTTGTTGCATGTGCCTATGAAGCCTTAACCATAAAGTCTTTACCTAAATCAGTATCCTGAAGTACATCACCTATGTCTTTAATTTGGAGGTGATTTTTGTATAGGTAAGAGATAGGAATTTAGTATCATTCTTCTGTAAATGAATACCCAGTTTTCCTAGCACTGTTTATTTAAGAGGATGCTCTTTCCCCAGTGTATATTCTTGGTGCCTCTATCGAAAAGCAATTGGCTGGTAAGTATGTATATTTCTGGGTTCTCTACTCTGTTCCATTCGTCTGTGTGTCTGTTTTTGTACCAATGCAATGCTCTTTTGGTTACTGTATCTTTGTAATATATTTTGAACTGAAGTAGTGTGTGATGGCTCCAACTTTGTTCCTTTTGTTCACTCTTGCTTTGGCTATTTATGGTCTCTCATGCTTCCGTATGAATTTTAAGAGGTTTTTCTAAAAATCTATTTCCGTGAAGAGTATCATTAGTATTTTGATGAAGATTGCATTGATTCTGCAGCCATAAAAAAGGATGAGTTCATGTCCTTTGCAGAGATATGGGTGAAGTTGGAATCCATCATTCTCAGCAAACTAACACAAGAACAGAAAGCCAAACACTGTATGTTCTCACTGATAAGTGGGAGTTGAAAAATGAGAACACACGGACACAGGGAGGGGAACACCACACACCAGGGCCTGTCAGGAGGTGTGGAGCTAGGGAAGGGATAGCTTTAGGAGAAGTGCCTAATGTAGATGACAAATTGATGGGTGCAGCAAACCACTATGGCACGTATATACCTATGTAACAAAACTGTATGTTCTGTACATATATCCCAGAACTTGAAATATAATAAAAGAAATAAAAAGATCAGTTCAAAGGAAAAAAATATATTGCATTAATTCCATAGATTGCTTTGGGTAGTATGATAATTTTAACAATATTAATTTTTCTAATTCATAAGCATGGTATCCAGCTTCCATTTGTTTTTAAATCCTTTTTAATTTCTTTCAATAGTGTTTTGCGGTTTTGTTGTGGAGTTTTTTACTTCCTTGGACAAATTTATTCCTAAGTATTTTATTTTTTGTAGTCATTATAAATGGGATTGCTTTCTTGATATCTTTTTCAGTTAGTTTGCTATCAGCATATAAAAATGCTATTGATTTTTCATGTCGATTTGTATCACACAACTTTACAGAATTTACTTATCAGCTCTAAGAGTTTTGGGGTAGAATCTTTATGCTTTTCTATAAATAACATTAGGTCATCTAAAAATGGGAAAAATTTTATTTTCTCTTTTCCAACTTGGCTGCATTTTCTTTCTTTCTTTTGCCTAATTTCTCTGGCTTGGATTTCAATACTATATTGAATAAAAGTGGTAAAAATGGGCATCTTTGTCTTGTTCCAGTTCTTGGAGGAAAGGCTTTTAGCTTTTTCCCATTCAGTATGATACTAGCTGTGGTTGGTCATATATGGCTTGTATTATGTTGAGATACAGTCCTTCTAAGCCTCTTTGTTGAGATATTTCTTTTCTTTTTAAAGTTCTGGGATACATGTGCAGAATGTGCAGGTTTGTTACAAAGATACACATGTGCCATGGTGGTTTGCTGCACCTATCAACCCATCATCTAGGTTTTAAGCCCCACATGCATTAGGTATTTGTCCTAATACTCTCCCTCCCCTTTCCCTCAACCCCACAATAGGCCCCAGTGTATGATGGTCCCCTCCCTGTTTTCATGTGTTCTCATTGTTCAACTTCCACTTATGAGTGAGAACATGCAGTATTTGGTTTTCTGTTCCTGTGTTAGTTTGCTGAAAATGATGGTTTCCAGCTTCATCCATGTCCCTGCAAAGGACATGAACTCATTCTTCTTTATGACTACATAGTATGCAAAGGTGTGTATGTGCCACATTTTCATTATCCAGTCTATCGTTGATGGGCATTTGGGTTGATTCCAAGTCTTGGCTATTGTAAATAGTGCTGCAATAAGTGTACATGTGCATGTGTCTTTAGAATAGAACGATTTATAATCCTTTGGGTATTTACCCAGTAATGAGATTGCTGGGTCAAATGGTATTTCTGGTTCTAGATTCGTGAGGAACTGCCACAGAGACTTCCACAATGGTTGGCCTAATTTACACTCACTCTAACAGTGCAAAAGTGTTCCCATTTCTTAGCATCCTCGCCAGCATCTTTTGTTTCCAGACTTTTTAACAATCGCCATTCTAACTGGCATGAGATGTTATCTCATTGTGGTTTTGATTTGCATTTTTCTAATGACCAGTGATGATGACCTTTTTTTCATGTTTTTTGGCAGCATAAATGTCTCCTTTTGAGAAGTGTCCGTTAATATCCTTCACTCATTTTTTTTTTCTCAGCCCACTGTGGGCTGAGAAGACATTTGGTATTATTTCAGTTCTTTTAAATTTGTTGAGAGTTGTTTTGTGGCTTAACATGTGGTCTACCCTGAAGAATGTTCCATGTGCTGATGAGAAGAATGTGTATTCTGTAACCGTTGGATAACATGTTCTGTAAATATCTGTTAGGTCCATTTGGTCTAAAGTGCAGATTAAGTCCGTTTCTTTATTGATTTTCTGCCGAGATTAATCTGTCCAGTGCCAAGAGTGGCATGTTGAAGTCCCCAACCATTATTATATTGTGTCTGTTTCTCACTCTTTACTGCTAATAATATGCACTATTTATATCTGGGTGCTCTGATATTGAGTTCACATATATTTATAATTGTCATATCCTCTTGCTGAATTGATTATTTTATTATTATAGAATGGCCTTCTTTATCCCTTTTTATGTTTTTTGATCCAAAGTCTATTTTTTCCGGTATAAATGTAGCTATGATTGCATGCCTTTGGTTTCTAGGTGCATGGAAAATTTTTACTTCTTCACTGTCAGTCTGTCTATATATTTTCAGGTGATATCGATTTCTTGAAGATATAATATAGTTGGGTCTTTTTTAACAATCCTTTCATCTCTACTATGCCTTTTAATTGGGCAAGTTAAACCATTTACTTTCAAGGTTGTTAGTGTTAGGTTAGGACTAACCCTGGTCATTTTGTTAATTGTTTTCTGGTTATTTCCTATAGCCTTTGATACTTTTTTTCCTCTTTTATTGTTTACCTTTACAATTTGGTGGGGTTTTGCAGAGATAATATGTGATCATTTTCTCTTTCTCCTTGTGTATCTTCTCTATCAGTGAGTTTTATATCCTCATTATTTTCACAGAGGTAGATATTGTCCTTTTGCTTTCAGATGTAGGAATCCCTTATCATTTCTTGTAGAACTAGTTTAGTGATGATGAATTCCCTCCATTATTGCTTGTCTGGGAAATAATTTATTTTCTTTTATTTCTGAAGGATAGCTTCACTGGGCATAGTATTTTTCCCGGCAATTTTGTTTCTTTAAGCATTTTTACTATACCATCCCATTCTCTCCTGGCCTATAAAGTTTCTGCTGAGAAATTCACCATTAGTCTGATGGGGACACTTTTCTCTTGGTGCTTTTAGAATTTTCTTTCGTCTTTGACTTTTGGCCTCTTGACTATAATATATATGAGAAAACCTTTTTGGATTTAATCTATTTGAGAACTTGGAGCTTCCTGTGTCTAAATATCTGTATCTCTTGCAAGACTTGGGAAGTTTTCAGCTACTATTTTATTTAATAGGTTTTATTTGCCTTGGCCCATTTATTCTCCTTCTGAACTCCCAAACATTAAATATTTGTTCACGTTATGGTGTCCCATATGTCACATAGGTTTTCTTCATTCTTTTTAATTTTTTATTCTTTTTCTTCCCTTTTTTGTCTCCTGAATGGATTATTTTAAAACATCTGTCTTCAAGTTCAGAAATTCTTTCTTCTACTTTATCTAGTTTATCATTGAAGATCTTAATTGTATTTTTTTATTCATTGAATCTTTCAGTTCCAGGATTTCTGTTTGGTTTTTATTTATGATATTTATCTCTTTGGTCAATTTCTCATTCCAATCATGAATTGTTTTCCTGATTTCTTAGTATTTTTTGTCTGTGTTCTCTTATATCTAGCTGAGTTTTCTTAAGATCATTATTTTAAATTTTTTTCAGGCATTTCATAGATGTCTTTTTCTTATGGATCTGTTACTGGAGAATTATGTCCCTTTGGAGGTGTCATATTTTCTTTCTTTTTCATGTTTCTTGTCTCCTTACATTGATATCTGCACATTTGATGTAAAAGTCATTTTACAGCCACTTCTTTCAATTTTATGGATTACCTTTAGTAGGGAAAGACTTTTTCTTATGAGTGTAGCCATAGCGATGTTTTGGAAGGATGTTTTGGCTTTGATTCTGGGTGGTCATAGTACAGAGGTCACCATATGATTTATTCTGCTTTGTCCTCCAGTGGAGAGTTCTTTCTGGCTTTGAGCTGATCCTGGTTGGGCCAGCTGCTTCTTTGCTTTTCTCACCTTCTGTGCCTCAGAGGTTCACTGCCACTTCCCTGCTGAATTTTCATGTTGTTTAAAAATTGTATGTTTTTTTTAAAAGTCTTACATAACTTTAGAATTGAAATTATTAATGGAATAAAAAATTAAATGTAAGAAAAAGCAAGAAGGAAGCAAAACCAATATTTAGGAGGCAACCATCTCTCCAGATGACTCACAGAAGAGGAAAGCTCAAGGAGCAGATTATTTTTAAGAAGTTTTTGGGATGATTCCTCCGAGGCCCTGTGATTACCCCTCCCCCACCAAATAACTTTTTTATTTGACCACTACATTGACATCTACAGAAGTTGACACTTATAAGTTTTAGACATAAAACTGATTCAACGTACAGTGCAGCCATTTAAATGTATGCATCACTGCTATTTTGAAAATATAATATGTCATTAGACTTAAGGTTTTGCCTTATTGTGTCTAGTTTTTTTATCCTCATGGTGGGTTAGTTTGCTTTGGGAACTCCAGACCCTGAACCCTGACCACATTTCTGGCAGCACACCCAGCACTGTCTGTCCAGGTGCTAGGAAGACACTAAGACACACTCACCCAGTCCAGGTGGGCTGATGCACCATCTGACCTATCACAGCAACTTGGCTTGCCCAGTAGCATAGCCCATCAGGATGACTCTATCTACTGCTCTATAATCACTGAGTGATGAGACCAAAAACTCTTTGCCTTGGAACCTCCTGTTTTCCCTGACTCATTCTCAGGAGAATGTTAGTGCTTTACTGTCTCTGTCTCTGTCTCTGTCTCTGTCTCTCTCTCTCTCTCTCTCTCTCTCTCTCTTTCTCTCTCTCTCTCCTCCCCTTCTCTTTCTCTCTCTCTTTCTGCCTGTCTTTTAGAACTAATCTGAAGTCTGCAATCATAGGGGGTGCTTCTAGCCTCACCTCTGGAAAAAGAAAATTCATAATTAATTAATGCTGATCAATAGAAGAAGATTTAAGGAAAAAAAATACTAAAGATGTGCAGAGCAACAAAAAGCTTCTCAAATTATTTCTTCCACTTAAGGTACCCCTCAAAATAAAACCAACAGAGCACAAAATTTCATTTATTATAAATAAAATACTACCAACATAAATCGAAAACTATAGTAATTTTCATGACCAAATAAAACATATGCTTGTGAGAAACATTTTTAAAGACTTGAATAAATTGAAACAATGTAGTAAATTTCAAAAAAAGATGTCATTTCTTTCTCTAATAATTTATAAGTAGCATAAAAGTCCATTCTAAAATTGCCAACATTTTTAACTTAGAAGAATAAATGCATAAGAACAACTGAAAATATCTTGAAAAAACAAAGCATACTTGAGTTGTTAAAATACATTATTAAAATGCCATGATTAAAATAGTATCATGTGGCTCATGAATATAGAGAAATATCAATGAAATTGATAGCAAGTTTAGAAACAGGCTCTAGTATATAAACAAATCTAGTAAATAATAAAGATAGCATTTCAAATATGTAAGGTGATATGGTTAGGCTTTGTGTCCTTATCCAAATGTCATCTGGAATTATAATTTTTATAATCCTCACATGTGAAAAGAGAGATCAGGTGGAGGTAATTAAATCATGGAGGTAGTTTTCCCTTGCTGTTCTTGTGCTAGTGAATGAGTTTATACAAGGTTTGATGGTTTTATAAGGCTCTTCCTTCCTTAGATCGACACTTCTCCTTTCTGCTGCCTTGTGAAGAAAGGACTTTGCTTTCCCTTCACATTCTGCTATGATTGTAAGTTTCCTGAGGCCTTCCAGCCATGCTGAACTGTGAATCAATTAAACCTCTTTCCTTTATAAATTTCTCAGTCTTCGGTATGTCTTTATAGCAGTGTGAATACAAACTAATACATAAAGGTATTAAAAATTATTCAATAACTATTGCTGTAATAAACGAATACCTATTTGGTAAGAAAGAAAAAGCTGGACTCCTCCCTTAAAACACACACACACACACACACACACACACACACATTTCAATGAATTAAATAATTACATGCAGAAAAAAAGAAAAATAAAATAAGTAATAAAGAATAAAAGAACTATAAGAAAATATAGGTGACTGTTCCTATAAGAAATAAAGCATTTGCATATATTATCTATTAATATATCACATATATTAATATATATTAGTAAATTTAATCTATGTATCTGGTAGCTGATATACTATGGGGTGATTTTGAGAGAACAGTCTGGGATGTGTTCAAGACAATGATAGCACCATTTTCTTAAGTAGAAAACCTAGAGGTGGATGAGGCTGGGGTGGAGTTTGATGATAAACTTGTCTTTGAATTTTTCTGTATGTAGGTCAAGGGCTGTTTCAGTGGAATTGTAGGGAGAAAATCTAGATTCCAGAAGATCAAGGAGTTAGTAACTTTAGTGGATGGTAAAGAAATAGAAATAGCAATTACAGTATACTACTTCAAAACAGAACATATGCCTACACTACAAAGGCTAAGAGGCAAATATGAATCAAATGTGAATATCCTCAGTTGATGACAATTCTGGATTAGGCTTAGCAGAGAATACCTCCTCACTGTCCCAGAAAAGAAGGAAAATGGAATAAGTGAACTTGGAAATGAGTTTGTAGGACAAAAGATAAAGTTCATAGATTTTTTTTTGTGGGGTGTATGGCTTCAACTTTCTCCTCAAAGCATTGCCTAAAAAGAGTGAGAGAACGAGAACAGGTGACGCAGGTGCGTTTTGCAATATACTCCAGAATAAAAGGCTTTAGGGGATACACTGGGGTCCAAAAGAGGTTTGAAGACTGTGAGTTTGCTTAATGATAACAGGGGACATTTGGGGATTTCCTCTAAGAGACCTCAACAAACCAGAGACAGTAAAGAAATCAAAAGTTTGACTTAGAAGCATTGGTGCCACAGAAAGACAAGCAGGTGAAAGTCAAGGGTATTGGCACGAGAGTGGCTGGAAGGATGAATCATGGGGTCTAGATGGAACTGAAAAAGAAAGAGGACCAGCACTGCATCCCAATAAAGTGATCCAGAAGTTGGCAATCTCAGTAAGACTGGAAAACCGATGTATCAAATAAATGAGAGCAATAGATAAGAAGTCATTTTCAGAGTTAACTGTTGGAGTTTAACATTTTGGAGACACATGAGATTATACTGTTTTTTTGCTATTTTAGTTAATATGGTCTGGTAGTGATGACTCCTCCAAAGATGCTTATGTCCTAATCCCAAAAATCTGTGAATATATTACCTTTCATGGCAAAAGGGACTTTGAGATGTGATTAAGTTAAAGATCTTAAGATGGAGAGGTTATCCTGAATTATCCAGTGGTTCCAGTGTAATTACAGGGGTCCTTATAAGAGGGAGGCAGGAGGATCAGAGTGAGAGAAAGAAATGTGATGATGGTAGCAGAAATCAGAGTGACACAAGGAAGGGGGCACAAGCCAAAGAATGCAAGGAGCCTCTAGGAGCTTGCAAAGGAAAGGAAATGGATTCTCCCTTAGAGCCTCTAAAGGAGTACTACCATATTGACACTTTGACTTGAGGACTTCTGACCTCTGGAAATGTTAAGTAATAAATGTGTATTTTAACCCACTAAGTGTGTGATAATGTTTTAATAACAGCAATGGAACTAATATATAAGCATTTTTACTTATATATGTAGGCTATTCTTGTACTATGCTGAAGAGTACATATAGTAATAACCAAATGGTAATATCTGAAACTTATGATTGTGATTTTCTAATAATTAGGTGGCCAACACTGTCATCCTTCATTAAGCCAAAGCAATTATCCAGTGCTGACAAAACAGTCAAAATTACTCAAATTCATGTATGTGATTGATTGAAATGGAAGCACTGAAGATCATTGAGGAAGTACCACGGAAAGAGCATTTGCCATTCAAACATATTTACATGCTTTCATGGCTACTAATCAACGAAGTAATGAAAATTTGGGGGACAGATGATCCTAATTTTGAGTACAATTCCAATAATTTTAAAGTAATGACAAATGTCTATTACTTTAGGGAGAGGTGCCAGGAAAAGAGAGAGTCATCTTCTGTCCAAGCTTTATGAAAAATGGCTTGGACATTTATGAAAAACATATATTTTTAAAAGCTCAGTCAAAACAGTCCGTGCATTAAAATCCTCTCACAGGAAATTCACAAGCACGTAAAACCAAACACAGCAGAAAAGCTTTCTGAATGCTATGTTTGGTTTCACATATTTGCATATACATATTAATATTTGATTAAATTTTCTGAACATAGACTTATGTAAGAATGAAATTTATTCATTTTCAAACAACACAAAATATTCTGGGCCCACAACTCTGCATTCTGACTAGGCCAAACATCTTATTTCTTTATCCCATTCAAGTTTAATATTTAATCTTGGGTTTTTTGAAATCCAAACTTCCAAAACTCAAGTGCTGGCAATGTCTTTCAAGTGGGGATGATGAAACTGTTAGCTCTTTAGGGAGTTCCAAGGGAGTCCACCCCGGCACTGTCCTTCTGTCCTCTTCTCCCTTAATACTGTGGCAACAAGCAATCTCCCCAAAAGTCTCTGCTTCTGATAAATCCAGACTACTTCTACCTTCCATGTCATTTACTCATCCCTCCTTGCCAAGCCCAGGGGGGATCACAAGCTGCCCTAGGTCACTCTCACAGTTTCAACAACAACAGCATCAACTGCTCCGCCAGCTCAGTGGCATCCCCTCCCTGACAGCTCTTCCTGGGGGTATAGGGAACTTAGAGAACACAGATGTCACCCGAAGAGGGTGGAACAAATTGAAACTTCCTTGCTCACTGCCTCCAAGTCTCTCCACCAAGAGAAGAGGAGGGAAAAGGCACTGTTAATGCTTTATGGAGTCTGCTTCCTTCACTGGTCCTGTATCCCTGCCTTCTCTGTGTCCTTTATTTTATAAAAAACCAAAGGAGTGAGGCTTAAGAAACTGGCTCTGCTAAATGCCTTCTGCTAGCAAATGCCAATGAAGGATGACTGGCATTAAGAACCCATTTCTCTGCCCTCAAAAGGTGAGATATTTGGCAAGTTTTATCCTGAACTGTGAACTCTAGCTGGCTGTTACAGGAAAGCACAAATGTCCCCACGACCACATTATCACTTTTTAAAAAATGTTAATTTCATACTATGGTCATCATTAATTTTTGAATTTTTATATTGCAAAATGGATTTCCAAAGACAGATCCCCAATTTATAACATTTTGCCTCTATGAAGTAAGTTTTCCATTTAAACTAATTCAACTTGAGACCATAAGCTTGGCACTAATTAAGTTATAACTTGGGAGATCACTGCATTGATTTCAAAACTCCAACTAAAGCTCTGGGATAAAAGGTTTTCTGAGAACTAGAAGTCGTATAGATAAGGGGAGGATGTCTAAGACTAAACAGTTTTTCATGTGTAAGAGAGCCTAGCAATCTGCAGCATTTTTTTCTTACTCAAAGAAAATTGAGGCAAAGTTCAAACTATATTGTATCTGGGGAATTTCTGCTTCCATGTAATTCCTGCCAAATACTTGGATCTGGACCCTCTGTGAGCACTGGCTTTTTGCCTAGAGGCAATTCCCAGATTATAGCACTGAGAGGAGAATCCCAAACAAAGCCTGGTGGTCTCACTGAGTTAAGGAGACCAGAGCTCAGGGAGACTGAAGTGACTAGAATTGCAGAGAAGAGAAAGAACTCCAGAAATCTGCATGGCGTCCCCTCTAGTCTTTGGTTGATGCAGTCTGCACATGAATTAGGTAAAACTCTACAATTTAGGGGAAATAACAATTGCTGAGGCACCATAAGCTAAATAAATAGAAGAGTTCCCATAAGACAGAAACAATTCAAGTTCCCACTAGTTGCAGTGAAGAGGCCTCATTAAACACACAGGGCATTCAGTGAAGACCCTAGAAGGGTCAAGTTTTTGCTAAAAATCTTGAATAAAGTTTACTGTAGACCCACTCTTTAAAAAGCTTTAAAAGAAGGCTCAAAATTACCAAACTAATCTTAGCAGTCTAATCACCTGCCAGAATAAATTACAATTTTCTTTAGGAAATGCAAAAAAAATCCAACACTCCAGACATAAAATTTACCATGCCTGGCATTCAGTCAAATTTCTAGACATGCCAAGATGCAGGAGAACCTGACTCAAAAACAGGGAGAAAATTAATCAATAGAAATAGACACAGAATTGGAAAAGGAGATGAAATTACCAAAGACATTAAAACAGCTATTATAAATAGTCCTTATATGTCAAGAAGGCGGAGGGAGAAATTAACATGACTTGGAGGCAAATAGGAGATATAAAAATGTGAATAGAACTTTTATATATGAAAACTACACCGAATGGAATTAACAGAAGATTAGAAACTGCAGGGGGAAAAGGATCAGTGAACATGAAGGCAGTGCAATAGGAACTATCCTAACTGATGCACAGAGAAGAAAAAGAAGAAAAAAAAAATTGTACATAGCCTCAGTGATCTGTGGAGCAATATGTATGTAATTGGGCACCCACACAAAGAGGAGTGAAAGAGAGTCAGGAAAAAAATGTGAATAAATAATGGCAGAAATTTATTCACATTGGTTGAAAACTATAAACCCACAAATCTAAAAAACTACAAATCTCATGAAGAATAAAAAGCCAAGAAAACTTCATCAAGTGAAATAATAATCATACTGCTGAAAAGAGTGATAAAGAGAAAAATATTAAAAGCATCCATAGAAAAAAAGGTAAACTTAGGAAAAAGTTAAAAATTATAGATTTCTCATCAGAAATCATGCAAGCCCAAAGAAATGGAACAATACCTTTAAAGTGCTGAAAAACCCCATAAACCTAGAATTACAGACCCGGAGAAATATTTTTAAAAAATTAAGACAAAAGATTTTTTTCAGACAAATAGAAGTTGAGAGAAACTCTTGTCAACAGACTTGTACTATAGGGAGAAAGTAAATGATACCAGATGGAAACTTGAATCTCCACACAGAATGAAGAACATTAAAAATGGCAAATTTGTGATTACACATAAGTCATTTTTGTCATCTTACAAACTTTTTGAAAGATAGCAAATGTCTAAAATAAAAAATAAAACAATATGTTGAGGGGTTTAAAATATATTTAGAAGTAAAATGTCTGAAAACTTGCATATAGCACAAAGGATGGGAGGGAGAAAATAAAAGTGTGTAACTATAAGGTTCTTTGTTAATTCTCAACTGGTATGATACTGTTTGAAAGTAAACTATTACAAATTAATGATACAATTTATAAACTACAAGGCAACTACTAAAAAAAGGGTGGTATAACTAATAAACTAATAGTGGAGATGAGATGGAGTACTAAAACTATACTATTATTGAGGTGTTCTGTATCTTGATTATGTTGGTGATTCCATGTGAGTTTGCAACTGTCAAAACTTAACAATGTATACACTTTAAGAAGACATAGTTTATTGTAAATACGTTATTTCTCAATAAAGTTAATAAAAACAATCTAATAGCAAGAAAAAGGGGGAAAATAAGACAGATAAAACAAAGAAAATAAATCAGAAGATTTTATATTTAAACCCAATTACTCAATAATTACATTAAATGTAAATAATCTAAACTATTCAATAAGAGACCGAAACTTTATGAAAGAGTAAAAAGGCAAGACAAAACCATGTTCTACCTATAAGAAATTTATTTTAAAAATAAAGACACAGATTAAAAGTAAAAGCATTAAAAATATAGACAATATACCACTAGTCACAAGACAGGTGGGATAGCTATATTAATAACAGGCAAAATAAACTTTACAACAAAGAATATTACCAGGAATAAAGATGAACATGTTACAATGACAAAAGACTTAATTCTTCAAGAAGACAACAATTTTAAACATGCTTGCATCTAATGAATGAGTTTCAAGATATACAAAGCAAGAAAGAATAGTTTTGAAAGAGAAATAGACAAATTCATAATTATAATTGGATAGTTCACGTACTTCTCTCTCAGTAATTGATAGAGTAATTAGAAGAAATCAATAAAGATATAGAATAAATAATGCTATCCACCAACTTGACCTAATTGTCATTTACAGAACACTCCACCTAATAACTGAAGAATACACATTCTTTTCAAATGCACATGGAATATATACATCAGGATAGACACTACATTGAGCCATAAAACAAGCCTCAGAATATTTAAAAAGACATTGAGCCATAAAACAATTCTCAAAATATATTTTTTTAAATTTCTGCCTTGCCTCTTTTTCTCCTCTTTTTGTGGGTGCACAAGTACATATATATTGTTCTACAGATATACTGTAATATACTTTAATCATACTAAATATACTATTCAACTACAATGGAATTAAATCCAACTAAGCAAAATTGAAAATTCAACATATAAAAATTTGTGTGCTGCAGCTAAAGGGTGCTTAGAAGGAAATGTATAGCTGTAGATGTTTATTTTGGCAAAGTAAGACTAAAATAATCTTTCACCTTAAGAAGGGTAGAAAAAGGAATAAAAATAACTTGAAATAAAAGAAGGAAGAAAATAATAAGGATAGGAGCAAGAATGAATAAAATAGAAAACAGCCAAACAGTAGAGAAAACCAATGATACCAAAAGCAGTTTGTTTGAAAATAACTGATAAAATTGATAAACTTGTAGCTACACTGGTCAAGAAAATAAGAAGACAAATATTTGCCAATATCAGAAATAAAAGAGGAAAAATACTAAACTACATAATAAATCCTATTGGCATTAACAATGTAATAAGGGAATATTATGCATTATTTTATGTGAACAATTTTAATTTAGATAAAATAGAAAAATTCCTTGGAAAGCAAAAATTACCAAAATGGACCCAAGAAGAAAGAAATCTTGAATAGCCCCATAAAAACAGAAGTAATTTAATTCCTAATTTGATTCCCACAAAACTCCAGGCCCGGATGGCTTCACTGGTGAATTCTATCAAGTATTTAAAGAAATAGCACCGATCCCATAGAAACGCAGACTACAGAGGAGAGGGGGAAACTCCGTAACTCCGTCTATAAAGCCAAAATCACCCTGATATCCAGCACTGCCCTTGGACTCAAAAAACAGGCCTCTGCTCTGTGCTCTTGTACTTCAGAAACCCCACCTGGCATGCCCTCAAGATGTTCTAAGTCATCCTCTGCTGCCTGAAATCTGTTGAGGTCAGTAATATCATCTGGGTGGGGTGCCTTGAGCTTAGATTGGTACTCTCATGGGCCATGGTCCCAGATTCTCCCTTCTCTGACCCTCTACACTGCACATGGTATCAGCCAGATGCCCAAGGAACTAAGAGACTCACATCTCTGAGGTTATTCCAGGATCCCATGGCAAAGATCCAGCTCCAGGAGGGAGGCTTGGCAAGCAGATTGCTCCCTCCGGGCAACACAATATTGCTCATGTAGTATCATGCAAGATTGGTCTCCCAGAATAATGCTAAAAAATGCTGATGTTGAGCAATTCTCACTTATGTCAGACACAGAGCAAGTTGAGAACTCTGGCCTACCAAGCAGTCACTGCCAAGCCTTGGGTTTGAGCCACATGTTTGGACCCGTGCCTGAACTCTCACTCATTTACATCTTGACTGCAGTGCTGCCCATGATCACAGCACCCAAAGGCAGCAGGTGTCTTTTGCCCATGGTAGCAAGAATCCTTTGCCCTATGCACTCCCACCTTTAACAGCCAGGTTCGTTACTTGGTCCCTTCCGTAAGCTTCATATGATATGTCAGGCATAGCGTATGCCTGGAAGCTGCTGTACCTGTTCCTGCTGGGGGCCTTTGAGAGCACTGTGCAGCAGCATCAACTGGCCTTCTGACTGATGTTCTCTCTTGCCTCTGATTGGTGCAGTTGTACCCACCTAGAATATTTTTAAATCACACAAGATGAGGAATGGACATTTCTTGCACAATTGGGACTGCCCTTCTTGCTCTACCCATCGGCCCTTCGTGGCAGTGTGTGGACGGCAACAGCATAGTCAGCACTGAAAGAGATCACGTTCTCAAAATACACCGGTTACAATTAGAGTCCAACATTTATGCTATAAAATCCCAAACAGCAAAATACACAGAACACAAAATGTTCACATTTTCTACACACTCTGGGTAAGACCTGCGTTTGTGGCTATCACCAACAAAGCACAGTAGCCACTTTTACTGTAAGTTGTTGAAAGCTAATGTTCATGGGTAGCAGATGGTTGATGTGGCATCATGAATAAACGTAATGAACATTAGAAAAGTGGTATTAGGCAATTGCA
Organism: Saimiri boliviensis; assembly: GCF_048565385.1. Lineage (NCBI taxonomy): Eukaryota > Metazoa > Chordata > Mammalia > Primates > Cebidae > Saimiri > Saimiri boliviensis. The sequence goes on along the minus strand of NC_133452.1, from coordinate 26,539,988 downwards.
AAGATAAGAAGATCTATGCTGCTTCTTGCAAACAGGTTCCAGCATTGTGAGCAGTAAGAGCGTTGCTACATTTTCTCAAAATGGGGGATAAAAGATAAACCAGAAGCTATGTATTTGATAATAAAGAACTGGAGGAGATGGTTTCTGGATCTAAAAGGGAAGAGATGCTACCAAAATAAACCTTTATAAACAATAATCAGATAATAAACAAATGTACAAGTACTTCTCTATCTATTTTTCTAAATCTTTACTAGACCTCACATAGGCCCATGAATTTTATATGTTTTAAATCAAATTGTTTATATAGATGAAGGCCTGGCAAAAAATATTTGTCTGGAGCTCTACATACTTTAGGGGCATTCCTGCTAATATTAAAACCAAACAAATCGTACAAAAAAGAAACCTACAGACCAGCATCCCTCAAGATCATAAACACAAAATTTTTAACAAAACATTAGGAAGTTGACTCCAGCAATATAAAAAAGGGTAATATGCCACAAACAAGTGGAGTTGATCCCAGTAATATATGGTTTGTTTACTGTCATGAAAATAAATCAATTTACCATATTAGTTGAATAAAAAAGAAAACCATATGATAATCTCGACAGATGCAGAAAAAGCATTTGACAAAATTAAGTGTCTATTCATGAAAGTGTTTTATATCTGGCAGACAAAGGGGCCTTCTGAAATAGAGAGAGGCCTGATCCTGGGGTGAGATGGATTCATAATGGTATGTCTATCACATATCTTCTGGAAAACTCGGAGGACCAGTGACATTCTTAAGGGCCTACTGTGGTCAGTGGCAGTGCTAGGATTCAGTGTTTTCCTGTCTGTCCCTAGAGCATCTTTTCCCCTATACCACAGTGTCTCCATATAAAGAATGACTGATTTCATAGAGTGAAACTGCATTTAGTTCTATTAGGAAAAAAAAGAAAAACATTGAAATGCTATTTCCACTAAGAATAAAATGATATTTATTTTCTATATTGAGATATTCATGGGTATATTTTTAAGAGATGAAGTAAATGTGCCAAGATTGCTAATTTTTTTCTATAACTAAATCAGGAGCAGACACAGTGTTGTAGGACAGCAGACTTAACTATGTTGGAGACCCCATTGAAGAAAAATGTAATATGAAATCAGTAACATGAATATTTCTTCAAAAAATTATTAATTTTACAAAGCTGACAAATGCCACACGCAAAAATCCAGGACAGGGCTAGGCACAGTGGCTCACACCTGTGTAATCCCAGCACTTTGGTGGGCAGATTACCTGAGGTCAAGAGTTTGAGACCAGCCTGGCCAATGTGGTGAAATCCTGTCTACTAAAAATACCAAAAATTAACCAGGCGTGGTGGCATGCTTCTGTAGTCCCACCTACTCAGGAGGCTGAGGCACGAGAAGGCACAAGAATAGCGTGTACCCAGGAGGCGGAGGGTTGCAGTGAGCCAAGATGGCACCACTGCACTCCAGCCTGGGTAACAGAGTAAGACCCTGTCTCAAAAAAAAAAAAAAAAAAAAAAAAATCTCAGAACAGTAACAAATATTCTCCTTCACTGAGTGCCTGCCACACCTCCATGCTACTTTTTCTTCACCTTTCTGTTTTTATTGGAGGAGGGGTTGTTTATATTTTATTGGCTTTATATTGTGATTTTCAATAGAGAAAATAGAAAGATAATTTAATTTTTTTCTAGCATAGTCAAATGTTTTTTATCGATACTCAGGATTCATAAAACAGGCAACTTCACACACAGATGAACCATCTGTATGCTTTGTGCCCTGTAAACATAGAGATCTGTATAAACTCTAGTTCCACAAGTCCCACCAAAAGAAAAATAAATGATGATTTTATACTTGAATATGCTGTCTTATCAATTATTCTGCAAGAGAGAATTCCATCCCAAAAGCAAATTATGAAGTGCCTCTACATGAGCAACCTCCAAATTGTGTGGTATTTCCTTCTTCCTGCTATATCCCACCGAGAAACCAACTCAACCCAGAATAGGCTGCAGGGCCCCCCGTGGTGGTGTCTACCTCTCTTAGTCCTACGCCAGCTCTCTTCCCTTCCAGCTTAGAGGCTCTTCTTCTGGTTTTGACAGGGACAAGTGACAGCCAGCTGCATCTTCTGCCAAATCACTCCCATTCCGTGTTTGGGCTGAGGACTTTTGACATTCTTGTCCTCAAGTTCTGTGTGCCTCCAACCTTGTTAGCTGGGCTGGGGCAGAGTCCCAGAGAACAAGGGAAGAAATTCAATAAAGAGGAGTGGAAAATATCTGGGCTAAGTCACCCATGAGGTGCCACAACCCAGTGGAACTAAATTCCTAGTCAGCCTTGTTTTTAGGGGCAGACTTCTCCTGATAGGTATCCTTCAAAGTTTTGGAGTTAATTTTTACAAAGAACATTCATTGAGTTAACTTCTTGCCATACAATCTAATACAAATTCATTTGGGGGTACAAAGTGCTCTATAATTTGAATATCAGTTGAGACTATGACCAGGAGTAAGGACTGTTTCACCACCAGAGGGCCTGAGCTTAAAGCACCTTTCCAATTCAGCTAGGTAGGGGATAAGGGTATAAGCCCTGGACACTGGGAAAAGCTGTTTGCATCCCTAAGAGTTTTTTTTTTTTTTAACCTTCAATATACCCTTTCAAATAGTAAAGGAGAGAAAACTATCATCCCATATTCTTTGTAAAAATATATCTCCTTTCTTGCATGGTCACTCAGGAGTGGAACCTACTGTGTGCTTTCTCACACTTTATTTAGGCAAGAATATATATATATACACACACACACATATATATACATATACATATATACATACATATACATATATATATATTCTTTTACATGTATTCAATTCTACATTTTGAAACATAGTACACGAAAAATCACTTGAGGATGGCTCTGGAATGTATCCTAAGCTAATGATAGCTGTAGGCAATTTACTCCTCTCAGTGGGACCCTTTTGTTTTCTCCTCCCTCCTCCCCTTCTCCTCAGGGACTCTCCTCCTTCTCACAGATTTCTGGTAATTTTCCAACAAGCCTGTTTCTCAACTCATTTTTTTTGCCCATTTATTAGGCTTCAGTCCCTTCTCTTTAATCCTGTCCACAACACTCCCTTCCCCACAACTCTCATTCTTTCTCCTTCTTTGAGAGTGGGGATTTCACAGCCTGCACTGGGACTGGTGGTCATTCCCCACCGCCGAGAGGTTTGACTGCTTTTCTCTAGAGGAATAACAGGCGAGGGCCCTGAGACAAGGGTGTGGGTGTGGGTTCGGAGTAGACCTGGGATTCTGCCAGGCCCCCCGCTGACCTTGAACAGTATTCTTTTGTGTTCCCCACCATACGGGATAGCAATGGGAAGAATTTGTTCCTGGACATTGGACATTTTACTGTTAAATTGTTTGAAGATTGTTAAGTGATTAGCACATGGATGATTGTCAGAGACCCCAAAACTCTGTCCTCAAGTCCTCCAGCATTCTCTTATTTCTGTCACCATCCCAGCCATGGCCCCTTCAGTTAGTGGAAAGGGGCAATCATAAGAAGGAGCAGAGAGAAAAGAAAAGGGAAAAATGAACAGAATAACACCGATCATTGCCTTTTGTGACACATTTCCAAGCTTACCTTTCTGAAGCTGAAAGAACACTATTCTGTCTGAAACAAAAGGAAATGAATAGTCACTTCAAATAGTGTAGTTCTTAGCTCCAGCTGTAGATCCAGACAGGCATGGCTTTGATTCCCAATTCTGTCATTCACTAGCTGGGGGACACTGTTACTAACTTCTATAAACCTCAGTTTTCTCATTTGGAAAGTGGAGATCATAATGTTCTTTTCCTTACAGAGCTATAGTAAACATTCAACGAGCTGGTTGTGAAAATTGCCTCACTTCTAATAAGAATTCAAGAGATAGAAGCCAGTGCTACTTTTTCAATGCAATGTGGTCAGAACTAAGTGTAAATTCAAAGTGTAAGGTATTTGCTGCCCTTCATGATATCACAATCCAACTGAAGAAACAGAACACAAAGAAAAGATTAACAGCAATGTAATTCAAGAAAACATCTGTGTTTTTCTAACATGGCACATCTATATATTACCCCAAAGATAAATTGTCCACTTGTCTCTAATTAATGAAAAATAAAACTTGAATGTAAATCTTGGTAATTACAACAAAAGGAAGGATTAGTGTTATAAATGATAGTCATGGTTGGGGTTCTGTGACAAGAGAAATTTGTGAACACTGAGGAAGGAGGTCAAGATGCTAGAAAGGGCAAATAATTTTCTTTTAATTTAAAAAAATAGTAATTTTTAATGTTAACAATTCCTATGCAGTGTTCATCATCCTTAAAGTTCAGAAGCAGTGGGAAATTACCTAAAATTTTGAAGGATTAAGTCTGTGACTACACATATTAAAATTGGCCTGAGTCTTAGTCTTTTGCCTTAATAGCTATGGGAGTCATATCAAAAGGGAAAACTGGAATAAACTCTTAAAAAGATAATTGTGAAGAGGGTTATGCTGTTGCTCCCCCAATACATGATCTTAGACTACTTGTAGGGACGGTCAATCACGGGTAATACCAGGTCCTATTGCCCATTTCTTTGAGGTATTCTTCAGACTGATCACCCACAAGTCAAGGCCACTTTTCAGACATTCCATACCACCATGTCCTCAACTCTTGTGTTGCCTGCAGGAACCAATCCAGGCCAGCTGATTAAAAAAAATACTTTTTTTTTCAAATAAATGTATTATTATTTCACATAATAGTAAATACAATTTGATTTAAAAAGAGTAGTAATTGTTCCTCTAAACTTTTAAAAATCTCTTTGCTTTTTTGCTCTACTTTCTTGGAAATTTCTTGATTTTATCTTCTAGTTCTTTGAGTTCTTTAACTGCTAACAACTTTTTAATTTCCAAAAGCTCTTTTTTGGTTTTCTGGATGTTCCTATTGTATAGCATCCTGTTCTTGCTTTCTGCATAAAGTATCTTCTTTTGTTTCTTGAGGATATCAGTGTTTTAAATATATTCTTTCTTTCTGTGTAGTGTTTTTTTCTACAAGTTATTTTTACTGCTTATTTCTTTTCTTGTCTCTTTCTCATGTTTGAGACTTTCCTCAGAAGTTAGAGAGTTCTTGGCTGTCTCTTCATATTTAAGAGAACACTAAAACATCATTATGTAGCTCTAAGTAGGTGGGCGGAATTGTCCACTGAACGCTTTGCATTAGAGGATTTATCTGGACAGTTTGATGCCATCCAATTTTATTATCTGTAGGTCTTTCTTGTTGGGTTTTTTAGATGCCCTAAGAAGACTCTTTCAAACTCCTGCCTGAAGACTGGATGGTCCAAGGCCTGGTTATCAGTGTTCCAGCAGTCAAATAGGGAAGAGACCTCGAGGAGGGAATGTGTCAGCACTGCAGATTCAGTTTCACAGGTTCGTGTGATGTGTGTGTATATTATAGTTATAGAGATGAGAAAGAGACAGTAAGTCACATAATTGCCTGATGCACTTTATAATGTTCAAACAATGACACGGAAAAGAGATGTATAATAGGAACTGGCATGATCAGTGCTTGACTGTCCCTACGAGATGTCTAAGACCATGAGACAGGAGCGAGGAACCTCATAACCCTCTCCACAATTACTATTGCCTAACCTGCAACCTCAGAGTTTAAATATGGTGAAATGTTTGGAGGAGAATCAGGGAGACTAAAATTGTATAAAATTATTTGTCTCCAGCTAAGATAATTCAAATATAGTCATGCACTGCATAACATTTCCATCAACAAACTGCATGTGTGGTAGTGATCTCATAAGATTAAACTATATTTTTACTGTACCTTTTCTATGTTTAGTATGTTTAGGTACATAAATATTTCCCATTGTGTTACAATTGCTTAAAGAATTCAGTACAACAACATGATGTACAGTTTTCTAGCCTAGGAGCAATAAGCTATAGCATATAACCTAGGTGTGTAGTAGGCTGTACTATTTAGGTTTGTGGAAATGCACTTCACAATACTCAAACAGTGACAAAATCACCTAATGAGACATTTCACAGAATCTACCCCCATCGCTGAGTGATGCATGACTGTATACAATTTATTTTGACCAAGAAAATTATGTTTAAATCCTTTAAATGACGTATTTAAAATACAATTATATGTTTAATAAAATATATATCATATTCTAGAGTATGTATAAGCAAAGAAAATGAACTTCATATATCAAAATGCCATCCATAAGGCTGATGTAAAATATACGTATCAAACCTCCAACTCTGTAAACAGAAATTGTACCTTCTTTTACAAGTCTACATAGAATGCTCATAAAAATAGACATACATTAACCGACAAAGAAAGTCTCAACAGATTCCTCAAATAAACAGACTCATGTGCAGATGTCATGGGGCAAATATATCCACTTAATTGTCTAAAGAGCCAGACATGATGGTTTGAGCCTAGAATCTCAGCACTTTGGGAGGCCCAGAAGGGAGGATCACTTTTGAGGTCCAGAGTTTGAGACCAGCTTGGGCAACTTAGTGAGAGCCCCCATCTCTAAAAAATATTTAAAATTAGCCAGGTTGGAGGCTTAGATGGGAGAATCACTTGAGCTCAAGAGTTTGAGACTGCAGTAAGCCACTACACTCCAGCCTAGGTGACAAAGTGAGATCCCCATCTCTTAAAAGAAAAAAATAAAAATGTCCACGGAAAGCTGGAAGACTTCATAGGTAAGATCATTTTCAAAATTTAAAAATATAAGCATAAATGCACCCGGAGAGATGCAAAGAGAGAGCTTCCTTGGCAAAGATGGAAAGCAAATTCACTAATGTTTCTAGAGAACAGCAGCCTAGATCGAGAAGTAAAGAAACAGAGCAGGAAATTAGGACGAAAAGGTCCTTCTCTTACCTTCCATTTGCAAGAGTTCGATTTCATCTTGTGAGGAAATTTGAGGGATTTTGAGCGGGGAGTGACTAGGGCAGATTTGCATTTAGGAAAGAGTGCCCCAGTTTCTATGTGGAGGCTAAAAGCAGGAGACCTCGGCTTTGATAAGATCATAAAGTAAGGGCATGGAAATGAAAATGAGGGCTAAGAAGGACAATTATTTACAGCAATGCTGTCCAATAGGACTTCCTGCAGTGCTGGGAATGTCCTATGTCTGTACTGTCTAATATGACAGCCACTAGCCATGTAAAGCTATTGAGCATTTGAGGTGTGTACAACTAAGAAACTGAATTTCAAACTTTATTTTATTTTAATTAATTGAAATAACCATGAGAGTTCATTGGACAGTGTAGCTTTAGAAGGTGTTTATGTGCAGTTCTAAAACTGTAAAAGTATCTTCACTGAGGTAGAGTTGGCATAAATTGCACATACTTAAAACACACATTTTGATGTTTTATTGTATGTATATATCATGAAATCATGACCACAGTCAACATAGTGAGTATATCCATCATTCCCAAAAGTATCTATAAAAATTAATGCACCTGAAAAGCAGATACTGGATAAATATGGAAGGACTCTGAATTTCATCAGCTATTTCTTTGTCTGCTTTAAGGATAATAAAACTCCACAAAACTTTGTTCCTTTTTTTTTCTTTTGCAATTTCAACAATATATAAAGAACCACACAGCTAAAGCCAAAAAGAATGGGAATGAGAAATAAGAAACTCAGAAAATGATTTAGGGCACAGAAAAGAATGAACCAGTTTCTGTACCATGGTTCTTCTTTTGCCTCAAGGGAAGTGCTGTCAACTCTTCCTGTAGCATTTTTGTATGAAATTTGGGTTACCTCCAATAAAAATTACCATTTGGTCCACACTTGGAGAATTCCATTATCCTTGAAAATTTCACCCTGAGATTAAAGATTTTTTGCATGTGGCTGGGCATGGTGGCTCATGCCTGTAATCCCAGCACTTTGGTAGGCCAAGGCGGGCAGATCATGAGGTCAGGAGCTCTAGACCAGTCCGACCAACATGGTGAAACCCCGTCTCTACTAAAAATACAAAAATTAGCTGGGCATGGTGGTGTGTGCCTGTAATCCCTGCTACTCAGGAGGCTGAGGCAAGATAATCTCTTGAACCGAGAAAGAGGAGGTTGCGGTGAGCCAAGATGGGCCACTGCACTCCAGCCTGGGTGACAGAGCAAGACTCTGTCTCAAAGAAAAGAAAAAAAAAATTTCTTCATGTAGTGCTTTTTTTGTGTGTTTTGTTTTCAGTTTATACATTTTACCACTTAAAATTGGTGTTATCATTGGATGCCTGTTTGAAACACATATGTGCTAACAATACAGGTAAGTTAAATATTTTCAACATTTCTGGGAAATAGACAACAACTTGGCAGAAATTTGATGGAGAATTTTCACACACACACACCCCCCACACACAAACACACACAACCTTTTATTTTTAAGAAACAGAGTCTCCCTTTGTGGCCCAAGCTGCAGTGCAGTGGCACCATCACAACTCACTGCAGCCTTGAACTCCCAGGACCAAGCAATCCTCCCACCTCAGCAACTGGGACTATAGGTGCATGACACCACATCTGGCTAATTTTTTTTTTTTTTCAGAGATGGAGGTCTTGCTAAGTTGCCTGGGCTGGTCTTAAAATTCTGAGCTCCAGTGTTCCTCCCACCTCAGCCTTCCAGTGCACTCCAATTACAGGTGGGAGCCACCATGCCTGGCCCACTTTCACCTTTCTTTTCTTTTCTTTTCTTTTTCTTGAGATGGAGTCCTGCTCTTGTCACCCAGGCTGGAGTGCAGTGGAGTGATCTTGGCTCACTACAACCTCCATCTCCTGAGTTCAAGTGATTCTCCTATCTCAGCCTCCCGAGTAGCTGGCATTACAGGCATACACCACCATGCCTAGTTTACTTTGTATTTTTAGTAGAGACAGGGTTTCACCATGTTGGCCAGGCTAGTCTCCAACTCCTGACCTCAAGTGATTCACCCCCGCTCCCCCGGCCTCCCAGATTGCTGGGATTATAGGCCTGAGACATTGCGCCTGGCCCCATGTTCACCTTTCTAAACGAAGAATTTAAAAACAAATTTAAACACATGTAAACTTTAAGCCGAGCTTCTCTTTTTGTCAGAAGCTGTGAGACTCTCTGGACCTGGGTGCAGTTTCCTGGGCGCAGGCTCCACGTGGCAACGGCCATGAGCCGGGTGTGCTCCTGGGCATTCTGCCTTCTCCCGAAGAGTTTTCAAAGCAAATTCCTGTAATTCTAGGAAAAATTAGCAATGTCGACTTAGGAACTCTCTGTATCTCTTCACTTAGTGATAAAGCTGTGAAAATTTCTTTTATTCAAAAACGTATTTGTGATAAATTCAAGCACTCTACTTGACAAGGCTCATTTTCCTTCACCTCATAAACTCAATAAAGCAACAGCACTCTGTCCGTCCGTCTGTTCATCCATACATCCATACATACATACATCCATACATCCATCCATTTATCCATTCATTTATTTCATTTACTGAAGTATTCTATGTGCCAATCACTTTTCCCAGAACCAGAGATACAACAGTGAATAACAAGAACAAAAGTCCCACTCTCATCCTATGAACAGCCTAGCTAGCGAACATGGGAAGGCAGAACATTAAAACAACAACAGTAAATATATAGCAGGTCATATAAAGATAGGTACTACAGTGAAAATAAAATCGAGTAAGTGTGATAAGAATTGTCAGAGGAATGAGAGAAGTTATTTTATCCTGAAAGTCACTGATGACATTCGATTAGATTTTTGCAGCTAATGGAATGAGCCATGTGAATATTTAAGGAAAAGGTCCTGAGGCACGTTATTTTTGGAGGAGTGGGGTGTGTTTGGGACCGGCTGGGACTGAGCAAGCTAGAAGTCAGGGATGGAGCAGGAAGTCAGACCATAAAAGGCATGGGAAGTATTATTACAAGGACTTTGATTTTTACCCTAACAGACATCAAACATTACTGGAAGGTTTCAAACAGAGTTGTGATAATATTCAGCATATGTTATTTGTTGTTTTTTTAGACATTTGGTTTCTCTCTGTTGCCCAGGCTGGCGAGCAGTGGCGTGATCACAGCTCACTGCACCCTCCAACTCCTGGGCTCAAGCCATCCACTTGCCTTGGCCTATCAAAATACTGGGATTACAGGTGTGAGCCACCGTACCCAGCTAACATATGATTTTTAATGGATCAGCCCGATGCTACTGTGGCAAGAATTAACTTGACACAATGTGGCAGGCAGAGTAACGTCCATGTCTTTATCCCTGGAACCTCTGAATTGTTATATCTCATGGCAAAGGAGAGTTAAGATTGCAGATGGAATTAAGGTTGCTAATCAGATTTGGAGAGCTAGGAAGATTATCCTGTATTATCCTGCTGGGCTCAATGTAACCACCAGCACTCTGATAAGTGAAAGAGGGCGACAGAAGAAAAAAAAATTGGGAAAATATAAATACTCCATTAACACGATAAACACAACCATAAGAAAGAAGTGTTGAGGGGATTAAATTACCTAATTCTGGGGAATTTTTTATTATTCACATGTCTCTAGGGAAGAAGGAAATTGTTTAATCATAAAAATCACTCAGATTTTTCTATAAAGCAAATTTCAATTCTCATATCTTCATACCATTGCACTTTGTAAAATGATAGAGCTTTATCTAAAAAAAAATAAGTAGTCCTAATATAATACAGAAATCTTGTCCAGATCAAATCTTACTTTCACACCCATGGAGTAAAAATTTTGCACTGAGCTAAAACACATTAAAACACGCTCATTATTTTACATGCCTAGGAGAATTCTGAATTCTTCATGTTACTTTTCCCAGGCATCCAGATGGGTTCTAAGAAAAGCTCTGCTGAGATTCTCTTTTGTCTTATGGTTAAAAGAAGGCATATTGGCATGCTCCTAATTTAGTGGTAGTTTTTAACCCAAATTCCAGATTAGGGAGATTTAAGTTTCTGCAATGACAGCTTTTAAAAACACAGCAATGAATCTTCACAGATTTACCTTCAGTAGAAATTGCATGGCTAAAAAGATGAGAAAAAAATAACATCTTTTAAAATTCTTTGTAGATCCATTCTCTGGGTGTTAGGAAGATCTCACCTAAACTCTAACACCTTTAAGTTATCCAAGGAGAAAATCAGGTGCATGGATGACAGGTCAACTTCGGGAATGCCTCTCTTATTAATTACTATCTTCATGGGGTCATAGAACTTCTGGTGGTTAGTGGTTGACACCTTCTCGTGGCCTGCAGGACAGGTGACAGACTCAGACACATTAGGACTCAAAGAGAGTCTTGAGAGTTCACTGAAATATATTTCTCTGCCTTCAGAAAGAACCACTGGGGAAATACAAGATACTATCAGAGTTTTAAGACTTTCAAGAAAGTAAATTCCAGGACATAAAAAAAATCCCCTCAGTGCCAACCCTTATTTTCATTGTGGAGCTATTTTAAATCAATAACCCTGGGATACAGAAACATGGCACAACTCATCTCTGGATGTCAACACATCAGTCAATTGCAGATGACTCCCTAGAAAATATATATAACTCACAACTGCACCTTAAGAAAGAAGAGTTCAAAGTCCCCATTTTTTTTTTTTTTTTTTTTTTTTTTTTTTGAGACAGAGTCTTGCTCTGTCACCAGGCCGGAGTGCAGTGGCGCAATCTCGGCTCACTGCAACCTCCACCTCTTGGGTTCAAGCGATTCTTCTGCCTCAGCTTCCCAAGTAGCTGGGAGCACAGGTGCATGCCACCATGCCTGGCTAATTTTTGTATTTTTAGTAGAGACGGTGTCTCACCAGGTTGGCCAGGATGGTCTTGATCTATTGACCTCGTGATCTGCCCACCTCGGCCTCCCAAAGTGCTGGGATTACAGGTGTGAGCCACCACACCTGGACAGGCCCCATCATTTCTAAAGGGATTCTAAATCAGAGTGACTTCCATTCTTTTCAGAATAAAATAGTGATTTCAGGAAGGTGAAGCCCCCTGTCGCATATCTATTTACCAGAACCAGTCAAGATTTGGGCTTTTCAAACTGTGTTGCCATTTTGTTTCTTCTCATTGAAATTTACTGTTCATAGGAAACATAAATGTGAACATGTACTTTAAGGACTTAAAAGGAAACACACCCTTTAAATGTTAATGATGTCTATGATTACTTAGCACCTGCTTAAATAAAGACGGAATTGCTCCAGAGTGTTTCTTATTTTCATTGATCATAGAATCCTAGAGAAGAAGGCAGAATTTTGTTTGAGGGGGAAAAATAACACCCCAAGATAACGACAAGGAGAAACTACTGTAAAACTATGATAATTACAAATCAATACGTTCCCAGGTCAACTGCCATGTCTCTGGTTTTCCTTGACCACATCAAATCTCAATTCATATAATGAATTACACCACGCTGTGGCGTTTGATGCTCTAGCACCTGTGTCATAGAGCCAGGTGGTAGCTATGATTACATATATTTTCTCACACAACTTTTATTTTCTGAAGTTATTATAATAACAGCCTCATGTGTTTGCTTGCTTGCTTAATTTTTTTAATGTCGCTATTACTAATCCATACCCAAACTTTTCATCAGAAGCATGAAGTCTCTCTCAATAGGATTAAACACATCAGGCCATCTATCCATTCTTTTTGTTCCATGTCACCAGCTGCTTGGTGTGCTTCATAGGTGACATCCTGAGATTTGCTATCACCATACACGTGGAAACTCCCTTTTCTTCTCTCCCAAGTTTGAGCTCTTCCTGTGGGTACTCCATGTCTTCCTCTTTCTTGGTTTATTCTTTATTTACATAAGAAAAACCTCAGAGCTGGGTCTGGTGGTACACAGCTATAATCCCAGCAGCTTGGAAGATCAGAGGCAGGAGTCTGATCGCTTGACACCAGGAGTTTGAGACCCACTTCAGCAACAAAATGAGATCCTATCTCTACAAAAAACTAGCCAGGGTGGTGGCACACACCTGTAGTTCCCAGCTACCTGGGAGACTGAGCTGGGAGGACCACTTGAGCCCAGGAGCTGGTGGTTTCAGTGAGCTGTGATGACATCACTGCACACCAACCTAGGTAACAGCACAAAGCCTTGTCTCGAAAGAAAGCAAGAAAGAAGGCAAGAGAGAAGGAAGAAAGGAAGGAAGGAAAGAAGGAAGGAAGGAAGGTGGGAGGGAAGGAAGAAAGGAGGGAAGGAAGGAGAGAAGAAGGAAGGAAGGAAGGAAGGAAGGAAGGAAGGAAGGAAGGAAGGAAGGAGGGAAGGAAGGAAGGAAGAAGCCTCCAAAGATTCCCTAAGAAAGACTACATGGGAAGTTGTTTTTGGTTTTGGTTTTGGTTTTTGGTTTCTTTACTTGTTACAGGTCTGGATGTGTCTTTGTTCTATCTTCATGGTTCATGAATAAGGACACAATTCTAAGTTAGATATAATTTCCACCCATATTTAAAACCATGCTTCACTGTTTTTGAGTGTCTTGACTTGATGCTGAGAAGCCTAATACTTATTATAAACCCCATTTTTTATATACCACTTTCTTTCTCTTTCTATGTCTCTGTCTCTCTCTCTCTCAAAACTTTTTGGCTTGTCTCTTTATCCCCAATGTTATTAAATTTTGCAAGGTGCCCTGGTGTGAGTCTTTTAAATTCAGCGTACTGAGCATTGTTAGGAAATATATATCTGCCAGTTCTCAGAAGTTTCCTTACATTATTTCTACAATATTTTTTCCACTTCCTCTGTTTGTTCTCTCTCTCTCTCTCTCTCTCTCTCTCTCTCTCTCTCTCTCTCTCTCTCTCTTCTTGTCCTCTTGCTCTCTGGAAAGCCTGTTAGACATTAAAACTCCTAGACTAATTGATATGGTTTGGCTGTGTTCCCACCCAAATACCATCTTTAATTGTAGCTCTCCATAATCTCCAAGTGTTGTGGGAGGGACCCAGTGGTAGGTAATTGAATTATGGGGGTGGACTTTTCCCATGCTGTTCTTGCAATAGTGAATAAGTCTCTCATGAGAACTGGTGGTTTTACAAAAGGGCAGTTTTCCTGCACACACACTCTTGTCTGCCGACATGTAAGACGTGACTTTGCTCCTCATTCACCTTCTGCCATAATTGTGATACCTCCCCAACCATGTGGAACTGTGAGTCCATTAAGTCACTTTCCTTCGTAAATTACCCAGTCTCAGGTATGTCTTTATTAGCAGTGTGAGAACAGACTAATACACTAATCTTTTAAAGTTTCAGTACTACACTCACTCTTCCTCTGCTGTGCTTGAAGGGTAAATGGCTGTGGTTCATTATCTCCAAGAATAAATTCTTGTCCCTGACTGAAGTCATGGAAGTTCTCTGTAGAGTGAGTTTAACTCCTTTTTAAAAGAGCTTCTAACCAGACAAACAACTTGCCAACAAACATGAGAAAATGCTCAACATCACTAAGCATCAGAGAAATGCAAATTAAAACCACAGTGAGATATCATTTCACACCAGTCAGAATGCCTAATATTATAGTGTCAAAAAAACAATAGTTGTTGGTGAGGATGCAGTGAAAAGGGAACTCATACACTGTTGGTGGGAATGTAAATTTGTTCAACCCCTATGGAAAACAGTATAGCGATTTCTCAAAGAACTAAAAATAGAGCTACCATTCAACCCAGCAATCCCACGAGTGGGTATCTGCCCTAAGGAAAAGGAATCATTATATCAAAAAGACACCTGCATTTCTATGTTCATCACAATACTATTCACAATAGCAAAGTCACAGAATCAACATAAGTGTCCATCAGCAGTCGATTAGATTAGTTGATTAGGAAATGTAACATTTATACACCATGGAATACTATGCAGCCACAAAACAGAATAATGTCCTTTGCAGTAACTCAGATGGAGCTGGAGACCATTATCCTAAATGAAATAACTCTGTAACAGAAAATTAAATACCACATGTTCTCACATAAAAGTAGAGGCTAAACAATGGTACACATAGACATAAAGATGAAAAAAAACAGACACTGGAAACTCCAAAAGAGGGGAGATGAGGAGGGTTGAAAAATTACCTGTGGGATACAACATTCGCTATTTGGGTAGTGGGTACACTAGAAACCCAAACCTCGTCTTTAGCAATATGTCTATGTAACACAGCTGCACATGTACATTCTGAATCTAAAAATGTTTTAAAATTTAAACATTTTCCATCAATCCTGCTGTTGTCAGTTTCATTTATTGCCCTGCCTTCTGAGGTACCTGGCTCAGCGTTGTGCTGGAGCTGTTCATCGCTTGAAATTGCTTATAGTGGGAGAGTCTGCAACACAGAAATCAACCAACACTACAAATCCAAGCCTTTCTTGTTTTGCTAGAGATTTTCTTTACCAGCACACCATTGTGGGAGGTCCTTACTTCGGAGCCTTCCCAAAGCTCTGTAGTAGATGTCAACTGTTTCTTGTTCATATTTCTTTTCTGCAGATTGTTAGATTTCAGTTTTCTGTATTCTGCTATCAGTTACCTATTAGTTAATCTCCTTTCTTAGTCCTAAAAAATCGTTGACATCTATCACCGATTGCCATCTCCTCTTCCACTAACCAGCCTATATTACTGATGTGGTTTAGCTCGGTGTCCCAACTCAAATCTCACCTTGAATTGTAATAATCCCCATAGGTCAAGGTCAGGACCAGGTGAAGATAATTGAGTCATGGAAGTGGTTTCTCCCATGCTGATCTCTTGATAGTAAATGAGTTATCATGAGATCTAATAGTTTTATAAGGGACTTCCCCCTTCACTGGCTCTCATTCTTCTCCTTGCTTCTGCCATGTGAAGAAGGACATTTTTGCTTCCCCTTCTACCATGATTGTAAGTTTCCTGAGGCCTCCCCAGCCATGCTGAACTGTGAAACCCCTTACCTCTATAAAGTACCCAGTCTAGAATATGTCTTTATTAGCAGCATGAGAACAGACTAATTCAATTACTCTTATACAGAAAAGAGAATTGTTATCTTTCAATTCCAACAATTCTTTGAAAATTAAATAACATGAGAATGATTTATCATATAATGTACATGACACATATAAATATACATGTGATAGTGTTAATATACACAACTACACTTATATCTTGGCTTTGCCATTTACTAGCTGTGTGAATTAAAGAAGATATTTAATTTTTCTGGTGTTCATTTTTTTTCATTTGATAAATAGCAAGAACACTACCTATCTTGCATGGATACAGTTTGAAATGGAAATGTGTATAAAATGACAATAATATACATAGTATGTATTAATGGCTCATACCAGATAGTCAGCATATACTTGACATTATTAACATAAATATCAGTTACAATTTTAAGTTATTTCATATAAATACATGCTCTAAAAAATTTTCAAACTATCATGCGTCAAGTCAAATAATGCAAAAGGAGGTTAAGAAACTATTAAAACATTGTCTTGCTTCTATTTTCTGGAGGAAATATGACTTAATTAATCAGAGTGAAAATGATTATTTTAAAGTGTAAGTAATTTGCAGGTATTAACAGCTAGCATTGCCCCCAGTATGGTCCAGATGGTCTTATCAGGTCTTATTTGGCTTCTTGTTCATTAAAAAACTGAGTTTAATGAACCAATAGTACTCTAAAGCAGGTTTGCAATAAATTCAACAAATATACTGGCACCCCTCCAAGTGTGTAATAAACAATTTCTTCCCCTCTTTGTGGCAAAAGAAAAGACTCTTGACTCCAGAGCGTCACTTACCTTCAGTGAACAGGGCTGTTTTAAAAAATGCTTTAGAGAGCAAATGCCTTTAAGGAGTAGAGAGATTTGGACACTATCATTTCCATTTGGTGACAGAAGTTCCAAAGAAACATCTTTCCTCACCTATACGTATCACCGAGTTGTGAGAGGAAATGAAGAACAGATACTGGTGGGGAGCCAGAAGGAAATGATTGCAAGTGGAGGGGTTTTGTGAAGTCAAGAGGTAAAGAGAGAGAGAGAGAGAGGAAGAAGAGGGAAGAGAAGGAGGAGAAAAAAAGGGAAAGAGGGAGGATGGATAGGAAATGCCCTCTCTCAGTTCTCAATGTCTCATCCACCTCCCTTACTTAAACCACAGATAAAGCAGGCTAAAGGAAGTGGCTCCATCCTCTCTATTCCTTTAGAGGTCTGAAATATATCAATTACGTCCAGCAGGGTGATTATTCCTTTAAACCTAACAAAATCAAGCCTTTCTGTTCTACTAGACTGCGCTTCTTAAAGGCATAGAACAAGGCTCATTCTTCTTTGTATCGACAATATTTAACACTTTCTCAGATACATACTAGGCATCAAAAGAAAAAATTTCCCATTAAAACATTTTAGGGCTTATATGCTCTAATTTTTTTTCCCTGAGATCCACTGTTTATCCTGATCAGGAAAAATTTAGCTGACATGTTAATAAAATCTTATATTTGGTTCTGCATTATAAAAAATGAGTTAAAAGCCCATATTCTATAAAGAATTTGGTTCTTCTGCTGATGGACAGAGTTGTCCTTCACTGAGATAGACTTTGTGAACTTGGAGGTGGAAATCTCTACCCTCAGAGGGGCAGTTGGTATCAGTCATTAAAGTCTTATTCTAAAAAAATAAAAACATGAAATAAAGTTATAATTAAGGATGCTTTATGGAATTTCAGGGTTTTGATGATGTGCAAAGCTAAAGGCAACAGAGCAAAATTCACTCATTTAAGGAGAGCTGGAAAGTATTTCTTAAATAAGTAAATATCAAGTTAGAAAGGTTTGGAAAGTAATTGTTAAAATCATAATAAAGTGCTCTACTATTCTTTTATCTTTTTCCTTTTAGGGGGATATTGGTCAACTAAATTAAATATGTAACAAAAACGCAAGTACGGACTTAATTTGTACCTGCTGGTAACTCCAGATCTCTAGGGTCTCATTTGTAGGAGTGTTTCTAGGGCATTGGGAATGGACACTAAAAAGGACTTTTTCAGACCAGAAGGGGAGAAAAGTCCTGCCCAGCATCCATGGGAGGATAATCTTTCCCAGCTGGGGAAGATTTTGAAAACACAGTAAGGTGTTTTCACCTTAACATCTTTTGATTAGGTCATGAGGGTGGAGCCCTCATGAATGGGATGAGTGCCCTTATAAGAAAAGGCCAGAAAACTAGCTAGCTTTCTTTCCACTATGTGAAGATACAGCAAGAAGTCAATAGTCTGTCACTCAGAAGAGGACCCTCACTAGAACCTTTCTGATAAGAGAATCAAGAGAATTTGATTTTCTTTTGATAAGAGAATCAAAAGATGTGAGCTATTGGGGGTATTCGAGTGGAGTCAAGAAGAGTCACATGCCTTTCCTTCATCTCCTAGTACCGTCTTGGGAAAGTTGCTCTGAGGTCTTCAAGGCAGTGTTGCCACATTGAAGGAGCAGATTGCATGTTAGACACTGAACAAAGACCTCTGATTACTCTGAGGATGACACTGTCACCCACTCAGGGTCAAGCTGACAAAGCCTTGTCCGTGAGTTGTGACCTAACTATGCTTCATCTTCAGAAGCCATTGTGGTGGCTACAGCCAAACGGTAAGCACAGAGGAGCAACAGGTGGGGACAAAGACACAAGCAGAGGAAGCTGTAAAAGCAACATCCACTCAATGAAGCCAACAGGCAACAAGGCAGCAGGAAAATGATTACCAAGGAGAATGAGGTGCCATTTCATTAGAAGGAAGGAGAAAGGATGGAGGGTCACCACCCCAATAACTGTATCGAGTGGGTACTTAGATGCAAACACCAGAGTATAATCAGTAGTTCATTAGCTGTCTACAATTCTAAAGTCACCAGGAAAAATAAAACATGAATGTCTACTTATTTAATGGCATTTGTTAAGTTTCTTATCAAATGATGTGCCCAGTATTGTGCCAGGCTCTGAATGTGAAACAGTGAGAGAAAGAAATGTGCTTCCTTTGAGCTTACAGCGTTGGATCTAAATATTGCTTATAAACAGTACTGTTGGTTTTGTTGTAGTAGAGAACCCAAACACTTCTGGAGTTTTAAGACTTGCCCAATTATGTAATGGGCCACAGATCATGCACAAGAGAATGCTCAAAGGCCTGTATGGCAGATTTCACCTCCAACCTAAAGATTTACTTGCTTAGCTTTGAATGAGAAGAAAATAAAACAGCTACTAAATAAGAGCTGGTTTAAGTAGTCATGACCTTGTGTAAACCGAAAATAGAAATTCATTAATACTCCTAATCTAATTGCATTTAGAAAATACTTGCAGAGCTGTAGAGTTGAAAAGTCATTATCTACTAGAAGAGACAATCCAGTCTTCTGCTTCTCTGCTTATTTATTTATTCGTGTTGCAAATACTGAATGAGTGCCTACTACATGCCAGCATTGTAAGCATAAATCCTTCACTCTAATATTTAAATTCTAGTGTTAAAGACAGACATAAGAAAATAAGAAAAAGTGAATAAATAATTGTCCAGTCGTTCTACGTGCCATGAAGAAAAGAAAAATAAGAAAGCCAGGTAGTGGTTAAGAAATGACAGAAAGGAAGGGAAAGGAGAAAAGGAATGCAGGATGGAGGAAGGGAAGGATGGGGCGGGCAATCTTTTACCCAGAGAGGGCCAGGAAGGCCTTCTCTTCGAGCAGATACCTGTGTGTAACGAGGGTCTGAACCATGGAAAGATCAGGGAGAAGAAGGGCTTTCCAGGCAGAGAGAACGGCTTTCCAGGCAGAGAGAACAGGAGTGCAGGCCTGAAGCTAGACCAGGGCTGCCAAAGCAGAGTGAGCAGAAAACGATGGGGATTATCGCAGGCAGGGTCTAGATCAGCACACAGCATTCTAAGACACTTTCATTTCTCTCTTTCTCTCTCTCTCTCTCTCTCTCTCTGTGTGTGTGTGTGTGTGTGTGTGTGTGTGTGTGTGTGTGTGTTTCACTTTTGAAAAGATGATGAAAAGCTGTTGGAGTGACAGGACTTCTTTTCAGCTGCCAAGGTTTTTGTGTTTGCACTTGTTAAGGTGTTAAGGACACTTCTTCCAGATTAGGGTCTCCTTAAGTTCTGTGTGTTGCCAGAAACGATCCTAGACACCTCTGGCTCAGCTTCCCAACTCATTCGGATAAGAGCCTCTCTCAGAAGTGGTCATTAGACCTTTCAATGAGAGCACAGAAAGTTGGAACTTCCAATGGGAGCACAAATGTTTATAATGATGGTGTGGCTAGGATGGAAATGAGGGGGCCCATTCTATCCCCGTCACTGTGAGCATGGAGAATCAGGGCTGACTGCCAGACAGTAGTTTTCATGTGTGTTCATATTAGCAGGGCTTCCTCCATGATCCTCCATCTCAATGAAAAGAGAACTTGTTTTCATGTCCACATTGTGTTTATACCAGTGGTTTCTCATCCTACACATAGACACGTAGCTGGGAGTGTTGCAACAGGCCAGGTTCATGGAATGGAATAACAGTAGTGTCTTAGTTAGCTCAGGCTGCTGTAAGAAAGTGCCATAGGCTGGGTAGTTTATGAACAACAGAAACATTTCTTACAGTTCTAGAGGCTGGAAGTCCAAGATCAAGCTGCTAGCATGATCAGGTTCTAGTGAGGGTCCTCTTCTGAGTGGCAGACTGTTGACTTCTTGCTGTGTCTTCACATGGAAGAAAGAAAGCTAGCTAACTCCTTAGCCTTTTCATAGAGGGGCACTAATCCCATTCATGAGGGCTCCACCCTCATGATCTAATCACCTCCCAATGACTACATCTTTAAATACTATCACATTGGGATTAGGATTTCAACATGAAATTTTGAGGAGACACAAACATTCAGTTTATTGCAAATAGCTGCTATCACAGCATTCCTATCAAGTGCCATTGGCTGTGTATTTAAATACATCATCTCTAATTTTCAAAACCATCTCCGAAAATATTATCTTTCTTTTTTAATAGGAGAGGAACCCAAAGCTTAGATAGATTATGAAACTCTCTCAAGATCATAAAAGAAGAGGCAATGCCAGGATTTGAGCCCAGGGTTGCCAAAGCTTTTATTCTTTGCATTCTACGATGCTTCATCCAAATAGGCCAAATGACTAGGAAAAGATTTAGGTTCAAAATGGTCAGTATACATTTTTCATACTATGGGAATAATTATGAACAATTCCATATGCGTCCAATTTTACAACAATAAAGTTCAAGAGAACATCTGTATCTTTTTGTTATATGGTAGCAGTCTTGGAATTCATATCTTAGTTTATTTTATTAGCTATTTCTTGAAATAAGCAGACCTTAATTGAAAACTGGAAAATATTAACATATCTACTATGAGCATTTTTAAATAAAACAAATAATTTTACTTAAGGAATTTCCTAAAACCTGAAATTGCTTCACTCCATATAAATCTTATTTATACATAAGTGTATTCTGGGAAGTTTTAAAATAATGTTATTTAAATACAGACCTATAGCTAAACTGCAGAGAACAAAGCATTATTTGTAAGTACTGGTACTTTTCTGTGGCTGTTTTTCTAACAGAATCTGGCTCAGGACTGTCTCATCTTCAATTTCACCTCTCTGTTCTTGGTTTTGCTAATTCCATGTATTTTAACTTTGTACTTCTCAGAGCATAGCTAGCTCTGGCGTTTCTCTCTCTCTCTCTCTCTCTCTCTCTCTCTCTCTCTCTCTCTCTTTCGCTGTGTGTGTGTGTGTGTGTGTGTGTCTTTGCCTCTGTCTCTGTCTCTGTCTCTGTCTCTCTGTTTCTCTCTCTCTCTCTCTCTCTCTCTCTCACACACACACACACACACACACACACACCCCTCTGTGCACATCTTCCACAGAAAACTAACTCCATGGAAGATTGTTGCACAGAATAGAAAGCATTTTGCCAGACCAACAAATCAGAGACGAGCCAACTACCAGGCTTCAGATCTGGTGTCCCACTAATTCCTTTATATAGCTCCATGCTGGAATAACACACTAGGTGAAGAATTTGCCTTGGTGGCTATAGACTATGAACCTGCTACACTAGTCTTCACACACCAGTGAGCACTAGCAGCCAGCCTAGAACATTAAATGTTCAAGATATTCTCAATTATTCAACATATTCAATCTCCATAATAAATATAACAAAGCCAAGGTCTTACTAAGGGGTTACTTGGCAGTTAGGAGGTGAAATGAGACTGAACCCAGGTCTTCTTACCTCTAGGAAAATTGTCCTCCTTCAAAACACCATGCTTTCCCCTGAATTTGAGATCACAAAAAAACTATGTCTTCTAAAAAAACCTGAACTAGAACACATCTATATGAAAATCCTTGTCCTCTGATAGCAATCACCTGTGATTTCCCTGGATAGAGCTCATTTCTCTTTCCCCATCTTCCCAGCCCAGCGATAGTAACTTCTTTTCTTTGAAATTCTGCAATGCCTGTGAGTACTCACCTGTAGGGACTTCAGAATGCAGAACAAATCCTTGCTGAAATGGAAGGGCGATGGAAGGAACATTGCCTCTTCCTGTGAAGAAATTTTATAGCATTGCTCCCAAGTGTGTGATATGTGTGTGGTTGTATTTTATGAAACGTTTATGAGAGCACTTCATTTCCGTTCTCCTCTGCCTTTTATGGTAAGCCTGCTCCTATTATTTTTCTGTTAACTTAGATTTTATTTTTAAATATTAAATTGTGATTATGAAAAGAAGTTCTTTATTCCCAGAGCCACACTCATATATACGTAAACTTCTTCTGACTTATGTGGAAGCAACTCCCACATTAGAGCTTCAGCCCTGGGCCCATAATTTGCAAGCATTAAATGGAAGCTTCATATTGCAATGCAAATTATAGTACCCAGGGACTGGCAGTATAATCACCCAGTTACAAAAAAAGGTAAAGAGGAGAAGAAATTACCATAATGGGCCACAGAAAATACACAAGAGCATGTTCAGAGGCCTACATGGCAGATTTCATCACAATGCTAAAGATATGCTTGCTTTCCTCTGAAAATGTAAAGAAAGATGTTGTTGGCTCCACCTTGACAGAACTTGATCTTCAGCTGCTTTTATGATAGTGATGGACTGGGCTGAATTATTCATATCTTCTCATCCAAAGTGTGAAATGGCTAACCAGGATTTGGGATCGTTTTAGAAGCTGAACTGCAATGAGCAAGCGGGTTGAAATATGAACATGGAGAGTGAAGGAGAACAGCATCTCGCAGGAGGAAGAGGAGCGAGTCAAGGTCTCAAGACAGGAAGCCCCTTTTGGAGAGAAGCACGGTCCAGCCAGGCTAGAGCTGGGGTGAGACGTTTCTAGCACATAATAATTTCTTTTTTTTTCCTCTTTCTTTTTTTGTGATGGAGTCTTGCTTTGTCGCCAGGCTGACCTTGTGATCTCCCCGTCTCGGCTCCCAAAATCCTGGGATTACAGGCTTGAGCCACTGACCACGCCCAGGCTCACATAGTGGTTTCAACTGAAGTCCAGCTTAGAGCCTGGGCCGTGTACCCCAGTGCATCAGCTCATCTGAGGGGAGAGCTCCCTCTGATACTTAAACATCCCTGGGTCAGAGTTCTAGAAAGCCTGCTCTAAGGGGAATGAAGGGAGACCTGCTCTTCAATATTGATTCTTAGGATCTCTTCAATTAGCAGCAAATTTCTGTTTTTCCTAGCTTGATATATAAAAGAATGCTGAACATAGGAGATTCTTCCTCACATCATTTGGAAACTGACAAGAAAAAAATAGGACTCCAAGAAATGTTTTCCCTAAGATTATGACCTCACCAGTGCAAGTGTTAGATGGTGTTACAAACAAGTGTTTGAAAGATGGCTTTAAAATGAAGATATAACTAATTACATAGCGAGGCTTAAAGTTTACAGCTGAAAAAACAGCTGTTCCGTGGGTTCTTGTGACTTTTTAAAATATTTCCAGAGACACAATCACATCTGGACTCCAAAAATACGATGTCTTAAACACCACAGAATTGACCACGATTTGCTCTAGAAAACAGTATTAATTCTACAGGAGGTTCCAGAGATGACAAAGCCCCTGCTGTCAAATTTGCACATGAAGAATTAAAATGGAACTGTTTGATGAAATGTGAGTGATGATATTAAATTCTAAATTAGTACCTTCTGTTTTATGTTATTTTAAGTATGCATGTATAGCTAAATTAATCATTTAAATATAGCTAGGTAGACGTTTGACTATCAAATTAGCGCCCCTCAAAAAATGTTGAGATTTATGGAGAGGATCTTCTAATTGGAAAAAAAGCAAACCCACCACAAGGCTCTACTCTGAATGCCAGGTTCCCTTATATTTCGACATAGACAGTATTTTGAGAGTAAACCCTGCAGGACTTGATAGGTAGGTAGGATGTTGAGTGAGGGAGGAAGATAAATAGATGAGTAGGTTGTGGTGTTACCAACTGAACTATCCAATGGCGGAGACATAGTTTCACAGGCGGTAGGGTTGGCAAAGGGATATTAAAAGTTCACTTCTGGCAAGTAGTTGAAAGACAGTTTGTGTCAGTTTAGCTGCTCTGGTCAGACTCTGCCACTGTAGCCCTTTCCCATGGCTGACCCTGAGGAGTTGCAGGTTTCTTCACCACCCCTGCTGCCTCCCTTTGCTCCCTCATCTTCAGACTTCTCTTTGGCATCTATCCTGAGCGTTCCTGTGAGTTTGGGCTGGCCAGTTCTGAGCAGGGACAGGAGCCAAATGGTGGACCCGCTGGAGGAACTTGAGCTGCAGATTGGAGATGCCTTTTCATTAACTACACTTTTTTCCTTTCAACTTTTGTTTTAGGTTCGAGGAGTCCGTTTTCAGGTTTGTTTAATAAATTGCATGTTGCAGGGGTTTGGTGTCACCAAGATAATTTTGTCATCTAGGTAATCAGAAAAATATCTGATAGGTAGTTTTTCAGTCCTCACTCTCCTCCCACCCACCTTCACCCTTAAATAGGCCCCAGTGTCACATGGTATTCCCTTCTTTGTGTCCATGTGTACTCTATGTTCAGTTTCCACTTCTAAGTGAGAACATCTGGTGTGTGGTTTTCTGTTTCTACTTTAATTCATGTAGATAATAGACTCAAGATAATGGCAGCCAGTGGCATCCATGTTGATGCAAAGGCCATGATCGCATTCCTTGTTATGGCTGCATAGTATTCCATGGTACATATGTACCACATTTTTTTTTATCTGGTCCACCATTGATGGGCATCTAGATTGAGTCCATGTCTTTGCTATTGAGAATAGCACTGTGAACAAAACTTCTTGAAGCCACATTTGCAGTTTCAGTTCAAGTGGAAGAGCTTGCCATCAAATGTACAGAAAATGCACGTTTCCTGAAAACGTGGTGGGATCTCTTGAAAGAGGGCTGTGATTCTTCTTCAAAACCTGACAGCTGATTTGGCATGCTTAGTTGTTTCATAAAGACTGTGCAATAATTCATAATTCCTCATATATGATATTGGCACATGTACCTCATGTATAGGATGATCTCTTTCCAGCAGTTTTGTACACACTCAGAATGAATTTTTTTTCTTGCTTTTCTTGACTTTTGAGAAAGCAGAATTCTGATGCTATTTTTGATGCTGACCAGTACTTGTTTAACCTTAAATACATTCTGACCTCTAAATTTTCATAGAATTCTTTCTGAGAGTAAATTTAATCAGTAGATAGTTAATAGTGCCACAGTGCTACATGTAACAATTTGTCGTGCAAAAAGATGTCGAGCATGACAGAGTTTGAGGCAGAGCTTAATCTTATGGACCAAGGGAAGGTAACTGTAGGATTGCCAACAGTAGATCCACCTCATTAGGCTAAATCCTCCAGAACCAGTGATTGTGTCTTATTTACTTCCCTACCCTCAGCACCTAAAACAGTGTCACAAAACACTCACTCAATGTTTGTTGAGAAAAAGAGTTGACAAACATAATGAATACCTAATTTTTCTTCCTATATTTAGCACAAAGACTATAATTATTTCTCTAAAAATGTATAAATCAGAACTCCATTGCCTTGAAGGAAAACACTCTCTTTTTTATGGAGACTTGAATCTTAATAATAGTTTTTAAAAATATAAGACAAATAATTTTTGCCCTTATACAATTTTTTAAAAAGTCTTGACTTCAGAAAATAAAAGACTGTCTGGAAGGAATGCATATTTGATATGGTTTGAATCTGTGTCCACGCCCAAATCTCATGTTCAATTGTAATCCTCATTGTTGGAAGTGGGGCCAGGAAGGAGGTGATTGGATCATGGGGGTGGAGTTTTCATGAATGGGTTAGCACTGTTTCCCCATGGTACTATATAGTGAGTGAGTTCTCACCAGATCTGGTTGTTTAAAAGTGTGTGGCACCTCCCCTGTCTCTGTCTTCTTTCTCCTCTGGTCCTGTGAAGAGGCCTGCTTCCCATTTGCTTTCTGCCATGACTGAAAGTTTCCTGAGGCCCCCTACCAAAGCCAAGCAGCGTCATGCTTCCTACACAGCCTGCAGAAACCTGGGCCAATGAAACCTCTGTTCTTTATAAATTACCCAGTCTAGGCTATTTCTTTATAGTAATACAAGAAGAGAGTAATACATATTAATACATATTTCCCCTGTTTATTTCTATGGTTACTGCTTTTAATAATTTTATATTTGGTGTTTTATATGTTTGATTGCTGTCTTTAAAGTGCCTTATCAAATTCGTGGCTCTGTGTTATTACCTTTGGAGCTTTGCAAGTTATTTATGTAATAATTCTGAAGAAGTGACTTTTTTTCCAATGCATCACATTTAAATGATGTGATTGTTTTTCCATTATCTGACCTTAGTGATGGTGTTCTATTTTTCTTGTCCTATATCTCAGGTTGCTTTTTAGTGGTCTGTGTTATGTGTCAACAATTAAGCCAATTAGTTCTCTACCATATATAACTTCTGGATATCTTTGATATAGCATCTTAATTCTTTATAGATATGGAGATGTGTACAGAACTATATCCTAAGTCCCCACAATAGGGTTATGAAAAAGGACAGATGGATGGGCAAATAGTTCTGTTCAGCGTACAAGGTCATAGCTCTTGACTAATGTTTTCAGTTAAGGATCACAACAGTGTGATTTCTGTATCAAAGATATGCTTATTTCATTATTAGAAAAACATGTTTCTTACATGTTCTGAAAATTACAATTTTTTAAAATGTGCAATAATAAATTCTTATTAAAAGATATTTTATTTAAAAAAAATTAACTGTTGACCATGTTGAGTTTGAGATGCCTCTGGGGACACACAGGAGATTTTTGGATATAAAACTGCTTAAGGAAATAAGGAAGTTTATTTTCATTGGAGCCACAGAAGGCAAGCAGCAGCAGCAGATGGGAATAAGGGAGAAGTACAGAGACTGTGGCACGGTCATCCAAGGGAAGGCAGCTGACTCTAGTGTTTTACATTTAAGGATGTTGACTAAAGAACCTGGAATATGTGGCACAGTGGAATCACATGGCTTCAGGGTTTCTAATAGTTTAATCTAAAGGGCTTCACTGATGAATAAGCTAAGACTCTACTGTAGTTAAGACTTCGTGCAGCAAGTGCAGGGCACAAGGTAAGGACTGAGGTCTGTAGGTTCAGACAGAGTGAGGGCTGAGGGAGTCAGAGGCCCTGTCTGTAGAGAATTAAGCCTGCTCAGGCTCTAGGTTTCTCAGCTCTTCAACCTGAGGTCTGAAAAACGTTGATGGCATGGGCACGCACACATACACACACACAATATACAGAACAAGTTTAATTATTGTGCATCAAACATTTGCGTCCCCATAAAATTCATATGTCAAAACTGTAATCCCCAGCATGATGATATGAGGAGGTGGGGCCTGTGGGAGTGATTAGGTTAGAATGGTCAAGAAAAAGTGGAGCTCCCACAATGATATTAGTGCTCCTGTAAAAGGAAGGGACACCAGAGCCTCCTCTCTCTGCCATGTGAAAACACAGCCGAAGATGCTGCAGGTGGTCATCTGCAAGACAGGAAAGGGGTCCTCACCGCAGCTGCTGCCACCTTGGCCTTGGACTCCTCAACCTCCAGAATTGTGATAAATCCATTTCTGCTCCTTAAACCACCCAGTCTATGGTATTTTGTTATGGCAGCTTGAGCAGACCAAGCTATGTTCAAAGGAATTGTTTGGTTAGAGGGATTTTCACTCTGCCCTTTCAGTGCATTGGGCATCTCAGTTGCTGGAGAATGAGGCTAGGTACTTGGTGTTAATGGGAATAAATGTTGGTTCATCCCCACAGCCGCAGCTTTCCACTTCACCATCTGTGAAGGGACAATGAGATCTGCCCCATCCATCCCTTCCCTGCCACCCAGAGTGGAGGGAAAGCCCACTTCTCAACCTTACTGGCTGGTCAGAGCCATACACACGCCATGACCCAGTTATGGGACTTGCTTTCCCCGACACTGTTTCTGAAGTCACTGGCCCTCCAGACAGACATAAGCATCTTTTCTTTCTACAAACATCTGTTCTGTTGGGCCTCCTAGTGGGAGGGTGAGCGTTTGGTGGCTGCCTGGCTCAGAAACTGCCCATTATGAGCAACAGATCATCTCGCCTTCCATTAAGTATGTGATTACAGCCAGATGCTGTGGTGATGGGCACACAGCTCCCTATAATAACCATAATTATGATCCTGGTGTTTCTTCAGCTCAACATACTCTGAACTTCTGAAGTCAGAAGAAATTTGGAAGAATTGCTTATTAGAGGCCGCAATCAAATGGAGGAGGAGAACTTTTTGAAAGAAGGATGGAAATTCCCCCCTGACATCCTGGCTTCTGTACAGCCTGCCCTGACATCCTGTGGTATGGTTCCGGAGGCCAAATGAATACACACTGGCTCCACATTCCTGCTTCTATTTCTCTTCCTCCTTGATCTTTTCTCCATCAAACTCCCATCCCTTCTGGCTTTTTCCCAGTTGCTTCTTCTGGCTGGGAGGGCAACATGAGCACCTGCTGGCCCACCAGCTCACATTCCCCCTGCTGTGGGGGCTCGCTGAGAGGGCGCCTCCCCTGCCCACTTGGGTGAAGTTCCTGGAATACCCCAGGAGAGGGGGTCTTTGGAAGCTAAAACTGGCTGCTTGCCGCGATGACTAAGAGCCACCTGCGCTTGCCATTCTTGTGGGTCCATCTATTTGTGGAATATGGAGCTGTTTGGGGTATATTTGTGCATGTGCTAAGTCTTTGCTTATAGGAGCACATTTAAAAGAGTCGGAAATCCAGTCTTTGAAGAGACATGCAATATTAGTTTGCTAGGGCTGCCATAACAAAGTTCCATATATTGGATGGCTTAAAGAATATAAATTTGCTTCATAGTTCTAGATGCTAGCAGTCCAAGATCAAGGTCTCAGCAGGGATAGTTTCTTCTGAGAGTTGTGAGAGGAAGATCCATTCCAGGACTCTTTACTTGGCTTGTAGATGGCTATGGATATAGTTTGGATATTTGTCCCCACCCAAATCTAACACTGAAATGTAATCCCCAATCTTGGAGGTGGGCCTATGGAAGCTGCTTGGGGTGGATGGAGTGGATCCCTTGTGGTTTGGTGCTGTTCTCACCATAGTGAGTAAAGTCTCACAAGATCTGGTTGTTTAAAATTGTATGGCACTTCTCATCCCCTTGCTCCTGCTTTTGCTACGTGAGATGCCTGCTCCCATGTCACCTTCTGCCACGATTGGAAGCTTCCTGAGGCCTCCTCAGAAGCTGAGCAGATGCTCAGTGCTGTTTTCTGTATAGCCTGCAAAACCATGAGCCAATTAAATCTCTTTTCTTTATAAATTACCCAGCCTCAGGTATTCCTTCATAGCAATGCACAACAGCCTAGCACAGCTGTCTCCTCCCAGTATATTTTCACATCACCTGCCTTCTGTTCATGTGTCTTTATTTTCACATGGTGTTCTTATAAACACCAATCATATTCTATTAGGGCCAACCCTAACCAGACTGACCTCATCTTAACTAGCTCTATCTGCAACACCCATATTTCTAGATCAGGCCACATTCTGAGGTGCTGGGCACTGGAATTCCAACATATAAATGTATTGGGGGGACACAATTCCACCAGTAACATATGTACTATAAGCCTACTGCATGCCAGGCACTGTGCCAAGCTCTGGGGACATACTCTTAAACAAGAAAGACAGTTGCTACTCCTCAGCATGTTATTTCAGAGTAAAGAGAAAAATGACACAATCAAAAAAAGTAACCAAGGCTGTGACAGGGCCCTAAGAGGGACTGCAGGAGAACAGAGGAGAAGCAAACAACCTCACAGTGGAGACCAGGAGAGGTTGCCCTGAGCAAGTGAGGTCGAAAGCCCGAAGTCTGAAGGAAGATAGGAGTTTATGAGGGAAAAAGTAGGGTGCAGCAGACAGATACTCCAGGTGGAGGCAACTAAAATTGCCAAAGCCAGTGGGGAGAGAGACCATGGCATGTGGGGTGAACAGACGGCAATTCTGCAGGGTCGAAGTGCAGCATGTGCAAGTGTGCCCCAGATATTAAGGAGAGGAGGAAGAGAGCCACAGAGAGACACTGGAAGAAGAATGATGCAGCCTCTGTGAGCCCACCGAGGAGTATGGCATAAATCTGAGGGCCCTTGGGAGCCACTGGAGAATGTCATTTAGGAAATGACATGAGCAGATTACATTTTAGAAAAGCCCCTCTGGCTGAGCCTAGAGAGGAGAAGAAGGAAGGCCACTTAGAGGGATGCCTCTGTGCTCCAGGTGAGAGACGGCAGTGGCCTGAGGTAGGAGAATTGCAGGAGATGGAGCTATGGGACTTTGCTGTCCATTGGTCCTGCAGATCCCAGCCCAGGCATGTCAGAGCTCCCAGGGCCTCTCCAGGCAGCCAATTTCCACGTCTGTGTACCAGTTTGATACTCATGTCCTCTCTCCTATTTTTAATTTTTCAAATACTTGCATGGTACTTACCATATGCTAGGCACCGAGTGCATTAGAAATGCTAATTTATTATGTGCCAGAAAGTAACTGTGAAGGAGGTGTTGTTGTTAATCCATTGTACAATGGGAGGAAGACCTTGCCCAAGGTCACAGAGTTAACAGGTGACAGTGCCAGAATGTGAACCTAGCTGTCTGGCTTCACAGTTAATCCTCTTTTTTTTTTTTTTTTTTTTTTTTTTTTTTTTTTTTTGAGACAGGGTCTCACTCTGTTGCCTAGGCTGGAATACAGTGGCATGATCATGGCTCACTGCAGCCTCAACCTCCTGGGCCCAAGTGGTCCTTCCACCTCAGACTCTCTAGTAGCTGGGACATAGGCCCATGCCATCATGACCAGCAAATTTTTAACAAAATTTTTGTAGAGACAGAGAGTCTCCCTATGTCACTCAGGGTGATCTGGAGCTCTAAGGCTAAAGCCATCCTTCCACCTCTGCCTCCCAAAATGTTGAAATTACAGGCATGAGCCACTGCTCTGGGCCACAGTTCATACTCTTAACCATGGCCTTACATTTCTTCTTATGAGTAGGCAGTGATTTTACTGTCACACTTGCAAGAGTACCTGGCACATCATAGGGCCTTGATAAATGCTTGTTGAATGAATGTTGGTGACGATTAGATACATATCATGAAAATAGATGCAGACTGGGGGACAGGGACAAGTGTCAAAGATGACTTCCAAAATGTTCAGCTTGGGCTGGAGATGAGGGTATTCACTAAGTAGAGGACCACAAAAAGGGAAGCTGTCTCTAGGGAATGAGGAGAGAATAAACTTTAAGTCTCTATGCCAAAGACCTCCACGTGAAGAGGCAGACCGGAGCGGCCTGCTGGGGCACAGCTCCTCCTGCTCCCCAAGCACCTAGAGCCACAGACACCTCTCAGAAGGTGTATGTCACTCGCCGCCCTGGTGAGAACATCAATCTGAAACACTTTAGGCCTTACCCTGTAATAGCTGAATAATAGCTATTAGCTTTGGACTCTAGGCATTTTTATGAGATCTTAGTTCCAGGGCTTGAGGTTTGGCAAAATGAGCCTATTATTCACACGCAAAACAACTGCATTAAAATAGCATTAAGCATCTGGCTTACACTGACAAACCTAGGAAATTCAGAATTATGGTAATAAGTCTGTCCTGAGTTCACCCCCAACACTGTGCCTGGTGCTGCTCCTTAAGTGTGGAGAGAAAGGTCCTCACTGGGCAGAAAGAGCCAGGCCAGGGAGGCAGAAGGCAGGCCAGGAGAGGGAAAAGAAGAGGAGGAGGATTTGGGGAAAGAATATTGGGGCAGGGGCCATGGTCCCCTGACCCAGGTCTGCCACATGGCATACGGTGATGTAGGCACGAAGCACTGGCCTCCGAGGCCACTTCCTTGATCCCAGGGCCAGGCAAGACTTGCCTATCCCACACACCAGCTCCACTGGTCTGAGACTCCCTTCTAGGAGTTGATAAAGATGAGACACCTCTGCCCCACGGAATGGAAGCTTCTTTGAAGTTTGCATCCCTGCAGACCTAAGACACAGGGAGAGTTAATATGCAGGTACTCTTCTCCCCACTGAATTTCCATTTTTTTGAAAGGAACTAAAGAAAAAGAAGCTTGATAATAGATGAACAAAAAGCACTGTACTGTGTTTGAACATGGCAGCATGGCCGATCACAGCATTAGGGGATCACTCTGTGAAGGATATTTGAGAATTTAAACAATTTTGATTTGGAGTTTCATTGAGAATTGAAGAAAGAAGCGAGAAAAAGAAATTCCTTCCTCTTGGTCAAAAAAGGGACCTTTCTCCATTTGAGATGAGGTGTAACCATTTGTTCCAATGATTTGTAGTAAAATCAGTAATTGGCTCTTTGGGTGCATTTTGGGAAAAAAAATTCTGTATTTCCAGAATTCACCAAGGTAGTTTCTGCAAGAACTTTCTCTAGTCTTTTAAAATAGTTAAGTATAATCCAAGAGCTCAAAAATGGGCCACATTCATTTTAAATATGATGACTGTAACCCCAACCTAACCAACTTTGAGACAACACAATACAGTCCTTGGGGAAGCTGTACTGTAGCCTAAGTGTCAGGGTGGCAGAGGAAGTGAGACATACCCACATTTACAAGAACCCCAAAGAACTTTTGTAAAATAAAAATGAGATGTCAATTCCACAAATTGTACTGCCCTCTTCCAACAGCTTTCAGATTTCTTTAACCTTTTCACCTCCCAATCTCTCAGTGATTAACAAATCTCTCTCTTTGCCCTACAATTACTATACACCAGAATAATAACCCAAGTAAATAAGCT
Organism: Saimiri boliviensis; assembly: GCF_048565385.1. Taxonomy (NCBI): domain Eukaryota; kingdom Metazoa; phylum Chordata; class Mammalia; order Primates; family Cebidae; genus Saimiri; species Saimiri boliviensis. The sequence continues at coordinate 26,506,837 of NC_133452.1, read as the reverse complement.
CCTATAACTCTTCCAATAATTCTATGAGGTAGCCACTCTTGATCATGGAATGATGTCATTTATCATTATGATACATAATGACATTAGGTTACTTGACCAAGGTCACACAACCAGTAAATGGAGGAGCTGGAACTGGAAGCCCACGTGTTCCATTCTGGAGGTTGTTCTAAGCACACCTTGAGTTCCCACACCACCTGCCACCACCACATGTAATTTAAGCTAAAGCTTAGCCGTCCATCCCACCCTGACCTGGGTTGCCTGTAAAACCCAGCTGAGGGACATCCAGAGTTGCAGGGGTCCTGGTCCCTCTGGAAAGCCTCATCTTAGAATGAGAAACCCTGTTCTTTGTCAAACCAGCCAAGAGACAGACAGAAAAAGCAGTTGAATTCATTTTTAAATTGTTAAAAATGCCTCTGAAGGCCCATTTCTTTTACTCCCCCTCTTAGGTGGGAAAACCAGGAAAATTCTATGCTACCAGGTAAAAGCTGAGCTGGATATAAAATGCAGGAAAACTCAGGCTTTAGAAAACAACCTGGCAATCACTTTTCCAATGTGCTATAAAATCTTTATAATTCTTAGTAATGTGGCCCAAAATGCAGGAAAGTGCAGAATAGCTGGAAGCTCAGAGAAAGTCATTTGTGTGCCCTTCGTGACCTGTCACTTAGCAAAGCAGGACCAACCTTGGCTCTGCTGCGCAGTGTGGTTATTTAGATGTCACAGCCATGAATCCCTGACTCTCCATCAGAGGCCACTGGCAACACCTCCTGTTCTCTTGTTGTTTGGAAGAAAGAGATATAGGAGAGGTTGTTCAAATTAGATGACTGCTTGGGGTGGGGAATGGAGAAGCAGTGTAAACATGGGTGATAACAAGCACAGAGAGAAACTCGGGACACAGTGACATCAGCAGAGCCAGGCATCTCAAAGCCAGTGACAGTCTGCACTGGCAGATTTCTTATGTAGCTCTAGGTATTTCTGTTCTGACTGGAATCTTTATTTAACAGTCTTGACGAGTGCATTAACTGTGACTTAACTGAGTTTGAACGAAAAGTACAAGCATTTGACGTGTTTCTTGGCAATGCCTTTTGACAAAAGGATGCATATGTCCCTAGTTTTGTCCTAGGATTCTTTAGCAGGGACTCTCTGGAACAAAAACATCCTCTCTGGAAGTTAAATTTTAAGCCTTTTTACAGCTTCTCTGTCCCACAGCCTCCTCTCTGCACACACACACACACACACACACACACACACACGCATGCATAGAACCACCAGCCCGGGCGTGGACTCGCTCAGCCTAGATGCAAACTGCTGGTCTGTGCGCAGTGTATTCTCCCACAGGGCAGAAGTAGGGGACCCCAGTGGGGCCAACACAGGAGACCTGAGTTGGGTCTGGGGTCTCCCAGCCTCTCAGAAACTGTTTCTCCTGGATCACGCCCTTTGATTTCTTTCCCCGCTTGTTTTTGCTTGAGTGGCAGGGACTCATGGAGGAGAAATTGACAGAAGAAAGAAACCACCTGAGCATCAGACACAGGGGTGGTGGGAAATGAACATGATTTACAGGGTTTCGTTGGCCTCTACTCTTTTTGCTTTTCCTGCTTTTTGTAGCTTAACATCCTACAGGTGTGAACACGGCAAATTTTGTAGCCCTGTTTTATGGTATAATTAAAGAACACCCACACTGAGTCAGGTTGAGTTGTGAAACCTCAAGGTTCAGAACATCAGGTAGAGGCTGTGGGGAAATGCCTGCTGCCTGAGGTCACTGGGTTCATTTTCCTGGCACCAGTAGGGGTGAGGCAGCTGCCTTGTAATCAGCTCCTCCTGGAAATTACTACACCCACACAAACATTTGGGTCCCATGGAAACGGCAGGAATGCGGTCTGGTCTAGGAGCCTGGGATCCTGGAATTGGGAACTGAGCATCTAGGTTGGCTTGGCCCCACTACCCCCACCACCGACTTCCTGTGTTGTCAGTTCCACCTCGACACCACGGTTTTGCCTTTGGAAACACCAAAGAGAGGATCCTGCAAAGAGTGAATCTGCGGGGATGGTGTGAAAGCTCTCTATTTGCTTAGGGTGGTTTAGCTTTGTTCCTGCTTAAGGCAGGAAAAAGCATGAAATGACTAACTCTATTATTCTATTCTATAATTCTGCCACTGGGCTGAAAGGCTTCGCAGGGTCTTGCCTGCGGTGGGAGTTTGGCAGAGAAGATCTCTGCAGCCCTTCCAACTCTGGGATTCACAAGAGTCAGTGACTTCATTGAAAACCGTGGAATTGCATGCTGTCATCACTGGAGAGGACAGGCCATTCTGAGTGGATACACTCTTATTGGGCACTTTAAAATTTAGGCAGTAAATGAACATTCCTTTGTTGCTTTTCCCAGGAAACAAATTACTTTCTGAAGATCATGGCAGTCTCATGGCACTAATAGAAGACACACAGGTGGCTTCTTATATCAGTTCAGAAAGAAAAAAAAATGCCACGCCCCATGCCTCACTTCTGTAATCCCAACATTTTGGGAGGCTGAGGCAGGTGGATCACCTGAGGTCAGGAGTTCAAGACCAGCTTGGCCAACATGGTGAAACCCCGTCTCTACAAAAAATACAAAAATTATCCAAGCATGCTGGCATGCATCTGTAATCCCAGCTACTTGAGAGGCTGAGGCAGGAGAATTAATTGAACCTGGGAGACAGAGGTTGCAGTGAGCCGAGATCGCGCCACTACACTCTAGCCAGGGCAATAGAGGCAGACGCTGTCTCAAAAAAAAAAAAAAAGAAAGAAAGAAAGAAAGAAAAAAGAAGAAAAGTATCCCTGCCTATCCCCCTCCTCCCTACCAATGTACCAAAAGAAAAAGTAGCTTCTCTAGAAAAGAATGTCAGCCAAATATAAGTTGGGATGCTCTCAGAGTATAGAAGGCATGCAGGGGAGAGGCGTGAAGGGAGGCAGGAGGGGAGGCTCCTGGGAAGGGCTTCCTCAGGCAGGCAGCTCCTGAATCAGGCTTTAGGAGAGACCATTCGCGTTCACCATCCAGAGGGAGAGAGTGGGTCACAACAGGACAAGGACAGAACAAGCAAGCAGATGTGGAAAATTCCATGGGGTAATAGAGTTTTACTTTCTCCTCTCTCCAAGAGCCAGTGGTATGAATGCCCTAGGAAGCACAGATTTAACACTTGGTAGGGACCACTGTTTTCGGTAGAACTTTTTTTGTAATTTAATTTGTTGTTATTCTGACTCTCATGACATAATGCTGGCTTTGCCAACAGCACAGGTGCAGCCACAGAGTCTGCAAATGTGGACTTAGCCACCGCCCTGTGCCGGGTACCTGAAAAACACTGGCAATGTCCCTACTGCCATGGAGCTTGCATTCCTGCTAAGGGAAACAGACAAATAGGAGGTTAGTGAAACAAAGATCAGTTCTGTGAATGATGAGTGCTTAGAGAAGAATAAAATGTGCGTGAGATGAAGTGGTGGGGAGGGAGTCACGTTCAACAGGGGAGTTAGAAAAGACCCTTCCAAAGTTGCAAAATGTGAGCAGAGACCTAAATTACAAAAGCAGCCAACCTCGCCAATTGAGATGTGCATTCCAGGCAGAGGGAACAGCAACAGCAGAGGCCCTGAGGAAATGAGATTGGTGTGCTCTAAGAACAGAAAGGCCAGTGTGGCTGAGGAGAGTGATCAGAAGGGAGAAGTGTGGGAGTGGACACTGGAGGGATAGGCAGGGGCCAGATCATAGGGGCCCTTGTAACTGATAGCAAGGAATTGGACTTCACTGTTATCTGTAATAGGAAAGCAAGGTAGGAATGTAGGTTGAGTAAGCTTATAATTCAACATAGAGACACAGTGATGAATTAGACCCTGGTGAGTAATCCTAGAATCTTTCTGAACACCTATGATATTAGTGAATGGATGACAACTGACTAGAAACCAGCTAGATGCCTGAGATTTATAAGGCAGACAGATCCATATAGGAATTTGTTAATCTTACCAGACTTTAAACCCATCCACATATATATTTTCCTAAGTATGCATACTGTGCCACGAATATCTAAATAACATTTCCTAAGCATGTGTGTGGTCATGAATTACATCCAAATTTAAACTACAATGCATTCTGCATATTGCATGCGGTGTTCTCAGTGGCTCTTCTAAGACACTATTTCTGGTGAGCATGTACAAATACAATCTGAAAGGGAGAGAGGAAAATCTCAGCTCTTCTTCCAAACCAGCCACCATCCTCAGGAGGCCCCCGCACCCTCCGGAAGAACTAATCTGCCCGGTCTCATCACTGTGACAGATCAGAATTATGGGTATCAAGTCATCATTTCAGGGCCAAGATTTTGTCTCCAGACTGTAGCTCACTCATTTCTGACAATATGTTGAAAGTGAAATGTGCTTCCTCACCCCTCCTAACTTCCTTGTACAATTTACGAATTTTGCAGTTTTGCTAAACACAAAAGCTGCTAGAAATTTTCAGAATGAGATAGCCCTTCACACTCAGCATGCAGAAGGCAAAGTCTCAAGGGAACAGAAAATTATTAAACTTGTAATGCACAGAATGAGATCTAATGTTTTTAAGACCAGAAAGAGAATTATAAAATTCAGGCAGCACAGCAAATACCAGCCGAAGCCAGGAGTGTGTCATAATGATTCCTATTCATCGATTCTGATGGATTCTGGGCCCCAACAGAGAAGCCACTTCATCCTCCATTGTCTAATGGATGCAGATGGAAAGGTGACCGTGCCGGGAGAGCGGTGCTCATCTCTAACCTTGCCTGCCTTGTTCTGTCAAGTCAGACTTGATGAGAGAGATCCAGGTAACTTTTCTCTTGCTCTTGGCCTGATATCTGATCTCAGGATGGCACTCGATCTGGTATTTACCATTTGGCCATGTGTCAGGAGTCCTGTATTTTAAACGACTTTAAGTAGAAACACACACAACACAAAATGTTAAGCTAGAAGAATCTGATTTTCTCTTCTAAATCTTTCAACGTACAATTTAGGAAACAGATCTAGAGTAAATGGGTAATTTTTTGGAGGCAGCAACAAAACCAGGACAGGAAGTCACATTTCCGTCTACCAAGTTCTCCCAACCTAAAGCTATCTCAAGTGGCTGTTTTAAATTTCCCCACCCACAGGACTTGGCCAGTCTTCCTAATGCCCAACCCCTTGGCATCATAGCAGTAAAGGGAACTCTCCATTGCTGTGAACAGAACAGAACACAAGCTATGAATAAAAAAAATGCAATATTGCTTTTACCATATTTGAAATTACAGTGATTTCTAGTGGATGGTAAATTATGCTATCCCAAACCCTCATCCCTGTAAAACAAAGCCAGAAATCAGGAAGTGAGCAAAAAAGGCACCTATAGTGAAAAAATAGCTCCTTGTGGTCCACACTAAAGCTTGTAGCATGTCCTATTTGGCCTTTGCTGATGTCTCTCATTCCTGTTTAAAACCTTAACAAGCTTGTTTGCAGGGTTTGCAATCTTCCAGGAGCCTGAGAGCTGCCAAGAGATAAAAAGAAGAGGAGTTTCTATAGGCCAGAAACAATAGGCCAGACCCTCAGAGCACCGAGAAGGCCTCACACACGGCCAGGAAAGAAACAACACAAACAAAGCACAAAAAACAGGCAGAGTTTTTAAAAGGAGCATTTCCAGGCTGGCTTACAAACCTCCACAGGCTCAGGAGCAAACTCCATCAACAGCGCATGGCAGCCACGGAGATTTTTAAAGCTATCCCTGACTTAAATATTCAGCAAAGGTTTTCTTTTGTTCATCATGCTTTAAAGAAACAGAGAATGGTGATACATCTTAGCAAGACTGGCATGGCTACCACTTAACATGGCAATTACTTTTAAGATTGTATTGTTTCAAGGGTGTAAACACACAAATGAACAAGTAGAACTCCTCAGCTATGTAAAACCCAGGGGCTTCAAATGATTCTGGTGTTTCTGAGGCTCTTCAGCCTTCCCTGTACATCCAGCCCCAGACAGTCCAGTGTGCTAGCTCCCCAATTTTTAAGCCAAGAAATGTTAACCATTTTGGAAAACATCTTAGCTTCAATTACACCTGAATGCAAATTCCAAACAACCTGAGCCTTAAGCATTTTTGTGATGTTGCTCACTGCAATCCTAGCCCTATCTACAATATTCAGCAAAACCCTAAAGGGGGTGGCTGATTTCTACCTAAACCAGCCACCTTCTGTACCCATCACTCTCAACTTGTTCCCCCTGAAAACTGATTTGTTTGGTACTTGGATTTTTTTTTTTAATTATACAATGTCCTAGGACATGCTGGTTAGACTAAGCCATGGTCAGGTTGACAAAAGAGTACTCTAAAATATTCGAAGAGATTTATTCTGCTCTGCATATGAGTGACAAGTGGCCTGTGGCGCAGCCCCAGGAAGTCCGGAGAACATGTGCCCAAGGTGGCCAGGTCATAGCTTGGCTTTATACCATTTTAGGGAGACATAAGACATTAATCAGTAAGTAAGATGTTCACTGGCATGGTCCAAAAATGCAGGACAACTGGAAAGCGGGGGGAAGGGTGAATTTCCAACCCACAGGCAGATTCAAAGATTTTCTGATTGACAACTGGTTGAAAGAGTTATTATTTAAAGACCTGAAATCAACAGAAAGGAATGTCTGGGTTATGATAAGGGGTTGTGGAGACCAAAGTTTTATAATGCAGATGAAACCTCCAGGTAGCAGGCTTCAGAGAGAATAGATTATAAATCAATCTTTCTTTCTTTCTTTTTGATGAAGTTTCACTCTTGTTGCTTGCTCAGGCTGGAGTGCAGTGGTGTGATCTCGGGTCATTGTAACCTCCACCTCCCTGGTTCAAATGATTCTCCTGCCTCAGCCTACTAAGTAGCTGGGAATACAGGTGCCTGCCACCACACCGGGCTAATTTTTGTATTTTTAGTAGAGACAGAGTTTTGCCATGTTGGCCAGGCTGGTCTCTAACTTCTGACCTTAGATGATCCACCTGCCTTGGTGTCCCAAGGTGCTGGGAATACAGGCATGAGCCACTGTGCCTGGCCAGATTGTAAATATTTGTTATCAGACTTAGAGTCTGTTCTATTGGTCTTTATGTCTCTGTGTTGATGTTATGCTAGTCAGCTGTACCCAAATTCCAAAAGAGAGGAGTGTATAATGAGACATGTCCAAATCCCAGTTTCCATCATGGCCTAGTTTTTCAGATTAACTTTGGAATGCCCTTGGTTAAGAGGGGTCCATTCGGATGGTTGAGGGGCTTAGAATTTTATTTCTGATTTTCAGTCAACTCAGTTATATTAAGCATGCATTACTTTTATGCTGTGTTTACCCCTCTCCTCCCAATATATTTTTATGGCTTCTCATAAAAATTTACTTGGAACTTAGAGAATATGATTTAAAAGCAAAAAAAAAAAAAAAAGCAAAAAAAAAGAAAGAAAAGAAAAAAGAAAAGACTCTCTCCTGAGGAAAAAGTTGTTCCCCCCACCAAAGTTACAAAATAGGAAATAATGGCTCAGTATGATCCTGGGGACACTCAGGTGTTTTTTTGAAGCTATTTACAAATAAGGTTATTGCTCAAATCCAGAAACATGAGTCAGAAAAATCTAAGTATGCAGGGAAGCTGCCTTCCACAAGAGAAAGAGCTTCCATCCTGGCCTGCTGGGGTGGTCTTACAGGAGAGTCATGAACACAGAAACTGAGTCTGCTCTAATGTCAAAAACACAGACTTGAGGGAGGAAAGGGCTGAAGAGCTCTCCTCACTAGTGGTTGCCCACAAACAAAACCAGCTGCCCAGGGTGGAAATCTGTAAGAGAACAGAATGAATCAGGAAAAAAATGGCACTAGTTAATGTCAATTCCATATTCCACTTTTTATCTATGTGGCCAAATATAAGCTGGTCTTTTTCTTACTGGAGTGAACAGCCCAATAAAACGTAAAGTAAAAACAACCAGAAAAAGAAAATGCTCAACAGAATTGGCTTTTCCTTATCAAATAGCTGTTTCTTTTTCATGTCCCTTTAGGTAGACACAGAAATAACCGCGGCCTAACTCAAACCATTCCACCAAGCCTACCACTGGCAGATAGTTTAGCTAAAATTGTCATCACAGTCCACTGGAATTCTGAAAGTAAGTAACGTGGGGTCTGTGTACTGAAAATAAGTGAAATATGCCATAATCAAAATGTTGAACCCTTTTGTATACCTCCCCAGACAGCTGCATTCTTGGGGAAACTGCATAAGAACATTGAAGACAGGATAGGAACCAAAGATGATGAGCAGACATTTGAATGGCACAAAAGTCAAGAAAAAAAATAAGTGTTTTTGAACAATACCATGTTATTAGAACACTAAGTGCATTTTCTCTGCAATAAGTGTGTGTGACTGACAGAAGCCAGTTATGAGTATTCAGGCACCCAAAAAAAGTGTAAAATGGAAGACAATTTCAAATATGTTACAATGTTATGTTTCTGAAATTAAGCTTGGGGCTAAACATGTTAGAGGAAACAGGGATTTTACTTCACTCCACTGTCTTAAAACTCATGGGAGGAAACTCTGTCTTTAATGAAACAAAGAAATGACCATGCCCCTAACAAAACTACTGAACATTTCTACCAAAAATACTGAAGCCTGGTCTCAGGTGGGCAAGGAGGCTGAGGACCACATTACAGCTCAGGCAAAGTGCCAATTTCCCGTCGGCTCTGCAAGACAAACCAACATCTTTTCAGGGCCCCCAGGTAAAGTTGCACAGATGTTGCCCTGCTAAAGCATGCCTGGCCCAGAGGGTGAATAAAACAGGCTGGAATCGAGCCCCTGCCATGGTTTCTATACAAAGCTAAGACAAATCACACAGAGATACTCATCTGCTCACGAAGCACTGGTCAGAGGGTTGCTTTCATCCAAATATGAGGCCTTGTAATTCACACTAGGCCCCCAGTGGGCTAATGGCAGCTCTAGGTCTTTTAGGGAGAGGAGATCCAGGAGCTGGGCAGGTCATGGATGAAGAAGCGAACTATCCATGTGGCGACCTGGTTCCACAACCCCAGAATGGCATAGAGTCAGCCTCTGCTGGAGGCCTCTCACCACAGCTGCTAATTCCTTTCCTTGAAGACACATCTCCCGTTTATTTTTGAGCCTGAAGAATGAGGGCAGCTCTCAGGAAATTCCCTTAAATAAAAAACAACCTGGTTATATGTGCTTCCCTCTCTCAAATTAAGCAAGCAGGAATAAACTGAGCATAAGTGAAAGCAGGTGAAGGACGTGCATTGCATGGAAAGACATTTTAGCCAGTTAGATTTCTAGCAAAAAAAAAAAACAAGGAAAGAAGAAGAAAAAAGGAGAAAAAATTCCAAAAAGCGATTAGAGAATGACAGAAAACAACTAAAAGTAAACTAACAAATATGCACATTTCAAATTTTGATCAACCCTGATAATTGGGTATCTAAAGATGTCCATCAATATTCATTTCCGTCAAAATATATAAGAGTTTTCCTACATCCAAGCTGACTTGCAGATAGTATCCATCTTTTGAACATGGATCTGTTGGATTTCTTAAAATGGCATCTCTTACATTTAAACAGCATTTCTTTGATGATTAGTGAGGTCAAGCAGATTTACATATATTGACTGATCATCGTTTGCGTTTGGCTGCATTCAGAAGCAGCCCCTTGGGCAGGGAATAATCCTTAAAGGGAATGTGAATGACATTCTCAACGGGGGAGAAGAACATTAGTACTTTTGAGGTCAGACTTCACTGGCATTTTGGCACTGTAGAGTAAACTCAGTCATTAGGGACAGACTTGCCTTCAGAAAATCTAGAGGGACAAATTATCTTATGAGGTTTTCTAAATTTGGGGTCAGCCAAAGGCACAGAAAAGAGAAGAAACAAAATCAGAGAAGTCAAAGAAACCTTACTTAGGGTCAGACAAAGCAGTCTTCTTTCTATACTGTGTAACTGGGCTAATCCACCAAAATATCCCTGCAGGTGCCTGAAACTTTGAAAATAATTATGTGGAGGTCAGGCTTTGAATCTTTGCAAGTCCATGATTAAGCTACAAATAACCAAAGATTCTTGAGCACTCACTATGCACTGTCCAGTAAATCAAACGTGTCATAATTCAGCACAGCCTCTGGGTCAGGGAGTGGTGAGAAAATTCCTGACTCACAAATGACTCAGTGAAAAATGAGGATAAAAATGCCCAGTTCATAGAGAGCTAGGATAATTACACGAAACACAGTATTTAAAGCACTTTTGCCTTGGACAAAGCTGGTGCTCTGTAACTATGGATTCCCTCTCTCTTTCCTCCAATTCCCTCTAATAGTTAATGTGTCATTATCAATCCTCATTAACCAAGCAGTGTCCGTGACCTGGAACAGAGAATAGGGACCTTGGCTGCTCTGGGCGGTAGAGCAGGACGAGGTGGTGCATGGGGATGAGCAAAGGGTGAAGCCATGATAAACAGTGCTTCTCGCACAGTCTTCTCACCAGGTGAGATGAACCACAGGTTATCTTACACTACCTGTTTATGAACAGATGCTGTGCTGGATTCTGTATAAACACTACACATACTAAGCCCTTGAGCGTAACAGGTACCTTTTGTATGCTCTTAAAGAATTCAGAGAGGTGCAAAGGGGCGTCCAATCCCGCTTCTTTACGGAGCAGTGGGGGTTGGAGGGAGGAAGAAGTGAAGTGTGTGTGTGAGGTGTGTGGGGGTTAGGAAAGGCACAGCTCTCTATGGCGGGAAGCAGGACGGGAGGGAGGTGGGAGCCACAGCCGACAGCCAGGCCACAAGTTCTAACTCTCCACTCAAGAATGGGATATTTTCTTATAGCAAAAACCGAACCTGATACGACCCCACATTTTTACTTTATCATTAGTATGTTACTTCTTCAAATATTTTTACTTTGCAGTAACAGTACTTTCAAAGTACCCTGGACAAGGGTATCATGCCCAGGACTATTCAAAGAAAGGAACACTTTGCCATTTCCACAAATCCTGAAATAGTCCAAAATGTGTGAATTTGCATCAGATCTCACTGCCATGGAAATCAGAGAGTGGCTTGCAGAGTGGCCTTATTTATTTTGGTAAGTGTGTGGGCAGGGGAGGTAAAGGGGCCGTTTGAAATGCTTTTAAAATTTTTAGCTTCAAATTATTGAACCCTCCAAAAAAAAAACTTAGATTTTTTTTTAAGGATAAAATAAAGTAAACCTTACTTCAGAGATGTGTAAAGCATACATACACTTAACATTCTTGAGAGCCATATTGTTGACTATTTGAACAGAGGGCTGGGAATTTTTTTTAATGAATAATATAAATTCACTTCACCTGAGGACTTCGGACCCATGGGATCCTATATCAGCTTTGCTGGCCCTTTCCCACCATGGTTTAAAGCTGTGATTCCTCCACCTCTTCTTGGCATGGCCACCACTTCTCACCTTCTTATCTTGATGTTCTACCCAATGGCAACTCCAGATATGGTACTTACTTGGGGTTTGCCTCCTACCTCAATCATTTTCCTCACCCCATCTGGGCCACTAATGCTTGGTCCTCAATCTTATGCCACCCAGATCTCTGGATAATAATTCTCTCATTGGCTGAATTATTGATTGTTAATGGGAATGTATCTCTGGGTCCCTAAATTGCTTCCTCAATTTGACATCACATAAGATTAACTATCGAGGATGAGTTGTTATTAACATGAATATGGAAAAGTGAACATGCAGGAGAAGCCAGGAAAGCAATTAAAATAACAACTGTGAAGAGAAATGATCTGGTAGACACTGAAATATACTAGAAAGCCTCTATTAAAATAGTCTGGAACTGACCGCAGGAATAGACAAATAGGCCAGTGGAATAGAATAAAAAGTCCCCAAAGAGACCCAAGTACATATGGAAATGTAGTGTATCTTACACTGGTATTTCTCAGGCAAAGATGAGGAAAACTGTGTAGTCACTGAAGAAAGATAAAATTAGTATCACATACCATGTAGAAAAATAAACTCCAAATGGATCAGGGATCTAAATGTGAACATTTAAACTGTACAAATACAAGAGAAAATATGGGTGAATTTTTCTTTAACCTTGATATAGGGACTTAAAATCCAGAAAAAGTAAATATGGATAAATGTGTCTACACAAAACAATTTAAAATATATATATTTGGAGGCAGGGTCTCGCTCTGTCTCCCAGGCTGGAGTGCAGTGGCACCGTCTCAGCTCACTGCAACCTTGACTCCCTGGTTCAAGCAATTCTCCTGCCTCAGCCTCCCGAGTTGCTGGGGTTACAGGTGCCTGCCATTACACCCAGCTAATTTTTGTATTTTCAGTAGAGATGGGGTTTCACCATGTTGGCCAGGATGGTCTTGATCTCCTGACTTCATTATCTGCCCACCTCAGCCTCTCAAAGTGCTGGGATTACAGGCGTGAGCCACCATGCCTGGCCCAAACATTTTTATTACAGAAGACCCATACGCAAAGTCAAAAGAGAAAAATATGTGTAATTTATACCATATATAGGGGGTTAATATCCTCAATATTCAAATAATTCTTAGTGAGTGACATGACTAAAATCACCTGAAAAAAAAAACAGAAAAAAAAGACATGAACAGGTAACTCATTTAAAAGCATATATATGGCATTTGAATTCATGAGAAGATATACAAACAACCCATAATAAAGACATGCAAGTTGAAACTAAAGCATTCTCACCTATCAGATGAGGAAAAATTTAAAAGTATGACAACACATTCTGTTGGCAAGAATAGAGGAAAACAGGTACCCTCAGGCACTGCTGGTGGAAATACAGATTGGCACAACCCTTTTAGAGGGGGATTTGGAGATGACTAACAAAATGATTCATCCACTTACTTTTCAACTAAGCAGCCCTACTTCTAAGAATCTGCCCTAAATAGACATCTCCAAAAGTACAAAAATGCATATATATAGGTTATTTATTTTCATGTTAGTTGGAAAGAGCTTGAATACTTAAGAGAGCAGGCAAATAAACTATAGTACCCTCAGTGGAGTATTACACAACTGTAAAAAAGGAGTGATAGGGGATGTCTGCAAACTGATATGCTGTGCTTCCGAGGGTATACTGTTAAGTGAAAGAAGCAAAATGTAAAAAAAAAAAAAAGAAAGAAAGAAAGAAAGAAAGAAAGAAAGAAAGAAAGGCCTGCTATCTTTTGTGTAAGAAAAAAGGAAATGAGAAATTATACACCTATCTGCTCAATAGTGCAAAAGCAAATAGAGAAAAGGTAAACCAGAAACTAATGACTAGATACATATAAGAGGAAGGAAATGACTCCTAGTTACATATAAGAAATGGGTAGAAATGGGTTGGAAAGGATGGGGAAATGAGAGCAGGATAGAATGGCTGGTGGGGGGCAGAGGAATGACTCTTCTGAGTAACCCTTCTTATAAAATTCTAACTTTTGGCAACCACAGTAATGATTCATGTGCTCAAGATATATAGATAGACAAAATCAACAAGGATAATAAAGGAAATCCAAAATGGAATTTGTATCAGTCAAGTGTCCAAGCCAGGAGGTTTAAGTCATGCAGTAATTTGAATAGAGAAGTTTAGTATGAACAGGGAAATAATGAAGGTGTAAAGACAGCCCTAAAGAAGATTCTAGAGCTGAGAGAGAGTACAAAAAGAATGAACTAACTTGGAAGGAGTCCTTCTCCAAGGATGCAATGAGATCTCATGGGAGATGATGGAGATATTCAATACATACTAAAAAATAGTGGGTTCTCTAGGCCCAGAGCTATACCACAGTCATCAGGCAAGCAAGTAATACACCCTGTGGTATGCATACCAAAGCTGGCAGGAAGGAATTGCAGCCAGGGCCAGCAAGCCAAAAGCACCCCTCTGGAGGGCTAGCAGTCAAGACTGAGAGAAGAGCACAGAGAATGACTCAGCACATTAGGAGCCTACTCATCAGCAGGGCAGCATGAGACCTGAGGTGTGCAGTGTCTACTTGAGTAGGGTCACATCGAGGTGATCATCAGGCCAAGGCCAAGGGACCATGTGGTCTGAACAAGCAGGTGGGACAAAGCAGCACTAAATTTTTTCCACACACTGCTGGCAACTGTGTGGTAGGAGTGAAGAGATAAAACAGCAGCACATCAGAACCAGGGAGAGAAGCCCCCTTCTCCTACAATAGCCCTCCAGTGCCCTTTGCTGACCAATTGTAACATCATGTTCACTGCAAAGGAGAAATACTTAAAGGATCTAGCTCCATTATTGCAGAGTAAGTAACAAAGGGTGAATTTGGAGATAAGGGGCAATAAATTGATAACTGGCAGAGAATACAAACAAATAAACCTAGCTAACCACAAATGAATAATATAACCATGCAGAAAGGGAAAGAGCAAAAGGAACTAACCTGGTTACTTTGAAAAACAGTATTTTGATAATATACATGAACACTAAAGTGAACCATGTACAAATGTACTTACAGGGGTACACTACTTTCTGTGAATTCTTGTACTGAGCAAATAAGTGAATATATTGGAGCAAATGAGATCCCATTTTTTTCACTGACAGAGGAAGGAGTATAAATAGAGTCTAAAATAAGCTTTCTGAGATAGATTGGAATTGGGGGTTATCACTATGAAGTGATTTTAATACATATAATATATATTCAGGAGACAGATATGCAAATATATATAGAATAAACATTTGTGTGTACACACATACATTTTTAGCTCTCTTCACTAAGAGAGATGAGAAGCAATGCTACTGCGGTAGCAATGAGTATACCCAGTTCCCAGATCTTGGCTTCTAAATACCATTCTCCAACAACAACAAGAAAAAACAGGGCTCCCTGGAGAAATGGCTGATGACAGAGACAGACAGGGAAAGCACAAAATGATCTGGAACTTCCTGTGTTGCTAGAAAGAAAAGAAGTGCTTTTAAAAAAGGACAGGGACATGTCAAAAGGATACAGGAGCCAACTTAAAGGGGCTTTCTTGGCCAAATGTGGGACAATTTGAACAAATAAAATAAATAAGGATAGTAATGGACAATAACCCACAGAATACGAGAATCCATGAGGCTATACTGTTATAAATAAATTACTGAATAAATTAATAAATAGGGAAAAAAGATAAAGCTTTTCCTTACAATAGAATTTTAACTAATTGTTAAATATTAGTTAAAATTCTATTGTAAAATTTCCTTACAATAGAATTTTAACTAATAATTGTAGGAATAATAATGGGGAAAATGTCACCATTTTTAAATGCTTTAATAATTGTTTTAAATAAGAATAATCAATGAATGATGAACTTAATGTGCAAAAGTAAGATGAGAAATGATACATTTACATAGTCTCAAAGTATCTCCCCTACAATAAGCATGTTGTTACATGCTTACATGTTACAAAGGGAAAATACTTACTTTCCAGTGGAGAAATCTGGCAGATATCAACTTAATCAAAAGATCAAAGTGAACATCAGCAGTGATTAGACAAATCAACATCAGGGGTCTCTTGGTATGATGCACTGAGAAGGGCACAATGTGACTCCATAGTATTTTTTACAAAAAATCCACAACTCAAATATATTTATAAAGAAACAACAAACAAACCTGAATTGAGGAACATTATTCAGATAACTGGCCAGTGCTTTTTTTAAGTGTTAAGATCACAAAAGATAAAGAAAGGCCGAGACACCGTTTTAGAATCAAGGGACACAGCAAATAAAGCAGTGAGGGTGCAGATTTAAAGAGACTCCCACTCTCAAGGTCATGCAAATATAGGATTAGCCCTAAAGGAGACCAAAGTTACATGGCAACTAAATGCAACATGTCATCCTGGTTTTAGTGGGAAAATTGGTGAGGTTTGAATTGTATCATCGTGGTCATCCTGGACATTAGGGGGAAAACTGGTGAAGTGTGAATTGCATCAGTATTAATTTCCTGAGTTTAATAATTGTACTAGAGTTATATAAGATGTCAATATATGAGGAATCTTGGTATACAGAGATTCTTTGTATTATCTGTAGAAGTTTTTTAAGCTTAGAATAGATTTCAAATGAAAAGGTTTCAGTTTTTAATGTAAAAATGATTAAAGAAAAGCAAGTAAGAATAGTCTTCTAGCTGAGAATCTAGCATAATGTCGCATGTGGAGGCATTTATTAAGCTAAAAAAAAATGCCTGGTGAACACGTGGGCTTTGGAACCATCCAGATGTGGATTCCACTCTGACCTTACTAATCGTGTGATGTCAGGCTAGTTACCTAATTTCCCTAAGCCTTATTTTCCTCATCTGGAAAATGGGTCATCATAATAATACCTACTTTATATGCTTTATTACAGTTATCTCTATTTATAACTATCTATATTCAATAGGTGATATTGTAAAGAACTTACTACAAACTCAACCAGCAGAATTCAAAGTAGTTTGATATGGTTTGGCTTTGTCCTCACCCAAATCTCATCTTTAATTGTAATCCCCATAATCCCCATATGTCAAGGGAGAGACCCAGTGGGAGATGATTGAATCCTAGGGGTGGTTCCCCTATGCTGTTCTCATAATAGTGAGTGAGTGCTCATGAGATCTAATGGTTTTATAATTGTCTGATAGTTCCTCCTTCATAAGCACTCACTCTCTCCTGATGCCTTTTGAAGAAGATGCCTGCTGCCCCTTCCACTGTGATTGTAAATTTCCTGTGGCCTTCCCAGCCATGCAGAACCTTAAGTCAATTAAATCTCCTTTGTTTATGAATTACCGTCTCAGGTATTTCATTGTAGCAATGTGAAAATAGACTAATGTATAGTTGTTATTGTGGTTGTTGTAATAAGCAACTCCATGACTAGTTCACTTCTCCTTGAACAAACTATATACTATGCATTGAAGGCCCTACCTAAGGCCAGGCAGATACCCCACAGGTTATGTTTCTAAAGGTTTGTTATAACTCATTGTAAGTAAAGCCAGGACATGAAATTTTAAACTTACCAAACAGATAAATAGTGGGTGATTACTTTTATTAAAACATGATTCATAGGCCTTTTTGGGAGCAAATAGCATTTGGTTTCCTTTTAATTTTGCAGAAACAGAACTATGACATAAAACAAAACAATTGTTTGTGTATTGCCTTAGGCAGACTGAGGAAGGGCCACTGCTGGGTGATTTAGGCATGGGAAAAATCTGGCTTAATAATAAGCCTCAACGATGTTGACTGTTTCAAAGAGGCAAAGAGAAGCCAACGTCGCTCGTTTGTCTTTTCCAAGCAGATTCCGAACTACTTAAATGTGATGACATAGATCAAATATTTGAGGTTCAGGATTGCTTGTAGGTTCATGCTTTCCCTTTAATCCATTTTTTGAGATAACTCCAGTAAAAATAATGGGCAAGGATAGGAAAAGGGTGAGTATAGCTAAACAGGATCCAATTCCAGTCAAACACTGCAATGTCTGGTGTTTCTAGTAATGCATTTATTTTATGAAAAGGATATAAAATCAAGATACTTCTGTGGCACTTATCCATGTATATAAGGGGTACAAAATATCAGAAATAAAATATGCCACTCTGCTGTCTTCCAAATATTTCCAATAATCCTTTAAGTATAGGAACAAGGGCTAAATTCCTGAATAAATTATCTTATCTTTATAATCTGCCCCAAAGTTTTGGAAACCCTAGCTTTTAAATATTAACCAAAAAGTGTTTCCAGCCAGTCATTTGGAAAAGTAACTCACATTCATGCTAATTTTAACTTAGGAAGAGATGTTGTTTTGCAATTTTTTTTTTTTTTTTTTTTGAGATGGAGTTTCACTCTGTTTCCCAGGCTGGAGAGCAGAGGTAGATCTCAGTTCACTGCAACCTCTGCCTCCATGGTTCAAGCGATTCTTGTGTCTCAGTTTCCCAAGTGCATGCGACCATGCCTAGCTAATTTTTGCATTTTTAGTAGAAGCGGGGTTTCATCTCTACTAAAAATTGGCCAGGCATGTTGGCCAGGCCTGTCTTGAACCCCTGACCTCAAGTCATCTGGCTGGCTTGGCCTCCCAATGTGCTGAGATTACGGGCGTGCACCACCACTCCAGCCTGTTTTGCCATCTGTTACTGACTCCTTTTTGATCCCTATGCACTCTGACCACAGTAGGGATCCCAAAGCATCTTCACCTCTGAGTCCTCATCCAACACTGTGCTCCTTCCCTTGGCAGTGACTTCTATCTTATATTGGTAAGATCTGATATATCTAGAATAAGTGTCATCCAAATCATGTCTCAAGATTCATCCAGTCCCTCAGCCTATCCTCCAGCCTCTGAACAAGGAGGGACTCTATCCTCCCTCAATATGCACCCCCTCACTTGGGTTCTCAATTTCATGTCTAGAAACTTCTTCCAGCATACCCTTTATTTTGGATTATATTTCAAAAGTACATAGGTCTTCCTTAAGCTTTCCCCAAATATTTGCTATTTAGTAACTTGCTGTTTCTCTGCCAGAATCATCTGTCCCTTTAAACTTAGCATTATCCTCACTTTCCTACTGAAACAAATCCAACGACTACACTTCCTCTCCATCTTTGCTACTTCTGACTCTGCTGGGCACATCTAACTCAGTCCTAACTATAAGCCTTTGCTCCTCATGTAGCACCACCTGACATGGTCCCTTCTCTTCATTTATTTCATTTGTACTCATTCTTAAAGGCCCAGCTTGAGCCTCTTCTCGCCTGTGAAGTCACACCAGAATCTCCCTTCTCTGTACTTTAAGAATACTAACTGTTGGGAGGATCCACTGCACCTCCTAGTTGTACTCCAACTGTGCTTTGGGGAACTATATAATCCCCATTTCACAGTCTTGCCTTAGCTACTCTTCCCTGGCCAAGGAATAAGCATGTATCCCTAATCATGCCAACTGGCCTTCCTCTCCCAGGAATATGAATCTTGAATGAAGTGAACAAAGAAGGAAATGGATAGAGCTAAACTATTTCGGCTGTGAGGCCATTGGTAAACATTTCTTGAAGGCCCCACCCCTTGATCCTGGTAAGTACAGAACTTTTCTGCACTTGGTTCCCCACATTTCCTTCATTTCTGTGAGCCACACATTTTTTCCCTCTGAAGTTAGCAAGAGTCTGTCTCTTACACCCAAAAGCACTCAACGAGGACTCTCCTGTTGCCTTCTATTACTGTCAAATTTCAGGGAGGGGCTGATGATGTCTTGTGAAACAAAGAAATAGGAAGTTTTTAAGGGCAGGAACTGTGTCTTATGACCCTCTATATCTTACACCACTTATGTACACTGCAATCAGAATCTAAATTTTTACCGAATCACAAAATATCATTACTTCCATTACTGTTTCAACAAAAAATTGTTCTTTAAAATTAGACTATTTATTTTATGTAGCTTCTGCAACTGCATGACAATAAATATATATGAAAATCTTCATCTATAAAACAAAGGAACTGGAATAATTATCTGAGACTATCTCTGAGTCTATATTGTAGTTAAGGATCATTCATTAATTCTGTAAAGACATTAAAGATATTTTGCGTGTCAACCGTTGAACATGCACTGTGTACAACTAGGCACTGAAGTTGTATACAAGATGAAAAAGACATGATGATACCAGCTCTGGCTTTAGCACAATTGATTTATCTGGCATTACTCTTACCAGTTTAACTTATGCCTTTTATAATGGTAGTATCTGGGATTAATTTGGCACTTTTTTCTGAATTATTTTCATATAAGACACATCATTTGTTATTCCTGCTGCATACAGGGAAAAACTGCTGTTAGGTCACATGACTAAGATCAAAACCAGAGCTAGAAGAAAACAGGTCCTTTGATTTACAGTGACATTCCTTCCTTCCCTCTCCACAATAATAAGATACATTTCCTTTGAGATACAATTAAATACTAGAATTATAGTTTATTTAATTTCTGCTTTACATCCAACTCATGGGTTTTTCTCTTGTTGAAAAAGATAAAGGCAGTTTTTGAGTTCTTACCACAGGAAAACACCAGAAGCATTAGTTGGCTACTGGTAACTTTGGCTAACAAATATTTATTTAGTGCATGTCAAGCATAACACGTTGGGCTACACTTGACAATAACCCCAGTCAAGACACGTATAGCTCCTCCCCTTGCTGAATTTACACTCTTGTGTGAGAGCAGGTCAGAGTCACATAATGTGGGAAACTAGGATGAGAAGATACAGCATATACTCAGGTTCCCAAAACTTTTATGTTCACAATGAATCTGAATTGAATTTCTCAGTCTGCTCCAATCACTTGTACATTGATTGAAACCTATTGGCTTTTTTCTTGCCCTTCATTCCAGATGCAATGTCTTCATCTTCAAGGTATTCCTTCTCTCCAATTTTTTTTCCTTTTTTCTTCATAGTCTCCCTTTCTAACTCGATATTTCAAAGTAATCCCTAATACCTTTTTCATCTGCAGAACATTCACAAAGATCCTCTGGATCTTCAGTGGTTCTAAGAGCCCTATAAAAAAAATTCCTTTCTTGATTCACTTGATACTTTCTGATGATGTTAAAAAAAAAAAAAAAAATCTTTTCTTGAGAAGCAGAATGTCTCTGTTATATTGTCAATGGTCCAGGATAGGACCAGAGGGCCAAGAGCCAAAAGGGCACCCCAAAGAATTTCTCCTTTAAGAATGTAGTTTTGGCAAGCAGTGTGTCTAAATGTGCCTTTATGCTATTTTACTTCTAGGGTCAACAGAAGTATAAAAAGTCAACTTTCTTCAAAACATGTGCCATGAAATTGGCTTAATAGAAAAAAGAAATAGCAACAGTAGCAAGCAAGTTACAAAGCAAAACTAGGCTGGGACACATCTGTTAAAAGGGCACTTGATATAAATCCACATTTGTCAATTATTAAAATGTATAGCTTTTTGTATAGTCCTAAAGATGCTACTGCCACTTTTAAAAGCTGGATGCCATTGTTACTACCATTTTTAAAAAAGCAATTTGTACAGGGTATCATTTTCACTTGTAGTTACTGCTAATATAGGCAGACTAAGGCACTGCCATGTTGACTTGAGAAGGAGGAGAGTGCAGAATATTGAGAAACCTTAAGCCAGGCACAGTGATATGTGCCTGTAGTCCCAGCTACTTGGGAAGCTGAGTAGTCAATTTCAAGAGGACCGCTTGAAGCCAGGAGCAGGAGGCTGCAGTGCACTATAATCACGCCTGTGAATAGCCACTGCATTCCAGCCTGGGCAACACAGCAAGACCCCATCTCTAAAAACATTTTTAAAAATTTTTTAACAAAGAGATTTTACAGTCATTCCATTTCTAAACTATGACAAATGAGAGAGCTGTAAAAGAATACAAAGTGTAAAAGGAGGTCAGTGATTTAAAAGTATATATTTCTTTGGTCATAATACCAGCCCTTTTTCAGAGAATTTGCTAACATTAATTACTCCTCATAGCATCCACATTACCTAACATCAACAGCTGCATTTTGTCTTCATCTTCAATGGTGAAAATGCATAAAAAGGGAGTTAAAAGTTTGTTCCTATCTGGAAAGGAATTTGAGGCAGAGCTAGTTTCTAAATCTTGCCTTTATAGAACATCTTTAAGCGCTTCAGCTTTGAGGAAAGACAAACCCAGGCTGAAATTCCAGCTCTGTCACTTAGTATCTGTGTGACCCTAGGGTCACTTACTATCTAGGCCTTAGTTTCTCTGTGTGTAAAATGAAGATATGTCACACTGACTGCAGCAGTGGGCCCGACTGTTCACCGTTCTCTGCATCCAGACCTTTTGCCATGCCCTTTTCTAGTGCCCTCTCAAGGGATGGATGGAGTCCATTAAGGATAAAAGCCACATCTTTAGGCTTAGACAAACAGCCAGGTTGCTAGCAGAGGTTCACATGGATTTATGCAATTAGGCTCGTCTGGAGCTTGTGATCAGAACTTGTAGCTCTGCAATCACCAACAGAACATAATCAGCCCAACCTATTGGAGGATGAGAGACACATGGGGGAGCTGAATTGCCCCATTCATCCCAGCCAAGACCAGGCTAGATCAGTCTTCAGTGAGCCGAACTCTACATGTCATGAGCCAGCACCATCAAGACAGGCCAAGATCTCTTTAGCTGATAATGCCAGCTGTGTAAGCAATAAGCAGTTATCATGTATGTAACGGAGGTTGTATGCATTTTCGTTACATAGCATTGCTGTGACAATAGATAACTAATACATGATGGTGGTACCTCTTATATGCATTTCAGTTTAATTGGGAAAATACATGTAAATCATTTAGAATAGTACCTCATTCTAACCATAACAGCAAAAATAATGATAATATGTACTGTTCTTTTGGAGAAATAATTATAGAATATGCAAGAGTATTAGAAATTCATCTGGGGCTTCTGAATAGGACCTATCTCATTGAAAATGTTTACAAAATCATGCAATCCACTTCCAGTCTTTGTAAAGGACCAAGGTGATGACCCAATTGTGTTTTTTTAAGCTATAAGCTTAAGTATCCTGGGACCTGTTCTCGTGAGTAAAAGAGTTCTTTTCCCTCTAGAAGATTCACTTTGTTAATATTAAAAAAAAAAATACACCCCCATACTCCCGATGCAGAGTAGAGAGACATTCAAACTTACAGCCTGCTGAGAGAAGCCAAAGGCTAGCCTCAGGCATAAACCCAAATTATGTCCAGGCTTGGTGGCTTAGACCTGTAATCCCATCACTTTGGGAGGCCAAGGCAGGAGGATCACCTGAGGCCAGGAGTTTGAGACCATCCTGGCCAACATGGCAAAACCCTGCCTCAACTAAAAATATAAAAAATTACCTGGGCATGATGGCAAATGCCTGTAATCGCAGCTACTTGGGAGGCTGAGACACGAAAATTGCTTGAACCCAGGAGGTGGAGGTTGCAGTGAGCTGAGATTGCACCACTGCATTCTAGCCTGGGCAACAGAGCAAGAAAACAAAGAAAGCCTTGAAAACAAAGCCTTGAAAACAAAGACTGAAGTTACTAGATTTTGTTCCCCTGGAGGGCTGGACAGAAAATGATATTCATCACCGTCCTTTTTCTTCTTTTCCTATTTGGATAAACTTCTTGAAATAGTTTAGTGTGTTGGTTAGGAAATGTGAACTCTGGAGTTAAAATTGTTTCTACCCCTCACTAACTCTGTGATGTAAGCAAGTTAAATTCCATAAAGCTCTCTTACCTCACTCCTTAAGTGGGGATAAGAACAGTAAACTTCCAAGGTTACTTCAAGGATCATATAAAATTATAGCTGTGAAGTTCTTAGAGCTGTGCCTGGCACACATAAATAGTCAATCAACATTAGCTATTACTAGTTATTCTAACAGACGAGTCTGCCTTCTGTCAGCTCCATTTCTAGCTAGCCTAGATTCTGTGGACCATGCTCCTATCTAAGCTAGGTGAGCTTAATAGGCCTTGATTCAAAACAGGTCACTAGTACTGAACTACCTATGGTTATCCTAAGTAGGGTTCAGAAATGGAATCTCAGATTTTATACCCAAATGTGAGAAAAAAAACACAACCATGAGAGAGAAGAACAGGAGGCTGGGAGTTTGGACAAATGTGAAAAATAATATTTCTCAGCCTACTTCCAAGCCATCTTACCCAGCCTCTTATGAGAAAAGGAAGTCCAAAGTGACTTTCAACTTTACTATAATTCTGCTCACCAGCACAGAGACAAATCAAATGATCTTCACCTAATCAACTAATAGCATGAACAAAGAAGGGGCTGTCCCTCCCTTACACACCAATGTTCTTTCTTTTTTGGTGATTGCCCTTCTTAACCAGGTCAAATTAACCACTGGAGCCATAGTCTACCCTCAGTGCAGCTGTCTTCCTCAGGTAAGGAGATCAGTAGAGAACCCAAGAATATCCTATCCTCTCCTTCATGGAGCCACTTCCTCAGCCCACACCTCTCTTCCTCTATATCCTCCTGATACGAAAGTGAGGGTCTTTATAAATCTGTCTTTGTTGTGGTCCCCAGAAGCTGCTGAAACACATCAGGACATTGATCACATCAGCCCCAATGGAATGGTGAGCCCCAATTCTCTTGCTCATCCTGAATCCTGCTCAGTTCTGCTACCCAACAAAGCAAGGTAAACAAGGAGCACCAAATGAAAATCTGGTCTAAATAATATGCCAACACTATAAAATTCTTGAAATTTACTGCCACCTTATAAACATTAACAATACAAACATACTTCCATTATCAATTCAATCTGTTGCTCCCACAGAGAAATCTCAGTCCAAAGTTCTGCTCTGCCCCTTTTCCTTTTACTGGCTCAATTACAGGCAGAAGAGACGGTATTTGGGGATCTGGGTGGACTCTGGGATCCTTCTTCGGCAGCTGCACCCTGGGCCGTCTGCCAATATAATTGGAGTACAGCCTTAGCACCTCCAAAGTTTGATTATTTCAACCCTAAGACTCTCAGTTTCCTCTTTTCTGAAAGACCTAAGGGTCAATAGAACACATGAGGATATCATAGCACCAGTCTTAATCCCACAAAATTCAGAAGCACAAACAAATTCCCAGTTAATAATATAAACATCAATTTCCATTGGATGGGTGTTCCCAAGCAAAAGATAACTTTCCCAGAGCCCAACCCATGTTATACTCCAGACGCTTGTTGCTAGTGCCAGTTGCAGACCATTGTAAAGATTTGGTGTTATCTATGTCTGCAAGGAAACAAAGAAGGAGAAGGGCCTTTTCCTTTAGATTTCAGGATGCCAGTGAACTTATGCCAACTGTTAGAATTCAGGCCACGGGTAGTCAAGTTCACAGGAGAAAGCCTGTATGAATTGTGTTGTGTACTCCCTGCTGTACTTTGCCTACATAACTAAGTTTATGTGCACAATTAAAATGGCAACTTAAAGATGAAGGATGTTCTATCGCACTCATTGCTAACTCTGCTACTGCCAAGAGCAATCACCAGTGAAGAGACAGAGCCATCAGTATTTGAATTTAAATGTTGAAATAATAATAAAGCCTATGGTCTCCCTAAGGTTAGTTTATAATAAAAATAACTTCTTGATCCTGGAAAACTTATCTGGTTTCTTTCTTCCTTTCATTCTCCACTTAATGACTGAAGTTATTATTTCCATGGTGGTCTCCAAACCACACTTGGTTTCTATGTAGATTGGCATGTCACCTCCTACAATTTCACCAGCTGCCTTTTCCTCTCAAGAGAATATGATTAAAATATTAATCCAGCTTCTGGGCTAATCTAGCAAGAGAGTTATATAAATTTCTACATAGCACAGCACTTGCTATTAAATATGTAACATGTCCTCCCTTTTATTTTTTATGCCTCCACAGTTAAGTTAGCTCCTAGCAAAGCAGACAATAAAAATTTTACCTTCCTGGCCCTCTGCTGCTTGTTCTTTCTGACTTCTCAAGTCCGAATTTGAATAATGACAAGCCCAAGTCCAAATTGTTGGTTTCCAATGGGTAGAAATGGGCTGGAGGAAAACATCTGGGGGCCTAAGCTGAGCCACTGTGACTGGCCAACTGTCTGGCAGCTATGACCTTTGCAAAACCCCGGTAGGCAGAGGCCCTGCTCAGTAATCCGTTACAGCGTCCTCTTGGTGGTGCCAATTCACCCATTTGTCCTGCTTACTGGAAACCGTCCAGAACTGCAAAGCCATCACTCAGCATTTACAGAAACCGCCTCTGGGCCTATCATTGGGCTAAATCCTTGCTTTTGAGGAGCTTACAATCTAAGTACTGTAATTAGAGACCAATTGAGTATTAAACGATGTGACACTAAGTAGGAGTTTGAAGAAAATGATCATTGTGGGCTAGAGCCGTTGGGAAAGATTTCATAGAGACTGTGGAACGTTGAGGGGGAAAAGTAACATAATCCTTGAGGTCTACGAAGCCGATAAATGTGCTTAGGATAAGAGAACCCCAGGGGGTGTAGCAGGCTTACCTGTGGAACTCATCACTAAGAGGGTGGGATTCCTCTCAGGTCAAGAGGAAATTTAATCTTTCCTGAAATTCTTTAGCATTTGAATCATGATGGTGATGTTGCTGACATAAAAATCAGACATCCTTAATTTATTCAGGCCTCCAATATAGACATGTCATTGAAAGAAATGACTTACTACCAATGCCAGCCCAGGCTAGATTAAGAGCTGACCGCACTTGCATGTGAAGTCAGGATTACTGGTGGAGTCGTGTTAGGTCTTTTCCAAAGGGCACAAACAGCCAAGAGAAATAACTGGTAATACCTTCTGGGATTAGGATTAAAACTATCAAACAGTAGAATTCTATCTGTTCCATTCATTTTTAAAAATCACACAGTAGGTTTTAGTCTAAGTAATCAATGGCAATAGCAACACTTTATTATTTTCCCTTAATTATTAACTTTGCATTCTTCTGCATATTTTAATTGAAATATATGCATTATATGACAAAAGTGCCTCTGGAGAAACAATCAAAACCTGATCAGTTCTTCCCATGATTAATGACAGAACCAGTGGGCAAAGCCGACAGCATTTTTCAATATGGCAAACTTTATTTTCCAAAAGAAAAAAAAAAGTCAAGGCCCATTGTCCTCCTCACATTTAGCTAAATTTCTAACACAATCAAGTAATGCAATGAGTTATCTCATCTCAAGAAATTATTATGTAAAACTGAAGTATACCATTATTTCTCTCTTTTGGGTGGATTTCTTTTTAAGGGAGGAGTAATCATATTTTATTCCAAGTGTCATTTCCAGATCAGGTTTTCCATAAGATAGACAGAGACATTGCTCAGTCCGACATTTCTGAACAGTCCCTCCTCACGTCAGCCTGGGAACTGACAGCAAAGTGGGTGGCTGCAGGCATGGGACAGGGGGCTTTCTGTGGGCATCAAAAGGTCAATCGAAGGAGATGTAACATTCACTCAGTGCTCTGCTGACAGTAACCCAGTCCATTTTTCTCTATTTAAAGACTTTAATTTGGGGCCTGAGATCCACCACTCCCACACACAATACTCAGTAGTTTATGAGCATATTAGAAGTTCCCAGTTATGGGTATAGGCAGCAGGCTCATATCTACATATTCTCAGCCAACATCATCTGGGAATTGAGTTTGTTGTGCTGACTACAAGCCTAGGACTCTTCCAGACCAGCAACTCCAGCCTTTAACCCCTCCCCTTCTCCAAAACAAGAAAGCATGGCAGAATGTGAGATGAGAGAGTACAGAGGCTTGATTCTACCAGAAGGGCTTTTTAAAATAATGAATTTTTTTTTTGAGACATGGCCTTGCTGTGTTACTCAGGCTGGAGTGCAGAGGTGCTCATTGTAAACCCTGCCTCCTGGGGTCAAGTGATCCTCCCACCTCAGCCTCCCAGGTAGCTGGGACTACAGGAGCATGCTACCACACCTGGCTGATTTTTTGTATTTTCTGTAAAGAACAGGGTCTCGCCATGTTGCTTAGGTTGGTCTCGATCTCATGAGCTCAAACAATCCACCCACCTTGGCCTCCCAAAGTTCTGGGATTACAGGTGTGAGCCACCACTCCCAGCTATGTTTTTAATTTAAAAATAATTCATAAATGTTAGCACTTTATCAAGATGAAAAATGAATTGAAACACTTCAGAGTGGCAGCACCATGCCAAGAACTGCTGCATTGAACACTAAAGCTACCTGAGTCACCCAGTGTGGAGTCACACAAGTCAACCCTAACTCCCCGACTGGCTGTCTGCCTGGCAGACATTCTCTTTATAGAGAATGGACCAATACCCATGACTGTATACAGTGATAATTAAGAACATGGACTCTGAAGCAAGCCTGCCCGAATTCAGATCCTAGCTTCACATTGTTTGCTCTTCATTGGAGCTGTTCACAGAAATTTCAGTTCTCTTCTTCCTGATGTAGATGATGGATTACACTATCTGCTACCTTGAAGTTGGGCATGGTCATGTGACTTGCTTTAATTCTTTTGAGGGCAAAAGTGATTTGTTGCTTCTGGGCAAAATCCAGGAAGCCCTCCTTACTCAAAGTGTGGCCCATGGTCCAGTAGTACAGGCATCGTCTAGAAGGCTGATAGAAACGTGGCACCTCAGGCACCTCTAGGACCTCCTGAATCAGAATGTGGATTTAATAAGCTTCCCAGGAGATGCCTATGCTTACGTCTTTGAAGCCCTGCCCTAAGGTGTAAAGCATTATTCACCATGTTCTCTTCTCTGGCCACAGCAGCTGATGTTCCTGGTGGTGGAGTTTCCTTTAGCCAGGCTCTTGGTCTGACCTGAGATGGACAACAAGCAAGACATGAGAAAAACAAGCCTTTGTTCTAAGCCACTACAACTTGAAGGCTGTTACATTGGTTTAACTAGCTCCTTCAGAGTGATGTGATCGCTTAGCACTCTGTGATCCTGGGCAAGTTACATAATCTCCCTGTGCCTCAGCTTCCTTGAGGTAAAACAGAAAATAATATTTTAAATATGGTGATCATAAATAAAATGTATTATTTACTCTAAACCCAAATAAAATGGTACATTATCTTTTCTCCTTGCCACTCTCTTAAAATTGTATATAAGGAAATAAAACATTCCAACCCAGAAAACATATTTTGGTGTCTTAGATTTTTCCCTTACATTTATAAACCAACTTTTAAAAAGGAAAAACAAAACCATAGTACTGAAACCATTCACAATGAGTTGCACAATGAGCCATATTATTCGGCTTCAAAGTTACAGAATTTGAACAAGCAGCTTCCAACCTCAGCCTTTTACCTACTCTAGACCAGGGGCAGCTAACATTTTCTCGAAGGGCCAGATGCTAAATATTTTAGGCTTTGTGAGCCACATGGTTCGTCACCACTGCTCAACCCTGCCATTGTAGAACAAGAGCAGCCACAGACAACACAGAAACAAATGGGCATGGCTGTAATCCAGTGTAGCTTCATTTACGGACACCGAAATTTGATTGCCATAAAAGGTTCATGGGTCACTAAATATTACCCTTCTTTTGATTTTTTTCAATCACTCAGAATTGTAAAACTTATTTTTAAGTCACGAGTGGTACCAAAACAGGCAGTGGGCTGAATATGGCCCAGGGGCCATACTTTTGTGGACTCCTGCTCTAGATTCTCAAGTTCATGCTTCAACTTGTTAAAGAAAAATCTATTCTGACACTTGTTAAGGTACAAAGACTTTATTCAGGACTATGGTGATAGGTTTTAAAACTATCACAGCACAGGAGAGAGATTGGGCTCAACTCTGAATAAAACCAGAACATGTCTGGGTTTATAACTAATAGGCAGAGTGAGGGGGTCAGTGATTAGAAAATTACTAAGAGGAGCTATCAAGAGTAGGGGAGTTCTTGCAAAAGGAACTTAACAGTTTCTCGTTGAAGGGAGGCCAAGTTCTTAGACATCAAAAGTAAGGGATGAGAACTTTCATAGATATTAAAGATGGAGGATTCTCTCTAAACTGACTTTGCAGGATTCTTGCTAAAACTGGGCTCTATAAGCCTAGCAAGAATGGGGACCAAGGTGGAGGCCTGGGTGAGAAGAGGACTCAGGACTTGACCAAAGTTTGGTTAAGGAGAGAGCCTTTGTCAAACTGCACCACAAAGGGTCCTTAATAATCATGGATACGTGGTGTTCAACTCAATATCCACTTAAAAAACCTGTTTTTATTAGCTCCACTTGAAGAAAATGTAAGATCCTAAAGGTGTCAAACTTTCAGCAGAACTTACACCAGTCTTACCCATAAAAATAACCACCCCTCACTCCTTTCCTCACTAAATAAAATTAGCAATTTACAAAGGAAATAGTTGGCGGTTGTCTTCATAGATTAAGTCAATGTAGTCTTATTCCTTTGACAAAAGGCCAAGAAACCAGTTCCTGTTCCTCTTTTCCCTGGGGCTAGTCAAGGCCGGTTAATGTAGGACCGCTGGGAAAGGCGAGCTTTGGCTTCATCACAGATTTTTAACAAGGCACTATACTACTTTTAAAAAAGATTTAAGTAATTTTTTCAAGAGCTTCGGCTTTTGCTATTTTTACTGACGTTTTGAAAGTAGCAGTGCTTACAACATTTTAAGTCTAGATGTCTCTATGGAAACCCAAGATAACTCATATTTTATGGCCAAACAACAACCTGCCTAGAGTCTTTAGCCCATTGGATCACCATAGGTCATCGGCAATATCAGAAACATCTGAGGTCTATTTTTCCAAAACCCTATCTTACCAGGCTTAATGAAATTTATATAATTATAACTTTTGCTGAGGAGGAAGTTAGGAAGGAAAGGATTTATTTCTCAGGCTTAATTCTAATGCTTATTGAGACATCATTATTTAAAATATTCTTATTAGAAACATTTTTTATCAATTTTGGCAAACATAGTAAAAGAGGAGGAATGCAATCAAATAATTTCATAGCTGATTTGAAATTTATGTCATTAATTTTCCTCCTCTCCTTTCCATCAGTGTCAAATACATTTTCTGTTTAAAATGTAACAGCTTCTCTTCCCACAGACTGCTTATTCATTGCAAGAGAAAAAACTAATTATATAGTGAAGAAACAGGAACACACCTTGACCAGATGACCAAAATTGACATCACCTTTGTGTGATGGCCTTTTTGTGCCTTCAGATGTGATATCCTGTGAGGAACTTAACATCACCCAGAATGTATGACCTGAATCTAATCATGAGAAAACACCAAATATATTTAAAACAAGGACCATTCTATTATTTAAAAAAGAAGAAGAAAATGTAGAGGAGGCAAAATGACTGTATTATTTAAAAATGTCAATTGACAAAAGACAAAGAAAGCCCATGGAAATGTTCCAGATGAAAAGAAGCTAAAGGCAGCCAGGTGCAGTGGCTCCCGCCCATAATCCCAGTGCTTTGGGAGACCAAGGAAGGAGGATCCCTTCAGCCTAGGAGTTTGAGATCAGCCTGGGCAACATAGGGAGACTTTGTCTCTACAAAAAAAAAAAAAAAAAAAAAGTTAGGTGTGGTGACATGAGTCTGTGGTCCCAGCTACTCAGGAGGCTGATGACGGAGGATTGCTTGAACCAGGTTGAGGCTACAGTGAGCTGTGATCATGCCACCAGGCGACAGAGTGAGCCCTATCTCCAAAAACAGGAAGCTGGATTTAAGAAAATGTAACACTGGACCCTAGACCGGATCTGGGATTGTAGGGCAGTGGGAACACTTCTTTAAAGGACATTATTTGTTCAGTTGATAGAACTGGAATCCAAATGGATTCAAGTATATCAATGTTGAATTTACTTAAGTCAATAACTGTATTGTGATTATGTAAGAAAATATCCTATGCTTATAAAACACTGAAGCATTTTGGGGTAAAAGGCATCTATTTTCTTTTCTTTAAACTTTTTATTGGGAAAGTCTATATGTAAACTTTCCCAATAAAAAGTTTAAAGAAAAATCAAGAGTTCTTGCCTACACTGAAGTTCTTGGCCATCTATTTTCTCTCTATGATATTCCAAATACAACACAGGATGAGACGGCTGTGCCAAGTAACAAGAAAGCACTAAGATATTTTAACATGATATTTTATCAGTGATTGAAGCCTGCCAAGGCATTACATACCACCCATTCTCCACAGTTTGTTGCAAAGACCAGCAAACATTGGATAACTCTAGCAGCTTCTAAATGTAATCATTTCCCCTGATTTAGCTAAACAGGGCAGTGATTGTAAAACCGTTTTTTATCTCACAACTTTCAGAACTATTTCATATACAAAACAAGTCTTTCAGCTGGTCTCTTGGACAGGCACTATCAGTATCAATCAATTGAATTCAAGCTTTTGAACTAGGACATCTTAGTATTTTAATCCATGTCTAAGTAGCTGGGGAATGGGGTACTCAGGAAGCTGGATGAGCTCATCATATATTCACGATTTTTCATCATCACTTGGAAATTGTTAGCAGAATTCCACAGATATAATGTCTATGGCACCCTCAATGGTCCTGCCCTCTGATCTGCAGTATGCCATATTAATGATTTTCCCCCAGAGTGATAGAGGGAACTGTGCTCCAGTTCAAAAATTCAGGAGAGACTTTTTGATAAGTCAGTCACTAGGGAGGGAACCAAAAAGATGGTAAACCACAATTAAATTGTTCAGCCACACTTTAGAATCAGGAAACACCACTTATCCACCATTCTCCAAAACAGCAAAGACAGAACATATGTATATTGTTAAGTCTTTTCTATCCTTCCCTGTCTATCATTTTATAATTTCCTTGATTCTTTTAGTAGCGATCATCTCTGGGCTAGAATACTCATAGACTATTTTCAGCTTTGGCTTTTTGTCCTACATAGTCTTATTATTCACTGTTCCCCAAATTTCAATCAGTCATTTCATTTAGCAAATGTTTACCATGAATCTACTGGACATAAGATGTTCAGCCAGACTTACTGGGTGGTACTCTACAGAAGCAAGACTTCAGATTGGTTGTCCTGCAAATAATCTCCAAGAAAATGATATGAACACAACAAGTGCAATGAAATCTGCTTACAGAAAAGCAAAAGAAGCCAGAAACAAATTACGAGGAACTACAAAAAGGAACAAACTAGTCAAAGCACTAAAATTTAATGAGAAGATCATTTTTAAAGTGGATGAAATTGAAGGTGCATGTAACATTATTTTAGATTTAAAATCATGCATATTCTTCTCCATAAAACTTCTCAAATGCAGTTAAAAACACACACACACAAAACCAAGCAATTATAAATTCTCTGAAGCATGTAACTGTGATTAGCTGCTACTCTCAGCAATATAAAAATACTTCACCACAATTACATTCCAGCCTGTAATGTAATTCAAACAAACAAGTCAGAGACATCGCTCAAATGGCAGAACCACCAAATACAGATGCTTTGCATCAAGGAAATGAATCCACGGAAGAAATGCAACAGAGGAGCAGCAGCCCCGCCAGAGTCTGGAGCTGGGCTTCTGGTGGAACGGCGAGGCCCCCTTCTGGGCAGAGGCACACAGTACGCCCAGTGCGGCTGTGCAAAGCTGCCCTGCAGTCAGGGAGGTGAACTGGGGAGTTTTGCTGTGGGTACCCTTTCCAGTGTTGTGTTCAGAGTTTTACATTTTAGATTTCAACTTTTAAATTTATTATATGGATTTTTAAAGACATTAACTATTTGGTTTCAGATTAAATTGACCATTCTGTTTTTCAGCCAGCATTCTCACCACCAACTGGCACACCTATCCCATTTACCCTGTGTTCCTTTTGCTTTTTGCAGTAACTGTTATTGTCCTCCAATAAACTGTGTAATCTATTATATCCATCTCCCCTTGCTAGAATATCAGCTCTACGAGGGCGGGATCATTTGTTTTTTTGCTCAATAACCATTCTCCCATTTATGGAGAATATCTTTTAAGACTATTCATCTTCGAAGAAGACATAAATAAGGTTTTATTATAGCAATATGCTACAATTTTTAAATGACAACTCAAGCACTTGTTTTAAAAGTGTGCATTTTCTCTAAATGCTTTATAAAAGCAAAGTCTTTTCTAAGGATCATATAACTATGGTCTATATATACACAACTCGTATACAATTTATACAGAAGTCACAGCCCCCAGTGCCCTGCGAGAACATAGTAGCTGCAAAAAATGTGAAATGCCAGTCCTGGAGGTGTCCTCAGGGTGGCACATTGCAGTCCAGACACACGCCAGGTTACCTGGGTCTGGCCACACATTCTCTAAAAAGTCAGCACTTTCCTGGACCAGGCACAATGTTGTGGCTGGAAGGGAACGTACTACTTGCTAATTTCTAAAACCTCAAACCTTAATTTTCCCCCATCCTAAGATGGGAATCAGCTTGTGGAAAAGCTAATAATTGTTTACAATTGTCAGGCTTCTAAAAAGTGCTAATTTGTTCCCTTAACAGAGCAAATGATGAGAGACACCATTTTCCCACAGATTAAAAACAATATATAAACGTGATTCAACGATGTCAACAGCTCTCGATCTAGGAATCTTGTCCAGATCACTTTGGGTCACTTGGTTCTTTCATCAGAACAAGTTCAAGATTTCTGACATTCCTTTTTCCGAACTTTCGATTTTGGTGCTGTGAAAAGAAAAGAAAAGAAAAAGAAAGTGAAGAGGTAAGCTCATATCAGACTCTCCTTGTATGGATTTAAGGGAGGTATATTATCTACAATAGAAAACTGACTGACCATTTGGATTTTCTTGTTTGTAGAAGGTCTTCAACATTTCCACTGCTTCCTCAGCCCGATATCCAGGGATGCACTGATGAGAAAGTGGGGAATGAACACAGGCCCATGCAAATGTGTGTCGTATCCCATAATAACAATAATGTATGCATAACTATATAAACAGATTTCAGATGTGAATGAACTTTGGGGACATCAGTAGCATGGGCAAGGAGGTACACTTCCAAAAGATGCCTGACATATGGCCTCAGTGCGGCACCACTCCCAGTCAGCTAGTATTCATCCATACACTGCTGCAGAAGGTACCAGCTTTGTGATCCTGGGCTAGGCTCTTAAACTCTCCATGCCTTGTCTACAAAATGTTGGCAGTAATAGCACTTATTTCTGAGGGTTTTGTGAGGATTAAGTGAGATAATACCTCCCAAATACCTGGCCCATCATAAGTGCTCATTGAGCATGAGTTATTTTCATCTGCTCCTATTTACCAGTGGCCCATTAAGCATTTGATGCTATCAAGCTACGGCTGGCAAATTATACTTGGTGGACAAAATCTGGTCCACAGCTGAGAACTGTGAACTAAGAATGATTTTATATTTTAAAAGCTTTGTTTAAAAAAAAAGATTAGGTGACAAGAGACATTAAGTGGCTCACAAAGGATGAAATATACACTAGCTAACCCTTTGCAGAAAAAGTTTGTCAACCCTTGCTACAGAGGATTTAAAAAAATAAAATTCTGCTGGATCTATCATTAGCATATAACTGGGGAAAAGAAATTATAGCATATGAAAGAATAAATAAGAAATCGTGATATCAGTAAGGAGTGTTATCATATGAAATATTACCTGAAGAAGATGAACTTGCCTTAGAGATAGAGAATGTTTAAAGAGGCTAAGCAGAGCCTTTCAGGGAAAGGGCAAGGAGCAGTCTGGGCTGTGTGTAAGGAAATCAGCTGATAGAGGAGGAGGTGATTATTAAGGAAGCATAAGGAAAGAAAGACATAAAATGGGGTAAAAAAAATATGGACGGCTTTAAAACCTTGTCAGAAGAGTTTGGACTTAAAACCATGCACCCTTCTAAAGTGCATGAAATGACACAATGAGCATCTGGAAGGAAGGCGCCCGAAAGCACAGCCACAGAGGACAGGAGGACCAACTACTGTGGGATGCTGTTCAGAACGATCCTCCCATTCTCCTGTCTTCAGTGTGCCCTTGCCTGGGCCTCCCACGCCTGCATAAACCTTCACCATAACAAATAACCTTCCATCCACCCTGCCCTGTTGAGGGCTGCCACCCTGTTCCTGCCTTCACTCATGCTCTCACTTCCTCAGTGGCCTTGTCGTCACTGGCTTGCATTCCCAGCACTTCACTGAGTCTGCTCTCTCAGAAATCCCCAGGCCCCTACTGTCCAAAGCACGGGGCTTCAGCTTCCTGGACTCTGCAGTCCTAGAGGCAATGGGTCACACCTGCTGTCTGACTGCTCTCGCCTCCCTTGGCTTCTCAGCATCTCACCATGCTAACCACTTTCAGCCAGTCCCGTCACAGCTGCCCTCTGCTTCCTGCTGCGTAAGTGCTGGAGCTCCCCAGGGGTCACCCTCCACGCCACTCACACACTCAGAGCCCTCTCCTCTCAAGTGGGGTGAGGGCAGTGGTTCTCAACCATGGCTGCTCAGGAGAACTGCTTGGAGCTTGCTGGAAACACAGAACTGTTGGCCCCCTGCCTTCTAATTCGGATGGTCTGGGGCAGGGCCTGAGCACAGGCAGGCACTGAAGCTCTCCAGGTGATTCTAATAGGCATTTAGGGATGAGAACCACTGAGTTACAGGCCTTGCAGGAAACTGCACCACTCTAACACACCAAGATAATATTTTCAAGTATCCATTATAGCAACAAATTTGTGACGTTAATAAAAAGCACACATTTGTAATAAAATAAAAATTTAAAAAATATAACAGGTATTATAATCACCATCTTCTTTGAATAGTTCTGTAGGCCTCTACATATTTTAATGCTCCTTATAATACAGCATGAAAAGAATCTGTAATTCTACAATAAGAAACAGTATCCTACCTCCCAATCACCTGCTGCCTCCCAAGCCCAGCCAAATAAAAAAAAAGAATACCCAGCACTCAGAGCCTGGGGCACCACTGTTTTCTTTAGAATCTAAAAGCAACTTTAAAAAAAAAAAAAAAAAAAACAACAAAACATAATTTGGCATTAAGCCTGGAGATATGGCTGCAAGCCATAGGCACTGATTGGCAGCTGAACTGATGTGGCCAGGTATACACACTGCAAATGAACTTGCTTTGGTTCTGCTGCATCAACCACAGAGATGTGTAAGAAGGGACTGTGTTTGTGCCCTCATGTCACTGACACATTGGAGAGGAATATTCCACCCATGTCTGACATCAAAGGGCTCATCTTTGCTCTCCCCAGAAACCGAATTTTTTTTTTTTTTTCGAGACAGAGTCTCGCTCTGTCACCAGAATGAAGCGCACTGGCATGATCTCAGCTCACTGCAACCTCTGCCTCCCAGGTTCAAACAATTCTCCTGCCTCAGCCTCCCAAGTAGATGGGACTACAGGTGCACACCAACATGCCCAGCTAAGTTTTGTATTTTTAGTAGGGACAGGGTTTCACCATGAAACTGAAAAATTCTTTAGATCATTCTCATAATGGCATTAGAGTCAGCAATTCATTTGCAAAGAATTATATAAGCAAAATTTGAGCTACTAATAGAAGTGACTGAAAAAATCAACTCACTTTGTTAATGTCTTTAATGATGAAGCCAGTTGCATCCTTCACTCTCCATCACTGCACTACAATTTCTTTTCTGATGTAATGTTAAACAGTATCTATCCTCAAATGTACAGAAGTTGACAGGAAAGCTAATGTTCAGCTAGAAAACTCAAGAACGTTCTAAAAGCTCATTCGCGGTGAGACTCAGCCACATTTAGTCCTTCGTAGGTCCTTAAAGTATCTAGAAATACCTGAGGTTTTTAAAGTGAACTCCCCACCCATATCCAGCATTTGTTAAATCTTTTCTTTTTAAAGCATAATACTTTTACATTAACCTTGCATCTTGGAGAGAAAAACAATCAAACCAGTTAATGAAAGCAGAGGTATATTTACAGGCCAAACTTTGAAATACAAATTCCTGTTGCTTATAGTCTGACTCATAAAAAACTTTGGGAGAAGTGGCAAGGCTAAAGGGAAAGGGGAATTTCTAACAGACTAAAAGACATGGATTCTTCGGTCTGGGGGAAATTTCAACATTAAAAAGACAGGAAAGAAAAAAAACCATGAAAATACAGTGATTGCTAGATACTAAAAGTAGAATGTGGCAATCAAGCAAAATGATTAAATTTGTGCAAAAATATTGTGTGTGTTGTAAATAGTATCTACCGTCACTGACACAGGCCAAGCATCACCAAATTTGGTATAGCATAGAGCTGGTAACATTCATTGAATAAAAACTCCAACCGCGAGAGTGTCTTCAAGTATACCTAAAGGTGTTGGTGAAGAATGGGTGGAGTCAGCTAGGAAGGTTGGGGACTCTCCTTCAGGAGGGAGTCTGCGAATGAAGAAAGGTAGGCACTCATCTAGAAACTCTTCACTGTCGTCTTATACAGAGGCATAAATGAACTCCACCAGAGGCCCTGAGATCCAAGATGTCTGATTTTATCATGATTTTTCTGTATCCTGGCCATACACTAATTATTCATAAGCCCATAAAGAGGTGAAAATAATTAGAAAGAAAGAAAAAGCATAACCAGACTGTATTACCTGAAATGGTCTCCCAGTATTTGGTAAGTCAGCAGAGGCAATATTTAGAACAGAGCCACAACCACCAAATCGTTCATTCTGACAGCCATATACAACCAGCGGGATTTATAAGACAGAATTAAGGTCCTGCACAGAATGTACAGTTTAAGTATGTATCACGACAAAATCAGAGTAGGTTTATACTAGCCATCCTGGAGAGGAAAGCTCATGCTACTCTTCAAAACAATGAAGCTGAAGCTTAGGATTAGTCTTACAAACCATACAATCCAGTTACACAGAAGAAAAGGGGTTTAAAGTATTGAGAAACTGACATTTAACAACTGCAGACAGAATGAAAACTGAGTATGTGGTTGCTTAATGTTCACAATTAAGGGCTCTCTCTGCTCTTTCCTAAATCACTTTTTCAGAATCATTAGGGAGTCAGAGCCAGAAAGGATGCAGAAATTTAATCCAGGGATTTTCACCTTTTAAAAATAACATATTCATCCCTGTTCTTACCCCAAATAAAATATAACCTGTGCCCTAACACAAAACAAACTAAAGCTTAGTCACTCTGTAAGGCAGGGTGAGGAGAGAATTCTAAGTTTACCGTACAACCTTTTATAGAGACTGTACATTTTATCAAACCCAAAACCTCTGTATTATTTTTAAAGTGATAAAATTATTCATCTATGTGTAGTAAAATAAGTACATAAAAAATAAGCAACCAAAAAGCTGAGTTTTTCAATTTTCAAATAATTTTTAAAAAGATCTGTAGAAGCCCCTACAGAGTCTCTACACTCATTATTTATGTTGCTTACTCCATGCAAGACAATCCAAAGAGCTGTAACTTTACTCCCTTTCTATTTGCAATTAGAATATCTAAAGGATTTTTTATGTCTTATTTAGTTTTTACTTATGATGTTTGATACATTGTAATAGGCATCCATGGCAAACAACCAACAGATAAACAGAGAAAGAAAAATTTTAAATCACCCATAATCCATTATCCAAAGGCAAAACTTAGCTGCATATTCTTTAGGACATTTCCTTTACAAACTGTTTTATAATCCACTTCAACTTATTATGATTTATCTTTACATAACTGTCTAAGAGAGTTTTAATATTTTCTTTCTCTAGACTGTTTAATCATTCTATGTTTATTGATATGAAAAGAAATAGGTAATTTTACTTTTTAAGCAGCTTTCCTGTTTTTGGCAAAGAGACGCTATATTTTACAAGGTGTTTCCTAAGTCTGTGTTTTCATATTTTGGAAAACCAGCTATGTGTTTGGCCACTCTCTTGTTCACATGAATGGTACAAGACATTAACTCATGAAGTCAAAGGATACTCATCAGGCGGAGAGCAGCTGCACACATAATGCACGGCTCCACAGTGACATACAACACAGTGTGTTCAAACACTTCAGACGGACTCTTGCCACTTCGATGACACCAATCGAGGACCTGATCGATGGCCACCATTTCTGCATGTCGAGTAGCCTGAAAAGAGAAAGGGGCTTGCACTGATGTTGTCTGCTTCATGTAACTACTATTTTACAAATATACAAAAAATAAGTACAAAATATACACCTATTCTTTCTGCCAATATTTTAATGAATACAGTTCCAAGACACCCTCAGCAGTTGACAATGTATTCCCCAGTTCAAGTATCATAACCTCACTAGCAAAAGGTATATAATCAGAGATGCCATATGAATCATATTGTATTTTCAGTTAAGTACCTAAATACCTTAGGGAAAACTCTTTCAATTAAAATGCCATGGAGAAGGTGAGTCTGAAAAACAAACCAACAACAACAACAAAAAAGATAAAGTCTATAGTTTCTGAATATTTTAGGGGATGCAAAATTTTCATAAACGTGTGCTCTAGTTTCAAATATATTTTCAAGGCTTTCACTGACGTCACTCCAAGCAAATCTATATTAAGTTTACCGGGATGTCATTCTTACATTTTTGGGGAATGAGGTTTTATATACTGGAAGACTCTAGAGAAGTAGAGACTTAGTACTGGTTTCAGACACTTCATGGGAAGCAGTAGAGGATAGAAGAAATCACAAAGCATGTGGAATTGACAATATTTAAATTTGAATCTTGACAGTGACATTACTAATTATATGGACTAAGGCAAGTTACTTAACTTCTGTAAGTCTTGGATTCCCCAAATGTAAAGTGGTATGCAGTAGCATCTACAGTTTTACACCTTATAAATCTGAATTACATGAAGCATGGTGCCACAAAATACTACATACGTACTCCGCTAGCTCTTGTCTCCTTTCTCCCTTACTAAATAGCTTAAAGTGAATCATAGATTCTATATGGAAAAATTATTTATAATATTCATGACAATAGCATTTATCAATAATTTACACTCAGTGCTAACTATGTATAAGCTACTGGGCTAAATAAATTCTGTGTAGGATAAAAAGTTTCTGTCCTCAACAAGCATAAAATTCAGTGGGGCTCATTTACCTGTGAGATAGGGCAGGGTAAGAAAAGTGCTGCCACAGTGGCCCAAGATGCCACGGAAGCTACAGGCAGATGGGATCAAAGCCAGCAAAGAGGCTACATGGATGAATCGCAGAATTAATTACCATAGATAGAAGGTCCTTTAGAGAAGAGGTTCCCAAACCTGGCTGCACATCAAAACTAAATGGAGAGTTGTTTTGTTTTTGTTTTTTTTAAACGGTTTCCCCAACCTGGGTGCTTTCAAAAAATCAGATTTAGAATGATGGAACCAAATCTCCCTGTAGCTCTCAATAAACAATTGCTGAACTCAATCATCTCAGTCAACTCAAAGAAAATGAAGCTAAGTAAAGCTGGCACGTGTTAATCACACACAGCTGGGAGAGGAGGTGGTGGTGGTAACTGGGTGGTGGTGGTATCAGATCCAAAAGTAGAACTCAGGTGTCCTTATTTGGGGTCAAGCATCTCTCTATGCTGTAGTTATAATCTTCTTTATGACACATACTAACAAAATAAACCCAGATTAATTTCAGCATATAGAAGAAACCCAGGTCACTGGATGGGGTTAGATGGATGTTGTTAGGATAGTCAAAGTTCTCATCTTGAAGATGTCATACACAAAATGCAAATTAGAAAATATGACCACGATTTAAAATACAGAATTCTACTCCTACATTCATTAATACATTCATTAATTGCTGTATTGTTTATTACTTATCTCATGTTTTAATATCTTAATAATTGCTTTGTGATTCAACATGAATATAATTAAAACATTTTTTTAAATTATTCAAAACATTTTTTCAAAAAAAATTTGCATGTTTTATAGTATTTTAAATTGATATTTAAACTTACATCATTTTTCAACAAACACCAGCTAATTGTTTACAGAGGTATGTGAACATGCTTCTGCTTTTTCTAACTGAAATGGTAATGGCTAATTATAAAAACGTTAATTCTGCATGGAAATGACTATTCTGACAGTTAAATAATACTTCTCAATGTTAACAGAATGATAATTATTTTAACGTTGCTTGAAATCATTGTACATGTGAGTTAAATTAAAAGACGATATATATTCATATATTGTTACATAACAAACTTTAAAATATGATTTATACCAAAAGAAATTGTCTGGAAGAATATGTGAATTTTAATAGTCCTACACAGAGAAATGAGAATAGAACTGCTTCTACTTTCTGTATTTGAATTTTTTTTTTTTTTTTTTGAGATGCAGTTTCTCTCTTGCTGCCCAAGCTGGAGTGCAATGGCCCTATCTTGGCTCACTGCAACCTCAGCCTCCCGGGTTCAAGCAATCTCCTGCCACAGCCTTCTGAGTAGCTGGGATTACAGGCATGCGGCCATGACGCCTGGCTAATTTTGTACTTTTAGTAGAGAAGGGGTTTCTCCATGTTGGTCAGGCTGGTCTCAAACTTTCGACCTCAGGTGATGCATCCACCTCAGCCTCCCAAAGTGCTGGGATTACAGGTGTGAGCCACTGCAACTGGCTTGTATTTGCAATTTTAGAAAGGTATTTCAAAATCAGCATTTAAACAACAAAGAAGGCCCTGACAGTGGCTGAGCTCCCCCAGCAGATGTTTGATGCCAAGAACGTGATGGCTGCCTCTGACCCCCAATATGGCCTCTACCTCGAAGAAGCTGCCATTTTCAGGGGTGGCATGTCCATGAGGGAGGTGGAGGAGCAAATGCTTAATGTTCAAACCAAGAACAGCAGCTGCTTTGCTGACTAGATCCCCTACAATGTGAAAACAGCTTTCTGGGACATCCCACCCCCGGGGCTAAAAATGTTCACCACCTTCATCGGTAATAACATGGCCATCCAGGAGCTGTTCAGGCACATCTCGGAGCAGTTCACAGCCGTGTTGGGGCGCAAGGCCTTCCTGCACTGGTACACGAGGGAGGGCAAGGATGAGATGGAGTTCACTGAGGCCGAGAGCAACATGAACGACCTGGTATCTGAGTACCGACAGTACCAGGATGCCACTGCTGAGGAGGAGGAAGAGTCTGAGGAGTGGGATGAGGAGAAGGGGTCTGGAGCTTTCTGTTAGTGGGTGAAGGGTTGGGGCAGTATGAATTCTTCATGTACCTACAATATGTTTTGTGAAAGCCACGTCTGTGTGTGCACTTGCTGCTCTTCTTGCTTCGTGTTCACCTCTATTAAAGCATTTCCAGGGCGGGGCAAGGTGGCTGTCGCCTATAATCCCAGCACTTTGGGAGGCCTAGGAGGGCGGATCATAAGGTCAAGAGATCGAGACCATCCTGCTCAATCAACATGGTGAAACCATCTGTACTAAAACTGCAAAAATTAGCCAAGCGTGGTGGCATGGGCCTGTAGTCCTAGCTGCTCTGAAGGCTGAGGCAGAAGAATTGCTTGAACTCAGGATGCAGAGGTTGCAGTGAGCTGAGATTGTGCCATGCACTCCAGCCTGGTGACAGAGCAAGACTCCATCTCAAAAAAAAACACCTTTCTACAGGTAAAAAAAAGTATGACATGCATATATTCATACTTTTCACTTATCACAGGGTAAATTTAAAACTGATTCATTAAAAAGTTGTCTTTTTCAAGAATTCCAAGGACAAAGAATTTTGAGAAATACTGTATTTTTATTTAAGTGAGTTTTTTCTTTCTAATTCCACATTTCAATCTACTATTTTTCATAAGCAAATTGATACCCAAGTTTTTTAGGAGGCTGACATATTAACTACAGATTTCCTATGCAGTGAACATGCTTATGTATAAATCTGCATTGTCCAACTACTTTGTTGGGGCAGTTCCCATGGATTGGAACTGCTCAGGCGAAGTATATGCAAAATCTACATTTTGAGTAAATCTCCTATAATCAAAGCAAGGTTTCCCAGTGTTTGAATGTTTCCCATTTCCTAAAACTGTTCAAACATTAGACATCAGTATTTGTAATCGCCGGTAATGTAATGTTACAAAGAAATTGCTTTTTCCTCCTGTTAAAGTTAAGCTAGATACTCTTCGTATAGCTTATTGGTTATTTATTTCATTTTCCTCTGTTCCTTTTATTTTCCCTTTCCTTGTAATATTAATCTCTTTATTACTGATTTCTAAGAGCTCATTTCTGATTAAGATATTAACATTTTGTCAAGCATTGCAAATGAAATACCATGTTTATTCCTGTTTATCCTACTGTGGTGTTTTATTTTTTGGTTCTACGGAAGTTATGTTTTTTTTTTTTTTTTTTTTGTGACAGAGTTTTGCTCTTGTTACCCAGGCTGGAGTGCAATGGCCCGATCTCGGCTCATCGCAACCTCCGCCTCCTGGGCTCAGGCAATTCTCCTGCCTCAGCCTCCTGAGTAGCTGGGATTACAGGCACGCGCCACCATGTCCAGCTAATTTTTTGTCTTTTTAGTAGAGACGGGGTTTCACCATGTTGACCAGGATGGTCTCGATCTCTCGACCTCGTGATCCACCCGCCTCGGCCTCCCAAAGTGCTGGGATTACAGGCTTGAGCCACTGCGCCCGGCCCGGAAGTTATGTATTAAAATATGATCCTGTTCTGTTTTATGG
Organism: Saimiri boliviensis; assembly: GCF_048565385.1. Taxonomy (NCBI): domain Eukaryota; kingdom Metazoa; phylum Chordata; class Mammalia; order Primates; family Cebidae; genus Saimiri; species Saimiri boliviensis. The sequence goes on along the minus strand of NC_133452.1, from coordinate 26,462,938 downwards.
CCAAAAATAAGCAAACAAATAAATAAATAAATCCTTTGTGAATCTGAATTCCTACGTTACATGTGTTTTGCTAAATATCAGTTTTCTTTTCAATAGATGCAATTGATAGATGAACTTTAAAGTACCCATAGCACTGGTATCAATACCAGCTTATTCTCTGGCTCCCAAGATCACATGACAAGATCAAAGTCTGTGTGAATGGCATTACAGGTGTAAGTGATCTTCGAGTCCTCCTAGGAATTTTTGTAATCGTAAAATTTGGTAGTTTACTTATATTTCCCAAATATACTTACCATGACACACTGTTATGATACCACATTTAAGAAGCACTGCCTTGAACCTTGAACCAACCTAACCACCATAAAAGTCATACAAGCTATTAAAATGCACATACTACATGTAGCTACAGAGGCAGCTTGTGTGGAACACCCTATTTTGTTGAATTATCTGATACAGAAATAGCTTCCTTTATATAATCCTCATACCTTCCTCCAAAGCTATAAATTCAGGATGATTTTTTTAATTTACAAGAATGAAAATATTAAAGGTATAAAAAAGAAATGCATTATGAATTAAATTGACCTCTTTTATAAAGTGAAAATTTCATATATTAGATTGGCTTAAAGTAGAGATAGACTTGTTTCTTCCAATGCTGACACTCGGATCTAATAAAATCCCCTCTTGGGTTTCACTGAAGCATTAGAGTAAAACTCTGTGAAACAGAAAATTATTCACTAAGATTTTATGTCTTCATTAAATTGTTCTGAATTTTCCACAGTAAAAAAAATCAACATGTATCACTTTTAAAATCAGGAAGAAAATGGTATTCAAAAAGAAAGATGTTAAGAAAAGCTACCCACCACCAGCAGCTATGGGAATATATTCAGTCTCATCCTCATACCAACTGTGGTAAATTCCCTCCAGTCTACCCATCACTACTGTATGTTTGCAATTACACTGCTCAACTCACATACATTTTTGGTTTGGTTAACTTCATTTCTTCCCTTCCCCACAACTTCACTGTTGTAGACCATAAGGCAGCCAACAGGAACTTCAGTATTTTCGAGGGCTTCTTTGGCCTGAAACACAAAGTGGAAAATGTAAGATGTCATACTTCATACTTGAAAAGAGTATGGGAAAGAAAGATGCAGCATGAACAGGATACATATGTATAAAGACTAAAACAAAGAAGCGCAGCTTTCCCTTTTCTGGAATATAGTTCCATTATGGCATTTAGTGCCTGTGTTCTGTGTTGTGTCCATGTTAAGGGAGACTCAAGAACAAATCCCCTCCCTAGGTCCAGAGCCCGATTTCTTCTAACTGCAAATAGATGTGATCAAAGAAGACTGTTACTGACCACTGTTCTTAAAGTGCCAGGGTCTATGTGCCTTTTCAGATACAGAATATGTATTTGTAAAAAGGTAGGGGAATAAATAACACTTATAAATCCTTTATTAGAATTCTTTCCTTATTGAAATTCCTTTGCTTCTCTAAAAATTATAGAAATTATCCTCTAGAGTCCCAATAGCTAAAGGTAAGCAGACCGGATGTCACCCTGTCCCACAACTTCTACTCTATGTGAGACAGTAAGAGTTTAGAAGTACTCTACGTAGAGTGGCACAATCATTATGAGAAACGTTTTGGAAATTTCTTTAAAAAGTAAAGACATACACAGTCTATAACAAAATTCCAGATTCCAGTCCTAAGTACTTAAAAGAAAGGAATATGTATCTACAAAAAAAAAAAAAAATGCTCAAAAAAAAGAACTAACACCTTGAAAAAGAATGTTAACAGCTAAAACCTGAAATGGCACATGTGTCTATCAACAAGACAATGGATAAACAAACTGTGTCCTATTAATGTAATGGAATAGTAGTTGGCAATAAAAAGGAACTACTAATACTGCCACACATGGATGAGTCTCATAGACATGCTAAGTAGAAGTCACACATAAAAGCACACCTACTATATGGTTCCTTTCGCACAAAGTACTAGAATAGATCAAACTAAACTACAATGACAAACTTTAACAGTGGCTGCTTCATGGAGGGGTATGTACAGATTGATTGGAGAAGGACACAAAAAATTTTCTGAGGTGGTGAAAACTTTCTGGTTCTTGATAAAGATACAGATTATGGAGATGTTCGCATTATTCAAAATGAATTGAAGGATACAGTTACAACTTGTGCATCTCACTGTATATATAGTATACCTCAACTGAAAAAAATCAGTGAGAGAAACAAGTTTAGGAACACTTCCATGACTACCATCCCAGGAATGGCAAACCAATTATTATATTCTCAAAGTTTCCTTTATCACAGGCAATTCCTTTTTCTTCTTGCTCCATTATGGCAGCTCTGAGCCATAGGAAAATTAAAGAACTCTACCTTCAGGCAGAGAGCTTAAGCAAGCAGGTCATGCCTCGGTACAACCTGATACTGCCTCTGAGAAGCAGAATAAGGGAAGAGGATAATCTTCGGACTAGTGTACAGTGGTTTTCATCTCAATGCAGTTAAAAGAATGTAACTGCTGTATGGCTGTTTCTAGAAAGGCAAGGTATTCCTTACTGTGGCATCCCTGAAGACACTTTGGAAGACTTGATTCTCATTTAAGTGCAGGTACTTATACACATCACAGGGCAAATAAAGCACAAAGTTGAAGGCATTGTTAAACAATGCCTTCTGTCACCTGCATTAGTCTCTTACTCCCAGTTCTACTTTATTTAACTAGTGACAACTTCCTATCATAATGCATACAGGATTTCCTTAGTTACTCCAACCATGCTCAACTGACACTTATTTTTCATTTGGCCATTACAAAAGTAAGAAGAAGCCCATGGCAGGAGCAAACTAGACCTCACTTTTCCCCATCTGGTTGTTGGGTCAGACATGGGGGTGTGGAGAGATGTGAGGAGACAGTGTCTGATGCAATAAGACTGCATTCTTCAGGACTGCTTCATAACTATCCTCAGGCCGGTTGTGTCCCAGCTCTGTGATGGTGGTGAAAGCATGTCTGGTTTATCAAGTTCAAAAGCCTTGAAGAGTCTCGTGGTTTGTTTACTATAGACAAATGCACCAGAGGCTACTATAGAGAGGAAAGCCAGGAGGAAGACAGACAGTTAAGGAGGATGGAGATGCTAACTATCAGTGTAGCTCCAGCAATTCTTATACTAAGAATATTATTTAAAATAAGTGTAGAATTACACAGATATCCAGGTGCACAGATGAGACAAATCATTTATTCATGCAAAAAACATTTGTTGAGGATCTTCAGATGGAGAGATTATCCCAAATTATCTTGGTAGGCCCTAAACATAATCACAAATGTTCTCCTAAGACAGATGTCTGACACAGAACATCACAGAAGAGGTGAAGTGATGATGGAAAGAGAAAGAGATTTGAAGATGCTATACTGCTAGCTTTGAAGATGGAGGAATGGGTCATAAATGTCACCTCAGAACCTGGAAAAGGCAGGATTCCAGAAGAAATTTGGCCTTGCCAAAACCTTGATTGGAGCTCACTAAAATTTCAGACTTCTGGCCTCCAGAACTATAAAAAAATAAACTTGTATTGTTTTTATCCACCATATTTGTGATAATTTGTTATGGCGGCCATAGGAAACTAATACATCCAGCAAAGATATAGAAAAAACAAGCTAAAACTGGAAAAAAATACTTACAAACCACATATTTGGCAAACCTCTAGTATCTAGACTATATAAAGGACTCTTAAAACTCAACAGTAAAATAATAATCCCATTAGAAAAAGTGTCTTCATCCATTTGTTCTGTGATAAAGGAAAGCTGGGTAATTTATAAAGAAAAGAATTGATTTGGCTCACAGTTCTGCAGACTGTACAAGAAACATGGTATCAGCATCTGCAGTGAGGGCTCAGGAAGCTTCCACTCTTGGCAGAAGGCAAAGGGGAGCACGCATCACACGTTAAAAGAAGAAAGGGGGGGATGGTCTATGCTCATGATAATAATATAACAAGAACTTGTTACCACAAGGATGATTTATGAGGCATCCTCCCCATGATCCAAACCTCCTACCAGGCCCTGCTACTAACACCAGGGATCAAATTTCAACATGAGATTTGGAAGCAACAAATATCCAAACTATATGAGAAGGCAAAAGACAGACATAACACCAAAGAAGATAACACAGATAGCAAGGAAGTACACAAAAAGATGTTTTCACATCATTAGCTGGTAGAGAAATGCAAACTAAAACCACAATGCAATATTACTACACACCCATCAGGATGACTAAAGTGAAACGTAAAAACAACAGCAAATGCTGGCAAGGCTGTGGAGAAATGATGCAACTCATACATTGCTTGTGGGAATATAAAATGGTAAGCCACACTGGAAAATAGTTTGGCAGTTTCTTAAAAAGCTAAACGTGCACTTAACATATGACCTAACAATTCCACTCTTGGGCATTTATCCTAGAGAAATGAAAACCTATGTTCACATAATATATGTTCATGTGCACAAATGTTCATAACAACTTTATTTGCAACAGCCAAAAAGTGGAAAGAATGCAAACACCCTTCAGTGAGTGAACTGCTAAACAAACTATGGTATATCTATACCAGGGGATGCAATGCAGCAATAACAAGGAATGGACTATCGATAATTCAACAACGTGGATGGATCTCATGAGAATCATGCTGAATGGGGAAAGCCAAGCCAAAAGGTTACCTATTCATGTAAATAACATTTTTGAATTATAAAACTACAGAAATAGAGAACAAATTAGAAGCTGCAGCTATAAAGAGGTAGCGCAAGGGAGCCATGTGGTAATGGAACAGTTTCAGTGGTGGTTATACAAAGCTAAAGATGACAAAATTGCATAGGAACACACACATACAAACACACACAACACACACACACACACGTTCAAATAAAACAGTTGACATCTTAATAAGCCCCGCAGAGTATCCCAATGCAGTTTTCCTGGTTTTGCTACTGAACTACAGCTATGCAAGATGTTACCACTAGGGACACTAGATACTTGGGCCCTCCCATTATATTATTAGTGTAATTTCTCGTGAATTTGTAATTATTTCAAAATGAAAGTTAAAAAATAAGTAAGGGCAGGTAACAAAAAGGATTTCACAATGGTGATTAAGAAGAGATGTTTAATGAGGCAAGAGGAAAACCAGAAATATTTGGTGTTATGGAAGACCCTAGAAAAAAAACTAGGCCAAGAAGGAAAGGTGGTCAAGTGTGTCTAATTCAGCAAAGCAGTGGCAATTTAGGTGGAAAGGTGAAAATGAAAACTAGTAGCTTGAGCAGCGACATATCTAAGAGATTAAATTTTTAACTCCAGCTATACTTTCCCCAACAAACCTCTTAAAACGTAATGTTTTGTCTACACCTCAGGTATTCTGGTCTGGACAGCTTGAAAATAAGAGCTTACAATTTACGGAAAGCTAAGTTTGATCCAGGACTATTTTAAGCATTTTCTAAGTATTAATTCATTTCATTTACAAGCCTATAATGATTCTTCCCCATTTTACAGATGAGGAAACTGTGGCACAGGGAGATCTTTAAAAAAATATATGTAACTAGCACATGTGAGACCGTTGAAATGAGGGCACAGACAACCTGGCTCCACTTACTCACTTGTTCAACAAACATTTGTGGAGCACCTACCAGGGATCAGATTCCAGGGCTCTCTGTCACTGTTTTGCCTCTAATTTCTACTTTAATAACCAAAAACATTTCACTGATCAGCTGCTTTATCAGGGTTTGAGTTCACAGTGAATCAAGGGACCAAATGAGAGAGAAGAGTTAGCAAGAGAGTGAGACATGGAAATTTTAAGGATACAAAAATGGCAAGAGTTCAAAGCTGCAGTGAGCTATGATCATGCCACTACACTCCAGCCTGGGTAACACAGCAAGACCCCATCTCTAAAAAAAAAGTGAAAAATAGGCCGGGTGCAGTGGCTCATGCCTGCAATCCCAGCACTTTAGGAGGCCAAGCCAGGTGGATCATCTGAGGTCAGACCAGCCTGGCCAACACTGTGAAACCCCGTCTTTAAGAAAAGTACAAAAACTAGCCAGGCGTGGTGGTGGGTGCCTGTAATCCTAGCTACTTGGGAGAGTGAGGCATGAGAATTGCTGGAACCCAGGAGGCAGAGGTTGCAGTAAGCCAGGATAGTGCCATTCCACTTCAGCCTGGGCAACAAAGTGAGACCCTGTCTCAAAAAAATAACAATAGAAAAATAAAAAACTGCAAGAGAATAAACAAGTGGAGGCCATGTGATCAGAATTTTCTGTAAAAATATCTCCTAAAGAACTCTACGTATGGCTATGTGAGCCATTTCAAACATGCAGAAGAGAATGCAGGGCCAAGTGGAAAGGACGTGGGTGGGATGGGAGATGAAGTCCCATGTAGCCTACAAGTTCTGTTTTGTTCACTGGAAGACAGCACCCAAGCCACTACGTTACTGGGCTTGTACCTTCCATAGGATTTTCTCTTTTTCCTTCTAGCAAATTTATTTCATTTTACTCCTCTCAATATTATGTTCATATTTATTTTGAGTAACACATTTTTTTTTTTTTCCTGAAATGCCTTCCATTGCTGTCTGAAACAGAGAGCAAATATGAAAGACTGGAGTATTTTAAAAGGACAAATAATGTCATTGATGAGGAATGGCTGAGCCTGCCATGCTGAGGGTGGGTGGGTAAGCAACTGGAATGATAGGCAAGGGAGGGGGTTGAGAGAATAACATAAAGCCCCATAGAAGTGAGTTGAGGGGAACTCCTTGTCAATAATTAATACACAGATTTGCTTTACTAACAAGTTCAAAATAGATTTAATTAAGCTGAAAACCAATTTCACACCATACCCATATCATACTTCCAAACACTCCCACCAACTCTACTGTCAAGTCTGATCACTTCATCACAAATGCAACAAAGCCCAGGCAAAATGGGTCTGAAATTTGTGTAAGCAGCTTTGAATTTAATCTATCTAGCCTTTTTGGGTGGAAAGAAAGACCAAGGTCAGATACTATTTAAAAACAGCGACTAGGTCTTATATAAAGTAACAAATGATCAACCTTCAAAATTAAAGAACAAAACCTCTCTTCTTCCCAGCCTAAACACTGGTTTCTATATTGACGTTAAATGTAATTTCTTTTTTTTTTCTCTAGTCAGGGCCTGCCGAGTTACAATGAAAGCACCTAGATGAAGGAGATTTCATAGTTTATTGTTTTCTCCAAAGGCATTACTACTATAAAACTGCTTTCTAGTGATGTTATGATAAATGGGGAAGGAAGGAGACAGACTTTATTTGCACAGACTCCTATGCGTCCTTAAAGAAATATTTCCTATAAAGACAAAAAATTAGGGAGAATAAACAAGTTAGCCAAAACAACTCTCTGGTAGAACATCATCATTTCCAAAAGGTTAAACTAAGTAACTGTTCCTGCGAATTACTCTCTTCTGAGTAATTACTCTTTGAGTAATTGGCAGGAACAGTTACATAGTTTAACTTTTGGGGTTTAAAAAGTGATGACGTGTTCACTCCATCAACTTTAAACTCTTCAATATGGCATTGAAGGTCTCCCAACTACCACCTGTCCTCCCACTGGCCAGCCGAACTAACATAACTTTTCATTATTTGTTTAGGTTTTTAACCTTTTCAGAGCCAAAATCCCCTTTTAGAATCTGATGAAAGTTATGGACTGTCTCACTTGAAAAAGGCACATGCACATAATATATTATATACAGTTTCAGGGTTCACAGATCCCCCAAAACCTGAGCCCAAGGTTAGGAAGCCCTGTTCTACACAGAGAGCTAGTCTCCTAACCCAAAACAAAGTTCTTGATTTCTTTGTACATGATATTATCTTTGCTTTTGATCAACCTTTCCTTTCCACCAGCCTACATGCATTTGGTCCCTTAAAATTCAGATGGAATTCTATCCTTTATCTCAACTGACCTGCTGAAGGACCTTGCCAGCTGTTATCTGGTAGCACTTTATATCTGTCTCTTGTGGTCCACTGACACATGTTACTTACCAACCTTTTCATCTGTGCATGACTTAATTTCATCAGTTAAACAGCATGTTACTGGAAGGCAAGGACTAGATCCAGGCACTGTTAAGCTTCTCTTGCTCACCTCTGCAGCCTATGCACGCAACACAAGGTCTACATAGCAAAAACATAATCATACCACATTTGTTGAATGGTGTCTGTGGTGTTTGCTTTCTTTTTGAATTTCCCTCAGAGCCTAGCATAATGTTATACTAATAAAACAACTGCACCAAAAACGCATACTACAAAAAAAAAAAATGATTTTTTTCTAGAAAACTTGCAACATTTTTTTCTATACATGTATATACAATTTTTCTTTTTTCCTGATTATAAAGTAAGATATGTTCAAGGTAGAGAAATTAGGGATAAAAAATCTCATGTATCAAAAAACAAAAACCACTAAGAACCCCAATACCCCAAAAACTATAATCCCTGTTATTCTCAGGCAACAGAGGTTTTTTTCTATGCCCTACACACACATATTTATAGTTTTCAAAAGTCAAATGGATTTACACTATATACACAGTTCAGCATTCTGCCTTTTTTTCATTTAGACATGTATTATTAACCTTTCCCTATGAAGAGTAATATTTTTTCATCACATGGTTTTGTAAAGGTTGTACAGTATTTCTCCTTATGAACATACTTGATTCAACCAACTAGTCTCCTATTGTTTGACATTTACAGTGATTCAAATTTTTCACTATTATAAACAAGTGAATAACATCTCTATATAAATATTTCTATTGCTTCCTTGTGAATTACTCCTAGAAACAGCTATAAAATACGAACAGCTCCTACAGTGTGATTTTTAAAATCAAACTATTAGTAAAATTGGGCAAAGTATATGCCTAGGCAATTCACAGAAGAAAAAAATCTAAAGGTCCAATTAAATGACATAGTAGATACACAGTATTCAGGGTAAAGAAACTGAAAAGAGGAAGAGGACACATTAGCAAAGGGAGCAACCTAACACTGAGAGGCAGGTCAGACCAGTGGTTAAAGAGCAGATGACAGGGCTCAAGTCACAGCCCCATCCTTACCAGCTCTCTAACTCTGGGGAAGTTACCGAACTTCCTCGGCTTCAATATCCCCATCTGAGAATGAGAACCATAATAATACTCACCTCATACTTATGACATGGCCCACATGAAACACTTTGCATAGCATAGTATCTGGAACACACCAAGCGTGCAACACTATTACTTAGTCATACTTTTTTCCCCAGCCTGTATCTTTAGAATGCTATGTTGAACGTGTATGATGATTAAAACAATAACCTATGATGATGCTATGCTTAGCTTTCAGAAAGAAATCTGCCATGAAAAATAATGGTTTTATTTAAAAATAGTAAAGTGGGCTGAGTGTGGTGGCTCACACCTGTAATCCCAGCACTTTGGGAGGCCAAGGCAGGTGGATCACGAGGTCAGGAGTTTGAGACCAGTCTGGTCAACATGGTGAAACCCTATATCTATTAAAAATACAAAAATTAGCTGGGCACGGTGGCATGTGCCTGTAATCTCAACTACTTTGGAAGCTGAGGCAGGAGAATTGCTTGAACCAGGACCCAAGAGGCAGAGGTTACAGTGAGCCAAATCACACCACTGAACTCAAGCCTGGGCTACAGAGTGAGACGCCAATTCAAGAAAAAAAAAAAGGAAAGTTGATAACCTTATTTAAAGTTTGGTAACTTTATCAAAGAACAATAAAAAACAATAAGAATGTTACTTACTTCTTGTATCTATCACATGGCCAAATACTAAAGAGTGATCATTCCAGGGTTGGTAGGCCCAGGAGTGGGAGAGAACACTTTTATACACCAGTGATGGAATTGTGAACAATTCAGATGCTATCCAACAGATCCTTTTGTAGTGCTGGAAATGTCCTTTGATCTGTACTGTCCAATACGGTAGCCAGTGGTCATATGTGACCGCTGACTACCTGAAATGTGGCTAGTACAACTGTGGAGTTGGATTTTACTTTATTTCACCTTAATTAATTTAAACTTAATCCGCTACATGTGGTTAGTGGTTACCATATTGGGTATCACGGTTCTAGAAGGCAATACAGGAATATCTATATAATTTCAAAGCACACACATCCTTTGTCCCAATTTAGGTAGTCACTCCATAGCAACAGAAATACCATGAGGTAGGGAGGAGTGAATAATATATTAAGACTACACAAAAGCAAGTGCTGATAATCAAAAAGAGAATCTATAATTCCATTTATGCAAAGATATATATGGCTGTTTACATATGGACAGAGAGATAAGGAGGGATGCTCCCAAAATACTAATAGTATTATCACTAATGGTAGCGCTTTTAGGTAATTTTCATATAATTTGTTAACTTTTTTATAGTTTGAATTTCTTATGACCATGAATTATTTACATAATCAGAAAAAGAAAACATTAAAATATTTTCACTTCAGAAATAAAAAAAAAAAAGGGCACTGATGGATCAAAGGAAAAACTCACCTTTAAGGTCTTTTATATCTACCTAGCCAAATTGTCCTAACGAAAGGGTGTCCTAAATTCAGTTCCTCCCAACCAATAAACTCCTCAAACATGACACCCTTACACCCTTATTATCACCAAGCATGAAAATGCTTTCACTTTTGCCAATTTAACAGATGAAAAACTATATATCATTGTAATTTGAATTTCATTTATCTGCTGGCTACTTGTCACTTCCTTTAGAAATACCATGTTCAGGTGAGGTGTGGTGACTCATACCTGTAATCCCAGCACTTTGGGAGGCTGAGGTGGGATGATTGCCCAAGCCCAGGAGTTCAATACCAGCTTGGGCAACACAGAGAGACCCTGTCTCAAAAAAAAAAAATTGTTTTTTTAATAAAAAGAAATCTAAAACAGAAATATCATATTCATATCCTTTGACCTCTTCTGTATTAGGGTGTACATCTTTCCTTTTACTTTGGAAAGTACTTATATTTTATATAAATTATGTATTATATAAATATATAAATTATATGTTAAGGTTATTAAACCTGTCCTTTTATATATGTTGCAAATTTTTTCCTTCTTTGTCATTTCCTTTACTTTGTATCTTTTTTTTTTTTTTTTTGAGACAGGGTCTGGCTCTGTCTCCCAGGTTGGAGTACAGTGTCACAGTCACAGCTCACTGGCCTCAATCTCCAGGGCTCAAACAAACCTCCTGCCTCAGCCTCCCGAGTAGCTCGGACAACAGGAAGGTGCCACCATGCCCTACTAATTTTTTAATTTTTATTTAGTAGAGATGGAGTCTCGTTATATTGCTCAGGCTGTTCTTCAACTTTTGAAATCAAGAGATCCTCTTGGTTCTGTCTTGCAAAGTGTTGGGATTATAGGCATGAGCCACTCTGTCTGGCCATGCTACTTTGTATCTTACCTTTTCAAACATGTAGATGTTTTCTAAATGACAACTTATCTGTTTTTCTTTTATGTTTTCTGCTTTTGGTGGTATAAAGAGTCCCTCTCCATTCCAAGATTATATAAATACTAACGTTTATTTACTCCAACTTCTCTTATGGTTTTATTATTTTTTATGTGACTTTACTCTTTAATTCTATCTTTTCAATTAGACTTTTACTACAAAAATTTATTGATACTTTTTAAAAAAATCACCCATAATTTTAGCATGTTAACTATTTTTGCAGGTTCTTGTCTAGTCTTCAGTCACCTGGTAAAAATAACAGTTTTCATTTGTTGGGCATATTATGTCAAGTGCTTTACAAACATTATCTCTCAGCCTATACAACCCTCTGAGATAGAAATGATATTCTTAATTTACAGAAGAGAACACTGAGGCTAAAAAATTAAGAACTTTTCCAGGTTAGTTTGCTAGTCAGTAGCCATTTGAACATAGCTAACCTCTAAACCTATATGTATAGTATAAAATAATTCATATTCTCTGCTTGTTTAATTACTTGTGATATGTAACATTATATCTAGGCCAGGCACTGTGGCTTACACCTATAATCCCAGCACTCTGAAAGGCCAGAATGGGAAGATTGCTTGAGGCCAGGAGTTCAAGACAAGCCAAGGCAACACAGTGAGCACCTATGTTTACAAAAAGCTAAAAAATTAGTCAGGCGTGGTGGCGCACACCTGCAGTACTAGCTACTGGGAAGGCTGAGGTGCAAGGATTGCTTGAGCCCAGGACTTTGAGATTACAGTGAACAGTTATCACATTCCAGTCTGTGTGGTCATTTCACTTTCAAATTTCAGTACAAATTAATCAGAGATTAACTTGCTGTTTCCAGCTTTGATTATTAGTTATGCCTTTGGTCTAATTTAAATCTCTTCTCAAAAGAAGTGGTATTTCTAAATAATGTCAGAGTTGAAATACCTGGTTGGGGATAGCTAATGGTTGAAAATAAAGCACCAGATTTATGACAAGTACCTTTTTTTTTTTTTTTACTTTAAGACCTTGAAGAAACATGTACAGGCCAAAATCGAAGCAGCAGCTGCCCCCTTAATCCTATGTTGGAGGAGGTAAACTATGGAATCAGACCCCTAGGTGTTTATAATACAATTAAGAGACAAATATGTCAAAGCTAGAGGGTGTAGAAATTCTTTGAAGTTCTACCAATTTATTTTATAGAGTAGAAAGCAAAACCTTAGGGGGATTAACTTATTTGCCCAAGGCCACCCAAGAAGGTAACAAAAGTGTTTAGCCCGGAAGTCTTCATAGAGAATGGCACAGTCTACTGCCATACCACCCTCAAAGCACCCAATCTCATCTGATCTTGGAAGAAGAGCAGGGTCAGGTCTGGTTAGTACTTGGCTGGGAGAAAAGTGCTGAGGTGGGCAGATGAATGCTCCAAGATATTAGGACCAAAAGACCCTTAAAGGGAAATCAAGATCTAAAATATAAGGATGGAAAGAAAACACAATTCCAATATACAAAGTGAAAAGACTCACTCAATGACTCCAAAAACTTAGCTGTTTTTGAAACCACTATGACAGCAGCTCTAAAAATGTCATCTAAGTAGAATCTACAAATAAACACCTTTAGGAGAGTTCATGAACATAGAAGGGACCATGAATTCTGACCTCCCAACATTCAGACATCACCTGTTCTCTAAATCTCTCATCCATCAAAGGATACAAATGCAGCTTACTTTATGGTATTCTAGCCTTCATGCGTCGTTATTATTTTATTATCATCACTATTAAGAAACAGACTAGCACATGATATTACTGAAATGCTCTAGGAGAAAAAAGTAAATTTTGGGTATCACGTAAAAACTTGTCTCCAACTTGGAAAATTTAGTAACAAAAAAGGAGTTCAGGGTAAATAAACCCATATTACAAATTAATCTTTAAAATGTATATGTGAACATTAATTTTCTTTTTGAGATGGGATCTTGCTAGTTGCCCAGGCTGGTCTCAACCTTCTGGCCTCAAGCTATCCTCCAGCCTTAGCCTCCTAAGTAGCTTAGATTACAGATGTGTGTCACTATGCCCAGCAATTTCTCGTGTCAGATAGAAGGTTATGCATCCTTGAAGTTTAATGGAAGAAATAAATTTGCAAGTAGGCTTAAAGAATGGGCCATGATGTCATGTTAGTGGGTCATGACCATCATTTTAAAATAATGTAGTAAAATAGAAATATCAGAAGAACGTACATAAGAAGGGTAAGAACTCTTCTGTGAAACTTTTATTTAAGTTATACACATATGTGCGTTTCCTGGATTGTAATATGAAATTGGTTTTTCACTGCAGGTCACCTTAAAGAGTATGAGAAGCAAGTTTAAAAGAACATCACAGAATATGATGTTATAGGTTCTACAGTATAGCCTGTTGCTCCTGGACTACAAACCAATGCAACATGTTTTTCTGTCCTGAATACTGTAGCCAATGGTAACACAATAGTAAGTAGTTATGTATCTAAACATAGAGAAGGTACAGTAAAAATGTAGTATAAATGATGAAAAATGGATAGTATACCTATATAAGGCACTTAGCATGAATGGAGCTTGAAGGACTGAAAGTTGCTGTGGGTGAGTCAGAGAGTTAATGGTGAGTGAATGTGAAGGCCTAAGACATTACTGTTAAACACTGTATATTTAGGCTACACTAAATTTGTTTTCAAATAAAGTAATTGTGCTACAATGTTAGGACAGCTATATGTCACTAGGCAACAGGAACTTTTCAGCTCCTTTATAATTCTATAGGACCACTGCAGAATATGTGGTCCTATAAGATTATAATGGAGCTGAAAAGTGCTAGTGAGCTAGCTTCTTAACTGGGATAAACGTTTGTTTGTAAACGTACCTAAATGTATTTACATGTGCGAGCCCAAGGTCACCTAAAAGGTAGCAAAAGTGTTTAGCCAAGAAATCTACATAGAGAACTGTGTTATCTACAGCCATACCACCCTGAAGGCGCCCAGATCTCCGAAGCTAAGCAGGGTCAGGCCTGCTTAGTACTTGGATGGGACAATAGTGGTAAGGTAAGCAGATTAATGCTCCAGGATAACGACCCTTACCGACAGGTCATTATGTGGCACGTGGCTGTAAGTACAGTTATTAAAATGTAAATACATATATTTACAAACAAACTTTGATCTCAGTTAAGAAGCTCGCTGGCACACACCCAACTATTGCGAGCCCCCTTTACTCCAAAGTCCTCAAGGGAGTGAGGGAAGGAAGTAAAAGGGCAGAGGAAAAGAATGAATGAATGTGAGACGGCGACTGCACCGGGACTTGTTTCCATACTGCTTTCCCCCAGAAACGTTCTAGACATGTTCCAAGGGCCAAAACCCCAAACAGTGTGACTTTGTAGATTTGAGAGTGTGTGACCACAGAAAGGAAAGGGAGGCAGCACATGCCAGCCAGCAATAGAGTAAGCCTGCAGCATATACCACCCCAATGAAACAAATAATTTATTTCCTCCCCTTCCTTCGCCCAGAGCCACTGTGAGAATGGGCTACAGAAAGTTTCGAGGCAGTAAAGCCAGTGGTTCACCCAGAACATCCGACTGCCATAAAAATCAGGTGACGAGAAAGTGCTCCCGCAACGTTTGCTCAAAAGCAGGGGTGAGCTTGAGGGCTGGAGAAAGTTCCCACCCGCAGCATCCACCTCCCGGACTCCTCACCATGTGCATCGCTTCTTCCATCCACTTTTCGGTCTCCTCTGCCGACACCGAGCACGCGCCGTCTGTGGTCGGCGTGGGCGCCGCCTTCGCCTCCATACCCTGACGCCACTCAGCGCCAGAGGCCGCGGCGGAGGAGGAGCGCCGGCAGCGGAACGCGGCAGACGCGGGCTCCCGTTTCCGGGGGAGCCGAATGGCAAGACACCCGGGAGCGATTTCTGAACGGACCTGGGCGTGTCGGACCAGTGAGCGGCGGCGGCGGCGCGGCGGCAGCGGCAGAAAGCGCAGCTGCTTTGCCGGAGTCCACGCCCCCTTCCCGCTCCGGTGACAGACTCAGCGGAAAGTCAAGTTTGTGGTTTCGGGAGAGCACGGAGCGGGACGACGGCGCTCTTGCCTGGTCATCCGGGCCAGGTGACGAAGAAACAGTTTCCCGGTGAAGCAGGCCCTCGCCCCTAGTCAGCCCACACACCCCTAGGGCCTAAAGATGCTGAGGTCTGTATGGAATTTTCTGAAACGTCACAAAAAGAAATGCATCTTCCTGGGCACGGTCCTTGGAGGTGGGTGACAGCGTGCTTGGAAGGGGGCATTGGGAGACGGGGGTGGGAGAGGTGACTTTCTTCTAAAAGAAGGACGGGCTGGTCGATCCTAGTCTGGGATGTGTAGAAGGGGATTCGATCAACCATCGGATGAGAAGGCCGACCTCCAGGGTTCTCCCGTCTCTGCAGTTGAGAAGTGCCTGTGTGCCCTTTTCCCTGGCACCGCCTCTTAACTCTTTTTCTCATCTATCCTTTTTTTCTCACAGACCTTTGGAGAACTCATCACAGTTTAAGTTTCTGTATCAAGGCATCATTCTCTTACAGACACGTTTAAAAAAAAAAAAAATTCTGCTTTCCTGTGAGATTCTTCATTTCTGTTTGGCACTCTTGGTACTTTGGCTTTCGCCCTTCTCAGGAGTTTCATAATAATCTAGGAGAGTTACCTATAGGCTGTTCTTCGGGTGGTGTTTAAAGCACGATTTGAATTTTTGAAAACGGCGAAGGGATATGGATTGGACAGAGAAAAACAAATCCATATTTTAGCTCTTGTTTCTGCCATTTTTGAATACAAACTATGGCAGTAAGAAGAATGCTTGAGGGATGTTGTGCGATCTTCCTCAGGATCTTCAGGGTTGAGATCATTGTAATCTAGGTGACATAACTGAGTTCCACAGGCCCAGAGGAGATTTAGAAACAGGTAAGATAAAAATCTTGAGACTATTTTTTCTCATACTGTGCTCTTGTCATAATATTCAGGGATTTGAAGCAGGGAATAAAAAGTGAATTTTATGAAAAGGACATCTAGGAACTTTAAAAGAGGGAATTTGTTAGAACTTGAGTTTTTGAGAGATGTTCTTAACACTTATTACCTGCTAAGTTTAAAAAAGTACTTAAAATCAAGAACAGAGTTTCCCAAAGAATTTGATTGGGTTTTCTCTTAGTATTAGATTGTATTCTGTTGTCCCTAAACAATTTGAAATTAACAATACCTTTAGCATCAATAGTTAAGGTTTTGGTGATGCTTGAAAGTTTGAAACAGAGTTCTTGTTGCTGAGGCAAGGATGCTGTTTTGCATGTCTCTGAGGTCTATCACAAATTGATAATAAGCATATGTAAGTTTTGAACGCCTTCTTTGAGAAACCCTTTTTGTATAAAAGGTTATTTTCTGATGTCTTCAGTCTCTGGTATATAATATGTATTTAAATTATCCTAAAACTACAGAATCCATTTTATTTATAAAAGCTAAACATATATGTGATTGAAGTAATACAAATAAAATATTTTTGCCTCTGCTGAAGGAAGGAAAATTATTTCTTTAGCAATCTCAGAAGGAATACTCCTTCAGCTTATGGAACAACCTAGTGGTAAATAAGAAATAATCACAGGGGAACCAAAAGAGAATACTTAAAAGATACTTATAGTTTAAAAAGAAAAAACTAACAAGAGCTTTATAGTTGAAGAATAAGAGGAATGCAAAAAAAGAAGTTCAGACGGATAAAAAGCATAAATAATCCTACTGAAAGGAGTCAGTCTGAAAAGAAAGGAAGAACAGATGACCCTGGTTGGTATTTGTTTGAGTCTCATATTCTTTCTGCTTCAGGGAGAAAGTTCTGCAATATGTTAGATTTTAATTAACCTAAGAAATATTTGTTAAGTGCCTGTAGTGCTGAAGGTAATATGAATGGAAATACAAGATTTACAGATTGTTAATAGTAATAGCTACCATTTATTGGTTGCCCATTTTATGCTGGGCATTGTGCTAAGCTCTTCTTATTTGAGCAGGATGACAAGAAAGCAATGATTATTATCACCATTCAAAAATGTGGCAACAAGAGCCCTAAGCATTTCAAAAACTTGCCCCGGGTCTCAGAATTAGTGAAAGGGAAACTGGAATTCAAAACCAGGTGTGTTAGACCCCAAAGCACATATTCTTTCCACATTATATCACTGTGCCTTCGTGGCTTTTATGGTCTGATAGGAAGGAAAAGCAAGCATACATGTAATTAAGATATAGAAAAACAAGAGAGGTGAGGAAATGCTGTACAGATCACACTGGCAAGTAGCAAATGCAGTTGTCAAAAATCAGGAAGAATTTCATGGAAGAAGAGACAATTTTGACAGGCTTGCATGCTGGATACTATAACAGGTATGCTTAGAGAAGTTTGGCCATTCAATAGTTGGAGAGGAAAGTAAGTAAAACCTTGAGTAGCAGGCCTTCTTAAGTAACAATTTCTGTTTCCGTGAATTTTGGATGGGTGATTAATTGATTTACACCAATTTGTATAATTTGACCAGTTTGGGGGGTTTGGGTGTGTGTGTGTGTGTGTGTGTGTGTGTGTGTGTATGTGTGTGTGTGTCAGACAGGATCTTGATCTGTTACCCAAGCTAGAATGCAATGGTGTGATCGTAGCTCACTGAATCCTCAATTTCTCCTTTGCTAGCTTTACAACGTAACTCAAGTAGAAATGCTTCCTTAGAAAGATTTACCTGACATCTTCACACTTTCCTCACTCAAGCGATCCTCCCACCTTAGCCTCCCAAGTAGCTAGGACTACAGGTGTGCACCATCATATCTGGCTAATTTTTTAAATTATTTTGTAGAAATAGGGGTCTCATTATGTTGCTCAGACTGGTCTTGAACTCCTGATCTCAAGCAATCATCCTACCTCAGCCTCCTAAAGCACTGGAATTGCAGGCATGAGCCACTGAGCCCAGCATAATTTGACCAGTTTGTGAAAAGATTAGAGCAGTGGCTCCCAAACTTTTTGATCTAAGGTCTCCTTTACAGTCTGAAAAATTAAGGACCCTAAAGAGCTTTCTAAATTTTATTATCTGTTAATAGTTATCATATTCTTAATTAAAAAATATTAATTAAATTTAAAAATTAATTAAAAATTAATTCATTTTAAAATAAACATAACATATTAACATAAATAAAATTTTCAAAAAATTAATGAATATATTATTTTACATTTTGCAAATCTCTTTAATGTTGTAATTGAAGAAAACTGGATTTTCTATGTGCTGTCAGTTGTGATATCACACATCATGTAGCCTCTAAATTACTCCACTGTATCCTTATGAGATAATGAGAATGAAAAAGGTAAATAATATTTTAGTATTATTACAAAAACGGTTTGATTTTATAGACCCCCTGAAATGGTCTTAAAGACACCAGTGGTGCCCATGCCACACTTCGAGAACCATTGCACTGGAAAAAGTGTTGGAAAACAGAGAGCAACCAGATTCTTATGTATTAACTTGCTGGTTCCTAAAAGACTCAGAACATTGACTTGGATTTATAACTTAAATCCTGTACTCTCTGGCCTCTTCACATTTTTCATTCATTCATTCTGTCATTAAACAAACATTTGAATGAGAGTAAGTGCCTATTCTCACTGTACTAGGCTCTGGAAATCAAAGGAATAAGACAGTTCCTGACTGAACTCATGGTATAGAAATTGAAGTAAACAAAAGCAGTATGATAGTATAGTACAAAAATAGAGCAAGGTGTTGTGGGAGCGTAGATGAGAAGAAAGCATGAAGATGTCAGGCAAAGCTTCATAAGAAAGAGTTTCTACTTAAGTTGTAAAGCTAGCAAAGGGGAAAGGACACAGCAGGAAAAAGAGCCATTCAAGAGGTCAGCAACATTGCTTTTTATGAATGAAACTCTATTTCACTATGGCTATGCAAGTAACAAGTGGCAAAAGATGAACTTGGAAAAGTAGCTAGAGTACAGATTGTGAAGGGCCTTCCTTATGAAGCCCTTCTGTATAATGTGGACATTATCCTTTGTATTGATGTTTCCAAGAGTTTAGTATGGATTTAAAAAAAAAAAATCACTGAAGGAGCTTAAGAAAACATAGGATTCTTTATTCCAGATTCTGATTGTTTAGCTTTAGAGTGCAATTCAAGAATTCCTTAATTCAGCAAATATTTATTGAGTTCTGACTAAGTCCCAGTCAGAGTCTATGGACTGGGGATGCAGGATCATACAAGGTGAGATATTTGGAGCTATTTTCAAGGAGTATACTTAAAGGCTACGTTTTTAATTGTCCCAAGTAATTCTGATGTAAGTGGAACAAGGAGACCACATTCAGAAATGACAGAAGGATTCTAAAAACATGAGTGACATAATCAGATTTATGTTTTAGAAAATCACTTTGCGTATATGAGATGGGTTAAACAGGTTTGTGACCAGAAACAGAAGAGTTAGGGAACTGTTTATCCAATTCAAGAGCATTAATTTTTAGGGTCTAAATGAAGACAGTGATAAAGAAGTTGTAGATTATTAGCAAGATTTAGAAAATATGTCTGAGATAGAATACTGTAGTAGGATTTGGTGATCTGTTGAGTTGGGAACAATGTTAATAGGTTATTTTCAAACTCTTTTTGAAATTGTTAACCTTGTAAAATAGTTGCATTGCAGGGATTTTCATCCAGAAAGAGAAGACTAAGAGATAGTTTTAAAACGATTGAATTGTAGAAAGACTAGAAGTCTTATTTTACCAGTAATATTATTAAAGGAAAACTCAAAACATTCGACATTTATTTTTTAAGGTATTTAGTAAATGTTATCATTGTTAATACATAAAGTCATAGCTACAAAAGAAACATTAAAGCTCATATAATCCCAGGCTTTCATTTTATGAATGAAGAAATTTAGACACAGAGAGGAAGGGACCTTCTCAAAACTCACCTAACTACTTGATAACAGAACCATCAATATCTCCTGTTTTCCAGGCTAGACTGCCAGTCAAATATGTAGATAGCCCTGAGCTCCATATTTTAGCTAATAAATTATCTGCCCTCATTCTTATTTTTCTAGGTGGACAAATCTGACAAAATCAGAATTTATGAATTTGGAGTATAAGAGCCTGGATGAATTAGACCTTGTAAAAAGAACTTAGTTCAGTGCTAAACTCACAAAAAAAAAAAAAAAAAAAAAAAAAGGATTGTGTGATTTTAGCCTGATTTCAAAGTACCACAAAATGGGCAGCTTAAGCAACAGAAATATATTATTTTACAATTCTGAAATTTAGAAGTCCAAGATCAAATTCAATCTTGGGTTGGTTCCTTCTGCAGAGTATAAGGGAAGAATCTATTCCAACCCTCTCACCATGGCTCATAGATGGCCATCTCCTCTGTTTTTGCTTTGTCTTTCCTCTGTAATTGTCGATGCCCAAGTTTGCTTTTATAATGGCAACAGTCTTACTGAATTAGGACCCACCTTAATATAACTGAACACATTTCAGTTGCAGGCCACATGACACCACCTATATTCTTATTCTGTGGTGTTACATTTTAACTTGATTACCGCTATAAAGATTCTATTTCCAAATAAGGTCACATTCTGAGGTGTTGGGACTTCAACATATGAATTTGGGGGGAAACACAATTCAACCCATAATAATTCATTTTCTTTTTTAGTTTAGTTAGAGTATCAAAGTGTGGCTCACTACCACTCTATAATGTTCACATTCCCAGTGAAGAAAACTGACTGCTCCTCAGATACAGACCAAAATGCACACATTTATTTCATACCACCTATGCTGAAATGTGTTAAAGATTCCTAAAAAATTCATCAGATTCGCTGAGATTCTAATTAAAGCAATGGACCTTTTCCCCAGGGAAACACACCAATCAAATTTACTATTATTCAAGAAAAAAAATTCTTAGCTGTACAAAAAGTGTCATCTTAGTGTTTGATTTTACAGTATAATGTGAGAAATAATCATTTTACATGTGACTTTCAGTAAGCTGTTGTGCAAATAAGATACAAACAATTCCTTCAGATCTATTATGTCAGAGATGCCTGTCATAGAGTAACTTTGTGAAATGTAAGTCAATTTCCTTTGTTGGTATTGTAGCACTGTCATCAAGTTTATTTAGAAAGGAGTACAGGAAAGGTAGCCATGTAGTCACTTATGTGAACTCTCATTTCTTCCTTAAGCTTGGTTATAAAACATTAATTTGCACAGAAACATAGTAACAGCAATCATACTGTAGTTCTAATTGTTTTTAGCACATATTGTCTTACTAAACTGTTATTTTTAAGAGTACGTAATATCTTCTCAGTTCACCTATAACGCCTGTGTTAATGAAAATAATTCAGGATATTCAGGATATGTTTGCTTTGTACTTCCTAGAGGGCTACCCACTTTCTGTCTGGAACAGCCAAATCTAATTACTTAAGTCATGCACAATTCTTAAGTTATTTTTAGTAGATATTGGAGGCTATAGATATTGGAGGTAGGTGAGCATTAGTTACTTCCTTACAACCTTGCTGCCAGGTTATAATGAAACCAGGTTCTGGCACACTTAAAAACATCTACTGGCAAACAGAGATTAAATGTAACACAACCTGTTCTGTAAGCTTATTGAAGTCCCAGTGTTCTGTCCTTGTTTCATGCTACCACAGAACTGATTATAAAAGATATCCCTGAAGAAAATGCAGAAGTATTCTAGCTGTAGGATTCAGTTGGCTACCTGGTTAACTCAGTTGACTAAGAATCCTTTGAACTAGCAGCTAAGGGTCCCAGGATAAGTAAATAGTTCCTAAAGGTGAAGGACTTGCTGATTCATATATTCTAGTTCATATGAATATTACCAGAATGTTTTAGCTAGTCCAGTATCTTGAAAACCATTAATTTAATCTATGAAAATCCATTCCTGATATTCATATGCTAATTTAAAGATATTTGGTGCTGATAAGTGATATAGTTGAAGAGATTAAGCCTTGGAATGTGGCCTTTGATCAACTATGACTAACTAACCACTCTGGAATGTTCACATTCCCAGTTAGGAAAACTCACTTCCCCTCACATAGAGACCAAAATGTACACATTTATATCATACTGTCTATGCTGAAATGTGTTCAGTTACAGGCCACATGACACCACCTATATTTTTATTCTGTGGTGTTACAATTCAACAGTTTCTGTACCCTCTTCCCTCTTTTTTTTTTCTAAATAAGTTACTAATTTTTAGATGAGAGACTTGTATTTTTCTCTCCTTTCCTCAAAAGATATTTTTCTAACACATGGATGGATAAATAGATGTCTGTCTGACTAACTACCTTTCTTTCATTGTTCCTTTTAAAAATTTTATCTTACATTTTTAAAAAGCATTTTGTGTTTATTAAAGAAAGTATCAAGGACAAAATTACCTGTTATCTCACCATTCAGCAATGATCATTGTTTATTATATTTTAGAAATTAAAACTCACCTATTTTTCTCTGTCTTTTCCATTAAAAAAAAGTAAAACTTCTGGGATTGTATTTTATCACCTAAAAATATAATGTGGATATTTCCTTGAGTCATGAACCATTTAGCAATGTGGTTTTTAATAGCTGCATAAGAGTTCACCGTATGGCTAGACCATCATTTATTTAAACAATTCTCCATTGCTGGACATTTAGAATGTCTCTAGTCTACTGGTAAAGGCACTACCAGGCTTTTTAGATTTAATTCCTTTCCCTTCTTCAGACCTAGTCCTATGTGCCCATCATTTCCTCTGTCACTGGCTGTTAAAATGCTGGTCTCCTTTTCTTTGGGCCAGTCTTACAAATTCTTTATTTAAGTTTAAAATGTAATTTTAGCTGTCCAGTAATGTAAGACTTATAATTGGATAAAGTAGGTTAAAAACACTGTGTAGAATTTTTGGTACTCTAATTAATATAGCAGGTTTTTTTTTAACTGATTATAGGAGTATATATTCTGGGGAAATATGGACAGAAGAAAATCAGAGAAATACAAGAAAGGGAGGCTGCGGAATACATTGCCCAAGCACGACGACAATATCATTTTGAAAGTAACCAGAGGACTTGCAATATGACAGGTAAGTCAGAGAAATATTTTTACATGTGTAAAGTTGTTTGATGGTTTGTATTAATCTGCATATCACCAGGATCAAATTTAGAGGAAAAGGCAAAGAAAGAATGATAAATCAAGCAAGCATTTGAATGATTTAACTGAATTACGTCATTTTAATATGAATTTTAATAATCAGTTCATTCATTTTGCTTATTCATTCAGCAAATACTTGTATCCAGGACTGGGGAAGCAGGAGGTGAACAACAACAACAACAAGTCACTGACCTTTGGAGTTTATATTCTAGTGAGAGAAAAAGATGATAACATATAAGTAACTTTAGGCTGTGATAGCTGCCATATGGAGCATAAAGCCATGTGAGGGCTGAGACATTCTTTAAGACAGGGATCAGTAGAGTCAGGTTTCTTTTAGGTAGCATTGGAGCAGAAACCAAATGTTACAATGGACAGAGCAATGTGAAATGCCTGAGACGGGAACAAGCTTGGTACATTCAGGACACAGCAAAAAGGCCATGTAGCTAGAGCAGAATGAAAAATGGCAATGACAAGAAACAAGGCTGCAGAAGTAGGCTTGATCCCACTGGCCCTGTTGGCCACAGGAAAGAGTTATTAAATTTATCAAATTTACTGTCGGCAACTGTAGACCTATGAGTCTCCCATAGTAGTATACCCTCAGACAATGTTAATTAATGGCAATAATTTAACCTCCAGAGCTAGAAACGTAACCCTGGGAGAATGCCATCACAAAATCATCCTGCCCATATTTGAAGAGAATAGTGTGCTCTAACTGGCATAACTCCTCTAGTTCTCAAATCTATGCCAAGCCTGTCTTTCCTTTTTATTGTTTAAAGCTTACTGATTTCTCTAACATTTGTTTCAAGAACAATTAATTTAGGAAGAATTTATAAAGGCATGTTCTCCTTATTTAATTTTAAAGGTAGAATTTTTTTAGAGTTAAAGGCCTTTATTATTAGTTGACTTCCCTCATTTTACTTGAGGCTGAGATTAAGAAGGGTAAGAGGCACATCCAGAAGTATAACTGGAGTATGATTTTTAATATTTGAAGTAGTAATACCCAGAAAAATACCTGCATTCTACAAAGCAAATAGTAATCATAAATACTATACATAATGACAATTCTGAGCATAAAATGAACATCATAAAAGTCACTTCATAAACGTTTTGTGAGGCGGTGATGAGATAATGCGTGTAAAGTGCTTGACATATAATAAATACTCAGTAAATGATAACTTTTTTAAAGTTACAAAATTATTTAAATTGACATTCAGCATTTGATGTAATGGCACTGCCTGGAACATTTTAACGAATTTTTAGAAAATGGTCTATTTCTGGTTATTACTTGAATTTTCGAAAAATAGTAAAATGTAGCTGCTGGGGTCTTAAAATGCATCTCAGTTTGATATGGACCTTTGTGTCAGTTTGAGCCCCCTGGGAAGCAGATGCTAGGATGGGATTAGATGTACAAGAGATCTACTAGTAGATATGCCTGTAAAGAATAAAGGGGAAGGGAGGCAGAAGGAGGCAAGGGAAGCCTTTAGGCCACAGTGCAGGTCTGACACTTTGAAGTGAAAAAGACAAGGAAGGAAGGAAGATTAGGCAAGAAGAGTCTCAGACTACAGCACAGTTCTAAGAAAGCGTTGGGAGACCAATGAGGAGTCTACGAGCCAAAGTTTCTGGTGAAGGAGACCTGCAGAAATGGGCCTGCAGAAATGTCCCCATCCAAACAGTGTCATTGGCTGGGAGTAGTACAGACATGATGATGGATCCAGAGGAGTGGCAGCTGGGGTTGACAGTTAACTGTGCTCTTCTAGCAAAAGATAGAGGTCACACATTTCCATGACACAACCCTAGGATGAACAAACAGCTAACGATAGGCAATTAAAAGTAAAATATTTGATCTCTTAAGAGCCAAAATATAGGTTCAGTGAAAACCTCCCAAATTAGTTTTCTGCACATTCTGCATTTTTTGTACAATGCATAACATGAGCATTGATAATGGGGTTACAAATAACATGATTAAATTTCTTTTCTTTTGGATAAGAAGTAATTGATGTACTGGAAAAAAATGAGTGCTTTGGGGTAAATATAACTAGTTTTCTTACACAAGATGTTTTCCCTTTTAAAATGTGGTGTTCATAGCCAGGTGTGATGGCTGTGATCCCAGCACTTTGGGAGGCCAAGGTGGGAGGATTGCTTGCGCCCAGCAGTTCAAGACCAGCTTGGGCAACACAGTGAGACCTCATCTGTATAAAAAATTCAAAAAATTAGCTGGACATGGAGGCACATGCCTCTAGTTCTAGCTACATGGGAATCTGAGGCAGGAGGGTTGCTTGAGCCAAGGAGGTCAAGGCTTCAGTGAGCCATGATTATACCACTGCACTCTAGCCTGGATGACAGTGTGAGATTCTGTCTCAAAAAAAATGTGGTGGTCTTGATATTTTTTCATTTTGTTATCATTAATTATTTAGGGCTTAGGAACTCATTTTACATTTTTATGTGTGTATTCCTTCATTTCTTTTTTTTTCTCTAATCTCATGACAGATTCTTATTCTCCAGAATTTCTTATTCCACATCTAGAGCCATAAATAAACTAACTCCCAAAAATCACGTGAAGTTTTTTCCCCATAGATTGCCAGTCTCATTTCATCTTCACATTATTCCTGGAAGTAACAAACAATAACAAACAACAGCCACTAACAAAACTAAAACTAAAACTCAACAACTCTTAGTTTCTAACCCAGGGTACTTTTATCTGTTATAATAAATGTTTATTGCTTCGTGGTATTACAAACAATAAACATTTACAATAAACAGTAACAAATAATACCCACTGACAAAACTAAAACTCAGCAACTCTTACTTCCTAACCCAGTACTATTTTGTCTAGGTTATAATAAATGTTTATTGCTTTGTAGTATTTAATAAATCAACTTTTTAAAAATTAGAAATGAAAAATGAAGCAAAAAGTATAGCTGAATTTAAAAATGTTTTTGACCATTGTCATTATATCAGAAGTAAGCACTTATTGTTAAAAATTGGGAGAGTAAGGAAAAGAAGAAAAAAAAAAGGAATTATTCATAATCTGTAGCTCAAAGACCACCATTAAAATCTGAGAATAATGCTTTCTATTCTTTCTTCTCTGTGTACTTTTTTCTGTTGCTGTGATCATAATGTTTATATGATTTTATTATATTACATAAGCAGATAAATGATTTGTTAGTATATAATAGATTTATAATAATAATAATAATAATAATAATTTGAATTGTCTAGCCCCGACATTCCCTTTGGACTCTTGCTAGTTGCTGTCGCTAACATATAGCCTAAAACAGTGCATATTTCTTAGTGAGGGCAGTCATATCACATGTGACCTTTTTTATTTTTTTGTTTGTATTACAGTGCTGTCCATGCTTCCAACACTGAGAGAGGCCTTAATGCAGCAACTGAATTCCGAGAGCCTCACAGCTCTGCTAAAAAACAGGTAAATGCAAGTTACAGCATTTTTCTGTTTGTGCACTGCACTTCAAGTTTATAGAATGAACTGATATACTTTTCAAAAATCTTAGTTGTTTTTCTAATTAAAGCTTATGTAGGCTCAGTAAGAAGAATATTAACTGTATCATTTAATCCATATTTACTTTTGTCTATGCTCTACTTTTTTGCACAAAATGTTCAAGTCAATGATATTTATATATGTTGTTTTTCATATAAATAGATCTTACAGCATTTTGAAATAATATACAAATTTAATTATGGAGTGCTTGTGAAATGTGTTCCTGAACCAAATGCTGTGAAGCTAACAAAATTATATTAAATATTGTGCTTCTGAAAGAGTTTACAGTGTAATAAAGCATGTGAACATACATTTTAAATAAATAAGATATACAGGATTTTTTTCAAATTACTAACGAAATGAAATACAAACATAACAGGGGCCTACAGTACTAATAATTTACATTGCCATGGCAGTTTGCTGTTTCCAAAAGCACTTTCACATATGTAACCTTGTACATTGAATATTTGCTGGGGTATTGTAATTTGATATGATACTGTATCAGTTTGAGAAGACTTCCAGCAGGAAAGTGCTTCTTTTAATGACAATGATGGGAGGGTGGGCAGGGAATTGGTTTCACTAAATAAATTTTAATCATTCTGGCCTTCCTAAAATAAACACTTGCCTTTAATCACCCTTCAAATAACCAGGGAAAAGGTAGTGCTATCTCTAAACCATCTGGCTGTCCCAGCCTTGATGCTAGTTACTTTCCATATATGCTCCCACTTAATTTACACAATATCCCTGTGAGGCAGATACTACTATTACTCATTTTGCAATAGGAATTCAGTGCTCAGACAGGCTAAATAACAAGAGGGAAGTGTTTTTTGAAAACACTTACTGTATTCAGAGAATACTTCTCAAAATAATAATGGATTTGTGTACTTGAGATTTCTTTTATCTAATTAAAACAGAATGCTAGTAATGAAGGATTTTCCATTTTAAATTTATTCGTTCTTAGAGGTAGACAGACCTTCCTTCTTTCTTACAGATACAAGGTTTAGCTTATAAATTAGTTTATACAGTTTTATGAAGAAGAAACATACGAGTGAATAGCATTTTTTTTTTTTTTTTTTTTTGAGATGGCGTTTCGCTCTTGTTACCCAGGCTGGAGTGCAATGGCGCGATCTCGGCTCACCGCAACCTCCGCCTCCTGGGTATAGGCAATTCTCCTGCCTCAACCTTCTGAGTAGCTGGGATTACAGGCACGTGCAACCATGCCCAGCTAATGTTTTGTATTTTTAGTAGAGACGGGGTTTCACCATGTTGACCAGGATGGTCTCCATCTCTTGACCTCATCATCCACCCGCCTCAGCTTCCCAAAGTGCTGGGATTACAGGCTTGAGCCACCGCACCCGGCGTGAATAGCGTTTTTATGAAAGTAACATAATACAGATAAAGTAATCATGTTGGCATTCTTCCTTCTTGGTGAATCTGTTTCCTGCAAGGCCCTATGTTCCATGTGCTTTAGGGAATTTAATAATTAAGATAAAGTCTCTTTAAGACCTTTTCATCCAAAGGAGGAAATAGACTAAATAAATTATCATAATTCCAGACATATTTAATGCAGTGACAAAAAGTAAAAGGAAAATATAGGAGTATCAAAAAAAGAAGGGATTAATTTTGATGGATAATTCTGGACAGCTTTAAAGAAAAGGTGTGATTCTCTTTTTTATCAGTACACAGGGAGGAAAATTTCTTAAATTCTGGAGAATTTAAGATGGGCCACAATTCTCCTCTTCCACGGTTTCCTCTTTACATATCTCAATGTTACTTTTTCTTGGCTTTCTTTTGATTTGAAATTACTATTTGTAATTTGGTGGAGGGAGAAGGGTAATATCCATCTGAAAAATATTTGCACAAATAAGGGATTCATCCCTTACAAAGTGTGATTAGATAAGGCCTCTAATTTTATGACTGCTTTTATATTAGTTTTAAATGAGACTCTAGTCTCATGTAAGCCTGTTGCACAAGTTATGTTTTTCTTTGAACTATTTCTGATAACTAATCAGAAATAAGTGCATGATTTGATAGTCTTATTTTGCTAACTTTATAATAGCAAATACACAGTTATCACTGTTTTTAGTTATTTGGTACTCATGTTTAAGACTGATACTGGCAATGAAGTTTCAATGGCAAAAAAAAAAAAAAAAAAATCTCAAACATCCTCCACCTTAAGAGAAGTAGAACACTTTGAAAGGATTCATTTAATTCTCTCTCTTTGTTTTTTTATTTCTCCATGAAGGCCTAAAGTTTAATTCTTAAACTTTAGGTATTTTAGTGACATTAATGAGTCTGGTTATATTTAACTCGCAGTTGATTTCCATCAGACAAATCATTTGAAAAGAATATTTGCATAGAAAATACTTTTCTCTATTCTTCTGCATAGATTTGGAATCTTTTACATCGATTTTGGAGTTTTTTTTTTTTTTTTAAAAGTATCAGTTTTTAAAAATCTACTTTTAAAGTCTAGTAATGTTTAGTATGAACGTGAAAAAATGTCCTGGGTAACTATAACTGTCTTCTCCCACCGAAATCATCCCAAATAAAATATTTTTTTTTCCATTTATTTTTAGTTAGTTTGTTTGTTTGTTTTGACAGAGTCTTACTCTGTTGCCCAGGCTGGAGTGCAGTGACACAATCATGGCTCACTACTGAGTACTTTCGATATTGAAATTTTTGGAACCACTGTTTTCTTTTTTCATTTAGAATTTTTATAAGAATTACTTAGAAATTTTTCTGAAAGAACATTCAAAAATATATATGATTTACTTATGATATATTAAATACTTTATCTTTGAATCGTGGTTGATTCCCACTTTAATCAGAATACATATGGCATTCGACCATGTGTCTTGAACACTAGATTAGATTAAGGGTGAATATATGTCTTGCATGAGTTATTCAACACATTTTCTGAACCTGTGCCATCTAGGAAAGAGATGACTAAAACTCTAGAGTCTGCTCATTGGCAAAGAAAGACAAGAAGCTAGTAGTATCCTTAAATTGTAATAATAACTCAATTTCTTACTGGAATGCAAATTTATCTGAAAATTAAAGAATATGGACTTGTATTTTTTATATCTGTGGCTTTTATGTTTTCTAGTAATGTATTTTTATTGTATTTAACATAAGTACTGGTCTGTGACAGACGGGGAAAAAAAGGAAAAAATACCGATCCTTCCACTAATGGTTTGAAAAGCACTAAACTACATTCGCTTAGTACATCTGTACAATGGGATACTATACTTTAGTTAGAATAGAAAAGTGGCTACCATCTGTATACAATAGTCCCTCCCATCTTATCCATGGTTTCACTTTCCAAGGCTTCAGTTAGCCATGGTCAACCATGGTCCAAAACTATTAAATGGAAAAATCCAGAAATAAATAATTCCTAAGCTTTCAGTTGTGTGCCATGGTGAATAACATGATGAAATCTCCCTTCATCCAGCAGATCCATGCTGTAGATGCTATCTGCTTGTTAGTCACTTAGTAGCCATCTTGACCATCAGATTAAATATTGAGATATCGCAGTGCTTGTGTTTAAGGAACCCTTATTTTATTTAATAATGGCCCCAAAGTGCAAGAGTAATAATGCTGGCATGTTACATTTGTGTTATTTTATTGTGAGTTATTGTTGTTAATTTTTTACTTTGCCTAATTTATAAGTGAAACTTTATCATAGGTACATATGTAGAGGATAAAATATAGTATATGTAGGGGTTGGTACTATCTTCAGTTTCGGGCATCTACTGAGGGTCTTGGAAAGTATCCCTCAAGGATAAGAGGGGACTACTGTAGTACTATGGAATGATCTCCACAAGATATATTGCCATATTTTTTTAAAAGATAAATAAAAATGTATGTAATATTTCTCACTTATCTAAGGGCCAGATATAAATGTGTGTGTGTGTGTGTATACATACACACACACACACACACACACACACACACATATATATATATATATATATATATATATATATATACACACACATATATATTCACTTATATAAAGCAAAACGATGGAAAGTGGAAGCATTTTTTAAATAGTCACCTATGAAGAAGGGAGAAAATGAAGGGAGTTAGGAACAGACTTCTCTGAATATACTGTATTGTATAAACTTGATTTGGGAACCATATAAATATTTGTTGTAATTATAAAACTATAATGTTTAAAAAATAATGTCCAAAAAATATATAGTACCATAAATCAAATTAATCTAAATATGATTCTAGTTGGTAGTATAACTACAAAAACAGAAACTGTGCTAAATTGCTTTAAAACAGAAATTTGACTGTATCTCCTTAGTAGGATAAATACTCTTTATACACAAAGAATTGGAAAAACACAAACTTTAAACTCTTTTCAATATTGCTGTTGTTACACTGAGACTGTTGTGTATAGAGTGAGGTATGAAACAAATTATGTTGGTTTCAATTATTTTTAATGTGGGAAAAAAGAAATACCAATGCAAGATCAATGAGATTAAGTTAAAAACCTTTTATTAATTTTAGACCAGTTTTTAAAATTTTGACTAATTTAGAAATATCAGTATGAATTCATGGTGTATATTACCTTTTCTATTATATGCACATATAAATAAACAAACACTTTATTATTAGCTTAGTTCACTGGAAAAAATCTTAGAAATAATGACCTACTCTGTAGCAATAAACATTCTTAATCAAGAGTTTTGGTCTCTACAAGTTCCTGCTATGAGAAACCAGGACCCAGTGAAATTGGTGATTTCAAGTCTGCAGTAAGAATTGAACAAGATGAACCCGAACAAGTTTTCAGGTCAGAAACTGTGAAAGTCATAAAAGACTAATGAAAGATTATATAAATCAAAAGGATTCAGGAGCTAATGTAAATAGTCTTCCAGAAGTGAAAGATGGGTAATTTGAACATCGATAGAGATAATAACTGCAGTGGATTGAAACGTGAAATATATGTGTAAATTCATGTGTTTATGATCATAACTTCATATTTACCTTTGAAGGATTATAGGACCTACTTCATTATTTCTAAAACAGCAAGTTAGGGAAAGAAACATTTCCTTTGCTTTTCCTGTGTGATTTTATAATATATGTATACGTAACACTCAAGAAAAAGATTGTAAGAATATACACTAGTGAAAGTGGTTGTTATTGATTAGTGGAATTACATTTTTTTTTGTTACTGTATTTTGTGCGCTTGCTTTTCTGTAATTATGCTATGCTATTTTTAATTTAAAAAATCTACATCTATAAAGTTCAGAGTTTTCTATTAGATTATCTAGATTATTTTCATTTTTCTTAAATTTTGTTCTTCAGGCCTTCAAACAAGCTAGAAATATGGGAGGATCTGAAGATAATAAGTAAGCCTGCGTATTCTGTGTGATACCACGTCCATAAAATATTTATAAAGGGAAATTATTTGCATTCTATTAGGATAACTCTTCTTTACCTGCCTTTTGGAATTGTTGTTAGGATTAAATAAAATAATATGGGTAAAGCAAGTAGATCAATGTCTGGTCATAGAAAGCATTCAATAAATGTTAGTGGTAATGCTATTGTTGTTATTATGGTGATGGTAGGTAAAATTGTCCTAGACTACATATGTCTTTATTAGGTACTGATATCTCTAATGTACTTTAAAGGAAATTTTTATTCCAACTCAGATAGTAAATTTACTTTGATATTGTATTGCAAACTTTTGTTAGTAATAAAAAATTGAAACAAAAACCTAAACCAGGGCCTGCATATCTGCTTGTCTCAGAACTTCATACTACCTGTTATTCTCATTTTCCCATCCATTCAACTAATCCTTGTCAACAGAATGATGCTTAAGCCTTGCCTATGTGAAAACAAATGTCTTTAGTTCCCTGTATTTCCTTTCAGCTTTTATACTTTTTCATAATCCTTATGACCATGACCAAGATTACTACATTCCCTTTCTTCTCGTCACTCCCACGCATGCTTTGATGCACTACAGCCTGGGTTCCACACCTGTGTCTCCACCCAAGCAGATCTCTCAGTAACAAGCTCTGTGTTGCCAAATCTGCTGGACATTTTCCTCCTGCTAGAACTCTGGGCAGCAGTCAACACCTTCACTCTCTCCTCTGTTTCGAACAGTCTGTCCAAGGCTACTGAGAAGCCAGTTTTACCAAGCTTCCCTAGTCTTTCTGTACTTTTCTCCACTCCTTAAACAGACTCATCCTCCTCCAGCTGCCATTGAAGTCTAGAGTTCTTTCACATTCAGCCCTCTTCTCTTACTTGAAAATAGCTCAGTTGACAAATAAGAGTTCTGAAACTGCAATGCTTTGTGCTTCCCAGACTTTTCCTTGTTTTCCTTTCTAAGCTAATAATATATACCTCTTTCACCTAATATGTTTTATTGGTTACTGTTTCAATTAAGGGATCATACCTAATTTTTATTAAAAAGTAGAGTGAAATATTCTGAATTGATGTATTTTTATGCCTGAAACAGTTATAAATATGTTTTCAGAAGTCATCTTATGAAAAAATAACCATAGCAATGGTTCATGATTTTATACATGTATATTAATCACAGTACCAAATGGTTTTCTTTTCTCTATGAAGGTTTCACAAGAAGTATTGTGGCTGTATACAGTACCTGTATGCTGGTTGTTCTTTTGCGAGTCCAATTAAACATAATTGGTGGATATATTTACCTGGATAATGCAGCAGTTGGCAAAAATGGCACTGTAAGTTTAATAGACTTAAATAGACATTGTCCTTTCACTCAAGAGGTTCAAAGTTTAACTTATTTATCCTGATACCAATTTCTATGAAATAAATATTTTTATATTTCATGCGATTGTGAACTTTTAGTATTATGAATAATTTTTATACTTCGAAATGAGAATTTTTGGTGTATTAAAAAATATTATTTTCCCATCATTTAGGATCTTGAAAAATCTCAGCTAAAGTTATATTGAAAACATTACTTATTTACTAGTTTAAAACTTGGATAGGCCGGGCGCGGTGGCTCAAGCTTGTAATCCCAGCACTTTGGGAGGCCGAGGCGGGTGGATCACAAGGTCGAGAGATCGAGACCATCCTGGTCAACATGGTGAAACCCCGTCTCTACTAAAAATACAAAAAATTAGCTGGGCATGGTGGCACGTGCCTGTAATCCCAGCTACTCGGGAGGCTGAGGCAGGAGAATTGCCTGAACCCAGGAGGCGGAGGTTGCGGTGAGCCGAGATTCTGCCATTGCACTCCAGCCTGGGTAACAAGAGCGAAACTCCGTCTCAAAAAAAAAAAAAAAGAAAAAGAAAAAAAAAAAAAAAAAAAAACTTGGATAATTTAACCTTATTTCTGTTTTGTACAGACAATTCTTGCTCCCCCAGATGTCCAACAGCAATATTTATCAAGTATTCAACACCTTCTTGGAGATGGTAAGATTCTTATTTGTGACTTTTATACTAATTTTAATTCATTTATTTGTAGTATTGAGGAATTTTTAAACTAAAAGGCTTTTAAGTTTGCTTTTTCTTTAATAGGCCTGACAGAATTGGTCACTGTCATTAAACAAGCTGTGCAGAAGATTTTAGGAAGGTAAGGCATTTTTCTTTGACTTTTCTGACTTCCTGATTTTGGTGAATGAAAGAAAATGAGAATTATTCTAGTGAAGTCAGTGACTTGACAAATGGTGGTTTGTGAAACTCTTTGTAATCTAATCAGATATTGCCTTGTGGTATATTGCCTTGTGGGATCCATTTTCTTCCTCGGTATCAACCTTTGTATACAGAGGGGAAAGTTTTAATATTTCATTGTTTATTGATTGATTTCCATACAAATCAGAAATATTTGGGTCATGAGATAAGAGACCTGCTTTGAAATCTGCCTCTGAGGCTTTTGCCTCCCACTTATACTAGTAATATCTATAATTATAGTAGGAATTCGCTTATGAAATCCACAGATATGTTTTTCTTGGCTCTGTAGTAATGGTCCTTAACTGGTGGCTGATTTCTTAATCCATTCTATTCCAATCAGCAGTTACAGGTGTGAGCAGAAGAAACAAGATTTTAGATAGTAGCCTGTTAAAAAAAGAGTGTATATGGGATGTGTTGTACAGTTTCAATTTATCCCAATTCCCTTTTCTCTGTTTCTAGTGTTTCTCTTAAACATTCTTTGTCCCTTTTGGACTTGGAGCAAAAACTAAAAGAAATCAGAAATCTCGTTGAACAGCATAAGTCTTCTTCTTGGATTAATAAAGATGGATCCAAATCTTTATTATGCCATTATATGATGCCAGATGAAGAAACTCCATTAGCAGTGCAGGTGCTTAATTCATAACCATTTAATCAAACCAGTTACTCTATACTTTTAAAATTTTACTCTCTTGAAATTTCGATTTCTGAGTCTCTTGAAAGGTAAGTGATTGAAAGGTATATATTTCAATAATTGAAATAAAACCCCATTAATTTAGAAAACAAACTGCCATTATGACTGATTTCTAGTTAGAAGCACATAACAATTTTAGATATTTGGTACATTTTTATTATCAGGTATGCAACAGTGGACAGTGTGATGTATGCTGGAGATGTAAAATGAGTAAGACATGCTCATTACACTTGGGGAACTGAAGATACAAATTCTATTCGTGTGGCTATACATGTTTTTATATTGGATCAAGTATCAGAACATAGAGCTGAAGGTCAGGGAAAGATTATAAAGAGCTTTTTATGCCAAGATAAGGAGTCTGAACTCCAATTTGTAGACAAAGAAAGGTAGATTTTAACCAATCCAGTAACACAATCACCTTTGCATTTTAAAAAAGTTAATGATGGCAGTACAAAAATGGACTGGGGACATTATAGTCATCCACTTGAGAAACAAGGTCTAATCCAAAAATTATCAACTATGGTGTTGCTGAATACTGGTGTGTCCTAGGTAGTTGTTATATAAGTTATTCATTGATTAAGAATACTCATAGGCAGGTGTTGATCAATGAGAACACATGGACACAGGGAGGGGAGCACTACACACTGGGGTCTGTTGGGGGGAAATGGGGGAGGGACGGGGGGTGGGGAGGTGGGAAGAGATAGCATGAGGAGAAATGACAGATACAGGCGAGGGGACGGAAGGCAGAAAACCATGTGTGTACCTATGCAACAATCTTGCGTGTTCTTCACATGTACCCCAAAACCTAAAATGCAATAAAAAAAAAGAGTAATAAAAAATGCCAGACTGCAGGTTATATGGCTCATTTCCTGAATTCATTTGTCTGCTGGCTTGCACCCATTCTTTGTAATTGGGAGAACAGCTCTCAACTGACAACTGGAAAAGCCTTAGAACAGAGAGACCCCTATGCCATACCTCAGCATAGAGGCACTGTTAGAACAGAATGCCTTGTTTTCATTGCCTGCAGGATTTTCCATTCCCAGAGACATTAAAGATGAACCTGTATGGATGCTGAGAGATCCTACATTCATGAGTAGGCAAAAAAAAAAAAAAAAAAAAAAAAAGTTGCATTCCATTTAAGGAAACCCTGTAACTTGAAAGATAGAGACTAAACTGATCAAACAGAACAGATGGGACAGAATTAATGAAACAGGAGGAAACTTACAAAATAGAATCTCAAGGAGACACAATAAGAGTATTAAAAAATCTTTTTAGGACTCTAAAGCCATTTATGGTTTTCAGAATTCAAAACAGAACTAAAAAGAAAACAATTCAAAGAAACAGATGAAGAGAGAAATGATGGACCAGATCTTACTGAACTGAATTAAAACCTGGAATTTAAGATTGAAAGGACACATAGAGTTTCGGAATAGATTGATGAAAAAAGACACACATGTATACTGTTAAAACCTCTTACTGATAAAAGAAAAAAACATGGGAGGTTGAGGTGGGAGGATCACGTGAGTCTAGGAGTTCATGACCAACCTGGGCAGCAAAGCAAAATCCTGTCTCTAAAACTTTAAAATTTAAAAATCAGCCAGATGGGCATAGTGGTGCATGGTTATAGTCCCAGCTACTCAGAAGGCTAAGGAGGGAAGATTTTTTAAGCTCAGAGTTTGAGGCTGTGGTGTGCTATGGTTGCACCATTGCATTCCAGCCTGGGCAACACAGTGAGCTCTGTCTCTTAAAAAAAAAAAAATGCTTTGGGAGGCCAAGGCAAGAGGATGGCTTGAGGCCAGGAGTTTAAGACCAGCCTGGGAAACATAAGAAGACCCTATCCCTACCAAAAAAAAAAAAAAAAGAAAATGAAAAATTAGCATGGTGGTGGCCCATGCCTGTAGTCCTAGCTACTACTTAGGAAGCTGAGGCTGGAGGATCACTTAAGCCCAGTAGTTCGAGGTTGCCTGAGCTATGATCATGCCACAGCACTCCAGCCTGGATGACAGAGTGAGATCCTGTCTTAAAATACTAATAATAATAAAATTAAATTTAAATTAAAAACAAATTAAGACCTCTGTAAACTCAAAACCTATTTCTTCTTTGTCTAACTATACTAGAAATCTATCCAAGAAGGGGCAGATAAACAAAGATCTTACTAAGTATAATTTTACTTCTACTCATGTCTTAAATACTACTCATCTGTGCACATAAACCATCACAGCGTTTTTTTAGTCTAATTTTTTTTATTGTTGATAGAACATAGACTTTTAGATTTCCTGAATTCTTTATTTTATGAATGTGATTAGTTTTATCCTGATGCTGTGCTAATGTTTAAAAACCTGAATTGTGACATTTTAATTCTATAGGCCTGTGGACTTTCTCCTCGAGACATTACCACTATTAAACTTCTCAATGAAACTAGAGACATGTTGGAAAGGTATGTATACTTCACATAACAGGAAAAATGTGTGTGTATGTTGAATGCACTTGAGACCATTTTTTAGTTTTTCTTGAACAACATAGTCAATATAATATTATATTAAAATTAAATTTTCAACTGTTCCCCAGCCTTTAGATAGCATTTCCTACTCAAACTGGAGGGAAGCAGGAATTTCTTAGGGTTTAACTCAGCTACTAACTCTACTATCTGAATTCATCAAATTCTATCTTTTGTTTTTCTAAGTAGGAATGTCGACTTTTTTTCCTTATTCAGATTTCCACCACATCGTTTCATGAAACTCTGTGGAAGGTCATCAGTAATCTTTTGCCATTTCCAGTGAATCTGTGATGTTAATCTTACTTGACCTTTCTCTGATATTTGACACTGTCTTTCTTGAAATTCTTGCTCACATAACTTTCATGACAGTATAATCTAATTTTTATCCCACCTCTCACATCGTTTCTTAGATTTTTCTATCTCTGTCTTCGCTTTAAACATCAGTGTTTCCAACCTGGCGCAGTGTCTCATGCCTGTAATCCCAGCACTTTGGGTGGCTGAGGCAGGTAGATTGCTTGAGCATAGGAGTTCAAGACCAGCCTGGGTTTGATGGCAAAACCCCATCTCTTAAACAAAAGAAAAAAAATTAGGCAGGCATAGTGGTGCACACCTGTGGTCCCAGTTACTTGGGAGGTTGAGGTGGAAGGATCACCTGAGCCCTGGCAGGTTGAGGCTGTGGTGAGCCATGATTGCACCACTGCATTCCAGCCTGGGCAACAGAGTAAGATCCTGTCTTAAACAAAACAAAACAAAAAAAGCCATCAGTATTTCCCAGGTATTTGTTCTTACTTCATTGGCAATTGCCTCCCAAGCAATGTTTTGTACTCCCATTACTTTAACAAGCTAGTAGTTAAAGCCAAATGTATAGCCCTGGTCCTCCACCCTCAGGAGCTTGTCTGGATTGAAATTTCTACGTTTCATAGATAGAAAGAAAATTTTTTCATTCACTTAGTTCATTTATTTCATTGAGTGATTCATCAAATATGTATTGGCTATCTGTGACATATTAGGTACTGTTCTAAATGCTAGGTCTTCATCCCTCCTGGAATATGTATGTTAGTGGGAGAGAAAAATAATAAACTAATAAATCTGATATAATATCAAGTATATATAACTTTGTTGATGAAACACAAAGAAGATTAAGGAGTATGACCAGGGATGCTGTTTGTAATAGGTTGTCAGAAAAGGCTTCTTTGAAGAGATATCATTTGAGCAGAGACCTGAATCTTCTGTGGAAATGAACCTTTTAACCCAGAAGAATACAGTTCAAGGCAGAAGAACTGTTGCAGGAATCCTAATGCTTGGTTTATTCAAGGAATAGCAAGGAGGCCATTGTTGGCTGGAGCACAGTGAATTAGAAAATCAATAGGAATGTGAGATTGGAGAGATACATGGAAACTCCATAGTGTGTCGAACTTTGTAGTCCATGATAAGAAATTTGTTTTTTTTTCCTTAATGTATAGGAAGCCATTGGAGTGCTTTAAGCAGGGCAATGACATCATCTCTGTGTTTATAAAAGATCTCATTGTTCTATGGTTAGTTGACTACAAAGAGATAAGAATAGAAGAAGGAAACCAGTTTCAAGAGTTGAAGTAGCCTAATCAAGAGACAGTTGTAGCTTGGATTGGGTGGTAGCCTGGTGGCAATAACAAGTGATTAAATAATAGATTTATTTTTAAGGTTGAACCAGTAGTACTTGTAGAATTTTTTGATGTGGGTTATGAAAGAGGGGGCAAGGACAACTCCTAGGTATTGAGGCTGAGCATCTGAGGAAATAGAAATTGCCATTTATATTTTGACAGCGTTAAGCATATCCAAGTGGATATGCCTATTGGCAATTGAATATGCAAGTCTGGAATTCAAGAGTTAGTTTATAACTTTGGGAGTTACTTTATATATGGTATTTAAAGACATGGGGATAGGAACAGATAGAGACTAGAAGACAACTGAGTCATAGAGCCTTCCAACATTTAGAGTTTGGGATTGGGGGAAAAGCCAGCAAAAGATACTGAGCAGGAGCCGCCAGCAAAAGAAAAGAAACACAGAAAGAATGAGGTATTTTGGAAGACAATTGAAGATAGTGTTTCAAGGAGACTATGATTAATTGGGAGTAATGCTTCTGAAAGGCCAAAGGAGATAAAGACAGAGAAATAACATCAGATGTGTTAAGATAGAGTTGTTGAGTGATCTTGTTGAGAAGTTTCAGAGGAGCAGTGGAGATAACCTAATTGAGAAGAATTAGAATTTAGCAGAGACCAAGCATAGACATGTTTCAACATTTTGCTGTGAGAAATTCCAAGAAATAGGACAGTATTTAAGGGGAATGTGGAAGCCAGTATATTTTAACATTTTTTAATACACCTTATGACTTTAACATTTTTTATACACACCTTTCTACTAAACTCCATGAGATGAGTAATTTTTATCTGTTTAGTTCACCAGTGTATCTTGAGCGCTTAGAACAGTGCCCTGCATGGAGTAGATACTCAGTAAGTATTTACTGAATTGATAGGAGAGGGATAAATTGATGTCAGAAAGCAGGATAATTTTAAGAATAAACAACTTTGAATAGGAGAAAGGAATGAGATTCAATATGCAGTAAAATAGGAGTCAAGGAGAGATGGCTGAGGATAGGTCAGATGCATGTAAGTGGGTAGATGGGGTGGGACAAGTATGTTGAAGTTCTCTCTGCTTCTGTTTTTCTGTGTGTGAAATAGAAAGCAAGTTTATCTATTTCTCATTTCTTTCATTGGCCTAAATGAATTCAATAAGAAGAATAGAAATCAACATTTTTGAGTGCGTATGCAGCAAGCACTGTTCTATACTGCTTTACCTATCTTAACTCACTCAAACCTTACAGCAACCCTAGGAAGTAGGTACTATGATAATCTTTTCTTCAGTTTCCATTTCTTCAGCTTCCATCTCCTTAATCATTTTGTCTTCTTGGAACCTTACCATATTACCTTTAAAAGAGAACAAGGTTCAGCCTAAATTTACCATGCGAACCAGCAGTTCCACTCCTAGGTATCTACTCAAGAGAATGAAAACGTCTCTAGACAAAAACTTGTTCAGAAATTTCATAGCAGCATTATTAACAATAGGCAGAAAGTAGACACAATTGAGATTTCTGTTAACTAACAAAAGGATAAAATGTGATGTATTCATGCAATGGAGCCCCTATGTAGCAAAAAAGGGGTACAAGCCATTGATACATGCTACGGTGTAGAAGAACCTTCAAAACATTATGCTAACTGAAAGAAACCAGACACAAAAGACCAAATATTGTATGGCTGTATGAAATGTCCAGAAAACTCTACAGACCAAAAGTAGGTTAGTGGTTACCTGGGGCCAGGAGTGAGATGAGGATTGACTGGAAATGTGCATAACAGTTGATGAAAATGTTCTAAAATTGGACAGTACCAATAGTTGCACAACTATGCAAGTTTACTAATAATCATTGACTTGTACATCTAAAATGCGTGGATTTTATGGCCTCGAAGTCCTACTTCAATAAAGCCATTAAAATGCTTTTAAAAAGAGAGATGACTACAGAGAAAAGGTATATAGATGCATACATACACATGCACACTCTGGTCAAGAAACTTGAATATAACTAGAAATTTTGTAGCTTTTATAGCATCATTATATATTATTCTTTATATTAAAGGGTTTTGTGAGGTACTAAGAGAGTATAATTAAGATCAAAAAGCCCTGGTCTCATATTCAAGCTCCCCGATTTACTAATCACATACCTTTTGTCAAGTTTCTTCATCTCTCAAGTATCAATTCCTCATCTGTACACAATAATATTTTCCATCTCACTGGAATATCATGCTAGAGGATGTAAAGCCAACCAATAACCTATGACTATAAGGAAATTCAAGAGTTTCCTCAAAACTAGTAGTACTAGTATTGATATTTTTTAAAAAAAATACATTGTACAAAGTACTGATTAGTATTATAAAAATCTAGTGAACTGGGTGAGTAGTCTCATTATGTTGTGCTAAATGAGCTCACTTTAAAATATTTTTTAAAGATTGACTCCTTGATATATTTTTACAGTATTAGATCGTGACTAGAAATGTTGGTGGCTTTCAAAGGTAGCCACATTATTATTGAATTTGTTTTCTCTTCCATTGAGAATCTAAAAAGTAACTAGTACTTCTTATTTTATATAGCCCAGATTTTAGTACAGTTTTGAATACCTGTTTAAACCGAGGTTTTAGTAGACTTCTAGACAATATGGCTGAGTTCTTTCGACCTACTGAACAGGACCTGCAACATGGTAACTCTATGAATAGGTAAGATGACATATAACATATAAAAATGTTATACTAATGAATGCTCTAAAAAAATGGTGCTTTGCTTGTCTTTTTGTTCCAGATAACAACAACAACAAACCTAGTAAATTTGAATGCCTCATTTTTTAACTAATTAAACTCTGTTAAACCAACAGTGTCTTCATTAGCAGAAGCTAATGTTCATTTCAGTATTAAAA
The DNA here is from genome assembly GCF_048565385.1 of Saimiri boliviensis. Taxonomy (NCBI): domain Eukaryota; kingdom Metazoa; phylum Chordata; class Mammalia; order Primates; family Cebidae; genus Saimiri; species Saimiri boliviensis. Next base: position 26,420,496 of record NC_133452.1, on the reverse strand, counting down.
CTTGCATTCTTCCAAAAACTTTGCCACTATATTGAAGTACTCAAGTTGTGAAATTACCTTTCTATAAGTTGAATTCTAATTATGGGGTTTTTTTTAAAACTCTTTAGAATATAAAGCTGACAATGTACTTAAATTTTAATGCATTATCTAATGTTATTCCATTACTGCATGCCATTTTGGTCTGTACAATTCAATACTTTGGTCCTTACAATAACCGGGCATTTTTGGCATAGATTCTCATTTGATGAATTAGCCCCTCATAGTTCTACAAATACTTAAACGTATTTATTTCCAGTCCTATCATAGAATTAGAAATATTTAGCTATTGCAATTGTTACTGATTTTAATTATAACTATTACTAAATCATGGTCATATGTATGCCATAACATATCTTACAGTTTTTTATTATCTTTATTATCCCAACATGAATATCTTTGATCTCATGTTAGAAGTTGCATTCTTTAAGGATTTCTGTTTTGCAGTTTTTTATATCAAACTCAGAAAATAATGGATACTAAATCAATGTTGACTGTAAACTCATTCATTAAAATTTGAGGCACGTCCTTCCTATAGGAAGTGGCTTAAAACAGTTTTTTTTAAATTGGGGACACAGTAAATGATAGGCAATATGTATGTGCAATATCCAACTTAATCCTTAAGTACATGGGGCCAGAAATTATTTACCTAATTCTCTGAGACCCTTCTTTAATTGTACAGAAAAGAATAATTTGACATTGACGTTGAGCATTTAGAATACTTAGAGCCATAAGGTTTATTTTCTGAAGTAATTTAAATCTCACCCTAAAATCTTTTAAAAATGTTTTAAGTTATACAAAAATAAATTTTAGCTCGAAACCAATCCCATATACTGTATAAATCAAGGTGCTCCAATTAGTAAAATTTCACTATAATCTGTACATAGCAAGGTATTCATTATTTCCCAGGTGGTGATACATAATTGTAAAGGTTATTTTAACATAAACAAATATTTGATTTTGTACACTGAAGAATTGTAAAAATTATACTACAACCACATCAGCCATGATAGTGTTTCTTTTCTGAACTATAGTACCCATTATCTGCACTTTTATATACAACCTACATGTGCTACCTTGAGTTGGAGTTTTATTCGTCAGTTACATTTTAAGCTTCCTCTCAAAAGTCAGACTATCTTGTGCCCTTTCATATTTCTTTACTCACACAAGGCACTCAGATATTTTCTATATGTTTTTCTATTTCATTTGAATAACCAACTTCATGCTTCATGATTCAATGCTAGAAACATTTCCATCGTTTTAATATGTTGTGAAAGTTCTAGCCATCATAGTAAGTCAAAAAAAAAAAACAAATGGCTCAGGCATGTAAACCCAGCACCTTGGGAGGCTGAGGCAGGCAGATCGCATGAGCCCATGAGTTCAAGATCAGCCTGGGAAACATAGGGAGAGACCCCATCTCTACAAAAAATAGAAAAATGTAGCTGGGCATGGTAGCACATGGTAGTCCCAGCTAATTGGAAGGCTGAGGTGGGAGAATCACCTGAGCCCAGGAAGTCAAGGCTGCAGCGAGCTGTGATCATTCTACTACACTTCAGCCTGGGTGAGACAGTGAGACAAAAAAAAAGAAAAAAGACAGAAGTAAGGTTTTTAACTATTGGCAAAGACACAGAGTACATTAGTTATGTTTATTATAATTAATAAGCCAGACCTCTGAAGAGAATCAACTGAAAAATGATGTAAACTAATAAAGGTTTTAATTTATATGTATATAAAATGTATATGCAACATGTATGTATTATATGTATTACATATGCATATAATATATTGTATAATGGATATTTAAAAGTCAAAAGTGCAAATGAAATCCAGAAATACATAGCAATAATAATAGCAGCTAATACTTTTTCCATGTGCTAGTTTGATGATAGGTATTTTTCAGAATGTATCTCATTGAATTCTTAAAATAATCCTAGGAAATATGTACTAGTATTCTTCATTTTCCAGGTGAGGAGACTAAGACACAAAAAAATTAAATAACTTCAAGTCGAACAGCAGTGGTAAAGCCAAGTGTTCAATAATGTCTATCAAATGTCAGGTAGATTTTTTATTTTTCTCCAAATTTTTTATTATTCTCCAACACTATGATTAATTAACATTTAAGAATGTAAGGGTTAAAACTAGAAAAGCTATTTTGGTAATCCGTAACATTAATAAGCTAACAAGATAAAAAAACATTATCTTCAGTGTTGCTGAAAAGACATTCAGTAAAATGTAACATTTGTTTTGGATAAAACCTCTTACTAGAAATAAAAAATATGTTTTTATATAGTAAAATAATATTTGAGTCAGGTATGATAGCTCACATCTGTAATCCAAATGCTTTGGGAGGCCAAGGCAGGAAGATTGACTGAGGCTCGGAGTTCAAGACCAGCCTGGGCAACAGAGCAATCTACAAAAATTTAAAAAACTACCAAGAGGATTGCTTGAACCCTGGAGTTCAAGGCTGCAGTGAGCTATGATCGTGCCACTGTACTCCTGTCTGAGTGACAGAACAAGACCTGTCTCTTAAAAAAAATAAATAAATGAAAAAGAATGTTTGAAATCTAAAGCAAATATACTTCATAGTAAAACTAGAATGATTTCCATTAAATTCAAAAACAGTATAAAGATGGTCACTATTGACGTATTATTCAGCATTATTCTGTTATTCTATCTAATATGATAAGATTGGTCTCTATTGGCAGATTATTCAGCATCATTCTATTACTCTATCTAATGTAGTAAGGCTAGGAGAAGACCAATTTTGAGATCCAATTCAGGAAAGCTATTGCTTTTTTAACATACTTATATCTTGAAAATAGGTAACTTTTACTGTTGGACAATGAAATAAGAAGGAAAATAGACAATTTACTAAGTGTACTTACCATTTGAATAAACTGTTAGTTGACTCTTGGTTTTCTAAGTTAAACTCATGTAAGCTTTAAAAATGATATCAATTTTTTGAAAAGGGAGAAGCAAAAGCTGTTGTTATATGAAGGCGACAGACTTTATACTTAGAAACTCAAGAGAATCAACTAAAAAGTGTAAAATTAGCTTTCCAAAATTAATCTATAAATATAATCAAAATACTATGAAAATTCTATTGGGGATTGGAGGATGGTTGCTTTTTTCATCTCATATCTGACAAATGATAATAAAGGTAATCTAGAGGAATAATGGAGTGATAATGTTTAAGCAGTTGTTGGAAAAGAAGAGCAATGAATATGCTTTCCCTGTATAATATGTAATATAAGTTATAATTATTAAAATAATTTTATTCATAAAAGAATATATAAGTCAATGGAATAGAATATAAAATACAGAAGTAACTAAAAAAATAGGATATTAGTGATGATTGTGGGGAATAGATTTATTATTAAGTAAATGTTGGTAAGATTAATAAAAATTAGTCATTTTACAATGACTAATAAAATTCAGGAGTCATTTTACAATGACTAATAAAATACAATGACTAATAAAACATTTAAATATACCAAGTAAAAACAAATGAACTGATCAATAACAGGTGAATCTTTACGTGACCTCAAGATGGAGAAGGTACTTCTAAGAATGAAACTAAAGAACTTTATATAAAGAAAAGGATAGGTTTGACTTACAGTTTTTTAACTTATAGATCAAACAAGCTTTTATAAGTTTTATTGTCAATATTAAATGCAAATATATAGGGGGAAATATTTGCAATATGTATATATATCATACATGAGTGTAATGGCATTATATACAGAACTTCTGCACATCAATTAAGGAAGGAAACACCTAAGGAAAGAAAAATTTTCTTTCTTAGAAGGAAAATTTGCATCAAAGACACAGATAATTCACAAAAAGAACAGGTAGAAATGGCCAATTTGTCTGTTCATCTAAGATTTATAGAACATGTGCTATGAATCAGGTACCGTACTAGGTTTCTGTCCCCATGGATCTTATAATCTAGTGGAGCAAATAGTAAATATAAGTGTATAGACTATGAGAAGTGTTATAAAGGAGGAGAATACTGAACATACAATAGAAAAATTTAAACAAAAGTGGACAGTCAAGTAGTTTTCCTAAGGAAATAATTTAAACTGAGAACTAAGATTGGAAGCCATTAAATATGGCCCTAGACTCCAGTGGGGCAGTCGACATTCTGGGCAGAAGCCACAGGGGAAAGGTTTTGAAGCCACAGGACAACCAAAGTACATTTTAAGGCCTGTAAAGAGGCTGGTGTGGTAACTGAACACATAGAACTAGGAAAAGAGTGGTGTCAGACAAATACGGAGACAGATCCATGCAGTTTACAGTGAAAAGCTTGGGAGTATTACTAAATACAAATTGTATTCTTATGGCTGTCATCTGGGAACACTGGAAGGCTGCTGGAGAGTTTTGAGCAGGAGAGTGATGTGATGGAATTTACTTTGTAGGATTTGTTTGACTGCATTGTGGAGAAGGAACTGGGGAAACAGGGATTGGGGCAGTACACAGCAATGGATGAATGAAGACTTATTAATCAATTCAACAAGTATGTATTGGGTGTCCACTGTACACCAGACCCTTTGCTATGTGCTGGAACAATACAGTGCATAAGATAGACATTGTATCTAACCTTATGGAGCTTGCATGATAGTGAGAGGGAGAGAAAGCAATCAAGTAATCAAAATCATGATAGATTCTGAAAAATGCTACAAAGATACCATGAAAAAAAAATAATGCCTGCTTCCCTCAAGAATACATAAATCTCCCCACTTCCTTTATTCTTGTTTAAGCATTGCCTCAAATCTCAGCACAGCACACTGGTTGTACACCCTAGTTTCAGCATTTGCATAATATTTAAAAGGAAATTTTGAGTACAGCCCTAGGTTGAAATGTATGAGATGTCATATTTAATGTAATAAGACTAAATCTACAAGCCCAACACAAAAACGAGTCTTGTTTAAGTCATTATATCACATACATACAGTGATATATACATGTATTCATTTATGCATCCAACAAATGTTTATTGAGCTTTAACAAGTTAGGAAGTTATTGCTGTAGTCCAGGCAAGAGATAATGCTCAGCTTGGAATCTGTTTGGCAATGGGGAGTCTCCTTGGCACTTCTTTATTTGGATATAGGTAAGAGAAAGAAATGCCAAAGATTTTCAAAAGATTTTAAGATTATTGAAAGATTTCTTTCAAGAAATCTTTAGAATATCTGATTGGATATAGGCAAGAGAAGTGTGAAGGATAATGGCCATATTTTCTGCTTATACAGCCTGATAAATAATGGTGTGTTTCACTGGAGTAGAGGGGAAATACCCAACATTGTTAGTAACTAAGAGAAATGCAGATTTAACCTATAAGATACTATTTTCACCTATCAGATATAGAAAGATTAAAGAAAAAGATAATGTTTGATATTGAAAGAAGGCGTAAAGGAGCAGAAACATTCATACCCTTTGACCTAGTGATTTCATCTTTATACAAAAGTTATTTATATTAAGAAAATTTAGGCAAAAACAGAAATCCCTAACTCTATGGAGCTCATGATATAAATTGTCATGGCTAGCGGACAGATTACTTTATATTCATTAAAAAACAATCAGACAAATACTTTAGAAGAACTTTTAGTAAGATGGAAAATACTCATAACAATAAAAATGCAAAACAGTGTGCTTAGGAGTTTAGAGGTTTTTGGTAGACAAAAAACCAGGTATGTGTAAAAACCACTAGAAGAAATTGGTCATGATGTCAGTTAGAGTTGTTACTTCTAAGTGATAGAATTGTGTTTTATTTCCTTTTTAATAGAGTTCCAAAAATATGTTTCGGTGGCTGTTACTTTTATAATTAAGATGTTCAATTCCTGTGAGGTCATTTCAGAAAATAATCATTACTGTGATGATTTTTCAGTCTTTCCAGTGTCAGCCTGCCTTTAGCTAAAATAATTCCGATAGTAAACGGACAGATCCATTCAGTTTGCAGTGAAACACCTAGTCATTTTGTTCAGGTAAGAAGAAAGCTTGGGAGTGTTATTAAAAACAAATTGTATTCTTGGTGGTGGTCATGTTTGTCTAACATAAAGTTACATTCTCTGCTGAGATTTTTTTTTCAAAAAAACACAGAACTTGAAAGTACATGTAGAGTGTCCCATGAGAGTGATAATGAATCATAGCAAATGGGTAAGTTTGAGTGCCTTTCTCCATGTTGTAGTCCAGCACTTGCTGGACTGCATTTTAGTTCAGGTATATCATAGTGGTCAGTTGAATTTATATAGCATGAATGTTTGGCATTAAGCTGTGCTAGTAAGAAGATGGAGCCTTGAGGCAGATCAAGGATCCAGTTCCACACATTGCAAGGAAAACTAAAAAAGTTTGTGGAGAAGTAAGGCATTTTAGTGATTAATAAAATGTAGCTGTTAATAGTGCATCAATAATATGCTCACTAACAGCTGCATAAACAGTGGGTCATTTAAACGTTTTATCAGACTACTTATAACTTCATCTTCTTCATTTCCATTTAGAATGCATTGAGTAATTCAGTAATTCATTGAGTAATTCAGTAATTCACTAAGACAGAAATTATAAACAAAATAACTTTGAATTTTTGAGTCATGTGCAAATTTGGAAACTTATAAGTTAAAAAATTGTTTGCAGTACCAAATGCTAACTGCTGCAATAGTGTACAATGAGAGGAGACCCTATGGCCTAAGCATAAAGCTGGCATCTTCTTAGTGTGACTTGTCTCAGACAATGCAGTGTATCCTCTCTGTAGACATTTTACTCTTGGGAATATGAAAAGCACTGAGACTGAGTTCTGTTTCTTCCCTTCACTGTGGTGTCATCAGCTTGTTCTTCACATGCACATTTTCCCTTACTGGACTCTTCAGACTTCTGTCATCTTTCTCACCTGTAAGAGCTGGGCACTCATATTGCAGAAAAAATAGTGAATAAGGCTGATCTCATTTTACTGCATTTTAAGCTTCACATGTATATCAGTGTGAGAAAAAGGCCATAACTTTGGGCATTTAAACCTTACCTTTACTTTTGTCCTCTTCTGTAGAAGTCCCTGGCTTGGCCAGTAGGATGTTCATTTTGACAGATGAGTGGAAATTACAACCAAGCATAAAACATCATCAGTCTTCATGCTTAAATAATTTTATGCACTACATTTTCATTAAAATCTAATTATAATTAGATTTTATTTTTAATAGTGTATAATAATTTAGATATAAAATTTATAATTAATAATAAAAACAAATGTTTCACTGTAGTCAAAACACCATTGATACTAATGTTTAGTAAAGTTTTTTGGTGTAACTGGATATCTATTAAATGTATATACTAGACCATTGATTGACAAGGCTATTACAATTATAGTTTAATTTTTTAACTTATAATTTCTATGAGTTAAAATACCAAGTGGTCCTCTTAATAAATTGTCATATACTCTACTATTTCCACTTATCTTTTTGTAAAGCCTTTGCCTTGATTAGAATGTTAATTTGCATAAAATTAATCCTTTTGAATTACTGCTACTACTTCAACTTCAGTGGTATGTAGGAAAGCCTATTGTGGGAATGCTGGAGAACAGGGGTTGGCAAACTCTACAGGGCCAGATAGTACATGTTTTAGCCTTTATGTAACATACACAGTCTCTATGGAAACTTCTCAACTCTGCTCTGGCAGTGTGAAAGCAGTCAGAAACATACATGAACAAAAGAGTGTGGCTGTTTCCGTAACAGGCAGCAGTGGATTTGGCCTGCAGGCCATACTTTGCCGACCCTTGTGGTAGAAGATACTGGGATGATAGTATAGTTGTTAAAGTTAGTAAATGGGAAAACCAGAAAACAATTGAGGGAGGTAGTTTTTCAAATTATTTTCAAAGTGTTCAAATAACACAAGCAGGAGATAAATTATTTTGGATGGCTTTCAGATAACATAAGGAAAAAACTATTATGAGTCTGAACCAACCCTGTGATGCGTCATTTTTATCTCACACTACTGAAAACATCGTGGAAGCTGCATCAGGATACAGTATTTGAACAGACTGAAGTCTTTATTATAAAACTGATATAAATTAACTATGACCTATGAGCTAAATCCAGCCAACCACCAGCTTTTGTAAGTTGTATTGGGGGACAGCATGCCCATTGGTTTATGTGTTGTTTATGGCTGCTTTTGCACTACAATGGTAGTGTTTCTCAGGTTTGTCCATACACCTCACATAAGTATATACACACATGTATCACAGTCCTCCAGGGTTAAAATCATTTTTAGTTTATAAATTAAAAACTCAATAAGCTCCTTAAGATTAGAGCGTTTTTGTAACTCAAAACCAAAGCACTTACATTAAGTAGAATCTAAACTATGAAAAACAGATTGTACTATAATATGACTGATGACTACTATTGATAATTTGTTGTACCAAAGTGAATGTGGACCTGTCTGCTACTGTTCATGCTGTTGAGCATTCAGCCTGCGTTTTCTAAAGCTGACTTGCTGGCATTTTTTTTAAGCTACTGTAACTGTTCCGAAAGCTTCATTTGTATCATGTGATTTACATGATTTGGCCTTCATTTGAAAAATTTTCCACCTCTGTTCTTTTCTCATTAGCACAAGACACTTAATGTAGTGCTATTTAAAGCCAATAAGAACATAAATATAAACAAATGCCCTAAAATCAGGAACAATAGTAGGTTATATGTTTTGTCTTCCAAATAATCCAGAATGTGTTTGAGTTTTATTTTACATGTTAATAGAAATCAAAACACAAAATTTCCCCTCAAATTCTTGCGCTTCTGAAAGCATGTCTGCAAATCCTGGTTTGAGAAACATTGATATAATCTATGTTTCATTGAACACTTAGACTGGATACTTTGAAACTAAATAACATCAGATTCTCTGATGAGATCATTTAACCACGTATTGATTGAGATTAGGACATGCCTAAGCCTCACTTGGATTTTCCGATACTTCAGAAACAGAGCTCGTAAGGGCCAGGTTTACTTCATATTTCTCTGACACCCTCAGAGGCTCTCAACCTTTGCTGTCATGGACCCTTGCACAGTCTGATGAAGCCTGTGGACCCCTTCTCAGAACAATATTTATAAGTGCATACAATAAAATAGATAATATTATAAAGGAAACCAATTATATATAGTTTTCAAGATTTCTTTTAATTTATGATGTTGCAATATTGCCTCTTTATTCATGCATTAAATCAAGATATAATGAGAGTTCTGATAACTTCCACAACTGTCACATAATATGAAAATGTCTATGATTTCTATTGAAGACAAAGTCATACAGTCTGCTAATATCATAATTTATTGCCTATATTCATAATTGAAAGAGAGATGAAATTTTGGTTAGAAGTTAATGAAGATAATGATTTTTTTTTTCTTTACATTCACAAATCTTTTGCGGTGTTAAGAACCCTTACACTATAGTGTATATGTGTGGTTCATGTATGCATGTATACGTACTCCATATATACATATCATATGTTAGACTTCCAGAAAATAATATGCCCTTAACCATGTTATGTCAGCTTCCAGCAAAAGTACCTTTACTCTTATATTTATTCAACAGACATTTATCTAGCACTTAAGTACACAAAAACTCATTTGAAGACTATTTGTTTTTTTTCCCCAAAGTCACACTTGAATGCTTGTGATACCACCATCCCTCATATAAGAACCTAAATAATAGCTATCTTTTAGAATTTATTACAAGAAAAAGTACTCATTTTCTTAAATGGTTTGCTTCTTAGAGCTGAATTCATTTCTTGATTGCAGAAATTAATTCCAATTATCTATACCTTTTGCAAACTATAATGTTATATTGTCATCTTTGCTAGGATCTGTTGACAATGGAGCAAGTGAAAGACTTTGCTGCTAATGTGTATGAAGCTTTTAGTACGCCTCTACAACTGGAGAAATGATTTTTCCTTCAAGAAAAACTATGGTGGGATTCATTTACTTTTTAAAAAACACTGGGTAAATCACCTATACCTAGAGTAACAATTTGTTATAAAATGCCTGATAAAAATATATTCTTAATAAAAGTCTTCATTTCATAATGAAATCAATTTATTTGGCATCTTAGTATATTTTTTTATATTCATCAACAGACCAGTTTTTGTGGACATATATATGTACACATGTGCAAATATCAGAATTGTTAATAATTTGTTACACATGGACATTAGTTCCAAACTGACTAAACAGCAATGTAGATATTTATATATATATGTATTTTTATATATATATATATATATATATATATATATATATATATATAAAATATGAAATGCCATGTACTTTACTATATTAATACTGAAGAAAAATCTGTTGGGGACACAGGTCTAGGATGTGTGAAGTCTGGAAAAATATGCTATTTAATCATAATTCCCTAGACTGCTGTAAACAGAAGTGAATCAGATTTTTCTACAGCTACCCTTCAAAATAATAAATTATTTGTCTCAAATATACTTTGATGGGGGACTTTTTCTTCTTATGGAAATCAGTGAATTTCAACAACTATGATGAGCTATTCTTCCTTTGCTATTTCTTCACTGTATTTCTTAAGGTTTTATTAACAAGCCTTAGAAAGTTATATATTGATTTAGAGGCTAGAATTGTATTGATGCTGTTTACTCACCTAATTACATAGTTTTATTCATTTGTATGTACATAATTTTAATAACTTTGTATTGATTTTGAATACAGTGACTATCTTATTGCAATAAACTATTTTAGTAAAATATGGTTTTGTTGAGTTAATATTTTTCAGCTGTTTATCCCATAGCATTTTTGTTGTTATTTCGGAAGAGAGAGCTTTCTAGTGTAAGTTTCATTTTAATTGGTCATGTACTTGGTGCTTTGTTATTGTTGTTAACTGTTCATTTAGGAAAAAGCAAACAACATTACTTTTTGAAAAAGAAATAATTCATTGTCTCTAGTAATACATCTGTAATTCTTCATTTAGAAGGATAATTAAGGCAAAAATATATTGGCATATATTTTCAGTGACATTGTTTTATGTTCCTCCAGTGTAACATGCAGCTGAACAGCAGAAGGTAGAAAATAAAGTATGAAGTCTCTTCTAAGGCCTGGTTAGGCCTGGAGCTGAATGCTAGGGAGTGTGTGTCTAGAATGTTTTTAAAAATAGGTAGTGGAGCCGCAGCCCTCACCATAGACACCTCTGAACCCACTGTCACTGTCTCTGAGAAGATTGCTGTGCCACCTACATATGCTAATCTTGGCAAATCTGCCAAGCATGTCTTCACCAAGGTATATGGATTTGGCTTAATATAACCTGATTCGAAACAAAATCTGAGAATGGATTGGAATTTACAAGCTCAGTCTCAGCCAACACTGAGACCACCAAAGTGACAGGCAGTCTGGAGAGCAAGTACAGATGTACCAAATACGGCCTGACATTTACGAAGAAATGGAACACTGACAACACACTAGGCACCAAGATTACCATGGAAGATCAGCTTGCACATGGACTGAAGCTGACCTTCTGTTCATCCTTCTCCCCTAGCACTTGGGGAAAAAATGCTAAAATCAAGACAGGATACAAGTGGGAGCACATTAACCTGGGCTACGATGTGGATTTGAACATGGCTGGGCCTTCAGTCTGAGGCGCTCTAAGTCCTGGGTTATGAAGGTTGGCTGGCCGGCTACCAGGTGAATTTTGAGACCACAAAGTTCTGAGTGACCCAGAGTAACTTTGTGGTTGGCTACAAAACTGATGAATTCCAACCTCACACTAATGTGAATGGCGGGACAGAGTTTGGCAGCTCCAGTTACCAGAAGGTGAGCAAGAAGTTGGAGACTGCAGTCAGTCTCGCTGGGACGGGAGGAAACAGTAACACTCGCTTTGGAATAGCAGCCAAGTATCATATTGGCCCTGAAGCCCATTTCTCCACTAAAATAAACAACTCCAGCCTGATAGGTTTAGGATACACTCAAACCCTAAAGCCAGGTATCAGCTGACACTGTCAGCTCTCCTGGGTGGAAAGAACATCAAGTGCTGATGGTCACAAGGTTTGTCTAGGACTGGAATTTCAAGCATAAATGAATGCTCTTGAATTATTTAAATCATTTTGCAGCATAGCTACCTTCAGAATTTAGTGTATCTTTTAATGTTGTATATCTGGGATGCAAGTATTGCTCAATGTCATGTTTGACCTCCAGGTTAAAGATGATTCAGCTTTAAGGTGTTTCAGAGGCACAGAAGAAACCCGGTTCCAAAAAGATCCTTTCAGTGGTAGACTTGGGGAACTTGGTGGCCCCTGTAGAGATGTCAGGTTTCATTTTTATCTAGAAATGGCTGCAAGTGGAAGCTGATAATGTATAGGCACCCTGTAAATTCATATTGAGTAAATGAATGAAATTGGGATTTCCTGAGAATTGAACCTCAGTTTCCTAACCCTGATTGAGAAGAGGCTTACTGCTTGGTGGTATGTACAAATTTCCCAAAAAGGGACCTTTTTTAGACAGATCATTATGACCTGTTCCCACCCCAGTTCTTCATCACCTCTTTTTTATTTTTTTATTTTTTTTTTATTTTTTGAGACGGAGTTTCGCTCTTGTTACCCAGGCTGGAGTGCAATGGCGCGATCTCGGCTCACCGCAACCTCCGCCTCCTGGATTCAGGCAATTCTCCTGTCTCAGCCTCCTGAGTAGCTGGGATTACAGGCACGTGCCACCATGCCCAGCTAACTTCTTGTATTTTTAGTAGAGACGGGGTCTCACCATGTTGACCGGGATGGTCTCGATCTTTTGACCTCGTGATCCACCCGCCTCGGCCTCCCAAAGTGCTGGGATTACAGGCTTGAGCCACCGCGCCCGGCTTTCATCACCTCTTTTATACCAAAAGATCTACAGGGTGTGGTCACTGTTTCTTTTGTGCTATTTTGAGGGTGGAGAGGGTGGATGTGATGAAGCCAATAATTCAGGACTTAATTCCTTCCTGAGTTGTGGTTTTTTTGTCCTTGCAGCAGAGTATAAAATAGCTTCCAGGAGCTCCAGCTATAAGCTTGGAAGAGTCTGTGTGATTGCAATCACAGGGTGACAACACTCAGAATCTAAATTGGACTTAATGTGGTATTCTCAGCAATTTATTTTTTAGCAGTTTAATGGGTACATTTTAGAGTTTTCCATTTTGTATGCAATTAGATCCTCCCCTTCAAATGCTGTAATTGAAAAAAAAAATTGAGCAAAATATTGAAACCTCAAAAAAAAAAAAAAAGAAATAGGTAATGGTCTAGCCTGGGCAACATGGTGAAACCCTGTCTCTACAAAAAAATTAGCCAGGCATGGTGGTGTGTGCCTATAGTCCCAGCTACTTGGGGGGATGAGGTGGGAGAATAGATTGAGCCCAGTAAGGCTGCAGTGAGCTATGATTGCACTACTGCACTCTAGCCTGAGTGACAGAGTAAGACCCTGTCTAAAAAAAAAAAAAAAAAAAGTAAAGAAGAGGGAAAATGCTCCTTTTCAAAAGTTGACAAAATATGGAGATATTCCCATTTTTAATAGGGTAAATGAAAAATAGCATTTTGGGAAAGTAAGGAATGTGTGTGTAATGGGCATACATCTCTTCCAACAAAATTAACCCAGGATTTCATCCAGGGAAAATGTGAAACTAAATAGGTTGGGCCTTGTAAGGATACAAATTTGATCAGCTGCAAATTATGACCTGGAATCATATGCAGCTATATAATTGTGGCAGTGGAAGAGGTGACAAGGTAAAAATCACATGTATTTAAAGCTACTTACGAAGCTGAGGCAGAATTGCTTGAACCCGGGAGGTGAAGGTTACAGTGAACTGAGATCATACCACTGCACTCCAGCCTGGGTGACAGAGCAAGATTCTGTCCCCAAAAAATAAGTAAAAAATAAGATCAATTGGTCTTAGATAGTACAAATCTGCCTCCTAATAGTATAGCAGGAGCCCTCTCATCAGAAACCTTTAGTTGTTTGGTTAATCTAAAAAGTGGTTTAAATCAGGGTGTCATAAGTACATATATAGACATTTTAACTTTAAATACTCTTTATATGTCACTTATTTACTATAGGATCCAGGTTTTTTCTAACTTTTTAGTGTAGGTCTACTCAGTTGGGCTGTTGGTGATATAGTGGCATAGCATAGCTGCCTTCCCATATAGGTCTGCTGACAGATATTCTCTACTTGTCTTTCTTGAATTCCTGGCCTCAAGATCCTCCCACTTCAGTAGCTGGGATTACAAGCTGGAGCTGCTGCACCCGGCTCTAATTATCTTTCTTGTACAAATTACATGCATTACATTATATAAGTGTGAACCAGAAGAATTTTTGAACATTTTTACTATATTTTCCTCCAATCTTTTAGAACAGTTTCACCCACAATTAACCAATAGCTTATTTTTTTTTTTTTTTTTAATTTTTAAAGTCAACAAACTTTAGTCTTTCCAAAGTATTTAACTTGCCTTTCACAGAAACTACAACTCTTCACACTTGCATCATTGGCTCATACAGTCATCATAAAAAGTTCAACTGGCATAATCAATTTGTTTGGTAACTGTAATAGTTTCCTAGAGCTGCTGTAACAAATTACCACTCAGTAAGTGGCTTAAATTTATTCTGTCACACTTCTGGTGGCTAAAAATCCAAAATCAAGATGTCAGCAGGCCCATGCTCCCTCTGAAAGTTCTGTGGAAGATCCTTCCAGTACTTCTTGCCTCTTCCAGTTTGTATTGGCCCCATAAATTCCCTGGCTTACAGCAGCATTAACTTCAGTATCTGCCTAGTCATCACATGGCCTTCTGTCTGTGTCTTTTTCTGTCATTTATAAGGATACTCTCATTGGATTGACAACCTACCCATATCAAATATGACCTTATCTAATACTTACCTATTACATCTGCAAAGACACAACTTTAAAGTGAGAACACATTTTGAGGTTCCAGGTGGACATAAATTGTTGGGGACATTCCAGGGGACATAAACTATTTGACCCACTACAGTCACAAACTCAAACAGCCTTTGATAAACATATATTGCAGCAAATGGGAATGGAAAACACAACCTGAGTAGCTTAAACAACAGAAATTTATTTTCTCACAGTTCTGGAAGCTGAAAATCCAAGATTAAGGTATCAGCAGATTTGGATTCTTCAGGCTTCTCTCCTTGACTTGCAGATGGCACCTTCTCGCTGTCTTTATATGGCCTTTCCTCTGTGCACTTGTATCCCTGGTGTGTCTTCCCCTTCTTATAAGGACATCAGTCCTATTGGCTTTAGGTTCCCTCCCACCTTATGACCTCACTTAACCTTAGTTACCTCTTTTAAGGCCCTATTTCCTAATATAGCCACGTACCACATAACAACTTTTCAGTCAATAATGGACTGCATATAAATTGGTGGTGCCACTCGATTATAATGGAGCTAAAAATTCCTATCACCTAGTGACGTTATAGGCATCATAAGGCAGCGCCACACACTAATCATGTTGTTTATGGTGATGCTGGTGTAAACAAACCTACTGTGCTGCCAGTCATATAAAAATCTAGCACATAAAATGACGTGAGGTACACAATACTTGATAATAAACAGCTAAGTTACTGGTTTATGTATTGCTATACTATACATTTTGTCATTATTTTAGAGTGTACTCCTACTTAAAAAAAAAAAAAAGTTAACTGTGAAACAATGTAAGGCATGTCCCTCAGGAGATATTTTAGAAGGAGTTGTTATAGATGACAGCTCCATGGGTATTTGCCCCTGAAAACCTTCTAAGCAGGACAAGATGTCGAGGTGGAAGACAGTGACATTGATAATCCTGACCCCGTTTAGGTCTAGGCTAATGTGTATGTTTCTGTAAAAGTAAAAAATTAAAAATTTTAAAAGTAGAAAAAAGCTTATAGAATAAGAATATAAAGAAAGAAACTATTTTTGTACATTTGCACAATGAGATTATGTTATAAGCCAAGTGTTATTACAAAAGAGCCAAAAAGGTTTTAAAAACTTAAAAGTTTATAAAGTTACAGTAAGCTTACATAAATTTATTATTGAGGAAAAACATGTTTTATAAATGTAGTGTAACAGTATTTATAGTCTATGGTAGTGTTTAATAATGTCCTAGGCCTTCACGTTCACTCACCACTCACTCACTCACTCACCCAGAGCAACTTCCATTCTGTAAGCTCCATTCATGCTAAGTGCCCTATACAGGTGCACCATTTTTCACAATATTTTCACTGTACCTTCTCTATGTTTCCATATGTTAGATACACAAATACCATTGTGTTACAATTACCTACAGTATTCAGTAACATGCTGTATATGTCTGTAGCCTAAAGCAATAGTCTATATAGCATATAGATTATGTGTGTAGTAGGCTATGCCATCTAGGTTTGTGTAAATATACTCTATGATGTTGGCACAACAACAAAGAATTGACTAGCATTGTGTTTCCCTGAAAATATCCCCATCGTTAAGTGACTCATAACTATACAGTCATGTGCACTGGAAAGTTAAAATGGTTACATTAATTTAGCAGGGAAAAAAGAAAAAGGCTGAATTGCCAAAATAATTACTTTTCTTATACAATTGTACATTTGCTTTATTAATGTCCTACAATTATAGACACATGATAGTTCCTAGTCTTAGACATAACTGCAGCTTCAGCCACTCTGCTGCACTTTAGATCACATTAGTTAGTGCTAGAGCCCACCCCCATTTACAAGGCATCTGAGGAAAGGTCAGCTGTGGCAGTTCAACCATAATGCCATTTTGCTCCAAAGAAATCCAGTTAAGCGGCTGTCCATGGCCCAGTAGTTTGACCTGAAATTAAAAACATACATGCAAATGTCTCCAAATTTATCTCTCTCAACCACTTTCTGTTGGGAAGGAGTGATTAGTAATTCTGAAAAAAATAACTGAGGCCAGAGATTGATTTTTACCTTTATTTAGGGATTCACAATCACTCTTCATCTAATTGAGTATATGTATCTTGCCTCTATATTCTTGCTTCTGTTTTACTCTCAAGAGGTAAATAAGAGTGTGAAGGGCTTGAGGGAGGAGCATTTTAAAGGCTGAATGGAGTGTCGGAGTGGAGAAAATGCTGAAGAGAGGACCAGGAGCAGAAAATGACTCTGAAACCAGTCTGCCCAAGTAAGGCTTATCTAGTCAGTGTTCCTCCCCCAGATTTTCTAATAACTTCCACTATCACTAATACATAAATTTGATCAATTATTACTGTAATTGTTTTATATCCTTAGTATACTAAGCAAATTCAAATAAGTTCTCTACATATTTTAGGGTTATTTTGAACCAAAAATTTTGCTTCTCAGGTGGATCAATTCAAAAATAAAACACAGGAGCTTTTAAACAATGATGTTGATTGGCATCAAAAAGAACGTAAATAAAATAAAAATATAATCAATGTCATACCTGGGCTACTAAGCTATAATTAAGCATTAGATTTGAACTCATCTTCTTTCTGCCTCATCAACCACACATATTAGAAATAAAAAAGCAGGAAGGTGATGCAAGGAGAACCATATGGACAATTACCTTCCAAAGGGATAATGTATTTTTAAAAATAAGCTATAAAATATATCAGCATGAACTCAATGCCAGATCTGGTGGTTACAACAGTTAAATTAATCTCTAACTTTCTCCAAAATGTTTTATAAACATAAAATAGTGAAGTCATGACATCTTGTATTCAGATATGTTCTGGAGTAGGGTGTCAGGGAAAGCATCTAAATTTCAGTTTTGTGAGAAGAATCATTTTGAATACATGCAATGAACTTAAACAACATAGAAAGACTGTGAAGAATAATGTCTGTTTTACAGTGTTATACATAGAGATACTGTAGCTGTTTCATTAGCTTAGTTTTCTGGGAAACCAAAAGTTTCAAAGGTTTTGACCAAACACTCTCATTGGTGAAATTCATTTGATTTGATTTTACTGTTTTGTTTTATTTTTTCCAGAGACAGACTGAAGTGAAGTGGTGCAATCATAGCTCACTGTAGTCTTGACCTACTAGGCTCACGCAATCCTCCTGCCTTAGCCTCCTGAGCAGCTAGGACTACAGGTGTGTGCTACCATACTCAGCTAACTTTAAAAAAAAAAATTTGTAGAGAGGGGTCTCGCTATATTGCCCAGGCTAGTCTCAGACTCCTGGCCTCAAGACATCCTCCTGCCTCAGCCTCCCAAAGTGCTGGAATTACAGCATGAGTACATCACTTGGCTGGAGCTCATTTTGAAATTACATTTATGAGGTGTAAAAGGAACAGATATAAGGCTCCCCTTAAAGTTAAAAGTTATGTTTGCATCAAGGTGTTCTAATCAGCAATTAAAGGAAAAAGGTAAAATTCCCTCTTACCTGTGTTGCCCCTAGAATAGCTTTGGGCTGGCCAAGGAACAGCTGTCCTGATGTGGGCCATTTAAGAAAAATGGCGTAGACCAATTTTTCTTTAGGCTTGGATGTGTACCTGGTTAAAAGAAAAAATAAAAAGCATAGTAACAAGTTACATCCCATGTTTCTCATTATTTGTGGATCAGGAACAATCTGGAATTATTTTACAGAGATATTTCTATTTAGCACCTATTTACCAATGTCGCCATTAATAGAGGGAAGGAAAAATAGCCCCATGCTAGTATAAAAAGCACCTTCCTCCCACAAGACCAAAAGGAAGTTCTTGAAAGACAAAGATTTTCTTGGACTAGCATTCCTTTTCATCAGACTGCTCTCGTGGAGCTGAAAAGGGAGGGAGATGAGCTACCGGGGTAGGATGCAAGAGCTTCATGGCTTTTCATGTGTTGTTCAAATGTTTATATTCATTCACTCATTCAACAAGACAGGAAATGCATGTGCCAGTTCTGTGCCTAATACTGTGCTCAGTGTTAAGAGTTACAGTAGAAAACAAAACACACATACTTCTTGTGCTTATGGAAATTAGACTAGAGTGGGCAGACAGTAAAGGCAGACACTAAAAAATCACACAAATAATATGAAAGTGTGAGTTCTGATAAGCACTATGAAAGAAAAGAAAATTGAAAGATTATAGCAAAAGGATCTCTTTAGATTAGAACATCAGAAAGAAGCCCTCTCCAAGAACATGACATTTAATCTGAGACTTAGAGGATGAATGAGAACAAAGAAGGTAAGGGAAGTATGCCTTAGACAAAGAAAATTGAATTCATTCATGTATTCATTCAACTACCCAACAAATACTTACTGAAATCTTAAAATGCTAGACGCGGTTTTAGAGCTATTTGCAACATTGAACAGTCCTTGTCCTCATGGGGCTACCTTCTAGTAGGAGAAATTAGAGTGAACAAATATGCAGGTGATGATTAAATACTGTGGACAAAACAAGCCAGGTAAGAAGGACAGGGCATGCTAGGTAGGAACAGAGGGGCCTGGGAGTGTTATTTTAAGTGGAATAGTCAGGGAAGACCTCTTCATGGAAGAGAGCCATGGGAGCACTGTGGGAGGTCCACGGGAGCGTCTGAAGAAAGCCTTCCATCCAGAATGGCAAGTACAGGAGCCCCAGTGCAAGAGTGTGCTTAGACTGTTGATGCAACAGCAAGGAAGGCAGAGTGGCTGAAGGAGAGGAAATAGGAGAGGGTGATGGCAGGTAAGATCAGAAAGCCAGATTTGATAAGCCCTTGTAAGCATCTATGGGACCCAGCCTTTTCTCTGAGAGTGGAAGCCACTGGAGAAATGTGAGCATGGAAGTGGCATTATTATTTAAAAGTTTACTCTGATCGCTTTGTGGTGAATAGGTTAAAGGGTAGAAATAGAAACCTGTTAAGAAGCTACCGAAATAATCCAGGCAGGGGTGAGACAATGGAAACTAAAAGGATGAGGGTTGCCACAGAGAGGATGAGAAGTGGTCAGATTCTGAATATATTTCTAAGATGAAGAGGATGATATCTGCTGATGGGTTGGCTGTGACTGTAAAAGAAAGGGAAACTAAGGGCTTCAAGGTTTTGGGCCTGACAGCCACCTAAAGGATGAAGCTGCCATTAACTGAGGTGGAGAAGACTGTGGGTGGAGCTAGTTTATAGCAGAATTTTAAAACTCAGGACTTCAGTTGTGGACATAGAGGTCTAAGATGCTATGCATCTAAGTGCAAATGTTGAGTAGGACGTTAATGAGGCTGGAGTTCAGAAAGAGGTCTGCACCGGAAATAGAAATGTGGCATTGAGGTCATCAATATAGTATTTAAAGCCATGAAAATAGGTACATCACCTGGGACATTCAGATAAATAGAAAAGAATAGAAGTCCAAAGTCTAAACCTCAGGGCACTTCAAGATTGAGAGGATGGAAAATGAGATGAAATCAGCAAAGGAACTAACGAAAAAGGAAGACCCAACAGGAATGATGAACACCAGGAGAGACAGTTATCAACTGAGGTAGGTGCTGCCAGTATGTTGAGAAAAAGAGCACTGGGGTCTCATCACTGAATTTGGCAAGCAGAGGTTACTGTGGCCTTGAGAAGAGTAATTCTGTGGAGTGTGGGGATGGAAGCTCAACCACAGTGGGGTCAAGAGACAAACAGGAAAACTGTAGCAGGGAACTGGAGATAGCACGAAAACAATTCTTTCAAGATGTTTTACCACAAAGGAAAGAAGAGAAATGGGAAGGTAGGTAGAAATGCAAGTAAAATTGAGTAAAACGGGAGAATTGCTTTAACAGTCCTTGGGTGGATGATTTGCAATGGGATCGGGACACAAGGGTTGACCTTAAAGCCAAAAGTGAGATAATTTTACATGTGTGTCTGTCTAGGTGCGTGTGTGTGTGTGTGTTTCTATAGTTACAGTTTGCTGTCCAGGAGCAGGCATGGAATAAGTAGATCTGAATTTAAAGTTGATGTTCCATCAAGTGAGTATGGCAGAAGGGAGAGAAGGTTCAGGAGTTGGGTGTATGCAACAGATTGGTTACAGTGACAGGCCACAGAATCTGACCTGGCTAAGGAAAAAGAGGGACAGAGAAAAGATGATAGGATGAAAAGATAGTATGATCACTGGATTATAGATCCCTTGGGAAGCCACAGTGCTGTGTGGAGTGAGCCAAAGCAGAAGAAGTGGTAGGTAGACGGCAGAATGCTTCAAACTAGAGCCCTGGAAGGGGTGCAGTTATTGGTAATGCAAAGTCTAAAGTATGATTGCAGAAGAAAGGGAAGTTAAGGACACCAGGGTTTTTGGCCTGACAACCACCTAAAGGATAGAGCTGCCATTTACTGAGGTGGGGAAGAAGACCGTGAGTGGAGCTAGTCTACAGCAAAATTTTTAAACTCAGGACTTCAGTTGTGGACATACAGGTCTAAAATGCTATGCATCCAAGTGGAAATGTTGAGTAGGAAGTTTGACTTTCTATTACCAACATGACCTTGTGTATTGGTCATGCAAAGGAACAGGTAGCAAAGGTGAAGTGGACAAGATCCCTAGAAGACAGGAGGTGCAGATAATTAGAACTGTGAACAGAAATTAAAATCACTAAGAATTATGTGAAAAGTAGTTCTGGGGACAGGGATGGGTAGCCAGGGCTACACTCTCAAAGGATTTTAAGGGTTCACCTGGGAGTCTGTAGGTGACTGAAAGAAGGTGGGCATGATGAAACTGATGGGGAAGAAAGCTCCTATGGTAAGGAGGGAGAGTAGGAGCACTCAGCATCGGCGAAGTTGGTGGGAGCCAGACTTGCAGCTTTATAATCCACATTAAATATTTAGTTTTTATGTTTATTTATTGAAATAAACACAATAGAATAATGGTTAATGACTGTGAATTCCCAGATCAGATACCCTCATATTCAAATATAAGTACAGAAGCAAATTCCAAAACCAGATTTGCACTATCCTCTATCACATGAGAGATTGATATTGAGTTCTCATTATGGCTTCTCCCAGATCAACATTTTAAAATTCCACAATTATTTTCTCTGTCCAGATTGCCCTACTTCATTTTGTTCAATGGGTTGATAATCTTTTAAGTCATAAGTCAAGTAGATTAAAGAACATTTAGTCTAATCTTTTCATTTCTATTTAATCAGGCAGTAATTAGGGGCCAACCAAAGGTGAATTTTTAGAACTTCGCCAATACTACTCTTATTTTATATATGTTAAGAAACCATATCAGAAACTGTCATACTTGTGTCTGACTCAGATACTCATTGACACACAGAACCTTTTCAATCTCAGAGAGAAGCATCTTCCCAGAATCCTCCCTATTTTGACTCATTTTTAACCTAACATGTTATCTGCCATTGGGTACCTCTTGTTTGCGAATTTCATGGGATGCAACATCAGTAAAAGTCAGAATTTACAGAACTAATAAAATAGTAGTCTTTGTTTTAGACTAACCATTCAGCATTTTTTATTGGTCTAAATGGCTTATAATTTTTCTAAGAGCTGACTACTTTCAGCCAAAATTTGTCCACCACTGGGAGATACATAGAGATGATGTAAGCTCAATTTGGTAAACAATAAATGTTCAAAAACATGCTAGTTCTTCCCCTTCTCTTTATATTAGAGTAAGCAAAGTTTGGAAAGTGCTTTATATACATAGGAATTAATCCAATTTTTCTTTTTATCCTCTCTTGTTTGTATGTCTGATAAATTTTAAATCTCTCCCTTTATAAAAGAGACTTGGTAACAAGAATGCCTTACCATACATCTGGGGTGACAGTGTCATTCTGGGATCGCCAGGTATGTGTTTCATAAATAGCTTCTCCGTTGACTCTTAGCCAGGACCCCATTTGCCTCAGTCGCTCCTCAAAAACTACAGAAATGGTGCCATCTAGTGTGGGCCCAATATTCATCAAAAGATTTCCTCCACATGAAACCGTTTCTACTAGTTGCTAAAAAATTAAGAATAAACGTTTTTAGATAAATAAAATAATTGTATCTTTAATGTGTTAATATGTTGCTTTTATATACTTATACATGTATATTTAGTCACTGCCTAGACGAACAAATGCAGGATAGAACAGTGTCCTACATTGATAGGCCATTGAGCTATACAAATTATAAGAAATAATTCCTACATGACAACATTATTAAGAATATTACATTAATAGCCACCAGACATTTTACTGTACCTTCACCAATTCTTCAATTGTAAGATAGTCAGAGATTCTAGCATCCCTTCTGTAGCCCCAGGACAGCTTGTCTATTGTCATGCAGTTTTCCCACTTATGTGGCAAAAGATGTCCTGGGTTATAGCGATCAGTGCAGGTATAGAAGCCACCATGCTTACAGATGCTACCAGCTCCCCAACGATCATTGGTGACTACTGTGCCGCGAACTGGGCTGAAATAAAACATAAAATTTTTTTAAAACAAAGGGCATAAGCTTTTTATACAAAAAGAAAGGGGTGTGCCCTTTAATATCTTTGCTTCTTAATACTTTAGAAAAGATATCTAATTTAGAAAAGATATCTAATTTTAGAAAAGATATCTAATTAAAATACATTTCTAACAAGGGACCATGGCATAGTACAATGAAAAGCCCACAGTTTTGAAGTCAAACAGAACTGGGTTAATTGGAGTCCTGGCTTTGTCACTTTCTAGCTCCCAGACCTAGAGCAAGTTACCTGGCTCCTCTGAATAATGAATTTCCTCATCTATGATTAGAACAAAAATAAGTTATGTAAAACATTTAGCCTAGCACCCAGCACATATGGCACTCATAAGATTATTTTATGATTATTTTAATCTCCCTTCCATATTGTAAATGATAGCCAAAACTGAATTTATACCCAAGACACTTTTCTTTCCAATGATTCAATGATCTCATACATGTAGTCTAGACTTTCTCTTTCTCTTACAATTGTGCCTAATATTGAAAAACCTCAGAAAATTTGTTGATGTTATGTGAAATATCCCCACAAAATTATTTATCATAGCAGGTGGTATAGTTAAAGGGAAATCCATGCCACATGGAGAGGACAGTTTTGAGCCACAAATTGAAGTGATGGCTCCCAGTCTTTTCCCTTGGAAGGAGTACCTGGACACATTGCTGTTTTAAGTATCAAGGGTTCTTCAGAATACTTGTATCTGTATCCTGTGTGGGCCCAGGAAGTGCAAGCAGAAGGCTTCTTGACTTCATAGCACAATACCCAGTGCTTTCTAGTGTACATGCAAATTTGGTCCATATAGTTTAAGCCTAATGGAGGAGTTTAATCAGAACTCCCTGTTCTAATAGGGCAGCCTTGAACATACCCGCAAGCAATAGGAAAAAACTGGAGAAAGTGAAAATGCTGCCGATGAAGGAAAAGAGGAGACAGACAAGGGTGACGCTGACTGGGCAGCGAAGATGACCAAAAGGTAAGAGGATAAAAAGAAGCAGTCAGAGGGATTCAGAAGCACACTATCAGAAACAGGGATGAATAAACAGAGTTGTCCCAGAAGAGAAGCCATCAAGGACCAGAGTAGGAGAGAAAAGGGGGCGATCCACAACATTAACACCTTCGCAGTTCTTGGTCCTGTGATTTTTAGTCTGATCTCAAAGTCAGACCATTGAGTTCGATTTTACTCCGGATTTATTTACTCTTGATTATGTTGAGTAAATAGTAATATAGCTATTAAGTATTATTTACAATGATTTTCTCCCACCATACCACCAATGACTTAAAAGAAAATATTTTAAGAAGCAAAGGTATTAAAGTATTGGAAATATATAGGAATGTGGAGAGTAATGGCAGCGATCTCATAGCATACGTACCTTTCATTATATAGCCAGGCCAAGAAGCCTGTGCTGTTCCAGTATTGATCCGGTGCTCCTCCGTCACCATCCGACCACAGTATCTCAGGCTGATAGGTGTTCACTAACTCATAGAGCTCTGGCAATGTCTTAGAAACTGGAAATTGCCGCGTATGGAATGAACTGGATTCATCCTCAAGGAAGAGCGGATGAAACCATTCAAAAAGGGAATAGTACAGTCCAAAACGCAGGTCAGTTCTGTTCCTAATGGCTACCGCAAGTTCCTTGACAATGTCCCTCTTGGGCCCCTCATCTATGGCATTCCAGTTCCACGAATACTCTGAACCCCACAAGGTAAAGCCTAGAAAATTATAGTGAAAGCCCTTGTAAGCATGCCAACTTCATTTTAGTAAATTTCAACCCACACAAATGCCAAAACAAGTCACATAGTACATGTGATATATAAATACCTGCTCCTACAAATGACTGGTTTATGGCAACCTTTTCATGGCATATATGGTGCTTTTATGTGAGAAATGAGAATTTAAATAAGATCAAGGCTTTTAAAAGCAACTTTCAGGGTACCTCATTGTACCCCAAAAGTTAGATGGTCATATGGTCTGATCGATCTCCAGTATTTTCCCTCTTAAAGTCCTTGAGGGATAGCATCATGTCTGAAGTGCTCCCTGCTCTGTCTTTAGCCAACTGCTAGCACCAGGTATAGCACAAAATAATCAATCAACAATAGCAGCTCACAACTAAGATGGGAACATATATGTGTACCACGCTGAATGATGACTACTACTGTGTATTACGAAGATCCTGAGATGCACTCCTGCAAGATTCTTAGTGTCTTCTAAACCAAAGCTTGAAGTCTACTGCTTAGTTTTAGGGTTGTTTATTTTATTATAGTGTAATTCTTAGAACACTGATGATCCATGTACAGCAAATCTCTTTTAGCTTGATTATTCATGTAAGCAGAGGGGCAAAAAACCCACTATTTCCCAATGGTTCTATACTTTAAAATATACTCACCACATGTAATCTCATTCTACTATAAAGTCATAAGCTTGGAGGTTCCTCTTTAATAAAATTACCCAAAAGCGAATAGTCTACCAACTACGTAGATACAAAAAATCATGTATACCTTTATGCAACACTTAGAAGTGGTTCATTTTTAACAGGAATTTGCATTTAGATTGCTGGTTGTTCTGCATAAAATGTTAGAAGAGATAGATAAACTGAAATGCTTAAAACATAATAAATATGAAAGCCTCAAAAATTTCATTAGTGCCTAGAGACGTAAGTAAATTGTTACTATTCCACTAAAATCTAAAAGAATCTTTCAGAATAGACATTTATGATACATTTGGTGAAACACTTTACTCTGGGTAAATTAGAACAAGTTTAAGATTGACTCACACTTTTGATTTTTTTTTTTTTTTTTTTTTTTTTTTTTTTTTTGAGACAGGTTCTGGCTCTGTCACCTGGGCTGGAGTTCAGTGGTGCGACCTTGGCTCACTGTATCTGCGCCCTCCTGGGCTCAAGTGTTCCTCCCACCTCAGCCTCCCAAGTAGCTAGGACTACAGGTGTGTTCCACGACGGCCAGCTAATTTTGTTTATTTTTTCAGAGACAGTTTATTTTTTCTCACTTTGCTGCCTAGGCTGGTCTCAAACTCCTGGCCTCAGGCAATCCTCCTTCCTCAGCTTCCCAAAGTGTTGGGATTATAGAAGTGAGCCACCGGACCTGGCCTTACATTCATTCTAATAAGCTTTTTAAAATAGCACACTCTTGTTCCTATCATGTCTATGGTAAGCTTCAGAGCAGTGTCAATATCTAAAGTCATATTCAAAATTTTTCAACTTGACAGGCCCTAATGTCAAGACAGTACTAAAACCACATGGGTCTTCATTTTAATATCACCACCAGAAGCTCACACAGCGATCATCCTTCCTGAGCTTAGCATGCATTTTCCATAAGCAATGAAAACATCTGACAACATGGGTCCTAGAAAATGTATAAGTGTGGGCTACATCATCTGTCCTCACAGTTTGATTATGAATTTTTATTAAATAAACTCACTATGTAATACATTGTGTCATATAGCTCAGGAAAGTTCCTAGACATCAGGAAATCAGCATGTTCTCAAGCAAATACACTTTATAGATATCCGTCTCAGCAGGAGAAACATCTAAAGGAGAAAATCAGGAAGCTACCAGAATGTGGCCAAAGGGAAAACTATCCTCTGATAATTCCAGATTTTTTGCTTCGGTTCTCCTCTCCTATTCCCATCCCATCCCTGAAGAAAACGATACAGCAAAATTTCTTTTCTTTTCTTTTTTTTTGAGACAAGATCTCCCTCTGCTGCCTAAACTAGAGTGTAGTGGCCCTGTCTCCACTCATTGCAGCCTCAATCACCCAGGCTCAAGCAGTCCTCCCACCTGTGCCTCCCAAGTAGCTGGGACTCCGGAGACATGCCACCAGGCTAATTTTTTAGGGGTTTTGTTTTGTTTTGTAGAAATAAGGTCTCAGTATATTGCCCAGGCTGATCTCGAACTCCTAGGCTCAAATAATCCTCCTTCCTTGACCTCCCAAAGTTTTGGGATTACAGGGATGAGCGACCACATCCAGTGCAAATTTTTTTTTATACCAAGGCAAAAATGATCATGCAAAAGATACTGATGAATTAACAAGCAGTTGCAACAAAAACAATTTGTTAATGCTTCCTTGGCCTTACAAATATTGAACTGGTAATGGGTAGAATCTATTCTATTAAAATAGGACTACTGTGGGATTTTTTAGGTATTCTTCTACCACCTCTGATTTTTCTGGGAACCATTACAGTTCCATAATCCTTTTCCTTCTGAGTGATCTTGGTCACTTTCATCACTATCAATTCATCCACTATTTGCACCATTTGGCTAAGAGTTGGCTAAAAGGGCAGCCAGGTGCATTGTAATGATGCAAGACTGTAGCAGTATAACCTCCGTGATGCATTCACAGGATGCATTACAGAGAAAGGGAATGAAAGAGTGCAATTCCAATGATGAATTTTGACTTACAACTCACACTCCCTTCAGCAAGCAGCTTTAAGGAAATCTTGGAAATATTGTTCAATATACATGTAACAAAATGTGACCATCTTTCCTCTGTTATGTGGAGGGTTTGAGTCTTTCTGTATTCATAAGATCTCTCAATTTGGCTGAATGTGCAGTCCCTAAGTTATAAGCAAGTGTCAGTCACCACTTATGGTTGCTCCTAAGAGAAAATTAGACCTTGCTTTACTTTTTTCTTCCAAAATAACTTTTCATTTCTTAACAATTGTCAGCAATTTGCATACGCTGGATTGACTTACCTTCATGATGTTTTGAAGTTAACACAATGTATTTGGCACCAGAGGCCTGAAAAATATCTGCCCACTTGTTGGCATTAAAAAAATTTGCTGTAAATAGTGGTCCAAAATCTTCATATTTGAAATTAGGAGGGTAATTATCTTTCATGAATTCCACATACTTTGGTATCTTTTCCTTTTGCCAATACCACCTAAGGGGAGGAAAGGAAAGTGTATATAAACAACACATACACACATTTAAAAGAACTGCTCCAGCTCCATTTACCATTTACCCCTCACTCAGATACAGTAGGACCCATATTCTCTTTCTCACTTCCCCATTGGTTTGACTTGGCTTTAAAGAAAGCTCATGCAAACTAAAGCCCCCTCTCTATCTATCCCCCTGTGAGAACCACTTGGCTCATAAATTAGAGCATTCTAGGCAACTCAGCTACCCATTCTCTCTCTCTTTTTTAAGACAAGGTCTCACTCTGTCACTCAGGTTGGAGTGCAGTAGTGCAATCATGGCTCACTGCAACCTTGACCTCCTGGGCTCAAGGGATCCTCTCGCCTCAGCCTCCTGAGTAGCTGGAACTACAGGTGTGTGTCACCACACCTGGCTTTTTTTTTTTCTTTGTGGAAATGTGGTTTCCATGTGTTGCCCAGGCTGGTCTTAACCTCCTGGGCTCAAGCAACCCTCCTGCCTCAGCCTCCCGAAGTCTTAGGATTACAGCATGAGTCACCATGCCCAGCCCCATTCTCTTTTAATTCTTCACCTTTAAATCACAACGTATACTATATGTTATTATGCATTGTCCTTTGTAACGTAAGTGACTAGGGCTTCTGAAAGGAAGACTACATGCCTAAAACATAACATGCATGTATTATATTCACTAGTAGAGAACAATTTGGAGGCACAGCACAGAACGGGAAGCAACAATAAAATTAAGACGATGCCGTTATTTTAATTAATGGACTCAACCTTCAAGGATTACTTGCTCTATGCGTTCATTCTAAACATTGGTATATTGATCCTAAACTGTGTAAGCAAGACTTCATGAGGAAAAGCACATCTAAACATTTTAAACACAGAATAACCATCCTCATGAAATAGGTGCAACCCCCATTTCTGAACCACCTCCTACTTTTTCTATCACCATTCCTTTCATAAGAGTATTTCTACAGGATAAGTAAATCCATAATCAGCACTACATTTCATAAGACGATCAGGAGACTCTTTCTGCTAAGAAGACATAATTGAAGGGCATACTATGTGGCAGGCATGTTGTTTGCCTACCCAAAAGTCATATTTACCTAATTTCCCAGTTTCCACTACAGCTAAAACAGGGATGCAAGATCCATCATGGCCAAGGGAACTTGAGGGAAAGCAGACTGAGAATTCTGGACATGGTTTCCCTCTTAATGAAAAGAGACACTGGTCCTCCTGCATTTGTGCAAGGTTGTGTGAAGCTATGATGCCTGGTTGCCATCATGTGACCATGAAGGGACAAGTCCCCAGACTAAGGATGACAGAAAAAGCCTACGTCTTTTATTTCATCAATGAACCAACTACCTCTAAATTTCTTGTTATGTGAGATAATAACCCCCTATCATTATACCTTTTACTTGGGTTTTTGATACCTTAAAGTGAAAGCATCCTAACAGATCCTTGAAGCATTTTTTATTATTTATTTATTATTGATTAATTGATTGGTTGAGACAGGGTCTTGCTCTATCACCCACGTTGGAATGCAGTGGCATGATCATACCTCACCACAGTCTTGAACTCCTGGGCTCAAGTGATCCTCCCACCTCACCCTCCTAAGTAGCTGGGACTATAGGCATTACCTTTTGAATTGAACTGCAAAAGAGAAACTGGATATTCAGAAAGTTGAAAAAAGGAGGGAATTTCTCCTAGCATCATCTAATTTGAATGTGCATTCTCCCCTACAGTCTAGACTCAAATTTCATGCTGAGAGATGAAAAGAGGAATTTATGGCAGAAAGTCCATCATTTATATTTGGTTTTAAATAGCCATTTATATTCATCTGTACAGTTGATTGCCCAAAAGTCAAATTAAGAGTAAGGAGCAGAGGATACAAAGGGAAATCATAGATAATGTAAAAATCTTCCACAGGGTTAAATGCATTTCCAGATCTTCAGAAATGTGTTCTCTATTTTGTTTAGTATGAGAAGTATCTTTATTGTTCTAGGTCCAAACAAACAACCGTGGGTTTATTTGTAGAAAATGAAGTTATTCATAGCAAAGAATAAAATGACTCGAAAGTAGCTGTTTTATTTTGGCATAGTACTAGTTTTAACAAATGTCAAATCCTCTTCTGGTACCAATATATCTTAACCTAATCTTCATGATTGAACAAAATGATAATATAAGATACAATTTAGGGGGAAGAAAATGTGCTAATTATGTGCCACACTAATGTAAAACATTTCCAAAATAAACTCAGGGCTTCCTTACAGCCCAAAACATGCAAATAAATATTTGTAACATCTTTTTGAAGTAGCTGTGTTTTGGTATAAGAAGAGTCTCTGTTTTACAAGCTGAATTATTTAAAGTATATGAATAATTCTCCATAGCTTACCCAGTTTTATTTTGTACATCAACTGGCCTACTAATGAGAAAGGTTACTGGTTGCAGGTAGTCAATCTCTTTGTAATAAAAGGGCTAAAATATGCTACTGTGGCATATTATTAAAGGTAAAGAAACTTGAAAAGTAGCAGAAACATGAAGAGTATTTTGACCTTTGTGCTCTTTCTTAAGAGCAGAAGATGAAATTCCAGTGTGAAAGATATTCTATACTAGAAGAAAAGGCAACATCCTAAGCTTCAAAGACAAGAAATAGAATACTATACAGACCTTGTTCAAATAACTCGTATGTTTTAAGCCTCCCCGTATAATTTAATCACCCCAATGTCAATTTAATTCTTGGACCCAGCAGAGACCCTAACAGAATGGCAGTGTAATTTTTCTACCCCTACAGTAAGCATGGTACAGTGTATACTATGTAATGTTAATATAACATATAGCTCATACTCTGTATTGTGTCTATTAAACATAGTATGTTAATTTGGATTTATACTATTTATGTAGTATGTAGTTGATTCAAATAAATACTTATTGTTTAATGATTCCTTTATTTTACTTAAGAATATATTACGTGTCCCAAAGTGCTGGGATTACAGGCATGAGCCACCGCTGATCACCTGAGGTCAGGAGTTCGAGACCAGCCTGGCCAACATGGCACATCCTCGTCTCTACTAAAAAATACAAAAGAAATAGCCTGCACGGTGGTGCATACCTGTAGTCACAGCTACTCCACAGGCTGAGGCACGAGAATCGCTGGAGCCCAGCAGGCGAAGGTTGCAGTGAGCCAAGACCACCCCACTGCACTCCAACCTGGGCGACAGAGTCAGATTCTGTCTCTAAATAAATATATAAAATAAAAGAACATATTATGTGCATGTATCTATATAGGCACACAAAATGTTTCTATTTTAAATAACTTAATACTTGTAGCATTTAGCCAGAAAAGACATGTGCAACAGTTTAAGAAATTATATGCACATTTTCACATAGATCTCAAAGTAGAATCTAAAGCACAGATTTTTGTGCAGCACCTTTCATACGGCAGTATAACTGGGTTGTGTTAAGAGTACCATTCTAGAACTTCTTTTAAAAGTTCCTGGAGCCATACATAGGTAACATGTTAACGTTAAATAGCCAATGGTGTTCAAATGAACAGTCGTTTCACATACTCATGACTGTGTTTTAATCATAAGTTCACTGCAGAATGGCTGCAAACTGGTAGAGCACCAGAGCCATTGTGTCTAAGTCCGCGCTCCTGCGATGCCCTGCACAAACCGATGAGTGTGTCTAGTAGCTCGATGTTGTAGTGTCATAACTACAGCTTCATATGCGCAACTGTGAAGAAGCTGAGGAGTCAGGCGTGTCTGAAAACTCTTGCAGTTACACGGAAGAAAAATTCCCTGTTCACTCAGCACGAACCACTTAGGCAAGAAACGCCACATTCGAGACCCGGAAGTGCGAAACGCCGGTAACGCAGTGGGAAGTGAAACCGACGAGGGTGCAGGCAGCACCAGGCTGCGAACGAGGCCCGCTGGGTAGTGGCTGCAGCCTGCGGGTGGGGACAGGAGCGCCGCAGAGGAGACGGAAGGGAGCGCACTCACCAGAACCACTCGCTACCGAAGCTGGGCACGGAAAACACGCCCCAGTGGATGAAGATGCCGAACTTGGCCTGGTCGAACCACGCGGGCAGCTGGCGGGAGTCCAGGGACTCCCAGGTGGGGTCGAAGCGCGCAGCGCTGCGGGCAGGGCAAGGCGGCAGCAGCGGCGGCAGCAGCAGCAGCGGGAGCGCGAGCCCGGGGAGCTCCCGGGGCCGCATGTCCCCGCGCGGGCCGGCTGTCTTCTTTGCAGGCTGGCGCGGCCTCACGAGCGCTGCTCTTCCGTTTTATTGCTGCTGAGTTTGCCGCGCCGCTGTCACCTGACCAAGCCGGACTTGGAAACAGACCACCCTTCCCCCTCCGGGGCGGGAGTGGCCACTCTCCCGGGCGCTCGGAATAACCCCAGGAGGGCTGCGTCGCTCAGAGTGACTAAGGAGGCTCCCAGTACCCCAAAGCCAGCTGCCATGGCTTTGCTAAGCTCTATCCGCTTTGAGGGGGAAAATATGAGTCTGCTTCAGGGCCCTGTGACCAGCGCCTCTGCCCTCAAGCAGGCACGACCCTGCCCAAAAATCTGCCCAAGAGGACCACGCCACCAGCCCGCCCGGGTGGCTGCTTCACACGTCCGAGTCGTGGACGGGAAGGTCAGGGCAGTAACCTCAGCCAGGTCTCGCCAAGATGGAACATGGAAAGTAACCTAGATCGTTCTCAGCCTCTGTATCAGCTCCCAAGGTCTGTGTGTTAGAACTGTGGCTGTCAACCTCGAATTTATGTCAGAGGAAATTCCAAGAGCTTCAGATTCAGCAGTTAGGTTGGGGCCCAAGAATTTGCATTTCTACCCAGTTCCTAGAAGATTCTGATGTTGGGCTGGACGCCAACATTGAGCTACTAGACACATTCATCAGTGGCTCACACCTGTAATCCCCAGTACTTTGAGAGGCGGAGGCAGGCAGATCACAAGGTCGGGAGATTGAGATCATGCTGGCTAACACGATGAAACTCCGTCTCTACTAAAAATGCAAAAAATTAGCTGGGCATGGTGGCGTGCACCTGTAGTCCCAGCTACTCAGAAGGCTGAGGCAGGAGAATCGCTTGAACCGAACACGGGAGGCAGAGGTTGCAGTGAGCCGAAATGGCACCACTGCACTCCCGCCTGGGCAACAGAGGAGACTCTGTCTCAAAAAAAAAATAAAAAAAGATTCTGATGTTGTGGGCAGGTGGGCCAAACTTTCCTGAGAACCACTGCATTCAACAAGGAGATTATCTGAGACAGGTGAAACCACTGGAAGGAATGTTTAAGAAATCTGCAAGCTTGGGAAAAGAAGCCATCAACAACGTGGAATGATTAATCAAAAGGACATTTGGGAAGCTTATCTCCTCCACCTGTTTTTTTGTTTTGTTTTGTTTTGTTTGAAACAGTCTCACTCTGTTGCCCCTGCTGGAGTGCAGTGGCACAATCTAGGCTCACTGCAGCCTCTGCCACCCTGGTTCAAGTGATTCTCCTGCCTCAGCCTCCCAGGTGGCCAGGACTATAGGCACCCACCATCATGCCAGACTAATTTTTGTAATTTTTTTTTTTTTTCATAGAGATGGGTTTCACCATGTTGGACTGGCTGGTCTTAAACCCCTAACCCTAACCCTAAACTTCAGGTGATCCACCCACCTCAGCCTCCCAAAGTGCTAGAATTACAGGCATGAGCCACCATGCTCGGCCTCTCCTCTACCTCTTAAGTGCTTTCAAAGTAAAGCCAGAATCCCCAACTGCTTTTGCCCCCATAAAATCGTTACCCTTCAGTGAGCCAATTCAAATGTCACCTCTTCCCTGAAGCTTTCTGCCACCACCCTTCCCTCCCAGAACGTTGTACTGTCTCTAACCTGCTTTGTAACACCTTCTTCCAAGCACACACAGGATTCCACGCATCCTCTAGTAGCTAGCTAGGTGGTACAGGTCTGGTTTTCCATCAGACTGTGAGCTTTGTGAGGGCATTCATAATGACCTTCCTTTCTGTATTGCCCACATATACAGCAGAAAAGCAACACTCAAAATATGTTTGTTGAAGCTCTCCAGTGAACTGAGGCTCTAATTACTGAGTGAAAAACTTGACACTAAGAGGCCTGCATTCTCCCATCCCATTTCTGCAGAGAGACAGGAGCAGCAGAGGGCGCTGTCACTGCAGGTGTAGGGGCATTTTTCCTCCTGAGGACATGCCAGATGGCCCCCTGGAGCCACAGCTCCACTATAAGGGTCCCCAGTTTTGTTTTGTTTTTTGTTGTTGTTGTTGTTGTTGTTTGTTTGTTTTTTACAATGAGGGTGTTCTAGAAGAAAGGGCTCAATGAATCCGCTGAGCATGGATTACCAACTGCAACAGCTCCAGTTTGTGATAAAGAAAGATGACGGCCGGGCGCAGTGGCTCAAGCCTGTAATTCCAGCACTTTGGGAGGCCGAGGCGGGTGGATCACGAGGTCAAGAGATCGAGACCATCCTGGTCAACATGGTGAAACCCCGTCTCTACTAAAAATACAAAAAATTAGCTGGGCATGGTGGCGCATGCCTGTAATCCCAGCTACTCAGGAGGCTGAGGCAGGAGAATTGCCTGAACCCAGGAGGCGGAGGTTGTGGTGAGCCGAGATCACGCCATTGCACTCCAGCCTGGGTAACAAGAGCGAAACTCCGTCTCAAAAAAAAAAAAAAAAAAAAAAAAAGAAAGATGACAATGTTTTTTTTGAGACGAAGTCTCATTCTGTTGCCCAGGCTGGAGTACACTGGCACAGTATTGACTCAGGGCAACCTCCACCACTGGGGGTTCAAGCAATTCTCTTGTCTCAGCCTCCCAAGCAGCTGGGATTACAGACACCACACCCGGCTAACTTTTGTATTTTCAGTAAAGACAGGGTTTCACCATGTTGGCCAGGCTGGTTTTGAACCCCTGATCTCAAGTGATCCTCCCGCCTCAGCCTCTCAAAGTGCTGGGATTACAGGCATGAGCCACTGTGCCTCACCCGACAATTTTTATTGTCTAGTTAGTGAAACCCAGAATGATCTAGGGCTTCAGGGGCCACTGAACGCTGGGGCATGCTTGAACCAAAAGATGGACTTTTCAGCCACTATGTGTTGACATCCGCTCTAATCAGAAGTTTGTGTAATAAGCACAAAAGACAGTTTTTACAGTGACAATGATACTGTGACCTGCCAAAGGGTGAGTAGACATGACCGTGGTGACAAGGCAGCAGCAGCAGGACCCTGTCATCTCATGAGTGGGTGTCATTTCCCCAGATGAACACCACAGAGCAAAAGTGTCCATCTTCCAAAGTCCTTTTATCATGTTATGAATTATTTACACTTTCATATATTTCAGTGAAAGAGTGGTCATCAGATCTGCATGGATGCCACTTGGGTCATTTATTATTTCACTCAAAGGCAAAGAAATGTTTTTAACTCATAAGTACAACCTTATCATAAAAGTCTATTTTCTGTAAGAAATACTGAAACTATATTAAAGACTTCCCTTAGTGCCCTTCAGGACACATAAGAATCCTAATATAGGCTGGGCACAGTGGCTCATGCCTGTAATCCCAGCACTTTGGGAGGATCACAAAGTCAGGAGTTTGAGACAAGCCTGACTAACATGGTGAAACCCCATCTCTACTAAAAATACAAAAAATAGCCAGGCGTGGTGGCACATGCCTGTAATCCCAGCTACTCAGGAGGCTGAGGCAGGAGAATTGCTTGAATCTGGGAGGCAGAGGTTGCAGTGAGAAGATTGCACCACTGGACTCCAGTCTGGCATCAGAGCAAGACTCCATCTCAAAAAAAGAATCCTGGTATACCAGGTTGAGAACCATTGCTATGGGATTTGAAAGGAATCACGAGTAGTATTATCTGGAAATGAAGAGGAAGAAGAGATTCTACTTTAAAATATTTGTTAAATGACTGAAAAAAAGAAATCTATGAAGTAGTTTAGAACATGGTCCTTTATGGAGAGACCTGCCTACCATAGATTCCATTCACATTTTATAAGTTTGTAATGCCTTACAAAGCTAGTCTTTGCACATAAAGCTACTGCAAATTGAGCAATAGAATCACACCTCACAAGGCTTAAACTGTCTATTTAAAGGTTTTGATAGGGGACCCAGAAATCTGAGCAAAACCCTGGGTTCTGCAGGTGCACATGGCTCACGTATAAGGCATTTGAAAAGCGTGTGGCCTTGATAGGGAACACTGTCAACTCTGATCCTGTTTGTCTGAGGCCACTTGGGGTACAAGATGAAGACAGAAGGATGTACCTCCCTTCTGAAGCCACCACAGCCAGCAGCCTGCTGATACTCAGGGTGCCCAGGTGGGAGAGGGTGAGAGGCTAGTCCTGGCCAAATTCCTTGCTGCTGCCGGAGGAAGCAGTCTGGCCACGTGTGTCCACAGGAATATGATTAGCTGCCGAGGTGGAGCTGATAGCTGAGCAAGGCTCTTGAGGACACATTCTGGATAGATCTCCATATAGGAGTTGGATGACTGCCACCAGCCAGTCTTGGCAGTCCCCAGAGTTCTTCTGAAGTGGACAGTGGAAGAAGTGAAACATTTGCCCAGCAGCTGGCATCAATGCAGTCTCTCTCTCTGGATATGCAGAAGAAAAGGTTCAAAAGGAACTGAACCCAATCCAGTCTTTATATGGTAAATAGCCCAGCTTTGTGGTAGAAGAGCAGGCATGGGGGAAATAAAGAACACTCACCTTTTTCAGGCCAGGCGGCAGGGAAGAGAAGCACAGAGGAATAAAGGGAGGAGGCCCCACGGTTCAGCAGAGAGGGGAGAGCCGCCAAGCTGCGGCCCCACTCCAGCCTCTGCCATAGAGCTGTGTGATCCTGAGGAAGGCTTTGGAAGGCGTTCAACCTCTTTGTGCCTCAGTTTCTTCACTTACTAAATGTGAATGATAATTGTACATCTTCCTCCTAGGGGTGTTGTGAGAATTAAATCATGCAAAGTACACGTTAAACCTCGTCTACGTGTGGACCAGTATTACCATGTGTGTGTTCAATAAATTCAAGGGAGCCTACAGAAAGGGGTATTTCTCTCCTGATTCCCATTTAGCCTGAAGTCCTCAGTGACAGTCAGGACAGAATATCCTGATTAAGACTTGGGCTAACTGGCAAGTATAGCAAGGTACAGCCATGTTAGACAGAGAGGCTACTTTTTAGCTTTCCTGGGGTGACCTTGATATTCGAATGACACAAACAGGACCCAGAAGTAGCCAAGAACCTAACAGGAAATCTGCCCTGAGTGGTTCCCTGTGGCAGAGCCTCCTATGCCTAGGACCTGGGGCTCACAGCCACGCCTCAGAGGACTCTAGCCAGTCTGTGGAAACTGAGAGGGTTGGGGAACCCAATATAGACCAGATTTTGAGTTAGAGCAACTTCGGGCTTCATCTAGGGGGAATGAAAGAATGAGTGCCAGCACTCCAGGACCAGAGGAGGCAGGGTGGCGTGTTCCTTCCCGGGACCTGGAGAACACCTCAGGCCCCCTGCCCCTAGTCCATGCCACCTTAGAGAGCAGCAGGGGAAGGGGAGGCATCTGTGATATTGAGCGTTGTTACCTAAAGGACAGCCTACGTATTTGCTGAAGACGACCCTTTAATTGACAAGATTTGCCTATGTTTAATGCAGATCGAATAGTTAAGTTTGATCACCAACCACCCAGGGTGTGCACGGGGGAAAGGAGCAAGCTGTCTGCTGAAGTAAGCAGGGTGACTAGAAACAAAAGCAAATTGCCACTTTTTCTCTGCACCAGGGTCATCAACGGCAGGTAATTTAATGACCCTAGTATGCAGTTAAGCATCAGAGCACACAACACATTTACCTTCTACTTCTCTCCTCTTCAATGTCTTCAGGGAAATGTGAATGATCTAATGGGTGGCTGTGCATGAGGCCCATTTCAGGGAGATGAGGTCTCAGTCACACGTTAAGTCTCCTTTCCAGTGGCCCTTATGGCTGAGGGAGACAGTGTCCTCGGGACTGCACCAGTTGGAAAAGAAGGCGAAGTTTTCACAGCCCTTGTCAGAAGTGAGATGTAAGAGGGCAAGTCCTCCAGAGGAAGAGGAAGAAAAAAAAAAAAAAAAAAAAGAACTATGAAAACTGAGAAAAAAGGCTGGGCAAGAGAGAGAAAGGAGATGTGAAAGAAAGAAAAGAAAGAGAAAAGACAGAGAATGGATCTGGTTTAAAAAAAAAGATTCAAAGACAAAGAAATTCAAAACCAAGATTGTCCCAAAACTAGAACCCAAAAGAAACTAAAATACAAAGACAAATAATATGCAAGAATAATGAATAAAGACAAGAGAAGAGGGGAGAGGTAGAGGTATCAAAAGGAGACGCTAAAATAAACCCCCAAACCAAAGCAATATGAGAATCTTTAGGCTGAGCACGTCACAGCCTGCACGCCAGCAAGGGCACAGGGGAGGGAGGAACCTAGGAGGGACTGGCAAAGGTGAGCACGAGCAAGTGCGGGAAACGTGGGAGAGGCGATGGGCGATGGGCAAGGGCTGAAGAACGAGTGGGAAAGAAGACATGAACAGAAAAGGGAGAGAGTGAAGGGAGTCCTGAAATAAGGAACCAAAATAATGACCCATGAATGAATGAATACAGTGTTTTCGTTCGCAATAACCAGAGCCTGGCAGCTTCCTTCAATTTAGCAGGATGGTTAAAAGCATGGGCCCTACACTATTTAGCTAGTTATTCATGGGTACACATGTT
The DNA here is from genome assembly GCF_048565385.1 of Saimiri boliviensis. NCBI lineage: Eukaryota > Metazoa > Chordata > Mammalia > Primates > Cebidae > Saimiri > Saimiri boliviensis. The sequence goes on along the minus strand of NC_133452.1, from coordinate 26,381,511 downwards.
TTTGGGGGGTAGAACCCACATAGAAAGGTTACCTAGTGCTGAGATGTCCTTTCTCAATCAGCAGTCTACCCTTGCCATACACTATTCTGATGGCATATGATGTATTCTGTATGTATAGGTAAGTATTCTATATGTGTATGTATGTATTCTCTATGCATACGTATGCATTCTGTATATATATATGTATTCTGATGGTGTATATGATGTATTCCGATGGTGTATGAATGTTGTAAAGCCACACTGGTGTTTTGATTCTTTCTTTTAACTGCCGAGTGAAGCCTCTGATGCAAAGGAGCAGGTTGAGAACTGCTAGGCTGTTTTGTGAATTTCCTGGACCCTGGGCACCTTTACCTTCATGGACCTCTTCTTCCTCCATTAAAAAAAAAAGTCATAGAGGTATATTATACAACATTGTTGGCAAACAGGTGAATATATGAATATTACATATTAAAATATTTTCTTTGACTTGCAAGGTTTTTTTTCTCCTTCAGATTTTAGATGGAATTAAAACATTTTTGTGGGTCTCTACAAGTATTGCTGGTACTGCACCTGCCACAACTGATAGATAAGTCAGCTCTGGAGAACTTAGAGACACAGAGTAATCACCACTAATAATATACAAAGAGATTTGATTAAATATTTATATCAATGTGAGCCAAGATAAGTACATTGGAATAGCAATGATTGGATGCAGTGATCATGGAAATTTCATGATTCAAGACAGAGGTTGTTTTTTAGGGTGCTGGCATACTTGCTGAGTTTAGTGCTTACTATATGCTAGACTGTTCTGAGTAATATATATATATACATATATATATACACACATACACACACACACTTTTATTAAGTCCTCATATGTACATTCAGTTATATAAAGTACCTCCAAATGTACTTTTATTATCCTCAATTTACAGGTAAGAACAAGAAGCACAGAAAGTTAAATAACTTGCTAAATGGTGTAGGGCTCATGTTTTTAACCATCCTGCTAAACTGAGGAAAGCTGCCTAGACTCTAGTTATTATGTGAATGAAAATACTATATCCATTCATTCATTCATTGGTCATTATTTCAGTTCCTTATTTCAGTTACTAATTGCCAATTAACTTTGTGTGTGAGAGAAACGGGTCTTGCTCTGTCACCAAGGCTGGAGTGCAGAGGCGTGATTTCAGTTCACTGCAACCTTCACCTCCCAGGCTCAAGCGATCCTGCTACCTCAGCCTCCCAAGTAGCTGGGACTACAGATGTGTGTCACCATGCCTGGCTAATTTTTGTATTTTTTTTAGAGACAAGGTTACGCCACATTGGCCAGGCTGGTCTCCAACTTGTGAACTCGAGCAATCCTCCCACTGAGGCCTCCCAAAATAGTGGGATTACAGGGGTGAGCCACAACGTCCCACCTGTTCATTACATCTTTATTTCAGTAGATCAAAATATATTTATTCAGCCTCTGCTCTGTTCAAGCACTGAGCTGGGCTCAGTGGTTGCAATGGCAGGAAAACAGACCCAGCCCTGTTCCTTATATGGCTGACTCTCTAGCGGGAAATGTGAACATTAAACAAATGACCACCTAAATATAACACTGCAAACTGGAGTTCATGTGTGAGCCATGGAATGCTATCAAAGCACTGGAATTCCAATCTAATCTGGGCATCAGAATAGCTTCCCTGAGGAATTAAAATTTGGATGAGGTCTCCATAATTAGTTAATGAATTAGGCAAACAGTGGGAGCAAGGATGTTCCAGGCAGAGGCCAACAGCATGGGTCAGGAGCACAGGCTATAAACTCAGCCATTAAGAAGCTTCCAGTGTGAAAAGAGAAGAAACCCATAGAGACAAGCAATGAAGTGCTGCCATGAGACAGATGTGTGGGCCATTTGAACAATGGGAGAGAAAATGCTGGTAGGAGAGAGGTGGTGTTCATGTCAATGAAAGCAATATAGGATCAGATCTGTAAGGAAGACTAGATAAGCCAAGAGGCATGCAGAGGATCTTATTCATTTTAGAGCCCTGGGGGCTATTTACTGGAGTAGCTGAAGATAGCACTGTGGACAGACTGAGAAGGAAGAAATTGCTTTGAGTTCCATGTGAGGCTTCATAGATGAGACCTGTAGAGCTAACCAAGATCATATCCTGACACAGTGGTCAAAATAAAGAAGCAAGTGTGAGCAGTGCTGAGGTGATGGCTCATTTAAAGGAAAGTCATGCCCTACAGCAGGCATCCCCAAACTACAGCCCGCGGGCCTCATGCGGCCCCCTGAGGCCCTTTATCTGGCCCACCGCTGCACTTCAGGAAGGTGCACCTCTTTCATTGGTGGTCAGTAAGAGGAACACAGTATGTGGCGGCCCTCCAACGGTCTGAGGGACAGTGAACTGGCCCCCTGTGTAAAAAGTTTGGGGACGCCTGCCCTACAGACTGGTACCAAGCTAGAGACTCCTTTCTCTAATTATCTGAAGAATCCCTTTGGCAGGCTGTGTAATACACATGACACCAATCTCTTGAAGTCTCTAGATGGAGGCCGCATCCCACTGCCTTTACAAAACATCCTCTTTATCCATAGATGTTGATACTTGAGAACTTAATGGAAAGAACTTCATTCATTCTGTGAAGATCAGTAAAGCTCGTCTTTCACAGTTTATTGATGACAGAACTGCTCAATGCTCATACAAAAAAAGTAAGACTCCCTTAAATATCTGCATTAGATTCATTCTCTGTGTTTTATTTCCCAAATTTTCTTAAAATAATATGTGTTACTTTTATTTTAAAAATATAAAAAATGTAAGCCATGGAATCAGGGAAGGAAAATGGCAGATAGGAGGCAGGACTAAATTGCAGCTCCCACTCATAGGAACAGAGCAGCAGGTGGAGACTCACATTGTGAACTTTTGCTCCAGATCTACTTTAGGATTATACCAGGAAAGCCAAGAGACTCTTTGAACCCCTGAAGGAAGAGGATTGCTCCTAAAGAACCCAGGAGACAGCCCAAATCCTACACAGCAAGAAGGTGCAAACTATGAACCAGAAAGTGGTCCCTCACCAGACACTGAATCTGCTGGTGTCTTGACCTTGGACTTCCCAGCCTCCAGAATTGCCATAAATAAATTTCTGCTTTTTATAAGCTAAAAACCACTAAGCCATGTAGATTATTCCTCAACATATGAAGCAAAATGGAATTATAAAAATGAAGCATTAATTACAGTATCTTGGAAATGACTGTTTTGCTTTTGAGACTAGGCCTCACTGTGTTGTCCAGGCTGGAGTACAGTGGCTGTTCACAGAAGGGATGATGGCACACTGCATCTCAAACTCCTGGCCTCTAGTTATCCTCCTGCCTCAGTCTCGAGAAGAGTTGGGACTATAGGTGTGTACCACCACACCTGGCCTTGTTTATTTTTGAAGATAAGATCCATATCTGAAATTTTTAAAATCAGCTACCGAGCAACATAAAACATGAGGATTTCCCAGATTGCCGTTCTTTTGTTGACAATGTTAAAAAGTGATCTTAAATTCATGGATACATAGAAAACACTAAGATTTCTCCATTTGATTGATGTACTTCATAATAGCTTGTGACATGCTCAAAATAACAAGATTTTTTTTGATTCTTTCATATGCTCTTTTAAAATCACAGTTTATTAAATTTATTCATTCAACAAATTCCTATTGAACACCTAACATACACTAACAAATGTGCCAAGTCCAGAAGATACAAGGCTGAATCAGAGGACATCCTTGAATTTAAAGAGCTGATAGTTTAGAAGACCCAAGCCGACATGAAAATAAATAAATGCAATAAGGACTAAAAGCACAATTATCAAAATATGTGCAAGGCAGAGGTGCTGAGCAGTGGGGAGATAGAGAAATAACTAATGCCTATTAACTGCTTCTGGATGTATGCCAGATAGTGTTCTAAGTGCTTTACTTACATATATTAGCTCATTGCCAACCTGTGATCATTTCCATTATCATACTGTTACACCCATTTTACAGATGAGGGACTGAGACAAAGAGTGGTTGCCTAGCTTGCCCAAAGTCACTCAGCTATACTGAGTGGCAGAACCAGGATTTAAATAAATGTAGGCCACTGGGCTTATGAACTCTGTGCTCTCAGCCACTACACATTTGCTGTTCAGATTGTCCAGCAGACTGTCTAGGAAGAAATGCAAAGCACTTTGAGCAGAGAGGGCAGCTTGGGCAAGGGTATTAGTGCAGGAAAGACACAAACACGTTTTAGAGTCAAGCAGATGGGATACCAGAAGGCTGAGGACTATGCCGCATCGTGGGGAGGCTTGGGTTGGTTTCGGTAGACAATGAGAGGCCATTGAAGGATTTTAGTCAGAGGAGTGATGAGGCAGATCTGTTTCTTTTCTTCTTCTTCTTCTTCTTCTTCTTTTTTTTTTTTTTTGAGACTCACTCTGTTGCTCAGGCTGGAGTGCAATGGCACAATGTCAACTCACTGAAACCTCTGCTTCCCAGGTTCAAGCAATTCTCCTGCCTCAGCCTCCTGAGTAGCTGGGATTACAGGCATGCACCACCACACCTGGCTAATTTTTGTATTTCTAGTAGAGACGGGGTTTCACCGTGTTGCTCAGGCTAGCCTCAAAATCCTGACCTCGTGATACACCTGCCTCGGCTTCCCCAAGTGCTAGGATTACAGGCGTGAGCCACTGCGCCTGGCCAGATCAGTTTCTTAAAAATATTATTTTGACTGTGTTAGGGAGGATGTGTTGCAGAGGGTCTGGATGCGGGTGGGGAAGGGAGGATGTGTTGCAGAGGGAGGATGTGATGCTGGTGGGGAAACTCCCTTTAGAGACCACTTCTCCCAGGTAAGAGAAGGCTGTAGCAGTGGAGTTGGAGAGAGAAGAATGGACCAGGGCTATTTTGAGGAACTCTAGGCTAGGGCCTGTTTTGATTAGTTGATGCCAAACTTGGTGGTTGTTAAATATTTTTGTGTTAAGCCTTCAGCAGTATCAACAGCGTGCTTCATGACGGCAGAACCCAAATTTATTTTTCTCGCCATTGTACTCCCAAGGCTTGGTAATGCACTCAGAAAATGCTTATGGATTGAATGAGTTAATGAATAAATGAATAAATCAATGAATAAGTAAATAAATACACAAATGAATCAAAGAAGTGACTTGGATTAGACCAAGTGGATAAGGGAAGAAGTTAATGGATTCTCAAGCGACTAGCCTAAAAGAATAAGTCAATTTCTCTTTTCTTATGTATTAAATTTTGTTTCCAGGCTTCTCTTATGAGTATTATATGTGTAACATGAAGCAACCAACTCAGCTCCACCTTAACCATTGGGGGACCCATGAAAGAGCCTGCCCAGACCTGCCTGCTTCTGGGGTCTCAGTCATGTCACGTGACTACATCACTTGGCTCCGCTTCCGAGTTCCCCACCTCTAACCTCTCTGGAGCTCACATTCATCTTTCAAAAACATAACTTCCGTTATATCACCCATTACTGATCCCTTCACTGCACGTCTCTTTGCCCTGCTTTAGTTTTCATCTGAGCACTTACTATTTCCTGACATTATGTCATTCATTCATTCGTTCAATTTGTTTGGTTCTATCTCTCTGTTAGTTTCCTGTTGCTGCAAGCAAATCACAGTAAACTTAGTGGCTGAAAACACAGATTTATCTTCTTGCAGTTCTGGAGGTCAGAAGTCTGAAATGGGCCTCACAGAGATAAAATCACTTGCCAGGGCTGCATTACTTCTGGAAGCTCAGGGGACAATCTGTTTCTTCACCTCTTTCAGCTTCTAGAGACTGCCCTCATTTCTTATTTTGTGGACTCCTTTGATCTTTAAAGCCAGCAAAGGCAGCTTGAGTCTTTCTCATGATGCCATCTCTCTGGCCTCACTCTTCTGCCTTCCACTTCCCATTCAAGGACTCTTGTGATTACACTGGGCTCACCTAGACAAACCAGGATAATCTTATTTTAAGGTCAGCTGATTAGCAACTTTAATTCTAGCTGCAATTTTAATTCCCCCTTGCCATGTAGCAACATATTTACAGATTCCAAGGATTAGGATGCCGATAACATTTTTTTTTTTAACAATTTTTTGCTCTGTCACCCAGGCTGGACTGCAGTGGCATGATCTCAGTTCACTGCAACCTCTGCCTCCCAGGTTAAAGCAATTCTCCTGCCTCAGCCTCCCGAGTACCTGGGATTACAGGTGCACACCACCTCGCCCAGCTAGTTTTTGTATTTTTAGTAGAGACGGGGTTTTACCATGTTGGGCAGGCTGATCTTGAACTCCTGATCTTGTGATCCATCCACCTCAGCCTTCCAAAGTACTGGGATTACAGGCGTGAGCCACTGCGCTCAGCCTAGGATATGGATGTCTTTGAGAAGCCATTTTCTGCCCAGCACACTCTGCCTCTACTAGGATTTAAGTCTTTTGAGGGCAAACTTTGTCTACTTTGCTCTCTACAGTTCAGCCATTGATTAGAAGAGGGCCAGTATATTGTAAGCATGCAGTAAATATGTTTTGAATAAATCAGCAAATCTTCTCCTTCTCTTTCACAATCCACCTCATACCAAGGCAGAATAATTTTCCTCAATATCAGCATGCATCATAACATACTCTTTGATATGCTTTGGCTGTGTTCCCACCCAAATCTCATCTTGAATTGTAGTTCCCATAATCCCCACGTGTCATGGGAGAGACCTGGTGGGAGGTAATGAATCAGGAGGGCGGTTACCCCCATGCTGCTGTTCTCATAATAGTGAGTCCTCACAAGATCTGATGGTTTTATAAGGGGCTTCCCCGCTTTTGCTCTACACTTCTCCTCCCTGCTGCCATGTGAAGAAGGACGTGTTTGCTTCCCCTTCTGCCAAGACTGTAAGTTTCCTGAGGCCTCCCCACACTGTGGAACTGTAAGTCAATTAAACCTCTTTCCTTTATAAATTACCCAGCTTGGGTATATCTTTATTAGGAGCATGAGAATGGACTCATACACTCTTGCTCAGAGAACATGAACTGAGCACTTCTAGGTGAGATGGCAGCCTGGCCCAGCCATCTTGTTCTTTCCTACCAAATTTCAGTGGAAGTAACAGCAGATCATGCAAATAGAGAAACATCTGCCTCAGTTCTGAACCAGGCAAGTGATCATCCTCATCCCACAAAATAGAAGAACTTCTGTCAAATCAAGAACTGTCACCCCTGGGTCTCATGGAGGCCTTGAGGGTTGGGATCAATCCTCATTCCTGAGAAGGAGAGGAGCATAACCAAGAGGCTAGGGGTCGGAAGGGCTTCAGGGATGCCCCTTATGGGAGCTCCCTAGGATCTCTCTAAACGAGGAGTTCTGGAACCCCATTGTGAACGTGGATATTGTTATAGATGCAAATGTCCACCTGTGCAGAGAATTAGGCAAGACAGAGTGAGGTGTTTTCCTGGGAAGACTGTCTCAGCCAGCAACCACAAAGCTTCTGATTGTGGTTCTTGCCCTGCTTCCCTCTCTACTTCTCTGGCGCTCCTGTATCTTCACCTGGATAATATACTGTTTTGTTTTTGTCATTCAGATTGTTGAGGTTGCTTGTCTTTACTTTGTAGAATATGAACCTTTCATCATATGAGTGATTTTGGTAAAATGTACCTCAGACATTCAAATACTTCCTGTTTATTAAGTGCCTCCCACGGTGTAATCCCTATGCTAGGCACTGCAGATGATGTCTTAGTCTTTCTAACAACCTTGCAGGTTGAATAGCATCATTCCCTTTGCAGAAAGGTGGGGACATGCACAAGGCTAAGGGTCTCCTAAGTGGGAGAGTTCAGATCCAGCTTACTCAGAGGTCTCTGCTGGCTCCAGGACTGTCCATTATCTTCTAGTGTAAATTAAGGCAGCTGCTCTGAAAGCAGGAGGTCCAGGCTTAATCCGAAACCTGTGGTCATTGAAACAATCTTGGCTTGCTCTGCACACTTGGAGTTCAAATGAATTGGGTCTCAATTTTCTCCTTTCCACATAATCACTCAAATAAGATAGGGACTAGAGTCAGGCAAGTGAGACCATCACCCCAGGAACAAAATAGGAGGGAGCACCAAAAACCTCAGTAATCAGGATAAATGATAACTTTAACGCAATACAGTACTTAAAAAACATCTGTAAGTCCTCAAACTATAGCTGTCTGCCCAGCCATTTTTAAACATAAAGTTTTACGAAGGCTGGGGTGAGGCTGGAGCAAATGAGGCCAGTTGTACAAGTTCCATGTCCGATCCTGTCTTTATTTAAAGTTTTGCTATTTTGTTTATCATGTTTATTAATTTTTCATTAAGTCTGTCTGAAGCACCCCTTCGCCTTCTCAGCAGAAAGCCTGGTATCTCCCGCTGGGGCTTCCCTTTCTACATTAGTTGCAGGGACCTGTGATGGGTAAAAGGAAGTCACGTAACTTCTCTTCATAACTTCTCTCCTTTGGGCACACAGTTCTGACTTTTGAATACAGTTGCATCATCACTACCACAATCAAGATTTACAACAGTTCCATTGTCCTAAAAAGTGATCCTCTCCTCCACTCCCAATAACTGGCAACTACTGATCTGTTTTTCTGTCCCTATAGTTTTACCTTTTCTAGAATGACATTTACATGGAACAATATAGTATGAAGGCTCTTGAGCCTGGCTTCCTTCACCTAGTATAATGCACCTGAGAGTCTTCTCTGTTGTGTATAGCAGTAGCTCCTATCTTTGTATTGCTGGGTAGTATTCCATTGTATGGATGTACTTACTTGGGTTGTTTTCAGTTTGGGGGTGTTATGAATAAAGCCTCTATAAACACTTGCTTTCAGAGTTTTACATGAATGTAAGTTTTCATTTCCTTTGGGTAAATACTTATGAGTGGATGTATTGGGTCATATGATATTGTCTACATTTCACTTTCTAAGAAACCGTCAGACTAATTGCTAAAGGGGCCTTTTTGTATTCCCACCAGCAATTACACTTTTGAGTTTTGAGGGTAGGACTAAGGAGGACCCAATCCCAGGTGTGTTAACATCCCCACCTCCCAACTGTGAATGGGGTCGAGACCTTTGGCATCTCAGTGATGGGCACCTTGGAACTCCCCAGCAAACTCTGAGGAGTGATGACATGGAAGGAGTGATTTCTGGGTCGCCTTGGAGATCTACTCAAAGGATGTTGTGAAACCTAGGTGTCCAAAAACAAATACACAGATAAAGAAAATGTGGTGTATATATACCGTGGAATACTATTCAGCCATAAAAGAATGAAATCCTGTCATTCAAGACAACATGGATGGAACTGGAGGCCCTTATGTTAAGTGAAATAAAGCCAGGCACAGAAAGTTAAACACCACATGTTCTCACTCATATGTGGAAGCTAAAAAAAGTTTATCTCACAGAAGTAAAAAGTAGAGCAGAAGATACTAGAAGCCGGGAAAAGTAGAGGGAAGGGAGGAATAAAAACATTTGTTAAAGGGTACAAAATTATAGCTAGACAGAAGAAATAAGTTCTAGTGTCCTATACCATTATAGGATGACTATAGTTAACAATAACATATATAGTTTCAAAGAGCTAGAAGGAGGACACTGAATGTTCCCAACACAAAGAAATGATAAATGTTTGGGATAATATGCTAATTACCCTGATGTAATTGTATACATTTTATGTATTAAAACATCACTCTGTCCCCTATGAATATGTAAAATTGTTGTATGCCAATTAAAAAATTAGAATATATAAGAAAAAAAACCTAGTGGCTGAGTCTGGCAGGGAGGAAGGAAGCCCTAGTGAATCACTTGCCCTCAGTGAGAAAGCTGGAGTAGCAGAGGCAGCAATCGCTGAGGCTCACAATCAAGACAGTCCCCTCCTGTCTTCCTAGACCCATAAGCCCCAAAGTTCTTGTTTGATTCAAGACAAGGAAGGCATCCTGGAAAATGTCTTTTAGGCAATGTTTGCAGAAGGAGCTGAGCGAGGTGTGATTTATAGAAACAGAGAAATAGAATGCGTATCCTGAATGTCTTAGAGCGTTGCATTGCTCTGGTACTAGATGCCACTCATGACACCCAGGGCTTTATAGACACGAATTTCAATCCTGAAAACAACCCAACAAATCAAACATATGCATTACTTAGTAAGTATCAAAATTGAAGCAAAAGATAGTGATGCTGATCATGTTTCTTCTCTGCCTAAATCTTTTCACAGCCCGCTTTCATTTTTTTTTTTTTTTTTTTTTTTTTTTTGAGACGGAGTTTCGCTCTTGTTACCCAGGCTGGACCATGGTAGGAAGTGGAAGTGAAGACGAGGGAGGTGGGTATGGCTGGAGCCTTGGAGGAGAGCGGGGACCGTGCTGGAATATGAAAGAGGGCTGTGGCCGGGCGCGGCGGCTCATGCCTGTAATCCCAGCACTTTGGGAGGCCGAGGCGGGTGGATCACACGAGATCGAGACCATCCTGGTCAACATGGTGAAACCCCGTCTCTACTAAAAATACAAAAAATCAGCTAGGCATGGTGGCGCGTGCCTGTCATCCCAGCTACTCAGGAGGCTGAGGCAGGAGAATTGCCTGAACCCAGGAGGCGGAGGTTGCGGTGAGCCGAGATCACGTCATTGCACTCCAGCCATACCCACCTCCCTCGTCTTCACTTCCACTTCCTACCATGGGTCTGCAGGCATGGTGTTTCCCCTGCCTGGGGTGCTTTCCCTGCCTCTTCCTCTTTTTCATCCCTACTTACCTGTATGAGCCACTACTTGTGTCCTGAATCTTTTCCTGACTCACCCGGAAAGGATCAACCATTCCCTTCTTTACCTCTTCACTGTAGTTTGTACACCCCTTTCTCCTAGACTGCTAGTCGAAAATTAGAGAGGTCCCCATTCACTTTTGTGTGGCCAGCACAGAACATGAGCCTATCAGGACATCATAACTGTTTCAATTTATTTATTTATGTTTTATTTTATTTTTAATTAACAAGAAATAATTGCATATATTTGTAGCAGGCATGATGTTTCAAGGCATATATAGATGGCAGAATGATCGAATCAGGATAATTAGCTTATCTATTACTGCAAATATTTATCTTTTTTTTGAGATGGGGTCTCACTGTGTTGGCCAGGCTGGAGCATAGTGGCTCTATCACAGCTTACTGCAGCCTTAACCTCCCTGGTCTCAGGTGATCCTCCCACTTTAGACTCCCAAGTCACTGGGACTATAGGTGCACATCACCACATCTGGTTAATTTTTTTTTTTTTTTTTTTTTTGTAGGAACAGCGTTTTGCCATGTTGCCCAGGCTGGTCTTGATCTCATGGGCTCAAGCAATCTGGCTGTCTCAACCTCCCAAAATGTTAGGATTATAGGTGTGAGCCACTGCACCTGGCCCAAATACTTATCATTTCTTTGTGGTGAGAACATCTAAAATCCTTTTTGTTATTTAAAAATATACATTATTAAGATTGCTCACCATGCTGTTGCAATGCAGCATCAGACCTTATTCCTCCTCCTGTCTGACTGAAACCTTGTACCAGGTGACCAGCATCTCCTCTGTCTCCATCCACCCCGTCGCACCCCTGTCTCTGATAACCACCATCCTACACTCTGCTTTTATGAGTTTGTTTTAAAGTAAGAAGAAGAAAGGAAGAGTGGGAGGAAGAGAGCATGGTAAGGGAGGTGTTTACTTTTGCAGTTGGGTACGCTAGAGGAAAACGGCAGGGTGAGCTCAAAACTATGAGCCAGCTTTGGCCTCCCTCATAAAATCATTTCATCTTCAATTTTTAAATGAAAACAAAGAAAAGAATTTCATAGAACTATTACATTCCAGACCAGAAGAGGCCTTAGAGACCATCAAAACTAGTTTCCTTTTTTTGTTGTTGTTTCTCTTTTGTTTTTGTTTTGTTTTGTTTTTTTAAGTGATTTTAAATGCAGGCCTATTTTCACTATACAATGGTGAGTTAGCCTCATTCTGTTTATTACTTGGATTCCTTGCCTTTCTGTTGTTTCATTTTCACTGTGTATCATCAATTTTGATCTCTGTCATTTCTTTTTGGATAATATTTTGATCTTCTTTCTCTTACCCACAGTGATTTTTATCTGCCTATATTAAGGAAATCCTATCATCAGTGAAAGACAGTTATTTCTAATGCCATGTATTTTGGGAAAATATTTCATAAGAAAACATACCATATTTTATGTACATGTTTTGAATATAAACTCTGAGAAATAAAAGTTTTTAATATATTTGAGGGATGGGGAAGATAGCAAAAGCAAATTGTGATTGTAAAAATAATTAGTTAGAAGGGGATGAGTGTTGTCTCAAGGAATGCCTTAGGGAAGTTTGATTTTAACCAGAGCAGCACAACTGTTTGCATTACCACGAAAAACCCACATTCATGTATCTAAAGACGACTAATGATGAAATAGGGACAAATTCAGTTACGAAGTTGTTTAGCTCCCTAGTTTGTCTAATTTATGAAATGTAGGTACCTTTCATTATGTATTAAAGGCTTTGAACAAAAAGTCCTCCTTCCATAAGTGAGTCTGCAACATATAAAGAGCCTGTCAAGTGGCACTGTGGCTTTAAGAGGGGCTCCTGGCACAGCAAGGAGGAGGAAGACACTGGCCAGGAATGAGACAGATCCCAGCCCACATTTGTGCCCTGTTGAAGGCAGTGTAACTAGCACTAATGCGTGGAACAAGCTAGATGATAAATTTTCATTTATTTATTTTATAATCCTACATAAGTCATCACTTTAAAGAGAATGGTAAAAATAATGAAGTGCAGTTTATTTTTATTTTTATTTTGGCATTACAATACTCTTCTTAGGTGATTAAAACTAATGCTTTTTTCATCTTCAGTTTTTATCCATAACCTTTTGGAAATGGTATTCAATGAAAACAGGTAAATAAACTAATACCATTTAAAAATATTTTGCTTTGAAAAACTGTATTGTATGCCTCTTTTTAAAAATCAGTGTCAAACAGGCACATTTACTAAGTGCCAGCCAAAATGTTGTCTGTGGTACCAAGGGACATGTCTAAGGAAAAAGAAATCTTACAGCATCGGTGGAACAGGATAAACAAAACTGGAAATAAAACCTCAAATAAATAGGATGCCTAATCTTTTTTTTGAAATGGAGTCTTGCTCTGTTGCCCAGGCTGGAGTGCAGTGGCGGGATCTCAGTTCACTGCAACCTCCGCCTCCCGAGTTTAAGCTATTCTCCTACCTCAGCCTCCTGAGTAGCTGGGACTACAGGTGCATGCCACCACACCCAGCTAATTTCTGTATTATTTTAGAGAAGACGGGGTTTCACCATATTGGCCAGGCTGGTCTTGAACACCTGACCTCATGATCCACCTGCCTTGGCCTCCCTAAGTGCTGAGATTGCAAGTGTGAGCCACTGCTCTCAGCCAATATCTAATCATTTTAGGATTGCATGGGCTTAGTGGTGTTTGAAAAGTGAATCCTAGCCCACTTTTGTCCACCTTGTCAGGTTCAAAACTGAGCTACTCTCCACAGGCTTCCTATTCTGCAGGGCTACATTACAGCATTCAGAGGCATGCCAGTCCCTCAACTCTCTGTGTCCTTGCAGATGACCTTCCTCATCCTGGGGTGCCTTTGCATTTCAGACACCATTTCCTTTGGGAAGCCTTTCCTGGTTCTCCACCCTAAGCAGGTTAGGGTGGAGAAACTCCTCTAAGTTTCCTCAGCCCTTATATGTAAATCTCAGTTTTGTCAATTGCCACAAATTGCCAGGGAATTACTTGTTAATGTCTACTCTCCAAATAGACTTCATTCATTGATTCATTCATTCAACAGACAGTGGTGCTGGGAAAATAAAGGCAAGACTCAGTACTTAACTGCCTAAAGGTAGCTCAAAGGGGATAGCGGAGATAGATTAGCACCCCAGCAATTACAATCCTGTGTAAAAAGTGACATAAAAGCCTGATGGTGCTGTTTAGGAGGGCACTTCACCTGGAGTGGAAGTTGGGGAAGTGTCAGGAAAGCTTCCTGGATGATGCTGTGGTTTGAATATTTGTCCCCTCCAGAATGCCTAGACACTGCTGGTGGGAATGTAAATTACTACAACCTCTTGGAAAACAGTGTGGAAGTTCCTTAAAGAACTAAAAGTAGACTTACCATTTGATCCAGCAATCCTACTACTGGGTATCTACCCAGAGGAAAAGAAGTCACTACATGAAAATGATCCATCCACATATATGTTTATTGCAGCCCAATTCACAATTGCAAAGATATGGAACCAACCTAAGTGCTGACTGACCAATGAGTAGATAAATAAAATGTGGTATATATACAACATGGAATACCAATCAGCCATAAAAAGGAACAAAATAATATCTTTTGCAGCAACTTGGATGGAGCTGGAGGCCATTATTCTAAGTGAAATAACTCAAGAATGGAAAACCAAATACAGCATGTTCTCACTTATAAATGGGAACTAAACTATGAGTATGCAGAGGCAGAGAGAGTGATATAATAGACTTTGGAGACTCAGAAAGGAGAGGGTGACAGGAGAGCATGGAATAAAAAACTACATATTGGGTACAATGTATATGACTCAAGTGACAGGTGTGTTAAAATCACTACATAATTCATCTATCTAACCAAAAACCACTTGTACTCCAAAAGCCATTGAAATTAAAAATGCATATTAAAAAAGATAAAAGAACATTTATCCCCTCTAAACTCTTGTTGAAATTTAATCCCCCATGTGGCAGTATTGAGAGGTGGGACCTTTAGGAAGTGACTGGACCAGGAGGGCTCTGCCCTAATGAATGGAATAATCCATTCATGGATTAATGGGTTTATCATGGGAATGGGATTGGTGGCTTTATAAGGGGAGGAAGAGAGACGTGAGCTAATATGTGCAGCCCTCTCAACATGTGATGCCCTGTACTACCTCCGGACTCTGCAGGGAGTCCCCACCAGCAAGAAGGCCCTTACCAGATGTCACCCCTTGACCTTGAACTTTCCCTCCATAACTATAAGAAAAATTCATTTTCATTACTAATTACTAACTTTCAAGTAGGTTGTTAGAAGCAACAGAAACAAACTAAGACAGATGAGGAGACACTTGACCTGAGGCTTGAAGGATGACAGTTTGTCTTTTAGGTCATGCTAGAGAAGGTGGGGAATGATGCTCTGTAGAAAGAGGAAATGGGAGTCCAAAGGCACCCCAAGAGGAGGAGGAGGTGCCATTCAGGTATGATGAATTGGTCTGCCTGGCTAAAGAGTGAAGTATTGTGCAGAGAGAGAAGATTTTCTGCCTCTGAGGGTGTGATAATTGAGTCTACGAAAAATGAACAGTGGGCAGATCAACAAGAAAAAAAAAACCATATTTAATTATGTACATATGCACAGAAGTCCCACAAAATCTGAGACTGGAGGAACAGCCAGATGATTGAAGCTCATATAGTATCCCTGAGCTATGAAAGGAAGTGGGGCTTGGTGCTTCCAGGACTGGTGGAGGGCAGAGGGAGGGAATGAGTGGCAAGCAAATGTTGCCTCATTATGCAGATAAACAGTCTCTCGGGTAATAAAAGTTGTTTCAGAGTATCCTATCAGGAGAATCTGTAACAGCCTGTGCCGAAGTCCATCTGGGCAAGGTGTCAAACTTCAGTCTCATCTTCCGATAAGATCTTCCCTGGTTGACGAGAGTCCTATAAAAATCATTTTCCTCTACAGAAGTAAATTTCTTTTACCAAAGGAAAGCATTTCAGAGCTACTCCTGTGTCTGCAGTGTCTCAGAATAACCTGCTCAAAATATGCCAAAGAAGTATATCCCAGAGTGGCATATTTTGGCCTCCTACGGTCATATTTTGAGGTGTTGTGTTCTGAGCCGCCACAGTATGTATAATAGCAGCACGGAAGGAGTTTGGGGTAGAGTATAGAACCCTGATAGGCCATGCTGAGGAATATCCACTTTATTCTGTGTAGACACTTTACTCATATAGACTTTATTCATGGACACGTGTTTTGAGGGAACTAAAATGGAGGGTCAGCAAAGTCTTGCAAGTATTTTGGAAAGATCATTTCAGAAATGGGATGGGGGCAGAGTAGAAGAAAGTGAGTACAGATGCAGAGAGTTCCTTTAGGAGAAAATAGAAGATGGATGCTCAAACTAAAGAAGTGGCAATGGAATCACAGGGAGGAAACCGATTCTGAGAATATTTATTTAAGGTATTAAGTAAGATATTTACTTATTTAAGAGAATCAACAGAGCATGTTCATGGAGGAGGAGGAAGAGGAGTTCGACTCGGGGAGTGTTGACTCCCAGATGTCAAGGAAATAAGAAGGGAAGCCCAGTAGGCCACTAGACACTGGGATCTGAAGCACAGGAGAGAGGTCTGGGATGGAGGGAATCATTTGTGTGTAAGTCACAGCTGAAGCTGGGATCTTCCAGGAGAAATATGTCAAGTGAGAATAGAAGATGCTGGACATCTGGGGAACAGTACCTAAGGGCAGATGGAAAAAAGAGACCCTGGCAAGAGGGTAACGAAAAAGCAGACAGGCTGAAGGAACACTTGGGGAGATGAGTGTCCTGGAAACTAGGGAAGCCGAGTTCATAAAAAGAGTGAGTGATGGAGACTATTAAAAGCAACAGAAGGCATCCGATTAAGTAAGACCTGAGAGGTTCCCAGCATATTTGACAATGAGCTGTTCAGACGTGATCTTTGCCGAAGCAGCTCCATGCAGTAGGGCAAAGCAGAAGTCATACTCCAGATAGTAGAGAGATGAATGGGGAAGGGAGACTGCAAGAACATGGCAATAGCTTCTAGAGTGTATGCTACTTTCTCTAGAAGATTGACTGTCATGGGAAAATGAATGGAGTAATATAGGGCTGAGAGGTTCCTTGACGATATGGAGAGCCTAGCACAGTGCCTGACCCAACAAAGACACTCAAAGATGTAATTATCTAATAAAAGTTGAAATGATGAATTGCTAAGTAACTGAAAAATGAGTCAGAGAAGAGTTCTTGTATTCAAAAACATTAAATTCCTCATTTATGTATCTTGACAAGAGAGGACACAGAAATTAACCAGAGAAGGAAAAAGCACATGGTCTGGAAGAATGTGTGAGCTTTCATGTTGTAAGCAATGGGGAGAGAAAATTGGGGTGAGACCCAGGCATAGGCAACTGGCATGTGTGCCCCAGAGAGAAGGCAGCTTGCAAAGGGGGAGCTCCCTGTGGGGAAGTGGACTGATGGAATACAGACAGCACCATCAGGTAATAGATAGCAAATGGAGCTGAGAAATGCCATTGTAATCTAATGCTGGTTATTTGAAGTAACTGTAAAATCCATCTCAGTGTGCTTTCAATCTTATCGATGACCTATTGTCTAAAGTAATGCATAGTTAATTCTCTGAGGCAGAGATATCTTTTTTCCTGTAAGAAACTACACAAGATATCAAGAAAGTAAGGCAACATTCGGAGCAGTATACATTTAAACAGACTGTTAGCAGAAAATATTTAGAGCAAGACCAGACAACATTGGCTGACTTTGTGAAAAGAGACCTGTATTTGAACAGATTTATTAATTTTGTTATTTTATTTTATTTTGAGATAGGCTCTTGCTCTGTTGCCCAGGCTAGTGTGCAGTGGCATGACCATAGCTTACTGTAACCTTGAACTCCTCGTTCAAGCGATCCTCCTTCCTCAGCCTCCCGAGTAGCTGGGGCTAGACGCTTGCCCCACCAGCTGGACTAAATTATTTTTTATTTTTTATTTTTGCAGAGATAGGGACTTGCTAAGCCTGCCCAGGCTGGTCTTGAACTCTTTGCCTCAAGGGATCGTCTCACCTCAGCCTCCCAAAATACTGGCATTACAGGTGTGAGCCACCGTGGATGGCCTGTATTTGGACAGTTTTGCAGCACCGTGCTTGGCCTGCATTTGGACAGTTTTTACAGCAAAGATGGAATAATCCTAACTTCCCTACAGAGTTCCTATGAGAATTATAGGGGAAAGCTCTTTTAAATGATCAAGGGTGAGCTTTGTATGTGTGTGTGTGTGTGTGTGTGTGTGTGTGTGTGTGTGTGTGTATCATGACCTAGTTGCTACAAAGGGCTTTGTGCATATGAGTGTGTTTGTCTAGCATGCACTCCTGGTTTTTGTTCGAATTTTCTCTTACCTTCTTGATCAGGTTTGTTCTCTTATTAAATGATAAAATATGTGCAAAATGCCTGACACAGCATGTGGAATAGGGGTGTGCATGTTAACAGGAGTACTTGCTAGCACCATCCCTTCTTTTCCCCCCATATCTCTATCTCTTCCCATTGGCTATCTATGGTCTGTGGGTGAACCCAGGAACATTCCCTTTGCTCTGAACTTTCAGAGGACTGGTGACTCCTGAGCCTGACTTACAGTCTTTTAGTTCTGGGCAAGTCACAACCTGGGGGCCTAATTGTAAAACTGATAAAGCCTTGGTTTTGAAATCAACAGCTGAATCGGCATAATCTCCACTGTGCATTTTGCAAAATCCTACAAGGTGTAGCATTAACTAAGATATTTCTAATCAATGCAGTTGTCTTTCCGTTAGAAAGTGTTGCCTCAGACATCAAATCCATGACATTTATTTAGCTCTCAGGAGGCTGGCCTTTTAAACATGACGTTTGAGTATTTACTTATGAAGGAGTTCAGAAAATGCTGCCCCCGAATATGCTGCTTTGGCAGGCTGGTTACTTTAAATTGAGGGTGCTTGGGGAAGAGCAACTGCAAGAAGGAGCTTTCTCTGAACTTCCTTTTATCTGCCTAAAGACAGATCCTCCAGCCTGTAATCCCAGCACTTTGGGAGGCTGAGGCGGGTGGATCACCTGAGGTCAGGAGTTCGAGACCAGTCTGGGCAACAAGGTGAAACCCCGACTCTACTAAAAAAAATACACACACACACACACATACACACACACACACACATATGAAAATTAGCTGGGTGTGGTAGCAGTCACCTGTAATTCCAGCTACTTGGGAGGCTGAGGCAGGAGAACAGCTTGAACCGGGGAGGCAGAGGTTGCAGTGAGCAGAGATTGCACTCCAGTCTGGGAGACAAGAGCAAAACTCCATCATTCCTCTAAAAGGAGCTCATCTGTCAGGAGTGGGAAAATCTGGGATCACGGCAGGCCCAGACAATTACCTGTTCTTCTGCTAGAAAACAACTCATTACCTGATCAGCTTTTGAAAATCTGCACGAGACAACCTTTATTCTTTATACACTTCTCCCCACACTCTCCCATAACTTCACCTGTGCCCACCCTAAGATCCAAAATTCTGTTCTTTTCTGTAACTCAGGATGCTATACAAGCTTCAATCATCTGACCCTTTGAGCCCCATATTTTGTGAAACTCCTGTGTGAATGCTGGTAATTAAAATGGGTTTTCTTTGTCCTGTTAATATGCCTTATGGCAATTTAATTAATAGACCAGCCAAAGAACCTAGAAGGGTGGATGGAAGCTACTTTTTGCTCCCTGCACCCAGTAGACGGATACCCAGGGATGTGGACAATAGTGAGAGGTAGAGGTGGGCTTTGAGGGCAAGGGGTGTGGGTGTGGGTGGGGAAGGGCATTAGGCTTCATTTCACAAGGGACTCCAGAAACTGCCCCTAACCCACCCGGCAAGTGCAATGCCTTTTCACGCCGGAGTTTCCTATCCGTTAACCAGGTATGATCATTCTTGCTCCATCACAGGGCGGCTCACGTCTGTGTACATGGCACCCCCACCCACCACAATGGAAATGATATCGTTAGCTCTGACCTTGCATCCGAGCTCCTGAAGCCCAAACTCGGCTTTTCTGCGGCCGGATTGCTGGGTGAACAGGACTCCGTGGAGGGGACACCCTGCTGCCATCCTGCCCGGGGCCGCTGACCGGGGCTTGGGGGCGGAGCAGCCGGGCAGGTTCGCGGGCACCGAGGGCGGCCCAGCTTTGAGCGCCTGCTGGAGCGAGAGCCGGCTGTAGGCGGCTCCTTCCTGTGCAAACTTTTCTGTCCTCTTCCTCCTCCCGCCCTCCGTACCGGCTCCTCGGCGCCCGGCGTCCACCTCCCCGCCCTTCTCGCTGCCTCGGAGTTGCGGCGCGCGGGGCAGAGCCCGGCAGCAGCGGGCAGCGCAGCCCTCCGCGCCAGCCCCACCCGGTGCTCCGGCCCCGCCTCCAGGAGTCGATGGCCGAGGCGGGCTCGCGTCCCGCGGGGTCCCCGGGCGATCCGGCCAGGCCGGCGGCGGCGGTCTCAGTCCCCGAGCCCGAGGCGTCCATACCGCCGCCGGCGCTTGCCCTGCGCTGGCTTCCCGGGGACCCGAGCCCCCGCGGCCGCTCGCAGAGCGACCTCTCCTCGTCCTCGAGCAGGGGCCGCCCGCTCCGGGTCCACATCTCCGGCTCAGGTAAGGGCGGCTCGGGGCGCTGGCCGGGGAGGGCCGGCCGCGGGCAGGTGGCCGCGAGGGTGACGCGGCCAGCCAGGGGCGCCCGCGGGCACTGGACAGGCAGGCTGGCGGCAGGGTGGGGTGGGAGACAGGGGAGGGCGGAGGCCGAACTCCCTGCACCGCCGCCTCCTTCTCGGCTGCCGGGGCTCGGCGACCCTCGGCGGAAGATGCTGAAAGCAGGCGACCGCTTGGTGCGCTTGGGTGGGCGCTCGCCTTGCGGGGCGAGTGTGCAGCCTGGGTTGGGTGGGGAGCGCTCCCGCTCGGCTCCGCGGCGCCAGGCAGCATCGCAGCTCAGCTTCGGAGGCTTTTCCAACAGAAGGAGGAACCTTCTAGGTTTTCGGCGCGACTTTTGTCCCTTGGAAGGGTGCGGCTCCCTCACTTCGTGGGCTGGGGCCAGTGCAGGTCTTGGGAGGCCTCCCAACTGCTCATAGTTCTGAAATAAAGACTCCTTTTGGGGGTTGCTGGAAAGAGAACCCGGAATATGAGTTTTACCTCCTTGCAAAAACCCATGCAGTTGATGGGGAGGGCAGGGGAGAGTTTGGCGGGCTGTTTCTGTAGCTCATCCTTTAGATGTTTGAAAAAGCCTCTGCCAGGCGCGGTGGCTCACGCCTGTAATCCCAGCGCTTTGGGAGGCTGAAGGCCTGAGGATCACTCGAGGTCAGAAGTTTGAGACCAGCCTGGCCAACATGATGAAACTTCATCTCTACTAAAAATACAAAAAATTAGCTGCTGTGGTGGCGCATGCCTGTAATCCCAGCTACCCAGGAGGTTGAGGCAGGAGAATCTCTTGAACCCTGGAGGCGGAGGTTGCAGTGAACCAAGATCACACCACTGCACTCCAGCCTGGGCGACAGAGTGAGACTCTGTCCCACCAAAAAAAAAAAAAAAAAAAATCTCAAGCCCCCTTTGCAGTAGCACTAGCCCATTGCGTCCTCAGAGGCTGCCCTGTGCCCAGTGTACGGGGACCGACAGAATCAGGAACTCAGCAGAGGCCGAAGCTGTCAGCCGTTTTGTGTGACATTGGGCAAATCACTTAACCTTGTCTCTCTAATCTCAGTATTGAGAGAGGTAATGATAGTATGGTACTACCGCATCGGGAGTTTATGAGGATTAAATCATCATTTTAAAGCTGCTTTTGAACAAGGCATTAGCCTAAGAACTGTAGGACTGTTTTTAGAAAGTTCACCAGATGTGTCAAGTTTCCACCAGTTTTGTGATGTGCAATCTGTGTAGGATGCATGGGAGCTGGGAAACTAGAAATGAAGCTAGCATCAAAACTACCTATAGCAGCAAAAGCCCCTGCCGGCGTGAATGTGCGCAGTACCCCTACCACTGCCAAGGTTTTCAGTATCTGTGCTCGGGGATCAGGCCTTCTTCGGGCTCTAACTCAATCTCACCTAAAAATTCCTGTTCAAAAAAGCACATTTCCATGCCTCTAACTCGGCTTCAGCTGGCTGACTCTCTTTCTCAACATAACCTTCTGTCTTCTTATTCTTATCATATTGTTTTTGCCACCCAACATGTGTACTTGAAACATCTCAAAAGCATTGTAGATCGCATTGGATGAAACGAGTCAGAACTCTTAAAATGGAGGTAGTGGGATACTGATCACGGGATTTGCGTAAAGAGTCTTCTTCTGAATTTGCCTTGTGGAAAGCATTGAGTCCAAACATGTTTTTACCACCTGCTCTTGGTGTCTTGGCCAAACTGAACTCGAGCCATGGATTATTTTGACTGATTTTTACAAAGATAAACTGTTCAGAGACTCTCAAGAGACCACTGAGAGTTCATCCAGTTGGTGATTGTAGATAAAGTATAGCTTGTATCACCATTTTTCATTTTCATAGATGGAAATCATGGCCTGTGTGCTGAAAAACAATAGGAAAGACATTTAAAATCTGAGTGTGCCAAGTGTACATCCTGTGAACCGTGGGCTCCAATTTATGAAATTATTTTTCTTCCAAGGACTCTTCATATTTTCTGTGTCCTCTTAATGGATGCTAGGAAGTGACACCTTTCAGCTCAGTTGTCTCCTGTGTCACAGGATGCTGACACACGTATAGAAGAGTGAACTTTCATGTGACTGATTTCATTTTCAGAACGGAGCCTTGGATCCCTTTAAGAGCAGACTAAATGTGATCAGGAGCTCCCTGCTTTTAGAGTAAGAGAGAAAAAGAATGAGCAGGTCTTTCACTGACATACGGTGTTTTCCCCCCGACTGCCCCACAGCCTCGGGAGCCTCGGTAAGCCATGCAGGATGGATCCGAGAATCGGCAAGATGACTGTGCTGGGATCTCTGAATTATCTTAGAGGCATAATAAGAAAGTTACATACCTGGTAAAAACATTCCCTTCTCCTGATGCTATAGTAGCCCCATTTCCAGCCTTTCCCCAGAAGCTTTGGGCACACACACAGGCAGCACCGAGAGCAAGGTCATATGTGGCTTTGCCAAAACAGCCAGCATCTGTGGCCTCATTGCAGAATCTCAGGCCCCACCCCACACCTGCTTAATCTGAATCTGCATTTTAATAAGATCTCCAGGTTCTTAGATACCTTCCAGTTTGAGAAGTGCTACTCTCCCACACGGGCTTTCAGACTTGGCTACACATAGGAATTGCTTGGGGAGATAACAACAAAACAACTTGTGGCTGGGACCCACACCTGGGGATTCTGATTCATTGGCATCAGGTGCAGCCCGGGCATTAGACGATGCTAATGAGTAGCAAAGTTTGAGAACCGCTGTCCTGTAGCATATATGTCACCCTGGCTTGCTGCCGTATGTGTGGTGATACCGTGGTACAAGCGTAAAGTTAAAGAATGTGTTTTAGTATTTTCTCACATCCCTGTTGCTACAACCCCTCTTATACTGCTGCAGCCTCCCAAGCAGCCTTCTTCACTCCTATTTTTGATTCCAGCTAGTTGTCAAATGTTCTTCCTAAAGGATAATTTCTAATCATGAGTTAACTCCCTGCTATAAGTCCTTAGAATAGTGTTGAGAGGAAAAGGAAATCACCTTTTGCAGTGACAGTGGCCTGAAAGGGAGAAGAGGAAGGGGAAGAAACAGTGCTTGCCAAGAACGATCAGAGAACAGCCTCCTTCCAGAACCATCTACCATCCTTGCTACCTGCAACCATTACCCCAACCCCCCTGCCACAGCTCCCCCTCCATCCTTCTTTCCAGGAAAGAATAATAAAAACTTGGAACTCAGCCTCTAAAAACTTGCTCACTGCTTTAATCAGTCAATCCAATACTAAATATATATATATATATATATATATATATATGTATGTATACATATATATATGTATACATATATATATATACACATATATATGTATACAAAAAAAGAAGAAAAAAAATATATATGTATATATACA
The DNA here is from genome assembly GCF_048565385.1 of Saimiri boliviensis. Taxonomy (NCBI): domain Eukaryota; kingdom Metazoa; phylum Chordata; class Mammalia; order Primates; family Cebidae; genus Saimiri; species Saimiri boliviensis. The sequence goes on along the minus strand of NC_133452.1, from coordinate 26,357,764 downwards.
TATTTTTGAGACAGAATCTTGCTCTGTTGCCCAGGCTGGAGTGCAGTGATGCAATCTTGGGTCACTACAACCTTCGCCTCCTGGGTTCAAGCAATTCTCCTGCCTCAGCCTCCCGAGTAGCTGGGACTGCAGGCGTGTGCCAGCACACGCAATTAATTTTTTTATGTTTTTAGTAGAGACGGGATTTCACCATGTTAGCCAGGATGGTCTCAATCTCCTGGCCTTGTGATCCTTCCGCCTTGGCCTCCCAAAGTGCTGGGATTACAGGCGTGAGCCACCACGCCTGCCTAAATATATGTTTTTAAAGACCTATTCTGTGCTAGCACTGTTGATAGATACTGTGAAGATACCCCAAGAGAATCGGCTTCCCCTGACTATACTAGATTATTACTAGATTTTCATCAAGAAAAGCATCTCAGACTTCAAGGGATTTTATTTAACTTCTGGCTTAAGGAATTTTTAACATAAGAATGCATGTGCTTTGTCAGAAAAACAAACAAACAAACAAAAAAAAACAAAAAACAAAAAAACCCAAGCCAGTTTTATATTTCAAAATCTACACAGAAAAGTTAAGAAAATAAAGTATTTTCAAATAAGTAGTTATTAAAGCTAGAATTGAAATAACAGTGGAATTAATGAATAAACTTTTATTGAGTTTATAAAAATGCAGATTGATTTTGCCATATGGTTTTTGAACTCACACTTCTGGAATTCAACAAAAGTCCTGAACTTATTTTTCTTTTTCTGAGACAGAGTCTTGCTGTGCTGCCCAAATTGTAGTGCAATAGCTATTCACGAGCACAACCACAGTGTATTGCAGTCTCAAATTCTAAGGCTCCAGGGATCCTCCTGCCTCAGCCTCCTGAGTAGCTGATGTTATAGGAACGTGCCACTGCTCCCAGCCTTGGATTTTAAAAATTCAGTATTTCCTTGTAAATAAAGTGATGTTTAACTCAATATTTAGAGTAAAATCTTGAAACAAGGTTCCCATAGTATATGGTCAGGCATTCCCTTAAGTTTTAGACCAATCCAGTTCAGTATTAGGAGCTCTGATAACTTTAGTGGTTTCTGATGTGCTCTTCTGATAAGCCCAGTGTTTGGTAAGTAAATACTGAAGACACACAGCCCAGGGCACAGACCATGTAAGGATTCAGCAGGTACTCACTGTCGGCCTACTGGGTTCCAGGTGCTGTTCTGGACCTGTGTGGGCTGTAGGGAGGACCAAAAGATGTTGATTATTCTCATGTGATGACGCTTAGTCTTGCACATTGCACATTGGGCTACCTAGATCGAAGAACCATTTGAGTCACCTCCAAAAAAAAAAAAAAAATGTAGTCTAGGTGTATGGACCACATCACTAGCTTAGTGTGCAAATACCGTCTCATCTTTTAATTACTCTGATTCATCTCTTCAGTATCCCTGTGCCCTGGTATATACAGGTATAGAGGTAACAGCAAATCCAGGATCTCTTTCTCGTGTCTTTAATTCCTGGTGTGTTCGGTGCTAAGTGGAAGTGAGAATTCCAGCATACCTCAATCGCACTCACTGCTGTCAGTTCATACTCACCGCTGCCTGGCCACTGCCACCAGATGCTGCTGCCCAAGACCAGTTCTGCTGTGGAGGGTCACCTGTGCCTTTGGGGGAAGCCCGTGCTTGATCATCCCTTGCTGGGCCTTCTACTGTGTTTCTTACTGACCTCCAAGGTTAGGACTCTTTGAGTTGCTGCTTTGTGCCCCAAAAGGGTGGCTGGGCCCTAAGAGGCTTCTGAGCCCCAGCCACGAACTGAGTGGCAAGTGCCCTAGGCCAGAAACAATAAACACCTGCTCACTTTACATTTGTGTAACTCAGAGTGGGCTTTTACCAAAGACCATCTGGCTCTAAGTTTACTTTCTGTCTCTCTCTCATCAGGGAACAGCAAGACCACCCTGTCCAGGCCAGCTTGGGCAACCCAAGAGGGTGCTGGATGGAGAGGGTGTCTGTGGGCACAGGTCCAGCCTGTGCTTTGCCCAGGTCAAGGTATGCACCTGGTGTGGACATGTGTACCTTCCTTATCCCACAGGGGGAGCACCCTTTTCTTTGCACAAAGGCCATGAGCCTCTCACCTACCCAGGAGGCTGACCACTGGTCAGGCTTCATTCCAGAAGGGGCACTTCCTAATTCTCACTGAGTTACCATAGCAGCTGATGACAGTTCTGTATTAGAGTTTGGCACATTTGAAAAGTCAGCTTCACCTGTTAAGTCAGGAGGCCCTTATTAGATCAGATTGCACCTGACCTGGGGCTGACACCTGAGAGTTCTCAGGAATTGAGGCAACCAATTCCTCTTTCTCTTACCCTTTCCTAGGCTGGCATGGTTTCAGCGGACTTGAGCTTCTGTCTCTCTGTTGATCTGCTTTCTTACTCTCTAATCAAGACAGATTCTCTCTCCTTCACAGGTGCTTCTTCATCCATGTACTTAAAATGGCACATCAGGTGTCCCACTTACTTGACAGCAATCTTCCCTTGTTTCCTCCTAGCTCTTGCCTTGTCTTTACCTGGAGGCATTTCTTCATATTTTGTAGTTCAAATTCTCTATAAAGACCTGTTGTGTGAAGTCAGCTTTATATAACAAGACAGAGATCATATGCCCCAGAGGGGCCTGTGAATTGGTTGCCTTTGATCAGATACCCACTGGAGCCCAAACCAGATGTGGAATATGAAGTCACTATGCCAACATGGCCACGTAGAAGGGACTGAGCCTGGCCAGTTTCCATCCATCCATCCATCCATTCATTCAATCCATCTTTAATGAAGGCTGCTATGCACCAAGTACTGTCTCAGGCGTTGGGCAGACAAAGGTGAACAGATGTGATTCTGTGTTTCTGGAGTTAGACTGAAAGCCGAGAGGATATTCAGAAAGGGCGTGGCAGGCCAGATACAGCAGCATCTCCAGTGATCTATGCTGTATGCCATGCATGATGCTCAGTAAATAACATGATGATGATGATGATGACTGTTCTTGTTTTCAGAGGATGCATGAACAGCTAATTTACTTAAGCTAGTTAAGCTCTAGTTTGCATCAGTACATCAATGGCAGCTCTGAGACAGATATTAAAGCTGTGGATTTATTCTGGGCACTAGCTACGGCTGGAGATGCTCTGGGCGAGGGCATGTCTTGATTTTTCATTTATTCATTCAGGCAACATACTGCTAATGGGCTAACACAGAGGTGCAAAGACATCCCTCAGAAACTCACAGTTTAGTGGGGAAAGACAGGCCAATAAGCCAAAGATCACAGTGCAGTAAAGTATAAGCAATGATTAGTGCTCTGTCCTGGGCTTGCAGGATCAGCTGTAGGAGGATCAGCTGTAGGGAATGCCTTAGGAGAGAAAAGGCCTCTGGAAAGAGGTGAAACCTATCTGCATGCGAAAGAAGGAACTGAAAGATGGAGCTGGGTAGGGGAAGAAGAGTGTTTGGGGATGGGAAACAGTACATGGAAAGGCTGAAAACAACCTAACATAATCCGAAAACACTCAGCAGCTGCTTCTGGCTCTGAGTGGGTTCTTTTGGGAGAGGGGAGAGAAGGGAGACTAGAGAGCTGGGCGAGGGCTGAGTTTGGAGCTTGCTGTGTTTGCCTTTTTCCTGGGAGACACAGTTTAGTTGACATTTGTAAGGTATTTGCAAGTTTGATAGAGATCTATTCTGAGTATATTCTGACATGGACACTGAGACAGAGACAATGGTAGAAAGAGCACAGACAACTGAGATTGGGACTGTCAGGGCTCAGAAAACAATACCCCAAAGCACGGTGCTTTGAGGTGCTAAGTATTTCTAACTGAAGGACACTGGAAGGGCCTCAGAAGTAAAGGCACTTTCTGACCTTCTCTTGACCTCCTATCTTCTATTCCCCTGTCTCCCCAAAGGCAGGCTACAGAGACTGGGATTCCTCTTCCCCAAGGTGGGTTGTAGAAACCAGGAATGCTACTCTAATCTTGTCCTGCCTTTCTGTGTAGGAGCTAGTCAGAGAGAAATTCTTTGACCTGCTTTGTGTGATAGTAGGTCATAAGACCTTCATCCCAGGAGGGAAAGAGGGAGGGGGAGGGAAGGAAGAAAGGAAGGAAAGAGGGAGGGAAGGAAAAAAGGAAGGAAAGAGGGAGGAGGAGGAAAAGGGAAGGGAAGGAAAAGAAAGGGAAGGGAAGGAAAAGGAAGGGAAGGAGCCACAGAGATACCGAGAAGAATCTGCAGAGACAGGCCATGCTGACATGAGTGACATAGCATGTCACTCATGCTATCACAATTAGGTCAATCACACTTCTCCATGACGTCTATTCATCAACATTCAGTGTAAAACTAAACAGTTTCCTTGGGTGTTTGGGTCTTCATTTCTGAAACCTTCTTTGTTAAATAAAACTTTGATTCAAGAAGTTTGTTAGACTTTTCTCTTGCTAACCTGTCTTGTGTTATAGGAGTGTTACCATGACCCTTACGATGGGTGAGAAAAGGTATCACACTTTTCTCCCCCATATACAGAATCTGGTTATTATCTATGTAATCTTAGGACAGATTGATACCTGTCACCTGCCTATGCTAGGTTTAAGTCACGTCCCTATGCTAGGTTTCCTTGTATCTGACCTGGAAATGGTTAGTAACAGTAACACAGAGTTCATAGGATTGTTGTGAGTCTAAAATGTATGAAAAGGGCTTTTGAACTTTAAATTGCTGTGTAAATGGTGGCATCTTTGCCTGCTTCCATGATAAGACCTCCTGTGCTACATTAAAATGCTGGATGGATTTGTCTCCTTCCCTACACTTTAAAACCGTTGCAGACAGAAAGCATATTTTATTTATTTTTGCATTCTCAGCACCTACTACAGAGCCTGGTACATAATAGGTGCTCAGTGGATACTCGTGGAATTAATGAATGAATTGCCTAAAAATTAGTTCTGTTGACATTAAGTATCTATAAACCAAAAACTAGCCTAAAGTGATTATTTTAAATGTGCAAATAGAAGATTGGGTAAAAATGGGGATTTCTAAATGTTTTAAAATTTTAAAATAATGAGAGATTTGGGTTTTTTTCTTACTTGAGATAGGGTCTCACTCTGTCATCCAGGCTGGAGTGCAATGGTGCCTTCTTAGCTCACCACAACCTCGGCCTCCCAGGTTTAAGTGATTCTCCTACCTCAGCTTCCTGAATAGCTGGGACTACAGGCATGTGCCATCATGCCTGCCTAATTTTTGTAGTTTTTGGTAGAGATGGGGTTTCACCATGTTGGTCTCAAACTCCTGACCTTAAGTGAGCCACCTGCCTTGGGCTCCCAAAGTGGTGGGATTGCAGGCATGAGCCACTGTGCCTGGACTGTTTTGTTTTTTATACAGCCACCCATGAGATCATTAGAACTTCCTTGGGGGTAGTGTGTAAACCTCACTTGGCAGCACCTATGGAAGTCAAGAGTAAAAAGGAAGTCATGGGTGTCACTTCAGCCTGAGGCTAGCGGTGGTAGAAGCCCAGTTACAGGGACTCCACAGACTCCTGGGAATGCTGGTGCTGGGTCTTGGATGCAAGAATGTAGGCAAAGGAAGGCAGAAAGAACTACACTCATGCTAGTCCAATCCTGTATTATTTACCCACATGATCACACTGTATCCTTACAGCAACCCTGTGAGAGAACAGCATATCAGCTCCTTTGCTGAGATAAGGAATCTGGCTTCAGAAGGATGGAGTAACCCATCCACGTCCCACAGGCAGCAGGGAAGGAACAGAACCAAGACTCAAATCCTCATGACTTCAACGCTCACACTGTTTTCTTACCCCACACTACCCTAAGCATATCTATTGCCCCTCATCGAAAGAACTCCTGTTTATCTCCACCAACAGAGGGAAAATTGCATTATGTTTTACTCTGCACTATGAAAAAGATCATTAGAATAAATATCACTTTCTATCCAAAAGTCTTTTTAAGGCCCCGGTCAATTGTCTGTTTAAAGTTGCATTCAACACCACATTTCTAGCATAAAGAAGAACTTTGACTGACTTGTGAAGGGTTTCTGCCAGTGTTTTCAGGCTAACACATTTCGATGATCAACACTTAGGTATATTCTTTTAATCTAAACCAACTCAGTTTTGGAGTCATGTGTTTAATTAATGTCCAAGGACCATATCTTGTCTCAAGGTACAAGTGTAGTTTCAGTTACAGTGAAACTCAGGAAAACACATTGAAGCGGCTTTAGTGTTTTTAAAATACCATGCTGAGTGACTCATTATCTTTGATCACACTTGCTGAAATTTGCACAAAGAAGTAGGTTGCACCAGCTTGCCTTAAAATGATTTCTGAGTTCTAACTTATTTTGTGACCTATTGGCTAAAATTTGACATTTATATATCTTACTTTGCAGTTTCTTGATACTTCTGTGAAGTCTTGAGAAAGAGTAGCTACTGCTTATCCCTCATAACAGGAAGAAATGTGATTTTTTTTTTAAGTCTATTATCTCTCTCTAGAACTTTAGACCGTGGCCAGGGCAAGATTGTCAGAGGTACAGTGCTTTGATTTGGGGTCCACAGCTCACATACTATAAGCATGTGACATAATAATTAATGGTCATGAATCAAATCATTAATGTTGATTTCTAATCTTCTTTTTTGTGTTACATATATTTTAACCTACCTGAATGTTTGGCATGTCTTCTTTGGAGGTATAATTTCTGTTAAATAATCTTCAAGTAGCCTAAATATCAAAAACAAACATATTAAGCCCCTTTTCTCCAAACTACAGGGCATTATAAATCTTGGATTTCTGCTCCAGAGGTTTGGCCTACAGGACAGGAAGATGTGATAGTGATAAAGAATGTGATTTAGGCTGGGCACAATTCCTCATACATGTAATCCCAGCACTTCGGGAGGTGGAGGCATAAGAATTGCTTGAGCCCCGGAGCTTGAGACCAGCCTGGGCAACATAGTAAGACCCTGTCTCTACAAAAAAATAAAAAATAAAAAAATGAGCCAGGTAAACTGGTGTGCACCTGTGGTCCCAGCTACTCAGGAGGCTGAAGTGGAAAGATGGCTTGAGCCTGGGAGTTTGAGGCTGCAGTGAGCTGTGATTGTGCCACTGCCCTCCAGCCTGGGTGACAAAGTGAGATCCTATGTGGCTTTATGGTTAGTAAATGTAATAGAATGTATGTCTTCAAATGAGTGTTATCTTTTAGAGTTGTCATATTGGAAGAGTTCATACTCATTTCCATTGTAATCTTATTGGGCAAAACAGTGTTCAACAAAAGTTTTGTGACTAAAATATGTGACCCTGTTTTTATCCTCTTGCCCTGATTACAGCTGTAGCTCTTTCTAAAAATCATGTCTACCTTTGAGTGACATAGATATGTACTGTCACTGAGGAAGATTTCAAAAAGTGTTCCATAAATGGCAGGAACAGAGGCCACATTGCAGGAATACATTTATTGTCTCCTGGCATGATTATATAGGTGGGAATAACAATGATTTGGACAGCTAAGTCATTCACATTACTTTATAGTAACACTGCATACCTCCAAAATATTTAATCACACAAGGTAATATGTGCTAACCAAGCAGATCAGTTGGAACTGTTAACACAGTGACTGTGAGACAGAGAAAGGAAAGAGGCTTTGAAATAGTCACTGTGACATTTGTAGAAGGGACTCAATCATAAATGAATGAGAGGATTATTAATTAATAGCAAGGATTTGATCAAAATGAACAAATTTCCATATTTAGCAATAGACTTTCTTCTTTGAGTGAAGGAAGGGAGGTTTGTTTGTCTGTTTGTTAACGAGAGTAGCCATTAACCAGGAAGGAGAGTGTGGCTTCATGAGGGCTTGCAGCCAAGAACGGTTACATTGATACACTGTTTGTGGTCAGGGAGGGCAGTCTCTTTTTGTTTCCAGAGGCTTTCTCTTTGTCTCTCTCTTGCTTTCTCTCTCTCTCTCACTCAACTCTCTCTCTCTCTCCTCCCTCTCTCTCCTCTCTCTCTTTCTCTCTCTCTCATCTATCCATCCATCTATCAGTTCATCATCCGTCATCTATTTGTCTTCATTACCATCATCATCATTTATATAATCTATCTTATTTTGGCCTACTATAACAAACTGTCATAGACTGGTTGACTTATAAACGATAGAAATTTAATTTCTCACAGTTCTGGAGGCTGAAAGTACAAGAACAAGACACTGGCAGATTCAGTGTTTGGTGAAGGCCTGCTGCCTGGTTCATAGATAGCCATCTTCTTGCTGTGTCCTCACATGGCAGAGGAAGGAAGAAAGCTCTATGGGGGCTCCTATAATGACATTAATCTCATTCATGAGGATTCCACCCTCAAGACCTCATCTAATCCTTATTACCTCCCAAAGACTCCACCTCATAATACCGTCATGTTGGGGGATGGGGTTCTAACATTTGGATTTGGAAGGGATACAAGCATTCAGTCCATAACACTACCTGTCTAATCTGTCTTTGCATCCATCCAACCATCCATCCTTCTGTCTTTCCCTCCTTCCCAGATTCCTCTGATGCTGTGAGCACATGTTCTCCTCGGAGTTCTCCAATGTACATGTCTTCTGTTAAAGCTAGCAGAGTGAGGTGCCTTTGGATCCCAATTCCACACACCAGCCTGGGCCAGGTAGCCATTCCTGACACCAGCTATATCCATTTTGTGGGACAGAGACCATTGGATGTATTCTTGCAGGTGTGGAAAACATAGTTCCTAAGAGCTGGGGGACTGGCCGGGCATGGTAGCTCACACTTGTAATCCCAGCACTTTGGGAGGCCCAGGCGGGTGGATCACCTGAGGTCAGGAGTTCAAGACCAGCCTGGCCAACATTGTGAAACCCCGTCTCTACTAAAATTACACAAATTGGCCGGATGTGGTGGTGCATGTCTGTAGTCCCAGCTACTTGGTAGGCTGAGGCAGGGGAATGCCTTGAACCCAGGAGGCAGAGGTTGCAGTGAGCTGAGATCGCACCACTGCACTCTAGCCTGGGTGACAGAGAGAGATTCTATCTCAAAAAAGAAAAGAAAAGAAAGAAAGAGAAAGAAAGGAGAGAGGGAGGGAGGGAGGGAAGGAAGGAAAGAAAGAGTGGGGGAGTACGAAAACACAACAAAAACGTTGATTACCTCCTTGTCCTAGGGGTCTGGGGAGGTAAGGAATTTCAGGGCTTCTGGGAAGCATAGGTGTCACAGAGGAAAGCCTAATGTCTTTTAAGGTAAGAAAGAAGGAAAAGAGTAGAATGAGAAAACTATGTGGAATAAGGAAACTTTTTTAAGTAACAAAGTGTATGTTTCATTGCAGCATGGGTGTTTTAGAGTTGTGAGGAAACAAGCAAGAATAGAGCATGTTCCTAGAAAACAACAAGGTCAGAATAGGAAGGACATGGTGATCGTTGGCTGGGGTGAGGACCTGTGGCTTGAGGAGTATGAAGAGTACAGGGAAGAAGGTTTGACCATGAAAACGGGCATTCTGTCCCCAACACCCTGACTGATGGTGCCCAATCTCCTCCCAGTAACCACGCCAGTCCGTAGGGTGCACATTTCCACAGAGCTGCCTGGATCCCTTCGGTTTCCATTCAAGGCAACCCTCGGTGGTCATTGAACCAGATCTCCTCATTCCTTCAGGAAGATTAATAATGGGCCTCACATGGCATATAGGCCTCAGTCTCTTCCCAAACGGAACAATATGGTAGTGAGGCCAGTTCAAACCCTTGCTTTCTGGGGATTACATCCCCAAAGGTGACCCTAGATTCAGGAGCCATAGATTTTTTTTTTGGTTCAGGGTGTGGGATGGCATTCCTTTGGCCTAATCTGATCAAACATTTCTCAGCAAGGGTTTAGAGTTGGCATGAGGTCACATGTGATTATCCAGATCTGGATTTATTGTTTTTTTATGGGGGTGGCTGCTCCTTAGGCAGGTGACACATTCTCTGAAGGCTGGCCGCAGGCAATGGCAAGATGGGAATGTTTGCCCAAGCCCAGGAACGTGCTAGGTGGACTCAGCAGCTGCTACACAGCTATGGGAGGAGATGGTGCTTTGAAATTTCTGATGCCAAAAAACTAGCCTCATACGTTAAAATCTGTAAGCAAATTTCTCTGTTTCACCTCCCCTTCCTGAGCCGCCTGGCTGCCACTCCTCCCTTCAACTGCACACGCCTACTTTAACAGTTGCTCATTAAGCCTTCTTCTTCTAAGGCTTCCCTTGATGTTCATGTTTGCAGGCCCTCACCTGTGTTAAAGTAGTGCCTAGGAGTGGGGGTGGGGTGTCTCGGTATGATTCAGCCGGTTCCCGGCCTCACCAAGCAAGCTCTTACTCCTAGGCTGTGGTTTTCAGCCATGATCACCTTGCTGCACTGTTAATAGACAATAGGCAAGAAAGGGACGCCACAAAGGATGAAAACTGAGAGTCCCAGTCAGCCATACCAGAAAGCACCATGTTTTGCTAGGTGGGAGTTGCAGTGATGTTTCAATGCACCAGCGGACGACTGAAATCAAACATAATGGCCTGCTGACCAGAGCTTCACTCAAGTTCACATATGATTCAGTGACAGTCGTATTATCTAAGGTAGCATTTCTCATATCTAATGTAGACTTTCTCGTACAGATTCTAACATATGAATCACCCGGGGATCTTGTTAAAACACAGTAGGTTTGGAGTGGGAATTGAGCTTGTCCTCTTTCTAACAGGCTTCTAGGTTTTGCTGATGCTGCTGGTCCTCAGACCACACTTCAAGGGAAGGGGTGGGCTTGTCAACTATTGTAAGGACTGATTCCTTATAGCACTAATGTACCTCAACATTCCATCTGTAGTTTAAGTAGCAACTTCCATGCTACTTAAAAGTCTACTTTTGCTTTCCTGCGTGGCAAACCTTACTATATATTATCTATATAGCAAATAGTGGGTGCAGGGGTGTCACATTTTTTTGATGAAGTTTTTTGATGAAGTATCTAAACCAATTCATGCTCTGAAGAATTTAGAGAGAGCATGGCTTTAGAACTTTTACCTACACAAAATATTTTGCTTCAAGAGTGTCCATATGAATTGGCTTCTGGGACTTTCTCTGAAAAAGCTTTAGGATCTAGTATCTAGAGGATTGTACAATTAAGAGGCAGGAATAGATTTAAAAACAAACAAAGATTAGGGCTGGGTGCAGTAGCTCATGCCTGTAATCCAAGCACTTGAGGAGGCCAAGGTGGGCAGATGGCTTGAGCCCAGGAGTTCAAGACCAGCCTGGGCAACATGGTGAAACCCCATCTCTAGAAAAAATACAGAAATTAGCTGGACATGGTGGCATGTGTCTGTACTCCCAGCTACTTGGGGAGCTGAGGCAGGAGGATCACTTGAGCCCAGGAGGTCGAGACTACAGTGAGCCATAATCTCACCACTGCTCTCCAGCCTGGATGACCAAGTGAGACCCTGCCTCCAACAAATAAACAAAAACAAAAACAAAAAAACCCCAAAGACTAAAACACTTTATTCACTGAAAACTCAAATCCGTTCTTCAAAGTGACTTTACCCAAAACATTAAAAAAACAAAGAGTAGAAGCTGCATAGACAGCAGTCCCTTCTTCCCCGTGGGGGAACCATTCCAAGACCCACAGAGGATGCCGGAAAACTGCAGATGTCACCTGCTGAACCCTATCTGTGCACTGTGCTTTTTCCTATGTGTACATACCTATGATAGACTTTAATTTTAAAATTAGGTACAGTAAGGACAGCAATAACTAATAGCTATAGTGTCAGAATCATGTGAATGTGTTCTCCCACTCTCAAAAATACCTGATTTCACTGTGGAAATAAGATATCGTCACCCAGACAAGTGTGGATTCCTGTGGACTTTCGAAAAGTGTTACAATTGTGGAGCATTTTTAATCCTTAATTTCTCAGTGTCTGATATGCCTTTGGTAGACTGGAAAAAGGTGAGGCTGAGCAAGATGAGCTGGGTTTCTTGACACACAGATCAGGGCTGTGACGGCAGGAAGAGGAAGGAGGGAGACCTTCGGAACTTCTGCCTCCACGGATTGAACGTCGGAATCTCCTTGTAGGGAGACCGAAGAGACTGAGATACACCTGAGTATCAGAATGTCAGTGGTGGGAATGATAATTATGAAGCTGTTGGAAAATAGGGTTGAGACTGCAATAAGAAGACATGTTAATTTTGTTATCTGTGGTCGATATTATAATACCCATCGAAAACACCCTGTAGAAGAGAGAAATGTCGTAATGGGGGAGGTGACAGCTCTAAATGGAGGCGTTTGACTTGCTGGCTGAATTAATAATGTGACCATTTATTATTGCCTTGGGTATCACTGGAATTTTCCTACATAGCTTTGTTCACATGAAAAGTTAAAGTTTACTGCATAGCGCTTGCTTAATCATTTGTTCAGCAAGCACTATGCAGTAAACTTTAACTTTTCATGTGAGTATAGACTGTCTCCCTCTCTTCGAGTTCCTTTGAGTAGTAGACTTTCATAATCACAATAGTGCCTCATCCCTGGTAGTTGCTTAGAAAGCATTTGTTGGAAAGCAACTGATTATACTCGGGAGAATTTGTAGTCAACTAAAAATGGTGAGGAGCCACAGCTGGGGGAAAGAAAATTAGAAGAAAGAGTGTGGTGAGGGAGGTTAATGGCCCCCAGATCACCTAAGAGAACCTAAAGAGTAAAAACTGTAAGGACATCTTCAGACTGCATCTGAAGGAAGTCACTGGAATTCACAGCCAAAGCATTTTTGACGAAGTTCTAAGAATGAAAACCCAGAGAGTCCCTGAGGGAGCTGGAGTTGAAGGGAAGTTTAAGGACCAAAACTGCAAATGGAAATAAAGGGTCGAGAGGTGGGGAAATAACAACAATCAACAAGAAAAGTTCCTGTGAAGCAAACACTCTTCACCCGGTAGTAATCTTTCATTAACATGCTATTCTGTGCTCAGTTATGTCTGTTTATGGCTGATACTAAGCATGTAGCAGATGGTGCTCTATTAGAATTAAAAACAAATTGAAGGCCAGATGCAGGGGCTCAGACCTATAATCCTAGCACTTTGGAAGGCTGAGGCAGGTGGATGACTTGAGGTCAGGAGTTTGAGACCAGCCTGGCCAACATGGTGAAACCCCGTCTCTACCAAAACTCCAGAAATGAGCCAGGCATGGTGGCGAGTACCTGTAGTCCCAGTTGCCCAGGAGGCTGAGGCTGAAGCTGAAGAATTGCAGAGGTTGTGGTGAGCCGAGATCGTGCCACTGCACTCCAGCCTGGGCAACAGAGCAAAACTCCATCTCAAAAAAAGAACAAAAACAAAAAAACAACAACACTAACCAACCAAACAAACAAAACAAAAAAACAAATTGAAGAAACCTTTAGGAAGACCGACATGATCTCTGATGTCCAGCCGCCTGTCACTTGCCAGGTATTTAAGGTGTGAAATGAGCGATGATGTTTCATCCAGATGCTTAAACATGCTTAGCCCAGCCCAGAAATGTGGCTTAGGGGCTAAAACCCATGCACCACTGTTGACCCATCAACAAGGTTCAGCAAGTACTTGCTGAGTCTCTATTTTGTGCCCATGAGAAAACAAAAATCCAGTTCATGGAGACTGCATTATAGTGAGGGTATCAAAGATAAAGCGGCAAGGAGAGATTTTAATCCGTGATAGACTATTGCAATAGAGGACTGTTCAGTGTGAACTGAACAACTGCAATTTGTACAGAAGTGACTGCATTTTAAAGAGAGAATGAAGGAATAGAGAGGGAGGTGAGCAGAGGTTCAGTGAAGTCAGGGAAGTGAAAAAAATCACACAAAGCAGGAAGAGGGAGTTGGTGCTCGTAAAGCATCCGGATTTGTTGACTGGCGCCTGTGGCAGTCAGGCTCCCACCCTCCCACAGAGGCTGGAGACGGGGGGAGCCCCATCTTCAGACGTTAGATGAACAAACAGTAAATTATTTGGAAAGTTTTGAGTTAGGCAGGCATTTTAAGAGGGGTTAAAGTCATTCTAGAGATGCAGCCTTGAGCTATTTGAAATGGTATTTGTGTTTTATTCAAGTCTTTATAGGCCGAGGTTGAGGCGTAGTTGAGAAGAAGGCTCAGGGGAGCTGACCGGAGTTTGAACAAGAAGAGAGTCTTTGCTGGGAGAGAGAGACCGTACACAAGCTAAATAAACAATATTAGATGGTGGTTACAAAGTGGAGGAAGAGGACAGGGCGTGCCGGGGTGAAGGTGTGGAGATTGCAGCCTTAAGTATGGCAACCAAGGCAGGCCCCACCGCGAAGGTGACATTTGAAGCAAGCTCTGAGAGAAGTGAAGGAGAGAACCTTCCAGGCAGAGAGAAGAGCAAGGGCAAAGGCTCCAAGGAACAAAAAGAATCCCGGATTGGGCCCCTGTACACAATTGCAATGACATTGACACTTTCTCCGAGTGAGACTGGGGATCCAGTGGTGGGACAGGTGGGAGCAGGGTTGGGGAGGGGGACATCATGTTTTTTTTTTTATTATTATACTTTAAGTTCTGGGGTACATGTGCAGATCATGCAGGTTTGTTACATAGGTATACACATGCCATGGTGGTTTGCTGCGTCCATCATCATTATCTACATTAGGTATTTCTCCTAATGCTCTTCCTCCCCTAGCCCCCCACCACCCTGACAGGCCGCAGTGTGTGATGTTCCCCTCCCTGTGTCCATGTGTTCTCATTGTTCAACTCCCACTTATGAGTGAGAACGTGCACTGTTTGGTTTTCTCTTTTAGTGTTAGTTTTCTGAGAATGATGGTTTCCAGCTTCATCCATGTCCCTGCAAATGTTTTTTGATAAAAATGCAGAAAGCAGGCTGGGCGTGGTGGCTCATGCCTGTAATAGCAGCACTTTGGGAGGCCAAGACAGGCGGGTCACGAAGTCAGGAGATGGAGAACATCCTGGCCAATGTGGTGAAAACCCGTCTCGACTAAAAATGCAAAAAAAAATAGCTGGGCATGGTGGTGCCCTCCTGTAGTCCCAGCTACTTGGGAGGCTGAGACAGGAGAATTGCTTGAACCCAGGAGGTGGAGGTTGCAGTGAGCTGAGATCTTACCACTGCACTCAAGCCTGGCGACAGAGCGAGACTCCGTCTCAAAAAAAATGTAGAAAGCAAAGTTTGAGAGATTAACTATTTCATTCGTATCAATATCAACTTAGGAGTGAATCCACAGTATGATGCAGGCTATGGTGTCTGCCTCTTCTTAGGAAGGGACAGTAACTAGCAAATTGATGGAAACTCTAACATTATGTGGAAGTAGCTAAACTAATTGAAGATATTAAAAAATGTCTTTACCTCCAACAATTTGCTGTTAAAAAATTATTCAATGACACTTGTTAAAGCACCGTAGGGCAGGTTTTATTTAGGACCGTGTCAATAGGTATAGGAACCACTGCCGTGGGATTTTGCGGTTGGAGAGAGAGACTGGGCTCAACTCTGAATGTAACAGGGAAAATAATTTACAGCCAAGGAGCGATGTATGCTGCTCCTTGGCTACAAATTGTAAGTGGATGTTGGTGGATGGAAAATTACTAAGAGGAAACGTCGGGGTTAGGGCACTCTTGCTGAACACAGGTCAGGGTGGCCAGGCCTCACCTGAGAAAAGGTGAAGAAATAAGGAACTTGATGGAGGGTGATAGTTTTTGGTAAACCAATTTAACAGGGGTTTTGCTAAAACTGTATTTTATGAGGAAGTGCCCAGATGGACCTACGAGAAAGTTCAGGAGCCTGACTATAGTTTGGTCGCTCAAATAATCTTTGTCACTGCCAGTCTAAGATGTCAAAAGTGTAATTTTGTCTTTACTTGGTCACTATTGAACCTAGGAAATAATTTATATTACTAGCGATTTGCAATTTCTTCCTCTGTGGTCTTTCCAATACATATCCTTTGCCCTTTGTTTCTGTTGCATTATTTTCTTAACTCTTGGTGTGTTGAGGTTATTAAATAATCCTTTGTGGTATACGTTAGAAGTATTTTTCTGCTATTGTGTTTGTTTTCGTTTTGTTTTCAGGACGTTTTGTTACTCAGGAACAAATCCGTTTTGATGTGTGAAGGTGTGTGTTTCCATACACATTTGGAGGATTTACAAATATGCTATAGATGTCTGTATTTGCCTTGAAATGCCCTTCAATAAAAACCATCCCGGATTCTGTGATTCTTATCTTCCCTTTTTAGTGTGGGAGGCTTCCTGCTTTGCTTTGTCTGCACGTTTGCATCGAGCCTGCCGGGCTTAATTTTAACCTGGGGAAAAATACAGAAGAGAAGCTATTTTCAGTCAGGTCATATTACTGTGAACACCTGTGAAATTCAGGATATTTTCTTAGGGGTAAGTTAAAATGTAGGACACCACCTTGCCTGAAGCACATTTCTATTGTGGTTGCTGTGCAAATTGGGAGGTGTTACTTGGAGCCAAAAACCTTGTCACTTTCACACCAGCACTGCTTCTGAGTTGCATCGCCTCCAACCCTCAATCCTTGTATTAATTCTGAAACAACTAGTATAACCATCTGTTGAAAAGTTTTGTGGGAAAAAACGGGTGTTTATGGTCTGTTTTATTCACTTCAATGATGATCAGCAACAGAGATATTTTACGTGTTAGTTATCATTCATTTATTTCCTGCTTTTCCTCTTGCCCCAGTTTGCCTTCCTAAATGTCTGGCCATAGAGAGGCAAATAAAATAGATACCCACCCTAGATCATTACAGTGTCAAAATCTCCTTAATCACACAGTAGCCCAAGCCACCTGTTTGAGTAATGTTTTTCCTACCTCATCGTGTGAATTGCCTATTGTTTTGGTGAAATGTTGAGGCTACCACCTACTCTCATCCTCCCACCTCCATTTGCAGATAAAATCTAATTATCACCTCAGGATGGTTTCTTGACATACAACATAATCACCAATAAGAAGAATTTAGGGCACTATGACATTTAGCTTTTTTTTTTTTTTAACGACTGTTGTTTTAAAAAAAGATCCTTTTAAAGTTGCTATTTACAATTAATTAAAAAAAGAAAAAAAAAGAAAGAAAAGAAAGAAAAGAGACCAAATCTTTTACTCTTAGCAATTAATCTATTTGTAGCATTATATTGAAGGTAGTAATTTTCACTAAAACTCATGATGGTTAAGAAATTAACCAAGAAACATGCTTTTAGGGCTTTAGATAGGGATCATTACTAAATTCCCTAGCTTTGATTAGAATGTTGTGACACAAACTACTGTATAATTCGGCCCCAGTTTATTTCAGACTTTCTTCCTTAAATTCATTTATTTATTTGAGGACATTAAGGTATGGACTTCTGGTGCAGGGCATCTCCAGTGCTCCCACATGCCAGGCACAAGGCGTGGGCCAGGAGAGGGAATATCTGATGGTGGGAAGTGAGGAATACAGGAAGTAGTGTATTTTACTAAATGGAGAAAACATTGGAGGCAGCCAGCTTGATAGAATCATCAAAAATAAAAATCGAGGCATAACACAAAACCAGAAAGTACATTTATAACTCCGTATGTCCAACTAGAGAAAGTAAAAAAGATGAGAAAAATATTTTGAGAAAAGTTAGCTAGCTCATTTGCAGTGACAGCATTCAGAAAATCAATATAAATGCAGCTCTAGGGCAGCAATTCAGCGTCCCAGCTTGGAGGACTGTAGGTCTGAAGCTTTCAGCTGCTATCAAATTTGAACCTCTCAGCTCACAGGGCGCTAACCAGACAAGAAGGAAGACGTACATCACCACAGGACCACAGCCATGTGTCACCATAGAATTTTCAGACTGAACACACTGACCACACCATAAGGTCCAATGGCTTCCATTTAGAAAAGCATGCTTTCGTGTGTGAAAGTGTGTCATTTAAGAGTAAATAATCTTTTTTAAAAAAGTGAGTCATGAACTAATAAAAATGATGCACAAAGACGTGAGAAGATATACTGCCTGTCTGCCCTCCTTCCTCAGAGAGACCACATTTCCCTTTGAAACAAAAATAAGACCAGAATAAAAGGTCCTCCCATCCTAGCCCCAGCCTGTTAGAAAGGGCCAGAGGAGGTGGCCTACCATCACTCTCCAAAATATGTTCTCTGTGTAGTTCACCAAGAGGATTCATTTGGTTTGACAAACTTTTCCTTTTAAAGAATAAACACTTGCTTAAGGATTAAAGGCCAGGTAATGGCCATTCACATTATCTTGCAAGTAAGTTACTTTAATTATTATCATCACTAGTATTGCAGAGAAGTTAAAGGGTTCTCATCTCTCAATCCTATTTCACCCTCATAACCTTGTGAATCCTGTAGGACTCTTATTTACCCCATTTCACAAATGGGGAAAGTGAGGGGGAGGTAAATCGCCTTTGGTCATACAACCAGTGAGTGCAGAGGCAGAATTTAAAGCCAGGTCTTCTAAGTCCAAGTTCAGGGCTGCTGCCATCACCCCAGGTGATTGCATTTGTTGCACTCCCACATTTGCTGGAACTAGAGCTTTGGGTGGGATTGGGGAAAAAGGGAATAGAAGGTCTGGAAGTGTTGGCAGTGGCATGGGCAGGGAGGTATACCTGCCTGCTGAGATGGCTCACCCTCACCGCACAGGGTCTTGATGTTTGGAGAACTGACTGGACCTTGCGGACTTGGTCCAGCTCTTGCAGACTCTTCCACATGCCAGTCATTTTCCCTTGGCTGACTCCTTTCTCTGTAAGGTCTTGCCGTGAGCCCTGGAGGAACCAATTCCTTGCATACTTCACCCTGCTTCGTCAGCATGCTGCCACCTTTGAAACACAGGCTGTTGTTTCTTTTGACTGGACCCCGATAGAAATGTCAAAGGTGATACCTTGTGAGTGGGAAGCGAAGTCAGGTCACATTCTTGAAGATAAAGTTAGGCCAGGTTCTATGGAACGAGCTGGAACCAACTTCCATGAGAATTGCACTTTCTTCCCCTTTTGTTTTGTTTTGTTTTCTCATTCCTGCCTCAGCGACACTCTTGAAGGATGGATGGGATCCTTCGTGTCCAGGTGTAGCTCACCTGTTTCAGGAGGCACCAGACTGAACTCTTTCCCTTTGGCATTCTCCTTGGGTCCATCCCACATGCTGCATGGGAGCTTCTTCCTTGTTGCCCAGGGTCCCATATTTCTTCATTTTTGCCCTGGATCCGGCACCTTTAGATGGAAAGAGATTTATAAGAAACACTGCACAATCGACATATATGGACTTTGAATTCTTATTCAAAGTGTAAGAAAAACAAAGCTATCCTGGATATAATTGATGATAGTGAGGAATTAATGTTTCTTCTTAGGTGTGCAATAATATTGTGACCATCTTTTAAGAAAAATAAAAGTCTCCTTCTATTTACATATAAAAATATGATAGGCGAAAAAAGATGTCGACCTTTTTGCTTCAGAGTCTTCAAATCTCCCTTTCACCTATCTCCTTCCCTTCACCATGTAAACATGTCCTATTTGCCTTAGAAATGGTTTCATTTGGGCTGGGCATAGTGGCTCACGCCTATAATCCTAGCACTTTGGGAGGCCGAGGCAGGTAGATCATCTGAGGTTGGGAGTTCAAGTCCAGCCTGACCAACATGGAGAAACCCCATCTCTACTAAAAATACATTATCAGCCGGGCATGGTGGTGCATGCTTGTAGTCCCAGCTACTTGGGAGGCTGAGGCAGAAGAATCGCTTGAACCCACAAAGGGGAGACTGCAGTGAGCTGAGATCGCATCATTGCACTCCACCCTGGGCGACCAGAGTGAAACTCCATCTCAAAAAAAAGAACTATTAAATTCCTAAGTAGTAAAACTACTACTTTTTTTTTTTTTAAGTGAGTATCAGATCTGTTATAAGGATGAAAGTAAATGTTTCCACGTCCACATACATTTTTTTGGCTACATGGTGGGGAGATCAGAAAGCTCACTATTTTACTTATTCCTGTCTCCTTTGTCACTTTCTGCATAGAGGAAGGTTAAAAGGGTATATAAATGACTTCTGTAGTGGAAAGGTACATTCAGGCATTTTTCCAATGTGAGGAGGAAGAGATCCTTTTACAAAGTCGAGTTTATGCTCTTTGTTTCCCAACTGGCCTTTGAGTATAGGTACGTTAGGATTCACAGACCTCTGATGAGGATTTCAAGACCTTGCTGCAAATGTTGGGCCAGTACTGGTGATCAGGTAGCTTGAGGGCCCCTAAATGCCTCCCTGATGACTGACCAGCTGAAATGCATAGATACGGCTTAGGCCTCTCCCATCCCCACTCCCTGGGAGGAGAGCGGCTCTGTTACCAGTCTAGTGAAAAGGTCTTTTCAGACACTTGGCAGTCAGAAGCAGATATGGTAGCTTTTAGCCCCCTTAGCCCATCTTTGGCTTCTGCCATCCATGTGGCTGGGCTACACCCAATAAGAAACCGCCTCATCTTCAATGGTCTGTGAAGATTTCCTGGAATGGAATCAAGGCTTTCCCCTGCTATAATATATAGATGACTGTTCCAATACAGCAAGTGCCTTCATGCTCCACTCCTTTGGGGTAGCTTTGGATTTGGGCTGGAATGTTCTCCTTGCTGGCATCTGCTTTTAATTTGCATACAATCAAGCAGGTCATACCCAAGTGCATCCCCATGGTTTTAAGAATTCAGAGGCAGAGTTCCCTGAATGTGATATGAGACCAGGCTGTCTCAAAATTGTCACCGATTCTACTGAGGAAATGTCAGGAGAAAGGAAGGAGAGGAAGAAGCAGAGGATTTATGAGTTATTTATTAGTTTATGATGCTACATGTATCAATGGTAACTCTATCCTGACATCTCTCCCTCCTACCTCCACTCCTAATTCTTCCTGGATCTGAAGTAGGAAGAGACAATGGAAGGGAAGGAACTGAATATAATTTATTCATGAGCATGTAAGATAACACCTTCTCCTCTTCCCTCTCTTACTCTGCCATGTAACAAATATTATTAAGTATACCAGTTATTTTCCAATACTAGAAACATCAATAAAAATGCCAGTGATTTTTCAAAACTGAAACAGAAATTGAGAATGGGGATTATAAGGATTGCTATGAAAACATAGTCAAGTTGTAAATTTCTTGCACATTTGGGAATTGTTTTAGAAAAACAAATACTTGGTGTTTTAAAAACATTTTTAGTAATGATTGCATGGCATTATTTATGAAAATATAATTCACTAGGTTTTAAAAATTAAAATCTGTCATTAATGAATTAACCTGGTACTCACGGAGAGATTTTGCGGAAAGGTGTGTTGTAGAATTTCCATCTTTACAAAAAGGGCCCTGCAGTTGCAATGGATTGATCTAATCAGTCAATTGACTAGAAACTGAAGCAAGTATTTGATTCTGTATCTTTAGTCTAATTCATTTTTAAGCCATGTGACTGACTGGTAACAAGTTAAAAGTGACAAGAAATCCAGCCCAGTTGTGGCAACTGTCTTGAGCTCTTCCACGTTGATTCTACCATTTACCCATTCATTCATTTAATCAACTCTGAATGATACTCTACTATCTGGACAGCAATGAGTAAGATATCATTAGTTCCCGTGTCTAGAAGCTTATTTCTGTGGTGTAAACAGACCTCTGACCAGTTCATTTAGATTGCATTTCAACATAATGTAACGTGGCTACAGTAGGAGGGAGACCTGACCTAGACTGGGATTGCCAAGAGAGGTCACCTGGAGGAGGTATTGGATACCTAAGCTGTCATGAAGGATCAAATAGGTGCTCGACGGGGAGGGAGGGGAGCTTGTTCCAGCCAAGGGTAGCAGCTTAGGTGCACAGACAAGAGGGCATATAGAGACTTAATTTGGAAAATAGTAAGAAACTCTGGATGGTTGGGATATAAAATGCAAAGCAGAGGAGTGTGTGTGTGTTTATGTATGTGTACGTGTTAGGTGTGAGGAGTGGCAGGAGGGTAATGTCAAGAGTTGACAGGAGTCCTAGGCTTAGAACCAGCAAGGACTCTGGGGAACTTTAAGTAATAAACTGGCCAGACTCCTGCAGCTGGCCGCTGGGCTGGGTTGATTAGTCTTGGAACCACTTAGGCTTCGTTGGCTGCCAGCCTGGGCCGGGCCCCACACACCTCAAACACAAGCAGGGATGGAGGAGAGGAAGATACGGTAGGTACTGACCTCCTGACCTTGGCACGATGCATGAGCCGTTCTGCCCTGTCGGGAGGTTCTACCCCTCTGAGCACTATTCTCCTCCTCACCCTGTGATGATGGTCTTAGCACTCAAGATGCCATGGCCTGTTGGGAAGTAGGGCCTCTCCCATTCAGCACTGTTCACCCAGGGCATCAACGTGGTGCTCACAAACTCTCTGAGCTTGGTGGGTGTAAAGACCCTCAGACCACATGCTAGACAATAAGCTTGACGAGAACAGGGGCCTGCTGTCTTCTTTTTAACTCAGTCTCCAGTGCCCAGAAGATTAGGTTGTTGCTCAATGTTTGTTGAATGAATAACTGAATGTGAGAAGTTGTCCGAGAAGAACTTTCAGGGAGAAATTTTGTGGTGATCACTACCCAGGTCCCATGATTGAAGTCTCAGCCCTCTGAAGGAAGGAGGTGCAATGCTAATATGGTCTGGTTTACAGGGTTGCTGTGGGCCCAGAGTGCAGGGGAGATGCCTGGTTCTCTTCTCCGGCCAATACTCCCTGGAGCTGGGCATAGTGAAGTCTCTGGGGAGTGTAATACTCCCTGGAGCTGGGCATAGTAAGTACAGCACTATCAGGCTCTGGCCTGACCTCCGCATTCCCACAGGAGTAGAGGTGAGATAAGTCAAGTCCCCATGTGATGTTGAATGCAGGGACATTTGAGGGGAGTGGAAGGAGAGGAATCAAGACTCCCAGAGTCATGGGGACAGCTTTACCTGGGACCAGAAGGCCAGTAAGGAAGGCAGTGAGCCAGGGAGAGCTGGGTTATTACTGCTTGTGTGATCTCACCCTTCACCACCAGCTCATGAAGTCAGGAAATTCAGGTTGCCTTTGATATTAACCTCCAAAAAGACTGTCACTGATTGAACAATAGTCTTCAGTTACTCTCTTTTCTTCAAACATGTCCTCTCTTTTGGCCCCATGTCTTGACGTGAGTGGTCCCTGTGCTTGGAGAGCCTCCCATCCCTTTTTCATCTGACACAGAGCTTCTACTCATTCTTCAAAACTCTGGTCAGATGTTGCTGCTTCACTGAAAACTCTATGCCCCAGCCACAGTTCCTTTGTTCTCTCCTTTGTGACCTCGTGGCCCCGTCACACTGCTCTCTGTTGTGGTGGAATAATCTGTTTACTTGATGTATTAGGCCGTTCCTGCGCTGCTATAAATAAACACCTGAGACTGAGTAATTTATAAAGAAGAGAGGTTGAATTGGCTCACAGTTCTGCAGGCTGTACAGGAAGCATGGTGCCAGCATCTGTCTGGCCTCCCCAGGCCTCACGAAGCTTACAATGAGGGTGGAAGGCAAAGGAGAAGCAGGCCCGTCGCACGACTAGAGCAGGAGCAAGAGAGCCAGGGATTGGGATGGAGGTGCCACATGCTTTTAAGTGACCAGATCTCATGAGAACCCAGTCACTATTGCAAAGACAGCACCAAGCCATGAGGAATCCACTCCTCATGGAGGAACGATGCAGACACATCCCACCAGGCCCCACCTCCAGCGTTGGGGCTTACAATTTAACATGAGATTTGGGTGGGGACAGATATCCATACTATATCATGTGGCTACCTCTCCAGTGTGACTCTGAGTTTCAGGGGTAATAATCCTGTCTTAAAATTTGTATATATACAACTTATGTCACACAATCTCATTGTGAAAGAAAAAAGCATGTTAAAGAACATATCCAAGGCATTGGAAATAGATCATCCACAGTTATTCCTAAAAGGTAATGAGTAGCCGAATTAACAAAATCTGGTATTTGTGTACACATGAGTATTATTCAGCCATAAAAAGGAACACATGCTGCAGGGTGGATGAGCCTTGACAACATTCTGCTAAATGAAATAAGCCAGAAAGAAGGACAAATTTTGTACGATTCCACATAGAGGATTTACCTAGAATAGGCAAATTCCTAGAGACAGAAAATAAAGTATAGGCTTCCGGAATCCGGAGGAACAGGGAGAAAAGGAGTTATTGTTTAATGGGTATGGAATTTCTGTTTGGGATGAAAAAAAGTTCTGGAAATAGTGGTGAATGTACTTGATGCCACTATATATCTTTACCACAATATGTTTTTTAAAAAGCAACAACGAGAGAAGAAACAAATGAAAAAAATAGCAATAAAATATTGCAATGACCCAAATGCAGAGAGTAGTTCAAAACTATGTAGACCAGTTACATGGAAGACAACACACTACCGGCTCTTTCTCATGAGAAGAAAGGCTGTGTTTTTTCTCTTGACATGATATTTAGGGAATCAAGATTCCATCAACATGATCATCATATTCTCTTATTTTTCTGCAAAATTAGCAGTAGCAAGTGGTTTTTTCCAACATGAAATTATACTTATACTGGCTGGGCATGGTGGCTCATGCCTATAATCCCAGAACTTTGGGAGGACAAGGCAGGTGGATCACTTGAGCTAAAGAGTTCAAGACCAGCCTGAGCAACATGATAAAACCCTGTCTCTGCAAAAAATACAAAAAAGTAGCTGGGTGTGGTGGTGCACACCTGTGGTCCCAGCTACTTGAGAGACTGAGATGGGAGGATTGCTGGAACCCTCAAGGTCGAGGCTGCAGTGAGCTGAGATTGTGTCACTGCACTCCAGCCTGGGTGACAGAATGAGATGCTGTCTCAAATAAATAAATAATTAAAAGTAAATTATACTTCTGTCTATGGAATTTTATTTCACATGAGCTGAGAGAACTCAAACTTGGGTTATTGAAATGCTTTAGAAAATTGATAAACTGTTTACTTCTTTTGGTTTTTAATTTGTCTTATGTATGTGTGTGTCCATAAATATGTGTATATATGTCTGTGTATATATACATATATATTGTATTATATATGTATGAAATAGATCTATATATGTACATATATGTATATATGTGTGTATATATGTATGATATATATATATATCATACAATATTTGTTTTTCTGTGTCTGGCTTATTTCATTTAGCAGAATGTTTTCAAGATTCATCCATGTTAAGGCATGTGTTCCTTTTTATGGCTGAATAATATTCATGTGCACCTAAATGCCATATTTTGTTAATTCAGCTACTTATTACCTTTAGGAATATATACATATATGTGTGTGTGTGTATATATATATATATATATATATATATATATATATATATCTCCTAAATGTATGTCTATATATAGATATAGATATCTATAAATGTCTAGATATAGATATCTATATATATTCCTAAAAGGAATATATCACTGCACTCCAACCTGGACAACAGAGTGAGACCCTGTTTCTAAAAAATAATTTAAAAATAAGTTAGTAATAAAATAAGTTGGCTAGGTGCAGTGGCTCATTTCTGTAATCACAGCACTTTGCAAGGCTGAGACAAATAATTAGTAATACCCAAGAGTAAAAATTAAGTAAACAGTTATAATAGGATTAGTCATTTTAT
This sequence comes from Saimiri boliviensis, assembly GCF_048565385.1. NCBI lineage: Eukaryota > Metazoa > Chordata > Mammalia > Primates > Cebidae > Saimiri > Saimiri boliviensis. The sequence continues at coordinate 26,332,223 of NC_133452.1, read as the reverse complement.
TTATTTTTATTTTGCTGGATTGGAGCCTGCTGTTATATCATGTAAAACATGTAAAACGTTTGCTAGGATTTTGTATTTTTAACACCCCTGCACATTTATGGGAACTCATTAGAGGGGGAAGCCAGGATTTAAAATTTCCCTCCATGAAACAGTTAAAGAGCAAGAAGTGAATCATGTGGGACCTGAAGAACGTCATGGCTGAGCTGCTGATGAGGTCTCAGCTGTGCTTTGCATCATGTAAGAGCTCAACACCCTGAGAAGGTACCTGGTAAATGCCACGGGCTGATCGGATGGCAGTTCTCAGAAGGCCTCTGATCAGAAGCAGAGCCTTTGGCAGAATCTAAATGGCAAAGTCACAAACAGTAAGAGGTCCTAAAAATAACAACTGCAAACTCAGCAAAATGAAAACCTTCTATGCAGGAAGTATAATGGGAAATGTATTGATTGGTATTTTTATCCAGGTACATGAATAGTGATCACAAGCAGAGATGCTTCCCTTTTCTACAAAGGAAAAGGTGTAAAACATTGGTTTTACAATGTAGTAAAACCAATAAAATGGTGGTGTAAAACATTGATCAACATCAGCAGAGTCTTCTAGCAAGAAGGACAATTCAAGTCAATAGATATGTTTGATGAATTTTGTGGTTGCAAGTGGCTGGAATAGAATGAAAATCAGCTTTCACATATCCATGCTCTCATTCTTCTCATTTTAATGAACACCTACTACATGCCAGGCATTGTTCTAGGTGTGTGGAGTATATCAGTGAGCCAAGCTGAGATTAAATTCTCTCTGCTCAGATACAGAAAATAAGGGATACACATCATACAATAGTATGTTATATAATACGTTAGAAAGTAGAAAAAAAGCAAGTAGAAAAAAGGAAAAATACAGCATCAGAGGAAATTGAATAGTGCCAAAAAAAGTTGGATATGCAGAAGGGGCATTTGGTGGGCAGGGGCAGCTCTGCGGAGATGGTGATAAGTGAGCAGAGTCCTGGAGCAGAAAGCCAGTGGATGATGGCAGAAGAGCGTTCCAGATAAAGGAGGTATGAAGGCCTCCGAATGGAGCCTGGCAGGGGGATCTGGGTCTGTGGTTCCTGCAGGGTGGAGTGAGGGCCAGGTCTTGCAGGCTTTCACTTTGGGTGGGAAGACGAGCCTGTGCAAGGTCCTGAACAAAGGCGTGAACTGACCTAGGGATAATTTTTAAAAAGCGCTCACTTTGCTGCTGTGCTGGAAATAGAGAGTAGGAGCACGGCCAGGGTGGAAGTCAGGAGGCTTGTGAGGAGTTGTCCTTCGGTTCCAATGAGACATGATGCAGGGCTTATCACCAGCCTCCAACTTCTGGGCTCAAGCAATCCTCCTGCACCTCATAACTCACTCAGCGCAGCACACATGGCAGCGGGCTTGGGCATGGCCCTTGATGGGGACAAGCCTTAGCTTTCTGAGTAGCTAGAGCGTCTGTGCGCACCATCATGCCCTGCTAGTTTATATATATACATATATATATATATATATATGTGTATATATATATATATATATGTATATATGTATATATATTTTTTCTTTTGTAGAGATGGCATCTTGCTATGTTGCCTAAGCTGGCCTTGAACTCCAGGGCTCAAGCAATCCTCCTGCCTCAGCCTCCCAAAGTGCTGGGATTACAGGCATGAGCCACTGCATCTGGCCAGCTTATTTTATTATCATTATTATAATTTATTGACTTATTTTAAATAATTTTTTGAAGACAAGATCTCACTCTGTTGCCCAGGCTAGAGTTCAGGGGTGCGATCATCACTCACTGCAGCCTCCAACTCCTGGGCTAAAGTGATCCTCCCACCTCAGCCTCACAAGTAGCTGGGACTACAGGCACATGCCACTATGCCCAGCTACATTTTTTTTCTTGGCAGAGACAAGGGTCTTGCTATGTTGCCCAGGCTGATGTTGAACTCCTCACCTCAAGCAATCCTCCTACCTTGGCTTTCCAAAGTGCTGGGATTAGAGATGTGAGCCACTGTGCCCAGCCATTTTTTAGTATAATTTAAATATAAACCCAAAGTAGATAGAACAGTATAATGATCCCTCATGCACACATTCCCTGTCCCTGTTATTTACTCATAGTCAAAACTGTTTCTTCCTCACGCTTACCTTCTTGCTTTCCCTAACCTCAGAATAGTTTAAAATAAATTCCAGATATCATGTCATTTTTCCTGTAAACATTTCCGTATGTAACACTAAAGAAAAAGAACTTTTCAAAATAAAACCACAATGCCATTATTGTACTAAAAAAAATTTAACATTAATAACATCAGCTAGTCAGTCAGTTTTCAAATTTCCTCCGTTGTCTCATAAATGAATGTTTGGATCAGGATCCAAATAAGTTTGGCCCATTACATTTGGTTCAGACTTTCCTTTTGAAATGTCTCTGCCGAGGATTTGTCTAAAGCCACTAGCAGCCACACACTCAGTTCCGTGTTCCTCATCAACGACACATCGCGCTCCTTTCTGTGTCTTGCGCAGCGCAGCAGCCTCTGTTGTTGCTGTAACACTTTCACTTCTTTAATTCACTACCTCGAAGCACCAAAGTGGCTTTAGCTCCTCAAGTATTCTGGAGTCATTGTGAAAGCTGCAGATGTGGTTTAAGTGTGTTTGGTTTTTGAAAACCCCCAGAAGTCTATATATGCAGCAGAATTCATGGTTCCCTCCCTCGTTTGTTCTCCCATTTAGAGAGGAGAGCAGAGACACTCCCTCCTCTAGTTCTCTCCATATAGGCTTTGGTCTTTGATTTTATTTATTTATTTATTTATTTATTTATTTATTTATTTATTTATTATTTGAGACAGAGTCTCACTCTCTGTCATCCAGACTGGAGTGCAATGGCATGATCTCAGCTCACTGCAACCTCCACCTCCCAGATTCAAGTGATTCTCCTGTGTCAGCCTCCCGAGTGGCTGGGACTACAGGCACATACCATCACGCCCAGCGAATTTTTCTATTTTTAATAGAGACAGGATTTCACCATACTGGTCAGGCTGGTGTTGAACTCCTGGCTTCAGGAGATCCACCCAACTCAGCCTCCCAAAGTGCTGGGATTACAGGATGAGCCACTGCACCTGGTCTTTGATTCTGATATGCCAGTCTGCATCAGCTAGAACCTTCTCTATGCTGGGGTACTGAGTGGAGGAATGAAATTCCCTCTTTGTGGTTTGCTCTGTGAAACTTTAGACCTCTCCATGTATTCCTTAGATGTGTTGAGGTTTAAGGTATGCTCTGAGACTAGGGAGACAGGAGAAGGGGCTTTAAACACAGAAACAATCGAAGCATTGAGTGTCAAACTTTACCTCTAGAAAGGCTGCAGTGATTCCCACTACTCTGTCATGCCCTGGAGAGAATTTTGGTATAGTTGCTATGCATCTTTTCACATAATTATGATCACACACACGATTTTACCCTTTCTGAATTCACCGTGATATTATAAACACTTATTTTCTGTCGTTACATATTTCCCTTTACCTTGATTTTTTACAGACCCACAGTATCCAGGCCTTCTTCCTTAGAAAGACAAAGCCACTGAGTAGTGACACTCAGAGTTAAGGGAACTGCATTCCAGGCCTGGTTTTGCCACCAACTAGAGATACGACCAAGGTTTTCTCCTCCATTGAATGGGTGCCATAATCCTTTTTCACAGGATTGTTACGGAGATGAGATGAATTAAGTTTATAGGGGACTTGTAAACTCTAAATTAATATTCAAAATAAGATGTTAGTGTCTGTTTTTAGAGGCAGTAAGCAAAGTTGTAGAAACTAATTAGTTTTCCCTGCTGATCAAAACTACAGTACTCAAACCTTGAAGAGTCCAGCATTTAATGAAGGGGAGCCTGTGTGTTCAGACCGTGCTCCAGCTGCTGGCTCCAAGTAGGGGCTCTTCCTGCCGTATATAAGCAAGAGGAATCACTAAAGCAGAATTCCAATAGTCAATCCAGAATGCAATAAATAATGGAAGAATTGTAACTCTGGTTTATTTGTAAAGGAAGCTGAGAATCCCAAAATACTTCTGATATTTTCATGGAGGTCTATGAAATTTTCTTATTCTTCCCATGCCTTTGTATTTTGATTTTTTAGACTGAATGTACTTCAAGCTTAACATGTGCCTTGTACGCTGTAGGAGTACAATAGATCTGTTGACCTGAATGAAGGTATAAACAGAGAATTATCCAAGCAAGTATGGTATTACTTACATTTCTCTTATTATTGAGCTGGTGATTCCAGTATTTCTACAGTGTGATATGGGCACATTTTGGAATTGATTAATCAGAGCTGCAGTTGTGGTCTGACAGTCCCTCTCATCCACTCAGTTCTGCTCTCTTGGTTGCTTTCTCGATTCCTATTCCCAGATACGTTTCTCCCTGGAGACTATTTTCTTCTGAACTAGTCTCTTAATCTTCCCAACCCATATTTGGAGAGATGTCTAGTGCTCACCCGTGACCGTGAGAAAGTATTGCACTTTTTGGCCTCCCTTGCACTTAGGCAGGGCTGTGTAATTGGTCCCAGCCAGTGGGCTGTGAGGAAAGAGGTATGTCATTTGTGGGCTGAGACAATGAGAAGCTCCTGTGTAAATATCCCGGCTTTCTTTCCTCACCTCGTCAGGATATGGCAGCCATAGGATGGTGGAGCCTCCCTTGGCCTCAACTCTGAGTCACCATGACAACAATCTCCTTGGAGAATTACATGGCCCCCAGTGGACTTTATGTGATTGAGAAATCCATTTTTGTGATGTCAAGCCAATGAGATCTGGGGCTAATTTATGACAGTGGCACAGTTGTATTTATTCTGACTACACATTCCATCTCTAAGATGGCCTCAGGCTGTTCTCTGATTTTAAACCTTTTTTGTACGTGGAAAGTACATTCTGAAAACTTGGATGTAGTTACATTTTTTAGATTATATTGCCATATTTTCCAAACTGTGGCCTACATACCACTGGCGGTATGTGAGATATTTTTATATGAAATATAGATAGACATATCTATTTTTCAAATATTTATTTACATGTATAATTCACTTCTACTTATGGCAAGTGATGTGTCTTTCTCACTCTTAGTGGTTGCATAAATGTTTCTTTTACAATAACATTGGAGAAAATGAAATGACTTAGGAGAAATATCCAGTAGATAAAAGTATAGTTGGTGTGCACCTGTGGCAGAAGTCTGAGAAATGGTATTCAAATGACTAAGGGTTTGGGAAACACTGTGTATGGTAAATTATGTGGTGGAATGACTTAAAGAAATCTCCACCAGACCAGGAGATTTTCATTTTCAACACCCAGTTCACAGCATTCAATTCAGTAGATGTTTTTGAATGAGTAAACATTATTACAAAAAATTTTTTTAGTTCCAGATCCTTGAGGAATCGCCACACTGTCTTCTACAATGGTTGAACTAATTTACACTTCCACCAACAGTGTAAAAGCATTTCTGTTGCTCCACACACTCTCCAGCATTTGTTTCCTGATTTTTTAATGATTGCCATTCTAACTGGCATGAGGTGTTTAGTTTAATTAGATCCCATTTGCCTATTTTGGCTTTTGTTGCCATTGCTTTTGGTGTTTTAGTCATGAAGTCCTTGCCTATGCCTGTGTCCTGAATGGTATTGCCTAGGTTTTCTTCTAGGGTTTTTATGGTATATGTTTAAATCTTAAACCATCAGTAGTTAATTTTTGTATAAGATGTAAGGAAGGAATCCAGTTTTTGCTGTCTGCAGATGGCTAGCCAGTTTTCCCAACACCATTTATTAAATAGGGAATCCTTTCCCCATTGCTTGTTTTTGTCAGGTTTGTCAAAGATTCGATGGTTGTAGATGTGTGGTATTATTTCTGAGGCCTCTGTTCTGTGCCATTGGTCTGTATCTCCGTTTTGGTACCAGTACCATGCTGTTTTGATTACTGTAGCCTTGTAGTACAGTTTGAAGTCAGGGAGCGTGATGCCTCCAACTTTTTTTTTTCTTTTCTTTTCTTTTTGCTTAGAATTGTCTTGGCTATGTGGGCTCTTTTTCGGTTCCATATGAAATTTAATTTTTTTTCCAGTTCTGTGAAGAAAGTCAATGATTGCTTGATGGAGATAGCATTGAATCTATAAATTACTTTGGGCAGTATGGCTATTTTCATGATATTGATTCTTTCAAACCATGAGCATGGAATGTTTTTCCATCTGTTTGTGTCCTCTCTTACTTCCTTGAGCAGTGGTTTGTAGTGAAGGCACATCCCTTGTTAGTTGTATTCCTAGGTATTTTATCCTTTTTGTAGCAAGTGTGAATGGGCGTTCATTCATGATTTGGCTCTCTGTCTGTTACTGGTGTATAGGAATGCTCGTGATTTTTGCACATGATTTTGTATCCTGAGACTTTGCTTGGCTGAGACAATGGGGTATTCTAAATATACAATCATGTCGTCTGCAAATAGAGACAATTTGACTTCCTCTTTTCCTATTTGAATACCCTTTATTTCTTTTCCTTGCCTGATGGCCCTGGCCAGAACTTCTAATACTATGTTGAATAGGAGTGGTGAGAGTGGGCATCCTTGTCTTGTGCCAGTTTTCAAAGGGAATGCTTCCAGTTTTTGCCCATTCAGTATGATATTGGCTGTGGTTTGTCATAAATAGCTCTTATTATTTTGAGATATGTTCCATCGATATCCAGTTTATTGAGAGTTTTTAGCATAAAGGGCTGTTGGATTTTGTTGAAGGCCTTCTCTGCATCTATTGAGATAATCATGTGGGTTTTGTCTTTGGTTCTGTTTATGTGATGGATTACATTTATAGATTTGCACATGTTGACCCAGCCTTGCATTCCAGGGATGAAGCTGAGTTGATCATGATGGATAAGCTTTTTTTTGATGTGCTGTTGGATTTGGTTTGCCGGTATTTTGTTGAGGATTTTCACATCAATGTTCATCATGGATATTGGCCTGAAATTTTCTTCTTTAGTTGTGTCTCTGCCAGGTTTTGGTATCAGGATGCTGTTGGTCTCATAAAATGAGTTAGGAAGGGTTCCCTCTTTTTGTATTGCTTGGAATAGTTTCCGAAGGAATGGTATCAGCTCCTCTTTGTACCTCTGGTGGAATTTGGCTGTGAACCTGTCTGGCCCTGAACTTTTTTTGGTTGGTAAGCTATTAATTGCTGCCTCAATTTCAGACCTTGTTATTGGACTATTCAGGGATTTGACTTCTTCCTGTTTTTTTCTTGGGAGGGTGTAAGTGTCCAAGAATGTATCAATTTCTTCTAGATTTACTGGTTTATTTGCATAGAGGTGTTTATAGTATTCTCTGATGGTAGTTTGTATTTCTGTGGGATTGGTAGTGATATCACCTTTATCATTTTTTATTGCATCTATTTGATTCTTCTCTGTTTTCTTCTTTATTAGTCTGTCTAGTGGTCTATCTATTTTGTTGATCTTTTCAAAAAACCATTTGACTCAGCAATCCCATTACTTGGTATATACCCAAAGGATTATAAGTCATTCTATTATAAAAATGCATACACATGTATGTTTATTGCAGCACTTTTCACAATAGCAAAGACTTAGAACCAACCCAAATGCCTGTCAGTGATAGACTGGATAAAGAAAATGTGACATATATACACCATGGACGACTATGCAGCCATAAAAAAGGATGAATTTATGTCCTTTGCAGGGACATGGATAAAGCTAGAAACCATCATTCTCCACAAACTGACACAAGAGCAGAAAACCAAACACTGCATGTTCTCACTCATAAGTGAGTATTGAACAATGAGAACAGATGAACACAGGGAGGGGAACAATACACACGGGGGCCTGTCAGGGCATGGGGGGCTAGGGGAGGGACAGCAGGGGGTGGGGAGATAGGGGAGGGGTAACAAGAGAAATGTCTAATGTAGGTGATGGGATGATGGATGCAGCAAACCATGGAATATGTATACCTATGTAACAAACCTGCATGTTCTGTACATTCACCCCAGGACTTAAAGTATAATAAAAAAGAAAGAAAAAAAGAAATACCATACAGTAATAAAAATTAATGAATTACAAAAAAAAAGATTTACTGATGCCTCTTGGGTAGTTTCAGAATAATACAGTTTATTTAAAAAATTAATCTAGAAACCTAAATAACAAAAGTCCCAGTCCAATCCTTTGAGGTCAGTTTCATTGTTTCTCTCCTTACTCTCTGCTCTGAAGAGATTCTGTTTCCCATAAGTGTATTAGGCTCAAATCAGATTTAACTAAAGATCAGCATTCATGGCATCATAACATTTAAGAATGTAAAATGTTGAGTGCATGACGTATGTTTAAATAATGATTTGCTTTCCTGATATTCAGAAAGGAGGTTGCCGTTGGTCTGACTGTCACAGGTGGGGCACCATTCGTTTTCCCATTCAGCCACCCCCGGCCCTAATCACAAAGGTCTATGCATTCACAGTCATCTTGTGCAGGGCTTTTACTTCATTTCTCTCACCATGCTGGAGATTAAAATGTGAGACGAGCATTAACAAACTTGCCAGTGACGTGGACAGTAAACGTTGTTTGTGTGGGTTGACATTGACTGCATTTCAAATACAGCCATGACCACGTTCTATCAATAGCTTTCTATCGATTGCCAGTTTTGTGCCTTTTCAGTTCAGCTCCCAGAGCTGGTCCTGATGAGGTGACAGGCAACTCACCCCAGATGTGGCAGCCCCTCCCCTCTCTCCGGGGGCACTCCCTCTCCCTGCCTTGCTCTCCCTCGCTAATTCCTGGACATTTTTAAGATCAATCCTTTGCACAGCAGCCACGGCCAGAGTGCGGTGCACGTGCAAGCGGAGAAGTAGCAGGTTCATCGATTCGTTCTGGCAGGGGCCTCTATCCTACTGAGCGCACTTTTGACAGTGGAGACTCTGCTTTACTGTAGATCCCTCCTCACTCTCCTCCTCTTCCTCCAAAATTCCGGCTGAGGACCATTGCCCTCATTCCCTAACCTGAGGGATGGCTCTAAAAGTGGTGGCTGATGTTTATCAAATGCCCCTGAGACTCAAAGGGGCAAATTATATTCATATTTTTCATGAAATTTAAAATACTTTCTAATTTAAAATAATGTAAATTTTCGCTGCTGTGAACCTAGTGCATGGAATTCTCATATACCCTTCACCTGGCCTCCCACATGGGAACAGCTTACAAAACCGTAGTGCAGTACTGGAAATCAGCAAGTGAACGTGGGCAAAGTGCAGTACAGTTTAGTACTTCTAACTAATCTGCAGACCTCATTCAAATTTAGCCAATTATCCCACTCATGGTCTTCAATGATTCTTTCCTGCAGCAATTATCACTGGGATGTTTGCCAGATGGTGACTTTCTAGTTATCCCTCCTTCTGCATTTATTAATTGGAATTCTACCACAAGGAAGAGCTGCCTCTTCTGAGCTATTTATTCATTCAGTTACTTATTTGTATCCGTGTGGGATCATGGATATTTACCTTATTCTATTGTCTATTACTCTCTTTATTTTTATTTCAGAGAACCTCCCACTCGGTTATCCAGGCTGGAGTACAGTGGTGCAATCATGCATGGCTCACTGCAGTCTCAAAGTCCGGACTGAGCTCAAACAATCCTTCCACCTCAGCCTCCTGAGTAGCTGGGACTACAGGTGTGCACTGTCACAGCTGGTTAATTAAAAAAAAAAATTTATAGAGATGAGGTCTCACTATGTTGCCCAGGCTGGTCAATCGTTACGCATTTTGTTGCCCAAATTGTACAGTTGGCTATGGAGAGTTTGGTACAAGTTCACTCCTGTGTCCATTTGCCACACTCCCATCATTTAAAAAAGTCATTCCATTACTTTCTGGGACCACAAGGCATTCCAGAATCAACTTGTGCTTTCTCTGACCCTGCCTTAGAATCAGTCCTTTGTCTCATGAGCCCTGGTTTCAGTATTATTTTAATGTTGGATTTATAACGTTCTGTTCATGTTCTTGGAAAATTAGTATTTACCATATGGGAGATCTCTATGTAGGAGATATTAGAGTCTTCTACCATCTACAGAACTAATCCTTATGCAACATTGGTCCTAACAACTTGTGAGATTATGAGGAGTGTAGCCTGTTTTGATACATATGGTAAAAAATCGGAAGCCACACGATTAGGATTTTCACCAAAGGATCTGTTTTACTCTTTCTTGCTTCTTTATTTTTTAAGTAGGCAACTACAGGTCCAATATCTTTTAGACTTTTTGTTGTTTGTAGACTTTGGTTTTTGCTAAGAAATTCTTCTTGCCCTTGTGTAAATACTTTCTGACATTCAGCTCCTCACTGGCTGAAATTCCTCCCTCACCATATTTTGTCCTGACACTTTCACTCTTTGCTGAATTCTTGATAGCATCTCAGCTTCTCTGGATCTCGTGCCAATTTTCCAGTCATGCTTCACTTTTCCCAACCTGCCATGGCTGCGTGCTTGGTTTAAGGGTGTGCTCATGATCCAATTCGGGCCATCAGGATGCATGGAGACTTTCACTAGGGCGTATGGAAGTTTCTTCTCTATTCCATGGAAGTCCCTGGATGCTACACTGTTATGATGGTCATCCCTGGGAGCAAGCCAGCTGTGAAGGTGAAGAGGGAAGAGCCTAGAGAATTTCTGAACTTCGGAGATGCATGCAGTTAAGCCGGAGGCCAGCCCTACCTCCAAGCCAGTTTTGTGAACCTGTGAATTCCCCTTTTCTCTTTCTTTTCCTAAGTATTTTTGATTTCAGTTTTCTGTGGCTTGGAAAGGTTTCTGTTGATAACAGATCTTTTTCTGTGCATTCTTTCATGTTATTTGTGCCTGTGTTGGCACTTATCTTAGCTAATTACTTGGCTGTTTTTCGTCAACTAAATTATGGTGTCCTTGAAACCGTACAGCTAGTGCTCTACTTACGACCATGGTTGGGACCGCGGAACGGTTGTAACACGATTTGGTTGTAAGTTGAGTAGGCTCTATGTACAGTTGAAATGGTGCACGCGGAGACGGTAGTGCGGCTGGAAGCTGGTCCGCACTGTCATACACCCAGCTGGGCAACGTTTGCGCTGCCAGAGGCGGAGCAGTTGTGGCTAGCGATTGTGGTCGTAAAGTCGAATGGTCGTAAGTTGCATAGGTCATAAGTTGATCAATACCTGTAAATCACTTGCCTGCCTTTCTTATCTTTGCATAGAGCTTAGTCCTTCCATTTGGCTGCACTCTGAGGGCCTGCTTTCCACCAAGCACAGAACTGAGTCTGGTTCTCCATAACTGCTTATGGAATTGTGGATTTTGTTTAATATACCACCTGTATTCATTTTCCATTCTTGCATAACAAATTACCACAAACGTAGTGGCTAAAACAAGTTACAGTTTCCATGGTTCAGGAGCCTAGGAGCAGCTCAGCTGGATTCTCTGCTAAGGGTCTTGCCGGGCCACTCTCAAGGTGTCAGCTGGGCTGTGTTCTCATCTGGAGCCTGACTGGGGAAGAATCTGCTGCTAGGCTCATTACACTTGCAGGCAGAATTTAGTTCATGCAGCTGTGTGGCTGAGGCACCCTGGTTTTGCTGGCTGTTCACTGGAAGCTGCTAGAGGATCTCATTGTGGCATTCCTCAGTGTGGCTGCTCAGCTCCTTAGGGTAGGAAGGAGAATCCCTGGCTCTAGTTCACTAAGGCAGAGTCTTAGATAATGTAACATAATCACAGAATGGTGTCCTGTTCCCTTTGCCACATTCTATTAGTTAAAAACAAGTCACAAGTGTTTATCTACACTCAAGGCTAAGGGATTATACAAAGGCATGGCCATTGGAGGGCTATCCTCCAGGCTACCTTAAAAGTTCCTGTTCAAGGTGCTTTCTTTAAACATAAAAAAGTGAGTTTGACGTCTCTCAATATTAATACCTCTCATAGTAGGCAATTAAAATTTTAAAGTTATAACTACTTTCTTTTCTACTCAGGAGAGGAATTAGGTTTGCTTGACATTTCTTTTTATGATCACCTGTATTTTCTTTAGGTTGAATCATTCTGCAAATACTGGTAAAATGATTCACTGGGATGTGTTCAACTTTTCAAAAAACATTTTTTATTATACTTTAAGTTCTGGGGTACGTGTGCAGATTGTGCAGGTTTTTTGCATAGGTATACATGTGCCATGGTGGTGGTTTGCTGCATCCATCGCCCCATCATCTACATTAGGTATTTCTCCCAGTGTTATCTCTCCCCAAGCCCCCCACCCCCTGCTAATCCTCCCCTAGCCCCCCACCCTCCAGGCCCTGGTGTGTGATGTTCCTTCAAAACATATTTATGCTCTTTTGATGGCATTTTTAAAAAGTAGCAGCTCTGAGTTAGTCATGTTGGAAATTCGATGTGAATATTATCCCAGAGCCCAAAGGATTAAGCACAGTCTCCTACAAATATTTCATTTTTGTTCTTAATCTTACAACTAGCCTTCTCCTTCTCCAGTTTTTAAAAAACTAATGGCATGGTGTAAAACAACAACAACCTCATACATTCTTTTGCCCCAAGCAAAAATTAACACATTAATAGATTTGTGAAATTTGGCCAGGTTTTCCTTTATCTATGCAGAATGCCTAGATGCCTAGATGTTGACTGGCAGATTGGATTTCTCAACAATTGACTAGTTAATTGTGACAAATAATTCATTTGGAACATAATTAAGAGCTAATAAACAAAAAAAATGGGCAAATAAATAACACTCCAAAAACATTTTCAGACAATAAATTATTTTCTTGCATATATTTTCATATTTTTAATGTTTTACTTTACATCTGCTAATTCATTTCTCCATTTTGTTTATACACAGTCTATGAATGTCATGATTTCTATCCATGGTTCATAGTTCAATGAGATATGTTAGCTTTGTCTTTTACAAAAGGTCTTTTAAAAATAACTTACCTTATTCCTATCTTTAGATTTTAAACATCATTTTACATAGTTTATCTACTTTTTATAGGCACCTTGTCTTAATTTTCTAGCATACCTGGAAATGTTATAATGTGTTTAGTTTTTATATGAATGATCTGTCCTTTATTTTCTTGGTAATGAACTACTTTCAAAATGCCAGTGTAGAGGATGGCATTCAGAAACATGGACTTGGAGAAAAATCGCTCCCTAGCTGCTGTTTTACAGTGTGGACACTAGATGGTGCAGTGGTCCTACTGATCAGCCAATATAATACTGGTGAGACATGGGAGGCGATGTTTGTGCTTAATAGCTTCCATTGAAAAGACAGATGTATCTATAAATGTATTGTTTGAATAGTTCTCTCTCGTTAAGTACTATAGTCCTTGAGAAGCAATATGAGATAAATTACTTATTGTTTTTATCTACTTAATGTTTATCTCCCAATCTATTAAAACCTTTATTGAACTGTTTGTTAAGTAAAAATCCAGTCCCTCTTGGGGTAAATTGTTTGCAGGATACAATTGATTCTTAAGTACATTAAGTCTTTCTAAGTGGACATTTGTTTTCAATTTAGGGGAAAAAAAGTCTGTGTTCCAGTTCTTCGAACAAATATTTTTGAATTTTTTTAGAAACTTTTTAAGAGTTGCTGTTCTCCGCCAATAGAGCATAATCACATTTCTGGAATGAGATATATCAGAGAAAGCCAAAGTCCTTGACTAAATGGAATCTTTTCTAAATTGATGTCCAACAGAACGAACGTAGATGTTATAATCTGCATATCCAAAGGGGTTTTCTTTATCTTGGCTGGAAAATCGGAGCATCTGCAAACTTGGTGTCTTCACATTAGATTACTCCCTGTGTGCTAGAATTTGCGATCCAAGCCTGAATCCTTTAATTACCTTTGAGTTATATAACACCCAGGGGACAAACTGGAAGAGATACTGCTGTAAAACACTCCGCTCTCATGACATAGCTTTGGAAGATCTCTCTTCTCACGCATTTTCTAGATTACGTATTTTACAAGTCATGGGGTGATTATTCTGTTCCTGAAAAAGCAAGTTTGCTGAATTGCATTAATTCAAAAAGAAGCTGTACTTACATTTATTAACTTTACATTTGTAAGTTATATAAATTACATTTATTATGTATAATAATAATGCAACTTAAGTTATATTTATTAACTTTAAGCATAGCGTTCATGACTACCTAAATGGCTTCAAGGGAAGAGTTTATTTCTAACATTTAGCTTTTCAGGTTTAAAACATAAGTTGAAAGAGGGAATATTTGTGTTTTTTAAAGTTAACCTAAAAATTATTTGAAGAGGGGCTGGAGGCAGTGGCTCATGCCTGTAATTTTGGATCTTTTGGAGGGAGAGGCGGGTGGATCACTTGAGGTCAGTAGTTTGAGACCAGCCTGGCCAACATGGCAAAACCCTCATCTCTAGTAAAAATGTAAAAATTAGCTGGGCATGGTGGTGAATGCCTGTAGCTACTCGGTAGGTTGAGGCATGAGAATTGCTTAAACCGAAGAGGCTGAGGTTGCAGTGAGCCAAGATCATGCCACTGCACTCCAGCCTGGGTGACAGAAACTCTGTCCCTCTCCCACAAAACAAATTATTTGAGGAAGACTGAGTTTCCTGACACCACTTGTATCTTAGGTATATACTACTTAAAACTGTGCTAACACATACACACAAAGCAGCAGACTACTGTGTCAGATTATGTATTTATGTGCTTTAATTGGTAGAAAATCTATTTTGGGGTTGGGATTTACCTTTGTAATTAGGTGAACTTCTTTTGAGAAGTTGAATGGAATGTAAAAAGCAGTTTTTTAATTTTGAGTTGTATTTTAAGAACACCAAGAATTTCGCTGTGGTGGATCTTCTGGTAGAGGGAAGATTCAGTCTTTTTAAATTTTATTTTAGCAGGCTCTGTGTGCAAAACTCTGTGCCAGGCAGTAAAAAAGACACAGAAAAGTGGATGAGCTGCTCTGTGCCCTTGGGCGCTCACAGTCAAGGGCATCAGGATTTTAAAATAAAATGCCACCAAACAGGGAAATAAAATTATGATCCCAAATAACAATCGAGAAGATGAGAAGGACCACAGGTGTTAAAAGGCTCAGGAGAGGCTTTGTGAGAAGCGAAACACTCATGGATATTAAAGATTTTATAAGAATTTGAGTTAACAAGAAAAGGTGTGGAAGAAACTCCAACCAGGAGAGATGTGATGAGCAGAGGCATTGCGGTGAGAATGCTCCATGTGAATTTTCAGTTTGGCTGGAATCACACGTTAGGAGAAGAGGAGATGGAGCCAGATGGCTCTATCGGAACCCTGCTGTGTAAGGCTTTGAATCACCAGACTCAGGCATGTGAACTACAGCCTCTAAACAGTAGATAACAGTTGAAAATGTTTGGGAACCAGCGTGAGATCCTGAAAAGCATTTAAAGAGATTAACCTGGTAACCATATCATTGATGGAAAAAAACAGTGAGAAAGGAGACAGGCAAGGAGGGCTGTGAAGCACCTGTTTAAGCTTATTACACATGAAACAGCAGCTTCAGCAAAGGCTCAAGAAGTGCAACCAGAAACAAGGGGTAGTGAGAGGTGACAGAAATATGACGATAGATATTATGTTACAGTAGCATGTACTGTGTGGGCACTTTCTCATCGTTTTTCTACTTTAGTCTCAATCTGTTCCAAGACACTGCATCCCCCGTTCATTTGCCAACACATGTGAGAATTCCACGGTCAACTTGCTTCCTAGCCCTTCCCTTTCCCTCTCATGGATAAATCAGCTGTAGTCCAAGTGCAGAGAGGGAAGGAGCCTCGTTCACTCTTGCTCCTTCACAAAGGGACCACTGCAGTCAAGTGCAGGGTCCGTGACAGCTGGAGAGGGGTCCCCAGATCTCCGTCCTCATGGCCTGGGATGGGAAAGGCACAGCGGATTTAGCCATTCTGCTCTGTCAATGCAGTGTCTTATCCTCCGTGTTTCACCTTCCAGGATGATCCAGTTTGGTTCAACTCTTCTTGGCCCTTAACTTTCCTCAGGGAGGCAAAGGAGTCCAGGAGTCCGGAAGTCCAGAGAGCAGACCTTGTGTTAGGCTTTCCCCGTGAGAAGGTTTGAGCACGGTAGCCGTAAAAGGGTGTGTAGGTTGTTCACTGCCCAAGAGCATTGACTGTGGGGAAGAATGGGGCCAAAATCCAGCCCATACCCTGCTTACCAGGCTGGATACAACATCACTCCTGCCAACAGGAAAAGGAGGAAAAGGGCCCTTTATAAAATGTTGCCCTTAACGTGGTTGCTGATGGTGGGCCTGGACAATGAGGAGAGGATGAGGAGGAGGAAGGAGAAGAGGAAGATGTGGGTGCAGAAGTGGTGGATGGAGACAGTTATAACAATGGAGAGGAAGATGATGAAGAAGAAAGGGGTCAGAAGTGAAAACAACTCAAAGATGAGGGAGAAGACGATGACCAGGTGGAATAACATATTTTCTAAAATGCCTATTGTGATCTGTGTTTTTGCCCATATCCCCTCTATCCTCAGAATTCTGACCCCCAAACCTTTTTTTTTTTTTTTTTGAGACATGGTCTTGCTCTGTCACGCAGGCTGGAGTGCAGTGGCGTGATCACGGCTCACTGCAACCTCCGCCTCCCGGGTTCAAGCCATCTGCCTGCCTCAGCTACTATTTCTGAGTAGCTGGGACTACAGGTACATGCCACCACACCGGCTAATTTTTGTGGTTTTTGTAGAGAGAGTTTTGCCGTATTGTCCAGGATGGTCTTGAACTCCTAGGCTCAAGCAATCTGCCCACCTTGGCCTCCCAAAGTGCTGGGACTTCAGGCATGATCCACCATGGCCCGCTCCAAAACATCTTTTCTGATTGTAACATTGCTGTGGAAATGAGAGGAGAAAAGTATACTGGGGGCTGTTGGAGGAGGGACGGTGCGAGGGGAATGATACTATTTTTATTATCAAAAAATTGTATAAAGGAGACTTACGGGCCAAGGGAGGTCTTGGTTGAAGGAAGGAAAACATTTTGCTTTGTAGGGAGGGCGAGTCTTTATTAGAATGCAAAACAACAACAGCAAAATATCCCCCCAAACAGCAAAAACACCTATTTTTGCAAATTGCCCTATTATGTGCATAGTTTTTAAGTAGATTCTTATATCTAAGAGAGATAAGGAAAGAGACATTGTATATGATATCCTCATACATAAGAGGACATTACTTGATGAAACAGCATGAGGAACCCCCCTGAATCAGGCATGATCTCGGAGAAGGCGCTCCTTCAGGGTCACTCAATGAGACCTGGGAAGGTGAGGGGAAGGGGCGTCTTCTGCAGAGGGCGCCTGGAGGATAAGCCCCTTTCCACTGCAACAAGAGGAACGGCGGGAAGGATGAGTGGGCATGTGTATTCATTATTGCTGCGTGACAAACTACCCTATGGTGTAGCTGCTTAGAAAATACATTTGTTTCTGTGGGTCAGGAATACAGGCACATCTTAGCTGGGACCTCTGGCTCAGGATCTCTCCCAGATTGTAATCAAGGTATGCGCCAGGGCTGCAGTCATCTGCTGGCTCAGCCGGGAGGAGCTGCGTCCAGGCTGACTCACGTAGTTGTTGGCAGGGTTCTGTTTTCCGTGAGTTGTGGGACTGGGGATCTCAGTTCCCCATGGGCTGTTGGGTTGGAGCCCACCCTCCGTTTCTTGCTACGGGGGTCCCTTCATTGGGCAGCTCACAACACGGCCACTGTCTTCTCTCAGCGTGAGCCAGAAAGAAAATCAAGAGAGAGAAAGCAAGATGAGAGTCATGATCTTTCTGTGGCCTCATCTCAAAACTGATATCACATTTCTTTTGCTGTAGTCAGGTCTTTAGAAGGGAGTCACTTGGTCCAGGCTGCCCACAGTGTGGGTGGCTGCAGGAACATGAAGATCAATGTCTCTGAAGACAAGAAGGTGAAATAATTGAGAGGCTTAGGTGTTGGCACACAAATGAAGTGACCCAGAGTGCTAAAGAAACCTAGGGGGAGGTAAACTGGGAGCTGTGTGCTAAAACTTCTAGGGTGGGAAAGAGAGTGACATGAGGTGTTGAGATTATAGAAGGGACCATTTCTGGCAACACGGCAGACCAGATATCCTCTAAAAATCTTCCATTATGGAACACCTAAAAATCAGGAGCTCAAAAACAGATATATTCTTTAAATGTCTAGCCTAAATTTTGGAAAAGTGTGGGAAATACCTCAGGGCCAAAACCAGAGGGTAGTTGGACACCAGAGTGATAAGCAAGCACTGAAGCCAGGGCCAACCTCAGGGCTTGGCTAGATATTCTAGAACTTTATCCTTGTTCCTAAGTCTCCGTGTGGACAGGGGATGAGGGTTATCTGGTTTCTGCTCCTTTGACTATATGGAGATGACTGTATCAAGTTATCCTCCTGGCTGGGGCAGTGGCTCATGCCTGTAATCCCAGCACTTTAGAAGGTCAAGACAAGGAAGGGGGCAAGCGGACAGGTGTGATGAAACAGCATGAGGAGCCCACCAGTCAGGCGTGATCTCAGAGAAGTTGCTTGTTTGGGGTTACTCAGTAAGACCTGGGAAAGTGAGAAAGGACCTTTTCTGCAGATGGTGGCCTAGAGGAGAAGCTCCTTTTCCATTGCAACAAGAGGAATGATGGGAAAGATAAAGGATATGTGGATTAATTATCCATTGCTGTATCACAAATACAGATTGCTTGAGTCCAGGAGTTTGAGACCAGCCTGGGCAGCATGACAAAACCCTGTCTCTACCAAAAAGTACAAACATTAGCAGGACACGGTGGTGTGTGCCGGTAATCCTAGCTAGTCGAGAGGCTGAGGCAAGAGGATCATCTGAGCCTGGGAAGTCGAGGCTGCAGTGAACCATGATCACACCACTGCACTCCAGCCTGGGTGACAGAGTGAGAACCCTGTCCCCTCAAAAGAGAAAGAAAGTTATCCTGCCCTTGGCTATCACTTAGATGAACCCAATGTATTTTTTGCAGTTATACATGGGGATGGCAAAAGGCAGAATCTTGAGCACTGGCATGAAGGCCTTGGGTCGTAACGCCTACATGAGTCACCTAAACCCTGGACAAAAGGCTATACCCTCAATAAGAGAAAAAGGTAGAAAAAAAAATCTATCACTCTCATAAAAATTCATAACCATAATCTACACCCTCACAGGGGTTTGGTGCTAGAATTTACACCACCTGTTTAGGTCTGCAAATGCCAAGCCAAACTAATAACTGAAAGTGGTTCTAGTCGGAGCACCTTGAGGCACCCAGAACAATTCAGAACAAATCGTTCTGGACATGGAATCTCAGCCCAGGTTTCCTGCAATTCTCATACATTGCTCAACTAAACATGAGTTCAGAAGTCAAAATTACAAAATACCCTGGGAAACAAACCACAAGGAGAGGGAGCCAGAAGGAGAATAAGATAATAGAAAAATTAGATTCTAAATTATTAAGGACAAGCAGGATACCAGGAAGACAGGAAGCAGGTGATTTGACCCAATGGCAGGTACCTGGAAACAATTTGGTTGTTTAGTTATAAATCTTAAAAACTCTCATTCATTTTTATTTTGCAATTTTATTTCTGCAAATGTTTTCCTGAAAAATGATCAGGTATGGATTTATAATTATATCCATCTTAGTGTCATGTATAACAGTAAAAAAAAAACAAACTTGGGAGCAACCTTCATATCTACTAATAGGGAAATGAATAAGTAAATGATAGAAATTATAGGTTATTATTCATATTTGTAAACAGTTTTAATGATATGGGAGTTTGTTTACAATATAATATTAAATGATAAGAGCAAGATAAGAAAATGCTTGCTAAATATGGCAGTATTTAGCTCTCCAAATTATTTAGCTAAACAAAAATATTTCATTCTAGTATTCTATTTAAATGGGTATGTGATATGTTTGGCAGTGGCAAAAGAGCATGAGAAAATTGATGGCTTTGCCGAGATTTTGTTGAAGGATTCAGTAGTATTGAAAGAAAAAAGGCTACAGAGATTTTAGGTATAAAAATATATAAATAATAGCTTTCACAATTTAATTTCAAACTCTGAAGCACTTAAAACATGCAGTCACCATTCACATACTTTAATTAGAAACATCATACTGAGTCTTTCTGTTTGGGATATGAAGGCTTCTCAGAGAATTTAGAATTTAATTAAATTTCTATTCTTGTCTTAGAATGTAATTGTGGGGTGACCATTCTTGCCATTATAGCCAGGATTTGGTATCTGTGACTTCACCATGACCACGGTAGTGATAAAGAGTATTCCTCCACAATCCATCCATCCCTGTGAATCCAGAAAATTAAGTCCCTTTTACTAACCATGCTTTAGTGAATGACAGCACCTGCACCGTGTGAGAGTGGGTTACAGAAACGCCTGCTAGCGGCAGTTCTCAGGTTGTTGCTCAGAACTGTCTGCAATGACATTATGATCCCTTTCTAACTTTTACTGTTGGTAAAAACTTGGTTTACCTTCCCTCAAAGTTTATCCTAAAGTTGCTGAGTGACACGATGATATGTTTGTACTTCATCAGAAAAGCAGAGAGTCTGACAAGAATCTGAAAAGGTGCGGCAACACAGCTGTAGGACACCTTTGTCTGGCCTGGAAGGCAGTGTGTCGGCGTGGCAAGAGCGAGGGCTGAAGTCGAGACTGTAGACATTATCTGCCTAATACTGTAATTTTCCCAGAACTGGCAGCTTGATTTTGACAGTTATACACCCAAAGACTTTGGACATTGGTATGGAAATATATTTATTCACTATATGCCAGATGCCAATCATTTGTTGATTGGTTGATTCATTGTTTGGAAAATACCACCTTGACTACTATAATAGGTGCCAGGCGTCATACCCAGAGAGGAACCTAGCATAATCAGAATTCAATCAGAGGAGGACTTCCAAGATTCTGAGGGGGCCTAGAGGGCTAGAATGGTGTCTTACTGATCTCTATACTTTCTCTTCCTAGCACTGTGTCTGCCACTCAGGATATTCATAATAAAAATTTGGTAAAACAGTGGATTTACAAATGGTGGTTGAGGCTCTTTTACCCATTGGCAGGCTATCTTCCTGAAGTTGCCTCTATCCCTGTCTGCCTATTATTTATGAATACCTCCTATGCCAGGATGTCCCACTGCTATCCTGTGCCAAACAGCTGTGACCCATCACAACCTCCTGTGAGATATATTCTTTTTATCCTGCATCATGCTAAAGATGTTAACTCTTGACTAGAACCACTTCTTGGGGCTGTGGTTGTACTTTTGGAGGCCCCTCGTGGACTGGGACCAGAAAACTGGAGCCTTGGATATGAACAGAGAGCAATGGAATAGACTTTATTTTGCATCTCCTAGCATAGGATGATGCATCCCGCATCCCTCCACTGTACAGAAAAGATTGGGCCCAGCTACTCAGGAGGCCTGAACTTTCAAGGGAAGATCAAGTAGCCTCAGTTTCCAAAGAAAAAAGATAAAGAGTGGAACAAACAGCATCTAATTCAAATAAGGCATGACATTGCCTGTGGTCATGGCATCAGAACAGTCTGCCTTTACTGATGGCATTCTCTGGAGAACCTAAGGAAGACCTTCATTCAGCCTGAAAGACCTCAGAAGGTCCAAACTGAAGCCTGATGTATAGGATTCGATGTCACTATTCAACAAATGTTGGTCAAGTTCTAGTACTTGTTTGTAAGAAATGAGCAAATGTATATTGTCTGTCAGTGCAGTGACCTCTTCACGCACAAAACTTGGCCCAGTGAGTGTTGGGCTCTGGGTAATCATTTTAGCCACGCTGTCAAGAGGAGGAACAAGTATAGGGTCAGAAGGAGTGGCTGAGTTGGGGCGAGAAGTTTCTTTCTTTGGGACCCAAGTAATGGGCAGGTAATAAAGATTAGGACTCAGGCACCAGGGAGAAGAACATAAGGCTAGAAGCCAGGGGAGTGGGAAGAGTTTCTCTGATGCTGGCATACTCCTCTACACACCAAGAGCATGGCTGGTCCTACGCAGATAAAAGAGCCCCACTTCTATGGTTTTGGCTGTCTTAACTCAAGTTCTGGGGGGACACGTGACTATGTAAGCAACAATTATGGAGTTGCTGACAGGCAGGACTAAGGCCTGACAGTAGACCTGTACACCAGTGGGGACCAGCAGGAGAGTCTAGCAGGCTGCAGGGACAGAGAGTGGGGCTCAGTGGAGTGGGGACCACATCTGCACCATGATGCGGCAAGAACATGGAGGAAGGGAATTTGAGGGAGAGGAGGTGCTGGAAACCCAGGTAAGAAATCACTGTCTGGCAGCAGGTCTGTCCATTGGAGCAGAATTCCAGCTACCAGGAAGAGGCTGGAAGCAGAATTCCAGTCTCCAGGGAAAGGGTGACTTGATCAAGGCCAAATCACAATTAAAGTACAAATTGAGACTTTAGGCAGTACAAGGACGACACATCAGAACTAGGAAGCCAGATTTTCAGTTAACTAGGGCTTCAGGAGCAAGGAATTGGATTCAGAAACAGAGTTGCTAGTGCCTCATGCCAAGCAGGACACCACACTGTGGCCCTGTAGCTCAGGGAACATACAGGAAACTGATGGTGTCATCTTACGAACGCTGTGTTCTGAAAAAGACTAATTGGGACCAGAGAGCAAGCTCCATGAAGGCAGGGATCCTCCCTGGTTGTCACCAGGCGTGGCACCTGATAGGTAATCAAAAAATACTAGTGCGCAAATAAATGGGTGAGCGATTTCGTCCCCCAGCCCCTCAAAATGATGTGGAAGAATAAGACTTTTTAGGTAATTTCTGTTTCAAATTAGATTTGGCTGGGGAATTGATGCAGCACCGAATGTTTAAATGGAAAGTGGATGAGCAGCAGCAGGGATTTTAAGCTGGGACCACTAGCACTTCATGACAGGGACACATTTTTTTTCTTCTTTGAAACAAACCATAAACTTTGGAAACACATTATCATGTGCTTCGATGAGACCCTGGCCTTATGCATCATATTAAATGCAAGAGAAGTTTTTATCTCAGCAATGGAGATTTTTGTTACTGTTATTTTTTTCTGGTGGTAATTAGCTAGCAAGTTTTGTTAATTACCATTCCTGGTCCACATCAACTGCATAAAGACAGACAGTACTCTGCCTTAGTGGAAAGACATGATAATTATTCTAAACGTTAAATCAAATGACTTGGTTGCAAGTGTAGAAAGAGAGAGAGAGAAGGAGAGAGAGGGTTGTAACTAATAGTCCTGCTGTACAGCATTTGAGTGTTTTTTTTTTTTTATTTTTCTAAGAAACCATCACACTTTAAATTTTTTGCAATTAAAGATAATACCAACATTCAAGTAACATTTACAGAGTATCTATCTATGTGAAATCATAGAGATAAATCCATACATTATTTTTGTCCATGGAATCAAAGGCTGATATGAGATTAATTATTGATGCAGGGCAGGCAAGTCCCAAAGTGGAGCTTAGAAGGGTTCTTGGCTTTACCCAGAAAAGAATTTAAAGGCAACCCCAAGGCAGAAGAGAACAGCTTGATTGAAGAGACAGTGTTTCAGCTCTGTGACTGAGGCTGCAAAGCACACTCCACAGTAGGCAGAGTAGCAGCCCAGGGTGGTTTTGCAGTCATATTTATGCCCAGTTTTAATTGAATGCAGATTAAGGGGCGGTTTATGCAGAAATTCCTGGGGAAGAGGTAATAACTCTAGGGTATTGGGTTGTTGCCATGGAAAGGGGTGGTAATGCCCAGGTGTTGCCATGGCAATGGTAAACTGACATGGCACACTGGTGGGAGTGTCTAATTGGAAACTGCTTCTGCCCCGCCCTATTTTAGCTAGTCCGCAGTCTGGTCCAGTGTTCAAGCTCTGGCCTTTGGAGTTGAGTCCTGCCTCCTACCTCATTATGTTGTCCAAAGTTTTATATTAATAAAGACAATCTGATGTTATTTGTAACTTACCTCTCAGTAACATGAAATGGTTTGTGGCAGTGAACTATAATGGGATGATGGTGTCGAAAGCCTGTTAGCTCCTCGTGTAAGATTAGATTAACCCTTTTCCCGTTTAGAAAAAAAGGTGCAGCTCACTGCCAGTGCTCATTGAATTTTACATAAACATGCTCTGTGAGGCTGAAGCAAATCTGACGGATTTTCAATGTGAAACTAGAATATAAAAACTGTTCTTGGAGTTATTTCTAAACAGAACTAACATCAGAATCATCTGAATCATCAGAATTATCTATTTTGGAAAAATCAGATTCATCAAATGAATCTTCAGCCAACAACTGTTTGAGAATGATGTTGACATCAGCATAGACATAGGAATGCTGTGTGTTTTCTAGGATTTGACATTTTCAGCGATCAAGAATTACCACATTTTGTAAATGGAAATACCATCACTAAAAACAGAATGCTATAAATAGACTAATGGCTTTTATTTCCAAAGTCAATATACTAGAGCGATGCAATAATAATAATAAAAGCAAGATATGTTGTGGCAAAGTTATGTCGGAGCAAACACAGTGACGGCAAACACGGCCAGTGAGTATTCTTGGGGCAAATGGAAGGATTAAGTCCAGAGTTTGTTGAGAAGAAAAGGTGAGATGTTTTTTCGTGGACATATTCAACAAGTGAATGAGATATTTGAAGGTAAGAGTTTTCTATTTTGAAATTGAGACTCACTGTTCTTGCAGCCATCTCATGGGAACTCTACCTAAAGGGCTATAAAAAATAAAATATTGGTATAATACTCAGCACAAATTCTAAATATTACTGACAGTGAAACATCTTCTAACGCCTTTTTATACCTAAGATTGTTGAACTTCTGCAGGTAGATAGAATTGCAGATCCCAATTTAGAAAGGTTCTGGCATTGACAAATAGGGAAAGATTTTCCCTAGCTATCAGGTGGTACTATGTTGTCAATAGAACTGAGTGTCTATGAGTACTAAAAGTTATGATATCAGAGAAACAAACCTCACTGGCCTGGTCATTCAGCCATCTTCAAAGTTTTTTAAACATTTTCTTTTTAGAATATGGAACCATTTTTTCCCCAGATTTTACAGAAGCCCAACATGTAAAAGCGATCAAAGTAGAGTTTCTTTGATTAAAAGATCTGAACGTTCTCAATGTGCACGAGTGACTCTAACCTCTGAGACACCACCAGAGTGTCAGTAGAGTTTTGCAGAGTAGCGTTTGGAAACCAGATGTCCCAAATGTCATTCCTCAGAGCAAGGCTTTCTCAGAATCTACCCAAAGAAAGCAGGAAGAACATAGTAAAGATAAATGTAAGAATTCATGAAAAAGAAAACAAATATATGAGGATCAACGAGATTAAAAGTCGATTCTATGAAAAGACTGATGAAAATGACACACCTGGGAATATCCACAAGAGAGAAGAAAGCACACAAAATAATATTAGAAATAAAAAGGGACCGGGCATGGTGGCTCACGCCTGTAATCCCAGCACTTTAGGAGGCAGAGGTGGGTGGATCATGAGGTCAAGAAATCGAGACCATCCTGGCCAACATAGTGAAACCCCATCTCAACTAAAAATACAAAAAATTAGCTGAGCATGATGGCACATGCCTGTAATCTCAGCTACTTGGGCAGCTGAGGCAGGAGAATCGCTTGAACCCAGGAGGTGGAGGTTGCGGTGAGCTGAGATTGAGCCATTGTACTCCAGCCTGGGCAACAAGAGCAAAACTCTGTCTCAAAAAAAAAAAAAAAAAAAAAGAAATAAATAAAAAGGAATACACCTGTAGAAGGTATAGAGATTAAAAGGTAGCAAGAAGATATTATAAACAATTTGATACCTTGATAAACTTGAAAACAGATGAAATGTACATGTTCCTAAAAAGTGTAGCTAAGAAAACTGGCTTGCGACCAAAAAAAAAAAATTAAAAAGACCTATAACTATTAGCTAATTTGAATCCTTGGTCAAAATGCTTCATAAGATTCTGAAGATTTTATGAGTTCAATTCAGCCTTCAAGGAACAATTCATTCGCATTGTATGAGTTTGCTAGAGCTACCATAACAAAATGCCACCGATTGGGTGGCTTAAATAACAGAAATTAATTTTCTCACAGCTCTGGAAGCCAGAAGGCCAAGATCAAAATGTTAGCAGGTATAGTCTCTTCCTAGGTATCTCTCCTTGGCTTGCAGATGGCTGCTGACATGGTTTGGATTGGTATTCCACCCAAATCTCATATCCAATTGTAATCCCGAGTGTTGGAAGAGGGGGCTGGTGGGAGGTGACTGGATTATTGGGGTGGATTTCCTCCTTGCTATTATGATAGGGACTGAGTTCTCACGAGATCTGGTTGTCTCAAAGTGTGTGGCACCTCCCCCTTTGCTCTCTTCCTCCTGCTCCAGCCATGTAAGACGTGCCTGCTTCTTCTTTGCCTTTTGCCATGATTACAAGTTTCTTGAGCCTCCCCAGCCATACTTCCTGTACAGCCTGTGGAACCATGAACCAATGAAACCTTTTTCTTTATAAATTACCCAGTCTCAGGTAGCTTTTTCCAGCAATGTGAGAACAAACTAATACAGCTGCTGTCTTGTACCCTCAGGTGGTTTTTCCTCTGTGCATTCACTTCTGCTGTCTCTGTGTCCAAATTTCCTCTTCTTATACAAACACCGGTCAGATTAGAGTGGGACCGACTCAACAGCCTCATTTTAATGTCATCATCTGTTTTAAAGGCCCTGTCTCCAAATACAGTCACATTTCAAGATCCTGGAAGTCAGGGCTTCAACATACAAATTTAGATTGATGTCCCACCCAAATCTGAAGGAGGCACAATTCAGTCCATAGCACTAATCTTATGCAAACTATGTCATATTACAGAAAATGATGACACATATCCCAGCTCATTCTAAAACCAGGCAAGGATAATAGGAGAAGGGAAAATGGCAAACTAATCTCAATTATCAAAGTAGATGCAAAATTCCTAAACAAAATGTAACCTAAACTAGCAATGTGTCTAAAAATATAATGCCCATGCCCAGGTTGAGTTTATCACAGAATATTACAGTCACGAAGAGTCTGTACTCAGCAATTAAAATTCGTGGTAGCAAAGTTTAAAATGTTGGTTTGCTTGTATACTTAGTGATAAACAAAAATGTACTTAAAAATAAATTTGATTTACATAAGAATTGGAATTTTAGGTGGTCTTACATTCATCAATGTCTTTTTGTAAAACTGATTTTTAGTTTGGTATTCTCCTGTATTTGGTCTTACAGTCATTAAAGCTTTTCATGTGCTGCAGATGACTCTTAGGAACTTACCACCATGAAGCTGGAGGACTCAACTTTATAAAAACATCACAGTGTTTCATGCAAGGCCTAATGAGCTTCTGGACTTGTTCAGAAGAGAATGCCAGTCTGTGACTTCAAATGTGCTTTTACAGCAAATGTCTGTCAGCCTGTGGCTGCTTAAGTCTGTTATTTTAAGACACTCATCAAGAGGAACATAGCATTTCACCTCCTCCATGCTATTTACGTGACTTAATGTAAGATCAGTGTTAGAAAGCTAATTACAGCATCGTAGATTGCACAGTAAATAGGCATTTGCGATCACAAGTGTGTGCTATGGAAAAAAGAAAAAGGAAGAAAACACCAAGAGAACGCTATTCAGTGAAATGTTTAGTTTAAATATCACTCCAGGAGTTCAACAACTTTCTTTCTGTCTCTCTATGTACAGGAACATGCTGTGTTAGATGTTATATCCGAAGAGCTAAGAAACAGCCTCATGTTTTAATAGCTGAACTTCTGTGGTAAAGAAGTTCAGGCCTCTAGACCTTTCCACTGAAGGGTCTATTATGATTCCTTCCTGTATAGATTAATTTTGCCCTGTTGTGTGGCCTCAGCCCATTCCCCACCCCAATGGCAATCTTACCAGCACATGCTGCGTGTCACTAGATGGACTGGCAGAGACCCCAAATGAAGCAGAACAAATCCATGCCTACTACCATGAGAACTCAACGTTACATTCTACTGACAGTGGGCCAAGTAGAATTATACTTGTAAAAGAAGGATAGCATTTCCTAAGATAATTGTATGTAAGTGTTTGAGACAGTATTTTGAAATATTAACAGGTGTGTGTTTTTTTTTTTTTCTGTAATTCTTTGTGCCTTGTGATGCTTCCTTTTGCTCCATCAGCTGAGACATTCCACGTTCGTTTGCTTAGGAGAGGGTGAAAGAGCTGAATGCAGAGAACAATCAAGTCAGCTCCTGACTTTTGAGTTTCAAAAGTGTAGGCCAGGCACAAGATAAAAGGTTGGGAAGAATTCTTTAAAGATAAGCATGGAGGTGGACCATTTCAGGGTACATTTAAGACACTCTGGAATGACCCTGCGTCTTTGAGAAGCATGTTGAGAAAGAAAGAGAAACTTCCTGTTTTTTCTGGGTGTTCCAGGTAGGTGGCCAAGGACAGTGTCATCAAGTTCCTTGTTCCACATTTTGGCACATGAGCAAAGAGCATGTGAGATCAGGAGGGCACTAAGGTGGTCTTTTCCCAGACTGGGGTTATGTGAGAGCAGCAGAATGTTTCCAAGAACAGCATGAACAGAGCCCAGAGAGGCTGCAGACTTGAGGCAAATGTGAGTTCAGGAAGGAGGCATGACACAACAGTGGCCTCCATGAACCTCTTCCCTAGGGCCGTGCAGACCAAATGGAATGGAGACATCTGAGAGAATTCCAGTGGCAACAGATGACGATCCCAATGCTGCACTTCTATGTGGGCATAAGGGGCCTCCCTGCTGTGGGTGCCACCTTGGCCTCCTCCAGTTACCCATCTCTCCCAGGGAAGGGGATGTGATTCACCTGGATCCCAAACCCCCTTTCCTATGCTATGTCTTGGTTAGTTGGGGCCCTAGAATACCTGGTCCAAACAAGGAATTTGTCCACTTCCAGGGTCTTCTGGGCCACTTCCCTAGATCTATTTTTAGGAAATTGAAGGCAGATTGTACTTCTGGTCTCTCTAGATCCAAGGGTTACCCTGGGCATGGGGTATATTGACAGAAGTGCATCTGTGGATGTGAGAGGTGCATGTAGACTCTGACAGAGTGGGGCAGACCTGCAGTGCTCAGAGAAGTGGGGGCTTCAGGCCAGGAGCCAACTCTCTTGGTGCCACCATGTTCTATATCATTACAAAGGAGTATTGGTTAAGACTGGAGGATAGAACACATGGTAACTACTGTAATAGTTTGTTAGCTTGATTTATAGCTTTTAATATTTAGGCATATGGGATTGGGGGCTCCCATTTGTGCACTTGCCCCAGTCCCTACAAATGTAATGGACAGGCTTGGATAACTCCCGTGGTAAGATGAACCATCTTCTCCATTCAGATCCCTTGTGTGTTTGCTATTGTTTAACAAGTTTTCTGGAGCTTTACCCGACTCCAGGAACAGGTAAGCATAAGAAGAGGTACGTAACACCAATTAAATGAGACTTTTCCATCCAAAGCCTTGAAAAATCCTAACTCCAAGATGTCCCAGTCACACTAGGACTTGTACTCCGGGGGGCGCTATTCACATCGACTGATACTCTATAGGGGCCATTCCCTTGACTTGGCCACTCATCCTCTTTCCAGTCATTTGTTTATGCTGTTTCCATTAACCTAGTAATATCTTTCCCTCTGTCTGCCCATCTCATCTATAAAGCCTCCCTGCCATCTTTAGAGCTTATGTTTAGGCTATATGTATATGAAACATAAATACATTTCCTACTTAGACTTGGGTCCCATCCCCAATTTATTCCAAATTCATTGTCTACATTACACAAATTAGTTGTTGTTAAGAATCCCTATCTTCGGCTGGGCATGGTGGCTCATACCTGTAATTCCGGCACTTTGGGAGGCCGAGGTAAGCAGATTACTTGAGCCTAGGAGTTTGAGACCCAGACTGCAAAATGGTGAGACCCTGTCTCTACAAAAAATTTAAAAAATATCCAGGCATGGTGGCACACATCTACAGTCCCAGCTACTTGTGAGGCTGAGGTGGGAGGATGAGTTGAGCCTGGGAAGTCGAGGCTACAGTGAGCTGAGATCATGCCACTGCACTCTGGCCTGGGTGACAGTGCAAGACCCTACCTCAAAAAAAAAAAAAAAAAAAAAAAAAAAAAAAAGAAAAAGAAAGAAAAAAAACACAAGATTATCTATTTGAGTGGAAAAATTCTATTTCATATGTAAACTAATTGAACAGGTATTTATTGAACATCTGCTGGGCATCAGGCTGTGTGGTTGTGTATTACATGCTGGAAATTCAAAGCAAATTGTGACCCTTTCATCATAAGAAGACCTGTGGGGGCTACAGAGCAGGGGCAAGACAGCTACTATGCTGGGTGATGAAAGGTCAGGATCTCAAGGAGGAAACACAGGGGGTGTCTAACTGGTCTCGGTAGGCCAGAGAAGACTTTCTAGAAAAATGGAATCTCAGTCGAAAGTGGAAGGATGAGTAGGGTGATTGATAAACAGTATCTGTGTTTCTTGGAGATTACTGGCATATCTTCATTTCTCCTTCAAATAATTACTGAAGAGATTCTCAGTTCAGCATTAACAGCACAGCAAGTTTATTCTGGGATTAAATATACATATTCTTTCCATATCTTGAATACGTATTCATTCATTCAAAAGCCAAATGATAGAAACTTTGGTTAAGCAATTTAAATAAAACCTAATTTTATCTATAGAAAAAAGTTCTTTATATCTTTGTTTATATTCAGAGCTAGAAGATGCTATAAATGTAGATGACTGAAATGTTTATAAGATGATTCCTACATTATCAGATTAAATTATTGATGAATTCAAATATTGGGTGCCCATGAGGAGTTTATAGGGAAATAACAAATGTGTTAGGCCCTGTACTGGACACTTTCCTCTATGTTATCTCACTTTGAAAACACAAAGGTGACATACAAGTTCTATTATAATAGCAACCATTTCTCCATGCTCTTGTATTTGACAATATTCTAATTCATACTTTTTCTCTGCTGACTTTACTATGGATTAAAGGCTCCAAAGGATCCCTGACCTTTTAAAAGAATATTCCACTTGTCTGTTTTTATCAGTTACAGATCAAGCATCCCTAATCTGAAAATCTCAAATGTGATATGCTCCAAAATCTGAAACTTTTGAGAACGGACATGAGCTAGTGATACCGTTGTTTTCTGAAGATTCCGTATATACAAACCTTGTTTCATATATAAAATGATTAAAAATGTTGAATAAAATTACCATTGGGCTACATATATAAGGTGTATGTGAAACATAAATATATTTCCTGTTTAGACTTGGGTCCCATCCCCAAGATATCTTATTATGTCTGGTCCCAAACATTTTGAAGAAGGGACAGTCGATATGTACTATGAATGGAAACACTGACATTGCAGTTGTATGATCCCCAAACACACTGTGACATCTCAGAACAGGGTCTTGTTCACCCAATGCCAGGCTTATGCTGGTGCTCAGTGAGTGTCAGTCGAATAAATTTGTTGCCAGCTGTTCGCCTGAAAAGCCATTAAAGGCTAATTACTTGTGTTGAGAACCAATGAAAGTATTCTGGTGGAATACAGAAACAGTACACAGTGGTTGGTGGAGATTGAGCGCCACTCATTCTCTACCGAATGAAAACTGGGTATTGCTGCTGTTGGAGGGGAAGTGAGTAGGAAATGCCCCTGATTTGATTATGGTCCAGGCAGCAAGCCCGGGCTTCAGCCTCAGTGCTGGCCTTGGCCTCCACCTACCTGGCCACACATGGGCTTCCTCTAGAGTTTGCCGTCCGTGGATCTGGAACCAACAGCCTGAGCTACAGAGACTGGGCTGGAGCCGCTACCAAGTGCTTGGCCCTGTTTTGCTCTGATTAACCAGGACAGAATTGCTGGCTGCTGTGGCTGTCAGGTGGGGCGAGTCAAGTCTGTGGGGACGTTTGACATCATAGGAGCCCTCTTATTCTAAACAGCTTGTTTTAGCAGAGCTCCTTTGTCTAAACACATCAGCTGAGGGAAGCTCTGAAATGAAGACTGTTACGTAATGATTTTATGAATAACATACAGCTTCCTAAAGTCGGTCTTTTTCTGTTACATCTTCAAAACAGGTTTTAGAAGCAAGACAATTTTAGATTCTTATAGTAAGAACAAATTTAGACACCTTGATAAGGTGTGACGCATTTGATGCAAAATATAGATGGACAAAGAACGATTTTGCTTATTAAAAAGTCCAATTAGAAGATGGGCACTAAAATATATATGAACTAAGGTAAGCATGTCAGATGACACACTAAAGGCTAATTGGGTAAAGGAAGAAGTGTACGTGACAGGTTTCTGATTTTCTAGCTTTTTAACAGTAAAGGTAACTTTATTTCCAGCATTCGAGCAAAATCCAGGGCTTTGGGCCACATTGACTTGGCTCCAGGGGAGCTTTTCAACTCCGTTGAAGCAGAGCAGGCAAGGCCTGGGACATCTCCGGGGTCATGAGAATTCTGTGGTGCTGACTGTGTTTGGACCTTAATTATTTAAATGTTTCCAGACTCAAATGACTGATGAGCTAACATATTTTTAATTCAGAGTTTCACAGAGCAAGCTATGAGGTGTGTCTTGATAAACTGATGCTCACTTGAAGTTCCAGGCCATGTATCTTATTTCAATAGCCACATTTTAAATGACAAATTTAAAATTGCATCCAAATTTCAAGGGAACGGAGTCCTACATTAGTTCCAGTACCCAGTGAAAGCTTTTGTGAAAAGGATTAGAGGTGGTTTTGTTGTTTTTAAAGAGAGAAAAAAAAATGTTGTTAGAATAAAAATAAAGAATGTTACCAGAAGGTTCTACTTAATTTAGCTCTCCAAAGATAAACACACTGGTGAATCATTACATGCTGACGGTGCTATTTTAACATTAATCCTGTAACCTTTTCCTTTTCCCTTCCTGTCTACTGAGTGGGTGGGTTATAGGTAGAGTCACTTAGGGAAAAGTTTGTTCCTTTTTAGTTTTTCTGTGGCTCAAACTATTTCTCATATAAGCACTATCTACTGAAGGCTCTTAAAATAGTGTTTTAAAGAATAAGAGAATAGTGGAGAATGATTCCGTTTGTGGAGATTCTATAAATTTAGATAATTTACTACTCATTATGCTTATTAAGTAATTTAACTATCTCAAATGAATTACAGATATTTTATAGCACTATCCCCATGTTAATTCAACCTTGATCCTCAGTCCTGAAAAACTGGGCATGGAAAGACTTTTGTTGTCCCCAGCAAGCCAGATCTGTAAGTCCCTTTATTCCTCTAGGTCTTCCTATGGTGTCTTTTTAAAAAGTGCATGTTCTGTTTTCCAAGTTGGGAGCAGCTAACTAAGCTGGTCATCCTTTCTCACGTTTATTTTTTGGTGGTGATCTTGTTATTGAGACTCACATTTACCTGAACTGCATTAGGAGAGAGACACTCTTACTTATATTTGTAGCCCCAGATTATTAGCAGAATATCAGTAATAAATGCTTAACAGTCAATGTTTTCGAGCGGATAATATAGTAGGTTCTCAGCAAGTGAATGTTCTTGAAAACACCAAAACTCTATGTAAGAATTACAGCATCAGGCTGGGCACTGTGGCTCATGCCTGTAATCCCAGCACTATGGGTTGCCAAGGCGGGAGAATCACACGAGCCTAGTAGTTTGAGATCAGCCTGGGCAACATAGTGAGATCCCATCTTTACTAAAAGTAAAAAAGTTAGCTGGCCGTGGTGGTGTGTGCGGGTAGTCCCAGCTACTTGGGAGGCTAAGGCAGGAGGAGGATCGCTTCAGCCCAGGAGTTTGAGGTTGCAGTGAACTGTGATCATGCCACAACATTCCAGCTTGAGTGACAGTGAGACCTTGTCTCAAAAAAAAAAAAAAAAAAAAAAAAAAGAATCATGGCGTCCAACTCTGAGGCTGTAGCTAGGGCTCTGCAGCTGGCCCGCAGCCCCTTCTGCCTTCTGCATGTGTCTTGCAACAGTCCTATTGCTGCCAGCACAGCTCTCCTGCCTCCTTCCCTCCTGAGTTTCTGCTCCCCGTATCCATATCAAGGTCACATTCTTCTCTATCCTCTGGATCTTTCTACCCTTGGCATGTACTTTCCCCTCTGTGTTCTCACTCTTCATAATGTAGAAGAACACATTCTCTTGGAAAACGTGTTTAGGGAGGGGCAGGAATGACTTCCAGACAGAGAATTGCTCAAGCTAGCCTCCAAAAAATAAAGGAAATCCCACTCGTGACTGCTTGCCGTCCCTGCCTTGAAGCAGTACTGAGGTGGTCTAGTGTATCTCAGTGGTTTTGCTTTTTCATCTTGAGCAGTTGTACAGAAACATAATACAGTCTCCCAGGTCAGTAGTAAAGTAGTAAAGACCTCATTCATTTTCATTAAATGGTTAAATGTGATTTCTTTCACTCAAGGTGAATATCATCCTCTACCCACAAACCATTCTAAAAATAAAGTGAAATCCCTGCTCTCTACAACCCACATGCCAAATGTGGGCAAACAAGTTTGGAATGAGGTGTATTACATATGTCATCTTTGCAGAGTTTAGTTGTAATTTTTCCTGGACTCTTGGATTCCTCTTCTGCTATGTTTTTCCTGATGGGAGCTAGTGCTGAAGGAATTAAGGAGATTTGATTCCCCCACCTGCTTCACACAATAACACAATACATGGTTCCATTTGTGTTCTAGCATAGAGGTTTATACAGTCTTTATTCAGCATTGACCTAAACGCTTTTTTATGTAAACAACTGAACATGCTGCACCCAGGTTTTGGAATGCCACACAGAGCTAGATTATTGGGAATCCCCAGGCCCATTATATTGACATTCTTTTTTAATATTTCTTTACTATTTTCTCCTGAAAAATTCTCTTTCATTACCTGCTCAAAGTCTACCACTGGTGCCCTTCCAATGCTCCTCCCACCACCTACCATATTTTCTGTGTGTCACTCAGCACACGAGACCTCAGGTACACCTATGGAAGTAGCGGTGGGGGCTTTGGCTGTTTCTGGACCTGTTTCTGGGGAGAGGAAACTTTAATTAAGATGACTTGATGACATGTAGTTTGTTAAGACAGTGATGATATAGTAGGTCAAAGAATGCCACCCCCCCCACACAAAAAAGATCCGGCCAGGCATGGTGGCTCACACCTGTAATCCCAGCCCTTTGGGTGGCCGAGGCGGGCGGATCACCTGAGGTCGGGAGTTCTAGATCAGCCTGACCAACGTGGAGAAACCTCGTTGCTACTAAAAATACAAAATATTAGCCAGGCATGGTGGCGCATGCCTGTAATCCCAACTACTGGGGAGGCTGAGGCAGGAGAATCGCTTAAACTGGGGAAGTGGAAGGTGAGGTGAGCCGATATCGCACCATTGCACTCCAGCCTGGGCAACAAGGGCAAAACTCTGTCTCAAAAAAAAAAAAAAAAAAAAAAAAAAAAAAAAAATCCACATCTTAATCCCTAAACCTGTGAATAAGTTACTTTACGTGGCAAAAGGGACTTTGTAGATGTGAGGACATTAAGGATGTTGACTTAATGATCCAGGAGAAATGATCCTAGATTATTTGGTTGGGCTCAGTATGATCACAGGAGACTTTATAAAAGGGACAAGAAGGTCAAAAGAGGAGAAGGCAATGTGATGATGAAGGCAAATTTTGGAGTAATGAGACTGTAACCAAAGAATGCAACTGAGCCTGAAGGTGGAAGAGACCAAGCCGGAGCCTCCGGGAGGAATACAGCCCTTGAGAACACCTTGATTTTAGCCCTTTAACATAAGACTTATTTTGGATTTCTGACCCAGAACCATCAGAGTAAATTTGGGTTGTTTTAAGCCACTAAATTGGTGGTAATTTGTTACAGTAGCAACAGGAAACTAATACCGATGAAAAGACAATTGGAAAGGAAAGTGAAAGCAGAAGTGTGAGCCAGGGAGGGATTGCCGTCATCAGATGGCAAAGCTCTTCTCTAAGAACAACCACATAGCTTCCCCTTCCTGGCCTGAGTCCCTGTGGTTATGTTAGAACCTAGTTAACCTTGATTGTTATCCAGTGCCTTTCCTGGCGTTGTCCTTCACATCAGATGCAAACGTTTTATTTCCCTTTTGTATGGCTCCCAAAAATTTTCTATAACCTCCTTGGAGGAATCACTAGACCTCACATCTCAAAGATGGTAGCTAGATGTTTGCTGTGGTTTTGACAAGTCTGTCTGGAGCCATTTAAATGGCTGACATTGATGCCTCATGTTATCTGTGCCAGGTTTAGTGGCATGAATAGTAAGCATAGTAGATTAGTCCTTTGTAATTAAACTTAGATAGCATCTCACTCCTGACTCTTGGAACAGTGGTGGTAGTGAGAGAAGTCAGAGAACTCAGTCCCCAGTTAAATCAGTCAGGCATTTATTGATGACCCTCTGGGTACTCAGCACTTTGCTCTAGGTGTCCTAAGCTGATCCGAAAGATCGGGGTCACCTCTAATTTTCTTTCAGTGAATGCCGGGATAAGGAGATAAAATAGAATGATGACAAATAATAATTCTCCCAATTAATCTGAAGCCTATGTGTTAATACCCTTAAAAAAATAAAACTACTAGATGGGAGGTATACTTTTGTAGGAGAAAATGAAACGTTCATTAGGCTATTTAAGGAGATCAGACAGAAATTGATTAACGAGAGAAAAAAAGTAACACATGCTTTTTAGGCATTTTGAGGAATTTTGGCTCTGCCTGGACCACACTGTTTATCGATTCATCCATCACTTATCTGGTCATGTATTCATTCCAAAAACAATTGTTGAGCTCTCAGTAGTGTTTTAGGAGCTATGAAGACCTTAACAAGACTTCCATGTCTTTCAGGAAGACAATCAACACGTTTGATAAGAAGTAACTCAAGTTAACAAATATCTTACTAAAGAAATGCTTCTCAATTTAAACTTAAGTCATGCAGAGCCTAGAATACTTGTTTGATGAATCCCAGAAAGGTAGCCTATGGAGGAAAGTTTTTGGCTTGCAAAGGGTGCTTCCCTTGCCAGCCTGTAAGAACGGCTCATTAAGATCCAACCTTTCCCCCTTTCTATGCTGTATTAAGACAAATACCACCCTTTCTTTATAGAATCATGAGTCTGCAAGGGATTTTAGAGGTCAGTAGTCCATTCTGCTGACTTGGGCACAAATGCTTTCAGGAGCCGGGCAAGCCATATACGTGTGCGTAGCTCAATGTGAGACAATTAGGAGTGGTGGAAACTTTGGCAAACTCAGAGCGTATGACTTGTCTAAAGCTTTCAAGATTTGGCCTGGCTAAATGATCGTCAGTGGGCTGGATTTGATTAGACTGCCAGTGGGCAGCTCATGATTGTTCATTTGAGAAAACAGTAGTCTGACCCTTTCTTAAAGTCTACTAAAGAGAATCACCTTTTTGAGTATGGATAGCAGGCTGCCCCCAGTCCGGCCAGCATGAGCCTGCCAGTCATATCATTGGAGGGGAACAGGCTATCTTGTTGGGATGGTATCCATCACACTTCCAACTAACTGGGGGCTTGTGGAGAGAACTTGTGCAGGCTGTATATTCCTGGAGCAGCTTCTCTGAACCGGTTTGTCCCTGTTTGCTGGTTTTGTAAAAGTAGATTAATCCATAAGCAGCTATAACTGCCCTTTAAGCAACAGGCTACGCTTTTGGCTGATCGATAGAGTCAGCAGCATTTTTTTTTTTTTTTTTTTTTTTTTTTTTGGCCAATAGCACCATGTCCAACAGATGCCTTCCTCCACATTCCAGTGATCTGGTGGCCTTGCTGCCAACTCAATAATTTTTGAGCATTGGCCACAGTAAAGTATACGTAAAGTTCCAGAAAACTATTTTTAAAAATCCTTGAAGTGATAGATTGAGCTAGATAATGATAATTGTATATCATTCTGCTTTGATTTATAGATTTATAATTTAGTACTCCTTCAGAAATAATTTTTAAATGCAGCCATCTCCTGGAATTTAGAAAGAGGCTCATATCTCAGTGCTTTTTACAGGAGGAAATTCTACCATGTTTGCTTCCATACCAAGACTATTGAGTGCTATTGAGGGCAAAGGGGTTGTTTGGTTTAGTTTTGCCAAGGCAAAAGAATAGCTTTAAACATTTCATTAGTCAAATTGAGACAGAAGCCTGAAGCTTTAAAAGAAACTATGCTTTTGCATTGAAATTAGGAGCTCAATAAAATTAGATTCTATAAAAATAAGTTGGGCCCATACGTTGAGCCTGGCCATTCCTGGTAAACATTATAGAATGAAGGGATGACGCATGAACATGCTACAATAAAAAAGACTTGAGTTCAAATCCAGATCTATCATTTGTGCATCTTGAGGCACATTTCGTAACCTCTCCAAGCCTTAGTTTCTTCATCCATAAAATGGAAATAATAAGTACCAAACTCGTACTTGCTGTAAGGTTTAAATGAAATAAATGCACGAAGAAAGAATTAGATGCCACGCCTGGTCCATACTCAATGATCAAAAAATGAAAGCGGCTATTGCAGTCCCTGGCCTGAAACTCAGATACTGCTGTCAGTTCTGGGTTTCAATTCTGGAAGAGGAGGAAGAGAGCCCAGAATCTTCCTTCAGAAAATCAGAGTCTTCTGGAAAAAGGCCTTCTTGAGACCTTAGATCTGCACAGGCTGCTGGTCAAAGTGTCTGATGAATTGATTTTTCACTGCAATGGCCAGAGCTTCCCCAGCATGTTTTTGCAGGGCCAGGCCAATGTTGAGGCTCCTTCTCAGAGGGCTGCTTGCAGGTTTCTGCAGGAGTTCAATGCTGGCGCTGAGGCACGCTATGCTGACACCTACGAAGTCTCATTTAGATGTCAGAATTTGCTTCTTGGGGCACTCTTCCACTAACTGGTTTTATTAGAAAAGCTAAACATATTTCACATATTAGGGAACCCTCTCTCTATTACTTTACCCAGTTTCTTTTTATGCTTTTCACAGAGGTAGGGTTTTCCAGCCACCAGTGCATTCACTTTGAGATTCATTGCTGAGTAAGTGTTGTCGTGTGGACTCCTGGGTCCCATATGGTCCTTTGTTTTCTCTCATTCTTCTGCATTGTTACTGTAAGAGAAATACATTCCTGGCCGGGTACGGTGGCTCATGCCTGTAATCCCAGCACTTTGGGAGGCCGAGGCGGGTGGATCATGAGGTCAGGAGTTCGAGACCAGCTTGGCCAACATGGTGAAACCCTGTCTCTACTAAAAATACAAAAAAATAGCCAGGCATGGTGTCAGGCACCTGTAATCCCAGCTACTCAGGAGGCTGAAACAGGAGAATCGTTTGAACTCAGGAGGCAGAGGTTGCAGTGAGCCGAGATTGCGCCACTGTACTCCAGCCTGGGCAACAAAGAGTGAAACTCATCTAAAAAAAGAAAAAGAGTAATAATATTCCTGGGCTTTTTATGTATTAGCAGCCTTAAAATATTTTGGAATTCAACTTGTGTCTTCATTTTCTGTGGAAGGCCTTTTTGTTTGCTCGTTGGTTGTTTATTAAAAAAATATTTTAAATTATTTTTGATACATAACAATTATACATATGTATGGGTTACAGCTGATATTTTGATGCAGTCATACAACTTGTAATGATTAAATCAAGGTAATAGAGATATTCATTGCCTCAAGTATTTATCATTTTTTATGTTACGAACATTCCAATTCCACTCTTTTAGTTATTTGGAAATATGAAATATGATTGCTAACTATAGCCACCTCATTGTACTCCCTAACATTAGCTCCTTTGGCTTGTTTTCACTCTCTCCCTCCCTCCCTAGTAGTTTAATGGTTTTGAAGTCACTTCCACCTTGTCCCTCTAACCTTCCCATCTAGTCAGGTTTTCTTTCTTGTTTTTAACTACATATTTTTAAATTGATTTATTTTACTTTAAGTTCTGGGGTATATGGGCAGAACATGCAGGTTTGTTACATAGGTACACACGTGCCATGGTGGTTTGCTGCATCCGTACCCCCGTCATCTACATTAGGTATTTCTCCTAATGCTGTCCCTCCCCAATTCCCCCACCCACTGCTATCCCTCCCCCAGGTCCCACCCTCCAACAGGTCCCAGTGTGATGTTCCCCTCCCTGTGTCCATGCGTTCTCATTGTTCAACTCCCACTTATGAATAAGACATGCAGTGTTCGGTTTTCTGTTCCTGTGTCAGTTTGCTGAGAATGATGGTTTCCAGCTTCATCCATGTCCCTGCAAAGGACATGAACCCATCTTTTTTATGGCTGCATAGTATCCCATGATGTATATGTGCCACATTTTCTTTATCCAGTCTATCATTGATGGGCATTTGTGTTGGTTCCAAGACCCTGCTATTGTGAACAGTGCTGCAATACACATACATGTGCATGTGTCTTTATAAGGGAATGATTTATAATCCTTTGGGTATATACCCAGTAATGGAATTTCTGGGTCAAATGGTTTTCTAATGACATTTTGAAGTTTTTGCTCAATTTTGAGGGCATATTGCTGATCCAGTATTTAGGGACCCAGCATGAAGCTTAGTTAATTATTGATTATGAAGACTTATCCTCTCCCTGCCCATCAAGGCTTTATTAAAGCCGTGGCTCCTGGAACTAAGGTAGCAGCCAATTGTTTTTCCAACCTCATTTCTTGAGCCAGGACTCTCCATCCAAGCAGAGCCTGGCTTTGACTGCTCCTTTCTCACTTGGAGGTGGAGTTCTTTCAGAGCCATCACTACATAGGAGCTGCGCATCTGGCCTTGACCTCTGCTTTTGTCCCTTGGGTACAGCAGGACACTGCAGAAGCCTCACCCACTACCTTCAGCTTTTGGCTCCTTTCCCATTCATGGAAAGGGTCATCTAGCTTCTTGGGCCTAGCTGTGTCTGTGTGTGTGTGTGTGTGTGTGTGTGTGTGTGTGTGTGTGTGTTTTGTTTGTTTACCTATTTAATATTTTATCTATCATTGCTGTGTGTTTGGAGCAGCAGTGGGGTGGTGACCAAGTGTGGATTCACCAAACCACCTTGGCCAAAAGTCCAAATGTGTCAGAAGACTGTGTCTCATGAACATCACCTCCTGTAAGATCCAGACACCAGGCAATCTGGGTGTGCAGAAAAGTTTCACAGCTTCGCATTAAGATATTGTTAAAGAGGAGTACGTGTGGGCCAGGCTCCATGGCTCACACCTGTAATCTCAGCACTTTGGGAGGCCAACGTGGGCAGATCACCCATGGTCAGGAGTTCAAGACAAGCCTGGCCAACATGGCGAAACCCAATCTCTACTAAAAATACAAAAACTAGCTGGGTGTGGTGGCGCGTGCCTGTAATCCAAGCTACTCAGGAGGCTGAGTAAGAAGAATTGCTAGAACCCATGAGGCGGAGGCTGCAGTGAGCTGAGATCACATTACTGCACTCCAACCTGGGTGACAGATGGAGGCACACTCCAAGGACCATGAGTAAGGGAAGAGAAGCAAATGTTAACAAGAAATTCAGGAGACCCCTCCCACACTTTAAATCAGAAGAGAAACCTCAAAAGGAGAATAGTTAGGCATAATAGAAAACATAGGCATATTAAGTAAGCATTGGCCTAAAATCCACATAGTAGAACATTGGATACACATATAATATTTCTTGCCCAGATCTTCCTGGAAATACTATCTGTTGCAAAACTTTCTCCTATCAACTGTTTTTGGTTAATAGTTCAGGGATTTGGTTTAGTACTTTGGGGAGTTACATATCCAAGCACTTTGCTTGTCAAAACTATCTGTATTTGATAGCTGTATTTGTAAAAGCAGTGGCTCAAATGCTTTTAGACGAGATTTTCAGCTGTGTGGGAGGCTCATGCCTATAATCCCAGTATGGAATTACATACTGGGAGACCAAGGTGGGTGAATCACTTGAGGTCAGGAGTTTGAAACCAGCCTGGCCAACATGGTGAAACACTGTTTCTCCTAAAAATACAAAAAAATTAGCTGGGCTTGGTGATGGGTGCCTATAACCCTAGCTACCCAGGAACTGAGGCTCAAGAATCACCTGAACCCAGGAGGTGGAGGTTGTAGTGAGCCAAGATCACGCCACTGCACTACAGCCTGGGTGACAGAGTGAGACTCTGACTCAAAAAAAAAAAAAAAAAAAAAAAAGAGACTTTCAGTAGAATCTGTTCCAAAATGAATAGGGAGCAAACTTTCTCACTGATAGTCAATATTCTGGCCCTTATTTATTTCTTTGGGTGAATTAGAAACTCAAATGATAGCCAGATAGGCCCATTTGTGCATCGAAGAGATATGCTGGACCAAACAATCTAATTAGGTGGGCGGTTCACTCTTTTATTCCTCCTATCTGAGAAACAGAGTCTGATTTTTTAAGAAAGCATTTCAATCCGTCCTCCAGCAGTGAAACTGTGTTCTTTTTAGTCCGTGATTTGCGAGTTGCTCTGCCACTTGGAGAGGTATTTCTGCTCTTGTTCTCCGCAGAATCCATGTGACCTGGCCTTACTCCCCCTGGGCTCAAATTTCAGGCAGGAAAGGCAGAGTATTATTGCCACCTATTGTCATCAGTTCTTCCCTGTGTGCTTCCAACAAGTGATAGCTTCTCATAGGAAAGTTAAGAAGTAATGTCACCCAGCACACTGGCTCATGCCTGTAATCCCAGCACTTCGGGAGGCCGAAGTGGGTGGATCACCTGCGGTGGGGAGTTCAAGACCAGCCTGGTCAACATGGTGAAACACCGTCTCTACTGAAAATTCAAAAATTAGCCAGGTGTGATGGTGAGCACTTGTAATCCCAGCTACTCGCAAGGCTGAGGCACGAGAATTGCTTGAACCCAAAAGGTGGAGGTTGCAGTGAGTGAAGATTGTACCATTGCGCTCCAGCCTAGGCAACAGGGAGAGACTCCATCTCAAAAAAAAAAAGAAGTAAGCAGCACTTTTCTAGGAAGCCAAGACATTCTCTTCTTTGTTGAAACTGTGAGACAGTTGCTAATAGGGTTTTTTGTTGCTGTTGTCGTTTGTTTTTGTTTATGTTCTTTTTTTGTAGAAAGATGTACTTGATGATGCGTTTGAAGACACAGGACCCCACAGCAGCCTTGCTGTTGCTACCTCAGCCAGACAGGCCTGGCATCACAAACATCCTACAACCAACCTCAGGCTAACACTCTCTTAAAAAACCCAGACAGTGAGGGGTTGTAGCCTTCTTTCGAAGGTGGGATCACACTGAGAGTACTTGGATGCAGGTGCTCCAAATTACCCCTGCCTCAACAAGTTAGCCGAATTCTAGGCAAGCTCAGTAAATACTTATGGGAAGGTTAATAAAAATGGGAACCAACCCCATACTTAGAAACATAATAGAGAACATTAGACTCATGGATATCGCGGCCATGCCCACAGCATCTCTGGAGCCATTGGAAAGGGCCCGGTGAACATTTTATAACCAGGCATTTCCCAGCTAGCGAGTATTAATTGTGGGAATTAAATCAAGGGAGGGAGTGGATTCTCCCTGGGGCTTGAAGAAAATGGTCCACTCACTGTGCTTTTTCACAGTTGCATTGCCTTCCTCTGATGCTGGGTAGGGAGAGAGGAGGGGCAGTGGTGGGGCCAGTTACCAGTGCAGAGAAACGGGAAGCAGTTATGTCCTGGGCAATGAATGCAGTTAATAAACAGGGCTTAGTTTATAGTGGACACTCAACATTTATTTTCCGATTTCTGTACATATTTCTGTATTGCCCATTCTTGTTTGTCTCTTAGTGTAGATGTTTGAGTTTTGCAGGTGAGGGAGGGAGATGGTTAGTTCCTAAATACATAAGCAAATCCTATGACAAAATAGTATTAACAATTATTTTCTGCTATTTTTCTGTAAATTGACAAATTATAACTGTATATGTTTATGGGGTATGATGTGATATGATACATGTATACAATGTGGGATGATTAAATACAGTGAATTAACACATCCATCACCACAAATACTTGTCACCTACCATTTTAAATTGCAAAAATGTATGGAAGGACCACAGTCCTTCAACTGAAACCCTTGGAGTCAGTTGTGTTTCAGAATTCAGAATTTTATTTTAGACAGGTGATAGAAAGCGTACACTACATACTATGAATCACCCCTAGCAGGGTCTGGGAAGATTCTTAGAACCTATAACATTAAGAATTTCTGTAGCAAACATGGTGATTTGCTCTAAGTGGGATGAGTGAAGATTTTTAATAGCACCATATCACTTCAAGTTATGACACTGAATGCATTTTGGAGCCAAACTTACGAAAACAACAAGATTTACAAAACTTTCTGGATTTTAGAATTGTGGGTAAAGATTAGATTTTATATAAATCCGACCGAGTCAGGGAGTGCTT
Source organism: Saimiri boliviensis (assembly GCF_048565385.1). NCBI lineage: Eukaryota > Metazoa > Chordata > Mammalia > Primates > Cebidae > Saimiri > Saimiri boliviensis. The sequence goes on along the minus strand of NC_133452.1, from coordinate 26,287,953 downwards.
AATGGGCTGTCCTTGGAAGCCAGTTAGTATTTATGAAAAAAAGTGTGTTTCGAACGACCAATAAAATGAACTTTTGGAACATAAGCCATCTGTCATTTGAGGACTAACAGGATTAATACAAATAACTGAAATTCATAGGAGGCAATAGAAACTTCCAGTAAATGACACTTCTTAGCTACTCCTTACCCAAATCTCAGCCTTGATGATGTATCTTCTCTCTCTGTTATCTTTATTTCCCTGTTAGCTCCTCTTTTTTCCTTAAAAATAGTGAGTTTGTCCTAGATTTTGAGCTGCTGACAGTCACTCCAGATAGTTGGCAGGTCTTAATCAGGGCAAGCAGATGAGGTATGGAAACCACAGTGATTTCAGTCTTATGGGATCCAAGCAAAATTTTAAAATATATATAAAGAATGATTTTTTAAAATTGATAGAGTGATATATCTTTAACATTGTGTGACAGAATAGAAGTGACAGGGTTAAAAACCTCAAGTTAAAATTACTGAGAAATTCAGCTTTTCTTTGAGGAAAATATTTCTGAACTATCACTGACACCATAAACAATGTGTTTTGTTTAAACAATAAAAGAACCTCATATCTATAGGAAATCCTCAAGTTACCTTAAAAACAAAAATACTTAAACCTAGAAACTGTTATAATGGGAAACTAGACTCTAAATAATTTGTGGCTGGTATGTCACTAGGAATTCTAATGGCATAAAGAAATGCTTAATAAACAAATGGCCTTTCAAATTTAGCAACTCTGGGGATATGATAACACTATGCACTGGTTTTTAAAAATCTGTTCATAAGACCTGGAGAGCCTAACTATACTGTGGATTCATTTTATTGTAGGTCATATGAGGTCACTGTAAATCTTTGTACTATATTTGAGAAAACACAGAGTTGCGCTGTTCCCAGCATCTAATGTCATGACAGCCACAAGGCCTGGCACCTGATTTCTCCAGCACTGTGATTGCCCTTATGTCCTGATAGCGTAAGCAGTTTTTGGTGTCTTTGAGAGTCATCTTTACACAGCCAAATTAAAGAAGTGAAATGGGTTTTCCTGTGTTAGTCAGTCTTTCCTGATCTTCACATTTCTTTGGCTGCGGATTATAACATACTGTAGAATCCCCTAACCTCCTTTGACAGTTATTTCTTGTATTATTAGTGACATTCGGTGCAAATACTTTGAATTTCTCTGTTAGCATAGGTGAGCAGAAATGCTGATCAGAAATAGAAGAACTAGTCGTGACGAAAACATAACCAAAATGGAATGGCAATACTCAGCTTCCTAATATTTATTTGGAGCAGAGATATTAAAGGTAGTCTTTATTTTTCAATGTTTTATCTGCTGCTCTCTGCCTCCTCCCCCAATAATAACCAAAACACTTTAAAATTTTAAATTGAAAAGTTGCCCAGTCATTCAGTGATGTCAATGATAAAGGCTGAACCATATTTAGACTAACCCCAAGGAAAGGATAATGTATTGTATTTTTAAATAGTCCTTTTTACCTTTTCATGATCAGTGCCTCTTCCTGTTCCTGTCTGCCCTGGCATCTTTTGGAAAGCTCTGTGTTTTGCATAGCATGTGCACCTTTTTTTTTTTTTTTTTTCCCTGAAATGTGCAAAACATTCAACATTGCAGTGATTTCTTTCCCCCTCCTTTGCTTAGAACAGAGGTGGAAACCCCAGGGGATTCAAGTACCCACTTGATAGGCTCAGTCTCTCTTAATCAGCCTGTAATGGAGCTAATGGCTGTTTGTCATCCTTGGAGATATAAATTTCCTGGCGGTGTCTCCTGCAGACAGTGCATGAAGTATGCTCAGTGTGCCAGCAAGGGCTGATAATCAGCAGAAGGGCAGGGTGCTTCGTTAGTCAGAAGAGCCAGGGCTTCCCGGCTGCCAGGCTACAGAACTCGTCTCACCACTCCTGAGACATGGACAATGCCGGTAGGTAAAACAAGCATGAATTCTTCATAGCTTTGGCTTCCTTTGCAGCCTGCATCCTTTGCTGCGGGAGGTTTGCCTATTCGTTGCTCTCGTTTTGCACTTAAATGTTCAAGACTGGGAAGCATGTAATATTGGAATCCCGATGCGTTGTCCACCATACAATTAATGTTTACCTTGAAGTTTAGGAACTGGGAATGCAGATTGTCGTTCCAAATTCACCTTTTGTGAAGACTACTGCTTTTTTATTTAGGCTGCAGGAAGTGTGGTGTTTGATTCTTTTGTGCTCAGAGAAGTGGGTGGAAAATACATACAGTTAGTGAAAAAACTATTACTAAGGGATGGCATGAGGTAGATGGAATTAAGTTAATGAGCTGAGCAAAAATTCTGTATAAATATTACAATATGCACCGTGTAATAGCATAAGAACTCTTTGGGTCTGATGCTTTCATCTTCATGTTAGGATGCAATGTCAAAAATGTTTCAATAGCCTCTGATACTTTAATTTCAGAGTACAGGCATTAGTGGTCAATCGTGAATCTTTAAAAAAAAAATATATATATATATATATATATATATTTACTATCTTTACTTGCTAACTAGACAAACATGACAGTGGAAGTATTTTATTGTCAATTACATGATTAACATAAAATTCTTAAGTGGAACTTTTTCTTTTTACTTTGCTGTATTGAACTTTTAGAGGAGATATACTGTGGGATCATTCCCCATTTCAGTGTTATTGGCACTCAAGCAGAATTCTCCCAGCTGTGTTATGGATTATCCGTCTCCTGAAACTCATTAGTTCAGTTACTCAGCTGGTATCAGCTTGAAGGTGATGCTTCCCATGCCTTGAGATGCTGTCAGCTCTTCTAAGAAGTTACATTATTTAAAACACATTCTACACTACAAGACCACCCGTTGGTGGTGAAACATAGTTGTTTATGAAATTGAGGTAGTTCAGTCCTCAGTGCAGGTAGCATAGGCTAGCACAGATTTTAAAGTCAGCGTGCATTGGGAATTTTTTATGAAATAGGTTATCAGGAACAAAACTCTGTGACTAATATACTTTGGTCCTTGCCATTGAAGACATTGAAATAAAGTGGAAGAGTATAATATCAGGGATGACAATTTTAGGGTGGTGGAAGAAATGAGACTAGTGTAAGGATGTGTGTAGTCATAGCAGGAGAGAAGCTGGGATGCATGCATATGGATTGTACCCCCATTCTGGTCATTAAAAAAATATGCCATAGGGCTTGTCAAAAAGCAGGTAGATATGGTATTCCATGACAAGGCACAATTTGAAAATCAACCAAAAACTTCTATAATTATAGCAGTAGAGTGAGTAAAAAATAAATAAATAAACTTAGAGTCTCTAAATTAGCCTCATTTAAAACTTCTGCCACCCACAATTTATTATACTGACATCCTGGCAGAATGATCACTTTAATTCAAGTAAATGCCTTTTTTTAACTGACTCATACATTTATTTAAAGGCTATTTAAAAAAGAGGAAGAAACTTCTGTGGCAGACTTCTTGTAGGCTTAAAAATGCTAAGGGTTATTTTTCTTTTTTGGCTAACTAGAGCTTTGGGGGTGTTTTCACAATGTTTAGTTATATTTGTTTATGCTATTAAATGTGATTAATAAAATACCTCTGCTCTTGATGAGTTTAAGATTATTTAAACACTGTGGAGAGTGGCTTGTAAAGTAGCAATTTCTATATCATTTCCAATTTTAAGTGTAATCTCAAATATAGGTATGCATACCTTTGAATAGAATAACAGGTTTTAAATCACATAATTTGAATATTTCCGAAATAGCATCTTTCTTATAAAGGCTTATAATTGGCTGTCAGTGATCACTTTTCATGGTACTTTTTTATGAGGTGGGCAGCCTCTCTTATAGAAGGAAAATGTAAAAATGTAAACATCCATTACATACACACATTTCAATGCATTCTATTGACTGTAAGGAAAGCATTTAAGAGAGTACTGGTAGAGGGTAAAAAAAAAATCTGAAATATCTTTAACATTGTGCCAAGAGACTCAATTAATTTGGAGCACTACAGTTTCTCCAATTTAATTTAAAGAAGATAATGATGTTGAGTATTTGCCTAAATTTTTTTTTTTTTTCAGAAATGGGTTGAGGCCCTGGATTTCAGAGCTAGTAGCTTAGAGCTGTGCACTAGTGCTAACAACTGGATCGTTAGTATCAAGGAGCCTGGCCTTCTTCCAGCAAGGCTTTCTGTGTGGGGGTTTGGATGACTGATAGGCAGAACCACAGCAATGGGTCTACACAGGTTCAATGTCCCTAATTTATTTGAGTCACATATAACCCTGCATTAGAGATATTTGTGCATGGTTTCTGCTGTTAGCACGTAAAGAAAGATGAGCTGCTTGGGACCCCAGCCCTGTGGGTGGGTGGGTGTACATTTCAGCCATCATGCCATTGTGAGTCTGTCCTTTCTCTCCTTAGCAGCAAAGAACTGAGATTCCTACTATCTTGGAGAAGGAGACATCCCTTCCCCATAATTGCTGGCTTATGTATTCCTTTAAAAGCTTTTCCTGGAATAACCATAAAATATTTATCAAACTGTGTGTGTGGAATATGTCAGGGCAATTTTAGCAATATCTAACATTTTCTTCTTTTTTTAATATGGCTATTTCTTCTTAGAAGTTATATAACAACTTAGATAGATGGTGCTTTATAATTACAAACCTGTGACTACAAGGACTGTCACAGTTCTGCCAATGCTGCTTTCCTCCTTACCTCTATCAAGTGGTTCTCATGAATGAATTCTGATAAGACATTCGGAGACACAGTTGATCAGTGTGTGATTTTTATCTGAAACATGTTCTGAAATGTAATTCCATATTCTACAGTGTAGAGTACTGTAAAAAAAAAAAAAAAAAAAAAAAAAAAAAGCTGTGCAGAATTTATTCTGTTGAGTTTTCCCTACTTGATATCAAGATATTTCAGTTACCATGTGTGGGTTGAAAGAGCCACACTCATTTGGGGGGCCCCTGCACCTTCACTGTGCATTCTAGCTCAGTGGTTCAAAGGCCTTTGACCGTCGATGATGTACAGTCACTGAGTCAGAAGATCACAGTCTGCCAGTTCCCTGCAAAGCAGGCTCGAGGGTTATTTGGAGCCAGAATGGGGAAGGGTTTGGAGTGGAGTAGAGGGTCAGGTAATTTTTGGTGAACGTTAGCTGTGTCACCTGTTATCCCAGTGACTGTGAACAAGTAATAGAAACTCTATGCATTAATTTTCTCATCAGTAAGTGGTGACAATAATTGTACCCATATCATAGGATTGCTATGAACAGTAAGATAACTCCTGTAAGGCTTTTGGTACAATGGCTGGCATATGGCAAAATACAATGCATGCTGGCATTTTAGAGAGCCATCAAAAGATTGAAGCAGGCTGCTTTATTAACACATAAATATATGCTTCAGCAGGACGGCTCTGAAAGGGGTTCAGACAACAGTGTGGGAAAGTGAGCAGTTCTGAGCAAAGAGACTAGTCAAGTGGCTGTCTCAGAAGTAGAACTGGAAATTAATGTGGGTGGTGCAATAGGCATGGGGTTGGGGATGCATTGGCTATGCATCAGCAGAGCGTGATGCGTGGATGTGGAGGCAGGGGAGCCGCAGCAGTGAAAGGAGACCTTGGAGGTTTCCAGTTAGAGAATTTAAGACAGTGGTCCTGCATGACTGAACAAAATGGGTTTTAAGAGAAAGACAGTGAGTTCCATTTTGACACTGCTGGGTTTGAAATACCTTGTGTGTTGCCCACTAGCCACAGTAGTAGGTTCACTGATGACCTTTTAATCCACTTAAAGAATTAAAAAGGATTCCTGCCCCCTCTCTCTCCAGTCTATGGGAGATCCTTTGGGATGGTGTAGAGAAAGGAAACTTTCAAATGCTCCATCTTATTTTATAGATGGAGATAAGACCAGACAAAGAGAAACATGCTCCTAAGCATTGAAATAATTAGGGTAAAGGCCAGGCTGTTGCATAAGAAAATGTAAGCGTGAAGACATTTCATTTCAAGCTGATTCAAAACCTTAGCAGCCCAGGTTGTCATGCCAAAGTTCCTGGAGATGGTGATTCAGCTGGAGATGGTGATTCAGGAGAAGGATTACTTAATGGAGCAGACATCCAATAAGAATTCATATGTTTTCAAAGAGGATGCTTTCTAGAATATTTGACTATGTTTGCAAACTATATTTTATGCAATTAATTTGTTTTCCTCTAATCCTCCACTTTCATGATATCTTGGTCTTACTGTCTATAATTTTGTTAACCATGACACTTTTTAGAAATGTTATAATGTTATATATACACACATACATACATATGTACACATACATACATAATATGTACACATACATTTGAATGTGTACTGTTAATATATGTACCTATGTGTGAATTCTTTAACTAGGGGATTGTCAGCTTTGATGTAAGGGAATGTAGTGTTGGTAGCTCTTCTAAAAAAACTTAACAAAACATTAGAACAGATTTTCTTTCTAATTAAAAAAGAAATTCATTCTTATCCTCTGAAATACCCCTTATGTTATAAAGATTATTATTTAACATGTTATTAACTGTCAAACAAATTACAGTACTTTCCTTTGAATTTATTGTGAAGCCCATTGTGCTATTTTAGCATTTTATGTTTCACCAAATAAATATTCTTAGAAGCATCCAGGATTCATGTAAAAATATTTTTATAAACAAAAAATTAAAATGTGATAAATAGTCTGTTTTTTGGAACGTCTGTTTTCAAAATGCTAGTATTATTATCAGAATAACTGTTTTAAAATCAAAATGCCAAAGGAAAAATAAGTTTATATATAAACATAGACATGCTGTAAAAATGGCACTAAATTTTCTTCCTAGTTTTACTCTAATAGCATAGTGACTTTAACCTCCTGAGAATAAATCAACAGTCATGGCCCAAGAGTGTGCAGAAGCAGGCGAAAGTCTTTGTTTCTAAAAGGAAGTTTTTACTTTTGTTTTAGGATCACTGCAATTTGTTCTGAGTGTTTCCTTCTTTGCAACCATTCATCTTTCCAAAGGCAGAATGAATTCTGATTTTTCTGCATCCCCAAGATGAGATAGAAATGCTTGTCACATGGCTTCTGTCTAGAACAACTGTTAGAAAAGATATGAAGCACAAGCAAAAATGCATTTTGGTGATACAGGAATCAACAATCAACATTTTCTAGATTATATGCCATTCCATATTAATTCCGTAGGTTATTAAATAAACTCCCTACCCCACCTCAACACACAAATAATTCAGTGTTCAGGCAATTTTAAGAATTGTTGAGTTTAACAGCATTCAGCAGCTTTCTTAGCATGTTAAGAAATATGCTGAGGCCAGGCACAGTGGCTCACACCTGTAATCCCAGCACTTTGGGAAACCGAGGCGGGCAAATCACAAGGTCAGGAGATTGAGACCAGCCTCGCCAACATAGAGAAACCCCGTCTTTACAAAAAATACAAAAATTAGCCAGGTGGGGTGGCACATGCCTGTAGTCCCAGCTACTTGGGAGGCTGAGGCGGTTGAATCACCTGAACCTGGGAGGTGGAAGTTGCAGTGAGCCCAGACCACTCCATTGCACTCCAGCCTGGGTGACAGAGTGAGAATCCATCTTAAAAAAGCAGAAAGAAAGAAACATGCTGATGGAATTGGCATATAATTTCCTGTGGGTGCTAATATTTGTTGTGAATTCCTGAGATGGAATACAGAATGCAGCATTTCCCAATCGTATTAACCTCCGGTTCTTCAGGGGAAACCTAGCTACAAGGTAGATAACTCCAATTTGGAATGCACTGTTAAGATCCCTTCAATCTCAGTTTACCTTCCATTTCACTCTATTCTTCCTCTCCTGAGTTCTTCTCAACTTCCTGTTTTCAAATATAGGAAGCCATTTTTGGTAACTAGCAAAGTTACCAAAAAGTTACTTTTGGTAAGTAACTTTTAACACAGATATTGAATTTCTAAACAATCAAGCCTTGATACTTCCATAAGTATGTAAATTTCATGTGCATGAAATTCCATTGCACATGTACATGAATATGTACATTTCATGATACTTTCATAAGTGTCAGTGCTTGATTGTTTAGAAATTAAATATCTGTCTTCCACAATGGTTGATAACTCATTCTACTATAAAGACACATGCACACGTATGTTTATTGCAGCACCGTTCACAAACAGCAAAGACTTGGAACCAACCCAAATGCCCATCAATGATAGACTGGATAAAGAAAATGTGGTGCATATACATCGTGGAATACTATGCAGCCATAAAAAGGTTGAGTTTATGTCCTTTGCAGGGACATGGATGAAGCTGGAAACCATCATTCTCAGCAAACTGACACAAGAACAGAAAACCAAACACCGCATGTTCTCACTCATAAATGGGAGTTGAACAATGAGAACACATGGACACAGGGAGGGGAACATCACACATCGGGGCCTGTCAGAGGGTAAGGGGCTAGAGGAGGGACAGCATTAGGAGAAATACCTAATGTAGATGATGGGTTGATGGGTGCAGCAAACCACCATGGCATGTGTATACCTATGTAACAAAACTGCACGTTCTGCACATGTATCTCAGAACTTAAAGTATAATTTTTTTAAAAATCATGAAATGAAATTAAATATCTGTGTCATGTATGTACAGGATTTATCGTCTCTTTCCTTGCCAGTGACGTTTCACTGTTCATAAACATCACCATCAGATGAAGTAAAGAAGGGAAAGGAGCTAGGAGTTAAACCTGCTTTGGAAAGGAGTGGAATTCAATGACAGCTATGAGAGTGGGAGTGATGCACAGATTTTATCCATCCAGATGTAAAAATTCACATGAAATATTAAAAATAGATGATGTGAGATTTTATATGTAAAAAGTCAACTTCAAAAGTTGACTTTTGAAGTCAACTTTTGTAAAAAGTTCTATTTTTGTAAATCATGTACCAAGAACATATATAACAAAGGCAAATCATATTTAGCTAAATGTCATATGTCTTGAAAGGAAGGACGCTTACTTTTTTGAGTGTCCATTATGTCCTAGGCATCAAGTTAGGTATTTTACACAGGTTACATTAATACCTGTAGTCACTCTGTAAGTAAATACTATCTTCCCAGAGTTACAAATAAGTAGCTGAGGCTAAGAGCTCACCCGATAAATAAGCGAGTGATTTATAAACTTGAATCTAGCCTTTCTTAACAACAGCAAAATTCAACTCATCATTTTTCATGTTGTCATATTGCTTTGAGGGTGGGGGTTCTGGGTCTTTGTGTTTTCCATAGCATTAAGCACAGTGCCTGGGCTGTACTAAGCATATAGTAAATGTCTGTTGAATTAAATCAACAAACATTTAATGACGTTTAATTAATTTGGAGCATTTTTTAAAAAAGCAAATTAATTTAGAAATATCAGTGTCAGGTGATCTTTTTGCACATCTGAATAATCTCATAGAAGTTAGTATATGGGCAAGGAAAAACATACGTATTTCATGTTTCATAAACATTCACAAATTTATGAAAATTTTTGATAGAGCCCACCTATGAAATCTGTTACCATTGTAAAAAAAAATTATTCAAAATTTTCATTAGAAAGGTACATATTTCATGATGTTTTATAAACATTCATAAATTTCTGACAATTTATAAAATAGAACGCTTTTTGATAGAGCCCACCTATGAAATCTGTTACCATTGTAAAAAAAAATATTCAAAATTTTCATCTGAAGGATGTGGCAATATTAGGGTCATTAACAGAAATTATGGAAAAAGCCTTCCCCATATGTTTTTAATGATATTTAATTGAAATGCAGACACACCTTTCTGGAAGATGAAAGAATTTTACTTTTTCTCTCTTCTTCTTCCAGAGAGCTCATGATTAGAGGGAAGATCACAAAGTACCCATGCCTTTGTCTCACCTGACCACACCTGTGCATGAATTGTCATTTTTCTTTCACTGATAATGCTAGCACGTTACATTCCACATGACTCTTTCCAAACTCTGTGTTACTCTGTGGACCACTTTGAGATTTGACAAACACACAGTGAAACAATAATCACATTTAAATTTTGATATCTATGTCAAGAGAAACCATAGTTTCAAAGTTTCAGTTTCAGGTTTCAGAGCTATAGTTTCAAAGTTTCAGGTTTTCCTACACTTTGGCATAAAGTATCTGCCTAATTGTTTTGGTAGGGAGCTCTTTTATTATTTTTATAGATAATTCCCAAGATCCAGCACTCTCCCCAAAATTACATTTTGAATTTTTTTTCACATACACTAATTTGTTCCAAATAGTTAATCCTCTAATTAGGAATAGTGACTGAAATTGTGCCTCAGGACTGGACTTTAGAATCATGATTTCCTTTCTTAGATCTGAATCATTCAGTGCCAGCACAGCGTTTATACCTTTATGGGTATCAGGTTCAAATCCTGATATTTAGTGGTATTAGTGACTGATTACATCTGACTTGCTAACCTGCCTCTTCTGTTAGTTTCCATGCATCCTCCATATCCACCAGTCTGTTCCCCTGTCTGTTCTGTTTCCACAAAAGCATTTGTACCTTCATTCATGCTGTTCTTCACACCTAGAACGCCTTCTCCTCCTTGCCATTCAGTCTCTTTCATCCATACATCCTGGTGAGGTTTCCTCCTCTCCCACTCCGTGCCATGCAATGTCCTAGTTAGTGTGGATATGAGAGGAGATGGAGCTTCTGTCAGCGTGGTCTTTCCTTCTAGTAGAGGAAGCAAAATTAGTAATGGATAGACAAAATACTCAGGTTGTGATTAGTGCTGCCAAGTTAATCTGCTGGCACTTGGATGGAAAATGAGTTTGGGGTGCAGGCTATTCCAGATTCGGTAGTCAGGGAAAGCTTCCTGAGGAGGTGGCATGCAGGCTGAGGCCCAAGGAATGAAAAGGAATCAGCCATGAGAGAACCAGGGAAAAAAATGTATCAAGCGGAGTGACAGGCAAACGCAAATGCTCCCAGACAGGACATTGACTGGGATGTCTCAGCAAAAAGGCCAGTGTGAGGGGCCAGGTGAGAGGTAGGAGCCTGAGACCCATCAGGGAGGGCCTTGAGGCTTGGCCTCTGTCCTGCCAGCTTTCAGGAGACTTTGAAGGGTTTATAAGACTGGGAAGAAGGGAGTGGAAAGAAGTAAGAGTAGAAGTTCCTAAGGATGAAATCCACTTAGAAGGCTCTTGACGGAAGTGGCTGGCGGCAGTGGGGAAGAGGAGAGGAAATGCAATCCCAACGCTGTGTCAACGCCCAGCACTTATCCTGTCTTACGTCTTCCTAACTTGTCTCCAAGTCCTGAATTTCCTCAGGGCACTGATGGAATTCACCACCCAGTTTTGTACTTACTGGAAGTTAATCTGAGATTACTCTCCATTTGAGTCTTTTCTTCCCAACCAGATTTAAAAGTCTTGAGGGCAGATGCCACATCATAGACATCTTTTATGTCTGGTTAAGAGTGGTCATTCGCAACTCTAGCCACTCATTAGCATCGCCTGGAAACCTTTTAAATACCAATCTCTGGGTCCCACCCTTGACGAATTCCAAAGGACTTTGGAGCGGGGTCAGGACACTTGTATTTGTTTAAAAGCACCCCACTATATTCTAATGAGCCATGAGGGTGTCCTCCTCTCTCTGTCTTTTCCCCTCTCTATCCCTTATTCCTCTCTCCAGTCTAGCAGGCCAGACTAGCTGAGATTTCGTGCTTGGGAATTATCTGCTTCCAGGTGGGATGTGAGGCTGTGAGATTATAATGAGACCTCCAAGGAAATGGCTGAAAGAAAAGAACAGAGGTGAAATACTGCTTCCAGGCGATGTATCAGGATAGGAAGAAAGGCAACTGAAGCCAGACTTTCTGTAATCCATCCTTCTGGAGTCTGTAGATTGGATCAAAGAAGGTGGTTAAGGAGAGACTTAGTCACCTACTTCCTAATGGGAAAGGTCGTTTTCTCTTCCAACATCTTATAAGCAAAGTAAGTACTAAAAGTGAAGATTTACCACAGTGGCAAAAACTATTTCTGAAGAGACTACATGTGAAATTTAACTAATAAGCGATATTAAGCATCCCTTGTCAAATTCTATATAATAGAAGAGATACATTATTAGACCCCAAATAGCACTGGTATGATTTAATCATCACTAACTCTATCTGTACCGAGAGGCTGGGTCAGAGCCACGATTAGACATCAATGCTATATTTGCTATATCCATGTGACTTACCACAGTTGCCCTGCTTTTTAGTGATAGAGAAATAGGTCCTGTTCCACCTTGTACTTCCTGCTACACACACACACGCACACACACACACACATACACACACACACGCACGCACACTCCAGAATTGTTATTTAAATTGACAATGACCTTAAATATTAAAGGCTAGGGATGCATGACTAACTTGCTTTTCTGGTGTTTTGGTTAATAAATGTTTTTTACAACAAGGTGAATACATGCTTTCTAATAGAAACAGTGTAATTTAGTAAAACCATCTTTTATAATATTTGACTTAACTACCCCACATGGTCATGAGGATCACTTGAGAAGGTGTCAGTGACAGAGGGTTTTAAACTCCAAATGTTTATACAAATGAAGCATCTATTACTGGGAGGAACCACCAGGGATGGGCAGGGAAGGCTGGGGTGGGATGGGGGTTGAATGTTTCCCTAACTGCCCCTCCTGCTCCACCTACTTCTCCCCAGACCCTCTCACTTGCCTGTCCCCTACTGCCATCTTGAAAAGCTCCCTCCTTGTGTTAGCCCCAGCTCAGGTGTCCCCTCCTGCTCAAAACCATCCTCAACTGCACTGAATAGAATGAGTGTTCTCGCTCCTCTCCTCTCCTCCCCGAGAACACTCTTCTACCCCTATCGGATCTGGTAGCAGATAAACCATCATGCTGTTTCACATGCTCCTCAAGAACAGGGCTACATCTCCTTCTTTAGCCTTATACTGTGTACAGTCCCTGGCAGAGGAGGTGTGTCCCATAAAAAGGCAAAGGAATACACTAGCTGAAATCAAGGCTGAGCTGTCTCTTATTGTGTGCTATTACTTATATAGAAACTATGAATTAGTTCGTATTGTAATTGAATGCTGTGGCCATATGCAATTTAATATGAGCATCAGTTCTTCAATCGGGGAGCCCATTAGAATCGCTTGCGCAATTAAAATCTGTCTGTCTGTCTGTCCATCTATCCATCCATCCATCTACCTACCTACTTACCTACCTATCATCTACCTATTTGTCTATCTATCATCCCTCAAGAGCCTTACCACTCCAGACCTACTAATTCAGAATCTCCCATGGGAAGAAATGGGTACTTTTAAGAAATGTTTCACAGATGATTCCTCTGTATTCCCCTGGTGAGACCCATTATTGGTCTAAGAAACATATAATGAAGCCACTCAGACAAAATGGGTTTCTACTGTTTTGTATGCTATTAAGATACTTGCTTATTGCCAGCGTGAAAGCACATTATTATCAGAATTCTAAAGATCTTGTGCCATGCACAAAAATGCTCTAATATGCCCTATTGGAGACCTGCATTGACCTGTAAACAAAGAAGCATCTTTCTTTGAGACTGTTGCATGGGAATGGTGGTGCATTCTGTTTCCTCTTCCTCCATTTATGGTGGGAAAGCACTCTCTAGCTTTTGTATCATTAACTGAGACTTGCTTAAAAGTGTACACCGAAACTTGTCTTTAATTTGCCACCTGCTGCATGCCTCTGCACTTTATATCTTGGGTCTTATTTTCTTAGTAATAGAAATTTGGCAACCCTCCATTTTTAAAGCAGCTTGACTTGGGGCATCTTTAATAAGGGAATAAAATGGAATATTGCCAGTCCCGACGTTTGAGAATGGTCAGTAGGGTCTAAAGAATCAAAATATGTTAGGTTCCCTGTGCAAGACTCTAGTCTTCACAGCACTGATCATGCTTGCTTGTGGTACTTACACAACATGTCAGTCAGTAGAAGAGCCAGTTCGTTTGCTCAAACAATAAGCATTTCACAACATTCATTAACCTTAGGGTGACTTTTTTAAGTTAAGGAAGTTCAAAGACATTTGTTTAAATAATTGTATGACTGTGACGATAGTTGAAAAAAGCCAGATAGTTGAAAATTAAAGCCAACTTTGTTTTTAAAATCCAGACTTCTTGGAAAACCAGGAGCTCTGTAGCATACATTCAGAATGAAGCTCCAGCTTTAACGTCTGAATTTCCTGGCTTATGTCAGTCTTTTTGTCACAGCCCTAATGCTCCATAAACAAAGGTGTCTCTTATACTAACAGATGTGGGCTTTGTCTTTAGCCCGACTCAGGGAAGGTTTTCATGGAACCTCGAAACTATAAAAAAGACTCCCAATGTACCCTTGAGCACCTTGGTTATTGTGAAACAAAATCATGTCCCACAAATTATATTTTAAATGTAGGACTAGTAAGAAATGAAGTTCTTTAAAAAAATGCTGTACATACTTCAACAAATTCCTTTCATCTTCAAAAATGCTTACAAATATAGCCCATTTCTCACAGTTCTCCAGTGAATTATGTAAACACTTCAAATCATCAGTTCTGCTTTTATAGATATGAAACTAAGGCAGAGAAATTTATTTATTTTTTCAGAGAGCAGCCTCATGCACAGCTTAACTGCACATGAAAAATGTCACACTGACATATCAAATACGTGTCTGCTTGAGTATATTCTTGGCCATCGGCCAACCCACAAGGCAGAGGCCATTCCAAGTTTGATTTCCATTGACTTTTATGCAGAGGGAAAGCCAAGCACAGTTTACCCTTTGGGTTGAATGCAATATTGTGGTTGTATTTGTCCTGGCCTCAAAGGCTGTCTCACTGGAGGACAGGCTTTGGTCACAGTTTTGGTCACAAAACACAACTGTCCCCATCTACTTTGTTGAAGCTCTCTGTACTAGGTTAGGCAACCAGGTGATTAGGGACTGGAAATCAGCTGGAGGCTCATTGATTAGCGGAGCACACATATGAAGGGCATATATTTATATGGCAGGTGGGCAGCAGATGGCGGACAATGCAAACCTTCAGGAAAAGAACAAGAGCAGGATCGCTAAAGAAGCCCTAGCGTTTTCACACAGAGACTGAGCTTGGAGATCCAGTTCCAGGGAAGGGATTGGAGGATTGGGTAGGGAATGTGGACAAATTATAGGGAGAGACCAAGGTAGACCTGGCTTATGAAGCAGGTCTACAGAAGGCCAGGTGTGGTGGCTCACGCCTGTAATCCCAGCACTTTGGGAGGCCGTGGTGGGCAGATGACGTGAGGTCAGGAGTTCAAAACCAGCCTAGGCAACATGGTGAAACCCTGTCTCTACAAAAATACAAAAATTAGTGCCTGGCATGGCGATGAGTGCCTGTAATCCCAGCTAATCAGGAGGCTAGAGCAGGGGAATTGCTTGAACCCAGGAGGCAGGGGTTGCCACAAGCTGAGATTGCACCATTGCCCTCCAGCCTAGGTGACAGAGTGAGACTGTTTAAAAAAAAAAAAAAAGAAAGAAAAGAAAAAAAAAACAGGTATACAGAAAACATCAGGAGGCCCCCACAGGTTTCATTCTGGCTTTTTCAATTCAGTGTGAATGGACAACAAAGAAAACTCAGTAGGGTGTGAATGAGTTTCTGTGCACCTGGAGCCCTCTCAGGCCTCCTCGAAGCAGAAGGGCAAATCTTTTCCATGGTCCCTGCCTCTCTCTCTAGAGTAGCACAGGACTTGGGAAGCCAGCAGCTACAAGGAAGCTCACCTGTCCACCTCCAACACTTTCTCTTAATTTCTGTCTTAATGAGATTCATTAAATTGCAACTCTTCCTTATGTTTAATCATGTTTATTGGCTTTCTCAAATTGAACATACCTGAACCCTTGAATAGTGTGGGGTTGTGCAAAGGAATGGAATTAGGTTTGGAAAAGAAGCATGCAGCTCCTGGCTGAGTCTGTTCTACCTGCTGGTATGGGGTCTTGGGCAGATTCATGAGCCTCGCTTTCCTCAGCTGTAGTTTAGGGCTGATTGTACTTGGCTTAAGTAGTAAGTGTTATGTAACATAGACTTACTTTGCACCTACATGGACTTTAAAGCTTTGCAAACATTAGCTCATTTCTTCCTCTCAGCTACCTTCCAAGGTGGCCGCTGGGCCCAGGTCTCCCTGCACTGGTTCCCTGAGCTCCCGCCATGCTCACCTCTCACATTTTGCTCTGTGCCCTTGCTTCTGGCAGCTCCTGTCTCCCTCCTTCTAATCTGCTCTTTTCTGATTTTTTTTTTTGTGGTCTGGGGAACCAAATAATCAACAGTGTTATCCTTTTGTTCAAAATAATAGTACATAGACCCCACTGAGCCCCTGAGTAATGTCCTATGATTCACTCCTGTGGGCTGGAGTTTGTGAATTTTTTACATTTATTTAGGCTGAGTTGCAATTCGGTTGATTTCCTGATTCTTGACACAATGGAGGTGGACAGCTAGGTAATATCTTTTAATGTTTCCTCATCATCCTAGTCAGACATCTCCAGAGATCCTGCCCACACCCTCAGGATAAAATTGAATCCCCAAACATCACACAAGGCCCCTGTGTCACCAGCACTGTCACCACCTCTGGTCACGTAGTCCTGGGCCTCCACACCCCAGACTCTTCCTCTCATCCCAAGTACTGTGTATTCCTGCTGCTTTGCTTGGCAATGTGCTGTTCTCCTTGGCTACATCTCGTTTCCCCACTCACCCGGAAACTGCTCAAGGGCAAGGTTACCTTTAGTCTTAGCACAGATGTGGCACACAGTAAGTGCTTCATGCATGCTGGCTGACTCACTGCTTCTGCCACTGTTACCAAGCTGCAAAATGTTGTATGGAGCACAATGATGTATATAGACCATCTCATTACATAGATTTCAAAAATACTTAAGGAGAAAAGGACAGTTTAGAGAAATGCAGTCGGATGCAAACGACGCAAAATGCAGCTTAATGATGTTGGTAAAAATCCTTACCAACCCAGAAATAGTTCTGGTGAACCTTGATTGCTTTTGTTCTGTTTGACTGACATTAAACCAAATTTAGAACTAAAATATATATGTAAGGGATTCCTTTCAGGAGAAGATACAACATGTATTAATTACAGTAACAAGTATATTGAATTTAATTGTCTCATGAAGGAAGATATACCATATTTACTTTTAAAAAAGTTCTCAAAGGAGACTTGATTATATTACAGGCTTAAGACCCATGAAATTTGGCCATAAGTTGAGGAGTAGAAAGAAGCCAGCCCTTCACCTGAAGAAGGCTCTGTCTAGTGACATTGTTTACCTACTTGCTTTGAACTTTTCAGATTCCCTTCCCTAACACTGATGGCAAATATGCCAGTGAAGAGTTTGAATAAAATGTCTTCATGAAATGTGAGAGTGGAAAAAAGCAATTTTTAAAAATAGCAAATTCTAAAAATAGCATATTTTTTAGACATGATTTAGTCTAGGTATTTTAAGCTGAACTAATAAATTAAATATTGTAAGAAAATAAAACAAATTACCTTCCCTAGAAAGAGAAATTATTTTCAAACTACCTAAAATGTATTAGTATACTTAAATTGTCCCTTATTCTTAATATAAAATATATGGGGGGGAAATGTCATCATAATACCCAAATGAAGGCCCAGGCAGGCAGATCACTTGAAGTCAGGCATTCATGACCACTCTGGCCAACATGGTCAAACCCCATCTCTACTAAAAATGTAAAAATTAGCCGGGTACAGTGGCATGCACCTGTAGTCCCAGCTACTTGGGAGGTGGAGGTGGGAAAATTGCTTGAGCCCAGAAGGAGGAGGTTGCAGTGAGCTGAGATCGCATCACTGCACTCCAGCCTGGGCTACAGAGCAAGACTCTGTCTCAAAATAATAATAATAATACCCAAATGAGAGAGAAATAATTTTGAACTATTGTTGGAAATCAGTTCATGGGAGTACAGCATACAAAGTTGGTTTATTTTTGTAAAAACATCTTGTGTATGCATACAGCAATGTTTAATCCCTGAAGAATAAAAAGGAAAATTTTATATTTTACTCTAGACTTTTCTATTTTTGGTTTTATTTTTACAGTCATCGTGTCCTGCTTTAAAAGCCAATAAATTATGTTTTAATCAGTTAACTGGAGAGCACTGGTATTATATCGTCTGACTACATATGATGCACAATATTCTGGGTGCATAATAATGTACCCCCATTATTATGCATAAAAATTAGCACCCCCATAATAAGTTGCTAATGACATGGGTCCCTACAACTTGGGGTGAGTAATATTAAGGCTTTGCCTCCCCACCCATCCCTCACCCCATCCCAGTGTAAGTTATTATTGAACTTGTTTCTTTATTAATCAGTACTAGCTCTGAAATCTTGTTGTTTGTTTGTTGGAGACAGAGTGTTGCTCTTTTGCCCAGGCTGGAGTTCAGTGGCACAATCTCGGCTCACTACAACCTCTGCCCCCTGGGTTCAAACAATTCTCCTGCCTCAGCCTCCCAAGTAACTGGGATTACAGGTGCCTGCCACCACACCTGGCTAATTTTTGTGTTTTTAGTAGAGATGGGGGTTGGGGGGAGTGGGTTTCCCCATGTTGACCAAACTGGTCTCGAACTCCTAACCTGAAGTGATCCACCCATCTCAGCCTCCTAAAGTGCTAGATTTACAGGTGTGTGCCACTGCGCCTGGCCAAAATCTTGTTAAGTCTTATGACCAAGATGCACTCACAGTCACTAATTCGTAGTCACACGCAATATTACCACAACATGGATATTTCAACTAGATTTTCTGCCACCTTCCTCAGTTGAGAACGGACTTGAGGGTTAAGGCCCAAATTAGTGATCTGGGGTTATATCACCACTGTTTTTTAATGTTGTGGGAAGCAGTTTATGTTCATGGTATGTACCTTTGTTCACATGGCTAAATTCCACCCTGCGTCTGTTTGGGTGGGGACATGTGTTCAAACTGCCCTTTGAGGAGGCCTGAAGCTGGACCCCAGGAGTGCCCTGAATCAGGTGAGGTGGTTACTAGAGAGGCTGAGTATGTAAAGGCTTGGCCAGGATGGTAAAGCTGAGTTTGTCATTGTGCCTACAAGTTGAGTACAGTGCCAGAAATCAGAGATGGAGACCACAGCAAAGAGCTGATTAAATATAATCAAGGAGGCCGGGCATGGTGGCTCATGCCTGTAATCCCAGCACTTTGGGAGGCTGAGGCGGGTGGCTCACTTGGGGTCAGGAGTTTTAGACCAGCCTGGTCAACATGGTGAAAACCTGTATCTACTAAAAATATAAAAATTAGCCAAGCATGGTGGTGCATGCCTGTAATCCCAGCTACTGGGGAGGCTGAGGAAGAATTGCTTAAACCTGAGAGATGGAGGTTGCAGTGGGACAAGATTGTGCCACTGCACTCCCGCCTGTATGATAGAATGAGACTTCATCTAAAAAAAAAAAAAAAAAAACAAATAAATAAAGGATAGTGAAGGAACATGGTGTTATGAATATTTGCTGAGGACATTATATGTCTATTGTTTAAAATATAGTCATGTATATGTACAATAGAATTAGATAGTTTCTGTGCCAGAATTCTTATTTATTATGAGATATAGCAAAGTTTTATTTGGTGACTCAAAATTTAAACTATGCCACTACCTGTACAGTTTATTCAAAAAATAAATATTATTTAAGTTACAAATTTATTCGTTATTTATAAGTTATTTATAACTTAAATAAGCCACATACCGTAAAGTAAAAGTACTTCTCACAACATCAAAAAGGATAATAAATATTATTGATAACCTATCAAATAAGTCAGTGCTGGACATTGATTTCCATTTCCCCTCATGCAGTGTGTCTCGGATAGAGGTAATGCCACGAGTGACTGTGTGAACTTTGCAATTGCTAAAAATGACTGAGTGAAGCTTATTATTTCTTATTTTCTTTATCATAATTTTAGAACATAACTTAATTGAAAGACATATTTAGCAAACATGAATTGAGTACCTACTGGGTCAGGCACTCTTCTGGATGCAGTGAATGGGGCAATGATGAGACATATCGAGTTCCCGCTCTCATTAAGCTCACATTCTGTTGGAACCAACAGACAGTGACCAGATAAACGAGTAACTATATGCTAGAATGCCAGAAAGTGGTAAGAACCATGAAGAAAGGTAAAGCAGGGTGCTGGGGCGGGGACCATTGAAGAGCTCTTTTAGGTAAGGTTTCTTTCCAATGATTGGCCATCTAAATGAGACTGGAGTATAAAATTTGGGAGATTTGCAAGCATAGCTTTGTAAAACCTTCTTTATCAGTTTGGTGCAGTGTCAGGTGAACACTATTTTTTCTTATTTCTATTTGTTTGAATGCTTTAAGTTTTGTGCTGTTTCAAATTCAAGAAGTGGCCCAGGGAAGAGAAAAATGCTAAGAATTTTACCTTGTTTTGTGTGACAACGGAATGAAGGCACATAATTACACTGACTGTCCCCCACCCCTGCCAGACCTTTAGTGGCCCAAATTGGTTTGAAATTTAGCACAAAACTGCATTGGTATCAGAGGATGTTCCCGTATCACAAGAAAAACCTGACAGTATTAAGGTGGCAGCTTGATTACACAAACCTTAAGTCAGTCTTCCTTAATGCCAAAGACCTGTTGTTTATCCTTATAGAGATCAAATTAACACATGTTTATTTCTGGAAAAACTTTGGTCTTAAGACCTTCTGCCTGCCTGTGCTGTGCACGCCAGGGGCATGATAAGAAGCGTGTCAATTAATGAAAGACAGGGATGGGTTTTAGCAAAGACATTAGAATGTAAACAGCCAAGGAGAGTTTCTTTCAACTATCACGTTGAGCAGGTATTTGCTATTACTCAAAACAAGTTTGGAATGCCTCTGTTAGAATTGTCTGTGGAGCTACTTTACAAACTCAAACTTTAGGTTGTTTATTAGTGCTTTCCTTTGCCACCTTGCGCTTCTGGCTCAGTGTATGTGAACACGTTAGAACCATTTCTTGGCCTTGAGACGCCAACATGGTTGTGAGGAGACAGATGAGATACAGAACTGGAAGTGCTTAGATATCTATGAACAAAACAAGTTGGAAAGTCCAGGAGGGAAGCTCCACTCGGTGATGTAGGGACGGCTCCAAGGATGGTGATATTTGGGCTGGGATGTTTGGAGAACAGGTTCAAGTTTGCTAGGCAGAGGGAAATGTGAGTCTCTAACTTTGTAGCCACACATTATTATTTTCAAAACTAAGATAGCTTACTCCAGGTGTCCCCAAACTACAGCCCATGGCCCGCATGCGGCCCCCTGAGGCCATTTATCCGGCCCCACGCCGCACTTCAGGAAGGGGCACCTCTTTCATTGGTGGTCAGTGAGAGGAGCACAGTATGTGGCGGCCCTCCAACAGTCTGAAGGACAGTGAACTGGCCCCCTGTGTAAAAAGTTTGGGGACGCCTGGCTTAGTTTGATAGCCCGCCTTACAAGTAGACTTAAACTAGAATGATCTTAACTAATTCCCCCCGCAAAAAAAAAAAAAAAAAAAAAAAAAAAAAATTCACAGGGCACAGATGTTTTCTACCATTTAATTTCATAAATATTTATTGAGTTCCTAATTACGGGTAATATACTTAGCCACTATGTTAGGTGGCCTTGCAGAATTCAAGAGTTTTTCCCCATCTTTTAATTCTTGCATTAAGGTGAGATTCGCATGGCATAAAATTAACCATTTTGAAGTGTCCAATTCAGTGGCATTCAGTACATTCACAGTGTCGTACAATCACCACTTCTGTCTGGTTCCAAAGCCTTTTCATCGTAAATCAAGAGAAGCCTATACCCATTGTGCAGTCATAACTATTGTCCCCCTCCCTCAGACTCTTGCAAACATCAATGTGCTTTTGATCTCTATTGATTTACCTATTTGGGATATTTCTTATAAATGGAATCATACAGTATGTTACATTTTGTGTATGCCTTTTTACATTGAACATGTTTTCAAGGCTCATCCAGGTTGTAGCAGGTTATCAGTACTTCATTCCTTTGTATGGCTGAATAATATTCCATTCTATGGATATACCACATTTTGTTCCTTGTTCATTTGCTAATGTACATTGGGTTTCCCCACCATTTAGCTATTATGAATAGTGCTGCTAGGAACGTTTATGTACATGCATTTCTCTGCATTAGTTTCCTATTGTTGCTATAACAAATTGCCACAAATTTAGTGACTGAAGGCAACACAGATTTATTATCTGACAGTCCTGGCAGTCAACAGTCTAGCAGTCTAGTGTCAGCAGCACTGCGTTCCTTCTGGAGGCTCTGGGAAAGAATCTCTTTCCTTGCCTTTACCAACTTGTTAGAGGCTGCTGGCATTCCCTGG
The DNA here is from genome assembly GCF_048565385.1 of Saimiri boliviensis. Taxonomy (NCBI): domain Eukaryota; kingdom Metazoa; phylum Chordata; class Mammalia; order Primates; family Cebidae; genus Saimiri; species Saimiri boliviensis. Next base: position 26,265,588 of record NC_133452.1, on the reverse strand, counting down.
CTTGTGGCCCCTTCTGCTAGGTTCTAAGCCAGCAGAGTAGCATCTTCTCATCTTAGACCTCCCCTCCTGTATTTGCTCCTTCTCCCTCTGACTCTGACCCTTCACCTCCCTCTTATAAGGACCCTTATGATTATATTAGGCCCATCCAGATAATCCAGGGTAATCGCTTCGTCTCAGAATCCTTAATTTCATCACATCTGCAAAGTCCCTTTTGCCATATTAGGTAACATTTATAGGCTGTAGGGATTAAGAGGTAGATATCTCAGGGCAGTGGGGGGCTGAAGATGGGGAAAGAGGGAGATCATTGTTCACCCTACCCATGAGCTTTCTCACTTCAGCAAAGTCTGATCTCTTTAGCAGTGCTGGTCACAATCCTCACTAGGCTAATATTTTTCTTATTCATTTTTTGAAGAGCTTTCCATTTACTTTCTGGCCAATAGAAAAAGGAGATGAATGTTTAAATGCATGATTTTTTTTTTTTTTTGGACTGCAAATCTTTGAGGGCAGAGATGGCCTTATTCAACTCTTAATCTCTCATACCTAATAGAGTTTAAGTCACATGTTCAATAAGTGTAGAAGATGATGGTGGTGTGTTATATCATGACGTGAGGGTATCATTTTATAGTTTGCTTAAAGATATCCATAGAAATAATAAGATACTTCTAACTTGGAGTTAGAGAACTACAAGTACAAATACAGATCTATCATATGAAAATCATATTGGTCATTTGCTCTCTTCCTACACATTTTCTGGAGGGGGAAAAAGATAGATGTCTACTCAGGTCTGCTGAGAGGGACGGAATTTTACCATCTGAGAAAGAGCAGAACATATTTTTGGCACTCAGTCTAAATTTTTCCCTTCAGTGGTATTTTTAAAACCAAGTGAAGTCTCAGCATTTGCATTATTATCAAGCTCCACGTTGGGCAAGGAATTAACTAAATATTAAATTAGGTAATTTGGGCTTTATTCCCAACTAACCAGTACCTGACAGTGATGGAGAAATACAGTTTGGCATCCTAATGGTACCTCTACAAAATGTCCTTGAGTATTGCGATGGAAGCTGATACAAATTAGCGAGGACTGTGGGTGTGAGTAGGTTGACGATTTTACTAGCCACTTTACAGGGCATGAGTATGCTCCACCGTGTAGGTGGCCTTTAGCTTGAAATATTGTGTCACTGTACATAAGTGATACAGAGTTGTTTATATGTTGAGTATGCTGCCAAGAGGAGAAAAAATTTCCAAGGAGATGTATTTTGAAAGGGAGCCCGAAACAGAGCAGTGTGCTCTTCCGTAATGAGAATGTTAAGCCCTGAGATAATGAAATTCAAATTAAAGGAGCGTTCAGACTGCTGCTCTGCTTCATTTGGAGTGTTCTGTGTCATGTGTTATTCATTGCTGGGAACAACCTGTAAAATGTGCTATCTGCAACATGTGGTATCGTAGTCTTCGTGAGTGAGCAGACAGTGTGATCCAAGCTGATGTCTGAAAAGCAATCAACAGTATTACAGCTCTTCTGTTTCTATCTTCTTGTGGTTCACAGTTCTGTTAAGGTAATCTCTGTGACAAGAGGAAGATGAAAATCTTGGCTACATTACCAAAATAACTTCAATAATGGGATTTGAGTCATTTTAAATAATTCATTATATTTCACAATTACAATTCATAATATTAAGATAAATGTTTATAAATATTATTCGAATGAAGATAAAAAAATTAAAAGATTTTATTTACTATCATTTAGAACATTTGTTTTGTATGAATGAAAACACTGAAGAAACAAAGTATGTCTAGAAAGCTATAGTAATGCATATTCATTCTGGCTACTTTTAGATGAAATTTAAGAAATAATGTTAATATACCAAATGTTTGACTTGATGACATGTTTAAATTAAACACGATTGTAGGATCTCTGTAAATACCTACCAGTTTCGTCCAAATTTTATTACTAACCTGAAACTTCTATGTCTTAATTATGGCTCAAAAACAAATTTAAAATGTTGTGATAACTGTTATTGACTCAGTAAACAACTATCATTAATTCTTCATGGGGTTGTTGCAGGGATTAAATAAGTTAACCTTTCAAAGCCCCATTCCTGACACACTATTTATGAAATGAATAAGAATCATGGTAATGAATTCACTCATCCAACACACTTGGCACGGCAAAGTAAATTCCTTTGTTTAATTGAAACTGAACAGAGCAGGTCTATATCATATGTAATTCATGTGTTACGGTATGCCATTTATACTGGAAAAATTGAAACTAACGTGAAAATAACTAGTGATGGAACTAAGCCAGAAATACACTGGTTTGGATCAGCCTTTGGAGCAGGAAAATGAACTGCGATGTTTCACACTGGAGAGATCTCTTGAACTCCAAGTCTTTCTCACAAAAAGTCATTCCTAGGTCTTAATAACCAATGCTTCATGCAAGTAATGTGTTTAATGGCTGCTTGAAGCAAGACAAACTATAGCAACAGGTTATTCCACAAATCCTTTCTTCTGTCCCTTTTTCAATGACAGCCTTCCTTGTTGGAAGGCGCAAAGCAAGGAATTAAATACTTAACACAAAAACTGAATGCCCACAGCAGCATTTCCTGAGGGGCATTTTATGTAGTATTGAAAACTCCATGTGTTATATCATTTCAAGAGGATTTAACCTTCTACTCTAAAGCATTCTTTTTTATTTTTATTTATTCATTTGTTTTTTAGAGACAAGGTCTTGCTCTGTTGCCTAGGCTGGAGTGCAGTGGTATAATAATCAAAGCTCACTGCAGCCTCAATCTCCTGGGCTCAGCCTTAGCCTCCCTAGTAGCTAGGACCACAGTTGCACACCACAACTCCTGGCTAATTGTTAAACTTGTTTTTTTTTTTTTTTTTCTGGAGATGGAGTCTCACCGTGCTGCTCAGTCTGGTCTTGAACTCATGGCCTCAGGCAATCTTCCTTCCTCAGCTTCCTAAAGCCCTGGGATTTGAGGCCTGAGCCACCAAGCCTAGCCAGGAAAGCGCCTGCTTCCTGGCTTCATCCGCAGAGCTTGCGTGGGGCCATGCCTATGCTACACTCAGTTAATTTGTATTAAATTGAATGGAAGACTTTCTCACACCAATAGGGAAAAGACAAGGCCACGAATTCAGCTGAATTCTTAGCCAATAATGTCCAGCTTCATTTTCAAACCCCACAAACGGGATCTCACTGATAAAGTTCAGGCTGCCATCTGGTCCTGGGAACCCTGTGCCCATTTTAGGAGTGAGACGGTCTTGGAAATGTGGAACTTTTCGTAAAGTGCACACACCCTAAAAAACACCATTAAGAGACAGGCAGACTAGAAAAGGAGAAAAATGATGGAAATGCTAAGATTCTGTCTTTATTCTGCAGTTTGTTTTTTGATCAAATTTGCTCCATTTCTGGGGCTATGAGTAAATCTGTTATAGTACAATGCCATTTATGCTGGAAAATTGAAACTAATACATGAAAATAAGTAGTGATGGAGCTGAGCCAGAAATACACTGGTATGGATCACCCTTTGGAACAGAGAAAGGAACAAAAATGGCTCACCTCCTGGCCTGGCCCCCTGCCCCTCCCTGGCCCTGACTCTAAGTGGATGCTCAATTTACATTGTTCCCGAAGTAAAGAAGCAGGAGTACCTCAGCTACAAAGAAAGCGTCACACTGCCTTTCTTCCTCCTATCTCAAGTGCTGGCTTGGACTCACCTAGAGAAGCCTGCTGCTTTGAGCTCCACATGATGTTGTTCTTTAGACTGCTTCTATTTGGGGAAGAATAAGAATATTTTTAATATTCTATCTGGAGAATTTATATTTTACCTAAGTATGTATGTTATTTTTATTTATTTATTTATTTATTTATTTATTTATTTTGAGACGGAGTTTCACTCTCGTTACCCAGGCTGGAGTGCAATGGCGCGATCTCGGCTCACTGCAAACTCTGCCTCCTGTGTTCAAACAATTCTCCTGCCTCAGCCTCCGGAATAGCTGGGATTACAGTCACGTGCCACCATGCCCAGCTAATTTTTTTGTATTTTTAGTAGAGACGGGGTTTCACCATGTTGACCAGGATGGTTTCGATCTCTTGACCTCATGATCCACCTGCCTCAGCCTCCCAAAGTGCTGAGATTACAGGCTTGAGCCACCGCGCCCGGCGTATGTATGTTATTTTAAAGAAACTATTTAGGTATCTCCTGCCACCAATTTATTAAAATAGGCTAGAATTTTCAAATAAAGGCAAATAAATGTTTGGGTTTGGTTTTGCTTTGTTTTGTTTTGAGATGAAATCTTGCTCTGCCACCAGGCTGGAGTGCAGTGGTATGATCTCAGCTCACAGCAACCTCCGCTTCCCAGGTTCAAGTGATTCTCCTGCCTCTGCCTCCTGAGTAGCTGGGACTACAGGCACATGCCACCACACCCAGCTAATTTTTGTATTTTTAGTGGAGATGGTATTTCACCATGTTGGCCAGGATGGTCTCAATCTCTTGACCATCCACCCACCTCAGCCATCCACAGTGTTGGGATTACAGGCGTGAGCCACCATGCCCGGCATATGTTTGACTTTTTAAAAGTTAATGAACTTTATTTTTAGAGGAGTTCTGGATTTACAGCAACATAGAGAAAAATGTACAATGAATTCTCATAGGTGTCAGGGGGCATCTCTTCCCCCACTCTGGACATCTACCACTAGAATGGTATATTTGTTTGAACTGATGAACCTATATTGACACATCGTTATTACCTAAAGTCCATAGTTTGCATTAGGGTTCACTCTTGGTGTTGTACATTTTATGGATTTTGACAATGTATAATGACATACATTCACTGATACAGTGTTATACAGAGTAGTTTCACTACTCTAAAAAATCGTCTGTGTCCCACCCATTCCCTTTTCCCCTCTAAATCGTGGCAACCACTGATCTTTTTACTGTCTCCATAGTTTTACCTTTTTCAGAATGTCATATAGTTGGAATCATAGAGTATATAACCCTTTCAGATTGGCTTCCTTCACTTAGTAATATGCACTTAAGGTTCCTCCATGTCTATTCATGGCTTGATAGCTCATTTCTTTTTAGCATGGAATAATATTCCGCTGTCTGGACATACACATTTTACTTGTCCATTCACCCACTGAAGGACATCTTGGTTGCTTTCAAGTTTTGTCAATTATGAATGAAGCTGCTATAAACATCTGTGTACAGGGCTTTTTGCTGACATAATGTTTCACCCTATTTGGTTAAATACCAAGGAGAGCAATTGCTGAATCATATGGTGAGAGTATGTTTAGTTTTATAAGAAACTGCCAAACTGTCTTCCAAAGTGTCTGTACCATTTTGCATTCCCATCAGCAATGAATGAGAGTTTCTTTGCTCCACGTCTCTGTCAGAATTTGGTGTTGTCAGTGTTCTGGTTTTTGACCACTTTCAGAGACGAGTAGTGGTATCTTGTTGCTTGAATTTGCAACTTCCTATAGGCATATAATATTGAACATCTTTTTACATCATATGCTCACTTGCCTTTCCATTCTGTATGTCTTCTTTGGTGAGGTCTTTTCTTTAGTGAGGACCTATTTAGAGAGGCCATCTGTTCAGGTCTTTTGTCCATTTTAAATTGGATTATTCATTTCATTATTGTTGTGCTTGAAGAGTTCTCTGTATATTTTGGGTAACCATCCTTTATCAGATATGTCTTTGGCAAGTATTTTTTTTTCCCCAGTCTGTGGCTTGTCCTCTCATTATCTTGACGTTGTCTTTCACAATGTAGAAGTTGTTCATTTTAATGAAGTCCAGCTTATCAATTATTTATTTCATGGATCATGCCTTTGATGTTGTATCTAAAGATTTATTGCCCCACTGAAGGTCACCTAGATTTTCTCCCACATTATCTTCTGGGAATTTTGTGGTTTTGTACTTTATGTTTATTTCCATGATCAACTTTGAGATTTTATGAAGGTCTCTGTCTAGATTCGGTTTTTTTTGCATGTAGATGTTCAGTTATCCTTTGAAAATGAACTTTGTAAGATGAACTATAGATTTAAGGTGAAAGTTAAAATGGTCCTCATTTAGAAGCAAGCATTGTACTTAATGATATAGTATCATAAAATAATAAATAATAAAATAAAATTATAGTTCATTCTACTTTTACAAAATACTAGTCAGTGCAGATATGCCTACTGACATCATTTTTACTGTGCAATGTCAGGCCTTCTAATAGGAAAGCAAAATAACCTCTTGTAGAAAATGGTCTAGAAAATGTTAAGCTCTGAGTCCCATGTTGACCTTTTGCACTGTGATTACTTTCAGAACAAGAATTCTTTTTCCTTTTGCAGATAATCCAACAATAAAAATGTAATTATTGAATTGCAAACTCTTTGGGAGAAGGTCCTAATATATGTTATAAGTTCTCTTCTGGAAAGTTACATCTTAAGAATGTATCATTCCCTTCAAAGGCTATAATTAAACAATATGTTTTCCTGCTGTCTGATCTTGCCAGAATAGGAACATTTAGTCCTTTTCATTTAATAAGAGAACAGTTTTGCTGAAAATGAAATTTAATTTTAAAAATTTTGATATGTGAAATTGTATATATTTGAAGATGGTATTTATATCCTCAGAGATTATTGAAGAGGAGCTGACCTGATTTTAAGCAGCGGTCTTGGTGCCAGCTGTGACTTATGCTGCTGATCAGTTTGTGTTCATTGTATGATAAGTGTTTACAACATAGGAGTCTGATAGTGAGGCTGAGCCAGTTAGATGATTTATCTCTGGCCTATTCCATAGGAGAATGAGCCTTGGATTCATGCCAAGATGATAAAGGACAATAGTATCTGTGTTATAAGGTGTCAAGCTGATGATTGTGCAGCTGGGCATGTGCAGATAGCTTCGGGCAAATCTTGGGTAATTTGCAAACCACAAATATTTGCTCACTGTATATGGCTGGCGAATGAAACAAATACCACAGCAAATATAAAACCTGGCCTTACCTTCATGGGATCTCATAGCCACAAATTAGTGGGTCATCACGAATTTTAAAATCAGCACCAATATTTTAAATATTTTTCTCATTTTTTTAGACTGGAAAGACTAATTTAGATAGCCTGAGGAGTTGAAGTAATTTCTATGCCCAGAATGTGTATCTGCTCTAAGAAAAATGAACTTTTCTTAGTGTCACTTTATCATTAAGATGGTACACAAATATATTCAAAAGCGTGACATTTATTCTCTCCACATTCTTGTTCTCTGCAGATGGCACGTGTTAGTTTATCTCCATTAGTATATCTTTTCTTTTAAAAACCCAAAATATATTATACATGTTGTTATATAACAACAATTGTTCACTTGACAGTATCTATTGGATATCTATCCATATTGATATATATGGATATTTTAAATGCTATTCCATTATTTGTATGTACTCAAATACATTTAACTAGTTCATATTGATGGAGCATTTAGGGTGTGTGTGTGTGTGTGTGTGTGTGTGTGTGTGTTTTCTGTTACAAAAATGCCATATGAAGTACACATTTCAGAAATCTTCAATCACTTAAATAAATGTAAGAAAAGCTTTTCAAAGTGGAATTGTGGAATAAAAAGTATATAACTTTAAAATCTTGATAGATACTGCCAAGTTGTTCTTCTAAGTGTTTTTATTTATTTATTTATTTATTTATTTATTTATTTATTTATTTTTGAGATGGAGTTTCGCTCTTGTTACCCAGGCTGGAGTGCAATGGCGCGATCTCGGCTCACCGCAACCTCCGCCTCCTGGGTTCAGGCAATTCTCCTGTCTCAGCCTCCTGAGTAGCTGGGATTACAGGCACACGCCACCATGCCCAGCTAATTTTTTTAGTATTTTTAGTAGAGACGGGGTTTCACCATGTTGACCAGGATGGTCTCGATCTCTTGACCTCGTGATCCACCCGCCTCGGCCTCCCAAAGTGCTGGGATTACAGGCTTGAGCCACCGCGCCTGGCCCTAAGTGTTTCTATTTATACTCCTCCCACAGACAGTGTATGAGAGTGCCTCTGTTTCCCGACAACGTCAGCAACAATTGTTATTAGCAGACTTATAAATCTTTGGCAACTCAATAGGTGAAGAGTCATTTCTAATTATTGTTTTAATTTGTTTTATTTAGTGCCAGTTGTATGTACTTCTTTTCTGTGACCAAATTCTTCATTCTTAGCTTTTGCCCATTTTACTTTAAGGTCGTCTTGTTGATTTATATTGGCTTTTTATATTAGGGATGTTATACCTTTGTCATAAATGACACAAATTCAGACCTTTTTATATGTATATAAATAAAAAAGCTTTTCATGTTTACAGGGTTTTTATTTAAGGCTTCTGGATTTTGTATCCCAATTAGAAAAGGTCTCCCCTTCCTAATTTATTTTTTCAAAACTGGGCCAGGTGCGGTGGCTCATGCCTGTAATCCCAGCACTTTGAGAGGCTGAAGTGGGTGAATCACTTGAGGCCAGGAGTTCAAGACCAGCTTGGCCAACATGGCAAAACTTTGTCTCTACTAAAAATACAAAAAAAAAAAAAAAAAAAAAAATTAGCCAGGCGTGATGGTGCACATCTGTAGTCGCAGCTACTCAGGAGGTTGAAGCAAGAGAATCCTTTGAACCCAGGAGGCAGAGATGGCAGTGAGCTGAGATTGTGCCACTGCACTCCAGCCTGGGTGACAGAGCCAGACTCTGTCTTGAAAAAAAAAAAAATTAAGCTATAATTTCCTCTGCTACCTTTATGGTTTCTTTTTGTTATGTGCATGAAGTGTTATATATATTTTGTTATATATGAAATATATTTTTACATAAGGAGTGAGGTTGGGATCTCCATTTATTTTCTTTGCCAATGAGCTTCTACACATAATTCATTAATTTTCTGATTCATTTGAAGTATCACTTTTGTTACATAGTATTTTCCATATATGTTAAGGCCTAGTTCTGAATGCCTTATATTCGTGTTTTTCAAAGAGAAGTCAACAAATCACTTAAAGTTGTCTGCAGTCTATCAGGCAGTTTGTAGGCAGTTGGATTCCAAGAAAAATGTTATGAAACTATTTGATTCACAGGTTTAAAATAGAAGATAAATTATTACTTTCACAGAAATCCCATGCTTTCTTAATTATTTTCATTTCTTTAAACATTGCCCATGTATTAGCTTATCTTGGGTTGCATATATTTAACAGGGAAGATTTTGCCATGAACAATGAATTTTCAAGTTATTTGTTTATTATTATTTTCATTATGAAATTTGCTTCTTATTTCTGTTGGGCTATGATACGTACCCAACTCACCAAAGAAGAGGAATGGCTTCAAAGTAATTCATTAAAGATAAATGTCGAGCATTTGTGCTTGTCTAATATCTTAGTGCCTTTCTCATTTAGAGCAATATAATTCTAGCTGAAAGTAGAATAGATCCTCCCTCTGCCATCCCCTGTCCATCAGCACTTGGGCACATGGCCACATGGCCCTAGGTGTCAACATTAGATGCTTTCAATCCAGATTCTAAACACTGCAGGTTGCCATAAAGGCACAGGTCTGAAGAGATTTGTCATGGTGGCATTCGGTGGTAAGGATGGCGTGTCCAGGGGTTGCACAGTTCAGCAGCATGACTGACCAGGGACAGTGCAAATGGTGTTGTGCTTGGCAGATGGTTCTTCTGAGGGATCCTTGCTGTGTCTTGCTCCCTTGTTCTTGCCCTGAGCTCAATTCCATGAGCCATTCAGTGTCCTTCTAAATAATTTCTTTTCTTTTTTTTTTTAATTTGATTTTATTTTTTTATTGCATTTTAGGTTTGGGGGTACATGTGATGAACATGCAAGATTGTTGCATAGGTACACACATGGCAGTGTGGTTTGCTGCCTTCCGTCCCCTCACCTGTATCTGTCATTTCTCCCCATGCTGTCTCTTCCCACCTCCCCACCCCCCACCGTTCCCCCATTTCCCCCCAACGGACCCCAGTGTGTAGTGCTCCCCTCCCTGTGTCCATGTGTTCTCATTGTTCAACACCCGCCTATGAGTGAGAATATACGGTGTTTGATTTTCTGCTCTTGTGTCAGTTTGCTGAGAATGATGGTTTCCAGGTTCATCCATGTCCCTACAAAGGACATGAACTAATCGTTTTTGATGGCTGCGTAATATTCCATGGCGTGTATGTACCACATTTTCCCTATCCAGTCTATCATCGTTGGGCATTTGGGTTGGTTCCAGGTCTTTGCTATTGTAAACAGTGCTGCAATGAACATTCGTGTGCACGTGTCCTTGTAGTAGAATGATTTATAATCCTTTGGATATATACCCAGTAATGGGATTGCTGGGTCAAATGGGATTTCTATTTTTAGGTCCTTGAGGAATCGCCACACTGTCTTCCACAATGGTTGAATTAATTTACATTCCCACCAACAGTGTAAAAGTGTTGCTATTTCTCCACATCCTCTCCAGCATCTGTTGTTTCCAGATTTTTTAATGATCGCCATTCTAACTGGTGTGAGATGGTATCTCAATGTGGTTTTGATTTGCATTTCTCTGATGACCAGTGATGATGAGCATTTTTTCATATGTTTGTTGGCCTCCTGTATGTCTTCTTTTGTAAAGTATCTGTTCATATCCTTTGCCCATTTTTGAATGGGCTTGTTTGTTTTTTTCTTGTAGATCTGCTTTAGTTCTTTGTAAATTCTGGATATCAGCCCCTTGTCCACACCACATAAACAGAACCAAAGACAAAAACCACATGATTATCTCAATTGATGCAGAGAAGGCTTTTGACAAAATTCAACAACCCTTTATGCTAAAAACCCTCAATAAACTAGGTATTGACGGAACGTATCTCAAAACAATAAAAGCTATTTACGACAAACCAACAGCCAATATCATACTGAATGGGCAAAAACTGGAAGCATTCCCTTTGAAATCTGGCACTAGACAAGGATGCCCTCCCTCACCACTCCTATTCAATATAGTACTGGAAGTTCTAGCCAGAGCAATCAGGCAAGAAAAAGAAATAAAGGGTATCCAAATTGGAAAGGAGGAAATCAAATTGTCTCTATTTGCAGATGACATGATTGTATATCTGGAAGACCCCATCATCTCAGCCCAAAATCTCCTGAAACTGATAAACAACTTCAGCAAAGTCTCAGGATACAAAATCAACGTGCAAAAATCACAAGCATTCCTATACACCAGTAATAGACTTCAAGAGAGCCAAATCAAGAACGAACTGCCATTCACAATTGCTACAAAGAGAATAAAGTACCTAGGAATACAACTAACAAGGAACGTAAAGGACCTCTTCAAGGAGAACTACAAGCCATTGCTCAACGAAATAAGAGAGGACACAAACAGATGGAGAAACATTCCATGTTCATGGTTAGGAAGAATCAACATCGTGAAAATGGCCATACTGCCCAAAGTAATTTACAGATTCAACGCTATTCCCATCAAGCTACCAATGACCTTCTTCACAGAACTGGAAAAAAACACCTTAAACTTCATATGGAAACAAAAGAGAGCCCGCATAGCCAAGTCAATTCTAAGCAAAAAGAACAAAGCAGGAGGCATCACACTACCGGACTTCAAACTATACTACAAGACTACAGTAATCAAAACAGCATGGTACTGGTACCAAAACAGAGATATAGACCAATGGAACAGAACAGAGGCCTCAGAGGAAATACAACATACCCACAACCATCTGATCTTCGACAAACCTGACAAAAACAAGCAATGGGGAAAGGACTTCCTGTTTAATAAATGGTGTTGGGAAAACTGGCTAGCCATGTGCAGAAAGCAGAAACAGGACCCCTTCCTGACACCTTACACCAAAATTAACTCCAGATGGATTAAAGACTTAAACATCAGACCTAACACCATAAAAACCTTAGAAGAAAATCTAGGCAAAACCATTCAGGACATAGGTGTAGGCAAGGACTTCATGACCAAAACACCAAAAGCAATGGCAACAAAAGCCAAAATAGACAAATGGGACCTAATCAAACTCCACAGCTTCTGCACGGCAAAAGAAACAGTCAGTAGAGTGAATCGGCAACCAACAGAATGGGAAAAAAATTTTGCAGTCTACCCATAATTTTTCTAAGTTAACTATTCTTTTGTTGTTTGCAAAAGAAAAAAAAAAAAAGAAAAAAGAAATGTAAGGAAGGAAGGCAAAAAGGATGAAAGAAAGTAAGGAGCATAGGAAATATAACAATGATATTTAGTTTTTCTTGGGCTGGTAGCTTATCTACTCCTAGTCCTCTATATGTTCTTAGTAAGACTTTGCCAAATTGAAGTATATTCATTTTCTATGCTGTATAATAAACGATCACAAATTTAGCAGCTTAAAACAACACGTATTAACTATGTCACAGTTTTCATGGGTCAGGAGTCCAGGCACAACTTAGCTGGGTCTTCTGCAAGGCTACAGTCTAGGTGTTGGCCAGGACAAGGTTCTCATCTGGAGGCTTGACTGGGGAAAAGGAACTGGTCCCAAGCTCACACAGGTTGTTGGCAGAGTCAGTTCTTTGCAGCTGTAGCACTCAGGACAGCTTGCTTCTTCAAAGCCAGCAAGGAGAGCAAGGCTGTAATGCAAATCTGCTGCCACAATGGGAGCCTTTTATAACATAATGCAATCACAGGAGAAACATCCCATCACCTTTGCTATGTTCCAGTTGCTAGAAACAAAACACAGGTTCCATCCATGCTTAAAGGGAGAGGGTTACACAAAGGCTTGAACACCAGGAGGCAGCGATCATGGCGGGGATCACCTAAGTGTCCATACACCCAAAAGCTTTCATGTCAATTTCAAACAAAAGCAATAGCATTTCTGGTAAAAAACAATAATGATTCCAGAACAAAGTTACAAAAATATTTTTAGTTTATAGTTGATGAGTTATTTCATTAAATATGGACGGAAACTACAAATACTAAGGACTTCCTCGTAGTAAATAGAGACGTAAGTTATAGTATTGCTGAGCTTGATTGGCAGTTACAAATTCGTTGAAAACTATGCCTTAAAAAGCAGAGCATCAGCAGGTGCAGTGGCTCATGCTATGATTCTAGCACTTTGGGAGGCCAAGGTGGGAAGAGCACTTGAGTCCAGGATTTTGAGACTAGCTTGGGCAGCATAGCAAGACCCCATCTGTACAAAAATAACAATTAAAAAATTAGGTGGCCATGGTGGTGCATGCCTATAGTCCCAACTACTCAGGAGTCTGAGGTGGGAGTATTACTTGAGCCCAGGAGTTCAAGGCTGCAGTGACTATGACACTGCACTCCAGCCTGGGTCACAGAACAAGACCTTGTCTCAAAAAATATAGATAGATAGATGATGATAGATAGATAGATAGATAGATAGATAGATAGATAGATAGTTAGATACACATACATACACACAGGCACTATCCCAGTTTTGAATTAATTTTTCATTTTATATTAAGCATTAATCACCCCAAACACATATTTGCTTAAGAAAAAAATACTAAATGCATACTTTAAAAAAAAAGGGCAGTGAAGTTAGAAGATGAATATTAGCAGGCAGATTCGTTACACTTTTCTTTCAAATATTTTAAGAATAGTCAATCCACAGACAATGCTTCTTGCATATAGGGAAGTACATGTGTGTTGTACATTGCTTTTTCTAGCAATTAGATAAATTCCTTTGTTGTGCTCTGTTCACTTTCTTGCCCAATTGCATATTTGTCCTTAATAATCAGTAGTTTACAAAATTTATTGTCTAAAAATCATAGAGTGTTCGTAGCTTCCCCAAAACCATGAATGACATTACTGCTTAATGATCATTTTCTCTTTGCCCAGTTGTCAAGCAATAAAATTATTCATGATAGCATCAAAGCCTCAGCCAAGGGCTGATAAAGTTGGATGAATCTCCATAATTATGATAGTTCTTTTAACAGTGTCCAATATTCTTCTGAATTATTTTTTGAATCATTACATCTTTCTGCTTTTATGAGCCACCAATGATATGCTTCATAAAATGACAATTGACACGAAGTACTTGAAGTACTATCTATCTGTCTTTCCAAAACAAATTAATGATAAGATATACCTATAGCAATGTAATGTTGTAAAATAAACATAACAGAACTTTATATAGTGATTTAATCTTTAAATCATGTTGGGAATTAGTGTTTATGCCATCAAGGCTATCATTGCTCAAAACATTTCAAAAACTACTAAGTGAAAACGTATTCAGAGCCACTTTATAAGTGACACAAGCAAAATAATTCTTATTTTTAATATACACTTCTGTTTTATGCTTCTGTAGATCACCTATTTTTACTTTTGGTATCTAGACAGCATTTCGCCCATTCAAAAAGAATTAATTGTGCTCGGGAAAAGTCTTCAGGTTTGGGGGTAACAAAGCCTGATTACCGTGGGAAGGATTACTAACTCTCCATCTGATGATGGATTAGCATGCCCCAGCATGAGCAAGGATAGTGATGGTTTGAGTAAGACAGTTGACAAACTTCATGTAATTGATCAAGAACTCTGCACACAACAAATAGATATTCATTCCTCTTAGGCAAATATGGAACATACACAAATATTGACTATTTACACAGTCACAAAAGAAGTTTTAAGATCCACTGAAGGGTGATTTGATTTGCCTTACGTTTTCTCACTGTAATGCAATTAAATTAGAAGTCAACATAACTGTGCTAAAGGTAATGTGTTCTGGTTCCTAGACTGGATGACAGCTTGTTACTAATAGAGTCATGTGCTGCATAATGATGTTTCGGTCAACAGTGGATTACATACATGATGGTAATCCTATGTCATTATCATGGAGTTTAAGAATTCCTATAGCCGAGTGCTGCCACAGTTGTTGTGTCATAGTGCAATGCTTTGCTCTCATGTTTATGCTGCTGCTGGTGTAAACAAACCTACTGAACTGCCAGCTCTGTATAAATGTAGTTGTGTACAGCACATAATACTTGATAATGACAACAAAATGATGTGTTACTGGTTCATGGATTTACTATACTTTTCATCATCATTTTAGAGTGTACTGCTTCTACTTACTGTTTTTTTAAAAAGTCACTGTAAAGCAGTCTCGGTCAGTTCCTCCAGAAGGTATTCCAGAAGAAGCCCCAAAGGATGGACAGATGAGCAAACTTAGCCAGGACACACAGTCAAATAAAATAGAGTAACATACTCAAACAAAAGACTTCAAGAGAGACATGAGGATAGCAATTTGCTATCTAGCTAGAGGCAGTTATAGAAGTGCAGAGATGGAAGAGAAGTGAGCCAGGAGACAAGGCTGAAAGGTGAAGCAGACCAAGCAGAACCAGTCAATGTCTACAAAAGGTCAATGGGTTTTATATTCCTCTTGATTGAGCCTCAAAACAAATATTTTCCATTTCTGTTTTCTGGCAACTAATTTACGGCTATTAATATATTAATGAGCCATTACTTAATTTGAAAAATGCTAAAAGTATTTTTCAAATACAGGGACACCCTCAGGCAATTAGGTAGTGTACTGCATAGTGGCTCCTTAAAAGATACATCTATATCCTAACCTCCAGAACCTGTGAATGTGACCTTACTTGGAAAAAGGATCTTTACAGGTGTGATTAAGTTAATGATTTTGAGATGAGATCCTCTTGGATGACCTAGGTGGGCCCTAAATCCACTAAGTGTCCTTATGAGAGACAGAAGAGGAGAAAATAGAGACACACAGAAGAGAAGGCACATGTCTTAGTATGTTTTGTGCTGCTGTAACAGAATACCTGAGACAGAGTAATTTATAATAAATGGAAATTTATATCTTATAGCTCTGGAGGTTGAGTGGTCCATGATCAAGATGCTGGCATCTGGTGGGGGCGTTCTTCATGAGTCATGGAGGCAGGCATCACATGGCAGAAGGGCAAAGAGAGAGCAAGAGGCAGTTTAAAGTTGCCACTTTATCACATTAATCCCACCCTTTGGAGTGGAGACCTCATGGCTTAAGCATGATTTCTAGTTCCCAGCTCTTAATATTGTTATCATGGCAATGAAGTTTCAACATGTTTTTGTAGAGGACAAACATTCAAACCATAGCAGCACCTGAAGATGGAGGCAGAGATTGGAGTGTTATAGCCACAAGTCACGCCTGGAGCCTCCAGAAGCTGGAGGAGGCAAGGAAAGATTCTCCTCCATGCCTTCAGAAGGAGCACTGCCCTGCCAATTTCTGACTTCTTACATTCAAAACTGTGAGAGAGTAAATTTCTGTTATTTGAAGACGCCAAGCTTGTGGTAATCGGTCATGACAGCCACAGAAAGCAAATACAAGCAGCTGAGTTGAAATGCAGTTCTATGTACTTTTTTTTCTCTTGTGTTACTAAAGAATGCCTAGGTATTCATGCATGTAACTAGGTAATAGTGTTTGTCCCACTCATGCATGGCCAATAGCTACACAGAGTGAGTTATATATAGCTCCTCTGCAGTTAAGTGCACTGTGGCGTCTCTTTAATCATACCAGATCCTTGATTCAGAATGTCATTTGCATTTCACATACTGTAGTCCCAAACCCTAGATGAAGTCAGGATATACTGGCCTTATACTGATACTGTCATGCAATAGAAAAGAATTTAATCAATGTCCTATTATTATTATTATTATTTGTAATTTCCTCTTGGTCTTGGAATGTCCTATAGTTTTTGAAGATCCAGCTTCCACACCACTTTGTTATTGGGGAGCAATTATTTATTGTCTGCGTCACAAGCAGGCTTGCTTTGGAAGCACTTTGAGAACCTAAAAAATGTAATCTGTTGACCAGAGCAATGAACAACTATGTTAACTTAAATAAGCAAAATTCGCAAGTAAAACAAACACTTTATTGTGTTAAAGATTTGCGCCTTCTAATCTTCAGAGCTCATAGTAGAATTGCAGTGAGATGTAGCGGTTTGGGCATGGCTTGTTTGATTGTGTTATGGATTGAGCTGTGTCCCTGCAACCTTGCATGTTGAAGTCCTAACCCCGAGTACCTCAGAACATGACCTTATTTGGAATAGGGTTGGTTTAGTTTAGATGAGGTCATTAGGGTAGGCTCTAATCCAGTATGACTGGTGTTCTTATAAAAAGAGAAAATTCAGACACAGAGACACCCACGCAGGGAGAACACTATGTGAAGATGTGGACAGAGACTGGGTGATGCTTCTACAAACTTAGGAATGTCAAAGATTGACAGCTATCAGAATCTAGGAGAGGGGCATGGAATGGATTCTCCCTCACAGCCCATCCTGCCAATGCTCTTGTGTTGGAACTCCTAGCCTACAGCACTGTGAGACAACACATTTTGTTATTTAAACCACCAAGTTTATGGTACTTTATTATAACAACCCTAGAAAACTAATAGTTTGGCTATTCCCTGTTAATTTGCTTGGAAATCGTTCATGAGTACCAAGACAGCTCATGAAAATACCAAGCAAAAGACTCTATTTAAATTATATTTCAGGTAATTTTAGTGTAAATTATTTTGAAATTAAATATGCTAAAAAGATTTTGTATTGAATATATAATAATGAATTGAGTACATCGTTATTTTACAGAGATATCATTGGTGAGGATATTTATACAAATTTCTGTTTAAATAGGTCTTTTTTATGCAAAAAATATTTCATAAACAATCTATCCCATGACTCCTTGATTGGCTTTGGCAGTGTTTTGGTATAGTCATCATCTCAAACTGAATTTAACATTGTTTCTAGTTGGAGAATTTATAGTGGTTCAATTTAGAAATACTTTTTAAAAAAATCCATAGATGAGGTCATACTATGCAGAAGTTACTTATGAAAATTAGTTAGTTTATCACTCAATGGTAATTAATATTTGCATGTAATTCAGTTTGGAATTCAATAAATTTTAGTAATATTCATTTGTGAAGTCAAGTCACTGGTTATAACAGTGTTTCAACTATCAATTGTTTATAATGCATTGTTTCATCTGTAGGTAAATCATGGACATTGAGAAAGGAAAATGTACCTTCAGTGAACTTTGAAATTTAGTTCCCGAAAGGAGTGATATTACTAGAAATGAACGGAGGTAAAAGAAAATAATAAACCAAGTATGCAGCTCATAAATGTTCAGATCTAGATAATGACGTTTAATTTCTGCTTTTGCTTACCATTTAAGATTAAACCTCTAGGTATCCTTAATCTAGCTCTTTAGAATGTTAAATGTTTTATTTGAAATGCACATTTAGTTTACAAGCAGCAATTTAGTGTCCTGTTTTCATGAGGCATTGATATTGAGTAAAACACTGGAAAGAAGTAATCTTTTTTCTCCTTTGTACAAGCCCCTCTTCATACCTCATGTGATATTACTTACTGAATATCAAAAAAGATTAGAAGCAGCATGATTTCCGATCAAAGAAGCGTCTGCCTACCCAAGGGTTTTTAAATGTTTACATTTTTTTCTCATTAAAAAGTAACTCAACAGTATTCTAAATAAAATACAATTTTAAGAAACCAACGTATAGTCATTTTAAGCTGTTGCCAGCAACCACCAGAAGGTAGGTGAAAGGCAAGCTATTACATAATCACGCTTTTCCCATTGTATCGAAAGTTAAATTCAACTTATTTGCTAAAGAATGCTTCAAATACACTGAAATTTTATATAATAATACAGTTATCAATCTGTTTTATTATACCAAGGTTAGACTCAAATAACTTTTAATGGCATTTATTTGGATTCATTTATATTTTAGGCTTTTTTGTTTTTTACCATAATTCATTGACTTTAAGATGTAATAATTTTCACATTTTAACAGCTTTAAAGTCAGGATATTCATGATAATCAATAGTGTCTTACAATTATAACTGGCAATAATGGTTTTTTTTTTCTTAGTGGTATGTCAAATAATGGTGTATCTTAAAATTGATCATGGCATGTTGGGGTTTGTTTTGTTTTGTTCTTTGTTTTGCCTTTTAAGTAATGTTTGTCTTTCATTTGCTTGTTTTTTTCTTTTTTTCTGCTTTGTTTTCTTTTATTTTTATAGGTTCCTGGGGAACAGGTGGTGTTATGTTATATGAGTAAATTCTTTGGTGGTGATTTGTGAGATTTTGGTGCACCCATCACCCAAGCAGTGTACACTGCACCCTATTTGTAGTCTCTTATCCCTCACCCCCTTCTCACTGGCCCTGAGTCCCCATAGTCCATTGTGTCATTCTTATGCCTTTGCATCCTCGTAGCTTAGTTCCCACTTATGAGTGAGAACATACAACTGTGGAAAACAGTGTGGAGATTCCTTAAAGAACTGAAAGTCGAACTACAATGTGATCCATCAGTCCCACTACCAGGTATATACCCAGAGGAAAAGAAGTCATTATATGAAAAAGATACTTGCACACGCACGTTTTTAGCAGTACAATTCACAACTGCAAAAAGTGAAACAAACTCAAATACCCATCAATCAATGAGTGGCTAAAGAAAGTGTAGTATATCAATAGATAATGGAATACTACTCAGTCATGAAAAGGAGTAAGTGAATGGCTTTTGCAGTGACCTGGATGAGTTTGGAGACTAGTAGTCTAAGTGAAGTAATTCAGGAATGGAAAAACAAACATCATATGTTACTTGTTTTTACAATGACAGATACAGGTTGTTTATTTCAAGCCAGACTCAAAAAAAAAAAATGAAGCATACATTTTAAAAAACTGAAGAATAATTATTATGCATAAACATGTCAGAAACAATAGAATACATATTTTTAAAAATATTTTACATCAATATGTATGTTCTCCAGTCCTTCAACAGGTATTCAGTGAGTATCTATTATGTCTGAGGTCATAGGCTGAGTACAAGAGAGGTATAAATTAGACTCAAATGGAGCCGTCAACGAGCCCTAAATCTCAGATTTTATTTTCATTGTTAGAATGTCTATTTTAGTAATTAGTTATTTTAAAATTGAAAAACTCTATTCTACTTTAAAACTCCTAAATAGAACAGGCATTTATCTAACCTTAATATCATAACTCCTTAAAGTTTATTGACTTTAAAATAACCAAACTTAGTAGCTCCTATATATCCATAGTATAATGAATGACAGACCCACAAAATGTAATTAACTTTATTTGGCAGACACAGGCAAACACATGCATATATTTTAACATAATATGATGACTATTTAGACATAAACTGATCCTTCAAATACACCCAAAAAGAGTGTTCCATTTTGCATGATTTATCATTGAACTAGAGTTCCCTTTCCTGGATACATGAAGCAAATACAGAAGACAATTAGAATTCTAATTTTCTTGAAATGTCAAGAAGGGCAGATGTACTCTGTTCTCTGCTTTAAATTTAACCAA
Organism: Saimiri boliviensis; assembly: GCF_048565385.1. Taxonomy (NCBI): domain Eukaryota; kingdom Metazoa; phylum Chordata; class Mammalia; order Primates; family Cebidae; genus Saimiri; species Saimiri boliviensis. The sequence goes on along the minus strand of NC_133452.1, from coordinate 26,245,281 downwards.
ATATATAGGAGGATTTGAGACTGCTCAACGTGTTTCTCATGGAATTCCCCCCAGGCACTACTATTTGAAGAGCCTGAAAAATATGTGAGAAAAGCCTTGTTGTCTCCTGACATGAAGTTATGCTCAGCCTGCTTATTATGATAGAGCTTAGTTTCCGAACAGCAAAGAACGTTTTCTCATCCTTAGTTATGTCTGTCGTTCTAACTCAACAGTCTTCTGATCATGATGATTCTCTATAGTCAACATTTCTTAAGTGCCCAGTGAGGTAAGGCTTGCTTCTAAAGAATTTTAAAGTACATTTTTAGCAAGCTCTAAAGATTAAGTCTTCACCTTGCTGTTGGCAGTTACATTTTTTTCTAAGGGAGAAAAAGCTCGAACTGGAATTATGCTAGATCTCCATTAATATACAGAACATTCTATGGTGACTGGTTGCTGCTGACCTCCATTGATAATTGGAAATATTACAACTTATTGTAAAGGTACTAAGGATTATCTATTATAATATGTGTTTTGCATGTTTTTTTTTTTTTGCAATGTAAATAATATTAGTACCATTTTGCAGATGAGGAAACCAGGATTCAGAAAGCTAAAAAAATTGCTAAAGTCACATGGCTAATGAGTAATAGCAGGATTCAAAACCAAAACAGCCTGACTCTAAAACCCTCCTATTAACCAATGACCTTTTCTCCTCTGAAAATTCCTGCAATAAATGGAAACCATTTCACATGTGTCCATTCATTCACACCTACAGTGTGTCAGCTCCCTATGTAGTCTAGGGATACCATCCATGGTGAAGAGGACAGGCTAGGTCGCTGCCCTCATGGGCTTGCATTCGATTGAAACAGATACATTTCTCAATGCTTAATTCAGTTAAGTGATATGGGGTGGGGGGCAAAAGAAGAAAAAATAGAGATACAGAGAGTCATGGAGCTTCAACTTTGCATAGGAGTCAGGAAAGAGGATTTGTTGATGAAAGGAAATCCATGAGGATTTGTTAGCTGAAAGAAAACCTCGGTTGAAGTGAGGGAGGAAGCCTCGCAGCTGTCTGGGGAGAAGAGCGCCTGTACAGAAAGAGCAGCCAGTGCACAGCCCCTGTGCTGGGAGTAGGCTGTGTCTGAGAACCACAGAAAAAGCCAGTGTGGCTGGAATGGGCAGGCAAGGGAGAGCATGTGGGGAAATGGGCACAGAGCCAGCCAGGGCCAATTCAGGGAGGCTTTGTAGGCCCTGGTAAGGATTTAGGACATTTTTTTCACTTCTGTGATAAGAAACCAGTGAAGGGTTGGGCTTGGGGAAGTTGCCTCTGGCTGTGTGACCACAGTGGAAATAAGGGAAGCAGGTAGGATCTTGCCATGACCCGAGAGAGATGTGTGGCTGGGACAGAGTCACAACAGTTGGGAATTGGTGGGCGATGACATTTGGGGTCTGTTTGGAGAATTCAGGGGATTTATTATCTCACTGATGGCAGGAACATAACTCACAGCAGCATAGTGGAGCAATACAGATAGGCTCTTGATCAGGACTGCAGTGTTTTCTGTGACTTCTTCCACGTGTCCACTGCAAATTGTCTGGGAAAGGTAGGGCCTAGGAACCATGGTGGAAGTTTTGAGATAACAATATTGTAGCCCGTGTGCATTTCCCTTGGAGCTCAATTAGTCACCAATTTGCCTTACTAATTACTAAGAGTTCATCATAGTTCTAGATAGAGTCCTCAAAAGAATTAAATTCAAAGGACAAAGGGGTAGAAAATGGATCTGACTGTCTCTGCACTGGGAATCCCTGGGAAGGGAGGACAATGAGGAACAGATCAAACAAAGTGCTGGTAGAAAGGCTAATAGAAAGGGAAGCCTGCGATGGGCAGGTTGAGTCAGGGAAGACAGACGCTTGCTAAGGGAAAGTGGAAGGAAATCTCATCATCACTGTGACTGCCTTCTGTGGTAGGAAGGAATGAAGAGCCTGGGGGATTTTTTAAGTGCTCCGAAGCACTGATACTCTCAATGTGTCATGCAAGTGTAAGGGAAAGTGTAATTCAGACAGGCAGACTACTCTCTCTGCATTCCTACAACTGCTTCTCTTCCCTAGGATATGTGCATGTGTGTGTCTCCGTGTGTGTGTATATGTATCTCTGTGTGGGTGTCTATGTATGTTTATGTGTATGTCTGTGTGTATACAAGTGTGTGTCTTTGTGTATGTGTCTATGTATGTTTGCATGTGTGTGTCTGGGTCTGTGTGTATGCCTGTGTCTGTATGTTTGTGTATGTGTCTGTGTGTCTATTTGTATATCTGTGTACATGTATGTTTGTGTGTGTCTATGTGTATGTCTTTGTATGTCTGCATGTGTCTGGGTGTGATCTATGTGTGTATCTATGTGTATGACTGTCTGTATGTGCAAATGTTTGTGTGTGTATCCATGTGTGTGTGTCTGTGTGTTTTATCTGTGTGTGTGTCTGCATGTGTCTATATGTATGACTGTGTCTATGTATGTCTGGGTGTTTCTGTGTGTGTGTGTCTGTGTGTGTCTATTCATGACTGTGTGTGTCTGTATACACAGAAGTATATATGACTTCTGTGGAATGAAGTCAATTAGATCTTGCCTTCCTTCACAGCTTTAGTATGGCCCGTGCTTTACCAACCATCAACCAAAGCCCATGGCTTTTCCTTTGAAAGGTATGCCACTTTTGTGTGTGTGTCTGTTTGTAAACAGTGACATTCAAGCACAAGGGTTAGGGATGGAGTGAATAAAGAGGGTGTGAAACAGCACAAATCAGACAAAATTTAAGAGGTACAAGAACAAGGTTTTTTGCCTTGGCTTTAAAATGCTGATAAACACTAACTCATTCTATGAGGTCAGCATCATACCGATACCAAAACCTGGCAGAGATACAACAAAGAAAGAAAACTTCAGGCCAATATCCTTGATGGACACCAATGCAAAAATCCTCAACAAAATACTGACAAACCAAATCCAGCAGCACATCAAAAAGCTTATCCACCACGAATAAGTAGGCTTCATCCCCAAGATGTGAGTTTGGTTCAACATATACAAATTAATAAATGTGATTCATCACATAAAGAGAACTAAAGACAAAGAAACACATGATTATCTCAATAGATGCAGAAAAGGCCTTCTATAAAATTCAACATCCCTTCATGTTAGAAACTCTCAATAAACTAGGTATTGAAGGAAGATACCTCAAAATAATAAGCACCATATATGACAAACCCACAGCCAGTACCATATTGAATGGGGAAAAGCTGGAAACATTCCCCAGAAAACCAGCACAAGACAAGGATGCCGTCTCTCACCACTCCTGTTCAACACAGTATTGGAAGTTATGGCCAGAGCAATCAGACCAGAGAAAGAAATAAAAGGTATTCAAATAGGAAGAGGAAGTCAAACTATCTTTGTTTGCAGATAACATAATCCTATATCCAGAAAACCTCATCATCTCAGCCCAAAAGCTTCTTAAGCTGATAAGCAACTTCAGCAAAGTCTCAGGATACAAAATCAATGTGCAAAAATTATTAGCATTATTGTTCATCAACAGTAGGCAAGCTGGGAGCCAAATCATGAATGAATTACCACTCACAATCACCACACACACACACACAAATACCTAGGAATACAGCTAACAAGGGAAGTGAAGGAGCTCTTCAAGGAGAACTACAAACCGCTGCTCAGAGAAATCAGAGATGACATCCAAAAAAAATGGAAGAACATTCCATGCTCATGGATAGGAAGAATCAATATCATGAAAATGGTTATACTGCCCAAAGCAATTTATAGATTCAATGCTATTCCCATTAAATTACCATTGACATTCTTCATAGAATTAGAAAAAAACTATTTTAAAATTCATATGGAACAGAAAAAGAGTCCTAATAGCTAAGGCAATCCTAAGCAAAAAGAACAAAACCGGAGGCATCACCCTACCCAACTTCAAACAAAGCTACAGTAACCAAAACAGCATGGTACTGGTACAAGAACAGACATATAGACCAATGGAACAGAACAGAGAGCCAGAGCTAAGGCCACACACCTATAATCATCTGATCTTCAACAAACCTGACAAAAACAAACAATGGGGAAAGGATTACTTATTTAATAAATGGTGCTGGGAGAACGGGCTAACCATATGCAGAAAATTGAAACTGGAGCCCTTTTATACACCTTATACAAAAATTAAGGTAGATTAAAGACTTAGTAAAACCCAAAACTATAAAAATCCTAGATGGATACCATTTAGGCAATACCATTTAGGACATAGAAATGGGCAAAGATTTCATGATGAAAACGCCAAAAGCAATTGCAACAAATGCAAACATTGACAAATGAAATCTAATCAAAGAACTTCTGAACAACAAAAGAAACTATCATCAGAATAAACAGACAACCTACAGAATGGGAGAAAATGTGTGCAACCTATCCATCTGACAAAGGTCAAATATCCAGCATCTGTTAATACACAGAACTTAAACAAATTTACAAGGAAAAGCAACCCCATTAAAAAGTGGGCAAAGGACATGAACAGACACTTCTCAAAAAAAGGCATACATGCAGCCAACGAACATATTTTAAAAAGCTCTATATCACTGATCATTAGGGAAATGCAAACGAAAACCATAATGAGATACTATCTCATACCAATCAGGATAGCTATTATTAAAAAGTCAAAAAGCAACAGATGCTGGCAAGGCTGTGGAGGAAAAGGAATGCTTTTACACTGTTGATGGGAGTGTGAATTAGTTCAACCTTTGTAGAAGACAGTGTGGTGATTCCTCAAAGACCTAGAGGCAAAAATACCATTTGACCCAGCAATCTCATTACTGGGTACATACCAAAAGAAATATAAATCATTCTCTTATAAAGATACGTGCATGCATATGTTCATTGCAGCACTATCCACAAAAGCAAAGACATGGAATCAACCTAAATGCCCATCAATGATAGACTGGATAAAGAAAATGTGGCACAGATACACCATGGAATACTATGGTGCCATGAAAACGAATGAGATCATGTCCTTTGCAAAAACACGGATGGAGCTAGAAGCCATTATCCTCAGCAAACTAACGCAGGAACAAAAATCAAACACTGCATGTTCTCACTTATAAGTGGGAGCTGAATAATGAGAACACATGGACACGTGGCAGGGGATCAACACACACTGGGGCCTGTTAGGGTGTGGGAGGGTGTGGGGAGGAAGACCATCAGGAAGAATAGCTGATAGATGCTGGGCTTAATACCTAGGTGATGGGTTTGATCTGTGCAGCAAACTACCATGGCACACATTTATGTATGTAACCAGCATATACTGCACATGTACCCCCAAATTTAAAAAATAAAAAGGGTATATATATGTGTGCATATATACATACACACACACACACACACACACACACACACACATATATATACACACATATATATGTGAAAATGTGGATACACAGAGACATCAGACATATGCACTCACACAGAAAAGACCATGTGAGGACACAGAGAAAAGGCAGCCACCTGCAAGCCCAGAGGAAAGGCCTCCAAAGAAGCCAGATCAACTGATGCCTTCATCTTGGATTTCTAGCCTCCAGCCTGAGAAAATAAATTTCTGTTGTTTAAACCAAAAAAAAAAAAATTGCCTGTAAACATTGATGATTCTGCTTTATGCTGAAAACGATGGCAGTGAGGGGAAACAGTTTACTAGGTATAGCCACAGGATATTTGGTCAAAATAATTGAAAGCCACTACTTGCTGTGCACCATTTCTTGAAATACGTTAATCAAACACAGATGAGTGTTGTTTTGGTTTTTGTTTAGTGATTAAGTGCAAAATCCCCAATAAGTTTTTTAAAGTTTTTCCAAAAAGAAATTCTCCCTGGCTGCATCAGCTAGACAAGGGTACCTGCACTTCTGGTTTTTTACCCTGTATCTGCTGGATAATTTTAGCTGATGGCATTTGAGCTGGCATTTCTTAAATGAAAACCTCTTCAAAGTGATGCAGACTGTGTTTTTGTCCATAGGAGGTGTGAATGACCTGTGGATATTTGTGAATACACTTCTGTGCTTTTGTTTTCCACTATGCTCGGTCGGTTTTCAATTCTTATTACAAAGCTCAGGGTTTCGGGAATCTGAGTGTGCTGGGAATTCCTGCTGCTGGTGGTAAGCAGCCTGCACCATCCCCGAATAGGTAAGAAGAGCTAAGATTTCACCAGAAACAGTGACATTCATACCTGAGGGCTGAAATAAGGCAGAATGCCCACCTGGAGATAAGCCTTGGCTGTCACACCTGGACCGCCTGCTCGGTCATGCGTGTGTGTGATCTATAATAGGGTCACAGCTTTATGCAATTCAGTCACTTTGTAGCAGCCGCTCTAAGGAGGATGAGTCATGGTCCCTGTGCAGGCACTGCACCCAGCACGTTCTCAGGAACATTCACATTATTGCCAGCTGGATTGAGGCCAGAAGCTCCTCTCCAGGCAATAGAAAAGCACCAGGTGTTCCCAGCAATGATCTCCTTCACCCTTGCAAGCCGCAACTGGCAAGTTTCCCAAAGCAAGGGAGTTGCATTTGATGGCACAGGGTGTGATGGTTGCCTCACTGCCAGAGCATTTGTTCTGGATGCCTCTGTACCCAGCTGTCTCAGAAGTAGCCCTTATCATTGAACTTTGTTCCTTTGGAAACAAGACCAGGCGCAAGACACATCAGGAAGCAGCTTGTGCATTGAGACTCGAACTGCTTTGGAGTTTCCCTCTGGATTTTGGTCAAGCTGTCACAAAGTTCACGACTTGGTCTTTCCACTCTTGTATAATGAAGGCTGCCATGACTCCTATCTTCAGCCTTCAGCTTATTGCCTTTAATACTTCAATTATTGCTGTTGCTGAAACCCTTGTCTTAGACTGTGGAGAAGGACAAAGGAAAAAAGTCCTCCAAGCTTTTTGATATGGTGCTTTGAAGACACAGTTTACTAATAGCCTGAAAGAATTCATGCAGCTTCCCACATGCAAAGTTTATTTTTGGAGAGTAGTTTATATCTGGAATAAATGGAATAGAATTGAAAGTTCAGAAATAAACCTTCACATTTATAGAAAATTGGTTGTCAATAAGGATGCCAAGACAATTCAATGGGGAAAGAAATGTCTTATCAGCAAGCAGTGCTAGGGCAACTAGATATCGATATGAACAAGAATAAAGAGAGAACTCTACCTTACATCATATTAAAAAAATAAGTCAAGATTGATCAAAGACCTAGGTATAAGAGCTTGAACTATAACATGCCTAGAAGAAAACATAGGTGTAAATCTTCATGACCTCGAATTAGGCAGTGGTTTCTTAAAAATATGACACGAAAAGCATAAAAAACAAAAGAAACAAGAATAATTTCAACATCATCAAACTAAAAATTTTGTGCTTCAAAGGACACCATCTACAAAGTGAAAAGACTGCCCAGAGAATGGGAGGACAGTTTTGTAATTATATGTCTGATAAAGGAAGTATCTATATAGAGAACAATTATAATGCGCTAAGAAAAAGACACATAACACAGTATTCAAATGGACAAAGGAATTGAAAAGACATTTCTCCAAAGAAGATATGCAAATATCTAACAAACACATGAAAAGATGCTCAGCATCATTAACCATCAGGGAAATGCAAATCAAAATCACAAGAGACCACTTCATACCCATGGGAATGGCTATAATCAGAAAGACAGGTAATAGCAAGTGTTGCCAAGGATGTGGAGAAACTGATGGTGGACATTTAGAATGATACAGTCACATTAGAAAACACTATGGCAGTTTCTCAAACAATCAATCATAGAGTTACCATATGAACAGCAATTCTACTCCTAGGCATATACCCAAAAGAAATGAAAACATATATTCATCAAAAATTTGTCTATGAAGTGCATGGAAACATTTTTCTTAACAGCCTAAAAGTGGAAACAACCCAAATGTTCATCAAACTGATGAATGCATAAAATATATTATATCCACTCAATGAAATATTATTTGCCAATTAAAAAAAAATAAAGTCTGGGTACTTTGGCTCATGCCTGTAATCTCAGCACTTTGGGAGACAGAGGTGGGAGGATCACTTGAAGCCAGGAGTTTGAGACAAGCCTGAGAAACATAGCAAGACTCCATCTCTATAAAAAGTAAAAAATTAGCCAAGCATGGTGGTGCATACCTGTAGTCTTAGCAACTTGGGAAGCTGAGGTGGGAGGATTGCTTAAGCCCAGGATTTCAAGGGTGCAGTGAGCAATGATCATGCCACCATACTCATGCCTAGGCAGCAGAGCAAGACCTTGTCTCTACAAATAAACAAACAACAACAAAAAAAATGAAGTATTGATACATGGTACAACATGGATGACTCTTGAAAACATCATGCTAAGTGAAAGAAGCCAGGATGAATGTTGTATGATTCCATTTACATGAAATGTCCAGAATATGCAAATTCCTAGAGAAAGAAAGTATGTTAGTGGTTGCCTGGGGCTGGGGGAATTGTGGGAAATAGGGAGTGATTCTAATGGGCATAGGGTTTCTTACTGGGGTGATGACAATACTATAAAATTGATTGTAGTGATGGTCACACAACTCTGTGAATATACTAAAAACCATTCCACTGTATACTTTAAATGAGTGAATTGTGTGCTGTATGGATTATATCTTAATAAAGAAGATATTTAAAAATCACAAAATATAGATGATTTGAGAATATGGAATATGTCATTAATTATAGATTTTTTTCTTTATTTTTAATTCTTTCTTTGATTTCACTTGCTTTCTCAGATGTTTCTTAGAGAGAAAACATCCAAAGCAAAAATTTACAACTCATCGTAGGAAGCCACAGATTTTGTAAGAAAACGCTAAAGCAAAGGATGACTGCACTATAGTGTTTGCATTTATGATTTACTTTCTGTTCACGTTTCAGACTTAGTTCTTTACTTTGCACCTATTACCACATACTAGCTATTATCTCTCCATACACATGCAAGTTCTTTGGAATTTTTAGTAAAATATCCTCGGTTTCTGGGCCAAACCTGTCTACTGAGAATCAAGTATAGTTTTCACCAAAGTTGCTTTTCACAAATTGCCAAATGAGAAATAGAAGAAAGCAGAGGAGCAGCAGATATGCTGTTTTCTCCTAGTTTATGGCAAAAATTAGATCGCTATCAAGATCAAAAAACAGTCCTTTTATTCCAAGAACTAAGCTTCTTATCCTAAGCTGAATACAAGGGGAAATATTTAAAAAAAAAAAAAATCAGTGGAGGGAAGGGGAAATTGTGGGATAAAATACACTCATTGGCTTTCTTCTCCAAGCCAAACTGCAGAGGAAATCACAAGCACAGACACTGCAGCAGGGTGTTCTTGTGGGACATGCCCTGGGATATGGGGTCAGTCCCTTCCTGTCTACAGCATGGACTTCCTCTGACCTTGGCAACTGAGTTACCCGCTGAGTTCTTGTCTGCAAGCAGAGAGATCTTCCAAGTCCTTCCTGGCTGTACCAGTTACAGGGGTGTCTAATCTTTTGGCTTCACTGGGGCCACATTGGAAGAAGAATTGTCTTGGGCCACACTTAAAATACACTAACACTAATGATAGCCAATGAGATTTTTTTTTTAATTGCAAAAAAAATTTCCTAATGTTTTAAGAAAGTTTACGAATTAGTTTTGCGCTGCATTCAAAGCCATCCTGGGCTGCGCGCGCCTCACAGGCTGCAGGTTGGGCAAGTTTGGTGTATGATTTTATAATCCAATCTAGAATTATCTAAGACATCACTACTAGATGAGGATACAGGTAGATGAATGAGTATTGTAGTTGAGTGAATATTGCTCCCAGTGTGTTGATTAATGAATAGATGTGATTGTATAAGAAGAAATGTCATGACTTTTCCCAGGCCTCTGGAGTTATCACCAATTAGCAAAGCGTTTTAATTAATGACTCAAACAGAAAAAACATGTCTCTTAGGTTTGCGGTCCACAAAAAGATGAGCACAACAGACATGCTAATTCTTAAAATTAGATTCAAAAAACTATTTGCCAGGTTTTGAATGAACACAGGCTTGATTGGCCACATGAAAATTTAAATATTCTGAATGTTGAATAACCGATCACAAATTCAATTTGAACTAAGTTTGATGTGTCTACTTTTTATTTTTTACTTTTTAAAAATTGTGGTGCACACTGTATGTTCTCACTCTTAAGTGGAAGTTAAACAGTGAGAACACATGGACACAGGGAGGGGGAACATCACACACCAGGGTCTGTTGGGGCAAGGGGAGGGAGAAGATTAGGACAAATACCTAATGCACGTAGGGCTTAAAACCTTGATGGATTGATGGGTGCAGCAAACCACCATGGCACGTGTATACCTATGAACCTGCACATTCTGCACATGTACCCAGGACTTAAAGAAAAATATTGTGATATGGTACAATTTACATACAGTGAACAATTCAGAGTTTTGTCAGTTGCATACAGCCATGCACTCCACACCCCTATCAAGATGTAGAATATTTCCAACCCCCAAAAAAGATCCTTCATGCCCTTCCCAGTCAGTCCCCACCAAGACAAACACTGATCTGATTTCTTCCCCCATACGTATTTTCCCAATCCTGGAACTTCGTAAGTCACAGAATATGTACTTTTTATGTGTGGTTTCTTTCACTCAGGAAAATGGTTTTTAGGATCATCATTTTGTTGGTTTTATGAGTAGTTTCTCACAGGTTGGATTCTCTGGGAAGAGACAGAGATAAACACGCAGGGCGTTGACGAAGGAGTTCTCTCAGAAGCCACAGCTTGTGAAGGGCAGGGAAAGAAGTCAGATTGAGCAGAGTGGGGAAGGAACCTTGAGGCAGCTCCAGCTCCAGCCTCAGCACATCCTAGTGGGGGTCCTGGTGTAAGACTGCCTGTCAGTTATCTCAGGGTGTGACGTGGGGACCTTTATGCTTGCCCTGTGTTGATCAGACATTGGATGTGGGCTCCTTCTACAGGAAGGTGTACCTTGGGCAAGGCTGCTGCATTCAGGCAGGGAAGTTCCCCTTTAAAAAGCTGACTCTGAGGGCTATCTTCCAGCAACACTCCTAGCAGCCAGGAGAAATAATCCCTTTATTTCAGAGGGCAGTTCTGGGCAGCACATCACAGTGTTTTATTGGTGAATAATATTCCATTAATGAATATACCACAATTTACCCATTCTCCTGTTGAGGAACATCTGGCCTGTTCTAGTTTGGGGCTATTGTGAACAAAGCTTTCATGAACATTCCTGAACTGGTCTTTTTGCAGATATGTTTTTATTTCTGCTGAATAAATGACAAGTAGAATTTCTGAGTCATGGGGTAGGTATATGTTTAACATTACAGAAACTGCCAGACTAACCTGAGCTTCAAGAACTTAATGTGATTTTAAAACAAATTTGAATACAAATATAGAAATACACCTTCAAAATAATAAAGGAAATTCAGATGAAACTTAAATATGAACTTAAAACTGAATCTGAAGTTGACCTCCTTAATGATAAGGTTCTCCCGTGCAGTATTTGAAAATGAATTAAAGCATGCAGGTCCTTTTTTCTTTTTTTTTTTTCTTTTTTTTTTTTTATTGCATTTTAGGTTTTGGGGTACATGTGATGAACATGCAAGATTGTTGCATAGGTACACACATGGCAGTGTGCTTTGCTGCCTTCCGTCCCCTCACCTGTATCTGTCATTTCTCCCCATGCTATCTCTTCCCACTTCCCCACCCCCCGCCCCTCCCCCATTTCCCCCCAACAGACCCCAGTGTGTAGTGCTCCCCTCCCTGTGTCCATGTGTTCTCATTGTTCAACACCCGCCTATGAGCGAGAATATACGGTGTTTGATTTTCTGCTCTTGTGTCAGTTTGCTGAGAATGATGGTTTCCAGGTTCATCCATGTCCCTATAAAGGACGTGAACTCATCGTTTTTGATGGCTGCATAATATTCCATGGTGTATATGTACCACATTTTCCCTATCCAGTCTATCATCGTTGGGCATTTGGGTTGGTTCCAGGTCTTTGCTATTGTAAACAGTGCTGCAATGAACATTCGTGTGCACGTGTCCTTGTAGTAGAATGATTTATAATCCTTTGGATATATACCCAGTAATGGGATTGCTGGGTCAAATGGGATTTCTATTTTTAGGTGCTTGAGGAATCGCCACACTGTCTTCCACAATGGTTGAATTAATTTACATTCCCACCAACAGTGTAAAAGTGTTCCTATTTCTCCACATCCTCTCCAGCATCTGTTGTTTCCCGATTTTTTAATGATCGCCATTCTAACTGGTGTGAGATGGTATCTCAATGTGGTTTTGATTTGCATTTCTCTGATGACCAGTGATGATGAGCATTTTTTCATATGTTTGTTGGCCTCCTGTATGTCTTCTTTTGTAAAGTATCTGTTCATATCCTTTGCCCATTTTTGAATGGGCTTGTTTGTTTTTTTCTTGTAGATCTGCTTTAGTTCTTTGTAAATTCTGGATATCAGCCCCTTGTCAGATGGGTAGACTGCAAAAATTTTTTCCCATTCTGTTGGTTGCCAATTCACTCTACTGACTGTTTCTTTTGCCGTGCAGAAGCTGTGGAGTTTGATTAGGTCCCATTTGTCTATTTTGGCTTTTGTTGCCATTGCTTTTGGCGTTTTGGTCATGAAGTCCTTGCCTACACCTATGTCCTGAATGGTTTTGCCTAGATTTTCTTCTAAGGTTTTTATGGTATTAGGTCTGATGTTTAAGTCTTTAATCCATCTGGAGTTAATTTTGGTGTAAGGTGTCAGGAAGGGGTCCTGTTTCTGCTTTCTGCACATGGCTAGCCAGTTTTCCCAACACCATTTATTAAACAGGGAGTCCTTTCCCCATTGCTTGTTTTTGTCAGGTTTGTCGAAGATCAGATGGTTGTGGGTATGTTGTATTTCCTGTGAGGCCTCTGTTCTGTTCCATTGGTCTATATCTCTGTTTCGGTACCAGTACCATGCTGTTTTGATTACTGTAGCCTTGTAGTATAGTTTGAAGTCCGGTAGTGTGATGCCTCCCGCTTTGTTCTTTTTGCTTAGAATTGACTTGGCTATGCGGGCTCTCTTTTGGTTCCATATGAAGTTTAAGGTGTTTTTTTCCAGTTCTGTGAAGAAGGTCATTGGTAGCTTGATGGGAATAGCATTGAATCTGTAAATTACTTTGGGCAGTATGGCCATTTTCACGATGTTGATTCTTCCTAACCATGAACATGGAATGTTTCTCCATCTGTTTGTATCCTCTCTTATTTCGTTGAGCAATGGCTTGTAGTTCTCCTTGAAGAGGTCCTTTACGTTCCTTGTTAGTTGTATTCCTAGGTACTTTATTCTCTTTGTAGCAATTGTGAATGGCAGTTCGTTCTTGATTTGGCTCTCTTGAAGTCTATTACTGGTGTATAGGAATGCTTGTGATTTTTGCACGTTGATTTTGTATCCTGAGACTTTGCTGAAGTTGTTTATCAGTTTCAGGAGATTTTGGGCTGAGATGATGGGGTCTTCCAGATATACAATCATGTCATCTGCAAATAGAGACAATTTGATTTCCTCGGTTCTTTTTTCTAACAGGTTTTTCTGAATAAAGTACAGCCATGCATTGCTTAAACACAGGAATACAGTCAGAGCAAGGTGTGTTGTTAAGTGATTTTGTCATTGTGTAAATATCATAGAGTGTACTTAAACCTACATAGTATAGCCTACTATACACCTACTATACACCTACTATACACCTACTATGCACCTAGGCTGTATGGTGTAGCTTGTTTGTCCCAGTCTACAAACTTGTTCAGCATGTTACTGCACTGAATACTGCAGACAATGATAACACAATAATAAGCATTTGTTTATCTAAACATAAAAAAGGTATAGCAAAACTATACTGTGAAGATTTAAAAACGGGGCTGAGCATGGTGGCTCTGCCTGTAATCTCAGCATTTTGAGAGGCCAAGGCAGTAGAATCATTAGAGGTCAAGAGATTGAGACCATCCTGGCCCATGGCGAAACCCTGTCTCTACTAAAAATACAAAACTTACCCGTGCATGGTGGCACTTGCCTGTAGTCCTGGCTACTCAGAGGCTGAGGCAGGAAAATCACTGGAACCCAGAGGGTGGAGGTTGAAGTGGGCCAAGATCATGCCACTGCACTGCAGCCTGGGTGACAAAGCAAGACACTGTCTCAAAAAAAAAAAAAAAAAAAGAAAAAGATTAAAAATGGCACACTTGCATGGTACACTTAGCATGAATGGAGCTTGCAGGACTGGAGGTTGCTGTAGGTAAGCTGGTGAGTGAGTGTGAATGACTGTGAAGGCCTCGGTCATTACTGTACACTACTATAGACTTTATAAACAGTATACACTTAGTCTACATGAAATTTGCATTTAGAATTTCTTTTCTTAATAATAAATTAACCTTAGCTTATTATAACATTTTTACTTTATAACCTTTAAAAAAATTTTAAACCCTTTTACTCTTTTGTAATAACACTTAGCTTAAGATACAAACTCACTGTACAGCTGTACAAAAACCCTCTGCTGAGGATGTCAGGGTCTCTCAAAGCTGTGGTCAAGATGTTAGTATGGATGTGTTCTCATCCAAGGCTTGGCTGAGGAAGGATACACTTTGAAGTTCGTGTGGTCACTGGGCAGCATGCCATTCCTTGCAGAATGCCAGACCGTGGGTTCAGTTTCTTGCTGGCTGTGAATGGGAGGTTGCTCTCTGTTCCTTGTCTTCTCCATGTGGCAGCTCACAACATGGCAACTTGCTTCTTCAAAGCCAGGTGAAGAGCGAGGGTCCCCTAGCAAGACAGACGTTGCAATCTGATGTAACATAACTGCATACACATGATCATATACATCCTGGCCATAATCTGTTGGTTAGACAAGAGTCACCAGTCCCCTTCGCTCTCAAGGGGAGGGGATCACACAAAGGTGGATTACCAGGGGTCTACCTTCACATCTGTCCACCACACTCCCAATGGAGTTTGCCTCAGTTAGTCAAATGTTTCCTTCCTCCAAAAGCAGAGGAAGCTAGAACACCCTTTTGGTTTGTTCATGTGTACACAGTGATTTGTCAGGTAATGAATGTCCTTGGTTAGCTTCAGCACTGGTATATTTCAACCAAATCAATTTTTAAATAAAAGACAAAGGCCAGTAACATTAAAAGAGAATTGAACAGAGCTTTAACTGAGAACGCTAATGACTTAAATGTATGTATTTTGTATGTACATATTAAATGTGATTATGGCAATATTCAGATCCTATGTTTTCTCAATTACTGCATTAAAAAACCTAAGTGCTCATTTGTAAATGGTATTCTATTGACAATACTGCTTACTACTGATATGTCTAACAGTAAAGCTGCTCTCAATACTTTCAATATATCCTCAATCTCCTTTTCCTATTTTTTTCTGGTACCCACAGACCTTGTATTAGTCCATTTTCATGCTGCTGACAAAGACATACCCAACAATGAACAAGTTATGAAAGACAAAGGTTTATTGGCCTTAAAGTTCCACATGGCTGGGGAGGCCTCACAATCACAGTAGAAGGCAAGGAGGAGCAAGTGCCATCTTACATGGATGGTGGCAGGCGAAGAGAGAGCTTGTGCGGGAAACTCCTATTTTTAAAACCATCAAATCTCGTAAGACTTATTCACTATTACGAGAACAGCATAGGAAAAACCCTCCCTGGTGATTCAGTTACCTCCCACCCGGTCCCTCCTACAACATGTGGGAACTGGAGATGAGATTTGGGTGGGGACACCACACAACCACATTAGACATAAGCAGTATATTGATATGAATCAGGTTAGTTCATTCATTCATTCATGTATAAAACAAATACCTACTGAGCACTTACCTATGTACTGACTGTGCTGGTGTTTAATAGTAAATAAGACATGGCTTCCAAATTACGTTCAGTCCAGTCAGAAAGACAGATGAGGAACTGCTGCACGATTAATTCCACTGAGGCATTTGCTATGGAAATACATAAATTAAGGGCCCAGAGAACTTGACATCCAAGTGGCATGCTCCTTAGAAAACAAATGATAGGAGAAATACAGGCCAGATATTGAGAGTTAATCAACCCAACTAGACAGAAAATAAAACCTCAAGGAAGGATGTGTTCCTTAGATGGTAATAGAATACAGAGACAAACAGAGGCTTGAGAACTGAGGCTTTAGGTAGATCTAAATAGGAGATGGGAAGAAAATAACCTATAAATTTTAAGTAACTGCAGTGTTGGCAAGCTGTGAAATAAAGTCTCACTCTTCAAATGGCAGTATCAGTTTTCAGGTACTAACTATTTCTATATTGACATAAATAATGGAGTACAAGTAAAATATTCATAGTGATTTTCACACAATGAAAATATTTTGATAAAGTAAGGTAATATTTAAGGTAGGAACAAAGTAAAAATTATCACCTAAAGTCATAGACCCAGGTGAGAAATGCATATTAATGTTGACTGTTTTATTAATGAAAGTAATTCAATATTGTAGAATTCAGTGTTGGTTCACGGAAACAAATCACTGCATGTGTAACTGGTTCACAAAACGACACTAGCATACCTATAAAGAAGAAATCAAATAATCTAAAATACAGTGGACTCTTCGGGGCTTCATGTGGGTTTTAGAATATTTAGAGCAAAACAAAATCCAGAGCAGTTTATCCTGCAAAATAAATAAATAAATATATCTGAAAGTATAACAACAATTTTGCAAATAAAATTAAAAAGCTTTTAGGTGAAGATTGTTTCTTATCGTATATTGGGCCCTTTTCTAACTGTAAAATTGTCTTTATTTTATTATTATTATTATTTTTGAGACAGTCTTGATCTGTGGCCCAAGTTGGAGTGCAGTGGCACAATCTTGGCTCACTGAAACCTCCTACTCCCAGGTTCAAAGGATTCTCCTGCCTCAACCTCCTGAGTAGCTGGGACTACAGGCACGAATCACCACACCTGGCTAATTTTTTGTATTTTTAGTAGAAAAGGGGTTTCACCAAGTTGACCAGGCTGGTCTCAAACTTCTGGCTTCATGTGATCCACTTGACTTGGATTCTCAAAGTCCTGGAATTACAAGCATGAGACACTATGCCTGGCCTAAAATTTTCCCTTGTGTGTTCTCAAAATTGCAAGTTCTCTACCTGGAAAAGTTGGGAGAATGAAAATCATTTGGTAAAAGCGCCTCATTGCATTGGAGGGTGGTGTGTGGATTTAAAATGGCAATATTCCAAGTACATTTTGTATATCTACTTCTTAATTGTGCGATTACATGATTTCTCCCTGAATAAATCTTGTTTTGATGAAAGATTAAGTCAGAGCACCTGCAAGCGTCATTGCTCCTCCCCCTTTCTCAGCTCCCGTCTTTATCACCTGTATGGAGAATGTGTCAACGTTCCCTAATTGAGAAGTAATTTGCGGTTAATGAAATCCATCTTACATTAAAAAAAAAAAAAAAAACCCTCTTCAATATGTACAATTTCCCCTAGAGAGCTGTTTTACTTGGAGGCTTTTCTTAGATTTAAGTTCTAATAAAACTAAGTATGTTTTAGGAAATAACCTTATAGCTTTTTTTCCCCCAATTTAAAAATACTAGGAACATAAAAGTAGAGTTGACATTAAGCCTGTTAAATTTTAGAAACTACTTATTTTGTTTGTGATTCCCTTAAGATGTCATTTAGAGTTTTAAAGATCATTGTACTACAAATAAAAAATATTTCATATATCTATTTATTCTTCAGAAAGTAAAAATAAGTAGTGGGTAGAAGTTCTCCATCTGTTTTTAGTTATAAAATTCTGACCTATTGAATAATGGAAGTGTTTTAAATAACACTAAAAATGCATTTGTATTTTTCCCTGAATGCAAAATAGTAAGATTTCAATTCACCTTCCTACTAGTGATGTTTCGTTCTTATGACTACCAGGCGGCTTTGTTTTTCATCTTGAATTGTGAACTGTCTTCACTTATATTCCAATTAGTTTTTTTTTTTTCTTTAATTTCGGCTTTTATTCTAGATATGGGGGTACATATGGAACATGGGGTATTGCACCCAGATACTGAACAGAGTACCCGAGAGGTAGTTTTCAACCCCATTCTTCTTCTTTTCCCTTGTAGTCCACAATGTCAATTGTTCTCATGTTTATGTCCATGTGTGCTCAGTGTTTAGCTCCCACTTAAAACCGAGAACATGTGACATTTGGTTTTCTGTTCCTGGGTTAATTCACTTAGGATTGATCTCCAGCTACACCCATGTTGCTGCAAAGGACATGATTTCATTCTTCTTTACGGCTGTGTAGTATTCCCTGGTGTATTTTATCAATTTTCTCTAGCCAGTCCACCACTGATGAGCACCTAGGTTGATTCCATGTCTTTGCTGTTGTGAATAGTGTAGTGATTAACATACAAGTGCATGTGTCCTTTTGGTATAGTGATCTATTTTCTTGAGTATGTACTCAGTAATTATATTTCTGGGTCAAATGGTGACTCCGTTTTAAGTTCTTCCAATTACATTTTTCATTCAAAGATACAGGGCGTTCTCTCAACATACTGAGTGAACCCTTGCCTTTCCCATGGATGAATGAAGTACTGAACATCCCAAAGCATTGAATCACTTCTCCTGATTTTAAGATCCTATTTTATTGGTATCCTTGTTTTTAATAATTTTGTTTTTTAAACTCTGTTCTTTTTTTCTTTGTTCTTTTCTTTCCCTTTTTAGCTTTAACAGTTTAATACTGACCGAATTCATTTGTGTGATTATATTATTTTTCCCTGAATAAATCTTTCTTTGTTTTTTAAAATAAATACAATTAAATCTTTAAATATAATATATCTCTAATTACCACATTAGCTTTATTCTACATGTTTTATAGTGTTTTCCTTGTTGTTTAATTCTAAACATTTTATGTTACAATTGGATTTTCTTGTGTTACTTAGGATTATGTTTCTTTCAGTTTCTAAAAATGTGTGAGAAGGCTTTTTATTTCTGTTTTTAACTAGGTTTTCTTGTTGATTTTTAATTAAATTACATTATGGTCAGAGATAGGGATTATCTCTGACCATAATGTAATTTGGAATGATTAATAGGAATGATTTCAAATTTATTGAGATTTCTGTTATGATCCAGTGTTGACTCAATGTACAGTTGCCACTTCTTGAGTACAAGTTTCTACACATGTCTGTCTATTACATCAAGCTTGCCAATAGGATTGTTTAAATTCATGACCTTAAAAATACTGTTTTCATGATCTATTAGTTTTCGATAGTATGTTAAAAATCTCCTCGTATTATTGTGGATCTGTCCATTTATCCTTGTAATTCTGTTAGTTTTTGCTTTATAGATATATTTCGAGGTTCTGATGTCAGTGGTATATGAGATAATAATTTGAACATCCTGTTTGATTATAATTTTTGTCATTGCCCTACATAATAGGTCCCTCTATGCTGTTTATTTTGCCTTCAGTTTTATTTTATCTATTATTAATATTGAGATTACATATTCTCTTTTGGTAAGAATTTGCTTAGTATATATTTTTCATACTTTTATTTTCAGCTTTTGCTGTTTGGAGTGTGTCTTCTAAAAATGTCAGATAAAGAGATGTACTATATTTCTGGTGCTTACAATTTTTTAGTCTTTGTCATTAGATAAGAAAACATACTCCTTTCCTGTTTATTGAGATTACTAATTTGGACTTACATTGACTGTCTTAATTTTTTAAGCACGCTCTTCTTCAATTTTTTCTTTCATTTTTTCATCATTTGGATTAGTGAAGCTTTCTTTAATACCCTTTGTTTACTGATTTGGAAACTTATTGTTATATCTTTCTTATTATTTGAAACAGTTATTTTTTCTAACAAAGTTTAAAATTAATTAGTACATCTATCTTTCCCCTGATCAAAATCAGGACTTTAACATACATGTTAAAGCTTCACTACTTCCTCATTTGCAGAGCCGATAGTTTATTAAATTCACCATAATGTCCTCACTTTCTGTGCTCATTCTTGTTTCCTGCATACCACCCTTACCTCTGGGTTCATTTTCTTTCTTTCTTTCTTTCTTTTGTTGAGGCAGTGTCTTACTCTGTTGCCCAGGCTGGAGTGCAGTGGCGCAGTCTCAGCTCACTGCAACTTTCACCTCCTGGGTTCAAGTGATTCTCCTGACTTGGCCTGGCAAGTAGCTGGAATTATAGGCATCTGCTACCACGCCCAGCTATTTTCTTACATTTTTTGTAGAGACAGGGTTTTACCATGTTGGCCAAGCTGGCCTCGAACTCCTGACCTCAAGTGATCTGCCTACCTCGGCCTCCCCAAGTGCTGGGATTATAGGCATGAGCCACCACACCCAGTCTGGGTTCATTTGCTTTCTGGCTGAGGAATATCCTGTAGATGTTTTCAGTGATTGATTACTTTTAGCGAATTATTGATTTAGTGAATGAGTGTTTACCTGGATATGGAATTCTAAGTTGACAGTTGCTTCTTTAAAACACTAAGAAAAAAATAATTCTGGTGTTTTTGAGATCCGACTTTCAAGATGGCCGCCTAAGAACGGCTCAGGACTTCAGCTCCCAGTGAAAGTGCAGAGGGTGAGTGGACGCCGCATTTCCAGACGAACTCTTATTGCCCACAGACCAGGAGATACCCAGGCAGAGGGGTCGCCAGCGTCGCAGTCCCAGCCGGTGCGGCTGTTTTGGCCCCCGCGGGGCTGATTCCGCCCGCGCGGCTGCTGTGACCACTCCCTGTTGCTGCGGTTCTCCGTACAAAAGCCACTGGTCTGGGAGCCCTCTTAGCTGGCGAGCAGAGCCTTGAGACGGCAGAATAGCCCATTCATCTGAAATAGCGAGCCAGGCCAGGAGATTCCTAGGCAAAAAATCCGCCAGGAGCCGGGGCCGCGGTTCCAGCCGACTCCGTGAGTCGCAGCACGGGAGATCCCGGCGCCTTTTCAACAAGCGACCGGAACGCGGGGTCGTTCAACTTAAAAGAAAAGACTCTGAGTCAGGGAGCCAGGTGATCAGGCTCGGTTGGTCCCACCCCTCCACCCCCAACAACAACAAAAACAAAAACAGTAATTGGAAACCCTCTGGGTTGAGCCCTTCAAACCAAGCACAGCTGAACCGGGACGGTCCGGCTCCGTGGGGGAGGGGCTTCCGCCATTACTGAGACTCTCCACCGCTACGGAGGCAGGCTGCCGTTGCCGAGGCAACCCGCCGTTGCCGAGGCAACCTGCCACAACAGAGAGAGTCCGCCATAACAGAGGCGGGGCCACCATTGCCCAGACAGTTCTAACTACGCCCATATAAAAAGGACTGCAGGGAAGAGCTCAGGGCAGCTGGGCGGAGCCCACAGCAGCTCAGCAAAGCCCCTTCGGGCAGGCAGAGGCTAGGCGTGCTGCTAGCTGGGCGGGTCCGACCTGAAAAAAAAAAAAAATCAAAAAAGGCAGTAGTGCAACGGAAACTCATAAAGCTCCAACTCCCTGGGACAGAGACAGACAACAGGTGGATAAACCCACAAAAATGGGTAGAAACCAGCGTAAAAAGGATGAAAACTCCCGAAACCAGAACACCTCTCCTCCTAAAAGTGATCACAACTCCTCACCAGCAAGGGAACCAGACCGGATGGAGAAGGAGGGTGATGAAATGACAGAATCAGACTTCAGAAGATGGGTAGTAAGAAACTACAATGAGCTAAAAGAACATGTTCTAACCCATCGCAAAGAAAATAGGAACCTTGAAAAAAGATTGGACGAACTGCTGACGAGAATGGACAGCATAGAGAGGAGAATAAGTGAATTGATGGAGCTGAAAAACGCAACACGAGAACTTCGTGAAGCATGCACAAGCTTCAACAGCCGAATTGACCAAGCAGAAGAAAGGATATCAGAGGTCGAAGACCAACTCAATGAAATAAAAAGAGAAGGCAAGAACAGAGAAAAAAGCGCAAAAAGGAATGAACAAAATCTTCAAGAAATGTGGGACTATGTGAAAAGACCTAATCTACGTCTGATAGGTGTACCTGAATGTGATGAAGAGAATGAATCCAAGCTGGAAAATACTCTTCAGGATATTATCCAGGAAAACTTCCCCAACCTAGCAAGGCAGACCAATATTCAAATCCAGGAAATACAGAGAACACCACAGAGATATTCCTCAAGAAGAGCAACCCCAAGGCACATAATCGTCAGATTCACCAGGGTTGAAATGAAAGAGAAAATGCTAAGGGCAGCCAGAGAGAAAGGTCGGGTTACCCACAAAGGGAAGCCCATTAGACTCACAGCAGATCTCTCAGCAGAAACCCTACAAGCCAGAAGAGACTGGGGGCCAATATTCAACATCCTTAAAGAAAAGAACTTTCAACCCAGAATCTCCTATCCAGCCAAACTCAGCTTCATAAGTGAAGGAAAAATAAAATCCTTTGTGAACAAGCAAGCACTCAGAGATTTCATCACCACCAAACCTGCTCTACAAGAACTCCTGAAAGAGGCTCTACACATATAAAGGAACAACCAGTACCAGCCACTCCAAAAACACACCAAATGGTAAAAAAGCAGCAACACAATCAAGAATCTGCATCAACTAACCAACAAAACAGCCAGGTAGCATCAAAATGACAGCATCAAATTCACACATAACAATACTATCCCTAAATGTCAATGGACTAAATGCCCCAATCAAAAGACACAGACTGGCAAATTGGATAAAAAGCCAAAACCCATCAGTGTGCTGTATCCAGGAAACCCATCTTACATGCAAGGATACACAAAGGCTTAAAATAAAGGGATGGAGGAAGATCTACCAAGCAAATGGAGAGCAAAAAAAGGCAGGAGTTGCAATTCTCATCTCTGATAAAATAGACTTTAAAGCAACAAAGATCAAAAGAGACAAAGAAGGACATTACATAATGGTAAAAGGATCATTGCAACAAGAAGAGCTAATGATCCTAAATATATATGCACCCAATACAGGAGCACCCAGATACATAAGGCAAGTTCTTAACGACTTACAAAGAGACTTAGACTCCCACACAATAATAGTGGGAGACTTTAACACCCCATTGTCAATATTAGACAGATCAACCAGACAGAAAATCAACAAGGATATCCAGGACCTGAACACAGACCTGGAACGAGCAAACCTAATAGACATTTACAGAACTCTCCACCCCAAATCCACAGAATATACATTCTTCTCAGCACCACATCACACCTACTCTAAAATTGACCACATAATTGGCAATAAATCACTCCTCAGCAAATGCAAAAGAACAGAAATCATAACAAACAGTCTCTCAGACCACAGTGCAATCGAGTTAGAACTCAGAATGCAGAAACTAACTCAGAACCGCACAGCTTCATGGAAACTGAACAACTTGCTCTTGAATGTTGACTGGATAAACAATGAAATGAAGGCAGAAATAAAGATGTTCTTCGAAACCAATGAGAACGAAGACACAACATACCAGAATCTCTGGGACACATTTAAAGCAGTCTCTAGAGGAAAATATATAGCAATGAGTGCCCACATGAGAAGAAAGGAGAGATCTAAAATTGACACCCTATCATCAAAATTGAAAGAGCTAGAGGAGCAAGATCAAAAAAACTCAAAACCTAGCAGAAGACAGGAAATAACTAAGATCAGAGAAGAACTGAAGGAAATAGAGACACAAAAAACTCTTCAAAAAATCAATAAATCCAGGAGCTGGTTTTTTGAAAAGATCAACAAAATAGACAGACCACTAGCCAGATTAATAAAAAAGAAAAGAGAGAATAACCAAATTGATGCAATAAAAAACGATAAAGGGGATATCACCACAGATTCCACAGAAATCCAAACCATCATCAGAGATTATTACAAACAACTCTATGCACATAAACTAGTAAACCTGGAAGAAATGGATAAATTCCTGGACACCTGCAACCTCCCAAGCCTAAACCTGGAAGAAGCCGAAACCCTGAATAGACCAATAACATGGTCTGAAGTTGAGGCAGCAATAAAGAGCCTACCACCCAAAAAAAGCCCAGGTCCAGATGGGTTCACAGCTGAATTCTACCAGACATACAAGGAGGAGCTGATACCATTCCTTCTGAAACTATTCCAGACAATCCAAAAAGAGGGAATCCTTCCCAAATCATTTTACGAGACAAACATCATCCTGATACCAAAACCCGGCAGAGACTCAACAAGAAAAGAAAATTTCAGGCCAATATCCATGATGAACATAGATGCAAAAATCTTCAATAAAATACTGGCAAACCGATTGCAACAGCATATCAAAAAGCTCATCCACCATGATCAAGTAGGATTCATCCCGGGGATGCAAGGCTGGTTCAACATACGCAAGTCCATAAACGTAATTCACCACATAAACAGAACCAAAGACAAAAACCACATGATTATCTCGATTGATGCAGAGAAGGCTTTTGACAAAATTCAACAACCCTTTATGCTAAAAACCCTCAATAAACTAGGTATTGACGGAACGTATCTCAAAACAATAAAAGCTATTTACGACAAACCAACAGCCAATATCATACTGAATGGGCAAAAATTGGAAGCATTCCCTTTGAAATCTGGCACTAGACAAGGATGCCCTCTCTCACCACTCCTATTCAATATAGTACTGAAAGTTCTAGCCAGAGCAATCAGGCAAGAAAAAGAAATAAAGGGTATCCAAATTGGAAAGGAGGAAATCAAATTGTCTCTATTTGCAGATGACATGATTGTATATCTGGAAGACCCCATCATCTCAGCCCAAAATCTCCTGAAACTGATAAACAACTTCAGCAAAGTCTCAGGATACAAAATCAACGTGCAAAAATCACAAGCATTCCTATACACCAGTAATAGACTTCAAGAGAGCCAAATCAAGAACGAACTGCCATTCACAATTGCTACAAAGAGAATAAAGTACCTAGGAATACAACTAACAAGGAACGTAAAGGACCTCTTCAAGGAGAACTACAAGCCATTGCTCAACGAAATAAGAGAGGATACAAACAGATGGAGAAACATTCCATGTTCATGGTTAGGAAGAATCAACATCGTGAAAATGGCCATACTGCCCAAAGTAATTTACAGATTCAATGCTATTCCCATCAAGCTACCAATGACCTTCTTCACAGAACTGGAAAAAAACACCTTAAACTTCATATGGAACCAAAAGAGAGCCCGCATAGCCAAGTCAATTCTAAGCAAAAAGAACAAAGCGGGAGGCATCACACTACCGGACTTCAAACTATACTACAAGGCTACAGTAATCAAAACAGCATGGTACTGGTACCAAAACAGAGATATAGACCAATGAGGCCTCACAGGAAATACAACATACCCACAACCATCTGATCTTCGACAAACCTGACAAAAACAAGCAATGGGGAAAGGACTCCCTGTTTAATAAATGGTGTTGGGAAAACTGGCTAGCCATGTGCAGAAAGCAGAAACAGGACCCCTTCCTGACACCTTACACCAAAATTAACTCCAGATGGATTAAAGACTTAAACATCAGACCTAATACCATAAAAACCTTAGAAGAAAATCTAGGCAAAACCATTCAGGACATAGGTGTAGGCAAGGACTTCATGACCAAAACGCCAAAAGCAATGGCAACAAAAGCCAAAATAGACAAATGGGACCTAATCAAACTCCACAGCTTCTGCACGGCAAAAGAAACAGTCAGTAGAGTGAATTGGCAACCAACAGAATGGGAAAAAATTTTTGCAGTCTACCCATCTGACAAGGGGCTGATATCCAGAATTTACAAAGAACTAAAGCAGATCTACAAGAAAAAAACAAACAAGCCCATTCAAAAATGGGCAAAGGATATGAACAGATACTTTACAAAAGAAGACATACAGGAGGCCAACAAACATATGAAAAAATGCTCATCATCACTGGTCATCAGAGAAATGCAAATCAAAACCACATTGAGATACCATCTCACACCAGTTAGAATGGCGATCATTAAAAAATCGGGAAACAACAGATGCTGGAGAGGATGTGGAGAAATAGGAACACTTTTACACTGTTGGTGGGAATGTAAATTAATTCAACCATTGTGGAAGACAGTGTGGCGATTCCTCAAGCACCTAAAAATAGAAATCCCATTTGACCCAGCAATCCCATTACTGGGTATATATCCAAAGGATTATAAATCATTCTACTACAAGGACATGTGCACACGAATGTTCATTGCAGCACTGTTTACAATAGCAAAGACCTGGAACCAACCCAAATGCCCAACGATGATAGACTGGATAGGGAAAATGTGGTACATATACACCATGGAATATTATGCAGCCATCAAAAACGATGAGTTCACGTCCTTTATAGGGACATGGATGAACCTGGAAACCATCATTCTCAGCAAACTGACACAAGAGCAGAAAATCAAACACCGTATATTCTCGCTCATAGGCGGGTGTTGAACAATGAGAACACATGGACACAGGGAGGGGAGCACTACACACTGGGGTCTGTTGGGGGGAAATGGGGGAGGGGCGGGGGGTGGGGAGGTGGGAAGAGATAGCATGGGGAGAAATGACAGATACAGGTGAGGGGACGGAAGGCAGCAAAGCACACTGCCATGTGTGTACCTATGCAACAATCTTGCATGTTCATCACATGTACCCCAAAACCTAAAATGCAATAAAAAAAAAAAAAAAAAAAATTCTATCATTGACGTGGATTTATGATGATTTCTTAAAGTGGCATTTGCCTTTCCTGCCTATTGCTTCCTAAATTTTCTCGATATTTCTGTTGCTCAATATCATTAGAATGTGTTTGGGTATAGATCGATTTGTTCTTTCCTTTCGTGACACATGGATTGTTTTCATTCTCCACTTGGAAGCCTAACAGACATCTCAAAACTGAACTTCTAATTTTCTATTCCAAATCCACTCCACTCACTGTTGTGCTAGTTTTAAGTAATGGCAATTTGATCTTTTCAATTGTTCAGAAAAAAATTTTGAAGTCTTCATTTTGTCTCCCACACCCCACATTCAACCCATAAGGAATATTGCTTTTATCATCAAAATGAGTCCAGAATCCAGGTACATTTCATTATCCACTGCTGCCAACCTGATCTAAGCCACTATCATTTCTAGTCTGGATTCTTTCTGTAGTCTCTCCTGGTCTCTCTGCTTCTAATCTTGTCTCCTCTGTTCTCAACTCAGAAGCCACAGCAGTTTTAAAACATAAGTCAGATCATGTCATTACTTTGTTTGAAACTGTCATTGCATCCTTATCTCATTCATAGTAAAAACCAAAGTCTTTATTTTTATTTTATTATTATTTACAGTTCTGGGATACATGTGCAGAACATGAAGGTTTGTTACATAGGTATACAAACCATGGTGGTTTGCTGCACCCATCAACCCATCATCTACATTAGGTATTTCTCCTAATGCTTTCCGTCCCCTACACCCTACCCTCCAACAGGCCCTGGTGTGTGATGTTCCCCTCCCTGTGTCCATGTATTCTCATTGTTCAACTCCCACTTATAAGTGAGAACATGTGGTGTTCGGTTTTCTGTTCCTGTGTTAGTTTGCTGAGAATGATGGTTTCCAGCTTCATCCATGTCCCTGCAAAGGACATGAACTCATCCTTTTTTATAGCTGCATAGAATTTGATGGTGTATATGTGCCACATTTTCTTTATCCAGTCTATCATTCATGGGGATTTGGATTAGTTCCAAATCTTTGCTATTGTGAACAGTGCTGCAATAAACATACATGTGCACGTGTCTTTATAGTGGAATGATTTATAATCCTTTGGATATATACCCCGTAATGGGGTTTCTGGGTCAAATGGTATTTCTGGTTCTACATCCTTGAGAAATCACCACACTATCCTCCACAATGGCTGAACTAATTTAAACTCCCACCAACAGTGTAAAAGTCTGCCTATTTTTCCACATCCTCTCCAGCATCTGTTGTTTCCTGACATTTTAGTGATCACCATTCTAACTGGTGTGACATGGTATCTAATTGTGGTTTTGATTGGCATTTCTCTAATGACCAATGATGAACTTTTTTTCATATGTGTGTTGGCTGCATAAATGTGTTCTTTTAAGAAGTGTCTGTTCATGCCCTTTGCCCACTTTTTGGTGGAGTTTCCTTTTCTTTCTTTCTTTCTTTCTTCTTTTTTTTTTTTTTTTTTGAAATTTGTTTAACATTTTTGTAGATTCTGGATATCAGGCCGTTGTCAGATGGATAGATTGCAAAAATTTTTTCCCATTCTATAGGTTGCCTGTTCACTCTGTGCAGAAGCTATTCAGTTTAATTAGATCCCATTTGTCAGTTTTGGCTTTTGTTGTCATGGCTTTTGGTGACTTAGTCATGAAATCTTTGCCTATGCCTGTGTCCTGAATGGTATTGTCTAGGTTTTCTTCTAGGGTTTTTATTGTTTTAGGTCTTATGTTTAAGTCTTCAATCCATTTGGAGTTAATTTTGGTTAATAAAGTGTAAGAAAGGGTTCAGTTTCAATTTGTATATGGCTTTTCCCAACACCATTTGTTAAATAGGGAGTCCTTTTCCCACTGCCTGTTTTTGTGAGGTTTGTCAAAGATCAGATGGTTGCAGATGTGAGATGTGTGGTGTTATTTTGAGGTCTCTGTTCTGTTACACTGGTCTGTATATCTGTTCTGGTACCAGTACCATGCTGTTTGGTTACTGTAGTCTTGTAGTATAAAGTCAGGTAGTGTGATGCCTCCAGCTTTGTTCTTTTTGCTTAGGATTGTCTTAGCTATACGGGCTCTTTTTTCATTCTGTATGAAATTTAAAGTAGTTTTTCTAATTCTGTGAAGAAAGTCAATGGTAGCTTGATGGGAATAGCATTGAATCTATACATTACTTTGGGCAGTATGGCCATTTTCACGATATTGATTCTTCCTATCCATAAGCATGGAATGTTTTTCCATTTGTTTGCGTCCTATCTTATTTACTTGAAGAGTGGTTTGTAGTTCTCCTTGAAGAGGTCCTTCACATCCCTTGTTAGTTGTATTCCTAGGTATTTTATTCTCTTTGTAGCAATTGTGAATGGGAGTTCACTCATGATTTGGTGTATAGGAAGGCTTGTGATCTTTTGCACATTGATTTTGTATCCTGAGACTTTGCTGAAATTGCTTATCAGCTTAAGGAGATTTTAGTCTGAGATGTTGAGGTTTTCTAAATACACAATAATGTCAGCTGCAAACACAGACAATTTGACTTCCTCTCTTCCTGTCTGAATACCCTTTATTTCTTTCTCTAGCCTGATTGCCCTGGCCAGAACTTACAATACTGTTTTGAATAGGAGTGGTGAGAGAGGGCATGCTTGTCTTGTGCTGGTTTTCAAAGGGAATGCTTTCAGCTTTTGCCCATTCAGTATGATATCTGCTGTGGGTTTATCATAAATAGCTCTTATTATTTTGAGATATGTTCCCTCAATACCTAGTTTATTGAGAGTTTTTAGCATAAAGAGGTGTTGAATTTTATTGAAGGCCTTTTCTGCATCTATTGAGATACTTGTGGGGTTTTTGTCATTCGTTCTGTTATGTGGTGGATTACATTTATTGATTTGCTTATGTTGAACCAGCCTTGCATCCCAGGAATAAAGCCAACTTGATCATGGTGAATAAGCTTTTTTATGTGCTGCTGGATTTGATTTGCCAGTATTTTATTGAGGATTTTCACATCAATGTTCATCAGGGTTATTGGCTTGAAATTTTCTTTTTTCGTGTGTGTTGCTGCCAGGTTTTGGTATAAGGATGATGCTGGTCTCATAAAATGAGTTAGGGAGAAGTCTTTCTTTTTCTACTGTTTGGAATAGCTTCAGTAAAAATGGTACCATCTCCTCTTTGTACCTCTTGTAGAATCTGACTGTGAATTCATCTGCTCCTGGGCTTTTTTTGGTTGGTAGCCTATTAATTGCTGCCTCAATTTCAGACTTGTTATTGGTCTATTCAGGGATTCAACTTTTTTTTGGTTTAGTCTTGGGAGGGTGTATATATCCAGGAATTTATCTATTTCTTCTGATTTTCTTGTTTATTTGCATAGAGATGTTTATAGTATTCTCTGATGGTAGTTTGTTTTTCTGTGGGATTTGTGGTGATAGCCCCTGTATGATTTTTTTATTGTGTATTTGATTCTTCTCTCTTTTCTTCTTTATTAGTCTGGCTATCTATTTTATTAATCTTTTCAAAAAAAAAAAAAAAACCCAGCTCCTTGATTCATTGATGTTTTTGAAGGGTTTTTTGTGTCTCTATCTCCTTCAGTTCTGCTCTGATCTTAGTTATTTCTTGTCTTCTGCTAGCTTTTGAATTTTTTTTTTTTTTTTTTTTTTTTTTTGCTCTTGCTTCTCTAGTTCTTTTAATTGTGATGTTAGGGTGTTGATTTTAGATCTTTCCCACTTTCTCCTGTGGGCATTTAGTACTATAAGTTTTCCTTTAAATACTGCTTTAGCTGTGTCCCAGAGTTTCTGGTATGTTGTATCTTTGTTCTCATTAGTTTCAAACTTATTTATTTCTGCCTTAATTTAGTTATTTACTCTAGTAATCATTTAGGAGCAGGTTGTTCAGTTTCCGTGTAGTTGTGTGGTTTTGAGTGAGTTTCTTAATCCTGAGTTCTATTTTATTGCACCGTGGTCTGAGAGGATATTTGTTATTATTTCTATTCTTTTGCATTTGCTGAGGAGTGTTTTACTTTCAATTATGTAATCAATTCTAGTATAAGTGCAATGTGGTGCTGAGAATAATGTATATTCTGTTGATTTGTGGTGGAGAGTTCTGTAGATGTCTATTAGGTCCACTTGGTCCAGAGCTGAGTTCAAGTCCTGAATATCCTTGTTCATTTTCTGTCTCATTGATCTGTCTAATATTGACAGTGTGGTGTTAAAGTCTCCCACTAGTATTGTGTGGGAGTCTAAGTCTCTTTGTATGTCTCTAAGAACTTGCTTTATGAATCTGGGGGCTCCTATTGGGTGCGTCTATATTTAGGATAGTTAGCTCTTCTTGTTGCATTGATCCCTTTACCATTATGTAATGCCATTCTTTGTCTTTTTTGATCTTTGTTGGTTTAAAGTCTGTTTCATCAGAAACTAAGATTGCAACCCCTGCTTTTTTTGCTTCCCATTTGCTTGGTAAATATTCCTGCATCCCTTTATTTTGAGCGTATGTGTGTCTTTGCATGTGAGATGGGTCTCCTGAATACAGCACACTGATGGGTCTTGACTCTGTCCAATTTTCCAGTCTGTATCTTTTAATTGGGGCATTTAGCTCATTTACATTTAAGGTTAATATTGTTATGTGTGAATTTGATGATGTATTATGATGCTAGCTTGTTATTTTGCCCATTAGTTGATGCAGTTTCTTAATAGTGTCTGTGTTTACAATTTGGTATGTTTTTGCAGTGGCTGATACTAGGTTTTCCTTTCCATATTTAATGCTTCCTTCAGGAACTCTTGTAAGGCGGGCCTGGTGGTGACAAAACCTTTCAGCATTTGCTTGTCTCTAAACGATTTTATTTCTCCTTCACTCATGGAGCTTAGTTTGGCTGGATATGAAATTCTGGGTTGAAATTTTTTTCTTTAAGAATGTTGAATATTGGCCCCCACTCTCTTCTGGCTTATAGAGTTTCTGCAGAGAGATCCACTGTTATTCTGATGGGCTTCACTTTGTGGGTAACCTGAGCTTTCTCTCTGGCTGCCCTTAGCATTTTTTCCTTCATTTCAACCTTGGTGAGTATAATGATTATGGATCTTGGGGTTGCCTATCTTGAGGAGGGTCTTTTTGGTGTTCTCTGTATTTCCTGAATTTGAATGTTGGCCTGTCTTCCTAGGTTGGGGAAGTTCTCCTGGATAGTATCCTATAGTGTTTTCCAACTTGGTTTCACTCTCCCCATCACTTTCAGGTACACCGATCAAATGTAGATTTGGTTTTTTCACATAGTCCCATATTTCTTGGAGGCTTTGTTCATTCTTTTTTCTCTAATCTTGTCTTTATGCTTTATTTCATTAAGTTGATCTACAATCTCTGATATCCTTTCTTCCACTTGATTGATTTGGCTATTGATACTTGTGTATGCTTCACGAAGTTCTTGTGCTGTGTTTCTCAGCTCCATCAGGTCATTTATGTTCTTCTCCAAACAGGTTATTCTAGTTAGCAATTCCTCTAACCTTTTCAAGGTTCTTAGCTTCTTTGCATTGGGTTAGAACATGCTCCTGTAGCTTGGAGGAGTTTGTTATTACCCACCTTCTGAAGTCTACTTCTGTCAATTTGTCAAACTTATTCTCTGTCCAGTTTTGTTCCTTTGCCGGCGAGGAGTTGTGATCCTTTGGAGAAGAAGGCCAAAGTTATTATAGTCAACTGCAAGGTCCTACATGGTTTCAATCCCCTTCTCTTTAGCTTTACCTCTCTTATTCTATATACTCCAAGCACACCATTGCCCTTGGGTTCCTCAAATACATGCCATCCTCCTGTCTTTATATTAACTGGTCTTTCTTCTTGGAAAACTTCTACCCCAGATAGCCATATGGTTAACTCCATTACCTCCTTCGTGTTTTTGCTTAAACATTATCTCCTCAGTGAGGACTACTGTGACCATCACACACCAGTCCAATCTCTTTTACTCTTCTGTATTTCATAGCACTTTTCATCTTCTAAATTGTTACAAAGTTTACTGGTTTATTATATTTACTGCTTATTTTCTGTCATTACATTAGAATGGAAGCTCTACGAGTGCAGATGTTTTTGTATTTTGCATAATTCTATCTCCTAAGTACCTAGAACAGAGACTGGTACAAAGAAGATGCATAATAAATGTTTGTTGAGTGACTGATGAACCAATAAATAGATTATTATTAATATAGAACTAGCATATATGTAACACAATATAGTTCCAATGTATTTTCGTAGGGTAGGAATACAGTGAAATAGTTACATCCCAAATGCTCATTAACCGGTAAATAAACAAACTTTTGTATAGTCATACAATGAAAGGCAACCTTCAACTAAAAGGAACAAAATACAGATATGCAGAGCAACTTGGATGAATATCAAAAGCGTTACATAAAACAAGCCAGATTAAAATCAACTGTATATAATATCATTCCATTTATATGAAGTTTTAGAAAAATCAAAACTATAGATGTGGAAAGCAGGTCGGCAGTTGCCCAATGCCAGGCATGGTACAGGGGTGTAAAACGGGAATTAATTGCAGAAGGACATGATGGAATACCTAAGGGTTCTCAAAGTTTTCTGAAACATGATTGTGGTGGTGGTTGCACTGCATGTTTATTAAAATTTATTGAACTGCTTGCTTGAAACGAATACATTTGAGGGTCCATAACTTATTCTTCAAAAAGCTGCAAGCAAGCCTGGGCAATATAGTGAGACCCCATCTCTACAACAACAACAAAATAATAATAATAATTAGCTGGGCATGGTGGCAGGCACCTATAGTCCCAGTTACTTGGGAGGCTGGGGTGGGAGGATTGCTTGAGCCCAGCAGTTCAAGGCTATGGTGAGCAATGCACCACTGCACTCCAGCCTGGGCCACAGAGCAAGACCCTGTCTCAAAAAATTAAATAAACAAAGAGCTGCAAGCAATAAACAAATACAGTTAATTCTGACCATATACTACTAAAATTTAATCTTTCTTTAATTCAGGAAGTACTTCATAATCTTGGAGCACCTTCAGAATGAATAAGCAACTCTGTATGGCAAAAATACGGATTTAGTAATTTGCTAAAATTCAGAGCCTTCTCTGTACCAGCCTACTGGGCATCCCTAGCACTTAGAAGAGCAAACTTATTTTTTTATTATTATTATTTTTTATTTTTATTTTTATTTTTTGAGATGGAGTCTCACTCTGTTGCCCAGGCTGGAGTGCAATGGTGCAATCTTGGCCCACTGCAACCTCCGCCTCCCTGCTTCAAGTGATTCTCCTGCCTGTCTGCCAAGTAATGGGGATTACAGATGTGTACCACCAATGCCAGCTAATTTTTGTATTTTTAGTAGAGACAGGGTTTCACCATGTTGGGCAGGCTGGTCTCGAACACCTGACCTCAGGTGATCCGCCTCCTTTGGCCTCCCAAAGTGCTGGGATTACAGGTGTGAGCCACCGTTCCGGGCCAGAGGAACCAACTTCGATTCCTCCACTGTTAGGATCATTTGCTTGTAGACTGCAGCACCCCTACTCCACCGTACCCGTACCATGAACTCCACCATAGAAGGGCCCATACCTCACTTATCCTCAGGCCCAGGTGCTAGAGGCACCATGCCCATGGGAGGTCCTCAGTCAATTTTAGTTGAATGACTAGATGATTATTTCAGAGTGGCATATAAAAGAAAATTTACAGTCACCAACAGACTTGATATTCTCTTGCTATGGAGTCAAAATACTATACTATTACCAAGATTTTACATGTGTTCCCATGTTTTCTTTTGTCCATACTTGGAAGATGTTATCATTGAGGAGATAACATAAATACTTATTTTAAATTTATCATCTATGTATTGGGGACCCTCTAATTGCCAGGCAGATTTTATTAGTTTCTAGAGATGGATGTGATGGTTAATAAAACAAGGATTTGGACCTTACTCGAAGCAATTATTTTGTGTAAGTTGGGCAGTCATCATTACAGATGTCTTTAAAGACTGTTCTTTTTAGATCCTGGTCAATAAATTAAATATTATTCGTTTTATAGCCGTTACCAGAGTGTTAATACTATGGATGAGTACTTTGGTTTGCTTATGAAATGAACTAGAGCAAAATTACAGACACTTTTCCTCCCAGGGTAGGAGAATGTCTTTGGAAAAGGAAATTCCAGCACCACCCCTTGAGGTCTTTATTTTCCAGCATAAATCTTCCAACTGTGGCGCTCACTCACTAAGTAAGCACACGTGAGCCACACCCCGCCTCTGCAGAGACTCACACAGGGTGAGGCAGAGGCAAGGTATTTTGTTAATCCTTTTAGCTTGAGCAAGCAGAAGAAGGAAAACTCAGGAAATAAATCACATGAAAATATGAGAACAATAGGAAAGAAAAGCCTGTCTTTCGGGTTTGTTTCCTGTTCTAATACTTGTGGAATGTGGTCTTCTCTTCTACTGATGCTTAATATAACCAGAATATGCAAAGTTATAATTCTTTCCTGAACAAAAGTTTTCTGTTTTTCTGTTCATATTCTCATGTTAAAACCAGCATCTCTCAGAATTGTTAAAATCTAAGTTATAGTAGCCATTTAGCTGCGACTTCTGTAGAGTGACATTTTACAAAGTAAACATTAGTTACACATCCAGAGTTTCCACTGAATTTATAATATCCAGTAAACCTTCCATTTGCTTTTTATATTTTTCTAAGTAAGTTGCCTCTTACAAAATGTAGCCAAGTTTTGAAGAAACACAAAGTTTTAAAAACCCATAAGACATTCTAGTAAAAACTACCTGAATACTTAAAACAACTTTTATATATCAGTTTTTAGTATCCTATTAGGAAAACTGCTAAGTTTTAAGTCATTTCCTTTCCATTGAGAAATAATTTTTCTGTGGCTAAAATTCCCATTAGCCAGAGAATGTCACTGATTTTCAGGATATTTATGGCCAAATCCAGAAATAAGGGTGCCAGTTAATGTAATCTTCATCTACTTGTATATGGCCACTATCCACCACTGTTGCCTCCCGGGTCGCTGCTGTTCTGATCAATCATCTCATCTCTTGGGACTCTGCCTACCCCTTCCCTTCCACCATAATTCCTCTACCTCTAACTACTGGTATCTCAAAATGGGTCCTCACACAGCTGGCAGCATCTGGACAAGGCAGAGACCTCCAGGATTAGTATTCATGGCGTTCGTGTTCTGAGAGAGGAAGGTTCCCTCTTCTTCCTGCTCCAAGCTTGATTTGGCTGCCTACAAAAATCTGGCAGTGACCTAAGTTATAGGATTTGGTAGTGGTGACTGTAGTAATTGTAAACTCTCTTCTCTAAAGCAACCAAATTGCATGTCTGCCATTTGGACTTTGACCTAGTGGTAAAGGACTTTCCCACAAATGGTGGTCCAGATTGCCAGCATTTAGGCTTCTGTCTGCTTTCACTTTTATCTAATAGATACAGTGGCTTCCATTCAGGAATAGCACAAGTGTCACTTTGGGTACCCCAGATGGGTGAGTCTAGACTTCCCACATCACACAAGTCAGTGAAGTCTGTGTGATACGGTAGAATGCTTGAAAACCTAAGTACAACTTCTTTGTCGTAAAGGCACACTGGCTTTCAGAAGGGGAAATTCTATATCACTAATTCACTTACTTTAATTTCTTTCTGGAAATAAATGAATAAAGCACAGTAGTTCTTTTAGAGGTTGAAAAATATTTAGAATGTTCTGTGGAAAAAAATCAGTAAATGCCATTCATCTATATTTTTAGGAAGGCTCGGTAGAAGCTATTCCTCAAACTCGGCCATAGTACGATTTACCGCAGCGTTATTATAACAGAGAATAGTGGCGGGCTGAAGGCAGTTCACACAAACTTCTGGGCCAAACTGTTAAATTTCAAGGAATGTTGCAAGCTGTTTGATATCAGTCTTGCTAGCTGGTTGGAGGCCTATAGAATAGGTCATTGTAGGAGTATTTACATCACAGTAAACAAAGCATTCTGAGGACACCTCTTGCCTCCTCACCCCCAGCCCAAACCAGATAAGCATTTACCAGAATATCACGGGATAAGAGATTGGTTTAGAAATAGAGAACGAAGAGTGGGACCAATGGGATAAATGCTGAAGAATTATAAATAGATAGCTTCCTCAGAGTTAGCTGTTGGCACTAATCTTGTTTAGCATTTTAATAAATTCCCTAGTGAGAGGTAGTATACAAAGAGATATCCATAATTTTCAGATGACATTAAATGTTTCCAGAGTTAAATTATAAACCCATGGGATTAACACCCAAAACTCTTAATAAAACTTTATGCATTCTAATAAGGCAGGAGTAAGGCAATTCGGGGGGAAATTATCTTAAAATACTGTTGTTAAATGATAAATTCTAATCTTTGCGTTGCAATGTAGAGATGAAATTTAGAGATTTCTGTAGACTTTTTCTGTGTTCATTAGTATAACTTGCTAGCTGTGACAAAAAGGCCACTGCAACACAAGTTCCATCAGAAGCTCTGGAAACCAAGAACTGTCCCACTCTTAGAAAGAAACCTTAGTGCGCACTTCCTGCCGTTTCGGTTAACATGCTTCAAGGAGAATGTAATGGAACTGGAAGAGTTTCAGAGAAAATTGTGCAACCTGTTCGGGGTATTATAGGAATCCCAGATGAGGCTGAAGATTATATTAACTAGCAAATCTGAAACATCTTGAATAAGGTAAATATAGCTATATTAAGCAAATCCTGAAAAACTGGAACTATAGTTCACCTCCTTAATCTTGAAATAAGCATTTATAGAAGAAATAGAAATATAGTGTCATTTCTCAAGGAAAAGAAATGATAGCAATTCAAAGTTTAACTTTTATCAGTATGTAAAAATTATGATAGTTACATATTTTGAAAGAGCAAAATTTACTTCATACTTCCTCTGATTCGTAGCCTACCTTTATCAGATCGGCTCTGTCAAAAGGAAGAGTGAGACATTCTCCCTCTTAACTTACCTTTAACCATTTTTGCTTGCTTTTTTTTTTTTTCTAATGGCAACTCAAAGCAAAGAGCTGCAAGAGCCAGCAATTATAATTGTTTACTCTTATTGCTTAGCTCCCCAGGTGGGATGTGTTTCCAAAACACACTTTTGTATTTATAAGGAAATGTAGTTAGGATTAATTTTATTGTCCTAATTAGAATTCACATTTTGGTTAAATCCCCAATTTCATTTAAAAAAATCAGGTTTCTTAAGAGTGAATTAGGCAAAGGGAAGAAGAGAATGAATTACACTTTCTAGGGAAACGATCTTCCCCACAAGGGTGAGTGGGCTATTTGAGTGTGAAAAAAAAAATAGGGCAACTTATTTAACTATAGCAAAACAGACCAGTAAGTGTCTTTCAAAAAAAAAATCTAACAAGGCTCTGCACAATCTTAACAATAAAAATTTTTTTAAAAAATGATTTTCATGTTAGTTCAGAGTTGTCTCAGATAAACTAAAAAACGAAAGCTGTGGTAGATGACCTAAAAAGATTGCACTTTCTGTTATTTTTTACTTTTTAATGAAATATATACATTCAGCAAACTGCACATGTCACTGTAGACATCTCAATGAATTTTCGTAAAATGAATGCATCCAGTAACCACCATCCAGTCTAATGCACCATATGTAGATGTTGCATATACTGTCTCCCTATATATTTATATATACATGATATATATATATATATATATGGCATGTAGATTACTCATAGTAATTAATCATTAATTGTAAATATGAAGACTATTTGTATTCATATTTTTAAGAAGATTGAGATTGAACAGGATATTATAGTAGGGTTTCGTTCAACTTTCAAGGCTGTTATCGTTGTTTACCCCGTTGGTATATTTTAAAGACTTTATTTCACAGTAATTATTTTGAAATAAGGGAGAGCTTTAGGTGGCAGGCAGTGAAGAGTATATTGATCTCACACACAGCCCTATCATTTAGATTTGTTGTCGAGCCTGATTGAGGCCATTAATGCTGTTTTTTGGAATTGTATTTGTTAAAAGGAAGATAATTTTTAAAACGAGGGGAAAAAATGGGCACAGGACATGAGAGTGCCACAGTACTGCAAATAGAATGTAAGGACGGAAATAACTTTTAAGAAACACATTTTGTTAAATTAAGTACCGTGACTAAATACTTTAATTCCTTTTCTTGTAGCCTTTAAGGATCATTTGACTTTGAACCTCTTAAGTTACAGAGGAGTAGCCTGAAAGCCTGGGCTCCCTTCCACCCTGAGAGTGTGCGGGTACCGCAGGGCCCGCCGGGGGCTTCCCCTCTCGCTGCTCCTGCGCCCTCCATCCCCTCCCCGCTTCCCCCTCCTCCCCTCCCTATCGCCCTCACCCCCCTTCTTCCCCCGTGACCCCTGACCCCAGCTAATCTGCATAGAGGAATGACAGGCATCCGCTGGGCAGGATCCGCCGCGCCGGCTACGGCCGGCCGGGCTGGGAGACCCGCGCTGGGGAGAAGGTGAGGGGACCCGGCGGGCCGCTGGGCACAGGCCGGGACATGAACGCTTGGAACTCTGGCTGGGAGCGGACCCATGATCGAAGGACCAAAGCGGCCGCGTGATCACTGGACCTGGCCCCTCGACTCCAGCCATGGGCCAGACCTCGGTGTCCGCGCTGTCCCCGCAGCCCGGCAGCGGTGAGTCCGGGGCGCACGCGATGCGCTCCTGCCGCGCGGGCGCTGGGCTGGCGGCTGGGCCCCGGGGCAGGCAGGGCTCGTCGTCTGGTCGGGTTCCGCTCGGACCCGCCAAGTCCCTCGGAGAAACCCCAGAGGTAGCGCTCGCCAAACTCTTTGTCGTGAAAGAGGAATGCCTTTTGGGATCCAGCCTATTTTACCTTAAAGGCACAGGCTCCATTTTTCTGTGCGTGATGCCTCGCTGTGGTTTTTATCCAAATTATTTCGGAGCCAGAAACTTACGGGAAACGCCATTTGTGTATTACTGTGTTTTTAAAAACGCGAAACTTAGAGAGCAAGAGAAACATGCCAACAGGTTTTTCTGTATTTATGCTTGGCTTCCGAACAGACTAGGACTGAATGCTCTCAAGCTTGTCAACTGATTTATGGTTTGTTATTCGGAGTAGAAGCCTGATCGCCTTCTTAACCTGGCAGAACGCTGAATACTTAATAACTAGCCCCGAAATGCGCGATTGTTTCAAATGAAACTTGTTTTGTTTATATTAGAGCAGTTATAAAATTTAGGGAAACGTATCTCATGAACTTAGTTCTCCAGGACTAAAGTTAGTTTTGTGGAAACGTGTGTAACGTGTCTGAGTTGTAATGTCATGTTTTAAAAGTTTCTCCCCGTCCCCCCTCTCCGATTTTCTTAAACAAAAAGAGGGAAGGAAGGTACGTCTGGCATTTCCCCAGCAGTGTAGGGATTAAAAAAAAAAAAAAAAAAAAAAAAAAAAACTGTTTGGTGCTATTACCTGTGATTGGGTAAGGAAATAAATTTAAAAGGTACTATTTTGATATTTTTCCATCAACAATTAAAAAATAAATAAAACTCAAAGGGACCATTTATGTTATTCATTGAGATATTTGATACACTTTTTAACTTGCGCAAACATCAACAGGATCTTGCTGAAAGGAAATGACAAGGCGCAGAGGAAGGTTTTTTAATCTGCCTCAGGATGTCTAGCTAGATAGCATTCTGTCATTCCAATCCCCTTCCCTACTTTATACCCAGTGGGTTTCTTTAGGTAGCACAGCCTCACTCCCTGAGATACCACAAACTTTGCTGAGATGTCTGTTAATACCGCAGAAGACCCCTCCACGAAGAAGAGACATCAGAATCCGAAAAAGATTACAGTATACCTTCCTTTACCATTAACGACATGGCTACAGCTCTGAACATCAAAAAGACTTCATGTTGGTAGCTTTTCGAGAGATTTTTAGGGGGAGGTGTTGAGTAGGATTTTAAATTTAGTAAACTATTTTGTGCAAGTAAGTCTTGGTTTCCTTTGCCTTACCTTAAAGTGATGCGAGACTTCTTTTCATTTCAAGAAAGGGTTATATTTTTAAATTTGCGTGCCAGCAAAGATAGAATTAAATCAGTACTCCATACAACAGGTATATAGAAAGTATTGTCCTGAA
This sequence comes from Saimiri boliviensis, assembly GCF_048565385.1. NCBI lineage: Eukaryota > Metazoa > Chordata > Mammalia > Primates > Cebidae > Saimiri > Saimiri boliviensis. The sequence continues at coordinate 26,204,530 of NC_133452.1, read as the reverse complement.
TTTAGTTATTTTATCACAAAATGTTATTTGAGTAAATATTAGAAAAGCAAATTTTGCCTTAATAAAAATCAAGGAATATTATATAAATGATTTCTAAGAAGCAAATGAAATCCTAAAATGGGTCCTGTGCGGTGGCTCATACTTTTAATCCCAGCACTTTGGGAGGCTGAGGTGGGTGGATCACAAGCTCAGGAGATAGAGACCATCCTGGCAAACATGGTGAAACCTCATCTCTACTAAAAATATAAAAAATTAGCTGGGTGGGGTGGCACGCATCTGTAGACCCAGCTATTCGGGAGGCTGAGGCAGGAGAATCTCTTGAACCAGGAAGGTGGAGGTTGCAGTGAGCTGAGATCACGCCACCTCTGGGTGCACTCCAGTCTGGGTGACACTGTAAGACTCCGTCTTGGGGGAAAAAATAATAACAATAAATAAATAAAATCCTAAAATGAGACTCTCTGCCTCTTAACCTGTACAGCAAAAAAAACCCAGATTGCTATAATTTCAAATACAATGACTGATTAAAGTGAGAAACTGTGCAATCTACTTAAGTAAAAAATGTTTTAAACAAAAAGTTGTGCTTGATCATAAAAGATAATTCAGAGAAACATCGTATGATATGGTGTTATACTTAAATTGCAGGCCATCGTTTTTATGGATTAAAAGTTTGTATGAATTGAAATGGCCAATCCATACATCATACATAGAGGGTTTTTTATCTTTCAGTTAAGGTGGTTATGACTTAAGTTGTGATACTGTAAAAGCAGAACAGTTTTCTCGTGTTATCCAGTATCTCTAAGTCTATTAGAGCTACCCCATTTCCCTGAAGGTTTGCCATCAGATTCTGAATAAAAACCAAAATAATAAATAAATAAATAAAATAACGTTTTCTGAGTTTTATATTCATGCCTGTATCTTTACGCGTCTGAGACTGTCAAACCCTATACTATTCCAGGTATTTTGTTCGCTCCTTGTTAGCTGTTTAACTCTGGCTTTACAGATGGTGTGAAGATCCTTGTTCCGTTTGATCTTAGCAATCAACTAGTTGTTCAAGTCTGGAGCAGCTGCTTAGGATTACAGCATTAAAGATGATGCTCATCTTAAATTCTTAGTGGGTGAAAATCTGTTTAAGTCTAAGGAATCAATAGCACAGAGTTTAATTATTCATACTTACCGCTCAATTTGGCCTTTTGTAAAAATCTTAATTATAGGCTAGAAGTTCCCTTGCTTCTCCCCCTTTTGTCTTGAGGCTCTCTAGAGCCTTTCAGCTTAGGCTGCACCTAATTCTCCATGTTCTAGGAAGACCATTAATTATTATTTTTGAAAATATGCAGTTAGATCCATTATTTTTAAAAACAGCTGTATTGATGGACGTATAATTCACATACTATAAAATTCAACCATGAGAAGTATACAGTTCGAGGTTGAGGCAGGAGAATGGCTTGAACCAGGAGAGCCGAGATCTCGCCGCTGCACTCCAGCCCGTGAAACAGAGATACTCTGTCTCGAAAAAAAAAAAAAAAAAAAAAAAGATAAGAAAAGTGTACAGTTCATTGTTTTTCAGTGTATTCACAGTGTTGTGTGACCCTCAATCTCTATTCTCACCTCATTCATACAGTGGCCTCTACCCTAATTAAACACAAATCGACTTTTCTGTCTTTATACATTTGCTTATTGAGAACATTTCATGTCAACGGAGTCATATAACATGTCATTTTGTGACTGGCTTCTTTCAGTTAGCATGTTTTCAAGGATCATCCATGTTGTAGCATGTATCAGTTGTTTATTTCTTTTTATTGACAAATAGCATTCTACTGTATGAATAGACCACATTTTATTTATCCATTTATCAGCTGATGGATATTTGGGTTATTTCTGCTTTGGGCTATTTATGAAAAATGCTGCTCTGAGCTTTGTGTACAAGTTGTTGTAAAGTGATGTTTTCACTTCTCAGGAGTATATTTAGTAGTGGAATTGCCAGATTATATGGTAGATAGTTCTATGTTTAACCTTTTATGGTGTTGCCAAACAGTTTCTAAAGAAGTGACACCAGCTGCTTATGAAAGTTCCAATTTCTCCACATCCTTACCAACACTTGTTACTGTCTTTTTGATTATAGCCGTCTTAGTAGGTGTGAAGTTGTATCTCATGGTTTTGATTTTCTTTTCCCTAATTACTAATGACCTTGAGCATCTTTTCATGTGCTTATTGGCCATTTGTATATCTTTTTTGGAAAAATGTCTTCAGATCCTTTGTGTAATTTTAATTGGATAATTTGACTTTTGTTGGAGTTTTAAGAGTTCTACCTACCCGAGCCTTCCAAAATGCAGGGATTATAGGCGTGAGCCACCGTGCCTAGCCTGAACTAATTTTTCAATCCCAATAGTTTTTCAGTGGATTCCTTATGATTTTCTGTATACAAGGCCCTACTATATACAAGATATATTTATACAGACATGTGCAAAGAAACAACATTTTAATTCCTCATTTTAGAGTTTTTATTTTATATTGCTTTTATTTTTATTTTTTCTTATTTAATAGTTCAGGCTAGAACCTTTGGTCCAGTGTTAAATAGAAGGGGTAGTTATGAGCATTTTTGTCTTGTTCCTCTTCTAACAAAAACAAGTCTTTTTTTTTTTTTTTTTTAACCATTAAGTTTGCTATTAGCTATGGGTTTCTTCATAAGTTCTGTTTGTCACAAAGTTCTCTTCTATTATTAGTTTGTCAATGTTTTTATCATGATAGATTGTTCACTTTTGTCATTTTTTTTTTTTTTGAGATGGAGTCTTGCTCTGTCGCCAGGCTGGAGTGCAGTGACACAATCTCGGCTCACTGCAACCTCTGTCTCCTGGGTTCAAGCGATTCTTCCGCCTCAGCCTCCCAAGTAGCTGTTACCACAGGCGCATGCCACCACGCCTGGCTAATTTTTGTAATTTTTAGTAGAGACGGGGTTTCACCATGTTGGCCGAGATGGTCTTGATCTCTTGACCTCATGATCTGCCCACCTCAGCCTCCCAAAGTGCTGGTATTACAAGCGTGAGCCTTGGCACCCAGCCTCAATTTTGTCAAAGGTTTTTTTCTGCCGCTGTTGAGATGATCATATGATTTTTGTCCTTTATTTTATTGTTTGGCATGTTACATTAATTGATTTTTGGTTGTTATATCAACCTTGTATTCCTGGGATAAATACCACCTGGGTAATGTGTATAACTTTTTTTGTATGTTGCTAGGTTAGGTTTACAGGTATTTTACTGAGAATTGGGTCCATTGTTTCTAAGTACAGGTTAAAATGATATATCCCCAATAGGGTGGTTCCAGTACTCTCTGGCATCATGCCCTAGGAGGATTGAGACATCTAGTAGTTCATTGTCAAGTCTAGAGCATGGTAAATTGGATATGATAAGTTTTTGATGAATATATGAATGAGTTGACAAATAGTATCAGTAAGCAGCCTGACTGCTTTAAGGCAATGATAATATGAGTGAGAGGTATGTATTATTTATATTCTTTTTGAGTCCAAGAATTACATTACTCCAGCCCTGTTGTCTGAAGGGTGGTGTCCGAATCTAGTAACTGTTTCCCCAACCCCACCCCATTTTCTTGGTGCCACAGACCAGCACTTGGTTGCTTCTTTTCAGCCCTTGGGTTGAAAGGGCAGACAATGCCACTGTCCCCATTTTTAGGGACAAGAGAACAAGTGAATAAAGCGTGCAGAATCACACCTAGGTTGAGATAGAACCTGTATTTATCTGTATCTCTGGGTTTCCAAGTTTTGTTCAGGGCCCTGTATTTGTCTTGTCAAGAATATTTATCCATTTCCTTGTAAACCAGGCACAGGAAGAAGTCCTAAAGACCAAAGATGATAGAGTTTGTTTTCTTTATAGTATAATATGCACATGGTCAGAAGTCAAACATTACAAGATGGTTTGAGATAAAAATGAGTTTACTCCCTTCTAGAATCCCCCAGTTCCACTTTCTATCTATAACCCAGCACAAACATTTTTTTTTCATTTCACACAGTTTTCATTCATAGATGTCTCTTTATCAGCAAATAAGACATACTATACTTATTTCTTTATACTTTGAATTTTTCATGTAATATAACTTGAAAATATTTCCATCTTGGTCTCTTTAATCCTAAAAATGAACACTATTATAGTATGTGGATATATCAAAACTTCCTTTAAAAGAACCCTGTTGTATTTAATATTGCTCCGGGGTTCTTTACATATGTGTATGCTATTGTGAACAATGCTGAAATGAATATCCATATCTATGACCTCTCTCTGCACTGCAGGCCCAAATGTGCAACTCCCTGCTTGACAGGTCTGCTTGAAAACTTGCTGGGCATCCCAGAGTTAACACAGATCTAAACAGATTTCATTTTGTCCTCCAAGACAGTTCTTCCCTTGACTTCTACATTTCACCAAATGATACGCCAACCACTCACTTGTTCTAGTCAAAGATCTAGGACTTATTCTTAGGTTTGCCTTTTCCCTCCGCATGGATCCATCAGCAGGTCCTGTCCTTTTTTCTTCCCAAATATATCTCAAGTCCATGCTCTTCCGCCTGTCTCTACTGCCACCATCCAATCGGCCATCCATTATATGGACAACTGATGACATATTAGCAGCAGAGTTGCTAGGTCAAAAGACTTGGGTGTTTTATTTTGATAGACTTTGCTAAATTACTGTCAAAGAGGCTCTCTCTGTGTATCTGCCTTTTTTTGTTTTTGAGACAGAGTCTCACTTTGTCACCCAGGGTAGAGTGCAGTGGCACCTCAGCTCATCACAAACTCTGCCTTCTGCCTCAGTGATTCTCCTGCCTCAGCCTTCAGAGTAGCTGGGATTACAGGCCCCTGCCACCATGCCCGGCTAATTTTTGTATTTTTAGTAGAGATGGAGGTCTCACCATGTTGGCCAGGCTGGTCTCCAATTCCTGACCTCAGGTGATGCGCCCGCCTCGGCCTCCCAAAGTGCTAGGATTACAGTCGTGAGCCACCACGCCCAGCTATATCTGCTTATTATATGAGAATTTCTGTTTCTGTACTTTGTCACCACCACTGCGTTCCAGGGTCACTCTTAGCCCATAGGAGAATTAGAAGTCACTTCCTCTGGGTGTGGGAGCTCCCCAGCACAGACTTAAAAAGTGGAACATTAGCAGGAATTTAGTTCTCACTCATTCTCTTACCTAGGTGTCCTCCTGCAGTCAACACTCTATACAACTGTACATAACCACAATGCTGTGCACAAGTAATGTTTTAGAATCTTTGTAAATCTATATGTAAAAAATGGCACCTTATTTTGATTATGAGGTGTAGGACATTTATATTTCCATTTCTTTGAATTGCTTGTTTATAGCCTTTCCTCGTTTTTATGGTTTCTTACAGAGTTGTATATTCAGGAGATTAGCCTTAAAACCAATATATGTCTATCATATATTGTAAACGTTTAAAAATTTTTTCTTGTACCCTAAGCTTGTTTATATTTTTTATGAAAACTTTAAAATTTTAAGTCAAATAGATTAGTCATTTTCTTTCTTACAGACTAGGGCTATTTCAAAAATGCTTTCCTCTTCTATTTTCCTCATATTTTGAATATTTGATCTCTGTAATTTATTCTGGCTTATGATGAGTAGATTTAATAATATAAAACTTAAAACTCTTACATGGCCAAAAAAAGTTAACATCAGAAAGTTGAAAAGGAAAATCATAAAGTTGAAAGAAATATTTAATTGCATATGAAAAATTATTATTAATATCATTAATGTAGTAAGACCTCTTAAAAATCAATATCAAAAAGATAACCACATAGGAAAACCAGTAAATAGCATGAACAGGCATTTTCCAAAATATCTAATGGCTATAATTGTGAACTCACAATGGACAGGAACCACTCTAAGTGCTTAACTTGAATTAACGTTTTAATACTTATGACATTCATCTGGGGTAACTAATATTAATATCCCCATTTTATAAATGAGGCAAACTGAAGTAAAAGAGCTAAGTAGCTTGCCCATGTTACTTGACTGAAGAAGAAACATAAGTGACCACTTAAGCTATAAAATAAGGGTTAAGTAATTAAATGAAAGAAACAAAAGGGGGAATGCCACTGATTACCTGTGAATCTAGCAAAGATTAAAATGAGTAATTCCCAAAAGACAATTGTTCTGTGGTAATTTAAACAGGTACAACTCATCAGGAAAGCAGCTTGGCAAGATATATTAAAAGTCTTAAAATGTGCACTGAGGCCAGGCATGGCGGCTCAATTCTATAATCTCAGCACTCTGGAAAGCCGAGGCAGGTGGATCACCTGAGATCAGGAGTTTGAGACTAGCCTGACCAACATGGTGAAACCCCTTCTCTATTAAAAATACAAAAATTCACTGGGCGTGGTTGTGGGCACCTGTAATCCCAGCTACTTGGGAGGCTGAGGCAGGAGAATTGCTTGAACTCGGGAGGTGGAGGTTGCAGTGAGCCGAGATTGATCCACTGCACTCTAGCCTGGGCAACAGAGTAAGACTACATCTCAATTAAAAAAAAAAAAAAAAAAGGTGCACTTAGACGACTACTTAGACCCAGCAGTTACACTTAGAGAAATATATTATAAAAGACATAATTAATTGCTCATAAAAACAATTTTTATAAAAGCCAAACATTGGAAATAACATAATAGTCAAACAAGTTGAATTGATTGAAATACAGACATGTGATAGAATAAGCCATTTAAAAATAATGTAAAAATATTTTTAAAAGGCAATTTTTATTATATGTAACCGACATGTGAAAAGGCAGGGTTGTGAAGTAATATGATTCCATTTTTAAATATGGAAAGAAAAATTTATATGGATGCACACATACAAGAGAGGAACTTCAGTACTGAAGAGTTAGCGTGACAGTCACGGCTTTCTCCTGCTTGCAAGGTTTCCCTGTCCACCGTCCACTTGGACCTCGACTGTCGTTACAGTCATGAGCTGACCTGCAACTGTACCAGCTCTTCTCCAGCTGTGTGGATTCTGAGCTTTAAGCTCAATGGCTGGTTTTCAGCTCCTTTTTTTTCTTGTCAGTGATGAAAAAACAAAAAACCCTTCTTTTTAGGTTTGTTTTTTTTTTAGTCTGATAATAATGCAAATGTCACTTCCTTGGAGAGAAAGAATGTGAGCAAAATTTCAACATCAACTGCTTCTCTTTGGTCCACAGCTCATCAGCTTTGGTGAGTGAGTAATAGCCCAAATATTTTAATTTTATTTTTAGCAGTCTGAAAAATAAAATAATAAGTTTATTTTATATTTAGCCGTCTGAAAACATAATGGCCAGTGAGCAAGTCACACTTCACCTCTTTCCTTCTTAATGCAATAGGGAAGGAGATAAGAAACCTCCTCTGTTGGTCTTACAATTAAGCCTATTTAATGTGAATAGAGGAAAAATTCCAACATTTTTTCATGTCTTTGGGGGCTTTACTGTAGCAGGTTAACTGCTAGTCTCTATTCTTGGGAGAAAAGCTTAATATTTAGTGAAGACTCAACTGATGTAAAAGTGGTATTCAGGATAGAAATAGACTTAAGAAAATAAACACATCTTGTGTCCTCCCTAGAAAAGCAGGGGAACAAAAACCAAAAGTACAGAAATCCAGAAAGGAATAGGCAAATCGCATTACTTGCTAAAAGGTCAGTCTAACCATTCTCATTTATATTTATAAACCATCCCTCCATTTATTTTCATTTCAAGGGCCTGGATGTTTTTATTCATATCAACCTTCTGGCAAGTAAAACACTGCAGCCCTTAACGCTAAGGAAATTGGGTTGCCAAGGAAGGACTGAAGTGCTATTTTGCTTAAGAATATCCTGGAAAGCTGTGCTGGTATGTGCTTGGCAGGTATATTCCTACAAATCAGCCTGTTTTATGAGGGGATATTAAGAAGGAGAAGAGTGGCACCTTCATCCAGAAAACAGTTCCAAAATTAAAGTTGTTATGTGTAAGGTTAGTTATGCTAAGCAATGTGGGAAGTTTCAAAGATAAATCATACACAGACTCTGCCCACAAAGCATCCAAGCCTAGAAGATGCTTAGTGAAAATGTGCAGAAATGATAGTGGAAGGGAAGGGATACCTAGAGGACTGTAGGACTAGATCAGGGAGGCAAAATTCTGAATGGGGACAAGAATTCAGGCTCTGAGAAGGAGAGTGGAAGGCAATACTGAAAGCCACAGACAATGGGAACCATTGAAGTTTGTTTCTTTTTAATCAAGCCAGAGAAATGATTATTGCTTTGCCTCAGTGGATGAGTCAGCCTGTGACCTGCAGTATAGATTTCCTGGGGCAAGACTGAAAGTGGGGCCAAGAAGTAGGCTGGAATGATCCAGCAAGGTGAAGGGATGCCAGGCTGAGGGGTGGGGTAAAGAAACGGGAGCAGGGTCTCACCCAACTCTCAGAGTTACGGAGTTAGTGTCTGCAACTCTGACCTCTCTCTGCACTCCAGGCTCAAATGTGCAACTCCCTGTTTGACAGGTCTGCTTGAAAACTTGCTGGGCATCGCGGAGGTAACATAGATCTAAACAGAAGGTTTGATTTTGTCCTCCAAGACAGTTCTTCGCTTGACTTCTTCATTTCACCAAATGATCCAGCCACTCACTTGTTCTAGTCAAAGATCTAGGACTTATTCTTAGGTTTGCCTTTTCCCTCCGCATGGATCCATCAGCAGGTCCTGTCCTTTTTTCTTCCCAAATGTATCTCAAGTCCATGCTCTTCCGTCTGTCTCTACTGCCACTATCCAAGCTCTGGGGCCATCCATTACATGGACAACTGCAGTAGATTCCAGCTGCTCTCTGGCTTCTGTTCCCACCCTTCTGCAATTCATTTTCCAGAGAACAGTTCAAGTAATTTCTTAAAGCATAAATCATGTCACTCACTCACTCAAAACCTTCCTGTCCTCCCACTGCACTTGGAATGAAATCCAGATTGCATAGTATGGCCCTCGAGGCAGTGCATGAGCCTGTATGATCCCTGCCCACCCCTCTGACCTCATCTTCCATCACTTTGCCCTGGTCCCTCTCTAGTGCTGCAGTCTCCCTGCCTTTTTCAATCCTCAAGCAAGCCTGGCTCAGTCCTACCTATGGACCTTGGCCATTGCTGCTCCCTGTTTAAGACACTCTTCCCTTGGCTCTTTGCAAAGCTAACTCCTTGTTTCAGCTGCATCCTTGTGCTTTGTAGAGACCTTCGCTGCCTACCCCTCTCCAGAATAACCCACCCAGGCCCCACTCACAGCTCTCTGTGCCTTCATTGCCCTTAGCGCTCAGATGGTCTTGTTTGTTTGTTTTATTCATTGTCTCTCTTTGCTAGAACATAAGCTCCATGATCTACAAGACGTTATCTGTCTTGTTCACCAATGTCTCTTCTTATTCCTAGATATATGCCTGACACCAAAACTATTTGTCAAATAAATGAATAGCTCTGTTTGGCCAGGTCATAGATTAGTAGAGTAGTAGGAACTGAGTAGAAAGTTCAGGAGCATCTAAGAAACGTGGAGTTGTTTAAACTGATTCTTTAATCTTTAATTCTCCAGTCTCTAAATAGTGTGCTCTTTGCTACCTATTGACTGATTGTTCATCATGACAAATTATCTACTGAGCTCACAGCATGGAAACTGAGGACATAACTATCTTTTTTCACCCTGCCCCAACCCCTGCCCCTCCCCATTTCAAAATTAAACATTTCCTATTCTCCCATTTTCTCATCTTCTCAACTTTCTTTTTTTTTTTTTTTTTTTTTTTTTTTGAGACTAAGTCTCTCTCTCTCACCCAGGCTGGAGTGCAGTGGCCTAGTCTCAGCTCACTGCAACCTCCACCTCATAGATTCAAGCAGTTCTCTCTTCCTCAGCCTCCTGAGTAGCTGAGATTACAGGCACTCGCCACCACACTTGGCTAATTTTTGTATTTTTAGTAGAGATGGGGTTTTGCCATGTTGGCCAGGCTGGTCTTGAACTCCTGACTTCAAGTGATTCACCCACCTTGGCTCCCAAAGTGCTGGGATTACAGGCGTGAGCCACTGTGCCCAGCCCCAACATTCTTATATAGTGCTTTTGATTATACCAGTAGTCCATGTAACAGCAGAAATGCCAGTGACAGCTAAGGCTTGTGGTTAACCACGATTACTTTTTCTCTCCTGCGTATCTTGTTTCTTCTACTGGTGTTTTTGTTAGCTTGCTAAGTATCCTGTACTCTCATCCACACATTTTCCTTTGTTATGTCTTTAATAAATTGCTTCTCAATGTGTTCAAACACTCGAGTTATTCTTTCAGGTTCATCTTTAAGAAGTTCATACATAGTCTTTGTCCTCTTTCCATGTGGACTGGATTTTCTCTGAGCCCACTGTCCGACTGTTGTCTTGGATCTCTGTTCACCACACAGGGGAGATTCCTTCCACTTTCCTCTTGTGTTGAATCTCCAGATTGCTAGATCCCACGCCTTTTTTTTTTTCTTCTGGGTCTATTTCCTTATTTTGGCAGAGCACACAGGTGCTTCTTGAGAAAAGCTCATGGGGTGTATGTTTTTTGAGTCTTTGTATTAGAACGTGTCTTTATTCTGGCTTCATGCTTGGTTGATAGCTTGGCTGGGTCAGAAGGTAGCACAGCAAACTTGTTGCAATATGCGCAAACATCCACCATCCCTACCAATTAATCTTGATGAATGTTTTACCTTTATGTAGACAACTTGTTTTTTCTCTTTAGCAAATAGATTTTAACTCATTTCAAAAGACTTTCTTGGGTGATGGTCACACAAGATCTCAGCTTGGACTCGGCTTGTTGCAATGGTCTAAAAAAATTTTATGGAAGTTTAAAAGATTTATGGTACATAGACAATTTAAAAATGTGTTTACTGCGATAATAATGTGCTGGCATTTTAAAATAAGACTCACATTTAAGATTTACAGTGAATAATTGTAGTATTCCTGTATTTTTCTGTGTTTTTAGTTTAGGGGTGCATCATCTTTATGGGATGCTGGTTCTGATAGGCTCCTGGGGGTATTACAAACTACCGTTGATAATTGTGAGACTCACCTAGTGTGCAAAATACTGATTGCTGGGTCCCATATTCTAGATCAGCAAAATCAAAACCTGTTGGAAAGGGGTCTCAGAATCTGTGTTTTCAATAAACATTCCAGATGATTCTTCCCCCGATCACAGATGGAGTTTTTACTCTTGTTGCCCAGGCAGGAGTGCAGTGGCGTGATCTTGGCTCACTGCAACATCTGCCTCCCAGGTTCAAGCAATTCTCCTGCCTCAGCCTCCTGAGTAGCTGAGATTACAGGCATGTGTCAGCACGCTCAGCTAATGTTGTGTTTTTAGTAGAGACAGGTTTTCTTCATGTTGGTCAGGCTGGTCTTGAACTCCTAACCTCAGGTGATCTGCCCGCCTCAGCTTCCCAAAGTGCTGGGATTACACGCGTGAGCCACCACACCCGGCTATTCCAGGGGATTCTTAAGGTGAGAAACATCTTCTGGAAAACAAATTGTAGGTTAGTCGGACTATACAGATGCTTCTCAACTTATGATGGAGTTACATCTTGATAAACCCATCATAAAGTAAAAAAAAAAAAAGTTAAACCATAAAAAAAATTCTCATTTGAATCTTTATGTGCGTCTTTCTCTTTACTTGAGGCAAAAGTTACAAAGTATCCTGTTCAGAAATTCTGATGTTCTGTACACAAATGCCGTGATGAACCAGGTCATTTATATTTACTGTTCCTGAGCAAATATTCCTATTGTCAAGTAGAATGTTAAGATTCTGATGGAATATTATTGCCAGAAACCTGTTCGCTTTTGTGTACATTTTGTTAATATTATAGGCAGCAAAATAATGCATTTCCCACAATGACTAGGTTTGAAGTAAATGTATATTTGCCTTCAGTTCGAAGGCAAGGAAGTTATCAGCAGAATGCCAATTACAGTTTAGGGAAAGGCCACAGAATTTCAACTTGTTGCCTTTTCAAGAAGACCCCTGTGAACTTCATCTGAGGGTGCTGCCTGCTCATTACTTAACCCCAAAACCAAAGTAAAAGAACGGGGGCGCTGGATGAAAATAGCTGTTTAATAGCGAGTAGGAGGAACTATAAGAAAGACTTTAGTAAATACATTTCTGAAAAGGAGGCTGAGCCCTTTTCCCTTTTAGAACTGTAGGCGGCAAATTCTGAAAATTCCAAAAGGAAGCAATCATTTATTTAAGACTTCTGTTCATGTGCTCCTTTTTGGATAATGTTTGGCTTTTTATTTTCACCTCTGTTTGTACTTCAGGCCTCCTTTCTTTTCAATTTTGTGCCTATTTGCAGTCCATTGCCCAGTTTGAAGTAAATTCCATTCAATCCTAATTGGGGTCTCTTAAAAGCTTTTTCTAAAGAGTGTTTCAGCCTCGCCGTGGAAGGCCACTGTTTGTTGGCTAAGGTGTTCCAGGGCATGCTGAACATTGCCTCTGACCTGCCTTCTGGTCTAAAAATGTTTCTGGCCGGGCGCGGTGGCTCAAGCCTGTAATCCCAGCACTTTGGGAGGCCGAGGCGGGTGGATCACGAGGTCGAGAGATCGAGACCATCCTGGTCGGCATGGTGAAACCCCGTCTCTACTAAAAGTGCAAAAAATTAGCTGGGCATGGTGGCACGTGCCTGTAATCCCAGCTACTCAGGAGGCTGAGGCAGGAGAATTGCCTGAGCCCAGGAGGCGGAGGTTGTGGTGAGCCGAGATCGCGCCATTGCACTCCAGCCTGGGTAACAAGGGCGAAACTCCGTCTCAAAAAAAAGAAAAAATGTTTCTGACAGCAGCTGGGTGGCTCACAGGACAGAGAAGGGCAGGCTAACAGGATGATTCAGGATTGCGCTGATCAATTGCATCTCTTATAAAGGGATTTTGTGTATTTCAAAATTTCTTCTGCATCTATAAAGTTAACTTGTGCTGACCGGCCAACCTGTTTATGAAAGAGCCGGGTGAGAATGGAAACTTGGAATAAACTAGAACAAGTTAACTGAGCTCACGCCGTGGGTTCCTGTTGGCCTGACTGTGCTGTGTTTCATTTTCCTAAAGGCTTCTAAAGCAGGATTGTATACATCTATGCACAACTAATGTTCTGTCGCTTGGAAAGTACTTGACTGCCAATTTTTTAAAGAAAACATGCAAAGAATAAAATCAAACATGAGATTTTGAGAAGAATTTAGAACCGTACGCTTTTTAAAAACTGAATCCCCTTCAGTCATCCAACCACAGAATGTCAAAACACACGTATACCTCATTTTCCAAACAAGAATGTTTTAATTTAGGAAGCCATTATAAAGTAATCATAGCAAAATCCTTCAAAGAACTTTTCTTTTTCCCTCTTTCAAGTGGGATGAGGTGGAGGTGAGGTTGAAAGCTGTGTGACATTTTCACTTTACCTTTGACATATTAATAAATAACATTACAGATAATAGTAAATGTCTGTACAGTATTAGTCAGCTGGGGCTGTCATAACACCATACCACAGACTGGGTGGCTGCAACAGCAGACATGTATTTCCTCACTGTTCTGGAGGCTGGAGGTCTAAGATCAAGGTGTCAACAGGGTGAGTTTTCTGCACAGTCTTTGTCTTTAACTTGTAGATGGCTGCCTTCTGTCTGGGTGCTCATATGGTCCATCCTCTGTGCACACACATGTCTGTGCTCACATATTACCCTCTTATAAGAAACTTATTGGAGTAGGGCCCATCCATATGACCTCATTTTACCTTAATTTTACCTTTTAAAGGCCCGCTATTCAAATATGGACCCATGCTGAGGTACTGGGAGTTAAGACTTCAACATTTAAATTTTGAGGGACACAATTCAGTCCATAGCAATGTCTCTTTTTTTGTTTTGTTTTTGCTTTTTGAGTCAGAGTCTTGCTCTGTCACCCAGGTTAGAGTGCAGTAGCGTGATCTTGGCACACTGCAACTTCCGCCTCCCGTGTTCAAGTGATTCTCCTGCCTCAGCCACCCAAGTAGCTGGAACTACAAGCACATGCCACCACATCTGGCTAATTTTTGTATTTTTAGTAGAGATGGGTTTTCACCATGTTGGCAAGATTGGTCTCGAACTCCTGACCTCAGGCGATCCGCCTGCTTTGTCCTCCCGGAGTGCTGAGATTATAGGCATGAGCCACCGCACCCAGCCCCTTTTTCTGTATTTTTAGAATACGCCATTTAAGGACGTTCAGCAGTGTCCGTAAAACCAGTGTACAAACCAGGATCTATTCACAATGTCCCATAAGCACACTGCACCCATTGTCTTTTTTTCTGATTTTTTCAATTTCGTCTCTTAACCAATTAAAGCTTCTTCCCCACTCACTTCAACAGTGCCATATTCAGTAGATATAAGATGAGTAAGAGGAGGCATCAAGGGCGATTTTCAGCAACAGGAATTAACCAGTGTGACTACGTAGTACCTCTTAGGAAGTAAAGCATAGGCTGTAGAGTATATGGAGTAAACTTAGAAAATGGAAAATGTGGCCGGGCGTGGTGGCTCACGTCTGTAATCCCAGCACGTTGGGAGATTGAGGCAGGATCACCTGAGGTCAGGAGTTTGAGACCAACCTTGCCAACATGGTGGAACCCCATCTCTACTAAAAATACAGAAATTAGAGGGGAGTGGTGGCACGTGGATCGCAAGGTCAGGCATTCGAGACCAGCCTGGCCAACATAGTGAAACCCCATCTCTACTAAAAATACAAAAAATTAGCTGGGCATGGTGGCTGGTGCCTATAATCCCAGTACTGTAGGCTGAGGCAGGAGAATTGCTTGAACCTGGGAGGCGGGGGTTGCAGTGAGCCACTGCACTTCAGCCTGGGTGACAGTGCAAGACTCCGTCTCAAAAAAAACAAACAACAACAACAAAAAAACCCAGAAAATGGAATATGTGTTGGTGACCGGCCTGGGCAATGAGGCAAAACCCACCTGTACAAAGAAGCGAAAAAAATTATCTGAGTGTGGTGGTGTGCACCTTTAATCCCAGCTACCCAAGAGTCCGAGGTGGGAGGATCACCCGAACCCAGGAGATCCGGGCTGTGGTGAGCTGTGATCATGCCACTGCACTCCAGCCTGGGTGACGGACGGAGTGAGACCCTGTCTTAAAGAAAAGGAAGGAAGGAGGGAAAGAAGGAAGGAAGGGAGGGAGGGAGGGAAGAGGGAAGGAAGGCGGGGGGAAGGAAGGAAGGAAAGGAAGGAAGGGAGGGAGGGAGGGAGGGGATGGATGAGAAGAATGAGGAAGAAAAAGAAGCAGAGAGGGAAGGAAGGAGGGAGGGAGGAGAAGGAGGAAAAAAGGAGGAAGGAAAAAGGAAGAAAGGAAAGGAAGGAGGAAAGAAAAGGAAATAAAGGAAGAAGTAGAATATGTGACATTATGTCTCTGCCATTGTGTAAGAAATCAATACCAGTATCTTGTGATTGGAGCACCAAATTGATTGAGTAATGTTAAGGAAAAAAAAACCAAAACTACTTATTAGGATCCTAATCCCGGTGTGCAGTAACTCATGTGGCCACCTGACTGGTTTTATGATCTTCTTTGACGACCCTGAATGTGAAGCACTCTATTTGGAGAAATGTTTTGCTCCCAAATGTCGCTACATATATATTTTTCCTTTTCTGTGTTTGGTTTTGTATGTTTTCATTGTCTTAGATGTGTTTGAAATCCACAGGGTGACATGTCTCTTTGCAAAGAGCTGCTAAAATAAGAAAGAAAATGAATAAGCGTGTTTAAGAAAGATGGTGTTTAAACACCTGTCAAAGTAAAGCCAGAACAAGAATGTTCTTGCCAGAAATGCAGCAGCCCCATTGAGACAGGTTGGTAGTTCGAAGGTGATTCATTATGACTAACCGCATTTGTATTCTAGCCCATACGCAATGTAAACCACCTAGCAGCCTTCCAATAATGTCTTCCTATCACTTCGTAGATCTCATAGGAAACTCTTAACTGACGCGGTCAGGGTCAGTTCTGGTGGACTGCTTATCTTGTCACAAGACATGAAGATAGTGCTTTGAAAGCACACCCATCTCCTCTAAGTTCAAAATTCCTTATTTTATTGAAAAAAATCCCTCAAGCTGGTTAAGCACACAAATAAGATTTGGGTGCATCAGAATCTGGTGGTCCTAGATCCTTTTGTAAAATAATTAAAAACTCTCCCTAAACCTCAGAAATTATTTAATTTTATAGGCATCTCTTGGACCAGAAATTGCCTTGAGATGGCGAGATACAAGTGTATCACAAAGGCTGCAAACAGGACTCCTCTCGTAGGCCCTGATCTGAATCCGGGTTACAAAGGGTGTGCGGAAGCTCTTAGCCAAACCTGTACACCCTTTAGTTGTGACTCCATCATTGTAGACTTTTAAGGCATCTTGTAGATTAGAATATGCTGATCACTCAGTCTGAGGAAAGTTAAAAGTCAAAGAATATTGGTGTTCTTCCAAGTTGAAAACACTTTACTTGGATCCAAGACCCTATTTCAGATTCAACATTCAATATCCTAAGGCCTAAAAATGATGTCTTACTAT
The DNA here is from genome assembly GCF_048565385.1 of Saimiri boliviensis. Classification (NCBI taxonomy): domain Eukaryota; kingdom Metazoa; phylum Chordata; class Mammalia; order Primates; family Cebidae; genus Saimiri; species Saimiri boliviensis. Next base: position 26,188,000 of record NC_133452.1, on the reverse strand, counting down.
AGACAGAGGAATAACTGATAAGGATTGAATTAATAATTGCTTGTGGATTTGCAGTGCCAGTCCATGTTTATTTTCACTGCTGGGTACTCTAGTCTTAGAGGCAAAGAGAATAAGCATAAGGTTCCTGCTAGATCAGGCGTCCCCAAACTACAGCCCAGCCCGTGGGCCGCATGCGGCCCCCCGAGGCCATTTATCCAGCCCCCCTCCGCACTTCAGGAAGGGGCACCTCTTTCATTGGTGGTTAGTGAGAGGAGCACAGTATGTGGCGGCCCTCCAGCGGTCTGAGGGACAGTGAACTGGCCCCCTGTGTAAAAAGTTTGGGGACGCCTGTCTAGATCTTAAAAAGGGAAAGGCAGAATAAACAGAGGGTCCTTTGATAAGGATTTCTTAGTCAGTCCACTGGATAACATGAGTCTCATAATCAAGAATCCTCTGGGACTTTGTCATCAACATTGAATTGTTAGGTGGTCTTTACTTAAAACATCTGAAGTTAATGGAATCCCAAAACAGACCTTTCTTTTCTCTTTAGATTGTGACATTCGGCATATTTGGAAACAACAGTAAAATGCAGCTTCCTGTGTTTAGCAGCCATAGCAACACATCTCATATGGTGCAGGCTTTTTAAACACCAAAAGGAACGACAACTTGTATCTGACTAAATAGTGCCTAATCAGTTTCACCTTGATTTACTAAGTGTTGTATTAATCAAGTAAACAACCAGGCTTTTCAATAAAATAGTTTTATGTTTGTTGGTTTGGTTTTTAAAACTTTTTATTTTTTGCAGGTGCAAGCATAAAAATAAAAAATTCAGCAATTTCGCAGCTGGTAGGAAATACAGCCAAGTCCAACTCTTAGCTACTCTCTCATTCTTGTATATGATGTCTGCCTTCTTCCTTTGTTTCTTTCCTTAATCCAGGTCATTTCTGCTATGGAATATTGGGGTTTCCCTCGAGTCTTAATTGGTTTTAGCAGCTCCCGGCAATTATCTTGAGACCAATGGAGAATGCAGGTATTTGTTTTGGGGTAGTATACAGGAGTTCATTTCAGGGGGCATTTTTGTTTTCCTGGAGACCTCTAGAAGACCAGGAAAATATTTTTCCAAGAAATTTTGCTGCCCCAATTGCTTCAAATCATAAATAACCCACTCTATTTTTATTCCCCACAAAACCTCTTATCAACCTTTTTTCCACTTGCTTGCATGTATTATCTCTACTAACCCTAGCCACAGCCCAAATCATGATTTTTGTATTACTCCAGTCTGTGGATGAGGGAGAGACTCTGAAAGGTTGAATGACTGACCTAAGGTTACCAGCTAGTATGGGGAGGATTATTACATTCAAATCTTTCTGGCACTGGAAGCCCATGTTTTTCCTTTGCAGTACTCACAGGTCTGTGTTTATATTTAAAATGGCTATTTCCTATTTTTTAAGAATATGCAGAGTCATATCGGGGTGATAAATAGCTAACGAATTAACCAAAACAAACCATTTTCTTCTCTGGAAGCTTCTCTGGAAGCTTCTATATATAAATAGAAATAAAAATATATTTCTATTTATATATAGAAATATAGAAGTGTCAGCCATCTCTCCACTTGTGTTTGCCCCCCTTAGGGTACTGGTCTCACAGGAGATATTTGCTTCACAGTGGAAAGGGGAACTAGGAGAGGTGGTGTGTTCTGTTTAAACTGGAATAAAAACTTGTGACTGGCTGCCAGCCTTGAATGATTCCCAATCTCTGAACATGTTACATTGTAGAGTCTGATGTTTGCCACCACAACACTGGGCTATTATGTGGGATAGTTTACCTTGTAGTTCCGATACATTTAGTGACTTGAAAGCCTAAAATATTGCCATGTAACTAAATATCTGTCACAATGCTATGTTATCAAAGAATTTAATTTCAGATTAAAATGGGTTTGTCATTTTCTATATTGTTCCATTGTTTTCTAAGAGATTCAGGGTCTCGAGTGTGATGCCTCAGAAGAATGGGAAGAGCAAAAGCAGTTTGGATTGAGTTCCAGTTTAGTTAGATCATTTATTTTCCTGTTTCTTTGCCATGGAACAAAAAACTTGCCTTTCTGACTTCCCCCATTAGAAGAAAGAAGGTTAAGACTGAAGAAAAATCTGGGATAAGAAAGAAGGAAATGTTCACAAAGAGTGTCGAGTAGCTCTTGAAGAAATAATTTTCGCCACTCATCACTGGGTGAAAATGGAAACTTCTTAAAAGATAATTTCACATCTAAATTATCCCAGCTGTTTTTCAATAATTTGTCTTTGATGAATTGTCTTTCAATTACTTTGTAAGGAGCAATTAAGTGTTTGCTTACCTGAAAACTTTGTCAGCAATGGCTCTACCGTTGTTATGAGTGTTAATCATCCTTCCTGCTGGCTTTGATATTTTCCCAATTTCAAACATTAGTGTTTGTTATATTATCTTTCAAAATATTTGGAATTCTACAGGAAGGCACTGTTGGAACAATTTCCTCCGTGAAAAATCTAAAGACCTGCTAAAATAAATCATAGCCTAGGCCTCGTAAATTATTGCCCCACAGTGATCCATGACTTACTCATTTTGTCAGTATTTTTAGGGACCTTTTTGTGGCCTAAGTACAGTATAGGGACACCACCAGGAATAAAACCAACTTGATCCCTGTCCTTGTGGGATTACTAACCTATTGATGAAGATGATTATTTTTCTTGCTTCTCAGAGAGGCAGTTTTTTATTTAACCTACTCACTTAATAACAACGACAATTAAAAATCATTTTTAGGGCTTCTGAAAATATTGGTGAATTGCAACTGGCTATATCTGAGGTTCAGTTATGGGCTTTCCCCCATCATTCTAGAATGTGTTCAACCTTTCTTCAGACTAGTGTTGGAAATCTAAATAAAAATTATATTAGGAAAGGATTTTGGAGGCCAGGCATGGTGCCTCATGCCTGTAATCCCAGCACTTTGGGAGGCCGAGGTGGGAAGATCATGAGGTCAGGAGATCAAGACCGTCTTGGCCGACATGGTGAAACCCTGTCTCTGCTAAAATACAAAAAATTAGCCCAGCGTGGTGGGGCGCACCTGTAGTTCCAGCTACTCAGGAGGCTGAGGCAGGGGAGTTGCTTGAACTGGGGAAGTGGTGGTTGCAATGAGCCAAGATTGTGCCACTGCATTCCAGCCTGGTGACAGAGCAAGACTCCATCTCAAAAAAAAATAATAATAATAATAATAATAATTAATAAATAAATAAAAGGATTTTGGAACAAGCTGGTTGGTTTGATGATACCCTAATTGGACTCCGAGGCTTTCTGTGTGTGTTTTATCCAAGTCCTGCAGGTGCAACTCATTTTCTGCAATGCTTGCTTAACACACCTGTCATTTTAAAGAAACCAAAAAAGAACCTCCCGCAAGCGGGGCATCCTCAATAACTCTGTTAGAAAAATATATAAAACCAACACTAAAGGCATCATCAGTTTTTTAAAAAGCATCTAGTGGAATTGTTTCTCTCTCTCAAGAGAATGAGGTGTACAAACCAAGGAATGTTAATCCTTTGTTTTTCAGTGGCTTTTAAATGGTTTCCTGCTTAATTTGAATAGGATATTTCTACCTTTTAGGCCATGCTATGAAACTAGACTAAACCTCTGTAGCCCTCAAACAATTTTACCCTGTATTTCAACTCATAATTTGGAGGCCATTTTGTGCTATGTCTGTCATGGGAACTAATGCTACAGTGCCACCGTGTGAGCCCCTGTGGCCCCCACATTTCCTACTCACTGCACACTGCAGGTCTACATTTGGAGACATGGTTGTTTGACTAATGTCAGCCTCTCTCACAGCCTGCAAGCCTCCTAAGGGCAGAGATCTGATCTGTTTTTGCTTATCATTGTAGCCCTTCCTCCAGCATAGCAGCTCGGTAAATTATGAATGAATGCCTCCATTCCACAGTGAGCACATTTTCTTTTTCTTTTCTTTTCTTTTTTTGAGACAAAGTTTTGCTCTTGTTGCCCAGGCTGGAGTGCAGTGACATGATCTTGGCTCACCACAACCTCTGCTTCCTGGGTTCAGGCAATTCTGCCTCAGCCTCCCGAATAGCTGGGATTACAGGCATATGCCACCATGCCTAGCTAATTTTTTGTATTTTGTATTTTTTTATTTTATTTTTTATTTTTTTTTTTAGTAGAGGCAGGGTTTCTCCATGTTGGTCAGGCTGGTCTTGAACTCCCAACCTCGTGATTCGCCCACCTTGGCCTCCAAAAGTGCTGGGATTACAGGCGTGATCCCCGCACCTGACCATGAGCACACTTTTATGTTGCCTCATTATTATTATTATTTTGAGACGGAGTTTCGCTCTTGTTACCCAGGCTGGAGTGCAATGGCGCGATCTCGGCTCACCGCAACCTCCGCCTCCTGGGTTCAGGCAGTTCTCCTGCCTCAGCCTCCTGAGTAGCTGGGATTGCAGGCACACGCCACCATGCCCAGCTGATTTTTTTTGTATTTTTAGTAGAGACGGGGTTTCACCATGTTGACCAGGATGGTCTCGAACTCTCGACCTCGTGATCCACCCGCCTCGGCCTCCCAAAGTGCTGGGATTACAGGCTTGAGCCACCGCGCCCGGCATTGCCTCATTATTTTTGCAGATATCTCCTTCCTCCTCTCCCTTGGACTGTCCAAACCCTGTGTCTCCAACACCACTGCCCTGGTAATTCTCTTTAACGGAGGCTCTGTTGTCCTTTACCTCTCATATCACAGGTGACGCTGACATGGCATCAACTCCCCAGTGCTATTACCTGCTCGTTTTGTTTCCGGTCTGGTGCTTGCCTTCAGTTGAGGTACATGCCATCTCCTGAGTTTCCCTTCACATGTCTTTGGTGCTGTCATCTCCTGACTTCCTGGTCATTTCCTCCTACTCACCGGATGAAGTTCAGACTCTCTTCCTCCACCCCATATCTTGCTATGACCTGAAGGAATTCAGTCCCCATGCAGTCCCTGCGTAGCTGGTCTGACATCCTGGCTGGTGCAACTTTGCAGCCCATCTCTCTTGCATCTTCAACACCTCATCACCCAGGACTTCTTCTCAGCCCATAAACCTGCTGGAGTGTCCTTCACACTTTATGAATTTAAAACAAACAGCAAACAAAACCTTTTTCTTTACTTGTTCATTCTCAGTGCCACAGCAGTTCAAAATTCTTTATTGTGCAAAGCCCACTTGCTCCTAAATGTAATTATTCCCTAGGAGTTTACCCCCGGTCCTCAACAGCTGCTTTTGTTTGGAAGACTCCACCAAATAACTTCAACTCCAGCTTCTTGCTAGAGTGCCAGTAATGTGTTTCTGACTATCTGTTGGACATCTTCCCTTGAATGTTCTGCCAGCCCCGAAGTTCGTGGTCTCTGAACACAAGCTAAAGGACTCTCCTCCAAATCTTCTCTCTTCTTGACATCCTGCCACGCTCTTGTAGAGGTTCAGGCCATGGAGTTCTCTGACTTGTCCAGGCAATTCCTCAGACTCTTCTTCCTCCACAATGGCCCTTGGATAATCCATCATTTCCAGTCCCTTTTCACCCCTTCTCTCCAAGTTCAGATGCCTGGGTTGCTGCAGTCATCTCTTAACTGAGCTATAAGGACATAAATCTGGGAGCCTTGGGGACTCCATATGACTAATTGACATAAATTCTTTTCCATGGGATCTATCTCCCAGTATTCTGTTTCCCATAGTGTACATCTGCAGGTTTCACATCTGCCTTGGCAAGATTGTCCAGGATGCTGTATGTGGCCACGGTCTCTCCACAAATCCCAGCCTTGGGGATTCTGTAGGACTACCGGGAGGCTCTTGGACATAGACACAGCATTAGTCACATTATACATATAGATTCTCAGGGCTCTTATTTATCCATTAGCCTTTTGACTTAAAGATATTGGTCTATATTTAATGTGTTATTTTAATAATATTTTGTTACATTCATCCTTTATGGGAAATTTTTTCATAATTTTGTCTGAAGCAAAATTTAGCCCCTTACTTAAAAGCTGTGTTATTTCAGCCAGGTGTGGTGGCTCACGCCTATAATCCAGACACTTTGAGAGGCTGAGATAGGCAGATCACCTGAGGTTAAGAGTTTGAGACCGGCCTGGCCAACATGGTGAAACCTCATCTAAACTAAAAATACAAAAATAAAAATTAGCAGGGCGTGGTGGCATGCACCTATAATCCTAGCTACTTGGGAGGCTGAGGCAGGAGAATCACTTGAATCCAGGAGGCGGAGGTTGCATTGAGCTGAGATCTCACCACTGCACTTCAGCCTGGGTGATAGAATAAGACTCCACTGGGGGTTGGGAGCAGTGGGGTGGGGGGCGACACGGGGGGCGAGAGGAGAACTGTGATATTTCAGCAGATTTTATTTTACAAATTATATATAAGGTCTACCAGCTTCTCCCCTAAAGTTCTGTCCCCACACAAGTTCCCAGCATGAACAGGGTGATCATTATCCTAAGATGGATGAGGTGAAATTCTCTCACTGGACAGATTGTCCATTGGGGATATATCAGCGTTTTCTTCCTTTTCACAAACACAGCATATACTCTACACACCACAACCTGCTCCACTCCAGACTCTGGGAGTTGTTGTAGATGACTAACACTGACAGGGAGCAAGACAGGTTATTGGTTGATTCCCGTTGTGTTCTTTCCACTCTGTAGCAAACATCTTGCTATTCCGAGCAGTCATTGTGTCTATTCATAGAGACAACCCTTCCCTTATAGTGATAACAGTAGCATTCAAAATGTAAAATGCTTTTTTTTTTACATTAAAATGAATTTTCCATGAGCAAAGTGGCCCTTTGCCTACTCAATCAGAATTTCTGTAAACCCCAAATAAGAGCGACTTTATTTAATCTGTTAAATATCCTGTAGCAAGTCTAGGGGATGTTGTTCATGTCCGTGAATCAGGATGTCATGCAGCTGCACAAACATACTGGTTCTGCAGGCCTGCTGGCCACAGGTTTCAACTCTGGAATTCTCTGTCGGTGCTTGCAGGCAGATGGAAGTCTTTAGTAGCTTTTCCCTCTGGGAGTTTAAAAATAATGTCTGCCTCTGTTAAAAAAACAGGTTTAAAAATTGATCGTATCAAACTTCTAAAATTAATATTATGATAAATAAGGATTCTGTACAATCAAATTACTAGAGTCGGTATAAAGGGAAGAGTTCACTCTGCCTGCAGCCAGCATGAAATTAACTGTGATGACACTGGGCATTGTTTTAGACAGCAAAACAATACCTGCCCTAACTCCTTGGAATAGCCCAATACGTGATTGGGGTAGAATTGAGTTATTACTCATTAGGGTTTGTCTCTTGACTTCTCTTAAAATAGAGATCCACTCCCACCCACTACCCTCCTCCCCATTTTTATATAGGGAATACTTGGGAGGTAAACTTCTTAAGTTTAAATCCTGCTCACCAGCTGTGTGATCTTGCTAGTTGCTTGGACTCTCTCGGCCTCAGCTTCCTCATCTATAAAATGGGAATACTAATAGCAACTACTTCTCAGGATTGTGGTGATGAGGAAAGAGGCAGTGTGTATAAAGCACTTAGGTCTTTTTTTTTTTAGCTTAATAAAATATCAAGTAATAGAATAGTTCTTACCTACAAGACTGATAAGCTCAGCACAAAGCAATATGAAGTCATAGAATTTTTAAAGTTGGAAAGGAGCCCAGAGATCATTTAACCTAGTCTCCTAATTTCAGCCATGAGAAATTGGGGTCCTTGCTCAAGGTCACAGGGCTGATTAAGTAGCAGAGTTGGGACAAGAATCCAACTCTCTTCTTGGCTTAGAGTTCACCATCCCAGTTGGGTGGTCAAAACCCAGAACAATAACATAGATTTATTGCTTGTCCTGATTGTGCAACATCTTCTTTGCTTTTTTTTTTTTTTTTTTTTTTTTTAACAGATAGTCTTACTGCTATTTTAGAGCTACTAGGAGCTAAACTAGTATGATAGCTACACTCATGGCTAGTTCACCATGAGTGTAGCTATCGTATGCCAATGGAGACAGCCTGGTATAGTGAGAAATAAGCCTAGATCAGCAATCAGGTGACCTAAACTCTTGTGTCTGTCACTAGTTAACAATTTGGGAAGTCAGAAAGCCTTCCTGGGTCCCAGTTTCTTTATATATACGGCTTTACTATCTAGCATAATGTGAAAGTACTAAACATAAGTTTGTCCCACGGTGGATAATGCTGTGTAACCCAGTGCTTTTATAAATTACATTGCTCAGAACTGCTGAGTGCTCTACTATGCATTGTAAGAATATATATACAACTGTCATTTTTTTACAGAAAATAAACTACTTCTCTACCTTTAATCTTGCTTTGGTGAAATTCTAATTTATCGTGGCTTCTGGACAACCTCAAAAGATGTTAGAGAGGTAGATTAGCTTTCCTGGAAACCAAGTCAGGGAAAAGGATATTATTTACGTTTTCCAGATAGATGTAATGATAGCTTTTCAAAAAAGAAGAGATGTTCATAAAACTCATCATTGTCAAGTACTCTATCATCTATGGTCTTGCTAAGCGAGCATGTTTTGATTTTGTAACTAGGTAGCTTTGTTTGGAAATGCTCATGTACTAAAATTAAGTTCCGTAAATGAATCTCACAGACATTCAGTGAAAGAAATACAAAAAATATATATTATGTGATTCCACTAACTTAAAGCTCAAGAAAATGTAAAACAGGCCAGGCACTGTGGCTCACACCTATAATGCCAGCACTTTGGGAGGCCGAGACAGGTGGATCACTTGAGTCCAGGAGTTTGAGACCAGCCTGGACAACATGGCTAAACCCTGTCTCTGCAAAAAATAATAACAACAAAAATTACTTTAAAAAAAAAAGAACAGGTAAAACAAATTAATGCTGCTAGAAGTCAAAATAGTGGTTATCTGGGAGAATACAGCTCCGAGGATGGCTACTGATTTGCAAGAAGCATAAGGAGACCTTCTGGGGCTTTGAAATGATTGATACTTTGGTCTGAAGTGTGATTATAAGTGCAATATCATTTACATTCTGTCTGTATTCCTCAAAAATCTTTTTGGAAAATCTCCATAGTATTAATTTTAACGACAGTGAGAACTACTGATTTTATCCCAACTCGCTGTAAATAACATTGTAGCTTTTTTCAAGTGATGGGGAAATGGAAATTGGCAAATTGGGAGGCAAATCTGAATAGCAGGGTCATGAGCAATCTTCCTCCAGGGGGACTGAAATGCTTTCATTACACTCTATTATGGTAAAGTTTTCACATTCTGTTCTTTTTCTTTAAATGTAATTTCTTGCTTATATTCTATTCTTTTACTCTTGGGGATTTAAAAAATGATGGCTAAATAATTTTTAAAATATTTTAGCCATGATTATTACCTTAATGCTGATTATTTTTAAAGGAACCATCAGCTGATGAAAACCAATTTTCTTCTGAGATAAGATCTTTTCTAACTCTAAAATTTTATTATATTCAGATTTTTAAGTGAGGGAATACATTTATATATAGAAAGTTCAAAAATAATCTAGTTCCTTTAAAAATTTTTATATTTAACCATTTCACATGTTCAAGGCCATGACTATAAATCTGTTTTTATTTTTTCCCATGTGTATGTGTCATGTGTCTATGATGAACACAGCACTGATAATGAGAAAATTTTTCTTGGCATTAGTTTAAAAGGTCAACTAGCCTTTATTTGCTTACTTCCTAAGTCCGTCATGGGTGTGTGTGTGTGTGTGTGTGTGTGTGTGTGTGTATGTGTGTGTGTGTGTATGTATGTTAGGGGGATGTTTGGAATCTCTTCTCTTCTCTGCGTAAGATGGCACAGTAACTGTGAATGAATACTTCCTGATGTGTGCTGGAGCTGGGCCCAGTGTCTACCATTTTGCAAGATATTGAATACTACTTACCTTATCTGGATTCATCATGTGCTAAGAAGTGTTGAAACAGCAACTTAAATCTTCTCTTATAGAATACTGGGAATGGAAAGTATGAATAAAGGGAGATTTTTGGAGAGAAAGATGGTCAAGTCTGAAGCATATTACTTTCCAAGACTCCTTTGAGCTGAAATCTTTACTGTCGGTAAAAGACAGCAGGCCCCGAGGCCTCTTCAAGCTGATTTCCTCACTCCTAAGAATCTCCTAAATCTTTATCCTCATTTACCTCCATGATAGCTAATGACACGTTTTAAAACATAAACTTGATTTTAGAATAGTTTTAGATTTGCAGGAAAGTTGAAAAAAATGGCACAGAGAGATCTTATATCAGCATGATACATTTGTTACAACCAAGGAACAAACACTGGTATTATTCCTGTTAACTACACTCCACAGTTCATTTGGATTTCAGTAGTTTTTCCCTGACGTCCTCTTTTTCTGTTCCCGGGTTCCTTCAGGATGACGTGTTACATGTAGCAGTAGTGTCTCCTTAGGCTCCTCTGGTCAGATGGTTTCTCACACCTTCCTTGTTTTGAATGACCCTCCTTGACAGTTTTTGTTTTGTTTTGTTTTTGAGACGAGTCTCGCTCTGTAGCCCAGGCTGGAGTGCAGTGGTGCAATCGTGGCTCACTGCAGCCTCCAATTGCTGGGTTCAAGCGATTCTCCTGCCTCAGCCTCCCAAGTAGCTGGGATTATAGGCACCTGCCACCAAGCCTGGCTAATTTTTGTATTTTTAGTAGAAGCAGGGTTTCACCATGTTGGCAAGGCTGGTCTTGAACTCCTGACCTTGTGTGCTTTGCCTGCCTCAGCCTCCCGAAGTGCTGGGATTACAGATGTGAGCCACTGCACCCAGCCAGACCTTGACAGTTTTGAGATACCTGGTATTTTGGAAATGTTTCCCAATTTAGTTTTGCCTGATGTTTTCCTTGTGGTTACCACAGCATTGTGGGTCCTGAAGTACCATTCTCCTTATATCATAACAAGAATACATACTGTCAGCACAACTTATCACTGATGATGTTGACAACCTCCTGGCTAAGGTCATGTTTGTCAGCATCTTCACCATAAAGCCACTCCTTTCTCCCCTCTTCCAATATTGCACTCTTTGGAAAAAAGTCACTATGGTTAGCCCACATTTAAGCAGTCAGGAGTTAAGCTCCACTTTCTTGAGAGGAGGGTATGTATATAAATTATGTGAAATTCCATAAGGATTTATCTCTTCTCCCATATTCATTTATTCATTCAATATTTATCTATATGAGTGTGGATTTGTGGATGTTAATTTTATACTTTGGGTTATAATTTCTTACTATATTTGTACTTCATTGCTGAGATTATTCCAGCTTTGGCTTTTGGAAACTCTTGAGTGGGCTTCTGTGTTCCTTTAACCTACCCCCTTCCATTGGTTTGCTTTTTGAGCACTTTCTGGCACTACAAGATATTGCAGAGCTCATCTAGTGTCTTCCATGCCCCAGCTCTAAAAGCAGTCTTTTCTGTAAGGAAGTGGGATTTGTCTATTAGAGAATGCTATTAGAAACCAAGATCTGAGTGCTGGGGGTGCTCATTGCTGCTGGGGTGTTATTGCTTCTAGGCATTCTGAGAGGACAGAGCCAGCAAATACACATGTGTAAACAAATCCATGCATGTATGCATATCTATAATTCATCTACTTGTCTATCTGTCTACCTGGCCAAACACAGGTTCATGCAGATGTCTCCAACTCTAATCAGGGCTGCATGGATCATTCTAGCTTTACTCCATTGCTTATCTGTTTCCTCTCACTCCAGTAGTCAAAAACCTGGCTTCCATCATCTGCCATTCATGCACTTAACTTGTTTGATCCCAATATACATGTTCCACAGTTTCAGAATTTTTAACCTGCACCTCATGTGACGCCACGCATTTTTATTCTTCTGTTCATTTTCTCTTCCTCTCCACTTGTCATTTATCTTACCTTTAAAAGGAAGAGACTTGACCCAACCTGCTATAAACTTTGATGAGCAAGAGAGTAGGGAACTCCTTTAGACAATGGAGGGAAGGAAGGCTAGCCACTTGGCTGCCTTAGAAACCATGATCCAAGCTCACCTGTGATAGCTTATACCATCAGTTTACCCTGACGTCATCACTGGTTTATACCGTCAGGTCACCCTAACAGAAGTGAGTTGCTTCTGTTCCCAGATATTGTACATACACCCTTGTGTAATGATAGCACATGTCCTAAGTTATCGTTTCAGTTGAGAGAGAAAGAGAGAGAAAGAGACCTCATGTAAATGTAGGAAATAAAGTTAAATCTTCCCTAAGCACTCTTCTGATTTTTCTTTGCCATATGTTCTGTGGCTTTTAAAGGGGAAAGTGACAGAATTATAATAGAAATATAAAAACTGTAATAGAAATAAAAATATACAAAGATAATCTTAATATTGTGTAAGCATAATAAAGCACAAAAAAAAAAAAGCCCGGAAACAATATTTTAAGGAAATAAAGTTTGGTATGCTTGTTTTTTTTTTTTTTTAACTTTCTTAAAGCATACACAGCAGAGTGTTATCAAAGCATTATTTACCACACATGATTTCTCCTAGTTATTTTTGCTATGATTGGTCTTCAAAAACGCATTCTCATTGACCTTCAGATATTTAAGGATATTTGGAAAAAAGTTGAGAACATGCTTTATTGCCACCTACTTTTTTTCACAGAGCGGCTGTCAGTTTGTATGAAATTAGTATCAGGAGTTCTTTTACGGAGATTCTTTTCTAAATGGCCTTTCAGTTACAACATTTGTGAGTTGGAATACTATGCCACGTTTGTCTCAGTTCCTCAATGCCTAAAATAATTGTGTGTGGTGAAAAATTGATATCTAAAGTATCATAACTATTAAATAGTATAAAAATACAACAAACTCTATTAAGTAGATTTGATTTTTCTAAGAATCCCTATCATTCAAATCCCCTTCTCAAATCTCAAAGGGAAGACTGTTAAATCCTACAGTTTATTTCATATGTGTATTAGTCTGCTCTTGCACTGCTATAAAGAAATACCAGAGACTGGGTAATTTATGTAGAAAAGAGGTTTAATTGGCTCATAGTTCTGAAGGCTAGCTTCTGCTTGCTTATGGAAGGGCCTCAGGAAACGTAAAATCATGGCGCGAGGTGAAGGGGAAGCAGGCATGTCTTACATGGCTGGAGCAGGAGGAAGAGAGAAGGGGAGGTGCTACACACTTTTAGACAACTGGAATTTGTGTGATCTCATTCACTATACAGTATCAAGAGGGGATGGTGCTGAACAATTGATGAGAACTCCACCACCATGATCCAATCACTTCCCACCAGGCCTCACCTTCAACACTGAGGATTACAATTTGACATGGGATTTGGGTGGGGATACATATGTAAACCCTATCAGTATGATAATTACTAGCCTCATTCATTTTTGGCTTATATGGTCACGTTTGCAGTGGAACTGCCTGACTGATACATCTCTGTTTAAATAAAAAATAAAATCTGCATGTATTTTCTGATTTCTTAGCAACTGGTAGGTGTGGGGAAATCCTGTTAGGTATGGGCTTGTTTCAGTGGGAAGATAGACTGAGCTGTGTCATTTTAGGTGTCTACATTTGATTAACTAATGACTGTATTTCAAAATATGCCATATTTTAAAATGTAGAACTCAAGTGTGAAAAAGGTAAAGTTCTGATGAATGATAGGCTACTCTTAGTAACATAAAAGTAAATCAAAATTAACATTGAAAACAATCAGGAAATTTTACCTTTCATCTGGAATTTACCTGGCCATTTGTTCTTATCTGCATGTAAATGCAAAATTCACCAGACTTATTGTGAAATAATATATGGAAAGTTTCAAATGGATTTTAATGGAAAACTGATCCACAAGAAAAATTATAGAAATATCAATAGCAACACCAGTGTCCTGGGTATCTAAAGAAAAGAAAAGGATTAATATTCTGTCCATACTATTCAAATGCAGGTGACAGTTGTCTTCACATTCATGATTTAAGAGAAGTACAATGGCATATCAGCCAACTGTGCCAACATATGATTTCTAATTGCAGGTGTGGTTTATGATAGGAGAAAAATAGGCTGTTCTTTATTGCTTCAGAGGGAAAATAGAATTCTTATGGAACATCAGGGAATTGGATATGTGGATTGGGAGAGAAAGATCCCACTATATTGTAAGAAAGTGAAAACTAGGCATGTAGCCACAGAGATGAATTTGAGACGGAAACTTTTGTTTCTATGTTCATAATAATCAGCTCTTTTATATTTTGCAACATTTAAGTTGCACAAAGTCAAGCCCTTTCATGAGAGTTCAGCATAAAGTCTTCATGAAGAAGTAAAACCATACTCTCAGTTCCCCCTGGGTTTGCCCTCTGGTTCAAGGAGGGAAGTTAGACAGGAGTAGAATTAAAGTAATAAATATTTTACTCTTTTACTCTGAGTTAGCTTCAAACTCAGTCTGTCCCCTGTATTTCTATCTATTGTGCTATGGCTGAAAGTAGGGTTAGAGACCACTTTCAGAAGAATCAGCATAGGACTTGAGTCTCCAGTTTTCCCTGGTAATGCACAGTGTCTGCCTATCTCTGCGCAGATAGGACTTGAAATTAGAGTAGACTCCACTAGTGGGAGGAATAGGATTTATTCATATTTGTTTGGAAGGAGAATTCATAAGGATTTAGGAATTAGCATCTATGGATTGTCTTTTTTCATTCAGTTTGAGATTTTCCTGGTTCTTAGTGTGTCAAGTGATTTTCGATGGAAACTTGGACATTTTTGTATTATGTTATGCAACTCTAGATCTTATTTGAAGCATTCTGTTTTAATTGGCTCTGACTGACACCTCTGCAGCTGAGAAAGCAGTGGGTGCCACCTTATCATTGCTACACGGAGGTGAAAATCTCAGTTCTCCACTTGTCACCTGTTGACATGTTGTGTATGTGTGTGGGGCGTCCTTGTTACTGTTGGGCACAGGTAAAATTCCCAGATCCCCATGTGGTCTCCCTTGATACCACAGTTAGAGTGTTCTTGTTCCCAGTGTGCAATGATTTTGCCACCTCTGTATTGAAGGGAAGGGGAGAAATATCCAGTTGTTGCTGGGTAGAGATGGATGTCAGGGCTTCCTACCATGGTCTCCACTGACACTGTAGATGCTTCATTATTCAGCTGCCAGGCATAAAGGTGCTGGTTTCCTACTTGGTCTTCTCTGACTCCACCCTAGTGCGGGTATTTTTTCAGAGGCTCCCTTTCAGAGCCTCATGAGGATGGAGATCTAGTAACGCCATTCAGCCTTTGCTGGCATGAATGGTCACAGGTTCATCTATGGAGTTTGGCTGGAGTAGAGCAGTTTGTCTAAAAGTTGCTTATGTTGCTACTCTGGCCCTTTCCTGGTTCTGTAGCTAGAGAGAGCCGACATTTGTGGTCTCTGCCCATTGGTGTTTCTGGGTTGCTGGCTTCCATGCTTGTTGGCTTTTCCAGGTTTCTGACTTCTTTAGCTACAAATCTGGGATATTTGAGGCAAAAAGAAAACCCAGAAATCTCACCACCATGTTTCTTGGGTTCTAAGGTCTCAGGCTGGTCTACCTTCTCTTCACCTTACAGAACTTTCTTGCATTTATATGTAACATCCATGTTTTTTTGTTTTTTGTTTTTTTTTGTTTTTTGTTTTTTGTTTTTTTTTTAAGTTGTATTTAGCCAGAGGAATAAGAAAAAGTAAGTCTGGGCTGGGAGTGGTGGCTCACACCTCTAATCCCAGCACTTCAGGAGGCTGAGGCGAGTGGATCAGTTGAGGTCAGGAGTTCAAGACCAGCCTGACCAATATGGTGAAATCCCGCCTCTAGTAAAAATACAAAAATTAATCAGACATGGTGGCATGTGCCTGTAGTCAGTCCCAGCTACAAGGGCAGCTGAGGCAGAAGAATTGCTTGAACCCGGGAGGCAGTGGTTGCAGTGAGCTGAGATCATGCCACTGCACTCCAGCCTGGGCGACAGAGCAAGACTCCATCTCTAAAAGAAAAAGTAAGTCTGTTTTATCTTCTTGGAAGCAGAAGTCCTTGCTATTCAATTTTCATTTTTATTTATTATTACCAATATTATATTAAGCCTTTAAAAATACAAAGAGTATAAAAGAATTTGTATCTCTCCATTTATTATTTTTGATGGACATCAGTATCCTTCACCTCTAAACACGTCAGCATACATATTATTAATGAGACTTTACTATCTGTTTGGTTTTTTAAGGTAAATTTTACATAAAGTGAAATACAAAAAATTATAAATGCCATTTGATGAGTTTTGGATAATCCAACCATTATTGAGATAATTTCCATCACTCCCGTAAGTTCCCTCAAGTTACTTCTCAAGTAATTTCTACCTCCTCACCCCAAGAAGAAACTACTGTTTTGATTTTTCTTTTTTATTTTTGGCCATAATTTCAAGTGCTATTTTATTGATGGCATAATATTATAGTTTATCCATTCTGGTCTGCTTCCAGTTCTTTGCCATTAAAATTTGATAGTTGGTATAATGTAAGTCACTGCTCTCTTCTGTCAGCCTACAACACAGTGCAAGCAAGGCAACTTAAGATTTTGTGTGCGTCTTCTGGTTAATAAAATAGTGAAGGCTTACTAAGACATATTTTTGTCACACACAGTACCCAATTTTTCCACATATTTCTTGTTGTTAATGTAGTTACCAGTTTCTTTGAAACTCAAAACCTTTTTTGTAATAGAAGCAAAAGATAGTTTTAGCATTGTAAAAATAAAATTTAGCTTCCTGGCACCAAGTTTTATTTTGTGAAAGAGAAACCATGATTTAAACTACACCATCACTGTAATATTCATTATGGAGAATGTGAGACTAGTCTCTGGAGGAACATCCTATTTCAGAAATACATAGAATACTCTATTTCCATAGAAAATATTGATGTGGTTGCTGGAGATGGATTCAGCTGTGTCGCATAGGCACGTATTTATCTGGCCCCATCTGTAATATAAGTCTCTTGCTTCCATTCTGTTTCCCCAAAATGGTATTCTAAGTGGATTGTAATTTCTCATTGACTGATTTACTGATTGCTATGAGAGGAGTCCTACCAGCTGTGAAATGGGACAAGTAAACGTTATGTGAGATTCCAATTAGAGTGAGCGTGCTTACCTTTAACAGCCCAGGAAGCAATCAATGATGTTATTTTATTACAACCTTTTTTTTTTTTTTTACAACCTTTCTCTGTCTATATTTTTTTTTAATACAGTTGATGGACTGGACAAAGCTTCTATAGCAAACTCAGATGGCCCCACAGCAGGTTCCCAAACCCCTCCCTTCAAGAGGAAGGGGAAACTATCCACCATTGGTAAAATCTTTAAGCCTTGGAAATGGAGGAAAAAGAAGACCAGCGACAAATTTAGAGAAACCTCAGCAGGTACGAGTATCGTAACTTGTTAGAAGACAGGATAAATTGTAAAATGTTTTAAAAGGTAGAAAATTGTATTTTACCGAGTGTTTTTTTCCCAGAAAAAATTAACCCGTATTTAAAATGAAATTATTTATTTTGTGGATTAAACAACTTAAGAGTTCTGATTTGCCTTCTTTTTATACTGACCTTGACTTTCTAATATATTCTTATTTAAAAATATATATTTGTAAATTTATATAAAAAATGGATGGGTGAGACAACAGAGTAAAATCGTAGAAAATGGTAAGTGGAAATGCTGTTCATCAACATTGTGGTGGCAAGTATCTATTTTTATATACACATAATGTTACATGTATATTTAACTAGTTAGACTATACTATTTTACTAATATGTAAATATTTAACTATTTAACTAGTTTATACTACTATATATGTTACATTATGTTTTATATTTATATTTATATAACTAACTAGTAGACTATACTACTATATATGTTAACATTATGTTGCGTATATAGTAGTATGGTCTTATTTGTTAATTAAGACTTTGTAAAACTGTCTTTTTTGATGTATTCATTCTTTAGGAAAGATTTAAGTGGCTATATGAAAGAAAAGTTTTGTTATATTTTTAAAATTTCCATCATATCCTTAGGACAAATAAATGGTCTCTGTCTTAAAAGAGTAGAGGCATAACCCTGTTGATGTGAAAATGTTTGCTTGTTAATTTAGTTTGTAGATGCGTTAAACCTTAAGAGTTATATTGCTTAGTGCCTTTCATATGGATTCATGAAGGAAGCTGGCTTTAAATCTCAGGCCAAAATTCAGCCTAACTGAAACAAGTGCCAGTGTCGGTGTATTTTGTCTAAGAAAAGTGTTTGTTAGGTTCAACGTTCCCATGCTTACTGTCCAAAGCAATCCCTTCATCAGAATCCCTCCAATGCAAGACAGTCTAATATTGTTAGTAGAGGTACAGGGTCACAGAGCGTATCTTATTGGTCTGTACTAAGATAAGAGCTAGGCTTTTGTTTCAGAGCTGTGAAATGAAATTGAATACTACACACAATACAAGGATATAGAAGAGGGACATCAAATCTCCCCAAAGAAAATTGTCTCAGATGCATTTGCAGCTATATAGTTTATTTGAGCATTTCATATTTAACAAGAAATAATGATAAGCTACCTGGAATTTGTTTCAAAATAATCCTAAAGGAGGGTGAGGTTGGTAAGATTGTCAATGAAGGAAGACTGCCAATTAGGTTCTTTAAGCTGGGCAATGGGTCCATCATGGTTATTACTCTTATTTCTCTACTTATAGATATTGGAAATTTTCTGTAATCAAAAGATAAAGAAGAGAGACTTGGCTTAAGGGAAAATAATGCTGGTTTGGTTATTGGGTCCTCTTTAGCACCTAAGTGGCGTCTCGGGTTAGCAGTGAGAAGTGAGGCAGAGTGCTGTGCTGTGTGAGGACACCTGGCTGGGTGACCTTGAACAAGTCAGATCAGCTTCAGGTTTCTCGCCCGCAAAATTGGGAAGTTGAATGTTCTGAACTCGAAGGTGCCTTAGTTCCAGATTCTGTTGTTGGTCCTCAGGGATACCCTCGACTCCTTCCAGTCCCTGGCTGGGCATCTTGTTCTCCTGTGTTTTTTGATTGTAGACGGAACCTCACTGGCCTTCTTCCAGTGCCTCCCTCTCACATTTGCTTAAGCATTAGGAGAATCTGGCTCTTCACATTACCAGCACTTCCCAAGGTGGGAGCAGAGCTCCAGATGTAAGGTTCAAAAACTAACGTAAGGTACAGAGGGGCGTATCAAATGCTAGTTTTTTCCATGTTGGAGAAAGATGTCATATCTAGAGGAAGACTGATTTATTCAGTCGATGCAAAAGTAATTGTGATTTTTGCCATTGCTTTTAGTGGCAAAAAAATCACAATTACTTTTGCACCAACCTAGTATTTGGATATAACCAAGAGAGTTATTTTCTTCTTTAAAAAATTATCTCAAGCAGTGAAATGGAGCTGTTAGGATGTAAGGGCTGTCTGCTGTCTGGCAATCAATGAAGTACACCTTAGGCAAGACCCACAATATCTCAAGGTATAAAAGAAAGTTAATTTCTTCCAAGAAAAGTAACTCTTCTATGTTTGGCCTTCTCTTAAACTCCTGGGTTGTTATTCACATGGATATGAATCTTACTGTGTTCTGCTGCACAGTGATAAACACCGCTTTTCCTAGTATGGGTTTCTGTTATAGGAATTCTTAATTGCTAGTAGACAGAATGTAGCACTGTTTTATTAATGCATTGTAATAATATGTTTACTATTGTGGTGGGAGGTTAGAAGGGTCCTATTCGTGGCCTGTTTTGGTGGTCCTTGAGTCAGTTGTATTTTGGAATGTTCCTTCTATGTCCAAAGCACATCTTGCCCTAGAAGGCAGGCTGGGCTTATGCCCCAGCTCCCTGATCTCTGGCCTTATTTTAAAGCAGAAAGTTTCCAGTATCTTTGGCTCTGATTTAGGCTATTCAGTGTCTGACTGTTGGATTCTAGAGCAGGAGAATAGGCCTCTTTTCCATCCACTTCCCCCAGCTACCCCTCTTCACTGCTTTTCTTGTGCGTGAGAGGTCCCACCTAAGCTCTAGGTTCTTCTAGCCCTTCCCTATCTTTAGAACTCAAAATGGCATTTGTACCTTTTTTCCTACATGATCATTTCCCCCCATTTTGCTTTGCTTTGATTTGATTTGGTGGGAGGTGAGGATATAAACATCCTTCTTTTGGATTTTTGTGTGTGCTTATGTCTCCCCAAAGCTAAGAGTACAAATGCCCTCTCTAAATAAACACAGTTGTTCCTATAACTAATCATAGTGTCTTACCATCAAGACCAAACTTGCTGAAAATCTAACCTACCTCTGCTGCCTCACTTTCTTCCCACATTCTCATTCTTTTTCCCATTCCAATCTACCTCTGTGTCCTGTATTCACTAAGGTTACTCCAAGCCTTCTAATCTAGTGTCTAGACTAGTGGCATTCTCTTATTTTCATTCTTATGAATTATTTCTCTTATTTTCATTCATTTCAACCTCTACAACATTTGCTGTTACTGAATAGTCAGTCCTGCCTTAATTTCCAAAATACCTCTTCCTTACTTTACAAAAGCTACCATTGTCTTGGACTTCTCTTTCTCTCTTTTGCCTTCTCTCTTCCTCTTCTCATCGCCCCTAACCTCCTGAGGGAAGGCTGCTATGTACCTTAGCCCTTCTGTTGCTTTGAGTATGATCTTCTTTCCCATACCCGCATCCCTCAAACTGGCCCAGGCTAAGGCCGATGCCCACACATCTACCCAAGCACCTAATGGGTAGCACTCTCTGAAGACAGCATGTTAACTCAAAATCCATTCATACAGTCTATATGTATTTCCATGGAAAACATCTGAGCTGCCAGGCACTGTTCTGGAAGCCTGGTATTCTGCAGCCAATAAGCAAGTAAGGTTCCTGCCCTCATGGAACTTTTACTCTAGGCAGGTGAGGTACTAATAAATGCTATGATGGACACAGGGAGTGAAGGAAGAGGGAGTGGAAAAGTACTATGTACAAATGCATTCCAACAAAAACAGATCCCCTGTCAACCCCAGCTATCCTTGCTACTGTAGACGTGGCTTCCTTTGGCATCCAGACTTTGAACCATGGAGTTCTTTGCCTCTTCTTTCTCTTACCATATTCTACCTTCTGTGAGCTCCTAAAACTTTTGATTTATTCTAAAGTCTTTAACATCAGCCTATCTTGCCAATCGCTGTTGTCTAGTCCTATCACCTAATGTCTCCATTAGTGCAATGTAGCCTTTTTCTATGCTTATTTGTAGCTACCTATGAAATCTGTAGATCACTAGAGAAGACAGGGAGAGTCAGGGTTCCAGCAGCAAGCTACCTACAAGGGGAACCTGACCCAGCTGCTGAGGCTGACAGAGGAAGTTTGGGATGTCACGGGCTGTCAGGAACCCCAGAGTGACCACGGTAATGACATTACAAGTATCAAGCCAGGAAAATAGAGCAATGAATACTTCACCACAAAATGGCACAAGTTCCAACAGGTAGGATAAGTCTCAGAGCACCCAGGTGAGCAATATTAGAAAATTCAGGAAGGCCTCAGTGACCAGGGTGTTCCTTTCTCAGGCAGAAGTATTTAGGTGGGGCAGATGGTGTCTGGCATGGGAATCAGAAAGACTTGAACAGGACCCTGGTCACACAGGCTGGAGTGCAGTGGTGCTATCACAGCTCACTGCAGCCTCAGTCTCCCAGCTTCAAGCAAGCCTCCCACCTCAACCTCCTGAGCAGCTAGGACCACGGGCACACGCCACAATGCCCAGCTAATTTTTGTACTTTTGTATTGTACTCTTAGTAGAGATGGGATTTCGCCATATTGCCCAGGCTGATCTCAAACCCCTGTGCTCAAGCAATCTGCCTGACTCAGCTTCCCAAAGTGCTGGGGGTATAGGCGTGAGCCACTGTCCTCAGCCTATGGCTCTATCCTTTTTCAAAGAACGAGGGAATAGAGCTGATAAGTAAGACAGGAACTTACCAAAGGACTCAGGGCAGAAACTTGCTGTATAAAGTGGAACACAGGGAATGGATTTGGAGGAGGAATCTTTTAAGATCCTAAGCCTGTGGTGCTGGAGCTACTGTTGCTAGAATGACATAGCCCAGGAGCTGGGTGAGCAGGGAGAGGAGGGCTTGCTCTGGTCAGCAGCAGTGGCCCAACATGGGTGGATCTGGGGACATAGGTGGGCAGAGCACCCGTCTCCCCTCTTGCCCTTCCAGATTGTCTTGGATGCCACCATCAGGAAACATTCCTCAGATGGGACTTTGCTCCTGTCACTTCTTGCTAAAAAGTGTGACTGGGTCTGCATGGTTTCTTCAGTGAAATCCAGACACCTCAGCTCTTCTCAGTTTAACCCAAACTGGCCTTGTCTTTTCTCTTCGTCCTCAGCCCTGGGACTTCGGTCATGCTGGGTCACCGGCTCAGCATGCCCCAAGCCTTCTTTGTCCCCTGACTTTTCTTCTTGCCCTTTCCTGTTCCTCTGAGCACCTCCTTCCCCCAGCTATACCTACTGAAATGCTATCAATCATTCAAGGCGCAGTAACATGTCTCTTCCTCCTGAACATATTCTTGACTTTGATTCAGCACCAGCTGATGGCAGCCTCCCCTCCTTTGCCTGTACTCCTGTTAGGACATGTTTATTTTAACTTGTTTTCCCGTTTAAGTGTCTGTCTTGTGTTTCTAGTTGACTATGTAGAGTATTTAAGGGCAGAGACTATCACACTCACTTTTGCTGCACTTCCCATAGGTTCTTTATGTAATAACTTGTACCTGGGCCATCAACAAAAAATGTGTCTTGAATTGCTTCTTTATTAAATACCCACTATAACCAAAAGTGCAATGCTGGGGGCTTTAGGACATTTTTTTTTTTTATGAAAGAGAAAGGATCTCATTCTGTTGCCCAGGCGGGAGTACAGTGACACAATCACAGCTCACTGCAACATCAACTTCCCTAGGCTCAAATGATCCTCCCACCTGAGCCCCCCAAATAGCTGGGACTACAGGCATTCACCACCATACCCAGCTAATTTTTGTATTTTTTGTAGGGACAGGGTTGCACTGTGTTGCTAGGCTGGTGTCAAACTCCTGGGCTCAAACGATTCATCCCCCTTGGTGTCCTGAACTGCTAAGATTACAGGCATGAACCATCACACCCAGCCTATGCTTTAGGACTTTATAAAAGAAATTGAAGATTTAAAAAACTATAACAAATTAAAATACCAAAACATGTACTTCATCATTACAGCCATGTAGCACTATTAAGAAGCCAATAAAATTATTAGAATAAATATTTTTCCTATCTTTTGTCCTTATTTAAAAGTAAGTTATACTCCTATGTAAAGAAACTCAAGACAACTTATCCTCAATAAATGGGGACTTGTATTTGTACTGTTAGTAAGAGAGAAAGAATACCTGTCAAGCTTTTGGGTAGTGTTGTCAGTGCCAGCATTCTAGGAATCAGACTCAATTGCAGAGAATCATCTGGTAAAATCTTTGATTTCCTGAAGGCACTCTGTACTCCCTAATAATAACGGCTATTTTTTTATTGAATGCTGTTAGGTACCCAGTTCTGCTCCCAGAACTTGATTCATATAAACTCATTGAATCATCAGTACAACCTCACGAAGTACAATCTTTAAAAGCTACTATTATCCCAATTCTACTGATGAGGAAACTGGGGCTAAAACATTTAGATGACTTGCCCAAGTTAACACACACCTGGCAGTAGGCAAAGGCGGTATGTGAACCGAAGCCATGAGGCCCTAGAGCCAGTACTTTTGGCCATTCAGAAGTTGCATCTCTAAAAGGTGTCTTCCTACCCAGGTCAGTGAGGACTGATCATTGAAAGGTGGCTCTAATACATGGTTTTGCCTCACACACTAGTTTTTGTGGTAAGAAGGATTTTGTCTGAGGAATCACTTTGGTTCTACTTGACTGGCCTGCTTTCCGCAATGCACATGTAGAAAAATGGTTGGCAAGGATCAAAATTATGTTTGGTCCTATGAAAGGATAATATTCTCTTGTAACCATAGAGACCTGATTTTGCTACTTGGGATTATTTTCCGCATCTACAAAGTAGGGCAAAGTCAAAGGATTTGCTTAAGGTGATATTTGTTGAGGATTGCTCTGGTTGCATTAATAAATGACAGCATTTTGATTTTACCTATCTTATTCCACTAAGGAGTAGGAAGTGCTTTTTTTTTTTTTTTTTTTTTTTTTTTTTTCAGAGATGGAGTCTCACTCTGTCATCCAGGCTGGAGTGCAGTAGCAGGATCTTGGCTCACTGAAACCTCTCCCTCTGAGTTTAAGCAATTCTCCTGCCTCAGCCTCCTGAGCCGCTGGGACTACAGGCATGTGCCATTACACCCAGCTAATTTTTGTGTTTTTACTAGGGGCAGGGTTTCACCCTGTTGTTCAGGCTGGTCTCAAACTCCAGACCTCAGGTAATCCACCCGCCTCGGCCTCCAAAAGTGCTGGCCAACACACCCAGCCTGGAAGTGCTTTTATTTATCATTCATCCTCACATCATATTGGAGGAAGAAGAGGGAATCTTTTCCTTATTCCAATTTACTGTATCAGGGAGAAGTTACATAACCAACCAAAGGCCACACAGCACATCTAGATCCACAGAGGGCTTCTTGCTTATATATTTGACACTTCTTTGTCCTCAGCAAGTGTTTATGAGCATCTTCATCTACTGTATGTCAGGAATTGTTACAGGCTCTAGGGATACTCGCGTAGATTTTAGTGACATAAAAGAGACTATCTTCCTTCTTGCAGAGAACTTGAATTCTAGTACGAGTAGGAAGCAGAAAATAAACCCAAGTAAGTTAGATACTGATTAGAAAGTGAGAAGTGAAAATTAAAGCAAGGAATTGGAGTAGAGAATATGGAAGGAAGGTTACAGTTTAAAATAGGAAAACGTTCCTGGGAAGGTAACATTTAAGCAAAGTCAGGAAGGAGGGAAGAGAAAGCACTGAGAGAACTCTGGTAGGTCATCACATCAGTTAACGATAGCATGCACTTTCAGTGATGGTGTGGACACATTGTGAGTCTAGGCCTTTACAAACATCATCTGATAATTTAACCATTAAAATGCCTCACATTCATGAACTTCATGGTTGTTCAATTTTGTTGTTGTTGTTGAGACCGGGTCTCACTGTGTTACCCAAGCTGGAGTGGAATGCAGTGGAGTGATCACAGCCCAGATGAAGTCTTTACCGCCTGGACTCAAGCAATCCTCCCACCTCAGCCTCCTGAGCAGCTGGGACCATAGGTGTGGGCCACCATGCCTGGCTAATTTTTGTGTTATTTGTGGAGACAAGGTCTCACTATGTTGCCTAGGCTGGTCTCAAACTCCTGGTCTCAAGCGATTCTCCCACCTTGGTCTCTCAAAGTGTTGGGATTGCAGGCATGAGCCACTGCACCAGGACTGGTTGTTAATCTTCATATCTACTGCCAGCTCTATGGCTCCTAACAAATTATGGAACTTCATTCTATACAATTCTACCGGAAAAGGAACAGGGTTTAACTCTATAATATAAGCATTTTGTTATGGGTTTTTTTCTTCAACTCAAATTCACAAGGCGGATTCTGACCCACCATCAAACCGAAAGTCAGAAAGCCACCTTCACGGAGTTCCAGTTTAGAATGGCACATATGTGGGTGTTTTCTGGTGGATACAGTATCAAGTCCTATTGAGACTGCCTTTGTAAGTTGAAATAATAATGCATTACTGCCTCTGTCTGTAAACGATCCTTAACTTACATACTGGTGTTATCCCAGGATTGCATTTTTAGATTATTTGGAATGATGGATATGCTTCCAAACTAATTTACAAAATTGAGTTTAACTCATAAAATGCCTGAAGTCTGCAGCTATTAATATTTGTTCAAATGCAGCCAAACACTATTTATTGTTACTATAATAAAACACTTTCATAATTTTCCATTGAAATTAAGAATTTTTGAGCTGTAAAGGACCATAGCCATCTAGTTCTGTCTCTAGGGCAGGAATCAACCCTGTCTCCAGCAGCCCCTGTAACATCCAGTCACTGAGCTTCTTCCTAAATTCTTTATTCCCAGCTCTAATTGTTTGGGAAGTTTCCTTTTGTGTTGTCCTGAAATAAATTATCTCCAGTCTTTCTAACTATCCTCTGGTGTGTGTGTGTGTGTGTGTCCTAATCACAGTGTTAGATGATCATCCTTCCATCTTTCCTTTAAGTTAGTTCATCCCTTTATCTATTGTCAGTTTCAGAGTGTCTCACCATAGGAGCACATTAGATTGTCTAGGTCACTCAGTGCTAGGGACATAGTGATAAACAAGCCTGACCAGTTCCCTGTGCAGCTAGCTGTACTTCACGTGTTCTTTCTTAGCTATTTTTAATCCTAAGCTAACATGGCAACTTTTTCAAAAATTCTTATTATTTGTACTTCACCGACCACAGTTTCACTAGAATTTCATCTTGTTATTTAAAGAGGAATTTATCAGTAAGAATTAATATCTTGTAAATGTCCAGGGAGCTGAAAGTTCCCACGAAAACTCTCTATCACTTTTCTGCTTATTTAATGTTCTCTTTGTGGAAAATATCACCCAAAGCCTCCTAATGGGGCAATCTGTTTTACTTTTTTATAACAATATATTTTCTGTTCTTTCTCTATACTCTCATGTGGACATATGTACATATCATATCCAAATTTCTTGGATGCTAGTTTCTCCAAAAGCACTAGAAATCTCTGGCATTTTTTTTTTCTGTTCTGCCTGCTATTCTCCATGATACCTGGTTTTATACCATTATCTAGGTGTTTTCCTCCCTCTTGAATTCAACTTTAAGGTTCTCTTCAATAGTCCAATTCAGTGAGCATCTTCTTTGCAGGCCATTTTTTTTCTTAAATTTTTGTATTTTTAGTGAATACCTAATTGTTGTACATATTTATGGGGTATATGTGATATTTTGATATAAACATACATCAAATTGAGATAATTGAGATATACATCACCTCAGTTATCATTTCTTTTTGTTAGATATATTCCAGTTCCACTCTCTTAGTTATTTTGAGATACACATACTGTCAGCTGTCATCACCCCTTTGTGCTACTAAACACTACATCTATTCTTTCTAGCCAACTGTACATTTGTATCCCTTAACCATCCCCCTTTATTCCTTCCTCCACACTACCCTTCCCAGCTTCTGGTAACTATCATTCTACTCTTCTCCATGAGTTCAGTTTTTTTTTGTTTTAGCTCCCACATATGAGTGAGAACATGCAACATTTGTCTTTCTGTCCCTGGCTTATTTTACTTGACATAATGTCTTTCAGTTCCATCCATGTTGCTACAAATGACAGGATTTTATTCTTTTTTATGGCTGAATAATATTCCACTATGGTGGAACAATATTCCATTGTGTATATGTACTAGATTTTCTTTATCCATTCATCTGTTGATAAACACTTAGGTTGATTGCATGTCTTGACTGTTGTGAATAGTCTGGCATCTCATTCCTGTTTTCATATATTGAACCACATGTCTTGTCAGGCTAGTGCTATTGTATGAACGTTATGGTCCAGAAAATCAGATCTTGTCTTCGACACCATCAGTTAAAATGGCTTTTCACGTTTTCTTATCCACTCTTTTCATATATCATGATCTCTAGCCAGAAAAGAAGAGAACACCTCACCTTCTATGCCTTCCTGTTTTCTACTTGGGACTTCTGACTAGCTAGACCATCCAGATGGCTCTGAGGAAGACAATTATTCTTATTTTTAACAATGAGTAGTGGACGGTTTGAGGAGTTTTGATCTGCCCTCTTTTATGTCCTAAGAGGCACATTCCAAGAAGACAGCGTTCCTTCCGATTAGCCAGGCAGGCCTGTGCAAGGCTGTCATCTCTAGCACTCAGCAAGAGCTCCTCAGTGACCACTTTTGACTTTTCCTGCTGGGTCTGATGAATCCTCCTTGTCATCCATTCATACAGCAAATATTCACTGAGATTCTACCCTGTGCCCAAATTCTGTTCTAGGGAAACAGGCTCATGAAGCTGGTATTCCAGGGAATAAATACAAGGAAAGGATATTGTGGGGAAAATCAGAGTATATGTGGAGATTGAGAATAGCCGGTCAGTGAAAGAAGCAAGACATCGGCTCAGAGTCTCTGCTACACTACCCTTCTCTGTCTTACCTGCTGCTCCATGCCAGGTCTACACAGCACATCAATTCTCCCTCTCCTGTTTGTTATCTTTTTTTTTTTTTCCCTGTCAACCTCTTGACAGGACATCTTGGTGTTGTCAAGTAGTTGACTCTTAGTCCCTATTTTCTTCCTCAAAACATTTCTTTTTGTGTGGCTTCATTACCTATATAATTCTTCCACTTTTTTTCCTTTTTTTTTTTTCGAGACAGAGTCTCACTCTGTTATCCAGACTGGAGTGCAGTGGTGCAATCTCAGCTCACTGCAGCCTCTGCCTCCCATGTTCAAGCGATTCTCCTGCCTCAGCCTCCCGAGTAGCTGGGATTATAGGTGTGTTCCACAACATCAGCTAAGTTTTTTGTGTGTATTTTTAGTAGAGATGGGATTTTGCCATGTTGACCAGGCTGGTCTCAAACTCCTGACCTCAAGTGATTCACCCACCTCAGCCTCCCAAAGTGCTGGGATTACAGACATGAGCCACTGTGCCTAGCCTAATTCTTCTATCTTTTTCTAGATAATGTTCATCTTTTCCAGACTAGAGCAAAGGATGATGCTCCCCAACTTCTTTCACCTTCCCTTTTAGTGAGTTTACATTTATAGCTCACTTCTTGGTGGCTCCTCTCCAAGGAAGAAAAACAGAGGGCTCAGCCATGAGTTTCTGCACAGTCCAGACCATGGGGTGTCAGGGTTACCCTTGTTTGTTTTTGGCAGCCCCTCTTGGAAACATTTCCTGTAAACAGCCCCCCAACAAACTGGGCCTTTAAAAAGGGGGCTTTTCTGTTGAGCCCTGGTTTGTGCCAGCTATGTCAATCCCTTGACCTTTCAGAAAGCACAAGTAGCTTTTTGACTTTTCCAAAATGTTTTCCTGCCTTGTCTCTCTCTTTGGTTGTGGCCATGGGCCAATGAGCATATAGTTCATTGGAAGATGTATGTATTTACATCTCCAGCGTGGACTCTTGAGAGTCTTATTAGAAGTACCTGTGGTGTGACATATGTGGGAGACAGATGTTCAAAGATACCATGAACAAGTTCATTTTCTATGGCCGAATATGTGATCATAACCATCTCAAAAGAGATTATCTCTCGGTCTTTCACCATGTGGGTGTTTCCTCTTTGTTTTATATGTGTCTGTGTATATGTGTGTATAGTTCTAAGAATTTTAATATATGTATAGTTTTGCATAATCACTATCACAGTCAGGGTATGTCAGAGTTCTGTCTCTCCCCAAATCTCCTTTGTGCTGTCTTTTTATAGTCACACCCCATTCTGCACCCCTTCTCCCAACCCCTAACCTCTGGCAACTATTGGTCTGTTCTTCTTCAGCATAGTTATGTTGTTTCAAGAATGTCATAGAAATGGAATCATTCAGTGTGATATCTTTGGAGATTGGTTTCTTTCACTTCCCAGAGTGAATCATGAGAGATTCATCCAGGCTGTTGCATGTATTCATCATTCCATTTTTTTCAATAGCATTTCGTGGAATAGATGGAGCACAGTTTGTTTTTCCATACATGAAAGACATATGTGTTGTTTCTGGTTTGGGGTAATTATAAATAAAGCTGCTACGAATATTCTTGTGTAAGTTCTTGTGTGAGCAAACATTTTCATTTCTCTAGGGAAAATATGTAGGAATGGGATTTGGGGGTCATATGTTAAATGCGTGTTTAACTTTATAAGCAAATGCCAAACAGTTTTCCTGAGTTTTGTGTTCCTACAAGTAGCATAGAAAAGTTCCAGTTGCTCCACATCCTTGTCAACACTTGGTATTGTCATTATTTTTTGTTGTTATGGTAAAAATATGCATCATAAAATTCACTATCTTAACCATTTTTAAATGTACAGTTTATTAGTGTTCAGTGTATTTACATTGTTCTGTAAATAGATCTCCAGAATTTTTCAGCTAGCAAAACTGAAACTCTATCCTTATTAGACAACTTTCTTTTTGCCCTCCAGTAATCTACCATTCTACTTGCTGTAACTATGAATTTGACTGCTTTAGATCACTCATGTAAGTGGACTCAGATAGTATTTGTCTTTTTGTGACTAGCTTATTTCACTGAGCATAATGTCCTCAAGGCTCATCTATGCTGTATCATGTGACAGGATTTCCTTTTTTTAAAGACTATGTAGTATACTACATTGTTTAAATCCATTCGTTGGTCAATGGACATTTGGGCTTCGTCCACCTCTTGGCTGTTGTGGATATTGCTGCTCTGAACATGGGTGTGCTATCATTAGTTTTATGTTAACTATTTTTGTAGGTATGCAGTGGTATTTTGTCATGGTTTTAATTTGCATTTTCCTAATGGGCTAATGATGTTGAACTTTTGTTATTGATACATAATGTTTGTATATATTTATAGGGTACATGTGATATTTTGTTACATGCATATACTGTGTCATGATCATGTCAGGGTATTTAGGATATCCATCACCTCAGACATTTATCATTTCTACCATTGGGAAATTTCAAATCCTCTCTTCTAGCTATTTTGATACAATACATTGTTGCAACTGCAGTCATCCTACTGTGCTATTAAACTTATTTCTTCTATATAACTGTATGTTTGTACCCATTAATCTGCCTCTCTTTATCCCCTCCCCCACCAACACCCACACACCCTTTGCAGCCTCTGGTAACTGTCATTCTACTTTCTACCTCTATTAGATCAACTTTTTTTAGCTTCCACCTATGAGTGAGAACATATATTTATCTTCTTGTGCCTTGATTATTTTACTTAATGTAATTTCCTCCAGTTCTATCTATGTTGCTGCAAATGACAGGATTTTATTCTTTTTTATGGCCAAACGGCATTCCATCATTCATATATAACCGTATTTTCTTTATCCATTCATCTTTGATGGACACTTAGGTTGATTCCATATCTTGGCTATTGTTAACAGTGCTACAGTAAACATGGACATGCAGGTATCCTTTTGATATATTGAGTTCCATTTTGGGGGGGTGGTGAGTACCTGGTAGTGGGATTGTTGGATCATAAGGTGGCTCTATTTTTAGTTTTTTAGTTTTGTTTTGTTTTGTTTTTTTGAGAAACCTTCATACTGTTCTCTGTAATGGCTATACCAGTGTACATTCCTACCAACACTGTGAGAGTTTCCATTTCTCTGAATCCTCACCAACATCTGTCATTTTTTGTCTTTTTGATAATAGCCATGCTAACTGAAGTAAGATAATATCTCATTGTGGTTTTGATTTGCATTTCCCTGATGATAAGTGATGTTGAGCATTTTTCATATAACTGCCATTTGTATATGTTTTTGATTAGTATCTATTCGTATCTTTTGCCCACTTTTTAATGGGATTGTTTGGTGTTTCACTGTCAAGTTATTTGAGTTCCCTGTACATAGCTCAACATGTTAAACCCCTTATATGACAAACCAACAGCTAACATCATGCTGAATGGTGAAAAGTTTAAAAGTCTTACCTCTAAGAACTGGAACAAGACAAGGATGCCCACTTTCAACACTCCTATTGTACTGGAAATCCTAGCCAGAGCAATTAGGCAAGAGACAGAAATGAAAGGCATCCAAATTGGAAAAGAAAAAGACAAACTTTGCAAACAACATGATCTTATATCTAGAGGCTCTTAGATCCGATAAATAAATTCAGTAAAGTTACAAGATACAAAATCAGCATAAAAATCAGTGGTGTCTCTTTTCAATTTTTTTTTTTTTTTTGAGATAGGGTCTCACTCTGTCACTCAGGCTGGAGTGCTGCATAGATGCTTACTGCAGCATCTACCTCCCAGGCTCAGGTGATCCTCTCACCTCACCCTCACAAGTAGCTGGGACTACAGGTGCACACCACCACACCCACCTAGTTTTTATATTTTTTGTAGAGACAGGGTTTCACCGTGTTACCCAGGCAATCCACTAGCCTCAGTCTCCCAAAATGCTGAGATTACAGGCATGAGCCAGCACACCCAGCCAAGTGGCATTTCTACACACCAATAGCAAACTAGCTGAAAAAGAAAGCAAGAAAGCAACCTCATTTACAATAACTACAAAAAATAAAGTAAAATGCCAAGGGAAAAAATTAGCTAAGGTGGTAAAAGACCTCTGTAAGCAAAAATAGAAAACATGGATAAAAGGAATTGAAGAGAACATATCCAAATGGAAAGACATCCTAGGATCATGGATAGGAAAAATTAGTATTGTTAAAATGACCATAATACCCAAAGCAATCTGTGGATTCTGTGCAATCCCTATCAAAATACCAATGACATTTTTCACAGACAGAAAAATGTGTATGGAACTAAAAAAGAGACCAAACAGCCAAAGCAATCCTGAGCAAAAAGAACAAAGCTGAAAGCATCATGCTACCTGACTTCAAAATATATTACAAGGCTATAGTGACCAAAACAGCATAGTATTTGTATGAAAACAGACATATAGATCAATGGAAAAGAATAGAGAGCCCAGAAATAAATCTATATATTTACAGCCAACTAATTTTTGACAGAGGTGCCAAGAACATAGCTTAGGGAAGGAACATCCTCTTCAATAAATTATGGTGGAAAAAGTGAATATCCAGACACAAAAGAATGAAAGTAGACCCCCCACAGTATATAAAAATCAACACAAAACTGATTAAAGATATAAACAGAAGACCCCAAACTATGCGACTACTAGAAGAAAACATAGGGAAACACTCCAGAACATCAGTCTAGGCAAAGATTGTATGTCTGGGACCTCAAAAGTACAGGCAACAAAACATAAACGGACAAATTGGGCTGTATTAAATTATTAATAAAAAGTTTCTGCACAGCAAAGATAACAGTTAACAGAGTGAAGAGACAATCTGTGGAATGGGAGAAAATATTTGCAGAATATTTATCCAACAATGAACTTCTTTTCATGTACTTATCTGCTATCCATATATCCTCTTTGATAGTTTCTATTCAGGTATTTTGCCTAATTTTTAATTGGGTTATTTGTTTTTTTTTACTATTAAATTTTGAGAGTTCTTTATATATTCTAGATACAAGTTTCTTGCTCGATATGTGATTTTCAAATATTTTCTCCCACTCTGTGGATTGTCTTTTCATTCTTATAACAGCACCTTTTGCAAAGGAAAAGTTTTTAATTTAGATGTAATTTACCATGTCGAGTTTTTTTGTTTTCTTTTTTTTTTTTTTTTTTGGTAGATTATGCTTTTGGCCTCTTGTCATGCCTAACCCCAGGTCACAAAGATTTTTATCCTATGTTTTCTTCTAAATGTTTTTATAGTTTTATGTTTTACATATAGATCTATGATCAGTTTTAGGATCACTTTTATGCATGGGGTGAGGTTTAGGTCAAGGCTGGTTTTCTTCATGTAAATGTCTAATTGTTCTTTTTCTATTAAGTTGCCTTTGTATTGTTTTAAAATCAATAAGCATATATTGTTCTTCCATATATTCTCTTTGGTAAAAGTCTTTTCAAGTCTTTTGGCCAATTTTTACTGAGTAGTTTGTTTTCTTAAGTTGAGTTTTGATAGTATTATATCTTCTAGGTACAATGCCTTTGTCAGATACGTTACATGGTGATAATTTCTGCAAGCCTCTAGTGGCTTGTCTTTCCGTTCTTTAACAATGTCTTTTAAGAGCAAAGCCTTTTAATTTTGATGAAGAACATTTTTTTTCTCTCTCTGTCTTCAGATCATGCTTTTGGTGTTATGTGTAAGAAATTTCAATGGCATTTGTGGAAAAGACTGTCATCTCCCCATTGAATTGCCTTTATACCTTTATCAGAAATTTATTGGTAACATATATGTGGTCTGTTTCTGGATTCACTACTTTGTTCTTTTAATCTGTGTCTATTCTTTCACCAATATTATACTCTCTTGATTATTATAGCTTTGTAAGTCTGAAAATTAGGTAGTACGATTTCTCCAACCTTATTCTTCATTTAAAATTGTTTTAATTAATCTAGTTTGTTTGGCTTTCATTTAAATTTTAGAACCAACTTGTTTTTATTGTTGAAAAGTTACTACTTTTTTTTTTTTTTTGGTTTTTGGTTTTTGTTTTTGGCTAGGATTTTTACTGAAATCACATTAAATCTATGCTGCATTTTGTATAGAATTGATACTATACCATGTTGAACCTTCTGATTTATGAATTGGTATGCCTCTCCATTTGATTAGCTCTTCCATTTTTTTAAAATTAGCATTTCGAAGTTTTTAGAAAATAGTATTAAGTTTATACTTAATTATTTTCTTTATTTTTCAGCTACTGTAAATGACATACATTTTTTTAAATGTCAGTTTTCAGTTGTTTATTGCATCATGCTACTTTATTAAACTCACTTATCAGTTCTAGTGAAAATGCCTTAGGATTTTTTACATGGACCATTATGTCATCTGTGAATCTGAATCATTTTATTTCTTCCATTGTAACCTGCATGCCTTTTATTTTTTTCTTTTGTTTTTGCACCAGCTAGTACTTCTACTACAGTAGTAAACAGGAGTGGTGAAGGGGACATCCTTGCCTTGTTCCTATTCTTAGGGGGAAAGCATTCATTAAGTATAATGTTAGTCGAAGGGTTATTTTTGTTTTTGTTTTTTGAGATGGAGTCTTGCTCTGTCGCCCAGGCTGGAGTGCAGTGGCATGATCTCAGCTCACTGCAACCTCCGCCTCCTGGGTTCAAGCGATTCTCCTGCCTCAGCCTCCCAAGTAGCTGGGACTAGATGCCCGTGCTTCTGCAGCTGGCTAATTTTTGTATTTTTAGTAGAGACAAGGTTTCACCATGTTGACCAGGCTGGTCTTGAATTCCTGACCTCATGGTCCGCCTACCTTGGCCTCCCAAAGTGCTGAGATTACAGGTGTGAGCCACCATGCCTGGCCCAGTTGAAGGTTTTTATAAATGCCATTTACTAGGTTGAGGAAGTTCCTTTTTGTTCCTGACTTTCTAAGAATATTTATTATGAATAGCTACTGGATTTCTCAAATGCTTTTTTCTGGGTCAATTGATATGATCATCTAGGTTTTTTTCTTTAGACTACTATTACAATTGATTACATTGACAGATTTTTGAATTTTAACCAGTTTTTGCATCCTTAGGATAAACCCCACTGTGTTATGGTGTATTATTCCTTTTATATGTTTCTGGATTTTATTGAATAATGTTTTGTTGAGGATTCATGGTATATTGGTGTGTAGTGTTCTTGTGCTATCTTTGTGTAGTTTTGATATCAGGGCAACACCAACTTTATATAATCAGTTGGCAACTGTTCCCTCCTTTTCTGTTCCTGGAAGAGATTGTGTAGAATTGTTATTTTCTTTTTTTTTTTTTTAATTGTACTTTAGATTCCGGGGTACATGTGCAGATCATGCAGGATTGTTGCATAGGTACTCACATGGCAGTGTGGTTTGTTGCCTCCATCCCCTTGTCACCTACATCTGGCATTTCTCCCCACGTTATCCCTCCCTGACCTCCCCAGCCCCCTGTTGTCCCTCCCTTGGCCACCCCACAACAGACCCTAGTGTGTGATGCTCCCCTCCCTGTGTCCATGTGTTCTCATTGTTCATCACCTGCCTATGAGTGACAACATGTGGTGTTTGATTTTCTGTTCTTGTGTCAGTTTGCTGAGAATTATGGTTTCCAGATTCATCCATGTGCCTACAGAGGACACAAACTCATCATTTTTTATGGCTGCATAGTATTCCATGGTATATATGTGACACACAAATCATTCTATTATAAAGACACTATGCGCTCGTATGTTCATGGTGGCACTGTTTACAATAGCAAAGACCTGGAACCAATCCAAATGCCCATTGACGATAGACTGGACAAGGGATTGTTTTTACTTTCTTCTTCAAATGTGTGTTAGAATAAACAGCGAAACGTTATGGACTTAAAGATTTCTCTTTTGAAAGGATTTTAAATATCATATTCAATTTCTCTGATAGTTATAGGAACATTCAGGTTATCTCTTTTAACTTGGGTAAATATAAGCAGGCCCTCTGGTTCTTTGAAATGGAAAAGAAAATGACACTTTTCCTCTAGATTTCTTTATGGTTAACCAACTGTGTTATCTCCTTCAATAAAGTCTATGTGCAGATGCTACTTTCTCAATGAGATCTATCTGAATTATTCCATTTCAAATCTCTCTTCTCCCCCAGCATTCTTTAAATTAAATGGCCTTGTTGACATATAATTGATATACCAAACAGTCCACCCATTTAACATGTGCAATTCAGTAGGCTTTAGTACATTCGTAAGCTGTGCAACCATCACCACAATCAACTTGAAACATTTCCTTCACTCTAGAAAGAAACCCCATACTCGTTAGCAGTCATTCTCCATTTCACCAATCTCCCAGCTCTACTTTCTGTCTCTGTGGGTTTGCTCGTTCTTGATATCACATGTAAATGGAATCATATATACATATGTGGTCTTTTATGACTGATACCTTTCACTTAGCAAGCTTTCATTGGTCATCCATGGTTTGGCATGTATCAGTACATCATTTCATTGTCAAATACTAAATATTCCATTATATGAATAGACCACATTTCATTTATCTATTCATCAGTTGCTGAACATTGGGTTTGTTTCTATTTTTGGCTGCTATGAATAATGTTGCTGTGGGCATTTGTATATAAGTCCTCGTGTACATATGTGTCTTCGCTTCTCTTAGTTTCACTTCTCTTGGTTATATACCCAGAAATGAAATTGCTTAGTCATGTGGTAATTCAATGTTTAACATTTTGAGGAACTGCCAGACTGTTTTTCATAGTGGCCACACCATTTTATATTCCTACCAGCAGTGTACGAGCATTCTAATTTCTATATATTCCAGCCAACATTTATTGCTACCTGTCTTTTTTATTATTGCTATACTGGTAGGTATAAAGTAACTCCCCCAGCACTTCTGATTCCTCCTTTTCTTTTTTTTCACCTTTATTTATTTATTTATTTATTTATTTATTTTTGAGACAGGATCTTGCTTATTCACCCAGGCTGAAGTGCAGTAGTGTGATCATAGCTACTGAAGCCTCTAACTCCTGGGCTCAAAGCAATCCTCCTGCCTCAGCCTCCCAAGTTGCTAGGAACAAAGGCATGCACTACAACACCCAGCTTAATTTTAAAAAAATTTTTTTTTATTTTTATTTTTATTTATTTATTTATTTATTTTTTGAGACGAAATTTCGCCCTTGTTACCCAGGCTGGAGTGCAATGGCACGATCTTGGCTCACCGCAACCTCCGCCTCCTGGGGTCAGGCAATTCTCCTGCCTCAGCCTCCTGAGTAGCTGGGATTACAGGCACATGCCACCATGCCCAGCTAATTTTTTGCACTTTTAGTAGAGACGGGGTTTCACCATGTTGACCAGGATGGTCTCGATCTCTCGACCTCGTGATCCACCTGCCTCGGCCTCCCAAAGTGCTGGGATTACAGGCTTGAGCCACCGCGCCCGGCTTTTTTTCAATTTTTAAAATTTTTCTTGCTCAGTTGCCCAGGCTGGTGTCCAACTGGCTTCAAGTGATGGTCCTACCTTGACCTCCCAAAGAGCTGAGATTATAGATGTGAGCCACCGTGCCTACACTAATTCCTCCTCTTTTTCTACCTTACTTTTTTTATTTTCCACAGCACATTTTACTGTCTAACATTTATAAACTATTTCTATTGTTTACTCTCTGACCCCACTTGCTAGTAGATTATAAATTCCATGAGAACAGGGATTTTTGTTTTCTTCTTTGATGAGATCTCAAAGGAACTTTTATAGTGCCTGGCTTATGTTAAGCATTCAGTAAATGTATATTGAATGAATGAATAAATGAATGGCTCTTGATAGACCTTCTCCCATCCTATATATGGAGCATTTGCAAATGCATCTTTTCAATTTGGAAAGTGCTGGATTTAGGGTGAGGGGTAGGGAATGACTGCTTGTTTTCAATCCTTCTTTAGTGTTCATATCACTGAGAGTTTCTTAAAACAGCCTCAAGGAACCCTGAAAAGCCATAATAGACTAAATGAATATTTCACCAATTTAGTGGGTAGGGTGGGGGAGCTATTCTCTCATGAATGGATAATGACCTTAAGTAACTGTGACTGCTCTGTATGGCAGCATTGCAAAGGTCAGTGTGGGAACATCATTGTCAAAAAAGGAAGCGGGATGGGAGGTGTATTTTAGTTCATTTGTGTTCTTGTGTATTTCACAACAAAACCTCATCAGACCAAATGAGTGCTAGAAATTCTATGGTCGAGATATTATTCAATAATTTTATTATACACACTTTAAAAAAACACCTTCTATTGTTTTCCTAAAGGTATGTGATTATGTTAAAACAGATTTCCTCTATATGCTCTAAATATAAAGGAGACTAATTATTTCTCTCCTTTTTTTCTCCCAGTAGAATGGATTTTTTCTTGGTTCAATCTTTTTATACATGGATAGATGGAAAGACTCATTATGGCTCATCTTTTTATTTATGGAGCATTTATTATTCATTATAGGTCTATTCTAGTGGTAAAACCCATTTATGGGAAAGAGTAATAGAATATGAGTGCTAACTTTCTTGTGCATTTGTCATAATTGAAGTTAGTGGTTTTATAAATATGGGATTCTTCCACCATGGGTTTAGAATAGCCCAGCTGCACAATAAATGGCCTAACCACCAGGGCCTACCTCTTACTGATCAATAAAACCATGACATCTTTTTTCTAAATGGAGTTGAGGAGTCTCCCTTGCTTCCTGTACATTCTGGAAAACGGGATATTGTGTTTAATCCGAGCTGAGCTTTGGATTTAAATGGGTTGCACCATAGAGCTGACTAGTATCTCAAGCCCCTGGTCTTTTCCAAGGGGAGTTAGGTTCTTCTAGGGAATTCAGATAAGCAAGGCATTTTCACTGAGCATTCTGTGAAAACATTCTCCAGTGAGACATGGATGCTACTGATTTTGCTGATTTCTGATTACAGATGACACATTTTAAAAATCACACGAATTAGAATGGATTGTAGGATTGTTAACTTGCTTTCCTTTTTTTCTTCATCACATTTGATTCCTAAGGGGGATGTGGAGGAAAGGAACACTGTTCCCACCCACATCTTAATAAGGCCTCCATTGGGTTGAGACAAAGTGGGTTTGTATTGCTTTAAGAGAGGATCCGATTGTTTATATCCCTTGCTTGGGTGGATGATTTCCTAATTTCATTTTCCTTTGGAGTGGTGCCACTTTAAACACTTTTAAAGGTACTACAGAAGCCCTTCTGGCCTGGGTCAGAGAATTCATGTCAGGAAAGTCCATTATTTTATTTCCTTTGCATATTATTTCCCTTTGTGGTTTTGTTTTGTCTTTTTCATCCTGTGATAACGAATCTGGTCCTTATCACTAAGGGCTAAATCCTGGAAAGTGACGGTTTTTGGCTTACATATTTTCCTGATTTGTTTCTCACTTAAAATATAAGATGCAATCTTGATTCTTACTTCTTTTGTGTTAGGTGTTTGCTCATCTAGGCTTATGACACTTTTTGTCCCAAGGTTTCTCTAATTGATTCCAAAGCCTAGACTCTTAAGTTTTGAAACTGGTACTCATGAGTCTCCTTTATTCCAAAGTGTAAATATTTACTTCATACCTATAAGACAAGGCATAAGAGGCTGTATAAAAAAATACAAGATAACGAAAAACATAATTAAAGAAGACTAGATATTAGAAAATTATTAGAAAACTCATTATGCATTATTGTGATGAAAATTCTTCTCATCTGTTTTTCTTTTCAGCATTTATAGAAATCTGTAGTCCAAAAATATTTTATAATTTAAGGGATTTATTTTAAAATCCATAACATATATTTACCATCTTAGCAATTTCAGGTTTGCAGCTCTGTGGTGTTAAGTATATTCGCATTGTTGTACAACAGACTTTCATAACTTTTTCATCTTGCAAAATGAAAACTCCTAATAGGTAGGGTCTGGATTTGCCCATTCAACAACTTTCCATTCTCTGCCCCTGCAGCACTAACCTCTGTAATTTTTTTTAAAAGAAAACCTTAGGTGAATCAAATGCAAAACATTATCGACACCAATGAAAGTGTAATCACTGTGTTGAATAAGACAGTGACATATTGCTGTCATTCTGTAGTCCTTTCTTTTTGCCGAGTTTTTCACTTGAATTCAATGCTAAAAAGTTCAAATGAGTTACTACCCCATGAGGTTTGAAAATGTTCCCTTGGAGTAATTTGGGTAATTTCTACATATGTAGCATTGTGATGTAAAGTGTTTTTTTTTTAAATAAAAGTTTGAAAAATATATTTGTTACTCATTTAAAGTTTTATTTAGGATTAAACTTAATATAGAAAAAAGATATGTGGATATTAATAATAGTGATAAGTAACTCATTGAATTTTTACTATGTGTCAGGGACTGTTTTAATTAGTTAACTAGTCAATTTTTATAGACAGATTCTCTCTCTGTCACCCAGGCTGGAGTACAGTGGCAGAATCATAACTCACTATAACCTCTAACTCCTGGGTACAAGCAATCCTCCTGCCTCATCCAGATAATTTTTAAATTTTTTGTCAAAATGGAGTCTCACTATGTTGGCCAACATTTGATGCTGTTTTAAATGCCTGTAATCTTCTCAGTTACCCTATGATGTAGGTTAGCATTATAATCTCACTTTTACTCATGAGTGAACTAGTGAGGCACAGAAAAGTTCAGTAACTCACCCTAAGTTCTAAGCCTTGTGCTTAGCATAGCCAGGATTTAATCCTCAGAACCCTGGCTTGAGTTTTCTTTCTTAACTCCTATGTTATGCTGCCTTCTAGGTCAATAAGCATGTCGAAGTGAAAATATTGGTGGATTATTGTAAAGGAATATAAAGATGTATACAGGAGAAATGGAAGCTAAAGGAGAAAAAACTATTTCTTTGGTCTGTACTTTATGCCAAACCCTTTACAAGGTATTTTAATCATCCCAATATCTATTCATGCTAGGTTTTAGTGCTTCTGTTTTCATATGCGGAAACAAAGGCTCAGAGAAGTTTGGGAGTTTGCCTTTGGTCACCTCCTAATATGTAGGGTCTGGATTTGAACAAAAGGAATATTCTTAAGAGGACTGGAATACATCCTATATAAAATTATTCTATTATATATAATGCAATGTAACATCATGAACTTCTATATAAATATTATATAGGAATAATATTTATTTTGTACTTTTCTGTAATCATACAGGAAACTATGTATATAATATAGGACAGTGTTATATATAGAATACTTCTACACATAACATGTTCTAGCCCTCTTAAGAATTATATATATATATATATATATATATATATATATATATATATATGTTTACATAGTATATAGCAGTCTATTCTTCTTAAATTAAATTACATTTTATTTATTATTATTATTATTATTATTTAGAATGATGGGGTCTCACTATGTTGCCCAGGGTGTTCTCACACTCCTGGGCTCAAGTGATCCTTCTGCCTCAGCCTCTCAAAACTTTGGGATTACAGGTGTGAGCTGCTGCACCCAGCCAGGTCTATTCTAATCTATTGTATAAAATATTCTGTCATATATAGTATATATTAAAAAGAATATATACTTCCTTCTACGTTTTCTAGCCTTTCAGTCTTGAAGAAGAATAAGACCCTGACATTACCCTAGTAATCAGAATATTTAAAACACAGAGTGGCAAGGAGGGTTATTGAAAGAGAGCATAATGTCTGTGCACAAGCTTAGCTCTGCTGTCAAACTTTAAATGTTACAGTTTCAGCTACAGGGAAAAGTTACATTTTGCCAAACCCAATTTTTGTGTTTATCTCAGGAAATAAAAACTTCAGTTGAAATTACCCATTGTCCTATCACTGCAGGGTCAGGAAGGAATCAAGTACAGTTTATCTCTCCTGGTTTAGTTCAGGCCTGGACCAATTTTGCCAAAGGGATACTATTCTTTACAATACTGTGCTCTCTGAGTGTAGTCAAGA
Organism: Saimiri boliviensis; assembly: GCF_048565385.1. Classification (NCBI taxonomy): domain Eukaryota; kingdom Metazoa; phylum Chordata; class Mammalia; order Primates; family Cebidae; genus Saimiri; species Saimiri boliviensis. The sequence goes on along the minus strand of NC_133452.1, from coordinate 26,145,925 downwards.
TGGTAAGTAGCAGAGAGCATGTGAAAAATGCTCCAGAAAATGAACCTTTTAATCATCTTAAGAAACCTGGTCTGATTGGGTATGTATAATGAAAGTAATAAACATGGACTGAGGAAATTCCTCCTCAAACCTTCTTACAACGTAGACTGGTTATCCCCACCTACTTGAGTTGGTGATGTTTTAATATGCATTGTTCATGGCTCAACTCATTAAACAATAGGTGACTCACACCTGTAATCCTAGCACTTTGGGAGACCAAGGCAGGTGGATCATGAGGTCGAGAGTTTGAGACCAGCCTGATCAACATGGTGAAGCTCCATCTCTACCAAAATACAAAAATTACTCAGGTGTGGTAGTGCACGTCTGTAATCCCAGATGCTCAGGAGGCTGAGGCAGGAGAATTGCTTGAACCTGGGAGGCAGAGGTTGCAATGAGCCAAGACTTTGCCATTGCACTCTGGAGCGAGACTCTGTCTCAAAAAAAAAAAAAAAAAAAAAAAAAAAATTATCCTTTTTTTTTTCATGCCCGCCCTGAAGATATCAACCTACGATGTGAAGAATTGTAGCCCCCTTTACCCCAGGGCAATAAAATTAGATATTTAAATACGTGAAGGTCGGACGGGGTGACTCATGTTTATAATCCTAGCACTTTGGGAGGCCAAGACAAGTGGATCACTTGAACTCATTAATTCACGACCAGCCTGGGAAACTTGACAAAGCCCCATCTCTTAAAAAAATACAAAAATTAACTTTCCACAGTGGTGCATGCCTAAAGTCCCAGCTACTCAGGAGGCTAAGGTGCGAGGATGGCTTGAGCCCAGGAGGCAGCAGAGGCTGCAGGGAGTTGAGATCACGCAACTGCACTCCAGCCTGGGTGACAGAGCCAGACCTTGTCTCAAAAAAATAACTAAATGAAATAAAAAAATTAAATGAATGGGAATGCCTTCATTTAGGATACTTTAAGATTTCTTTTTTTTTTTTTTTTTTTTTTTTGAGACAGCGTTTCATGCTTGCTGCCCAGACTGGCGTGCAATGGTGAGATCTCAGCTCATCACAACCTCTGCCTCCCACTTTCAAGTGATTCTCCTGCCTCAGCCTCCTGAGTAGCTGGGATTACAGGCATGCACCACTATGCCCAGCTAATTTTGTATTTTTAGTAGAGACGGTGTTTCTCCATGTTGGTCAGGCTGGTCTTGAACTCCTGACCTCAGGTGATCCACCGGCCTTGGCCTCCCAAAGTATTGAGATTATACAGGTGTGAGCCACCGTGCTCAGCCTAAGATTTCTTTTATATCTAATCTTGCTTGCTGTTGACTGCTGAAATGAGATATTATCCCATCTTGATCAAAGGTGTTGAGTCCCTGAAATGTGTAGACTGTCTGACAGCAGATCATGGAGAAGGGCATTCGAACTTTAGGCTCTCTGAAGCTTCCCTTCCAATGGCTGTTGTTTATGATCTCGTAGTCTGAAAAGCTTCATTGCCATTTAGAGCTGCGATTCACTTTAAAATCAGTTCTCTAGCCTGTTTTTGGTATGAGGTTAGAATGCAGTTTTTCTAGGGATGATTATCATTATTTGTATTGCAAACATTGGTCCCCTCCATGGTATCACTGTGTCTTAGGTTTACCATCTTTTACTATAAAGAAATAGGAAATGGAAATGCACCAGCTTTTCTTTGAACTAGATGAATTAAAAAACACCTGTCTTAGGCATTTGTGTTTCTCATGAGTTTGGGAGTGTCCGAGTGAAGGGGAAGGACAGGCAGTGTTTCACGTAGCACACAAATCCCAGCTTCGAATTACTCTCCTGAGATTACTTGTACTTCCTGGCCCTTCTGGGATTGAGGACTTACTCATTGTTTGAATCCTGGACCTTTACCCCTTGGGAATAAGAACCATAGGTCCCCGTGGGCTGATCTCCCATGGCCATTCCCAGCTTGCCTCCTCTGGAAACAAAGGTGATTTTGGCTTCTAATGTTCTACAGGTCAAAAACAATCACCTCTTACCTCCCCTCAACCTCAGTCTTATCTATTACCTCTACTACCTGAAATTTTTTAAATTTATATATTTTTGTTATAGTAAAGGAGACCTGATCCGGACCCCAAGAGAGGGTTCTTGGATCTCACGTAAGAAAGAATTCAGGGTGAGTCCATAAAGTGAAAGCAAGTTTATTAAGAAAGTAACGGAATAAGAGAATGGCTACTCCATAGACAGAGCAACCCCGAGGGCTGCTGGTTGCCGTTTTTATGGTTATGTCTTGATGATATGCTAAGCAAGGGGTGGATTGTTCATGCCTCCCCTTTTTAGACCATATAGGGTAACTTCCTGACATTGCCATGGTATTTGTTTTTTGTTTTTGTTTTTGTTTTGAGATGTAATTTTGCTCGTTACCCAGGCTGGAGTGCAATGGCGCGATCTCGGCTCACCACAACCTCTGCCTCCTGGGTTCAGGCAATTCTCCTGCCTCAGCCTCCTGAGTAGCTGGGATTACAGGCACGCGCCACCATGCCCAGCTAATTTTTTGTATTTTTAGTAGAGATTGGGTTTCACCATGTTGACCAGGATGGTCTCAATCTCTTGACCTCGTGATCCACCCACCTCGGCCTCCCAAAGTGCTGGGATTACAGGCGTGAGCCACCTCACTGCTACACTCCCACCAGTGCTGTGACAGTTTACGAATACCATTTGTAAACTGTCACAGCACTGGTGGGAGTGTAGCAGTGAGGACACTCTTGTGGCCATCTTGGTTTTGGTGGGTTTTGGTCGGCTTCTTTATGACAACCTGTGTTATCAGCAAGGTCTTTATGAACTGTGTCTCGTGCTGACCTCCTGTCTCATCCTGTCTGAGAATGCAGTCCAGTAGCTCTCAGCCTCATTTTACCCAGACCCTATTCAAGATGGAATTGCTCTAGTTCACATGCCTCTGACACTTTTACAAAACCAAGAACAACTATTACAAAACAGCCTACCTTTTATCTAAAAAACAAGGAGAAAATAGTGAATATTTGTTCAAGCATGTCTGGAAGAATACACAAGACACTCATAAAAGTGGCGAATTGCAGCCGGGCACGGTGGCTCACATCTGTAATCCCAGCACTTTGGGAGGCTGAGGCAGGGGGATCACCTGAGGTCAGGAGTTCGAGACCAACCTGACCAACATGGAGAAACTCTGTTTCTACTAAAAATAAAATATTAGCTGGATGTTGTGGTGCATGCCTGTAATCCCAGCTACTCGGGAGGCTGAGGAAGGAGAATTGCTTGAACCCAGGAGGTGGAGGTTGCAGTGAGCTGAAATCATGCCATTGCACTCCAGCACTCCAGTCTGGGCAACAAGAGCAAAACTCCATCTCAAAAAAAAAAAAAAAATGCAAATTGTGGATTAAGGCTGAGGTTCAAGTATAATAGTTGGGAGGCAGGGCAAGAGTGAGAATTTGCACTGTATCCTTTTATAATTTGAACTCTCTGAGAATATACTACCATTTAAAAAGCACCCATTTAAAATTAACTTTAAAAAGTTGTCCTGCTGTCTGGTATCTTAAGAAAAATCAGAAAGCAGTGTCCTCTCATGGGAAAGTTGGAATCTTTGGAATTATCAACTCAGATTGGAGAATATGAAGCAGTAGTCTTTTGATTAGACACACCTGGGTTCAACCACGTTCTTACTGTGTGACTGGAAACCTATTTAGCCTCTCCAATTCTCAATACCCTTATCTGAGGAGGAAAATAAAAACAATTGCTTAGCTGGGTGCAGTGGGTCATGCCTGTAATCCCAGCACTTTGAGAGGCCAAGGCAGAAAAATCACTTCAGGTCAAGGAGTTTGAGGCCAGCCTGGCTAACATGGGAAACCCCGTCTCTACTAAAAATACAAAAATTAGCCAGACATGGTGGCACACACCTGTGATCCTAGCTACTCAGGAGGCTGAGGCAAGAATACTCGCTTGAACATGGAAGGCAGAGCTTGCAGTGAGCCAAGGTGGCCCCACTTCACTCCAGCTTGGGTGACAAAGCTGGTCTCCATTTCAAAATAATAATGATGATAATAATTGCTTAGCCTATCTTTTAGGGTTACTGGGGAGAAAACAAATAGGAAAATGTTCTCCAAGCACATAAGAAATACTGTCAGATTTCTGGGCAAAGTTGTGACAGTAATTTCCCAAGAGGAGGAAGGAACACAGATCTCTTCACCTTCCTCTTTCGTAAGTCCTGGGCAAGTTTCAAATTCTTGAGGGGGTAAAAGACAGTCTATATTAGTTCTCCTTCCATATTTCTGCCCTGAAAAACCTAAAGAATCTGTGGTGACTGCTGGAAGAAAATTCAATTTAAAAACATTTATTTGAGACCAGGGATGGTGGCTTATGCCTGTAATCCTCGGAGACTGAGACAGGCAGATCACCTGAGGTCAGGAGTTCGAGACCAGCGTGACCAACATGGTGAAATCCCATCTCTACTAAAAATACAAAAGAAAATTAGCCAATGTGGTGGCAGGCACCTGTAATCCCAGCTACTTGGAAGGCTGAGGCAGGAGAATCACTTGAACCTGGGAGGCAGAGGTTTCAGCGAACAGAGACGGCACCACTGCACTCCAGCCTGGGCGACAAGAGTGAGACTCCATCTAAAAAAAAAATTTATTTGATACCTTTTTGATTAGTCAGGATTCTTCACTGCTGATGAATCATAATAAGCTTAATCAAATAAAGAATTTATTGGCTCATGTAACTGAAAATCCAGGGGCAGACAACCTTCAAGCATAGTTGGATCCAGGTGCTTAAAAGCTCTCATTAGGAATCTGTCTTGCTCCCTCTTTTGAGTCTGCATTTCCTTTCTATTGGCTTCTGTTGTTGTTGTCATTAACTTTAACTCTCCTCTTGTGGAGGCCAGGTGGCCACTAGCCACTCTTGCTGATATTTGGTTTTAACAGCTCCAGAAGAAAGAAAAAGCCTTGCTTTCCTATTGTTCCAGCTTTGGGGGTCTGGATATCTTATTTGTGCAACTTGAGCATGTGTCCCTCTCTGAACCAGTCACCAGTGCCAGGGATATACTGGGCCTCGATTGGATAAGCCTGGGAGCCCAAGAGCCTAGTGCCCAGGGAAGGGTTAGCCTCATACAAAGGACGTGGACTAACAGAAGAGGAATGTGGTTTCCCAAAGGAAACATGTCAGGAGGGCCATTTCTAAAAGGAGTAGAAAAGATGCTAGACATACCTTCCCTCCTTCCCCCTCGAAAAGACCCCTTGGTTCTCAACATCTACTCTGTGAAATATATTGTTTTTGCATTATGAGAATGAAATGAGAAACACAACACAACATCCCTCAGAAGGCTTAGACTAGAATCAAATCAAGTGAATATGCAAATGCATATACATGAATTTAGTAATGAAGAACTAGTAAGTGCTATAACAGAAATAATAGTTAATAGCTAATGTGCACTGAATGCGTTCTAGATTCTAAGTACTGGTCCAAGCATTTTACATGGTTTAACCTATTTAGTCTCCAAAAGAACCAGGAAAGTCGTTGCTATCTCTCCCTTTTGCAGATGAGGAAACTGAGGCACAGAGAAGTTAATTAAAAGTGCTTTTGGAACACAAAGTTCCAGCCCATCGGGATAGTGAGATCTCCAGGCAAAGCCATTGTGTGAAGAGGACTTTTTTAGCATAGATTTCACCAGAGAGGGATAGAGAATCAGTCTAAATTCTGGGAAGAAGAAACACTATGTGAAGGAATGGAGCTCGAAGACCTGCAGGAGATGTTAGGAAATAGCAGGAAGCAAAGTTTGACTTTATCGCTAGGCTGGCAAAAAAGAGATGGAAGGAAGGTGACGGGAAAAAAAAATGGTTCACTGGGACCGGTTGTAAAGCTTGGCTGCCGTTCCAAGTCCAGCTTGTTCCACAGACTGTAGAATTCTTTAGTAGGGGAGTGGCTGGAGCAGATAAACAAGAAAATCGCCAGACCCCTGAGTGTTTTTAGGTGGGGATGTTGGCTTTGTGACTCTGCCGTACATTCTTGGGATGTTTGGGAGGTTTCTGCAAATGTCCTGTTGGGTAGCGTTGAGGTGGTTGTGTCTTTAAATGACTTAGCTCTGTCTTAGTGAAGATCTTTTTAAAAGATCTGACATTCCATTTTCTGCAACTGCTATTGAAGAGGGGCAAAGCCGAGCCAGGCTCTTGTAGAACACTTTCAACACAAGACAAGTGGTTTTCTGTGTTTCTGTCACAGTTTTACAGTGAGGCCATTCACTCCTCAGAACCGAGAAGATAACATGGCACGCTTATTTAATAGTCTTCTATTTGCTCTTCTATTTTGTCCAGTCATTAAATGGGGTTAGAACTGAGAATTAGGGCTCTCTTTCCTCGCCAGAGAAAAACACAAGTGACTTGTTGACTACAAGATTTACTCTCACAGATATTTCCAGAGTAATATGCAATCCCAGCCAAGTATCCACAGGAAAAAGCTAGCGGCATATGCTCCAGCCTCCTTTCCTGAGTGCGGCCCCACAGCTACCTCTCCATGCCCAGAAGGACATCATAAATCATTTATAATTTATGAGGAGCGCAGTCCTGTACTACACCCTGCTAGCTGCTGGTGTTTGTCGTCTACACACTGTGAGCTTCCTTCTTCGGTGCATACAGAGACCTTTTTCAGATCATCCATAGGACAGAGAGTTGAGATGTTTTTCCCTATGATTGGCCCAGCCAAGAATTACGGAGGGAGAAGACAGAAGACGCTTGTCCCTCCAGATTTTGCCACAAGCCTCGCTTGCCTTCTCCCAAATTGAGGAGTGGGAAGGAGCAGAAACAAAACCGTTATCATTATTACCTTATTTTCTTTTATTTTATTCAACAAATACACATTTTTTTTTTTCAATGCCAGCAGCCCGCAAGTCAATGCTGGGGACACAGCAGTAAGCAAAACAGAATTTTGGTTCCCAATGAGATTATAGTTACACATGTTAGGAGGTGATGATGGGTTTTGTGGGGGAAAAAGAAAGTTGGGAAGGGGAATAGCCATTCTACATCAGGAGTTCAGGGAAGAGATTTCTACTAAGGTGACCTTTGAGCAGAGACTTGTAGGACATGGCAGAATGAGACTAGCAGGTGTCTGGGGAGATGGCCTCCTGGGAAGGACAGAGGCCACCGTGCAGGGGCCACTCCTCAGGGGAGAAGCAGCAGGGCCTGAAGGAATTGAAGTCATGAGCCAGAAGGAAGCAGTTGGGAGCCAGGCACGTGGGAGGAGGGACAGCCTAAGGGGGTGCGGTGAGTCCAGGGACTAATGGAAGTGAGATGGGCAGCCATGGGAAGTCTTTAGAAGATTACCAGAGTATAAGCATGAAGTCAGGAAAATGCTGGGCAGTGCTTCCTTCACTTCCTAGAGAGAATTCGAGTGTGTGCTATTGTTAGCAGAACTGAATTGTCAAAATATCAATCAGCCCAGTGTAGCGTGAATCAGAAATCATGGTTTTGCTTGATCTTGGTATAAAAAATCTCTTATGCTTTTCCAATTGGGATAAAAGTGAGAGACCATGAGCCATTTATTTACTCAACTGGTGATACTTTTTATGGAGACACCTTGGCTACTGTATTCAGCTATGACATTCAGCGATCTGTGCCCACTGGTGTCTTCCCTGGCCGTATTTTGTTTATGCTGTAGCTTATTGCATAGATTGGTGCATAGATTTTGGTGCATAGACTGGTGTGAGCTTCAAAGTCAAAGAGCAGCTGGTGGGATACGTGGGATCAGATTCAAGCAGGCTGCCATAACAGCAGGCTCTCGGTGCTGACGGCCAACTCGTGCTGTTTTCTGCTCGCAAACAACTGCCTCTAGTCTAGAGCCACAGAGAACTTGGGCTGGATTGACGCACGGAAGTTCCAGGCTGCGCAGTTTGACTCCTTCCCAGGAATACCTTCCTCAAAATGAGAGTGATCGATGCTGAAGCGGGCCACGCCTTAAAGTGAGCATCTTCCCTCTGAATGCTTTTAAGCAGGTGAGCACATCTCAGGAACGTTCTGAGACAGCCCCTGCTTTGTGCAGTGCGTTGAACTAGAATGACCTCGCAGATTCATTGCAATGCAAACCCCTCCAAGCCCATGAAAAAATGTCCAGTGAATGTGCTCTGCAAACATACAGACACTACATAAACAAGAGGCAAATATTTTAAAAGGTGAAGAATGAGATACTTGTACTGCCGTGAGAGCGGTGGTTGGAATTTTGTGCCCCGGCAACATGCTTTCCATGCCCAGTCGTCTGCAGTTTGTTCTCATTGGCCCCGTACACAGGTATCCGCATTATGTGTTACAAATGCTCTTAGCCAAAGACCAAACAAATAGCCAACGGCATTTTCCTATCAGAGCCTGTTTATAGGAGGTAGAGCAGAAGAACAAAGCTGTTGGTTTTGATTCTTGGCAGGAGGCCAAGGCTGCTGCTTCAAAGCTCCAGCGTTTACAAGGAAGAAAGAGGGAATTTTTAGTTTACAAGGAAGAAAGGGGGAATTTTTAGCTGAGACTAAATTAGAATTTAAGCAAGAGAAAACTCACAACTAAAACTAAAGAATCCTCCGGGATCCATAATGGAAAGGCAGAATAAGAAACCCAGTGTGTTCCAGGCTCTCGGAGGATTTTTTAGTGCAAGAATGAAAGTTTTTAAAAGGGCTCAAAGCGGAGATTACAGACAGCCTCGATTAATGCTATAGAATCACACAGCATTTGAGCTGGAGGCATTGTCCTTAGTGATTCTTAAATGTTGTCCCTTATTTTGTAGGAAATAGATTAGAGGCCCAGGAACTCAAAGAGACTGCCCAGGGTCACTCAACTAGTTGTAGGAATTCGAGGACTAGAATCCAGGACTCCTGGCAGCCATTTTGTGTTTTAGGCAATTTTAAAGAAGCCGCAAACAAGTAAAAAGTTTTGTTTCTTATGAGCAAAGGGCCGATGAGAAAGACAGGCACAGCGGTTGAATTCAGAATTGGAGTGCATTTGGTTTGCGAGAATGTGACCTGATCCCGGGGCCAGTGGCAGTTGCTACCTTCTTCCTGAAGCTTAGGGCAGAACAGCCGTGACTCTCTGGGCCTGTCCCCAGGAATGGAGGCCAAGACAACTGTTGGAGGGTCTGCAGCGTCCTGCCGCTCCTCAGAGCCCAGTCAAGCATGAATGAGTTTTTACAATCTTTAGGAGGCTACAGCGGTCATGGTCCTTCTAAACCACCTGCAAAAATCTCAGCGTGTTCCACCTGTCATTGTGAGTGTTCTTTGGCTTCTTGTGTTGATAAGGGTTCTCTCCTTTTTGGCGAGAGTCTGAACAAATTGAAACAGTATTTAAATAACAGCACTCTTTTTACATAAAAGAACACCCAGTAAAAAAACAACTTCTTGCCCGGTTAACTTCGTTCATCGAAATTACTAACCTTTAAGTGAGCTGTTACTTGCTTCTGGAAGGCACGGGAAGAATGGGGTGAGTGAGGACTCTCAAGGAAAGGAGGGAAGGCTTCTGTGTATGTCTCTTCTTTAACCCACGCGCTGTTCATTGTCATTCTTTTGACCATTTATTCATTCATTCATTCATTTTCCTGTTTGTTTCTATTTTGATTCTATCCAAAAAAGTTTGACAAAACTTACAGTAAAGAGCTTATATATTGTACGTAAAATATAAATCCAGTCAGGTTTTAGAGAAGGAGGGAATGGAGATTCCATCCATGAATTGTCATATGAAATCTGTGTTAAATACCCAGTTTTACTGTGATCTTTCTAGCAACCAGAATTTAAAAAGGAATACACAATTTCTAGTTATCAGACAGGAAAAAAATCCAGATTCTTCACTCTTGAACCTAAGTGTTGCTATTCTGCGGTGCATGCTATTAGCAAACACTGATGGAAGACTTCCATGCACTTAATACAAAGCTGGCTGCCCAGGGCGCATCCTCCCACCCTGTCTCTCATCAGTGTCCTTGCCTGAGGCCCTGGAGCCCCTGAGAAAACATGTTCTTAGTGTTATCAAAATGTCTTCTTAGTGTTATCACACGCTCCCTTTGGATGTGTCAGGGCCTGGTTCGGGGAAATGGCTTTAGCTGAAATGATGTTGTCTAGAGTAGTTACAGGATTTGCAGATTATGAGGCCAGGTGTAGGAATCAGGGAACATCAGAAATCTTCTGTCCTGCAGCTGCCTGTTCTCTACCAGTGTAGCTTTCCTGCTCTTCAAAGTGCCCTAGACTTCTTATCTGGCCCTTCTCTGCTGTGTCGAAGTACGTTTTTGAACAAACGGTCTGGAGGGAATAGAGTTCTGCAGAACACACCGGGAAACGTTGACTCAGGATTAGTAGATGACATGACCACGTGTTAATTTTATGCACCTTCTTAGCTCCTGAAAGTGAGGAATGGACCTCGTGGTTGCCTGGACGTATAGAGCACAGGATTTAATACTAGACACACTCAAGTGTAACACTACTGAGATTCTGCTCCAGAGCTCCCAAGCCTCAGTCTGAAGTTCTGCCCGGAATTTACATTTCTTCCAGAAGGAAGAATCAATATTAAGATGCCTGTGGCTTTACATGTCTGTAAGAACTGATTATTCTTTTTTTTAATTTTTCCTGAGATGAAATTTTGTTCTTGTCGCTCAGGCTGGAGTGCAGTGATGCCATCTTGGCTCACTGCAACCTCCGCCTCCTGGGTCAAGTGATTCTCCTGCCTCAGCCTCCCAAATAGCTGGGATTACAGGTGTCCACCACCATGCCCAGCTAATTTTTGTGTAGTTTTCCTAGAGATGGGGTTTCTCCATTGGCCAGGCTGGTCCTGAATTCCTGACCTCAGGTGATCCACCTGCCTTGGCCTTGGCTTCCCAAAGTGCTGGGATTACAGGCATGAGCCACCGCACCCGGCCAAAGAAAGATTATTCTTAACTGCCTCCTCCATCCTCCTAAGACCTGTGTATTGTCAGGTAGTAATATACCAGAACCCTCTAGAATTAGTGAGAATACAGGGGAAAGAGTTATAGACATATAATGCGTTGGGCTTTTGTAATAGATGGAGCAAGAGAGAAAACACTAGACAATAGTTTGTTTTCCTGACATTCAAATAGCTTACTCAGAATATTTACTGAATGTTTAGGTGTTTTTTTAAATGTAAGCCTACATATCATACACTGCATATCCATAGAATCATACATTTTAGAATGCAGCATTTCTAGCTTCAAAGTGAGAAGCAGCCTTTATGCTCTGTATACAGTTGGTGTGGAATCATATGTCTGTACACCAGGCCAAAGGTGGTCATTGGAAAGACCGGGCACAGCAGCTGGGCTTGCTCTTGTCATAGCCGTGTTGATTCAACTCCCATCATGTGTTTTGTTAAGCAACTAAGATGACTAGTTTGAGCCCTCATGTGAGCAGAATAATTGTGTTCAATTCTACTTGGAATGTTTTTCGAAATGATCTTAAGGAATGACTTGATTCTTACTTGTGCTTGTTCTTTTTAAAAGTATTAGAAAGGAAGATATCCACCCGACAAAGTAGAGAGGAGCTGATAAGAAGGGGAGTTCTTAAGGAATTGCCTGATCAAGGTGAGGAAATTATACATACGTTTTAAATATTTTGGTCCTTCCTTCTTTGGTCTTTCTTTTGTTTTCTTTTGAAATTTAAAATGACCATGAGCTTTGTAAGATGAAGCAGTGGCTGCTGCACTCCCAAGAGCCTTGCTTCCATGGCTAATGCCTTTGTGAGCTGCAGAGAATCTGAAGTATTAGAGAACTCTAGTGACTTTTCTGGTGAATCTGTCACCTTATGTCATTCTAAACCTAAAACTCTGCAAAGGTACATCTGAGGCCGATACAGATGAGATACAAATGCTTATGATGCATTCTCTTCTCTATTCTTGAGCTTCAGGATTTCTATTCACATTAAACTCATGCGTTTGAGTAAATGCTAAGTTTTAGCTTGGTTCATGCCATTTTGTTTCTTAAGACTACTGATGAAAGAGAAGAAAGAAGGCACACATACCTCTTGTCCTTTGCACTCTATAATAACACTGAAATATACAATCAATAAAGCATGAATAGGCAAACTAACCTAATCTGCTTTCTGCATTCTCTCAAGTAATTTTTCAGTATTGTTCTCCTTCCGTTTCTCTGATCTTTCACTAGCAATGAGTGTTTCTAATTTTTTCCTCTATCTCTGATCTTCTCTTTTTTTTTTTTTTTTTCTATCCTCCCAAGGAGGAACTTTGTTCAGAAAAGACAAGGATCAGATAGAAACCGGTATTGACCCTCAAAAGAAGACACTAACATTGGTTATTTCTCCAAATAAATACTACCTCAATTTAAAAATAAAAGACATTTTGTTACAACATTGTTGATTTATCTCATGCCTCCCTTCCCCTCACATTTACTGGGAGTAAAGTATTATTATTTTACTTTTATGGGAACAAATGAAATGCTATTAATTTAGAATTGAAATAATAGTACAGCTGTTTTCCTAATATATGTTCCTTGCAAAGGACTTAACATTTTTGGCATTCACTATTTATAAATCAAAATGACATGCTTTTTCCAGCATCTGAGTAATTCCAGAGTGGAGCTGAAAAATGCTTTACTGTTTTTCTCCTGATTGAAAGAAAATAGGAAACTCTGGAGTGAATAATACGATTTTCTTAAGCCCTTGTATTTTTTGGGCTGTCAAACTTTTCTTACTCTACTTTATGAATGAATTTTAGGTTTTCCCTATTTTTCTATTACCTTGAAGCTACTTATTTCCTGTTTGAGACTTTTAGAGTTAAAAATGCACATTTCTAAGTTTTTAAACTTGAAGGTAGGCTTGCAATATCAAAATTAATTTCCTGTCCAACGTCTTTGAAGGCAATAGAGAAATTATATACCCATTGAAACCTTAACACTGGGCCATCAGCTTTATGAGATGGGTCAATACATTTATTAGACATCATTTATTTAGAAATATTTTAAAGAAAGTAAAAAATGGAAAATTTTATGATTGAAACTGTTAATGAGTTTAAAGGTAGAGATTAAAAGCCCATCTTTTTTCTTAATTAAAATTTGTAGGTAGAAAAGGAATTCGCTCTTTCTAAAAAACAAGTAGCAATGGTCAATTTAAAGAAATGATTTTTATTCTGCCTAATCTGTGTAACTATTTGCCTCATAGATTCTAATTTCTTGAGCCGACATACACTTCTCAGAAATCTGACTCTCTTTGACCTTTTTATTTAACTTTTGCAGTGGAAACTAAAGTTTTTATAACATAAAAGAAGAAAGCAATTTTTTAACCTAAACATAATATAATTGGCTTAATGTTTGAGAAGTCATAAACTACTAGATTTTACTTTGCAACTTGTACATGGTCCCTGTCTAGAACTGTAGAAATTATCTAATGGTTGAAGGTTCCTAAGGATGTCGGTGGTAAATGGAGTCCTTCCCCTATTCAGCTGATGCTGAAGTAAATAGTTCTGTGATTTTCCCAGAAGCAATTATCTAGAGAATTTCAGTCTGAGAGACCAGAAGCTGCTGTTCTTGGTAACAACCTCCTTTCTGCTGCCAGCGAAGATTCGTTCTTTGCTTTGATCTTCTTGACCTTGCCTCTGCTCTTGACAGTGCCTGTCCATCAAGCCCTTTATTCAGTGAGTCAGATAGACTTTAAAAATCCCTCTAGCTATCCTGAGTTAGACCCCATCCCATCATATCCCATACCCTCCCAGCTATTATTATTTTTCCTTTTAAGGTCTCTTTTTTACACCCAGACATACCTTCAACCTAAAAGTTCAGTGATTCATCTTCTCTCCTGGGAAGTCCGTGGTCTAGTCCAAGTTCACTTCTTACCTCTGCTTCTTTCCCTCCACCTTTTCCCTTAGCTTTTGACATAAGGTCGTGGAGCTGGTTTTTGCCTGTCTACCATCCTTTCCTTTCCTCCTACTGCGGACTTTTATCACTCGCCTTTTGGTTATACATGATTTTCTCTTTCCATCTCTTCCTCCTTTGACTATAATATATCTGCAATACACCTGTTTACTAGAAGAAAGTAACCCCCTTAAAATACCCTCACACTCCTTATTGAACCACTTGCTCCTCTTTGTGCTTTATCTCTCATTTTACTTTAAGCTTACAACTACGTTTCTAAGTTTTCTCTTTCCTTTGCTCCTGTGAGACATGTTGACTTGGGTCGTTAACTGTCAACTGCCGTCCAGCTCAGCACCCTCTTGCCTTCCTTTGCTCAGCTTGTATTTTCCTTACACACATACACCATATCAAGGATTTAATTTGTTTTAATTCTGAAACATGTTCCTTAACACACAATACTAGAAAACTTTTTCAATATACACACCAACTAATTAATAACTTTACTTCCCCTCTGTTTTGTTCTTGGATTCCATATTTATAACAAATGTGTCTCTTTTTTCTACAGTTATTTTCATATTAACTAGCTTTATTTCATGCCTCAAAGTAAGTATTTTAGACATTGTCAACTACTTCTGTCTATGATAATTCAGTTTCTTCTTGTGCCACAACTATTAAAGTTTCTCTCTAGCTTTTTCTAAATTTAAAAAATCAGTTGTTTAAAGAATTTTCATAATGCTTAAAATATAATTAAATTGTCAATAACATGACTTCAATATATTTTTATTACCAACTAAAGTCAAAGAAAACAAAGATAAATTTATATTTGAGTTACCTAAAAACTGAAGATTTTTATATATAAGCAAGTGATTTTCTATTTTCTTTGGAATTTCCCATTCTTCATCTTTACTTTTTCTGGATATATTGTGTTCTCTTCCTTTTTATAGCTAATTTCTTGGGATTTAATAATAAGAATTAAGAATCATTTGGATTCTCTTTGGTTTGACATATAGTCTTTAAAAATTCTTAATTTTATTAGTTAAGATTTACTTATAATGGCATTGCCTTCAATTATTGTTTATTTTAGTTTTACACAGGACTCAGTTATAGGTTATTGGGAGTTATATGACTAAGCAATGCTTACTTTTTCATTCTAAAAATGACATGATTTTATGATTTATTTAAATGTCGTGTCTATTTTTGTTCAGAAGGCAAATGGATTTTATTGTTGAGCCGAAGCAATTCAATCATATTTAATGACAATTTGGGAAATGGTTTCTGTTTTATAAGATTGCCAAGATAAGAGTGGTAAAAAATAGAAAGGACTCTAATCAAGCATTTTTTTAAAGTTTGCTCAAAACTTCAAGTCATTAATTTTTCTTCTACAATGGTAGCAAAGACTCATAAATTTTTCCAGATATAAAGTAGGGTTAGTCTTTTCAAGAATGTCTGAATTAAATGTTTCTGCACGTCTCTTTCACTTTAGAAACCCCTAGGAATTATGGAAATACAGGAGTTAAAATTAGTCACTTACAATTTTAATAATATATTCACAATTGTATCAATTATGATTTTTTGAAATTTCATTTGTGATTACTTTTTCATGTTTTTTTTTTCTCGAATGTTTTCAAAATATTTTTAGGACAACTTAGGGGCTTTTGGCTGGTTATATATAGTAATTACCTGAGTATAGTTTAATCTTTCCATAAATGAAGAAATGAAAATAAAAATAGCCTTGCTATCATCTTTTCCCTGAATATAGAATAAGAGTTATGTTACTGTGTGAAGTTAGCAATCATATACTGAATATATTCTGGAACCAGTAGTACTTGGAAATTTTTATATTATCCCACTTATTGTTTGTATGTTGAATTACATTTCATGTTATTTGTGTATATGCATTCACCTTGTGCTTTTGGTGCTTGTTAAAATGTTTATTCCATTTTCCAGATTATTCCTCTCACCATTCTGTTTCTGAATGACAAAGAAACACATAAGTATTGACTTCAACCAAACCTAAGCACTGGAACGGAGGGACTCTGCTGCCCTGGGATTTTGCATAATTAGAATGATCATTCCTATTGTCTTGAAATGGCACATAGATATTCCCTCCATAATAGTTTTCCCCCAAGACTAAGAATTTTCTAGCTGTTTTGTTTTGAATAAACTATTTGGTGAAACAGTGCAGGGCGTATGTGGTTCCCAGGGACTGAAACATGAACCCAAATTCTACCATCCTAGTAACTGGAAAACTTGTTTTTAAGAAAGCCAGCAAGTTAGACATCTAGGTGTTTCTTTCCCATTTTAGATGGAGATGTAACAGTTAACTTTGAAAATTCAAACGGGCACATGATACCCATCGGAGAGGAATCTACCCGAGAGGAAAATGTAGTAATACCTGAAGAAGGTAATGGCTCTGTATCTGAAAAAACACCACCTCTGGAGGAAAAGGCAGAAGATAAGAAAGGTAAAACAAAGAGTAACCCATATTATTTACTTTAGTATAGCTTAATGTCTAGAACCAGCACTTAGGTTCCAAATAGTGACTCTAAAACCAGCAGTCTGCAGAGGAAAGGTTTACAAATACAAAAAAGAAAGAAATGATGACTAGTAAAGTGAAATAGGATTATTTTCTCAGGTAGATGCATTCATTTTATAAACACAGTATTTGATTTTTTAAATTATTAAGAAATGTTAATTAAAAGTAATAACCAGAAGGGGTGACCTCTTTAATCATTAGAGGTATCTGGAAAAACTATTCTTTTCTTGGGAGCTTTGTCTCAAGATCGTAATGAAAGTGAGAAATATGAACATCTTTCACTGCTGGTTACAACTGGCCCCATGAGCAGTTCAGCATGGACGAATACCAAAACCCACATGGCTTGTTCAGCCCAGCACTCTCTCTAGCAGTGGGAACTTGGCTGGTGGCATTCACATATCCAGTATTGTAGGTTCCAGATATTTCTGAGAGAGACCCAGGAATAATTCCCAGAGGTGCCATGGACTGTGGTTGCTCTGCTGGCTGATTCCCACAGCCTCTGTGCAGCTGGAAATTTCAAAATATGCCAGAGGCAATTATGGTATTCCCAGAAGACTTCTTTAGAGACCTTGATTCCTGGAGTGAATTTGCTACGGTAGATTGAGATACCTTCAAAATACATGTCTATCAGGGACTCCCAGAACATTCACAAATTCCTGGTCATGGATTGATAACATCTCAATACTACTGCTGTGATGTGTAGACACCTCCAAACATGAAATGAAACTTCCATAAGGAAAGGTTTTTGGGGGAGATTCCAGATGCCTCCTTGCAGCATAGAAAGGAATCCTTAGGAAACATACTATTTCCTGTTTTGTAATGTCTGTCTCTAAGTTGAATGGTAAAATTTTGTCAAACCTAATGTGTGTTCTATGGGCAGTTTGAATGTTTAGAAACTGATGAAAGTGAAATTTCTTCCTCTGTTCTTGACCCAGATCCTTGAGAGACAAAGGAAAAAAAGAGTATTTGATGAGCTATTAAACACACCATTGTAACTTAAAATCGTCTGCTCTGAAAGTTCATAACCATCCATTAGTTGCATATATATTAGTCTTTAAAAGTTTTAGAAGCCTGTGTTAATAATCTGTTGGAAATTTATTATTTTGCTTTATTTCAAGGGCTTTATCTAGCCTTATTCTATTGAACATTGACTCTGGTTAAGCTTATGAACACAAATTATGAAATACTTTTAATGATAATATTCCTGGAACATAAAAAGAAAGTAGTCTTAAGTAAATTTTAGTGGGATTTGGTTGAAAGTATTAAGGCAAGTAGTGATGTTTTTTGTTTAAGTCTTACCGTCCTGTCTCGCCAGACTGTTGAATTTCAAATCCATCTGTGGTTTGTCCCTGGCAGCCTTTTCACATCTAAGAATCACATCCTGCATTACATAACAGTGCCATCTCTGGTGCCTGTTTGGTGTGGGGTATTCGTCACTAGACTGGCCAGACATCAAAAGAAGTGTTTCCCTTATCAACATCATAAAAACTTGCTGACAGTTTTATATGAATTAACCAACAGACCTTGATGTTCTAGAAAGAAGATAGCAGATCTTATGGGTCCATGAATAGTTGAGAAGTGTTTTTCTTTACTTGGAATTAGGACATTCCCTTCTTTCTTGTCTGATAAGGTCCCAGAGAGCCTCTTGCTTGGTCAGTAAGTACATGAGGAAGGAGCTGGGAGTGCTGGATGCTACATACCACTAAGAGGTAGTGTGGCTGTCTCCCGTGTGGACAGCGCACACACCAAAGCCACAAGGGGAAGCACTCGGTATAGAAGCCACTTCCTGAGACTGAAAAGAATGTCACGTATAACTATTATTCCAGTGTATTACGTTAATTAGAAAATGCCTTATGGCAAAGGTAATAATTTACTTCTCTAGAAAAACACGTTTGTTAATTCTGAAGGCCACTTCACTTCTACCTCTGCTCCTCTTCTGGTCTCACTGCTTGTGTTAGCTCACTACCATGCCAACCCCACCATCCCACGATCTTAATTTGCTCTTTATTTTGGGATACAGTGCTCCCTTTCCTTCTGCATGAAGCCAGCTTAATCAAGAGCATTAAATCATCTATTTGGTTCTATTTGCCAAACCATATCACCTGCCTTTACAGCTCTAGATGTGTATTATATCTCTTCATAAGACAGTATCTCAATACTTTAATATTTGAAACATCACCATCCAAGAAAGCAAAACAAATGGCACGTGGTGTCCTTCATGCTTGCTCTGTGAGTAGCTTCCACCCAGGCCCTCTGGGCATTTCTGGCGCTCCTGAAGGGACCTAATTCTGTAGTTGGTACAGTGCTCTTGGGCCTCCTCTGCCTAATACTAAAGGCTTCTTCCTTGAGGTCTTCAGGGCTCTTGGTCTCTCATTATTCTTTCTCAGTAAGTGCCTTTAAATTTATAAGAGCAGAAAAACTGACTTCCTCCCTGTTAAATAAAGCTTGGTATAAATATCAGAAATCTTATGGCCAAGCGCGGTGGCTCACTCCTGTAATACCAGCACTTTGGGAGGCTGAGGCAGGTGGATCACCTGAAGTCAGGAGTTTGATACCAGGCAAAACCCCATCTCTACTAAAAATACAAAAAATAGCCAGATGTGATGGCGGGTGCCTGTAATCCCAGCTATTCTGGAGGCTGAGGCAGGTAGAATCACTTGAGCCCAGGAGGCGGAGGTTGAAGTGAGCTGAGGTGGCCCCATTGCACTCCAGCTTGGGTGACAGCCAGTCTCAAAAAAAAGAAAGAAAGAAATCTTATAAGAATTCTTCTGAAATCTTATAAGTATCTTATAAGAAATCTTGCTTGATATTATTTTTATTAATTTATTGTAAAAAAAATCTTCAGTAAAGTAACAAGTGATGAATACTTACTTGTTCCACAAATAATGAAGGTCTCCCATGGGTGACACTCTACTGGGGGCCAGGAAAAGAGTAGTGAATGAAAAATGGCCTTTGCCTGAAGCAGAGTGTGGCCTTGAGGAGACCAGAATGCAAACGAGCAATTGCAACGCAAGATGCGAAGTACCATGGAAGGCCTGAGCACTGCAACCCGAGGGAGTTCAGAGCAAGAGCCAACACTGGTTCTCAGACGAAGATATTTACAAACTAAGATATGAAGGAAACAAGAAGGAGATAGTCAAGTGAGGCAGAGGAATTGGATCAGAATTGCATTCTAGGCAGGGCGAAGACCACATGCAGTCCCAGGCTTGTTCTAAGTGTCGTTGAGCTCAAACCTTCCAGTGGCCAAAGGAGCCAACCCTGGAGGTTTGGGAAACAGCTTGTTTTCCAGACCACATTGCTCAAAAGCCTAGCATCCTTATCAAGCCAGAATGACTAGGCAGCCCTTTCTTAACCTTCTCTTGAAATGATAATACTCCTATATACCATCAGTTTATATCATGTCTTCAGATCACATGGTAAGTGTAAAGAATCCAACTTGACTTTATTCATTACCTCCCAGGTGCAACTAAAGCATCTGTCTTCTACTGATGTGTGTGTCGATAACTATTAGACAGTCAGTCCCATTCATAGAATAGACAAAGTGTTTAAAGCATTGTGTTCGATGGGAATTTAAATTTCAGACAAAAGTAGTTTATAATTCAGTCAAAAAATTATACTATTTGCATACTCATATGCACACACCACACACACACACACACACACACACACACACACACAACTTAATAATCACCAGAATGACAAATGTTCACACATAGTTGGTAGAGTTTGAAGTCAAGAGGAGTGGATCATGTTTTCCAAGGCTCCAGGAGAAACTCTGTTTGCGGTATGTTCATTTTCTGCCCACGAGGTCTTGTCATTGCCAACCGATATGGTGAACCGTCTCCTCCTTCCCAAACCCAGAACCTGGATTCCTTCCGGTACACCGTTAGAATTTTAAACCTTAGGCAGAAAGAAAAAATGTCCCTCAGTGACATGCTATGAATGGAGAGTATAAAACACGTGTAGAGTCAGTGGTATACAAGAGAAATTAAGGTGCCATGTGTTACAGATCAGTTTGACTTTCACCATGGAGGATGCTATTGAGCTTAGTCTCCACACTTTATGGTATTATGCTGAGGACTAAAGTTACAAAGATGTATTTAAAGAACAGGCTTTAGTAATATTTCAGAAGATTGACAAGTTAATGTATATTTATATATTTTAAGCTAAATGTTACAGGTGTGTATCCACTTGTATCATTCTCAAACCTAACTGACTTTTGTGATTGACTTGACTGGTTAAGACCTGCTGAGATAAGAGGGCCGCTACTATTAATACAGTATATATGATACTCAGCTTAGTTGAGGAGACAAGATGTATAAACAGAAAGGCAAAAATACAAACTAGCTGCTGATAGATGTTGAGTAAATGGCTCACACAATAAGCCTGAGTAAGTTCAGAGGTAGGAGAGGTCAACTTGGGCTGTGGTGACAGGAGAGGATTTTGTGGCTGAGGCAGAATCAAAGGTGAACTTTAAAAGAAAAACTTTATTGATTACCTACTGGAACTTAAGTCATCATATGGTAATTATATATGTAGATTGATGGGGAATGTGGTCAAAAAAAAGAGAAGTCCATCCTTCACACTCAGGACAAGAAACAAAATAATAGAAATAATAATAAAACGCAATATATCCCAGTATTAAAACCCTTTTTTGATCATTCAGTAATGGGAGGACAGATTTGGCTAAGGTTCGATCTTGTCTTAACACTGTCTTATGTTTTGTACTGTGCCCCTTTTATAAGAAAATGCTACTTAGCTCTTTGGACCAGAATGATATTTTAGTTTAATTCTCATCAGCCACTATTAGAAAGAATATAGATGTGAATATGTGAATGAACCTTCAGCATCTCCACTATCTTTCAGTAACGGGAGACTAATAGTCTTTCTCCTCTAGTTACACAAAACCTTGTGAGAAGCTGCTGTTCTTAGGTATGAGTTTTGGGTGAATTTTAGTCTTTGTCTTTCCAAAATAATTACTCGTCTTTACATTACTGTACTTATAGACCTAAGTATTTCTTGGATTTGGCACCATCTACATGTACCTAAAGTAGTGACAGTATTTGAAAAGGCTGGGCATAGTGGCTCACGCCTGTAATCCTGGCACTTTGGGAGGCCAAGGCAGGCAAATCGCTTGAGCCCAAGAGTTCAAGACCAGCCTGGGCAACGTAGCAAAACTGCATCTCTAGAAAAAATACCAAAATTAGCCGGGCATGGTGGCAAACAACCTGTGTTCTCAGCTACACGGGAGGCTGAGGTTGGAGGATCACCTGAGCCCAGGAGATTGAGGTTACGGTGAGCCATGATCATGCCACTGTACTCCAGCCTGAGTGACAGACAGAGCAAGACCCTGTCTCAAAAAAAAATTTTTTTTGAGATTTTCTTTCATACACACACACACACACACACACACACTCAAAAGAAAGGAAGGAAAGGGCAGAGGAAGTTATTGTAGAACAGGAAGCTGCCAATGTACTGGGAAAGCTTTAGAAAATTTTGCTAATAGAAGATGATTCATTCCAAAGTGCATTGCTGCCTCTTGTAAAAGGTTCTCCAGAGTCTCTCTCAGCTTAGAAAATAATTGGTTTTTTGACCGCAGTGAGACTGAGCGCAAATCCCTTTCAGCTGGATCAGGCTCGAGTTCTCAAGGGTAACTGTGAGTCCAACAGTTGCTGCAGCTGTCAGTCCTCACCCCACAGCCGTGACTGTAACACGCTCTACTGCCACTCTCCAAGGAGCCTTCAACTTTGTTAAATCATTGTTTGTTCAATTTAAATGTAGCGCTTCATGCCCGCATCATCATCCAGCAACCCCAGATTCAAGGCTGAAACTGAGGCCTCTGACTTGCAAACATTTACACACATCCTCAACCTAACTTCATCAAAGTAGTTTGTACAACCAATTTTATTAAATGGTGATTCACGTACCCTGAGAACACATCTCAGTTTGTCTTTCAGCCTTTGTTTTCACTCCAAACTGTGCTCTGTCTGGTGCAGAACTCCATGCTGGTTTCCAGGTGCCAAGCAGCCACACTTTGTGTCACTATCGTCACGTCGTGCTCCTCGTGTTTATATGGTGTGTGTCTGTATCAGTCTGCTTCTGTTCACTTTCTCATTTATAGAGAACACTGAAAACCACTCTGAAACACCGGCAGCTCCTGCTCTACCTCCTTCTGCTCCTCCTAAGCCTAGACCCAAACCTAAACCCAAAAAATCACCTGTGCCTCCGAAAGGGGCCACTGCTGGGGCCAGCCACAAAGGTGACGAAGTGCCTCCCATTAAAAAAAATACCAAGGCTCCTGGTAAGCAGACCCCCGTCCCTCCACCCAAGCCAACAAGCCGAAACACAACCCGAGAGGCTGGTGAGTATGCCCCCAGTGTCCTGTGGGGTCACTTCTAGGGTGCTTGGCTCTGGGATGGGGCTAATTGTTTCTTCTAGGTGTGATGGGCTTTGGTGTCTTAGGACCTTACACCAGCAGATTGAGCTTTGACACAAAAAATGCCCAGGAGATTCCTTTGTTGCTATCTACCAAAGGACCATCAACCCATTGAAGAGTTCATCTCATTAGCTTTGGAGAGAATGTACTGGTTTGAGTATCCACTATCAGCACCAGTTGAAGGATACTTGGAGTAGTATGCCCGGTGGATGACAATGATCTGATGTACTGATGACATTATTTAGACATTGACTGACCTTCTACCTATATGAGTTTATGGATGGCTTTTTGGCTTGGATTTTCTTTCAAAATATCTTAGGTTTGCATGTAAGAATGTGACAATTATAACTTTGATACGTTTGCTGGATGTTAATGTGTTAAATCCTCAGCATCCATCGTCTTCTCCCTCCTGATAAATGAAAAAAGGGTTCATATGACCTGTTTCAGTTCCACCCCACCACTTTCTACTGCGGTCAAAACTATTTCAGTGGAGCTGAAAGTTACATTCTCAGTGCTACATGCCTTCCCTGCAGACTTGCGTGTTCTAAAGCAAAGCATCCTGGTGTCCTGTGGTTATAAGTTGCTGTTACAGATCCCAGTGGATGTTTGAGTGACCTGCAATAACTTTATGCAATACGTATCCAGCTTTGCTTTACAATCAGATATGCTCAGTGCAAAGTAGAAACTCCCATTTTTCTAGTAAAGAAGAATAAAGATGCCTACCATGCGATTTATCTTTTAAAAGGTCATTAATCAGGCCAGGGCTGGTGGCTTGCACCTGTAATCCCAGCACTTTGGGAGGCTGACTCAGGTCGATCACTTGAGGTCAAGAGTTTGAGACCAGCCTGGTCTACATGGTGCAGTGCCGCCTCTGCTAAAAATACAAAAATTACCTGGACATGGTGGTGCACACCTCTAATCCCAGCTACTTGGGAGACTGAGGCAGGAGAATCGCTTGAACTCAGGAGGCAGAAGTTGCAGTGAGCTCAGATCGTGCCACTGCACTCCAGCCTGGGCGATGGAGTGAGACTCCATCTCAAAAAAAACCTTATTGTCCTTAAAATCAACAGCAACTTTCTAGCAGTTGTCTGCCAGG
This sequence comes from Saimiri boliviensis, assembly GCF_048565385.1. Lineage (NCBI taxonomy): Eukaryota > Metazoa > Chordata > Mammalia > Primates > Cebidae > Saimiri > Saimiri boliviensis. Next base: position 26,122,040 of record NC_133452.1, on the reverse strand, counting down.
ATTTGCCTTGGTGTTGATCTTTTCCCCTCATAATGTATGCCCTTAATGCTCAAACTCAGAGAGCAGTTTAGTTGACAGTATAACAGATCCCTGAATGCCAGTAGGCGTCCCTCTCCCTGTGCTCCACCCTTCCTGCCTTTGACCTTTAGTGTCTGGGTCTCTTCTAATAAGCTCTAAACTGAAATGTCTCAGAATGATGTGCCAACAGTGCCCAGTGGCCATCGCCTCAGGTGCCAGCTGTCCTCACCCATCAGTGTCTGTTCATGTCGGGATCTGTGTGTGTTTTCCAGACTTCCTAGCAAACCCTAGGAGCATTGCTTAAAGTAAGGCAGGCACTGATCTATTTCCTAAAGAACAGCCCCACACGATCACGCTGTCATTGGGAATTAAGCTCCTGTCTTGCACTAGCTTCTCCACTTTCCCATTCTCCACGTGGTAGTGGCTCACTCTGAACTCGGCTTGGACTCTCCTTACTTCCCTGAGAAGAAAGCCAATGATTCACACAAGGACAGGGAGCAGCTTTCATGAACGATTTTGAGGTTTTTTTCCAGATATTTTGTTTGAAGATTGATTTAGGCATTCATGATGTTCCTAAGAGAAGAGCACAGTCATTTTATTCATTGTATTGTAAAAGGCCCGACCTTTTTAGAGGCTATCACAGAGAAACGGGGTTGCATTTAAGTACACCAACAAGCCCATCATGTAACAATCGTTTTATCCAATACTGATAATATCCCTTTATGATGCTACTGATACTCCATTTGTAACCATTTAGAACTTTCTGCATGGTAACTTTGTTTTATTTGAGTAATATGGACCTTCCAGAAAAGTTTTTTCAAATGCAGCTCTTGATGTTCAATCCAATGATAAAAGTTCTTAAAGCAGCCGTCAGTTAAGATTCTTTCTCTATTATTAAGTTAGTATAGACCTCCAGCTGCCCAGATAGCGGTTTTAGAACATTCAGCTTCTTTGCCAGGGAAGTAGGGGTAAATCTCCTTGATTTTTGTTTCTCATTGTTACACATTATTAACAACAAACGTACTTAACAGAAGAGAGGTGGCATGTTTTTATTATTCCTTTAATTCAAGGTAACTTAAATTTCAACAAAGACCTGTCATTTAAGATGGTTCTTAAAAAAAAAAAAAAAAAAAAAAAAAAAAAAAAAAACTATAATGTGGCTTGAATTTGCACTCTGAGCATTGCAAAAAAATACATCTTTTTTCTCAAGCCAAACTAAAATTAACTTTCCTGTTAACGATGAAAGAATTTTCTTGGCCGGTCATTGTGGCTCACGCTTGTAATCTCAGCACTTTGGGAGGCTGAGGCAGGCAGATCACCTGAGGTCAGGAGTTCGAGACTAGCCTGTCCAACATGCTGAAGCCCCTCTACTAAAAATACAAAAATTACCCAGGCATGGTGGCAGGTGCCTGTAATCCCAGCTACTTGGGAGGCTGAGGCAGGAGAATCACTTGAACCCGGGAGACAGAGGTTGCAGTGAGCCGAGCTTGTGCCACTCCACTCTAGCCTGAGTAACAGAGTGAGACTCTGTTTCCAAAAAGAAAAGAATTTCCTTTACAAATTATTAGAATTGATATGTGGAAAGAATTCTGTTTAACTTACCTAAGAAAATAATTGAACATGGTTAGGCACCAAATCCTTAGCGTCTTTGTTGTGAAAAGTAAATGTAGAATGGACGTAGATTGAAGGAGTATGCTTAATGTGTTTGACTTCTAGGCTAGGGAAGGTTGTTTTCTATAAAGATGTATTAACAGGTTTAGATCTGGGGAAGAAGAGTTCTACTTATGTATATCTTAAACCATAAAGACCCCAAAACCATAGGGACTCCTTTTAAGCCTGGAACCTGTCACTGAATGAGACTGGCTTCTTTGTTATCAGTCTAATCAGAATTAATGAAGTCTTACATCTCATTGTCTATTCTTTTATTTATTCTTCATCTCTTCACCCTCCCAACTGACTTCAATAAAGTCATAACCAGAGGTAAGTTACAATAACATCTGTATACAGTGTGGATTGGCTTCATGATACTAACAGGGTATTTTCTAATCGTTCTATGAAAGATAGTTGAACCCTCATGAAAAGAAGGAACTTACAACATGATAACAGAAGAAGCCATTACAAGAAATTTATAGGTCATAAAAGTCATGAAACAGAAGAGTATTCTCATAGGAGTTTATTTTATCATCATGTGTTTACTGAGATGACATAAAGAAAAGAGTAGTTAATCTTTTTGTTCTGAAACTGTTTTGGTTGAGGGTGCCCTATCTGGAAGTAGGCAAATATACTGTGGCGATCCTCCGATGAAGATCTTCTGGAAACTTAAGCATTAAGGAAGATTACATTTGTGAAAGTGGGGTCAGAAGACCTGAGAATGATATTCTTTCCCTTCACATTATTTAGGACCAGGCATGGTGGCTCATGCCTATAATCCTTTGGAGTCACCAAAGCCTCTCACTTTGCGAGGCTCAGGTGGATGGATCCCTTGAGCCCAGGAGTTCAAGACCAGCCTGGGCAACATGACAAAACCCTGTCTTAACAGTAATATGTTAAAAATTAGCTGGGCATGGTGGCACACACCTGTAGTTCCAGCTACTCAGGTGGCTGAGGCCGGAGGTTCACCTAAGACTAGGAAGCGGAGGTTGTAGGGAGCCAAGATTACACCACTGCACTCCAGCCTGGTTGACAGAACAAGACCCTGTCTCAAAAAAAAGAAACTAGGAGCAACCCATGTAAATATATTTTGTAAAAAAGTTTTTTTCCAGGCTTTTGATGTTTTGAAGGGAGTATACCTTCCCTGTGTGGCCACAGGTTTTCCCTTTGCCCCGTCTCTGCTGCAGACGGAAGTAGAGGCCAGCATGGCGAGCTTCCTTCTCTGGAGCTAAGGGAACAGCTGGATTGCGTTTTACTCTTTTAGCAGTAAGATGACTGATTTTGTTTTTGACCCAGAAAGGAGCTGGATATATACCCCAAGCCTCTTCTGAATACGGGCCACCACTGTATTCCTAGAAAGACATAATAGAACATGTATAATTTATGATGAGCCCAGCTGTGTGCTGCCCTCAGCTAGCTGCTGATGTCTGTCCTCTGCATACCATAACATTCCTTCTTGAGAGCAGACTGGGCTTTCTCAAGTGACCCATAGACAAGGAGCAGAGGTTTCTCCCTTTGGCTGGCTCAGCTAGACTACGGGTGGGAGAAGGCAGAGGGTTCCTGTTCCTCCAAGTTTTGCCGTAAACATCACTTACTCCTTGCCGGATTGTAGGACGGGAGGGACAGAAGACAAGACCATTATCTTTATTAGTCTATTTTCTCTTATTCATTTATTCGACAGATTTTAAAGGGAACATTTTAAATGTTGTTGACAGTTACATCTTAGTTACTTTATTTTAAAAAAGCATTGTATTTGATTTTTTTAATGCAAAGTCTCTCTGTTGTAGCTGGCTCCTCTCATTCAAAAAAACAAACTGGCTCTAAAGCATCAGCTTCGCCATCCACTTCATCCACCTCATCTCGTCCCAAAGCTTCAAAGGAGACAGTTTCTGGCAAAACAGGGACAGCGGGGACCACCAAGGGCAAGAAAAAAACTGGCAAGCAGGCAACGACTTCTCACCTGTCCTCAGACACAACCACTTCTGGCACATCCAACCTGAAAGGAGAGCCTTCAGAGACCAGAGTGGAGAGTCTCAAACTCGAACAGACTGTCCCTGGAGCTGAGGAACAGAACACAGGCAAATCCAAGTCCACGGCCCCTCCATCCCCTGTGGCTCCCGCACCTTCTCCTCCCGCCCCTCCTCTCCCTCTTGAAGACCAATGCATTACTGCCTCAGACACTCCAGTTGTCCTGGTCAGCATTGGGGCTGACTTGCCCGTCTCTGCCTTAGACCCAAGTCAGCTTCTTTGGACTGAAGAGCCGATGCACAGAACCACTCTCCACCCAGGCACTGACTTACGTGTTAACAGAGAAAATGCAAAATGGTAAGTTGGGGAACGAAGTCCCTATTTTATCTGAGAACTAAAGATCACTAATGTATTGTGTTGGAAATGAAGCAAACAGGTTTGCTTTTATAATTTAACCTACTGAGTGTTAGGCATACCTGTGATCCAACCATTGGTAGAGCCGACAAATACCACTTGAGATCGGTGTTTTCAAGTACATTTAGAACCTGCTTCAGCACTGCCCAGCGGTCCTCAGTTCCCTTCTCTTTCCTTTCAGTGCTTGTTTTAAATCTTTACCATGTGGGTCCAGTCTGCTCACCAACTCATATCAGTAAGTTACTGAGCCTTCCCGTTCTCCAAGGACATAAAGACGATCAGACAAGAACTCTCATATTGGAACTCTTTTTTTCTCTAGCAGTAGAGTTGGCCCCCTTCTTGTTCCTTTAAATTCCCACCCAGCTGAAATGTTAGGTCCTCTGTGAAGCCATTCAATACTTCCAGACAGAATTTATTATTGTGTCTGCTATATGTAGACAACCCTTTTTCCTATCTGTGGGACAGAATTCGCCAACATGTCTTACATACTTCTGTGTACCCAGCAACCAGTCCAGAGTCTGATATGCCATAGGCACATGAAAGATACTCATTGAATTGTTGAAAGAAAATTAAAAAGGTGATTTAAGATGGTTATAGGAAAAATCAGCCTACTTTAACATGGTGGAAGCAGCGTTGAAGGTACAATGACCCTATTGCTAGATTTTATAAGTAGAGTATAATGGAAGATAAAAGATAGTGCTCAAGTAGTCTTAGTTTCATTTCAGAAGATACCTGAACAAAACGGGCCAAGGAACTTGATGTTGCCTCATTCTCATCCAGTTGGCGGGTTAGTTGCTTTATCGATACCCAGTTGCCCAAGCTGGAACCCTGGGGTTCATCCAAGAGTCCTAATTCTCTTTCATTCTTTGCATCTCATCACTCCCAAAGTCCTATAAATATTCTACAGGCAAATAAAACATATTAGCCCTGTCCCACAGGTGTGAAGTATGGCTGTCAGAGTATAGTAAACGCAATGATCAATTCTGTCTAGCAAAGACTTAGAGCTCTTGAATTCTGGCTTTTTGCTCCTGTGTCTAAGAACAAAACCTGTATTCATTCTTCAAAGTATGTAAAAGGGTCTCTTTCAAAACAATCTGTCATATTAGACTTTAAAAAAAATTATTACATTAATTAGGTTGGTTTTGATCAAGAGACTAAAATATCAACTTTAATTATTTAATTGCTGATGATAATAACTTTCATTTATCAAATACTCATTTAATGTCAGGAACTAAGCACTGTACATGTATTATCATTTTATTTATAGAAGGCTTCCTGAAAAAGTATCCCTGTTTTACAGATTTTAAAAACTGGCACTGAGAGAGCTAAAATAGTTTGCACAAGACTGCCCTGTTGGTGGTGGTGAAGCCAGAATGCATACCCAGTTCCATGCTCTGAATGTATAATTTCATGTTTTCCAAAGCAATGGCTTCTACATCTACTGCCATTTCTCTTCTGTTAGTTTTTTTGGGGGCGGTTTAAAATCACTTAGAGCACCAATATTTGAAGGACAGCCAAGAAAAGATAAATGTCAAATTACAAATTAATTCATTTTCTTTGTTTGACATTTTAATAAAAGATATGGGAAAAGAAGATTTATTGAAATGAATGGTTATGGTGTCTCTCTTAAGACATTTTGTGCTGCTGTAACAGAATACCTGAGACTGTGTAATTTATAATGATTAGAATATTGGCTCACCATCCTGGGGGCTGGAAGTCCAAGATCAAGGCAGCAGCATTTGGCGAGGATCATCTTTCTATGTCATCACATGGTAGAAGGTGGAAGGGCAAAGAGGACAAAAGAGTGAACCTACTCCCGTGAGCCCCTTTGAAAATGGCATTCATCTATTCATGAGGGCGGAGCTTCATGACTTAAACACCTCCCACTAGGCCCTACCTCTCAACACGTTGACAGTGGGGATTAAGTTTTTAACCCATGAATTCTGGGGGACACATTCAAATCCTAGCAGCATTCTTAATACTTCCAGCAGATAGCAAATGTGTTCATTTAACTATACTGAGTAGTTTCCCAACATTGCAATCACTTCCAACCTTTAGAACTGAACATTCATTCTTAGAGCATGTATTTTTTTTATTGCCTTTTCTGTGCTGGGCAATGTACTAAGTCCCAAAGATACAAAAGTGAGTATAGTTAAGACTAGCTTTTACCAAAATATTGTCTGATGTGCTCAGGAAGTGTAAATGTTTAAGGTAACATCTGAATTTTGGGAAACAGATTGGGTATATGGGGCTATTGTTCAATATACTAAAGAATAAGGTGCAACATGTAAAGTGCTTCCTGATATAGTCTTAAACGTTCAGAGAGCTCACATCCAAAGGTGACCTGACTCTATCCCATTCATTTCCACAAATATTTAAGGAGTACATTTTTATTGTGCTAAGCACCACACTACATACGAGGGGCTTAATATCAGTCTTCATCTCAAGTATATGAAAAACTGTCAGACCAAAGAGATAACCACCTGTTGTTTATTCCTACTGGGACTGTGAGAGGGAGTGAGCTTAGGACATCATTAGCCTTCCAGGGTGTTTATAATAGATATTCCTGTCCATCAAGGTAGTTATAATGCTTTCCTAGAAGAGGCCATAGGGATTTTCTTCTCCGTATATTCTTCAAAATTTAAATTTCAGTTTATCCTACAGGGATGGTTTGTGTTTGCTCTTCAGTTAACGAACCTGGAGTAAGTAGTCTCTCAAATTGCCTTCCAAATTCTTTCTTCCTTTTCAAGTGAATATTTGAATTAGAATATCTGGCTCTTAGTCACTTGCTCTTTACTTAGAACTTTCCCTGTGAGTTATGTTTAGTCAACTAATGTGTGAAAATCTTGTCATTTTATGAAGAGACTTCTGTTTGGAATACAAAATCAAAACTTTCAAGAAGACAAGTGACTATGTATAAAAATACCTACCTCTCTTCCCATATGGCAGGGCACTAATTATTTGGTAGGCTTCCATTCATGGGCAGCTTCATCAGCAACACTACGTGTGGTAACAGATAAGGCAAAAATTAATAAGTCCCTTTGGAGGCCATATCCAAAAGGTTATTTTGTACAGTTCATTTGCACAAACATTTACAGAATGCACTATGTTGTCCAGTGTGCCCAAGAGCCCCAGTGGGGAAAATGAGGGCTAAGTTATGAATTGATTAATACAGATTTGGAGTATATTTAGCATCAGGTCTAATTTATAACATAACTCATTAAGTGTAAAATATAATTGCACAATAAATGTAAAATTTAACAGGTAGACCGAGGGTCTTCAGTCTGGATTTTAGACTAGACTTGCTACCTTGGTTAGGCAACTCACACATGCCCTTCTTTGATTCCTTGAACTATACATTATCTACCTTTCTTATACAATAGAATACTTGTAAATCGTAGGTGTATGCTGAATTATTTGAAAACCATGAAACATAAAATACAAATAGTAAGATTAGAATAATAATCAATATGATAAATTAGTGAACAATGACACCAACAAATGAAGGGCTTATCTCTCCAATATTCTTTGTTCTGTTATTCAGAACATATATTCATTGGCATGTATTTTAAATGCGCTGTGATCACCCATGATGGCAGACGTATTCAAACAAGAATGGCTTCCAGTGGTAATCAACTAAAAATCCAGACTGTAGAAAAATTTTCCCATAAAAATAGATCTTCTTTTATTTAAGATGAGATTTAACACTGTGGAAAACAGTATGGTGGTTCCTCAAAAAATTAAATATAGAATTACCATGTGATCCAGCAATTCTGCTTCCATGTATGTAGCCAAAATAATTGAAAGCAGGCCCTTGAATCTGTACACCAGTGCTCAAAGCAGTATTATACACAACAGCCAAAAGGTGAAAACACACAAATGTCCATTGACTGGATAAACAAAATGTGGTATATACATAGAGTGGAGTATCATTAAGCCTTAAAAATGCAGAAGATTCTCACACATGCTACCACATGAATGAATGAACCTTGCAGACATTATGCTAAGTAAAATATGTTAAATACAAAGGGACAAACATTGTATAATTTCTCTTAGAGAAGGTACTTAGAATAGTCAAATTATACAGTCAAAAAGTAGAATGGTAGTGGCCAAGGGCTGGAAGATAATGGTTATGAGGAGTTGTTTAATGGGTACAGAGTTTTAATTTGGAAAGATGAAAAAGTTCTGAAGATGATTGGTGTTGATGGTTATACAGTAATGTGAAGGTGCGTAATGCCAGTGAACTCTACACTTAAAAATGGTGAAAATGGCAAATTTTATGTTATGTATATTTTACACAATAAAAATGAGATTCCCTGTTTTCCTCTTTGAGGATGAGAAGATAGTCTGTTGGGTTTTTCTGATAAGTGAGAAACAAAATTTTGACGGTACTAAGGTTTATAATCACAAAGTAGAATTTTAAATACCTCATATTCTGATAAAGTTGATCTGTGTTTATTACTAGAAGAACTTTTTACCAGAAAGCAAGTTGGGGGATCTTTATCTCTTAAAATGAAGATTACATTATTTTCAATATGACATTTTTAATGTAAATTACTATATATATCTTAGTCTAGTCTTTGAAAATTGACAGTCTTTGTATATTAATAGTAACTCTTTAAACCATAGACTTTTACCAGGCTAAATAATAGAAAATTCTTGCATTCTTGCATCCTTGCATATCACCTTTTTTTTTTTTTTTTTTTTTTTTTTTTTTTGAGAAAGAGTCTCACTCTGTCACCCAAGCTGTAGTGCAGTGGCGTGATCTCAGCTCACTGCAACCTCTGCTTCCCGGGTTCAAGTGATTCTCCTGCCTCAGCCTCCTGAGTAGCTGGGATTACAGGCGCACACCACCACGGCTAGGTAATTTGTTTGCATGTTTTTTAGTAGAGATGGGTTTCACCACGTTGGCCAGGTTGGTCTTGAACACCTGACCTTGTGATCCGCCCATCTCAGCCTCCCAAAGTGCTGGTATTACAGGTGTGGGCCACCATGCCCGCCCCCCCCTTTTTTTTTGAGATGAAGTCTTGTTCTGTCACCCAGGCTAGAGTGCATATCACCTTTTTTCTAAAAAGTTTATTTAACTTGCACACTGTCCATTAGGTTACAAGAGGCAGTTTTAAAAATGAAAAAAAAAAAAATGAAAACATGCAAAGGATAAATGATTTTTTACTATTTACTCACTGGGATAAACACAGGATTGAACTGTGTGTGTGTGTGTGTGTGTGTGTGTGTGTGTGTGTGTGTATACATATACATATATATATATAAATATATACATATATATATATTTATTTTTGAGACAGGGTCTCACTCTGTTACCCAGGCTGAGGTACAGTGGTACTAGCATGACTCACTGCAGCCTTGACTTTTTAGGGTCAAGCAATCCTCCCACCTCAGCCTCCCAAGTAGCTGGGACTGCAGGCAAGTGCCACCATGCCCAGCTAATTTTTCTTTTATTTATTTTTGAGACAGAGTTTTGCTCTTCTAGCCCAGGCTGGAGTGCAATGGCACAATCTCAGCTCACTGCAACTTCCACCTCCCGGGTTCAGGTGATTCTTCTGCCTCAGCCTCCTAAGTAGGTGCCGGCCACCACTCCTGGCTAATTTTTTGTATTTTTAGTAGAGACGAGGTCCCCTATGTTGCCCAAGCTGGTCTTAAACTCCTGAGCTCAAGTGATCCTCCTGCTTACGCCTTCCAAAGTGCTGGGATTATAGGTGTGAGCCACCGAACCCAGCCATGTGTTAATGAAAGAAGGTGTACTTTTCTACGTCACTACCTTCTGGGTGCTGTGATGCAAAACAATGAGTCTCACTTTTCAAGGAGCTTGTGGGACTGAGAAGCCACAAGCAGTGGGTGGTCAAGGTGTAGTACCCTAAGCACTCTAGTGGGGTTGTATTCAGGTCTCCCTGGAACAGACAGGTGGAACAAGCAATTAAAGTGAAGGCCCATGAAAGATTCCTGAAGGAGCTGACACCTGAAGAATAAGCAGGAGTTCATATAGGTCAAAGAAAGCTGCAGACAGTGTCAAATATCCAGGAATCTCTAGCTCATTATTCTTTCCACTGAATCCCATTGCTATGGAAAAAATAATTTGAAAATGTAGTTTTACCCTATTTGTTTGCTAAATGTATCAGATACCAAACCTTTGCATTTTACAGATGAAAAATGTAAAACCTTGACAATTAAGGTTTCATTTCAGTGACTTTAGCCTGGCCTATGTCAAATGTCTGCTTTTCCCAGGCTGAAGGAAGCCCATGAAACTAGAGCTCTTTTTCATGGCGTTGGTGCCCCCAAGGGTTGCTCTGAGCTTCACATCACTCCCTTGCTTTTCTGCCTTTAACAGTTTCACAACCAAAGAGGAGCTGGGTAAGACAGTGCCTCAGCTGCTGACTCCTGGGCTGATGGATGAATCTTCAGAATTCTTTAGTGCCTCAGAAGACGAAGGCCAAAGGGAATACCAAGCCAATGACTCTGACTCAGACGGGCCTATCTTGTACACTGATGACGAGGACGAGGACGAAGATGAGGATGGCAGCGGAGAAAGTAAGACTTTTCAAGAGCTTTGGAGGAGCGTGGGCGATAAACAGAAGCAGCTGCACTTTGTAAAGAATAAAAGCCTCATTAGGAACCAGACATCTGATGTTTTCTTTCCCCTCATCCTCCTTTCTCAAATTAGAAATGTGTATATCCTAAAGTTTAGCTTTTGATGGGAGGCCTTTCCATAAGATGATGTCACACGGCTGGATCTGGCCTTTGTTGGTGAGCTAGATAAGCTAGATGTGCATATTGGTATTTGTGCTGAGAATCAAAGCTTTCTAATGACAGAGGCCTTTCTCACTATGACCAAAGAGAGCCCTTCCATTCTGGGACTGTTCTTGAAGAAAGATTGTCGATGTAGATTCATTGGCTTACTCATTGGAGATGTTTGAAATTTTCACTCACTTTTTTTTTTTTTTGAGACGGAGTTTCGCCCTTGTTACCCAGGCTGGAGTGCAATGGCGCGATCTCGGCTCACTGCAACCTCCGCCTCCTGGGCTCAGGCAATTCTCCTGCCTCAGCCTCCTGAGTAGCTGGGATTACAGGCACGTGCCACCATGCCCAGCTAATTTTTTGCACTTTTAGTAGAGACGGGGTTTCACCATGTTGACCAGGATGGTCTCGATCTGTTGACCTCGTGATCCACCCGCCTCGGCCTCCCAAAGTGCTGGGATTACAGGCTTGAGCCACCGCGCCCGGCTTCACTCACTTGTATACTGTGGTTTAAAAATGGAGGAGGGAGAAATGAGTCAAGAATGCCAAATACCTCATTAGCATTAAGAGGCCGGGCATAGTGGCTCATATCTGCAATCCCAGCATTTTGGGAGGCTGAGGCAGGTAAATCACTTGAGGTCAGGAGTTCAAGACCAGCCTGACCAACGTGGCGAAGCCTTGTCTTTACTAAAACACAAAAACCAGCCAGGTGTGGTGGTGCATGCCCATAATCCCAGCTGTTCGGGAGGCTGAGGCAGGAGAATTGCTCAAACCCAGGAGGCAGAAGTTGTAGTGAGCTGAGATCACACCACTGCACTCCAACCAGGGAGACAGAGAAAGACTCCATCTCAAAACATAATAATAAAAAAATGCCAAACACCTCATTAGCATTAAAAACAATCATTCATCCACAACAAGTAAGATAGTTGGCCTGCTGGGAAATAATATCATTTATGCATTAAAAATAGTGACAAAAAACACAGTTTCTTTTGCACCAACCTACTATAACTTAGAGATCTAGAAAGTGCTTTTTTTTTTTTTTTTTTTTTAAAGCTTTGGGCAGGATAACATGGGAGTCATTCACTGTGGAATTCAATCTGTGGAGTATGACAAGTTATTACTATATTAGTAATTAAATAGCACTTTGTCCAATCCCTTTTAATTTGAACAGAGCAAAAATTAAAATAAAATCATTATCATCCACATGGTGTTACTTATCATCTGACGAAATTTTCAGGATTCTGGGGTAATTAAGGGTTAAACATTCATAGACTCTGCCAGGATGGCGTCTGAGTAGACGAAAGAAGGAGACGAGGATTAACTGTACAGAATAAAAGCAAAGGAACTTTGTTAAACTTGAAAAAGAAAAAACATTGTGCAATCAGTCATTTCAGTGATCCACCCTCTCAGCAAAATACACTGCAGCTATCACTTTCCAAATGATGAAGTGATATGTTGAAGGTTTTTCATGGTGTCCCAATACTTTTCAGAACATTAAAAAGAAATAGCTCTTCAGTCTTTTCAAAATGAACTGCATCCAACTCAGTCTTTTTTTTTTTTCTTTAGGTTAATTAAGATTCTCCTCCTGCATGAGGATAAAGAATTTGGTCTAGGCTCTATTTAAAGACCATGCCATGTGTAATCCGAGTGCCACCGGCTAAAAGCCTCTCTCTGCATTTCTGCTCTTTTTCAATCCTCAGGTGCTTTGGCAAGTAAAATCCGACGGAGGGATACTCTTGCTATCAAACTTGGCAACAGACCATCTAAGAAAGAATTAGAGGACAAAAACATCTTGCAGCGTACATCTGAAGAAGAGAGGCAGGAAATCCGACAACAGATTGGAACCAAGTTAGTCAGGTAATTGCTACCATTTTAGGACACTACTGACTAATTTGTATTTTTCACCTTCTGAAGCTTCCTACCTAACTAGGGTCATTGTGAATTCCTTATGTACAGATAGACCTGGCCTATTGGGTCTTTTAAAGTTGGTCTTGGATGATGAACTACTCAAAGAACCCGTCTTTGGCCAGTGGCTTTAAGGTCGCCAAGCCTATTCCAGGGGTCAGCAGACTTTTTTTTTAAAGACCAGTTGGCAAACATCTCAGGCTTTGCTGGCCAGTCTCTGTTGCAGCTACTCAGCTATGCTGCTGTAGAATAAAAGCAGACATAAATAATAGATAAACAAATGAGTGTGGCCATGTTCCAATAAAACTTTATTTATTCTTAAAGCTGGATTTGGCCTGCAGATCAGTTTGCTCAACAATCCTGGCCTTTTGAACTCACTAGCATTCCTGTGAATGCCATGAGGTTCTGCCCTGTGGACTGAGAGACTGTAGAAATAGTAGTTCCCTTCCATGGTCTGGCTCCATCCAAGTCAGGTAACCATAACCCTCATATCTACACTTCCCCCTTGCAACTTCGAGTAAATGGGTCATCTGACATCTCTACCTGCCTTCAGCCATTGTATTAGATTTTTGCTTTTGCCACTAGTGACTTTACAAGTCCATTTAACTGGCAGTTTTAACAGGAGTGAGTATTCATTCATGCCAAAGTTCTTACTTTCGATTATCAGTTTGAACACATGTAGTAATTGGTTGTTCTGCTGACTTATCTGCATACACAACACAGTACATAACTGGGAGAAAGGAACTGTCTAGAATCTCAGAGCAGGATTTGGAGGTGGGAGGAAATTACTGTCCTTGCTTGGAAGTGATATAACTGGGGGCAGGATTGGCATGGAGGCTGTTGACATTAGAGTAACCCCTAAGATACCTCCTTAGGGCTGAGATGTGCAGAAAGATGTCAGAGGCAGCGGCTGTGGTGTCCATCTGAAGGAAAAGCACAGTCTAACAGGGAACCCAGTGGGAGGCTTAGAGGGTCTCTCTGCTCCAGAAGCGCTTTTACGACTCTGGGAGAAATTCAGAAATGTTCACCAGCGGTCTCTCTCACTCTCATCTTCTTAATTCAGCCCTAACCTGTGACCATCTCTTGCTTCAGGGAAAGAGCTAGCAGAAGCAAGAGGGACTGAAGTGATTAATGGTATCAAGCTGGAAAAACCTACAAGTCTAAACTTGTCATCTTACCAAGGAAAAACAAGCGGCCTCTCTGAGGCGCAGAGAGATTAAGGAAATTTCTCAAGGACAGGCAGTTACTGAGTAGCAGAACCAGAAGTAGAATTTTGGCTCCTGGGTTCTCTGCCCAATTTTCTTTTGTATACGGTCTCCTGTTTTGTGCTTTCTACCCTATGTAAGAGTATATGCTTCTAGCTTTCCTGATTGTTTTATTGCTCTTGTTTATGTTTTGCTGTGAAGAAGAATTTAAATCATTGAATAATATTTGCATAAAATAATGATGCAAACAGGGTGTATCCCTTAAAAACAGAATATCCTCATTGTTTATCATAGGAGTAAAAAGTGGGAAGTATCATATACCCACCTCAATAAATGCCAAAGCAGCAGTAAAGAAAATCATGTAAGTTTTGTTAAAAATCTAAACAAATGAGGTGTTGCGGTCCCAGCACTTTGAGAGACCAAGGTGGGCAGGTCACCTGAGATCAGGAGTTTGAGACCAGCCTGGTCAACATGGTGAAACCCTATCTCTACCAAAAATACAAAAATTAGCTGGGCATGGTGATGGGCGCCAGTAATCCCAGTTGCTCAGGAGGCTGAGGCAGGAACCTGGGAGGTACAGGTTGTAGTGAGCCGAGATCACGTCACTGCACTCCAGCCTGGGCAACAGGGTGAGAGTCCGTCTCAATAAAATAAAATGAAATAATGCTAAATATCTTACTATAGGGAGAAACCCTAAAATCATTTTCTTTAAAAATAGAAGCAAACAAAAATTCCTTAACTGTACTGTACCAGAAGTCTGGTTGCAATTATTCGTCGTAAAGAAAAGGTATAAATTATAGGAAAGATATACCATTATCATACATCATTATATACCTAGAAAACTCTAAAAACTGACCCAAAATTGCTATATGTAATAATTTCAGCAGGTTTGCCTAAGATTAACCTATTAAAAAATCAACATTCTATTTATATAACATTGATACATAGAAGAAAATACAATGAAAAGCGGAGATTGCACTCACAGTAATAGCAACAACCACATTTTAAATACTTAACTCCAGGCCCAAGAAATCCGTTTCCAGAAAATCATAATGGAAGAAATAGAGGAATATGTAACTAAATGGAGAGAGAGTAAACATTTTTATCAATGAAGAAGAATCAACAGACAAGTTAAACATGGGTGGTGTGAAGTTGAGGGACAATAGATATACTTTAT
Organism: Saimiri boliviensis; assembly: GCF_048565385.1. Lineage (NCBI taxonomy): Eukaryota > Metazoa > Chordata > Mammalia > Primates > Cebidae > Saimiri > Saimiri boliviensis. The sequence continues at coordinate 26,106,950 of NC_133452.1, read as the reverse complement.
AGAATCAGGGTATGATGGATTCATTCTATAAAATGAAACCTAATAGAAATAAATGTCACCTTTTTCAGTGTGGGTCAGAGAAAAAACCATCTGCCAAGATAGGATGAGAGGCCTGTGGCCACAGATTGAAAAGATATTTGGGGCTGTGATAAATTTAATGAAAATCATCATGACCACAGCCATTGTGAGAGGTGGTTATTCAACATCCAAGTGTGGGCTGATCCAGAACTGGCAGAAATACAATCTCTAGGACAAGGCAGGAAAGAGTCACTGCTTGGCCCCATCTATAAAACAGAACTAACTAACCCAAGAGCTTGGGAGGATTAAAAGAGATGATACACTTAAGGTACTTCAGTACCTGGGTCATAGCAAGCACTCAAAAATTTTTTCTTGGGCCAGGCACGGTGGCTCAAGCCTGTAATCCCAGCACTTTGGGAGACCAAGGCGGGCGGATCACAAGGTCAAGAGATCGAGACCATCCTGGCCAACATGATGTAACCGCATCTGTACTAAAAATACAAAAAATTAGCTGGGCATGGTGGCACTCGCCTGTAGTCCCAGCTACTCAGGAGGCTGAGGCAGGAGAATTGCTTGAACCCAGGAGGCGGAGGTTGCAGTGAACCGAGATTGTGCCACTGCACTCCAGCCTAGCGCCTGGTGACAGAGTGAGACTGCCTCAAAAAAAAAAAAAAAAAAAATCTTATTATTAATTTAATTTAAATTATTATACAGCAGTTAAACTAGTAAAGCACATTTAAAAATTAAACCCACCCGGCGCGCTGGCTCATGCCTGTAATCCCAGCACTTTGGGAGGCCGAGGTGGGTGGGTCACAAGGTCAGGAGTTCAAGACCAGCCTGGCCAAGATGGTGAAACCCCATCTCTACGAAAACTACAAAAATTAGCCAGATGTGGTGGTGGGTGCCTAGAATTCCAGCTAATCACAGCTACTAGGGAGGCTGAGGCCAAAAATTGCTTGAACCCAGGAGGCAGAGGTTGCAGTGAGCTGAGATTGCATCACTGCACTCCAGCCTGGGTGACAGAGTGAGATGCTGTCTCAAAAAAAAAAAAAAAAACAACTTTAAACCGCAGGCTGGGCGCGGTGGCTCAAGCCTGTAATCCCAGCACTTTGGGAGGCAGAGGCGGGTGGATCACAAGGTCGAGAGATCGAGACCATCCTGGTCAACATGGTGAAACCCCGTCTCTACTAAAAATACAAAAGATTAGCTGGGCATGGTGGCGCGTGCCTGTAATCCCAGCTACTCAGGAGGCTGAGGCAGGAGAATTGCTTGAACCCAGGAGGCGGAGGTTGCTCTGAGCCGAGATCACGCCACTGCACTCTAGCCTGGGTAACAAGAGCAAAACTCCATCTCAAAAAAAAAAAAAAAAAAAAAAAAATTAAACCCAATGTTGGCAAGTTTATGGGCAAATAGGACATATATACATTGCACCTTTTCAGTATTTCCAAAGAACAGTTTAACAGTATGATATGAGAATTATGAAGCAGTCTGTTTCTTTGGATGATAATTCAATTTGAGGACTATGTAAAAAGGAAATAATCCAAAGGGAGGAAATGCTATGTCTTACAAAGATGTTTATTACAAAGCTTTTATAGCAATGACAGATTAAAACATACCAAATGCTCAAAAACAAGGGACCAGTGAAAATACTGAGAAGCTGACACTTTGGAATCCCATAAAGTACCTGTTTTCTAAACACTTCATCAAGGATGCCCTGTAAATGATACATAGGCATCTCCTGGAAGAGCCAGGGAAGTGCAGGTGTATATTTGGGCTGGGACGGGAGTGTAGGTGTGTGTTTGAGTTGGGATGGGAGTATAGGTGTATGTTTGGGCTGGCATGGGAGGCGCCTTCTCCATCTCTGATCTAACAATCCAACTGAGACAGCTTCTGTCTCTCTTACAGATTAGGATTCCATTGCAACCCCAAAAAGTTCAAAAGCCTTTATAAATACATAGACTATATCTATCAAAAATGTCAATGGACCAGGTGCGGTAGCTTATGTCTGTAATCCCAGCACTTTGGGAGGCCAAGGCGGGCAGATCAGGTCAGGAGTTCAAGACCAGCCTGGCCAACATAGTGAAACCCCATCTCTATTAAAAATACAAAAAAAAAAAAAAAAAATTAGCTGGGCATGGTGGCGGGTGCCTGTAATCCCAGCTACTTGGGAGGCTGAGATAAGAGAATCACTTGAACTCGGGAGGCAGAGTTTGCTGTGAGCCGAGATCATGCAATTGCACTCTAGCCCAGGCAACACTGTGAGACTCTGTCTCAAAAATAAAAAAAGTCAATGGTCTGGGCATGGTGGCTTGATGCCTATAATTCCAGCACTTTGGGAGGATGAGATGGTAGATCCCTTGAGCCCAGAAGTTTGAGACCAGCCTGGGCAAAACCCCACCTCTACTAAAAAAAAAAAAAATTAGTGGAGCTTGGTGGCATGCACCTGTAGTCAGTCCCAGCTACTTGCGAGGCTGAGGTGGCAGGATCGCTTGAGCCCGGGAGGTGGAGGTTGCAGTGAGCTGAGACCACACCACTGAACTCCAGCCTAAGTGACAAAGGTAGACCCTGTTTCACAAAAAAATAAAATAAGTTAATAGATCAGAGTTTTCACTGTTACTAAAATGTAAATTTTACAGAATTATTTTTGTATGAACAAAGCACATCTAATCACTGTCATTGAACGATAAATCACCCACCGTTCCAGCCATAGAGAACTCCATGTCTAATGAGAGACAAAATTATATGTTGCACGATGGGGTCATGTGAAAAACACAAACATCTAAGTCAAAGGACTTGAGTATGAATTCTGGCGCTAGCATTTACTAGTGTTTTACCTTAGACGTTCCTCATCTTTCGTTTCCTCATCTGTAAAATTGGAACTGGCTGCTACCTTGCTGAATTGTTTTAAGGATTCAAGATCATGTAAACTAAGCACCTAGCACACACAGTACTTAGATTTTTAAAACTGACTAAATGATAGCTGTAATTATTATCTTTATAATTACCTGTGTGATAAGTGTTTTAATAGATGTATAGTCTGTTTATAAATTGCTGTAAATAAGCAAAGAACCATGAGTCTTTAATTCTCATTTTCAGGAGATGCCAAATACCTATCTTCAAGATATTATTTTAATCATCTGTAAGGTTTCAGTGGATGGAAAAGGAGAGAAAGACAACCCAGAGGGAGGAGACACCGTAAATTAAAAAAGCGTGGCTTATTGTGGGCTTAGTATAGAGTACAGTATATTGATAGTACAGCCATGTAGCACAGGATACATGGGGATATGGATGGCAGAAAACCTGGCTGGCATAGACGTAGATATTCAATATATTCTTTTTTTCTGCTCAATTAAGTTAGTTTCAAGGTAGCTCTGATGAAGATCACAGTTTAATAAACATTTTAATGAGATATTTAAAGTATCATTAATTTCAATGCTTCTTACCATTTCTGTCATAGCCATAAACATTTAGAATTAGTAGTACTACCTTATATTAAGATTACCCAGCCAGGCACAGTGGCTCACACCTATAATCCCAGCACCCTGGGAAGCCGAGGTAGGAGGATCACTTGAGGCCGAGCATTCAAGACCAGCCTGGACAACATAGCAAGACCCCATCTCTACAAAAATAAATAAGCAAAATTAGCTGGGCATGGTGGTACATGCCTATAGTCTCAACTACTTGGGAGGCTAAGGTAGGAGGATTGTTTGTGCCTAAGAGTTGAAGGCTGTAGTGAGCCATGATCCCACCACTGCACTCCAGCCTGGGCAACAGAGCCAGACCCTTTCTCTTTAAAAAAAAAAAAAGTACTTTTTATGTATTTTTATTTAATTTGCACAAATTCAGCCTATGCCCAGAGACAGTTTTTCTCCCTGATTAACAATAAATTAATAATGTAAACAAGACCAAGAACTAAGTTATAAAACGTTATTAAGACGTTCAGCTCTCATGTACAAATAGCAACTAATCATAAACGTGCCTGGGTTTTCTTGAAGACAGATGGGAAGGACCTGTAACTTTATATATAATATATTCATCTGAGGTCCCAAAGCGGCATTTCACTTATACCACTGTGCAGTATAGATTGGTCATCTCAGTTAGTGGGAATGATTGAACAACAGCCTGTTGTAGACCCTAATGAGCTGTACATTATTTAGGCTATAAGATAAGCTGTAACAGAGGCCAAAAACTACAGTGGTTCAAACTAGGTATGTGTATTTCGTTTTCACATGACAGTGCCCAGGTAAGTGGGCCATCCAGCATGAGGGGGAGCACAGCTTCTTGAGGTCAGCCTAGCACCCATGTTCCTTCTGTCTTGCTGCTCTCCCGTCCCTCTGAATGATCTCATCTGCGTGATCAAAGCTGGCTCACACCACCATGCTGAAGTTCTAGCCTGCGGAAAAAGGAAAGAGAAAAAAGGGAACACACACCCAGGCATTTTAAGGATGAGAAGGGGAAACAACAAACGTCATTCTGCTCACATCCCGTTGCAGAAATCCAATCACAGCATCACACCTGGCTTCTAGGGAGGCAGAAGTCTGTGGTCAGGTGCCTAGCTAACATTCAGGCCTATCTGTTGCTAAAAGGAAGGGAGACTGTGTGATGGGGGTCAGTGAGCAGCCTCAGCCATGATCTGTAATCTCCAAACTAATGAGAAGGAGACTTTTATTTTGAAGCTTTAAAAATGGATTTTTCTTTCTCAAAACATGAAAAATAGAACCTTATTGTTTTATTTTGAGTCTCCTACTAGGGTACCTTGTTTGTAACATTAATATATCCTTTTTGTCATCATAGGAGGCTGAGCCAGAGGCCCACGTCTGAAGAATTAGAGCAAAGAAACATCCTAAAACGTGAGTATTCTGTACTATAGAATGATTCCTTGTGTAATCATTAGCAAGGAACCGCTACAGATGACGCATTTATCAGCAAGAAACCATTATATATTCGTTTACTCATGATGGACTGAAATGGTCTATTTATGTTACATTTACATGTAATTGTTTATATATTTTTTTAATTTCTTGAATTGTGTATTTTATTTTATGGCTTTGAGCCTTATATCCACCCCTCCCCAGACCAGAGTCACAGTCATGACAATGGTGTTTAAGAAAGATGAAATGTATTCTTTGTATTCTTTCACCCACATATTAAATAGAAAAAGAATGCTCTAGTCTTCCTGCAAATAAATGTCAAAGAAGAGGCCAAAAGAATCCGCAAAAAATAAATCGAACATTCCTATATTATTATTAATAATATACTTTGTTGCTAGTTTAACAAATGACTCAAAACAAAATTTTCAATCCATTTCTTTCCTATGACGTGATTCCTTCTTGAGTTGCTTGTAATGTTTCAGCACTAAAAAGTTCTCCATTCATCTTCCTATTTTTCCCTCTATTCTCTCTGACTTTATTTTTCACCCATCCCTGCTGTAGTATTTATTGGAGTTAGTAAGTTAAAGCTAGAAAACTAATAGAAATGAAGTTTATCATGCTACTGTTTGTCAATGTGGTCAGATACGGCAGTGAGTAGAGAAACAGATATTTTTTAATTGAGCCTAGCTGTAGTTTTATATATTGTTAACCCAGTTTCAAAAGATCTTTTTATTGCATGAAATATCAAAGAACATGGGTAAAACTCCGGATAGTACTGGAATAAGAGTGACCCATGGTGTGGGGGAAATCCTTGTCAACCAGACTTGTCGAGTTATCTTGGCCTGCTAGAAGACCCCTCCTCTTCAATCCAAGTTACTTTCTTTCCTTTAGGAAAGAAAATTTTTAGTAGCATATTGTATTACAGTTGTTAGTATGAAATCAATTCAACAATGAATATGAACTACCATCCACCCAGTCTATGGGATCACTTTCTTCAGAATGCTTTTTTCTGGCTTTTTTGGAACATAACTAGAATACAGTCCCAAGAAGGACTTAAGTGGCTACCAATGTACAGAGAAGCCAGTTTGGAGGAGGAAAAATTTGTGGTTGGAAAAGAAGGAAAATTTTATGTTTTTGCTTTTCTGAGGAAGAGTAGAAGCAGCATCTAATTTTGATAATAAGCCAAAAAGATTCATTGCTTTCCATGATAGGTTCCTGGGAAATACTTGTTGAATTAAGTTTTAAGCAAGCTCAAATGCAGACCCTAAGCTGCTAAACAACACAGAGATTATGCGTGCTGGATGCCTGATCCAATCTAGAAAAAAAAAAAAAAAAAAAGACCAATTTTTAGGTAAATATTTCTTGATCCTGTGAGATTAACAGTGCCAAACCACACTGGAATTTAGTTATTTGAGGAACTGTTTCATGGATCTAGAAACTTATCACACATTGATCTTAAGTGTTGCCCTGGCCTTTACATCTTGTTTTCCTGGAGGAAAGAGTGAGAGAGACTCTTCAGATTTGACTCCAGCCTTTTTTTCCTTCCTTTTAAGTTCACCTAAGCATGTTTATTTCTGGAAACAGAGACATATTTCCAGTCTGGAGAGGCTGATAAGTTGGCCTATGATCTCCTGACCCAGTATTGTGCAGCCCAGGAAGGCAGAAGAAAACCGGGAGAGGTCATCTTTCCCTGAGCAGTCGCAGGAAGCTGAACAGCCTGCCTTACACTCCACTCAGCCCGTTTGCCTCTTTCTTGGTTCTTCCACATGGATTGCTCTTGTTTGCTTGTTTGTATGTTTCATCGCCAGCTTTTGTTCAAGAACAGTAGAAAAGTGTGTGATACAGTGTGGTTTTTAAGGACACTTACTTTAACTAGGTCATCTTTTTTTTTTTTTTTTTTTTTTTCTGAGATGGAGTCTCACTCTGTTGCCCAGGCTGGAGTGCAGAGACGCAGTCTCGGCTCATTGCAACCTCCACCTCCTAGGTTCAAGTGATTCTCCTGCCTCAGCCACCTGGAGTAGCTGGGACTGCAGCCGTGCACCACCACACCTGGCTAATTTTGTATTTTTAGTAGAGACAGGGTTTTGCTATGTTGGCCAGGCTGGTCTCAAACTCCTGACCTTGTGATCCGCCCGCCTCGGCCTCCTAAAGTGCTGGGATTACAAACATGAGCCACTGTCCCGGCCCTAAGTAAGTCATCTTTTTTTGACAAACTAGAAAACTAATTCACAGAATAAAACATTCAACAATTTTTAGAGCCCGTGGGTTTAATAAACATTAGTCAGATGCAAATAAATGCCATTAGCTTTCATTGGTAACCACTAGAAAAATGGTATTTCTTAGTGTCATTCCCCATATCACTCCTTACTTAATGTCTTTCCTAATTATTTTGATGACACTAGAACTTTTATATATGTGTGTGTGTATATATATATATATATAAATAAAATATTTAGTCATGTGTTTTAGAACCAGTTCCTACAAACTGGTAAAATAAAAAGCAACTTTTGGTAGTTAAAAGGTAAACTTTTGCTAATCAAGAAAGGTGATATATTTAGCTAAGAATGTAATTCTATCTATGTCTTCTATAGAGAAAAATGATTTAGGACATTGAATTCTGCATGTATTTTTCCCCAATATTTTATTATGAAAATGTTTAAACATGAAGAAAAGTTGAAGGAATTTTACAGTAAATCCCCCTGTATCTACCATCTATAGTCTATCATTAACATCTTGCTTTATGACATATCTGTGCATCTGTTGATCCCGCTTTTTTAAACACACTTTAAGTTTATACATGTTTTTTAATTTGTTAAAAACACCCACATGAGGCCAGGTAAGGTGGCTTATGCCTGCAATCTCAAAGCCCTGAAGGCCAAGGCAGGAGAATTGCTTGAGGCCGGGAGTTTGAGACCCACCTGGGCAATATAGTGAGATCTCATCTCCACCAAAAATTGGAAAAAAAAAAAAAAAAAAAAAACTACATGGAAACATGTAAAAAGCAAAAAGAGAAACAAACCCACAACAAATTTTGGCTTTTTGAACCCATTTTATCTGAATTAACAACTCAAGAATATAATATTCCAGTTGCTGATACTTTTGTACTTTTCTTTCGTCTCCTTTTAGCTCATCCACAAAATTCTCTGAGCAGCACTGCTCACCAGGCGGGTTTCCTGTAGTACCCGTTGCTGTTTGACCACATGTTTTATTTGTTTATTTATTGAAAATGCTTCCTGCGGCTTGTCGGAAATATTCACCCCTCTCTACTCTGATGAGAGTCACTGAGAGCAAAATTTGTCAATGAACCACCTCACTTCCTTCATGAATATCCTTCCAGCCTGTTTAAATTGACCAGAAGATTTACATTCTACTTTATAATTAGTCCTTTCGTGAATCAAAAATGAAGGAAGCATACAAAAAACTTGGTGCATTTTTAAATTCTGAGTCTAAGGTTTAATCTTGACTTTATGACAGATTTTACAATGACTGTTAAATAAGATTCAGAGAAGCTGGCATGGTATCTCATGCTGGTAATCCCAGCTACTTGGGAGGCTAAGGCAGGAGGATCACTTGAGGCCTGGAAATAAGACCAGCCTGGGCAACACAGGGAAAGCCCATCTCTACAAAATAAAAATAAAGATTCAGGCCAGGCGCTGTGGCTCACATCTGTAATTTTGGGAGGCTGAGGCGGGTGGATCATGAGGTCAGGAGATTGAGACTATCCTGACTAACATGATAAAACCCCATCTCTACTAAAAATACAAAAAATTAGCTGGGTGTGGTGGTAGGTGCCTGTAGTCCCAGCTACTTGGGAGACTGAGTCAGGAGAATCTCTTGAACCCGGGAGGCAGAGGTTGCAATGAGCTAAGATCATGTCACTGCACTCCAGCCTGGGTGACAGAGCAAGACTCTGTCTCAAAAAAATAAGTAAATAAAAATAAAAATGAAGATTCAGAGGAACGGTCATGTTGGCTTCCCTCTACCTCTCACTCTCCTCCTCTAACTTCGCTAAAAGTATAGTTTCAAACATGGAAAATGTAAAGAAGTCAGTTCCTGATGTCAAAAATGAATTCAGTCCTCTAAACTGCAGTTGGCCTGTCTCTTTTCAGACATCACTGTTACCTGGTAGCACTACTTGTACGATATGCTTAATAAGGCAAAACTTTCTAATATTCTCGTGAAGGAAACGTCATTTTTGCATATTTATTGAAGACTGGAGCATTCGTTAGCTTTGGGATGTATTATAGCCAATATTTTCATCTTTGAAAAGTACCTTAAAAATATAGCATAGACATTGCATGAGAAGAATTGACAAAAATGTTTTAAGAATTATATTTTCCCAGCCGAGGCAGGCGGATCACCTGAGATCAGGAGTTCGAGACCAGCCTGGCCAACATGGTGAAACCCCATCTGTACTAAAAATATAAAAAATTAGCTGGACATGATGGCACGCACGTATAATACCAGCTACTAGGGAGGCTGAAGCAGGAGACTCACTTGAACCCGAGAGGTGGAGGTTGCAGTGAGCAGAGATCCACTGTACTCTAGCCTAGGCAACAAAGCAAGACTCTGTCTCAAAAAAGAAAAAAAAAAAAAAGGAATTATATTTTCTTTAAATGTCATCAATATCACTAACAATATCATCTACTTTTATCAACAGTATCAACAATTTTATTTTTATTTTCACTATTACATCACCTTGTAAAGCTCTGGTTTGAATCACAGGGACCACAGTGTGATATTTGTTTATTATGTATTTTGAAAATTCACAAGCTTCATCCAACTCATATGAGGTAATTCTTGAACCTAAGTATGCATTTTTAAGGATATGAAAGGGTATATATTTTGAGAAGCAATTAAAAACCTACAGTACATTCACAGGAACAAATGTAAATTATAACAAAATTTGTTTGACTGGCACAGAATGAAAGGATATTAACTCGTTTCTTGTCTTGTGGGTGATTACAGTTTATGTTCACTCTTTGTTTAATCACCTTCTTTCTTATGCATTCAAGTTATTATTTCAGAAGAACACAAAATCTTTCCTGTTCAGAGAAGGAAAACGGATAGAGAATTTAACCTGTTCAACTAACAAATATAGATGTTACAAATATTTAATATTGATATTTTATTTACAATAAGAATAGTCTTAGTTGTAAGAAGTGTATTTGAATTTTAAAATAAATATATTTCATACCTGTCATGGATTTAAAAAAAATTTTTAACTCAAACTGGGAGGCAGAGGTTACAGTGAGCCAAGACCATGCCATCGCACTCCAGCCTGGGTGACAGAGCGAGACTCCGTCCCAAAAAATAAAATAAAAGTAAATAAACAGAAAAAGTTTTCCTTTTTCAACGTTTTGGTCAAATCTTTATGCAGTGTGATTTTCCTTCAGAAGAGTTCATGATAGCACTTTCTAAAGCATAGTCTATCGTAAACATCAGTATCCAAGAAGCAAAATATATGTTCGCTGATCGAACGGATGATGAGCTAAAGGAAGCAACAGAGAGAAGTTCCTCTAGTAAGCAACAAACAGCAAAACCTGAAGGGTGTTTATTTCTTTAAAATTTTTGGACATTTTTCTTTAAATCCCATCTGTTGGGCAGCATAAAATTGTACTACTTGGTGAATCACTAGAGAAAGAGAAGACTTTGGAAAGGCAAAGTCACAAGAAAATAAATAATTTCCACCCACAGTACATCATAACCTCATTTAGAACATTCTGGTTTGAAAGCGAAGTCCAAGGAAATGCTTACATTCTGCCTCTATGGAAACCAAGGAAGACAAATCAAATATTTTGGTTGGATTTGAATGGAAATCAGCAGCTCAGACATGCATCGGATGGTTCCAATTTGCTCTTTTAATATGTCTCAGATTTTCACATGAAGGCCAGATTCTGAAGTAAATTTTTATCTGAATTCTGGTAAATTGTGCTTATAAGCCCCTAAGATGATCAGCAATAGAGGGCTTTCATTAGAACATGGACACGCCTGTGTTTTTTTTTTTTAAGCGTAGAACAAGACATTTAAAACGTTTAAAATTAGTAAACCAGTCCTACCAAAAAAACCATATACATATATATGTGTGTGTGTATGTGTGTGTATGTATGTGTATAAGATGATCAACCTTTCTACAAAATCTTTTGACAACTTTTTAATGATGTTGGTGTAGTATTTGATCATTATTTGTTAGAGTCACGTGATTGTGGCCTGATATATTTTTCTGATTATAAAATCATCTATAGTAACTGTCATCATGACTTTCCCCCTTTAATAAACAGAAAAGAATGAAGAAGAGGAACAAGAAGCAAAAATGGAACTTAAACGCAGACTCAGCAGAAAGGTGATGAAATCATGACTATTAGTGAACGTATGTGTTTTGAGATATACTTTGTGTTTTTAAAAAATACTAATCTCTGCCGGGCGCGGTGGCTCACGCCTGTAATCCCAGCACTTTGGGAGGCCGAGGCAGATAGATCATGAGGTCAAGAGATCGAGACCATCCTGGTCAACATGGTGAAACCCCGTCTCTACTAAAAAAAAGTACAAAAAATTAGCTGGGCATGGTGGCGCGTGCCTGTAATCCCAGCTACTCCGGAGGCTGAGGCAGGAGAATTGCCTGAACCCAGGAGGTGGAGGTTGTGGTGAGCCGAGATCGCACCATTGCGCTCCAGCCTGGGTAACAAGAGTGAAACTCTGTCTCAAAAAAAAAAAAAAAAAAAAAAAAACTAATCTATTTATATGTAAATCAGATGTTTAGCAATAATTGCTCCTATTAGTCTGTAATCGTAAACATCAAAATCACCAGCCTGGGCAACGTGGTGAAACCCTATCTCTACAAAAAGTACAAAAATTAGCCAGCTTGGTGGCACATGTCTGTAGTTCTAGCTACTCAGGAGGCTGAGGTGGGAAGACTGCTTTAGACTTGGAGGCGGAGGTTGCTGTGACCTGATATCGTGCCACTGCACTCTAGGCTGGGAGATACAGGTAGACTCTGTCTCAAAAAAAAAAAAAAAAAATCAGTATAATGCACATGTTATAAATGATGTTTATAATTGTATGTTGTATTAATTTTGATAAATTAACAATCAAGGGTTTTAAAATTGCATTTACTCTGAAAACATGTACTCTGTGTGAGAAATTTTTAAAGATACAAAAAAAAGAAAAATATAAAATAATATGTCTTTCATTCAGAGATGGCCATGATTAACATTTCAATGCATATATTTCTATTTTTAAAAATTGTTTTGAGCCAGGTGCAGTAGCACGCACCTGTAGTCCCAGCTACTTGGAAGCTGTGGAAGGAGGATTGCTTGAGCCCAGGAGTTCAAGACCAGCCTGGGCATCATAGTGAGACCTTGTTTCCAAAAAAAAAAAAAAAAAAAAATTAGTTAAAAATTAATCTCATTCGATTAGAACAAAGAAAAAAAGCAAAAGAAAAAAAGAAGTGAAAAAAGTTTTTAATTATAATAAAAATTATTCCTTAAAATGCTTGCACTTTCCATTTAGTGTTGGAAATATTAAATAAATATTTTGTTACTCCTGAAGATTTCCCACTATTCCACATCAGAGCTGGGTAAGTAATTTGTAACGTGAACTTGATCATCCAGCCTGCCCGCTACAGTGCTACCCAGATTGACAAATGTCTTACCTCCCAACTCAGACAATGGTTGCCACTTATTTATGAATATATAAATCTGATGTTAGGGCTATCACTTTGTTCTGTGTTAAAATAATAATAGCCTTTGGAAAAATTAAGCACCATCAGAGTTTATATTTCATTATAAATCCTAATAATTCTTCAGACATACCTTTTGCACCTAAAAAAGGATAAAGTGACTAAAACGTGACCTCTCCATGAAGTGCGACCTGACCCACATTTTCCTGGGCTGGCCAGGGAGTCTGCAACAGAAACAAGTAGGTGTAGGTCAGCCTGTAGCACTGGTAGCTACCTCGTGATTGGCACAGTCCTGAAGACAAGACTGGATGGAGAATTTCTTTTTTTTTTTTTTTTTTTTTGAGACAGAGTTTTTCGCTCTTGTTACCCATGCTGGAGTGCAATGGCACGATCTCGGCTCACCGTAACCTTCGCCTCCTGGGTTCAGGCAATTCTCCTGCCTCAGCCTCCTGAGTAGCTGGGATTGGATGGAGAATTTCTAACTTTTGTTGTCATTGGCCACTTTCCTTCTAGCCAGTCCTCAGGAGCAACAGCTTCTCTCCCTCCTTATTTCTGCCTGCCCCAAAGTGGCAACAAGAAACTAGTGATATAGATTGGGCAGCAACTACAGTATAACAGATCATTAGATTATTCTCTCTCTGGTCCATTGCCTACCAGGGCTCTATGAAGATAAAGGGAGCCATCATTGGGACATTCCAGCTCAAGTGGGCTCAGGGTATGGGTCTAGGCCTTCTAAAAGTCCTCGGGTGCTTTGAACATTCGAATATTGGCTTAGTTCAGGAGGAAATTGACAGGAAAGGGGTGTTAATGACTACAGGATGTAGACCCAGTGCAAAATAAGGAATATTTCTGGACAGATGCAGCGGCTTATACCTGAAACCCCAGCACTTTGGGAGGCTGAGATGGGATAATTGCTTCAGCGCAGGAGTTCAAGACCAACATGGGCAACATAGAGAGATTCCCCACTTTGTTTAAATAAATAAATAAATAAATAAGCGATTACTCCAAGGAGGACCACTTAGATGATGGGTAGTCTGGCTGTATACAGAGTACATATAAGAGAAAAGATATGAAAATGGGCCCTATGGCTAACATAGAGGTCTAAGTCTACCTCTCTGGACATAACTATGATACCACCCAACTAAGAAAAGCCAAAAAGAGAGTGAACCTCAGTAGCAGAGAGTAGATGATGCATGTTTACCAGGGGCCAGCTTTCTTTCACCTGTTAGAATCATTTCAGTCTTATTCTTGAGTTTGAGAACGGACTCAGAGAGAAAAGCAATATAGTTACAAATCTGAATTTGACAAAGACCTCAAAAAGGAACCCAAGTCGTTAGAAGTATCTTCGAGGTTGGAGTTGATTTTAAGCAGTGATGGCCTCAAGGAAGTACCGTTCTCCATCAACTCTCCCCTCCCCATTCTTGTACATTGGCTTTTCTGGCCAAGGGCATGTGTCTGATTGGGGCCTTATCCTTATTATGAATATCTTAAGGACAGCGGTGCTATAGGCGTACCCTTTATTGGACCCTTTCTATGTCATAACTTTGTTCATTTCTGAATGTATGGGCTTAATATTATAGGAACAGGTTTTTATTTCCATTTCTAAAAATTCCGTGACTTCTGTCTTGCTAATTCAATCACCAAACCAGCCATTCCTTATCCGGGTTACTATTGTGTCTGTGCACTGCATGTTCCTTGTGTCAGAGATGACAGACCTTTATCACAGTGCCAGGCAAGTTGGGGGAAAGAGCATAATACAGATGGTTGCCAAAGAATGTGACCTACCTAAAATGATGACTTTTTATAGTCTCAAAAATTAGGGCACACTGCTTTCTAGTTCTCATTAAAAATTCCCAAGATGCTGTTGCCTTTTTTTTTCTTTTTTTTTTTTTTTTTTTTTTTTTTTGTCGTTAACCTGAAAGTGACCTTATTTAACCACAACTTTGAAGTGTTCTCTATAGAAAACTTGCCACCATGCGGCTGTAAGTGGTTTACTGAATTCTGCCTTTTTCCTTGTCCTCCTGCAGCTCAGCCTGAGACCTACGGTGGCAGAGCTACAAGCTCGAAGGATCCTGCGATTTAACGAGTATGTAGAAGTCACAGATTCTCCCGACTATGACCGCCGAGCAGACAAGCCCTGGGCCAGGTTAACACCGGCAGACAAGGCAAGAATCCCAGTGGCTTTTGTGTTGATTGTATTACTTTTCTGGAAGCTCCAATACCCACATTCCTCCTACTTAAGTCATCCTAGGGGATGAGATCTTACCAAATATTACAACAGTATTCTGCCTCTGATTATTTACGCCACTTAATTGATACATTTAATAATATCAATGTAGTTCTTTCAACTAAGTCTCAGAGAAAAGTAGTTCTTATTTATTATATAACCTACTGCTTTTATACCTAGATGGGGAGGGCTTTCACACATCTAGTATTTACCCTTCCTTTAGAAAATATAACTTACACAACTTAACATTTTAAAGGGACATGTTAACAATAGAAAGATTTGATCTTTTTCAAGTCTGACACATTTTTAATAGAAATGACAAGACAGAAAATGGTTTCGGCTGTATGGGCCATGGAATCTTTGTTGCAACTGCCCAGTTCTGCCACTGTAGCATGAAAACAGCCACAGACAATGTGTAATTGAGTGGATATGTATATGTTCCAATAAAACTTTATCTACAAAAACAAATGGTGGGCCAGATTTGGCCTGTAAGTCATGATTTACCAATCCCTAATCTAAATCATTGTGCACAATTCATGAAAAATGAAATATACAGTGGGTTCTATCAATGTTGAAAGACTTTTGCCTTATGAGTACCATGGTTCCATAGGCAAAGATTTGTGCCAACCATTTTTAAATTGTTCTAATTTTTCTCTCTTAGCAAAATCTGGTATTGAATAAACTCATGCTCTACCCAGTCTTTTTTTTTTTTTTAATTGTAAGTACTTTTGCTTAGACATGCAGCATCTTAGCTAAAATTAGGCATTTACTCACATGTAATCACACTCTGCGCTGACTCTTTTTAATAGGAAGCTTCATGATTCAGAGTACCTACTATGTGTCAAGCACATACTGGAGATATAGATTCAGAAATCCTTAGCTCATAAGTAGACATGAAAAGTAAGAAGGAATAAGATCACAAAGGAAGAATGTTCAAAACAAGAATAGAAGAGAAGGAGGCTGAGAAAAGCACTCCAGGGACTTTTCAGGAAGAAGCAGCAGAAGAATATTGAAAAGAAATATCTGTGACGTGAGGAAAGAGGAGAAACTGGTAGCACAGCAGCCTAGAAGGACTGTGTCAGGGAGGACGGCCACGTGTGTGCAGTGACATGGTGAGAGGCAGTATTTTGGTGGCCTGAAGCGTGGAAGCCTGTGGTGGAAACAACGGGATCAAACAGAATCCTGAGAGTTTGGGCTATGATAAGGCAGTCGTTCAACATATGGCTGGTAATGGTGAAGGTTCATGAGTTTGGGTGCATAAATTTGGAAGCTGAGATAGGGTATCAAAGGAGTGATATTTTTTAAACTTATGGGAAATACTTGAGCAATTTTTTATGCTGTGAAAGAGTCAAAAGAAAGGGAGAGGTTGAACATACAGGAGGAAAAGTCAGTAACTAATAGAGTGGGCAAAATCATGGAGTAGGAAGTCTGTACTTAAGGGGAAGAGGCAAAGAGCAGTCCCTTGAGGACGGGAGGGAGAGCCCTGGCTGAGGAAGCTAGGAAGCCATAGCTCATTGTGCTTTTACTTATTATGAATGAGGTTGAGCATATTTTCATATGCCTGTTGGGCATTTGGATTCCACTCCACTGAAGTGCCTTTTGCCCATTTTCTTTTGGGTTGTCAATTTCTTCTGATTCGCAGGAGTTCTTCATATATTCCAGTTAAATAGATATACATTACAAATACTGATTTAACAAGATTCTTAAACTTAATACAGTTGAATTTATCGTCCTTTTTCTTTATGGCTTATGATTTTGTTTCTGTTTTTAAAAATTCTTTGCATACCGAAATGATATATTCTCATACACTGTCTTATAAAATGTTTATAGTTTTGCTTTTGACATTTAACTTTTTATTTACATGGAATTGTTTTTTTGGGAAGGTGTAAGATATGCTTTCAGTTTTCTTGGTCATCTGTGTTATGTTTGTTTTCTATGTTATTATTTGCTCTTTTCTCTTCTTCCTCCTAATTTTTGGGGCTTTATTGGCTGTTCCGTTCTAACCTAAGATAGTCTGCTCTCCAGATCATTCATTTCCATCTTTCCTTCCTTTCTGATACAAGCACTGAAGGTTAGAAATGACTCTGTGTCAGCAATTTGCAACCTTGGCTACACGTTGGAATCCCCTACAGATCTTTAAGAAGGTGGATGCCTGGGTCGTATCTCTGGAGATCCTGATCTCATTGGTCTGGGATGTGGCCTTAAGTATTGGGATTTTTAAAGTCTGTAGTTGGTAATTATAAATGTCTCATCTAACCTTGAAAACAATATGCGCTCTACAGTTTGAGGGTGTGCAAATTTTCCTGTCAAACCAATCTTGTTGGTTCTATTCAGATTTCTGTGGCCTTAGTTATTTTTTAGTCTGTTTGATCCATCAGATAACAAACAAGACATGTTAAATCTCCCACTATGTGTATTTTTTTTACTTCTCCTTATAATTCTTTCAGCTTTGCTTTGTTTATTGTGAGGTGTATCATTAGATATACGTGCTTAGAATGCCTACATTTTCTTGATGAAACTTTTATTATGCTACTCTATCTCAAGAAATGCTTTCTGTTGTAAAGTTTGTTTTATCAAATATAATTTAAACTAGATTATCCAAATGAATTATTTTAGACTACCTTAGTACTATGAATTAAAGCAGGAGATCTCTATGATATCTAACTCATGGCTTAAAATGTTCAGGGTACATTTCATTCCTCCCTGCCTATCCCCTTTCTAAGCACCAACTTGTAATTTTTTGTTTGTCATTGAAGGTTCAGATAGTCTAGCTTACCCTTACACTGTGAGTATCCCATTTGGTCCCCAACTTACGGAGAGAGAATTATTTATTAGACCTGGGTGGGTTTTGTCTGTCTTCTGAATTTCACCAAGTCATAAAGATGACTGCTAAAAGTCACTAGATCTAACACAAATGCCCTCAAGGTCAAAGCCAGTTTTGTTGTTCACTTACCGTATTTCGCTGGGCATGATACATTTTTCCTCATTCTTGTCAAAGGATTTTTTACTCTTTTCTCAGCGGTTTCGTACATTTAAAGCAGTGTTTAGATGCTATGTTTAGCATTTTAATTGTTTTTAAGTAGAAGAGTTAGTCAAGGCATCTGGTAAGCCATCTTGCCAGAAATCGTCCTGCATTCTGCACCTGGTGCAAGGTTTCTTCCATCCTCCTTTCCTTTCAGTTGTGGGCTTTTGGTCAGTCACCTCTCATTTAGTGGCTCCTAGTTGACCCTGCTCTAGTCACCATTTCTGTGCAGTGACCTTCCCCAAAACTTAGTGGTTGAAAAAAAGCCAATATTTTATACCTTACAGATTTTGTAGGTTGGGGATTTAGTCAGGGCTCAGCTAGGTGATTCTTCCACTCTTCGTGAGGTTGACTGGGGTCACCAGTGTTATTCAGCTGACAAATAGTTTACCTTGGAGGGTCCAAGATAGCCTCTCTAACATGTCTGATGTCCTGGTAGGGATGGCTCAGAGGCTGAGCTCAACTCTGGCTGTCCACCAAACTACCTGTACGTGGCCTCTTCAACATGGTAGCCAAGTAAAAGCTCTATGGCCTTTCCTGATCTGGCTTTGGAAGGTATCCAGTCTCACTTCACTATATTCTGTTAGTTACAGGCAAGTCATAAGACCAGCTCAAGCTCAAAGGAAAGGGGAATTCGCTCCACTTCTTGACAGGGGACTGGCCAAATTTGGAAAATACAATTTTCCACACCCATCATTCCTAGCTATCTTATTATTCAAATGAAAAACTTCAGAATGACAGGTAGGGCCAGATAAATGAGTAAAGGTCACTGCAGGGACCAAGTACGTAAGCAGTGAGAGTCTAAATGACTAATCACTCTTATATGCAAACTAAATTTTCCATACCCTAGAAAGAGTTCTTTTTAATTCCTGTACTTTTATTGGAAGGTAAAGCTCATTCACCTCTAGTTGTAATAGAGAGGAAGTTTTTTAAACATTTTATGTTGAAACAAAAATGAGTTTTTGTTCTGGACTTCTAGGCTGCAAGGGAAAGGGACATGGCCAGGTTTTCGGCCACAGGCTTTGTTTCTGTTCATGAGTGCTTTGAAAGCAAGTGACTTTGACATCTCCCTTGGAGATCGGAGCCCCAGAGCATCTCTCCTCACAGATGGGCCTCATTATGTTCTTCTGACAGTATCTCTCACGTTTCTCCTGAGACTTTTTAAAGTCTAAAGGACAGCATTTTTAGAAGTGGATTTGTGTGTGTCTGTGTGTGTGTGTGTGTGTGTGTGTGTGTGTGTGTGTGTGTGTCTCTGGAAGAAAATTAAGAAGTAGAATTTCTTTTAGAAAGAAAAAATACTGGCCAGGTGCGATGGCTCATGCCTGTAATCCCAGCACTTTGGGAAGCCAGGGCAGGCAGATTTCTTGAGGTCAGGAGTTTGAGACCAGAGTGAGCAATGTGGTGAAACCCCATCTCTACTAAAAATACAAAAAATTAGCCAGCTGTGGTGGCATGTGCCTTGTAATACCAGCTACTTGGGAGGCTGAGGTGGGAGGATGCTTGAGCTTAGGAGGTGGAGGCTGCAGTGAGCCATGCCACTGCCCAGCCTGAGCAACAGAGCCAAACCTTGTCTCAAAATAAATAAACTAATTAATTAATTAGTACATGTTTTTTAAGACAAAAATTGAAAAAGGCAATGATTTAAGATGTTTATGTGTAGTATATTGTATATATACAAGTGATGAATATTCATTAGGCTACATTTGAGTATTCACAATACAAAAATAAGAAAATAACCACTTTAATGCACAGTACTTTTAAGAATTTCTAAAAATACCATTTCCTACCTAACACTGAAAAACACTGTTTCTTCTAGTTGTTAAAAGATAAATATGATGAAATATTACTTATTGCCCAGAGATCCTAAGACTATCAATGATCTTAGTGTATATTTTATTTTAGAATGAAAATGACACATGCTAATCACAATTATTAGCAAGCATTTCTGGGTTTTGTTACTTTTTACCTTAAAACACTTTATTTTAATATATATCTTTAGATCAGATTCAAAATAATGTATTGTATTCAGTAAGCTAATTCATATAAAAATTGTAATTTAACTATTGTGTTTAAAAATGAGCTTTATTTTTAACTTTTGTGCTCTATATCCCATTTTAAAAACTATTCAAAGTAAATATTTCTATCTCTGTTTTATAAAATAGACAAAAAGGCCAGGTGCAGTGGCTCATGCTTGTAATCCAAGGCACTTTGAGAGGCCAAGGTAGGTGGATCACTTGCGGTCAGGAGTTCAAGACCAGCCTGGCCAACATGGTGAAAACCCATCTCTACTAAAAATACAAAAATTAGCTGGTATGGTGGTGCATGCCTGTAGTACCGACTACTTGGGAGGCTGAAGCAGGAGAATCACTTGAACCCAGGAGGCAAAGGTTGCAGTTAGCCGAGATTACACCACTGTACTCCATCCTGGGTGACAGAGCGAGACTATCTCAAAAACAAAACAAAACAAAACAAAACAAAACAAAAAACGAGCTTCCTGTCAGCCTAAAGGAACCGTCTTGTCTTTCTCTTATTTTAGTGCCATTTTCTTAGCTCCATTAAGCTACCACCTGCATTTTAAAGAGCAGTAGCCAATCAGTCAATAATTAATCAATGCTTCTCCTTTCTATGAAGGAGGAAGGCCCTTGCTGCGTGTGGTGAGGAATCTTTGAAATCTGGTAGTCTGGTTAAATGGCTCATGTTGGAAAAGAAAAGTGGTGGGAGAAATTCCTTATTAACTGTGAACTTGATTCTTTCTTCACCTTTAGAATAAAATTTTCAGGTCGGGGCACAATGACTCGCATTTGTAATGTCAGCACTTTGGGAGACCACAGTGGGAGGGTCACTTGAGTCCAGGAGTTAAAGACCAGCCTGAGTAACATAGCAAGACCCTCTCTCTACAAAAACTAAAAGAATTAGCTGGGTGTGGTGCCCCTGTATTCCTAGGTACTTGGGAGACTGAGGCAGGAGGATCCCTTGAGTCCGGGAGTTCAAGACTGTAGTGAGCTATGATTGTGCCACTGCACTCCAGCCTAGGCAACAGAATGAGATCCTGTCTCTAAAACAAAAATAAATAAAATAAAATTTTCAGTTTTAGAATGTATGTACTTAGAGCACTAGAAACAGATACATGCACAGTACAATAGAGATGTCCTGGTTTCCTGCACTGAGCTAGATAAATGAGCTGGTCCTTCAGTGGCAGTCAGGTGAGGTCAGAGAAGGCCATCAAATTGACCTGAAGACCTAGGCTTGCCTGCCAGTCACCATCTCCCTAGAGTAGAGCTTGGAAGCTCCTTGGCAGAGAGGGGGTCAGGCTTTAGAGCTGGGCACTTCCAGGATGGATTCTTGACTTGGCCACTTGGTAATTCCTTGACCTTGGCCAAGTCATTTAACCTAGGTTTACTTACTAGTAAAATAAAGCCAATTAGATCTATCTTGGGAATTAGGTAAAATATCTCTAGAGTTCCTGCTCATCAATAAATGGTAGCTCTTACCAATGTGATACTCATGGTGAGGGATGAGAAGCCAAGCTTTGTTCCCCAGTGGTGACATTTTCACTGTTGATTCCTCATTTTACGATCTAGTCTAAAATTGTCCAGTGAAAGAGAATATGGAACTTTTTCAGATGAGATGTGCTTTTGTCCAACAGGCCACTTAGTAATCACTTATTAAAACCCTTACAATATGTTAAGTATCGTCCTAGATACTGGGATATAAAGTTGAAAAACACATACTGCCTTTCCAGGAACACACTGTCTAAATAGGTCCTAGGGAAGCCTGAGATTTTTGTTCTCCCTGAGCTATTCTTTGTCCTGTTCATTGTTGCCCTAGCAGCAGAAGGGAGTGCACTTGCCTCCCTGTGGCATTGAGCTTGATAAGTAGTCCAGAAATCCTCCCCCATCCCTTCGTAATTTTATCCAAGAAATAAACAAAGGATATAAAAATGGCAACTCTAGTTAATTCTGGCCTCACAGCAGAATTAACAGAGGAGGCAGCAGGGTCTGCATTTTCAACAAATCACCTATTGCTTCTTCCCAGCATAACCCCTGAGCTGACTGGGACTGATGAAACAGACATGTTGCCACTCACCATTGGCCAATTTTAAACTTCGTTTCAGATATTTTTGTTTCCTTTTTCCTCTCTATGATTCTCATGATGCCAAAATCACTATATATTTGGTCTCAGTTGCTCTCGTAGGGTTTTGTTGTTGTTGTTTCTTCTCTAGAAATACCTAGTTTTGGTTCAATGGCTTCCCATTGGTGGTACAACCCAACATCATTGGTGCTCTAATCCCTCATAACCTCAGACCAGCTCTTTCTAATGCATGTCTTTCAACAAAATCAGTCCCAGGCTGGGCGTGGTGGCTCATGGCTGTAATCCCAACACTTTGGGAAGGCTGAGGCAGGAGGATTGCTTGAACCCAGGAGTTCAAGATCAGCCTGGGCAACACAGCAAAACCTCATCTCTAAAATTTTTGTTTTTAGTTAGCTGGGTGTCATGGCCACACACCTGTGCTCCCACCTACTCAGGAGACTGAGGTGAGAGGGTGTCTTAAGCCCTGAAATTTGAGGCTGCAGTGAGCTGTGATCACACCACCTGCACTCTAGCCTGGGTGACAGAACAAGACCCTGTCTCAAAAAAAAAAAAAAAAAAAAAAATACACACACGCACAAAAATCAGTCCTATTTACATAGATGTGAAGAATTATTAGGCCTAAAACCTGGTCTCCTTTGCAAAGAAGAGAGTTAAGTTTATTATACATGTATTTGTCTAAAGCGTCTGAATTACTTTTTACCTCTTTTAAAACCTCTCAGGAAATCTTTCTCTTTATTCCAAGAGGAAGTAGCTCTTGTAATAAAACTGCAATCAATCTTCAGTGAATTTTTAAAACAAGCATTCTATTTCTTTAATTGTAGTCACATCTTTCTGATATATTTTTTCAAACAACTAGTCCTTATAATTTCACAGCACATTCATTGCCACATTATTCACATAACTGAATCATCATTTCTAATTGTAAGCCAGCACACACAACATGCAGATCTGAAGCAATTATCCTAATGACAGGGTCCCAGAAGCTCTTTTGATGGAAAGCCTGTAGGATGTGAGGTTAAAAAGCCTCGTGTAGGAGCCCCATGTTTGTCCCTTAACCCTCTTCCTGTTTAGAGAAAGAAAGTGCAGCTTGCTGCCAGTGTTCATTTAATTTTACATAAACACGCTTTTGAGGCTGAAGCAAATCTGACTGGTTTTCAATGTGGAAAATAAAAAAGAGGCCAATTGCGATGGTTCACGCCTGTAATCCCAGTAATTTGGGAGGCCAAAGGGGGTGGATTGCTTGAGCCCAGGAGTTTGAGACCAGTCTGGCCAACATGGCAAAATCCATCTCTAAAAGGTAGAAAAAATAAGCCAGGCATGGTGGCACACACCTGTAGTCCCAGCCACTCAGGAGGCTGAGGTGGGAGGATTGTTTGAACACAGGAGGCAGAGGTTGCAGTGAGCCAAGATCACACCACTGCACTCCAACCTGAATGACAGGGTGAGACCCTGTCTCGAAATAAATAAATAAATAAAAATAAAATAAAATATAAACACTGTTCTTGGAGTTGTATCTAAATAGAACTAAAAACAGAATATCTATTTCGGAAAAATTCGATTCATCAAACGATTTTTTGACCAACAGCCGTTTGAGAATGATGTTAACATCACACGTAGAGATGCTGTGTTTTCTAGGATTTGACATTTTCAGCAACTAAGAAATACTGTATTTTGTAAATGGAAATGCCACTACTAAAATCATCATGCTCTAAATAGAATAATGTCTTTCTTTCCAAAGTCGATCTACTAGAACGTTGCGAAAATAAAAGCAAGATATGTCATGGCAAACTTATCTTTAGGTAAACAGCTGCCGGCATGAGTGCAGCCAGGCGAGTATTCTTGGGGCAAACAGGAAAAGGGTTAATGTCACTCTCCCTAGCAAGTCATGTGACCTCTCTAGGCCACCATTGTATCATCTGCAAGGTTAAAGCCTTGGAATAGTTTTTGGGCTATCAACTGCTTTTTAACAAGCCACCCCAGAACTTAGTGGCTTTTAAAACAACTATTTATTTTGCTCTCAATTCTGTGAGTTAGAAATTTGAGAAGGGCTCAGCCCAGCAGTTTGTTTCAGATCCCTGTGGCATCAGGTGAAATGCTGGGTTAGAGAATTCACTTCCAAGGTAACTTCACTAACCGTCGGTGCCTTTGGCTCCTTGACCTCTCTCTCTAGCTACCCGGCATCTTATCCTCCGGGGCCTTTCCCTGTACCTTCGGTTTCTCACAGCATGGTTTTCTGAGAGGACTCACTTGTTTTTGTTTTTTTTTTTAACATGGCAACTGACTTTCAAGTAACAAGAAGCAGAACATGCCAGGCCAGTGAAGGGCTACATCAGACTGGCACATATCACCTCTACTGTGTTCATTTGTTGAAAGTGATTACCAGACACACCCAGAGTCAAGGTTGGAGAGATAGACTTCACCTCTTGATGGGGGAATAGCAAAGTCACACTGCCAATGAGCATGTAGGACATGCCTGTAAATAGTAAATTGTCTCTCTCTATACATAGGTATATGGTCGTCAGTGAATTACAAATGTTATTAATATAAAGGATGTATAGCACACAATTTACAGTTGTAATGTTTTGTAAATTCCATAGCTCAACAGATCCTCACAGAAGGCTTTCACTGATTTTGGCCATACTCTTAGATCAGTAGCCAACCTACTATTGCAAATAAGGTCTTTATTTTATTCGTGGTTAAGGCAACTACCCTGGCATTATCTTCTTTCATTCCAGTAGACTCTTCATAAATAACAATTAAAGAATTGTTAATCTCAATCACAGACTAGAATAATTTGTTTTTCAAAAAGCTCATAATAATGACATTTTATTGACTCTACAGTGTACAAAGCACTTTCAAATATGCTCTTGGTTAATTCTCATGATATTGTGAAGAATTTCCTCCTGGTTTTCCAGATAAGAAAATTGAGGTTTGGAGTGATTCAGTAAGGGTCACACAGCTAATGAGGGCAGAGCCAAGACTAGAATCCCTGTCTTCTGATTCCAAGTGTACTGCCTTCACTTCCTCTGTTGAAACCTTACATTAGGAGAAGAAATTTAAAATGAACATCAAGACAGGATTCTCTGCCACTGTTTAGTTTAAAATATCTCCTTTCAAGAAAGAGTGTTTTATAGATGTTAATTGGTGAGTGGTATAGAGTATCCTCACTATTTCTCCTTCTTCATCTGTATGATATTTCTAGGCATCAGTTTTTGTGGTAAGCAAAAGTGTCCTCACTGTGAGAGACTGGTGAGACCACCTGGACAGACGTGTCACAGAGGACTCAGGCCCACACATATTTCTGTTTCTTCGTTTCCAAAAGTCAGTAGCAAGAATCATTGTCACCGTTCCTAGTCACAGGTTCCCCATAGAAACTACAGGGCCTGAGGAATATATCTGGGAAGAAAAGACAATCTGTGATGCAGGACTTACACGTAGCATTGAAAGGAGTGTTGAGGGAAAGCCTTGTGTATTGCAGAAAGATAGTTATAAGAGAGAGAGCCACAGAGAGGGCTCAGGGGTCTCTTCTGTCTGATCTCTTTTCTAAAATTTATTATTTTCCAACCACAAAGGAGACTTTATCTCCCAGTGAAGTCACTCCCTATGACTTATCATTCTTTGTTTTGGCTGAAGAGTTCGTTTTGCCTAGAGGTTACAGGGGTGTTTTTATTAGCACCTTTTTAAAAACATGAGTAAAATATTCTTTGTAGAAAAGTTAGGAAATAAAAATAAGCAAAATTGTAAAACCACAAACCATCTATAATCCTGCCACTATTTAACAGATAACTAATGTTAACATTTCAGTCTGAATGACGTAAGCATCTCCTCAAATACCAAAAATTACGTGACACAGATTATGTGTTATTTAAATAGCAATGCATTATATTTGATATTTTCTTTGAGTAGCTTTAAGTGCTGTGCTGAAATTGTAAGTTCTATGTCTATAAACCTTTAGTATTAAAGAATATATATGTGATTGCTTTCTCAGTAGCTCTCTGGCAGTTAGTTAAAGCCATGCTGTTTGTGCAATATTCAGTGCAGAACTTTCCATAGGAAAATGATATTGCTTCTCAGAAAATGTCATCACCTGCACTTTCCTTGTGGTCACCGTGGGTGGGGGGTGTCCCATGTGACTCATAGACCAGGCTCAAAGATGAATTTAGCAAAGGCCCCCTCCCAATTCCTCTTGCCAAGGGCACTTGAAGAAAGTCTATCGTGGTTGTAGTTTGGCTATAGTATGGTATTACATTTATTACACCCTAAAAGAATGTCTAAGCTGGGTATGATGGCTCATGCCTGCAATCTCAGCACTTTGAGAGACTGAGATGAGGGGATCACTTGAGCCTAGAAGTTCGAGACCAACCTGGGCAACATATTGAAACCTTGTCTCTGCAAAATAAAATTTTTAATTAGCTAAGCATGGTGGCACACGCCTGTAATCCTAGTTACTTGGAATGCTGAGGTGGGAGGATCACTTGAGCCCAGGAGTTTGAGGCTGCAATGAGCTGTGATTGTACCACTCCACTCCAGCTTGGGAGACAGAGCAAGACCCTATCTCTTAAAAAAAAGAAAGAAAGAAAGAAAGATCTTCTTTATTGATGCTGTATATGCTGGAGCAGTGTATGACCTAAATAATAATTCTGTTTATCTATTTTTTTTCCTTTTTAGGCAGCAATAAGGAAAGAACTAAATGAATTTAAAAGCACAGAAATGGAAGTTCATGAAGAGAGTCGACAGTTTACAAGGTAGGTGACAAAATGCAGTTTAGAAATTGAAAATGCTAGACCATCCTGGTCAACAAGGTGAAACCCCGTCTCTACTAAAAATACAAAAAATTAGCAGGGCATGGTGGCACGTGCCTGTAATCCCAACTACTCAGGAGGCTGAGGCAGGAGAATTGCTTGAACCCAGGAGGCGGAGGTTGCGGTGAGCCGAGATTGCGCCATTGCACTCCAGCCTGGGTAACAAGAGCGAAACTCCGTCTCAGAAAAAAAAAAAGAAAAAAGAAAAGCAATTGAAAATGCTTAAGATGTGATCCCATGTTAAGTTGGTCAAAAAAAAAAAAAAAAAATTGCTTACACTGGTAAATTTTATGATAGGTATATTTTATCACATTTAAAAAATGTTTTTAAACAGTTTAGCTTAAAACCATCTTATGAACATTTCCGCTTCTCACATTCATTCTTGTTTGCTTTTAAGAACCTAACAGTCAATGTGACAGTTTTAAAGATAACGACTAGATAAGATCATAAATTTCTAGAATTTCATAATAAACGCAGCTATCTCCTTCAAGAACACTAAAACTAATCATGCTGAATAAGAATTTCTAAAATTAAATCTTTTCTTTCAAAGAAGTCTGAATCATTCCAAAGGGCTACATTTTGGTTCCTTTCTTAGTTTTTTTCTGGGCCTGAAGACAACATCATTTATTCTGCTCTTGAACAGACTTAGTTGAAGTTGTATGCCCAGAATAGATGTTGGCAAGAGTCCATGTGGGCACATACATAATGCTTTGGTTTCACAATAGACTTAACATGATTGAAGCTGACTTTTCAGAAGATTTAACTTTAGAATGGGAATCCTGATTTTACTGGTGCCACAGGAGATTGCTATCATCTTATCATTTTTCCCCCAGTCTCCTTCAGTTTCTTTAACAGGTTACCAAACCCAGCAAGGACCTGAGTGATAATATAATCTGACCCCTTCACTTCACAGGTGTTCTGTTTATTTCTGTCTTTAGGATGAATGTACTTTGCTCTGCATAACAGGTGTGTTTCTAAAAATTTGCAAGCAAATCATATCTTTAAAAATTGAATCAATTAAAAAATACCAGGATAGATGATCGATTACATGAAGAAGATCATGATTGGTCTTTGTGGAAAACAAATACTGATCCCCTAAGCTATAGCCATACATCCTGGTGCCACTGTTCCTGCAGTCCCAGTGATGATGGTACTGTGTGCCGGGAGCATGTCAAAATATAAAGGAAGTTGCTGTATAACCTCCAGTTTTAACAGCAAACTTCCCTGAAATTGATGGAGAGGAGCAAGGTTTGTTATAGACTTGCTCCACAGCCTTTCTTCCTGTGTTAATGTCTTGTGTGCCAGAGAAACTCTTTTCTTTTCGGGTTATATTCGGCCTTCTATATCCATGGGTTCCCCATCTGTGTAGTCAACTGACCACAATCCAAAATTTAAAAAAAATTTTTTTGAGACAGTCTGGAGTACAGTGGTGTGATCTCAGCTTACTGCAACCTCCACCTCTCAGGTTCAAGCAATTCTCCTGCCTCAGCCTCCCAAGTACCTGGGATTACAGGCATGTGCCACCATGCCTGGCTAATTTTTGTATTTTTAGCAGAGACAGTGTTTCACCATGTTGGTCCAGCTGGTCTCGAACTCCTAGCCTCAAGTGATCTGCCTGCCTCGGCCTCCCAAAATGCTGGGATTACAGGCTGAGCCACCACACCTGGCCCAAAATATATGTTAAAACAAATACGAAATAACAACACAACAATAAAAGTAACACAGATCATAAAACAATACTGTAAAATAGCTATTTACACAGCATTTACCTTGTATTAGGTAGTATAAGTAATCCAAAGATGATTTAAAGTATACGAGAGGATGGGTGTAGGTTGTACATAAATTCTACACCATTTTGTATCAGGGACTTGAGAATCCATGGATATGGGTATCTGGAGTCTTGGAATTAATTCACTGCAGACACCAAAGGCTAAATATACTTTTCTTTATTTATCTTCTCCTATATGGTTTGTTTGTATATACATGTAGAGCTTTCCAATATGCTGAATGGATTTTTGTCTGTTCAAGGGCTTTATTCTATCATAATCTACTCTGGAACCAACAACATGTCCTTATCAAGCCAGACACTTTTTTGTCACCCTCTTTTCTCCCGTCCACTTCCAGGGCCAGGAAACATGAAATGTGACACCTGTAGTTGCTCTTCTGTAGTAAAGCTGATTATTAAAAGGTGGCTGAATATTTTTGGTGACATCATGCTGCTGGGGCCTCCGGGCAACTGGGAAGGCGGAGTGCTTGGTGCAGTTGAGTTCTGACCCCTCAGCTGCAGTGACTGTACTTGGCCCACAGATTGTCATTCAGGATACTTCTACTTCTGCATAGTTTTCTTAGAATTTGGAGCATCTGATTGCCTTATCTTCATTTGATAGCATGATATAAAGAATAAATTACAGTCAAAAATAATCAAAATTTAAAAGTACATTTTTATGGAGGTTCTCACTTTATGAAAAATAAATATTTATACTGAGAGGTTCTTTCTCTTCTATTGTACTCTATATGAAGAAGTACAATAAAATTAGTGTACAGGAAGAAGTAAGGGTCATTTTGTTTGTGTGTGTGCGTGTGTGTGTGTGTGTGTGTGTGTGTGTGTGTGTGTTTAGTAGAGATAAGGTCTTGCTATGTTGCTCAGGCTGGTCTCGAACTCCAGAGCTCAAGCAATTCTCCTACCTCAGTCTCCCATTGTGTTTTGATTGCAGGAATGAGCCACTACACCTGGCCTCTGGCCTCTTTTTTATGTATGTATTTGTATGTACACAAATAATATATTCTAATTAAGCATTCAAGCAATACAACATTCTATTAAGTATAAATGAAAATCCCTTTCACTCCTTCCCCAACCTCAGTTCTATTCTCACAGGTATCCACCAGTAAAAGCTTGATGTAGATCCTTTTAGATGTTTTTCCCTGTATTTATAAACATGTGTGTGTATATATATATATTATATGCGTGGGTCCATGTGTGCATCTATATGCACCCTTTCTCACACACAAAAACAGCATCTAAGAAATCTTTTTATAATAGTATATGTCTCATTCAACTGGTTGCAGCGGTTCAGGCCTGTAATCCCAGCACTTGGGGAGGCCAAGATGGGCAGATTACTTGAGCTCAGGAGTTCGAGACCAGGCTTGACAACATAGCAAACCCTGTCTTTACTAAAAATACAAAAATTAGTTGGGCATAGTGGCTCACACCTGTAGTCCCAGCTACTTGGGAAGGCTAAGGTGGGAGAATCACTTGAATCCAGGGGGCAACAGAGAGACACCCTGCCTCAAAAGAAAAAATTATATGTATACATATATATATATATATGTGTGTGTGTGTGTGTGTGTGTGTGTGTAAAATTCATTTGAATAACTGACATTTCATAAATAATATGCCAAAAAGTTATTGAACAATTACACTATTGATGGATGTTTAGAGTTTTCAGTTTTTTATTATTAAAACAATGTTGGCTTGACTTTCTTTATATGTGTATCTTTGTGCCAGTACATGCCAGTGTTCCTGTGGCAGTCCCGTAAGTAGATTTGCTAGGTCCCTGGGAATAAACATTTTGCATTTTGGAATAAACTACTCTGTTATCCTCCAAAAAGAGCACTTAGTTTACAGACCTACAGATTAAAAGCATGCCTAGTCTACTCACTCACCCTCATCAGCATTTGGGAGGAGAGGGATGTGGTTGAGAGGTTTGTGTTCTGAAGTATGAACCCATTTTGAGACCAGGCTTGACAACATGGCAAACCCTGTCTTTACTAAAAATACAAAAATTAGTCGGGCATAGTGGCTCACACCTGCAGTCCCAGCTACTTGGGGAGGCTAAGGTAATCAATGAAATGTACCCCATTTCATTGATTTCTATTAGGTTGGGCATCTTAACATATCTTTATTGACCATTTCTTTTTTATTATTTGATTTGACTATCCAAAACTTCTGACCAGCTGACACAGGAGGATTACTTTAGCCCAAGAGTTCTCTCCCAGCCTGGGCAACATAGTGAGACCCCCATCTCTAGAAAAAAGTTTAAAAATTAGCTGAGCATGGTAGTGCATGCCTGCAGTCTCAGCTACTTTGGTGGTTGAGGTGAGCCAATCACCTGAGCCCAAGAAATTGAGGCTGCAGTGAGGCATGGCTACCTCACTACACTCCAGCCTGAGTAACAAAGTGAAACCCTGTCTCTTTAAAAAAAAAAAAAGTTTGTGATCAATTTTTTTGGGTAGTTGTTTGTCTTTTATATGGATTGGTAAAATCTCCTTAGATATCATGGATACCAGCCCTTTATTGCATACGTTGCAATATTTTTCTCCAATCTGTTAACTTTTAAACTTTTTAATGGTATTTTGCTTAAATTATTGTATATTCAAATATATCCGTATTGTTATATTTTACTTCATTGTTTTGTATCTTATGGATGGAGGAGGCCAAGAGTGTAAAACTATTATTTTTACCTGTTATTTATACTTTGGAAGGGTGCATTTATTTGTGTGTATGATTCAGAAAAGTAAACTAACTTTACATTTTTCTAAATTAGTAGTTGATTATCACAGTGCTATTTATTTCCCTGCAGATATGAAATTCTCTTTTAATATACACATCAGTCAGTTTCTGGATTTCTTATCATGTTCTAATGAGCTGTTTGTCTATCCCTGTCTCTATCCTACTATTTAATTAGGATATATTTTTAGTACATTTGTATAGTTGATGGGGCATTTTTTTTTCACTCTCAAAATTCTCTTGGCTATTATTTTATATTTACTCATCTAGAGAAATTTAGAATATGCTTCTTGGATTTCATAAAAATAACCTGATATCTTTATTGCTTATGTAAATAAAAACAGATGCAAATAAATAAGGTTTTGGGGAGAGTAACAGCTGATATCAAGGGTAAACTTTAAAAGTTTTCCGAAACATAAAATGATTAACACTCTTTAATACCTTTCCAGATAAGGAAAAATTAAATATTCATATCACTAAAATAAATGTGCCTTGCTTAAGTATTTTAAACCTTGGCAGTAAAGCAAATGTTACTGCTATTTTTCCATTAATTTATGACATCATTAGAGATATATTCCAGTAGGGAAATATTTTGGCTCTGAGACATAAAAATAATGCTTATGATTTTCAAGCCACTTTCAGTAATTCTTTTATGAGGAATAGTTTGGTAATCACTACAGTTTTTAACCAAAATAATACAAAAACATGATCATGTTTTACATTTAGCAAGTTGCTCATAAAAAAGATGGTGGTGCTCTTAGCAGTAGCCTCTCTTGGAGAAAATAAACACTTTGCAAATCATTACCTAGCCCTTTAAATACAACCTACATACACAGCAGCTCTCCTTTCCTCTTATTAGAATGAGACATTGTCTCCTTATACCAAGTAAGGCTTCTCTTCAACACCTCAGTCTTGGTTAATAAATGGGCTGACTCCTCTTCTTGGACACCTCTTCATCTAGGGCCATCTCCCACACAGTTATGCACCAGTGAACAATGGAAGGGCCCATTTCTGTATATAGCTTCCTTTACTTCTCTATCTCCAGAAAGAGACACAAGCTCGTGGCCAGGGGAGGGCATGGGAGGGAGACTTTTCATGATTCACCCTTTGAACATCTTGAATTTTTGAAACATTATGAATGTATTACCTAGTCAAAAACAAGCATTTAAAAGAAAAAATAAAGGCTCCATTCTCTAAGTCCTTTTTTCTGTAAATGAGGATTCCATCATGGTGGCTTTTCTTGATTAACGATTCATTGTGACACTTCCACATCTTGTGCACTGGTGAAGTACCTCTGTTACTTCCATCATGGAATGCATTCTGTGACATGTTTGATCTGTAGTGATGAAGAACGGTGGTGCTCTACTCTTTCATCTAATTCCCCCAGTTTCTCCCAGTATCTTCCAGATGGTGTTCTGGAATTGGAGTGGATTCTAGGGCCATACAATGGTGGGGACAAATGGTCCCCACAAGTAGTTGTCCTTTGGCCCAATAGGTACCAAGCCCTAACGTCAGTTGCTTAGACCCTGCTGCTTGTCTGGCCACATTCTGTATTTTCTACCCCTAGGCAGTGCCCACTCAGTCCACTGTTCAAAACCCAGAAGTCCATTTGAGGGTGATATATTGTTAGAAGGGATCATTGCGTTCTCGAAGGAGACCAACATGGCACCCAAAGACCACTTCCTTTTCCTTAGTAAATTGAATTTCTATAATATAAAATAAATCTCTAAATTATAAAGACAAATTGCATGAAAGGTCAAATTTTACTTAAGTTCTAAATTGTAAAGTATTTACAGCTAAGCAGTAAGATTTTGAGTAATTTTAATATTCCTCTGGATATTCTCAGTTTTCCAAATGGAGGAAGTGTTAACATGTACCAGATTTGTTAGCAAGAGATAGTATCACTTTTTAAAAATAAACTTATAATTTTGTAAATGATGACATTTTTAGAGTATACAAAGTAGTTTCATATTTGTATCAGTTTGTAAAGTATTTACTTCTTATATTAAGGAGTCTTATGGAAGACTCATAGAATCATTGACTTGAAGCTCTTAGAGTTAAAGTGAGCCTCTGGAGATCATTGGCATAATGTCAAATGAGAAAGTCAGGATATTGACTAACCATAACAGCCGTATATTTTATTTAAAATTCAGATGCCTGGAAATAAAGATTAGGAAATAACTTGAAAATTTTGTAATGGTTTATTATAGAGTGGGGTTATAGTAATCTTTTTTTTTAATTTTCTCTACTTTTCAAATTTTCTTAATGTTAAGAAGTTTTTCTTTATGTTGAGAAGTTTCTTAATGTTGAGAAATTTTCTTATGTTGATATTGAGATAAATATATATATATATATATATATATATATATATATATATATATATTCACATAGAGTTGACCCTTGAACAACGTGGGAGTTAGGGGCACTGACCCCCACTCATGGTCAGAAATCCACATATAGCTTTTGACGCCCCCAAAACTTAATTACTAACACCTACTATGACTGGAATCCTTACTGGTAACATAGTGAATCAATACATATTTTGTATGCTATATGTTATCTTGTACTATGTTCTTACAGTAAAGTAAGCTACAGGAAAGAAAGTGTTACTTTAAAAATCATAAGGAGGCCAGGCACAGTGGCTCACACCTGTAATCCCGGTGCTTTAGAAGGCCATAGCCAGATGATCACATGAGGTCAGGAGTTCGAGACCAGCTTGGCCAACATGATGAACCCTCATCTCTACTTAAAATACAAAAACTATCTGGGTGTGATGGTACACATCTGTAATCCTACCTACTTGGAGGCTGAGACACGAGAATCACTTGAACCCAGGAGACGGAGGTTGAAGTAAGCTGAGATCGTGCCACTGCACTCCAGCCTGGGTGACAGAGTGAGAATCTGTCTCAAAAAATCATCATCATCATCATAAATCATAGAGAAGAGAAAACATATGTACTATTCATTAAGTTGAATTGGATCATCATGAAGGTCTTCATCCTCATCATCTTCATGTTGAGTAGGCTGAGGAGGAGAAGGAGGGGTTGGTCTCTCTATTTCACAGGTGGCAGAGGTGGAAGAACATTCATGTGTAAGTCGACTCATGCAGTTCAAACCCATATTGTTCAAGGGTCAACTGTGTATATGTACACATATACATATGCATATACATATACATATTTTTAAAGCAATGATCTCATTCTGTACTTTCTTGAGGTATTACTATCCTATGTGGAATTTACAGTTAAAGTAAACCACTTTTTCAGCTTCTAGATATGTTTATCAAAATATGACATCACAGGAAATATACTTAAAACTGCAATAAAAATTAAAAAGCATCCTCCACTGAGGAATAGAAAGGCTGCTTTTGTAGTAGCACTGTCTCTCATGGATATTGCATTTACTTGCTACCTGGACAGAAACTAAAAAGACTTGCAGAATGTTGCTTTAACTACTACCGGAGTTGAAAGCTAGGTTCAGTATTGGGAACGATAAGAGCCCAGCCACTGTGTGGTCTAGCCTCTCAGGTAGAACAAGGAGCTGTAATTTAAGAGAGCCTCTTCATTTGCCTAACATACTTGTATGTATGGGAGGATCCCTTGAGCCCCAGAGGTGGCAGCGAGCTATCATCCGGCCACTGCACTCCAGCCTGGGCGATAAAGCCAGACCCTGTCTCTTTAAAAAAATAAAAATAAATAAGCATATGTGGCATGATAATGAAACTCTTTTAAAGAAAAGGGGAATGAATTATTTAAGAGTTTTATTTCTGTCAAGTAGGGAAGTACAAGAAAGTAATATTTTACCTTTGTGAGTAATTATATATTTTATGTTATGTGAATAAATTTATAGGAAGTGCTGGGTGCAGTGACTCATGCCTGTGATCCCTGCACTTTGGGAGAGCAAGGTGGGTGGATCACCTGAAGTCAGGGGTTCGAGACCAGACTGGCCAACATGGTAAACCTGTCTCTACTAAAAATAGAAAAATTAGTCAGGTGTGGTGGTGCATGCCTGTAATCCCAGCTACTTGGAAGGCTGAGACAGGAGAATTACTTGAACCCAGGAGGTGGAGGCTGCAGTGAACTGAGATTGCACCACTGCATCCAGCCTGGGCAAAAGAGCAAGACTGTCCCTCCCCAAAAAATGAATTTACAGGAAGATGAATAGTTTTTAAATTAAATTATAAAGGAACCGACTTTATCAAAATAGTTATCTTTACCTAAATTCCATAACTTAAAAATAGCTTTTCTCCCATTCCCTCCCTCTTAACCAGTATGAAAATAAGAAAAAATGTATTGCAGTTTTAAAAGAAAGAAGAAAATATGTATGACTTCAGATTGGAGTCACAGGAAAGTTCTGTAAAGAGGGTGGACAAAAAGCTTCAGTATCCTTAGGGCACAGTAAATCTATTTATTGCTCCACCAACTTGAAGCCTAAAGCTAAAACTGTCATTATGTCACCTAGACAAACTTCTCAAGAGGGAAAGCTGAACTTCTCCTACTTTAAAATGAATGCAAGCTATTGAGAAATAACAAACTGAAGAGTATTTTGCATTTTCAGTACCTCTAACCACAGTGTTTTCGAGCTGAATTTGAAGATAAGGTGGCTAATTTAAACAGGATATAAATGTCCTTTTCAGATTGGATACAGCAGGAAAATATATGGCTTTTTTTTTTCCTTCTGGTTGTTAATTTTCACCAAATCTGGGCAGTCTATCCTAAAGAGAGGTCATAGTTCTGACCTCTGGCTTTGTCAGCACATTATTGCATTTACGGTATTGATTGGTCACCTTCTTTTTTTTTTTTTTTTTGAGACAGAGTCTTGTTCTGTCGCCAGGCGCTAGGCTGGAGTGCAGTGGCGTGACCTGGGCTCACTGCAACCTCCGCCTCCCAGGTTCAAGCAATTCTCCTGCCTCAGCCTCCTGAGTAGCTGGGATCACAGGTGTGTGCCACCACGCCCAGCTAACTTTTTTATATTTTTAGTGGAGACGGAGTTTCACCATATTGGCCAGGATGATCTCAATCTCGACCTCGTGATCCGCCCACCTCGGCCTCCCAAAGTGCTGGGATTACAGGTGTGAGCCACCGCGCCCGGCCTGATTGGTCGCCTTCTTTTCCTAGTCAACCCTTGAAGCTGTACTGGTGGCCAGTGACCTTCCAACACAATCCAGATTGTGGAACTCACTGTATGCTGGGATCCATAGGCAAATGGTGTGTGCAGGAAAAAAAAGAAAGAATCTTACGCTGTCCTCATTTTTGAAAATTAAATGCGGAATACTTTCCAGGATAATACAGTGTTTTCAAAGATTATCTCTTCTGGCCGGGTGCGGTGGCTCATGCCTGTAATCCCAGCACTTTGGAAGGCAAGGTGGGAAGATCGCTTGAGGCCAAGAGTTCAAGACCAGCCTGACCAACATGGCGCAAGCCTGTCTCTACAAAAAGTACAAAAATTAGCCAGGCGTGGTGGCAGATGCCTGTAATCCCAGCTACTCGGGAGGCTGAGGCAGGATGATCGCTCGAATCCAGGAGGCAGAGGTTGTAGTGAGCCTGAGATCATGTCACTGCACTACCAACTATGTGACAGAGTGAGACTGTGTCCCCACACTCCCCACCCCAGAAAGAAGAACTACCATTTTGGGGTCTGGAGGACAGTGGCTTCCTTCTCACGGTTCCACTAGGCGGTGCCCCAGTGGAAACCCTGTGCAGAAGCTCCAACCGCACATTTTTCCTCTGTACTACCCTCGTAGAGGTTCTCTGTGGGGGCTGTGCCCTTGCAGCAGGCTTCTGCCTGAACACCCAAGCTTTTTCAGATATCCCCTGAAATCTAGGTGGAGTCTCGCAAGCTCCCATCACTTTTGCATTCTGTGCATCTGCAGGCTTAACATGTGGCTGCTAAGGCTTTCAGCTTGCACTCCATGAAGCAGAAGCCTGAGTTGTATCTGGGCCCTTTGAGCAAAGGCCGGAGCCAGCGTGATGGAATGCAGGGAGAACAGTGTCCTGAGGCTGCACCGGGGCCCTTGACCTGGCCCTCGAGACAGTGACCGAAAGGGTGATGTTGCCTCTGTGTATCAAATGTGGGCATGGCGGTCCTCACATCTGCCCAAGGTTGCGGTCAGGGATGGATTAAGAACTGAACTCAAAGTGGACACATTCCTGCTTTAGTTATAAATTGTCTGCCACTTTTGTAAAGCTTGGTATATCTTATTTTTCTTTTGACTTTTGGAAAGTCAAAAATACAGAAGTAATATAAATCCCTTGTATCCATCTAGCAGCTCCTCAGTTATCAATTCATGGCCCATCTCATTTCACCTGCTCTTATTTTTTAGTTTTTCATTTTGTAATGCTTGTGTTCAACACAGGAACGTTTATTAAGTACTACATGTGCCAGAGATTGTATTCAGTGAGTACATAAAAATGGATAAGAACATTTCTTTCCTCAGCTTCTCATGATCCAATAGCAAAGGCACACATATACAAGGATTATATAATGTGGGCAATAACTGGCATAAGCCAAAGGCTATGGGAACAGAAAAGAGAGTGATTAGCACATCCCTGAGCAGTGGAGGGAAGGGAGTTTGGAGAACTCACAAAGTGAGACTGCATAAAGCGCAGTTGGAAAGACAGATAAAGGTAGAAGAAAGCGTAGGCCAGCCCCGGGGGCTCAAACCTGTAATCCCAGCACTCTGGGAGGCTGAGGACAGATTGCTTGAGTGCAGAAGTTTGAGAGCAGCCTGGGCAACATAGCAAAAACCTATTTCTACTAAAAATACAAATATTATCTGGGTATGGTGGCTGGTGCCTATAGCTTCAGCTACTTTGGAGACAGAGGTGGGAGAATCACCTGAGCCCAGGAGGTTGAAGCTACAGTGAGCTGAGATCACACCACTGCACTCCAGCCTGGGCAACGGAAGTGAAACCCTGTTCCCCCCGGCCCCCCAACCCCGCCACAAAAAAAATAGAGGAAAGAGAATTAGCGCAAAAGTATTCTGACTGCAAGGAATTGGAAGTGAGAGTATTTGGAAGCAATGATGGAGATATAGCCAGAAACATGGGTTGGTCCACTTTCTGAAAAGCCTCACTTGCCACTCCAGGAAATTTAAATTTTATTTTGTTGGTTTTCTTATTTTAATTTTTTTTTTAAGGGACAGGGTCTTGCTGTGTGCCCAGGCTTGTCTTGAACTCCTGGACTCAAGGCTATCCTCCCACCTCAGCCTCCCAAGTAGCTGGGATTATAGGTGTATGCCACCACACCCAGCTTAACTTTTATTTTGTAGGGAATGGGGAACAATACAATGCTGTAAAGAAAGAACTTGGCTGGGCACAGTGGCTCATACCTGTAATCACAGAACTTTGGAAGGCAAAGGAGGGCAGATCGCTTGAGGCCAGGAATTCAAGATCAGCCTAAGTAACATAGTGAGACTCCATCTCTAATTAAAAAGAAAAATAAAAGATTTTTAAAACCCCAAGAACTGGAATGAATGGGATGAGTATTTTATAAGGGTAGTGCTAGCAACAATGAAGAGCATAGATCTGATGGAGAGAGCTTGTGACAGGGAAACCCATTAGGAGACTGGCTGACCAGAGTAGATGAGCATTCGGCTGTAGAAGATAGGGTGAAAGGCTAGGTGGAGCTGCATAAACGTGGACTCGCAGAAGTAGGCTGAAGAGTTTGATCAGTTAAGGCTTTATGGAGAAGATAACTTTTGACCTCGATCTTGAAAATGAAAACATAGGAAATGAAGGGAAGGAAGTGCAGTATTAGTGAACAGTATGTCCAAAAGCATTGGGCTACAAAAATGCGAGGAATGTTCAGGAACTCACAAGAAGGGAAAGGAAGCCAGCTGGCTGGCTAACAAGCATATCGTGAAACTAGTGCCAGCAAAAGATGGCACTTTAATGATTCCAGGACAGGCAGTTGAGGCAGGACTTGGTGACTAATAGCAAATGCTAGGCAAGGGAGAGAAATGAATTGCTAATATGAGGTTTCTAGACAAAATATGTATATATATATTTTAAAGGTAGAACATTAAATCAGACAGAAAGTGCAAAGGCAGGTTAACCAGGAGAACTTTGTATAGTTGTGGACACGCTTAGTATGTACCTGTGGAACATCGGGGTGGAAACGCCCTGTGGGCTTTGGAAATTCAAGCGTAGAAAGTAGATTTGGAATCATTAGCAGGAAGTGATGAGAGCCTGAAGCTAATGAAAAGGTGCCTATTTGTTGTTCTGCCTTTTTTTTTGTTTTTCTTTTTAAAGAGACAGAGTTTCACCATGGCCAGGATGGTCTTGATCTCTTGACCTCATGATCTGCCCGCCTCGGCCTCCCAAAGTGCTGGGATTACAGGCGTGAGCTACTGCGTCCAGCCTGTTTTACTGCTTTTATAATACAGACTGGGTGTACCTAAATCCGTTTGTGAAACATCTCACTCTGCTTAATAAAGTTTAGAGCATGACGCTCAAGAATAGTGGTGTGTTCTGTCTTAGTTGCTGTGTAACCTGAATACTATAACTGGCATCTTTTATTTAAGCATTGTCTCTGCTTTCCTCAATAATATTTATAGCAGTATTTTGTTATGACAAATAACAAATACTGTACACAGTCGTTCAGTTGGGGGCTATCTAGGGTTGCTTTTCATTGTAAACATGACCACGCCTTGTTCTGCTCACTGAATGCAGAATGAGATCCTAGGCCACAGACTCACAGTTTCTATTTCTTACTCCAGGTTTCATCGTCCATAACGAAATGTGAGACTATTTGGAAACAGAGACTGATCATCTTTGGGGGAAGCCTTGCTTCCTGAAAACCTGATATTGCACTGGGATTTGAATGTGTGTGTTTCCGTTTAACTTGTGGTGGAGGAAGTGTATGACTCAGCCTGGTTGGGAAGTGCTCCTCACCTGTGCAGCCCAGATGGCTCCAACAAGCCAAGAGAAGGATGCAGGAACCCTTGCTGCCCAGAATGCACAGCGATGGTAAGAGACATCGTGGCCATTCTTCATCAGAAGCTTTAATCAAAGAAGATGAGCGGAAGACAATCGCTGGCTCCCTGTTACCAGAAAGCCAAATTTTATAATGTGGGTGAAAGAAAAATACGGAGTAAAATTGCTGGGCAGTGAAAAGGGATGGGAGTTGAAAATCAGAAAGAAAGAGAAATATTTCATTATGTTAATGAAGAAAAGAGAAAATTGAAGCATAAATGTATTTTTGAAGTAGTTATTCAGTAACTGAGAACTTATTAAGGGATTTAGGAATCTAACCTCCAGATGTAGATTCCTCAAAGACTTAATCCGAGAATATTCTTGTTTCACCATTACGTTGGTACAGTATAGTACCATTATTTTATGTTGTGCCAGTGAATCCAATTGCCAGAAATAAGTCTGAATGTTTTCATGCATCTTTTTCTTAAATGCAAGAGCTTCTACTGACTCTTAACAAGCATGCTTACCCAAATTTTGTTGCATGCTTTTAAGTAGCATTAGCTATACACACTTGACATTTTTAAATATTCCTTTCCTAGTGTACCAGCCTTCACAGGATAAGAGGACTGGGAATAAAGTCAGATGTAATGTGACCCTAGAAAACTGTAGCAAGCTTCAAAAATAAATCTTTTGATCTTTCCTTATCTCGATTAGATCCAAAGTCAAAGCAACCATACTTCGCCTAACAAAGATAGTGTTGACAATCATGACACCTGTTTTAAAAACCTGACTCCAAAATGAAAACTTAAGCAAGATACAAATATGCTGCCTGCAGTAGTCCTGCATGGGAATAAGGACCAGTTATTTTTTAGGGCTGCATTTTTTAAAAGTTGGGTTGCTGCTATTAAAAGAAAACAAAGAACAAAGATTAAAAAAAAAAATACCCAAAGACTTAACAGAACATGGAAAGTTTCCACTACATTGTGTGTGAGGAAATCTTCATCTTATATTTTACAAATCTGCAGATTGCATCCACAAATACAGTATAATATCTACTGTCAATGCAAAAGAATCAGTGAGATTAAAGTAGTGGAAGGTTCCCTATGAGCCTACAGTCTGTATTGTTTACATTAAGAAACACTCTATTGTTGTGTAGCTGTTTTCCATGGAGTCACAGGCACAGTATGACTTCTGCTTCCAAATACATGTGACTGTTAATGACCATGTGTAAATACCACCTTGCATTGAATTGTTCTGTCACAATTGTTTTGTGCCCCTTTAATTAAAAACACATGAAATTAATAACAAAACAAGACCCAAATAGAGTTTATTTTATTCTCAGTGTTTGGACTACAGTTTTCTGAGATGTTGCTGGTCCATAATATGGAAGCCTTCTATTTTCTATTTCAACCCAAAAGTAAGCATTTAACCTGGTAAATAAATTTAGATCCTGCCGTTCACTGGTATTTTGAAGAGCCTCTTGAAATTGGATTATTTGATTTAAAAATAAAAAATGTTAATACCGGTTGGCCTGTTATAAAAAGCCAGGACCATGTTAGAGCTAAGAAAAGGAACCAGCATTACTGCACTTCTTGTTAGACTCTGTGCATTAATAAAATACACTCAGAGTCTGTTGTCATTTTACTAATAGGGTAAGACATATTTTTGCTTTGACAAAATTTTTCTGCATGCCCAGGTGTCTGTCTCTGCCTGAAGTTAGTGTTTCAATCCAGCCATAAAAATTAACTTGTGATTTTTTCCCCTAAAGTCATGCTTTTCCTTAATTATATTTTATTTTATTATTTTAGTGTCTTGGGAAAAATACCAAGAGATATAACATCTCTTCTAATTGTCTATGCTTAATCATCTTTAAACACTTTTAAAATTTTTAACCACAGGGCCACTCTATAATGGTAAATATTAGACATCGCTGTTTTTTTGTTTTTTTGTTTTTTTGTTTTTTTTTTTGAGATGGAGTTTTGCTCTTGTTACCCAGGCTGGAGTGCAATGGCACGATCTTGGCTCACCGCAACCTCTGCCTCCTGGGTTCAAGCAATTCTCCTGCCTCAGCCTCCTGAGTAGCTGGGATTACAGGCACGTGCCACCATGCCCAGCTAATTTTTTGTATTTTTAGTAGAGACGGGGTTTCCCCATGTTGACCAGGTTGGTTTCGATCTCTTGAGCTCGTGATCCACCCGCCTCGGCCTCCCAAAGTGCTGGGATTACAGGCTTGAGCCACCGCACCCGGCTAGACATCACTATTTTATCACTCAAAGTACATGTCACTGAAAGTTTCTATTTGGTTGATAAAAGGAACAGTTTCTTCCCACTTTTGGTGCCTATGATGCAGTTTTTTAATTGCCTACAATGAGATATACTCAGTACAAAAAATGAAAATCCGAATTTTCAAAATTGTTTTCCTTGTATAATAGGTCAGATTTATTACATACTCATACTTTTTATTTATACTAATTGATACATTAAGAAAAAATTTTCTCAGTTTGAGAAAAGTTTAAAAGTTAAAAAAAAAAAAAACAGCCACTGCTCGTCTACTATTTAGGTAATTGGAACCACCAATTATTTGATTAGAATGATTGCTTGAGTAAAAAGCTGTAGAAAGAATTAGAGGATTATGAGCTAAGCTGTATTTTGCAGAATATGGCTCTGTTTCAGCAGAGCAGAGATGAGGCATATCCCCACCAGCCGCCCAGCCAGAGGTCTCCTACCTGGGGGCCCTAAAGGGAGGCAGAGTCCTGGCCCACCCTCCGTGCATACGCTCCTCTGCCCACCACCTGCGTTTCAGCAATCCAACCAGTAAGTGTATCTTGATTAGGAAAAATAAATGTGTGTGGGAATTGGATTTCTTTTGTGGTAACATAATTCCAGGTTTTTGTCTATTAAAAGTGTGACATTAGGCTGACATCGAGGAAGTAAGTGGGTTTTCCTGCGTTCCCAAGATATGATTAAGGAAGAAAACAAATCCATCTCCAGGAAAATCCCAGGCAGGAAAGAACCAGACAGATGTAAAAATCGAAGTGACCATTTTAGTTTCTTGTTTTTTCTTTTTTGGTTTTTTTAATGGAGAATAAAAACATTGACATTAAGGTATTAAGAAGATGCTCAGCAGGCTTGATCAGTGTCTTCATAGTCATTACCAATCAGTCTGACAAAATAGTTCTCTAGCGGTCAGCATTCATTTAAGGCAGCTTGCCTGATAATTTGCTGTGTATGTGAAGTGTCTTGCATTTTTACATGTTAGCTATAATTCCTGAAACTGCTTAACTGAAAGCTATAATAGAGAACCATTTTGGCATTTGAACTGCTATTTTACATGTAGGAAAAAGCAAACACATCTGTTTCTCTGCTTTACCCGAAAAACTGACTTTCTGGTTTCAGCTTCATAGTGTTTAGTAGCATAACGAGAGTAGTCTCTTATATCTCGAATATTAGTAAATATATTGTTAGTAGGAAGTTCTGAAATTGAAGG
This sequence comes from Saimiri boliviensis, assembly GCF_048565385.1. Lineage (NCBI taxonomy): Eukaryota > Metazoa > Chordata > Mammalia > Primates > Cebidae > Saimiri > Saimiri boliviensis. Next base: position 26,063,331 of record NC_133452.1, on the reverse strand, counting down.
GAAAATATATTTAAGGAAATAAAGGAATTGAATATACCCTTCAAAAATCACCCATACTGAAAATAAGAGATGAGTCCTTAAAACCTGAGTCAAAAAAGATCCGGTTTTATACCCTGCAATTAATTCAGGGCTGCATTGGCATTAAAAAAAATTAAATAAATATATATGTATCATATATATAGTAGCTTACACTTAAAAGAGAAAATATTGCATTAACACTGCATATTCTGATATATACCACATTAACACATAACAGGCATTTTATTTATGCTTCATAGAGTCAGACACAACTTTCAAAAATAATACTATATTTGCAATAGAAAAGGGTATTCTTGTCTACCACAAAATGGTATGTCCACACTTAACGATGAAAATTTTCTTCTTTTCCTGCTCAAAAATTTCTTCAGTCTGTTATTTTTAAGTGACCCTTGCTGCAGATTTTAAACAGAGCAAGAAATCCTCCTCGGAGTAGGTGGCGTGGAATTAAACTACCAGAATATATGTGAATTCATGTCATTTACCCCTGAGTATGGTAGAACTGTTAAAGCATTCCTAAATTCCAATTATATGAAGCCTATCATTACTGGGGAAAGTATATTCCTTGGGATAAGAATTAATTTCTTCACACCATTAGAGTATGTTGTGAGGAGTAAGGAACTACTTAGATGTGATTTATTTATAGAATTGTCCCTTGGCCTCTTGAAATGGCTAGATCTTTCACTGCTGAGTAGTTTATCTACTTGCTGGTAGGTAGACTACACTGCTTTACTGGACAAAGCAGAATGAACTTAAAGAACTAAAATATGTCCTACATTGGCCGGGAGCAGTGACTCACACTTGTAATCCCAGCACTTTGGGAGGCCGAGGTGAATGGATCACTTGAGGTCAGGAGTTTGAGACCAGCCTGGCCAACATGGTGAAATACCCAAAACAAAAATTAGCCAGGCATGGTGGCTTGTGCCTATAATCCCAGCTACTGGAGAGGCTGAGGCAGGAGGCTTAAACCCAGGGGGCAGAGGTTGCAGTGAGCCGAGATTGTGCCACTGCACTCCAGCCAGGGCAATAGAGCAAGACTCCATCTCAAAAAAATAATAATAAAAATAAATAAAATAAAATATGTCCTAGAAGGAAAAGCAATGACAGAGTAATCATCAAATTAATAGGAACCTCTTTCTAGAGAAAGTACATCCCCAGTTAGTTCAAACCCAGGTTTCAAAGAAGCAGCATTGGGCTCTGTTGTAAAGGCAGGTAGTGACCAAGAGCTGGTGGGGAGAGAAGCGGAGCACCCTCAAACCATTCCCATTTTCACTTCCAATTTACTTTTTGCAATCATTAAGCTTAAGCTATGTATGGAAATGCAAAGCAATATTAGCGTTTCTAGAAGGCAGCTGAAACCTTACCCACCAATGCTTTTTTGAAGAGAGTGTCATCCCAAATTTTAAAATCCCATTGTATATGTACAATTTCTGGCAAAGAAATGGAGGATCCTGTGTCAGCTATTCCCACATAAAGCCAACCATTTAAGGATTGGTCGTGTTTAAGCCATGCTAGGATTTACTGCACACACAAAAAAATGTCATTTAGCTTGTCGAATTGCTAGCACAGCTGCACATATGAGTGAAGCACTGTTGGTCAGTGTTTCTCAGTGGGGGTGCTCTTGGCATTTGGAGCTGGGCAGGTCTTTGCTGTACAGAATCATCCCATGCATTGCCAGATGTTTAATATCCCAGGCCCCTGCTGACTAAATGTCAGTAGCATTCCCAGCCATTGTAAACACCAAGAATAAAAAGCCTTCCCTGTGTTCAAATGCTCTCCCTGGGAGGTTGGTATCACCTTCCCTGAATGCCACTGTCTACTGCAATTTGAGAACACGTGGAGAAAAAGTGCCTGTCCCCAAACATTGTCTCTGCTGCCTTGCCTTTCTTTGGGCCCTGAATGGTTTTTCTCCCTTCATTTATTGAGCCGTTGTTTCAGTGTAGCTTTAATTTGCCAGTTCTTCAGGGAGGAGGTTACTGGGCAGCTTTGGCCATTCCGTGGGCATGGGGACTTGGCCTAGTCCCTATGTATACTTAAAGGAGAACTCATAGATGAAGAAAGCTTTTTTTTTCTTTGCCTTACAAATTTACTTTAGAAGCGCATTCTTGGTCATAATCCTTCTTAATGGCAAGAGGATTGTTGCATGAATTAAACACAAACACAGACTAACAATGCACTTGAACAAAACTGGTGGTCTTTGGAAATAAATCACCATTAGATTTCACCTGTTTATGCTGCATCCCATAAGTTCCAAGTGAATCGCCTGCTTATCCTATTAACGAAGCATTTAATTCACACGCAGATGCTTGAATTCCCCCTTGTATAAATATAGTCATGCGGTTCAACTTTTCTAACAAGATTTGTGAATGCTGCATTATAACAAAAATGTGGATTAACTGTGGATTGCATGCCTATTGTTCATACTTCAGTGATGGTCACACACAAAACAAGATGAGTTTTACTTAGGTGAAACATTTAACTGTACTAACAATACAAAACATATTCTTTTTGTTGCTTTTTATCACCAAAACTGAATGGTAAATATGTCTTAAATTTATTTGGATCAATTGTGGCTAGGAGAATGCAAATTATTTAGCCACTATAATTTTAAAAACATTAAAGTTCTAAATTTTTTTGAGGCCAAGCAGCACAGAGTCATAAAGGTGGTTATATTGTAAGGTTTTAGGTGGTGCTTAAGAATTCTTATCTTTTTAAATGGCAGTATATTTTTTAAGAATAAATCGAAAGGAGCAAATAAGACAGAATGCCACTGTACCCTCAGGTCAATTTTATGGCATATGAAAATGCCAATAATATTTGTGCCACTTGCCAACTCGGGGTGAGGGGGGCCTTTTCCCCCACTGGATACTTTTGTTATAGTTTGACTATGTCATTACATTGCTTAGAGAGCCTCCACAATGAGAAATTGCCACTGCAGAGCTAACTCGCCTTCAGAAATAATTAGAATGATTCAGGGGTCAAACCACTTTCATCCCTTAAAATATAGGCACTAACGTTTCTTTTTCTTTTTCTTTTTCTTTTTTTAACATTTCTTCTGTGGCTTAAAAATGTGCCAGTGTGTTCAAAACATTTGCACCAATTTCACCAGATTTAGGACCTACTAAAACTTCAAACAAGTCTCTTTCTTTTTTTTTTTTTTTCTGTGTAACAGCGATTTTTAAATAACGGACTATATGCATTCTTTTGTTATTTCACACTTCAGATAAAGTGATAAGAATGATAAACTGTGATCATTATCAGACTGACTGACTGCTTTCTGATTTCCAGTGAACGATTTAGTCCTATGTATTACACAGGCGTAATATCTGTGAGTGTAAATAACTGGAAGTGTACACTGATTAACATGACAGTTTCTCTTTTGTTATTGTTCTTATCTGTACTGTATTATAGTATGTGGGTATAAATATCTACAAGTATACACACATATGTACTTGTATTCCACTATTGTAATCTGAAAGATAGACTGTGTATTCCCGTTTTTAATTCCGTACTGGTGTTTGTGTTATTTAAAATGCAAAATTCTGCTCTATTTAGTTGTATAATATTAGAGGATACTTTGCTGTGCACAATTCCAAGTGCCTTAGAACATTGTTTAGCTTTCCTACGTATATATAAGTGCATATATGTATAAAATTGGGAAAAGTTACCTCAATAAAATCATTGGGAAATCCCTAGTTTTAGTTTGTTTCAATTTCTATTATATTTGAATAGTGCTCAACCTTTTTAAATGAAAAAAGAGTAAGACGGCTTCCCTAATTGCCTGCTATTTCAACCTCACCTAAGTTTTTAACATCTCTTTGTATGTAAGGCCTTGAGATGTGTACTTATTATTTAAAATGTCTGTCTAAAGAATTACTGCTCTTAAAAGAAACTTAGAGTATATTTTTTAACTTGCCATCTTTTTATACCTAAAGTATTTGATATTGATGTTTTATTGTCATTATTATATGTAAACGTAAAAGATAGTCCATTTAGAGTTTATAATATAGAAAATAAACAGACTTCCTCATTATGCTTACTATTTAATGTATTACATACAAGGCATGAGGTTGGGAGCATATTTTGACCAGAAAAGGAATTGGAATATACTTTTTGTGATTCTCAACAACAGTTTCAGACAGTAACTTTACCTCCCCACACTCCAGGACAAGGCCAAAGATACAAGGGGAAACTTGAAAACAATGTGCTTGCCAGTATCCTAGACAGAAGACCAAAGGGTTGAAAGCAAAACATTAAAAAGTAGGTTTGAAAAATGTGTCCCAAGTATGCTATTGAAAATTAGAGGTACATCTTCAAGGCAGGTGTAGTCGTTGTTGCAATTCCATTTCTTTCTCAGACAAAACCAAGTTCTACATCAAAACATTATTTTCTAAAACCCATTGGAGGTAAGAAATGGGCAATTTTTCATTTCACACAATATTAGGATGACCTCTGATTTATTCTGATTTAACTATTCAATGAAAAAATAAAAATAAAAAAATAGAAACATAAATTTTAAACAGCCAGGCACAGTGGCTCATGCCTATAATTCCAGTACTTTGGGAGGCTCAGGCAGGAAGACTGCTTGAGCCCAAGAGTTTGAGACCAGCCTGGGCAGCACAATGAGGCCTCATTACTATAAAAAATAAAAATAGGAAAACAAACTAGTTATAAGCCTCAATTCAAACTTCTGTATGGAGTTGCTGCTATGAGCACTGCTGCCCACAGACATCCAAATCCTCACTTAGTTTGTGAGTTTTAAGCTCTTTGCCCATTAAAGAATGGTCACTGACAACGGAACACATAAAATCTAGAGAAAGGCTATAAACCTAAAGTTTGTGTGAAGATTTTTTTTGCTCAGACACCATTTCTAAGGATTTGAATGAAAAAATACGCCATAGATGTTAACTTTCTGAAATTAGACAAGTATCAGAGGGAAGAGAGAAGTAGCATTCTCAGTGTTGGTCTACTCAATGATTTGGTTTTGGATTGACTTTTTGACCTTGGCTAGCCCAGGTCAGACAAACCAGAGAAGGGGGCATTTAACATAAGCAAGAATTTGCCTCTAATTCTTCATGCAGCAAACTGAAGCTACAAATCTACAAGTCATCTTTTCCCACAGTTGGTCCTTGTATTGTGTGTGTGTGTGTGTGTGTGTGTGTGTGTGTGTGTGTGTGGTTTTGTTTTGTTTTGTTTTGTTTTGAAACAGGATCTTGCTCTGTCACCCAGGCTGGAGTACAGTGGCACAGTCATGGCTCACTGCAACCTGGAACTCCTAGGCTCAAGCCATCCTCTTGCCTCAGCCTCCCAAATAGCTGGGACTGCAGGCATGCTCCACCATGCCTGGCTAATTTTTTTATTTTTTGCTCTTTATGTGTGTGTATTTTTCGTAGAGCTAGGGATCACTATATTGTTCAGGCTAGTTTTGAACTCCGGAACTCAAGAAATCCTCCCACCTCAACCTCCCAAAGTGCTGGGATCACTGGCATGAGCCCCTGCACCTGGATGGCATTAGTCTTCCTAAAGCACACTCTTATATCATTCCTGCTTAGAATTGTCCAGTAAATTCCCTCTACCTGCTAAACAACTTCCAGGTGCTTTAATCTTGCCCTCGAGAGCTGTAGTTACGGCCAGGAACAGTGGCTCAACCCTGTAATTCCAGCGTTTTGGGAGCCCAAGGCCAGTGGACCTCTTGAGCCCAGGAGTTCAAGACCAGCTGGGACAACATGATGAAACTCTATCTCTACTCAAAACACAAAAATTAGCTAGGTATGGTAGCATGCACCTGTAGTCTCAGCTACTTAGGAAGCTGAGGCACAAGAATTGTTTGAACCTGAGAGGCAGAGGTTGCAGTGAGCTGAGATCGTGCCACTGCAGAGTGAGACTCTGTCTCAAAAAAAAAAAAAAAAAAAAAAAGAAAGAAAGAAAGAAGAGAAAAAAGCATCTATAGTCTAATCACAGACCAGAGTTCCAGATTACACTCCCTTTATTTCATGCTTGGACCAAATCAAACGAAACTCATTGTTCCCAAATATGTGATGCAGTCTTTACACATCATAATTTTGTTTAAGTCATTCCCTCCAACTGGAGTTCTTTACATGTTAATATCTGACTCATCCTTCTAGGAATAATCCAAATATCTTTTCCAGCTATTGCATTATAGCCCCTTTAAGTTTGTCTTGAAATAGCATATATAAATTTGGCAGATTTTATTTTCTCTGTAATCATTTCAAATGACCAAATATGACTATAACAAATATTTAACAACACTTTTTAATGCATTGTATGTACAATAAATCAATTTTTCTTAGACATTTCAGTATTATTTACAAATGTAGAAATGTTCTTATACTTTTTAATTTCACAAGTCTAAAATTAGTTACATAGTTGAAATTGCAGGGCTAATAAACTCAATTCTACAATATTCCAGTTTTTTAAAAAATTGTAAGTGCTTTAATACCAAGTACATATAGATTGTCTTAATAATTATAAAATATAATCAAATGTAACACAAAAGTATTATTTTGTCTTTGATTTAATATCTGTATTTAATTCCAGGCTTGTAGAAACAGACACTAAGAAAAGCAGATTTTAAAACCTCACGCAAACTGATTACTAGATCGACAATTCACTATTTGCTTAATGGGAAAAAAAAAATCCACGACTGATAAATGCATCCCAAGTGTTACATACTTCTGGGAGGAATCTATGTCAACCACAAGGACATAATCAGAACCATTTTTCAGTCCTTATTTTGTTAGAAGTTTTCCAAATCTACAGCCTTCAGAAAGAATTGGTTTTGTTATACCTGATTCAAACTACATCCTAAAAAGTTATTCGTCTGATAGGTAGAAGGAAGTTTGGCTAGCTCAGTGGTTCATACCTATAAACGTAGTGCTTTGTGAAGCCAAAGCAGGAGGATTGCCTGAGTCCAGAAGTTTGATACCAGCCTAGGCAACATGGCAAGACCCTGACTCTACAAACAATAAAAAAAAGGTTGGCCAAGCCTGGCAGTATAACTATAGTCCCAGCCACTCAGGAGGCTGAGCCAGGGAGATTGCTTGAGCCTAGCAGGTCAAGGGTGCAGTGAGCTATGATCACTACACTGCACTCTAGCCTGGGTGACAGAGTGAGACCCTTTCTCTAAAAGAAAAAAGAAAACAAGATGTAGAAAAGTAAAAGAAACTCTCAAGTTGCAGTTAATTTCCTTCAACAATCTTTCCTGGCCTACTTGAAATTTTACATTTTTTTCCATATTCTGTCAAACTAGACACAATTTATTTAAATGACATTTAATTTTTTAAAAGTTTTTTTTATAGAGACAGCGGTCTCACTAGGTTGCCCAGGCTGGTCTCAAACTCCTAGCCTCAAGAGATCCTTCCTCTTCGGCCTCCCAAAATATTGGGATTACAGGCACGAGCCACCACACCCAGCCATGACATCTAATTAGATTGCACATTTATCCCATACCAATGTCTCATCTAGATTTTTCCTGAGACCAGAACTCTATAGTTGTGCTCGGAATAGCACAATTAAGTATTAAAGCCGAGCCAAAGATGGAAGCTGTAATGAGACTAAAGAGGTAGATGAAGGCTGAATCTTGAGGGTCCTTTTAAACCTTGTCAAAGACTTTAGAATTAATCCTTGAGACAACAGAGATGTACCAAAGAATTTTAAGCTCAGGGGTAACATCATCAGATTTGACCTAATCATCCTGGCCACAGTGGATTGGATTGGAGGAAGCAATACTGGAAGCATGGTGGCCACAAACTGCCGTAATCTTGTTGGGAGACAATAGTGACCCCAACCAAGGTATTAACTGTTGGAATGAAGAGACAAAGACAGATTCAAAGGACAGGTATGAAGTAGAAATGATTGTTCCATAAGTGGAATGGAGATGGAAAAGTTAAGATTGTACCTACCATGTGGTTGGCTTGAGCAGATAGTGCTGATGCCACTTACTGAAATAGAAAACAGCAGAAATGATGCTGATGTAAGGCTAGAGTGGAGGGCAAGGAAGAGCAAGAGAGCATAGGAGGTGTAGAAAGGAGAGGCATTCAATTTTGGAAACACAATTCAATTTGAATTGACTTCTGTTGGGACATCCACATGTGGGATAGATGTACAGAAGTCAGTTGGATATATGAGTCTGAAAGTCAGGAAAAATGTCTGGGCTACAGATAGGAGGCTGAGAATCAGCAGCACATGTAATGGAAGCTGTGGAAGTGGGTAAACCTCTTCAACAGACAATGCAGCTTAAGGCCATGAAGAAATTACCACAATAAAAATCTAATAAACTACTTTCTCATTGCCTGGTTTTGTCTCCAAGGCTGCAAAATCAAATCATTTACTCATCATCTAAGTGCTTAGGATGTTTGTTTGTCTTATATTCAACGAGTTTTACTGGTCAGCTTAACTTTAAATAAAATGGAATACCACATTATGTAGGGGATAAGTCGTAAAGCAAAAATTATATTTGAAAATGCTTTATATTACCCAAAATACTATATACAAACATATTATCTTGATAAGTCTACTACAGCCTGTTTTTACTTCAACATTGGAATGGGTGGCTGGTTCTTTAATTTGGCACAGTTGAAGTTAGTTTATATTTAATTGCTATATACTAAATATAACAACATATATATGTATACAACCTTACCTTTAAAGCCTAAGAATTACATTCAGCACAGTGAGATGTTCACTGTATAAGAAATACAGGGAACAGAGTGATTGACTGAACACTACAATCTGATTGCACAGGAAACAGTTGATTAATGTCTTGTATCACCCACATTCTGAGTATATGCTCACTGATGCAATGGCAGGCAGAATCACCAATCTCCCTCAATAGTGGTGATGGAAAATCTTATTCCTCATATGCCAAAAGCATAAATTCACGAATTAAATGTATGCATGGGCTGGGTGTGCTGGCTCGAGCCTGTAGGTCTCACTTTGTTGCTCAGGCTGGTCTTGAACTCCTGGGCTCAAGTGATTCTTCCATCTTGTCCTCCAGAAGTGCTGGGATTATAGGCATAAGCCGCTATGCCTGGCCCAATGTATATACTTCTGAGTCTAAGAACAAGAGTCAGTAAACAAAAAGCCAAACAATATAAAATGATTGTGTGATTAAAAATAAGTTTAAAGAATATACAACTGCTAGTGACTATAAGTAAGTAAAAGATTTGAAATTTAAGAATGTACCCTAAAGGACCTAAAATCTACCAGAAGTTTAGGGAAAGCAAAAGAATCAGATTCAGAGAAGCAGAAGAGTTGGTTCAATGTGCAAGCAAACAGATTCTCATGATGTGAACCTGATTTGAAGCAAAGCTCGTGACCCCTGACAAATCCTAGATTGTTCAGGAGACGATCATCCTGCAGTACAATGCAGTGAGGTGAACAACTACATTCTGCTGAGAAGAGGACAGTAGCTCACGTTCATCAAGTGCTTACTAAAAGCCAAGCACGGGTCCAAGTACTTCATATCCACCCTCTCATTTAATCCAACAACTCTGGAAGGTAAGTCTTAATAATATCATTCCCATTTTACATTCAGGTAAGTAAACTGAAGTCCACTTGCCTCAAGTTGCATAATAAGAGTGAAACAAATGCAAGACACTAATTCCGGCTAGTAAACAATGCATACCACTGTCATCAGTCAGTTTTGTAGGCAAAAATGTATGCTTCCATGAGAAATGATGCACTGTATAGCTAAGTACATCCTTGTGATTCTGACTTTATGAAGGTTCTGTGCCTTTCCTTATCTTTGAGCTATTTTACAACATTGTAAATTTCAGAAAGCTGACAGTCATGCAAAACAGTTCTTGTCTCTAAACATCTACACAAATTCTGTCCAGTAGAGATTCAACTCACTTCCCTCCCTCACTGTGGAAGAAGTAAGTTGGGTCTCCATTTGCCCATTTTTCACAATATTCCTGCTCTATAAATGTTTCTGTTCTTCAGATTGTCCTTTGAAGTAACTGTAACATCTTACTGGTTCCTTCATTAATCATGTGTAAAATAAAATCTTTAACATGTGCTCACTGGGGGAGAGATAGCATGGGAGAAATGCCAGATATAGGTGAAGGAGAGGAAGGCAGCAAATCATGTTGCCATGTGTGTACCTATGCAACAATCTTGCATGTTCTTCACTTGTGCCCCAAAACCTAAAATGCAATAAAAAACAAAACAAAGCAAAAAAAATATGTGCTCGCTTTATATATGAGAATCATGATATGAAATCCTGCTGTAAGGCTTTGATGAGTAAATATATGTAAAGCACTTGGAACAGTGTAATTATTATTGAGCCTTAAATATGCTAAGCCCAAGTCAAGTCAGCAAGACAAGGATCCTTGCTTTCAAGTAGTTGACTGCAGTCTGGTTCTAGAGATAGATGAAAATAAGAATGTACAATTCAGCATGCCTGATTATAGTAGTGTGTACAGGATACAGTGTGAACACTTGGGATGACCCCCAGTTTTGAAGACTATGAAAATGTTTCTTAGAGGCAGAGATGGTGCAGGGTCCCTCAAAGCCCCCCACTTTCTTTCTGTGTCCTAACAGAGCGCCTTGACCACTCTGTGACCTGGCCGGCTGCATGAGTTTTTATTCAACTGCAGGATTGCACTTAAGCCTGGGCCTTGAACGTTCCCAGGCACTGATAAAGTTGTGTAGGTTATTGCATCAAACACTGAAAGATCAAAGTATGTTACTAAACACATAGAAACTAGCCCCAGCCCTAAGCCCCAGCCCTAAGCCAAATTCCCTAAACCCTCACGAACTCCATAATCCGACTTCTCATTGCTGACATACCTCCATAGAAACATCACTTTCCGCCCTGTCCACTTAAGCACTCTGTATGTAAGTTCTCTAATAAATGTTTTGGACTGTATGTTACTAAACACATAGAAACTAGCTCCAGCCCTAAGCCAAATTCCCTAAACCCTCATGAACTCCATAACCCAACTTCTCATTGCTGACATGCCTCCGTAGAAACATCTCTTTCCGCCCTGTCCACTTAAGCACTCTGTATGTAAGTTCTCTAATAAATGCTTTGGACTGATCTCCCCAGCATTTAGTGCTTCTTTCTTTGGAATTCTATCCAGCCCCATCTCCAGATGGTTTGGGGCAATCCATCACAGGAATTTCCCTACTGCCCCTTTTGGGTCAAGTTGGCTTCAGTTAAACTTGGATTGAGCCAGAAGAAACAGATGGCTAAACTAGGACTTGGCAAACAAGGAGAGGAGAGAAAGAAAGAGCCTTTTAGACAGGCAGGAAAGAGCCAATGTCTTTCAGGTAACTGCACAGTTTGATAGGGCCAGATCATGAGTGGAAAGTGGGAGAATCATGAGATGTGATGTTAAACTGATGGCTGGAGACCGGAAGACAGAAAATCTTGCTTGCTCTGCAAAATAGTTTATCCTGAAGCCGAAGGGTAGACAGACATCAAGGGATTTTTTTTTTTTCTTCTGAGATGGGGTCTTGCTCTGTTACCCAGGATGGAGTGCAGTGGCAGGATCTCGATTCACTGCACCCTCTGACTCCTGGGTACAAGCAATTCTCCTGCTTCAAACTCCCAAGTAGCTGGGACTACAGGTGTGTGCCACCATGCTCAGCTAATTTTTGTATTTTTTAGTAGAGACAAGGTTTTGCCATGTTGTCCAGGCTGGTCTTGAACTCCAGACCTCCCAAAGTGCTGGGATTACAGTTGTGAGCGACTGTACCTGACCTATCAAAGGATTTTATACAGGAAAGTGGCTTGATTTGAGTTTAAAATGATAAATTTGATAAAATGAGTAACAAAGTGATACGTGTGGATATTTAGAAAGCAGGATGAACAGAATCTGTGGGTTGAGGGCCTCAGGGAGGTAGTATAGTAGTATGTGGATAAGGGTATGGGCTTCCTAAACCAGCCTGATGGACTACACTTTTAGACTTTTCTACTTACTGTGTGACCTTAAGAAAGTAACTTCAATTCTCAGAACCTCAGTTTTCATATCTGCAAGATTGGTTTAGTGTCATCTAATTGCACTTCACTGACTTACTGAGGGAATTAGACATCAGGAATAAAAAGTGCTTAGCACCATTTGTTTAGTGTTTAGAATGATAAATATATAAAGCAAGCAGGCTGGCCACAGTGGCCTGTAATCCCAACACTTTGGAAGGCTGAGGTGAGAGGCTCACTTGAGTCCAGAAGTTCAAGAATACTCTGGGCAATACAGTGAGATCCCCATCACTACAAAAAAATAAAAACATTAGTTGGGCATAGTGGCACACACCTGTGGTCACAGCTACTCAGGAAGCTGAGGTGAGAGGATTGCTCGAGCCCAGGAGGTTGAGGCTGCAGTGAGCCATGTTCACACCACTGCACTCCAGCCTGGGTGACAGAGCGAGATCCTGTCTCAGGAAAAAAAAAAAAAAAAAAAAAAGCAGAATATTACTCAGAAGAAAACATACCAAACAAGCAACATGATTAGGTGGCCAGGCTCTAGTCCAGCTCCTTAGGTTCAAATCCCTGCCCTGCCATTTACTAGTAATGTGACCTTAAGAAAGTGTATTAGTCTGTTTTCACACTGCTGATAAAGGCATACCCAAGACTGGGTAAATTATAAAGAAAAAGAGATTTAATGGACTCAGAGCTCCATGTGGCTGGGGAGGCCTCACAATTACAGTGGAAGACAAACGGCATGGCATGTCTTATTTGGTGTCAGGCAAACCAGAATGAGAGCCAAGTGAAAGGGGATCCCCTTATAAAACCATCAGATCTCGTGAGACTTATTCACTACCATGAGAAAAGTATGGGGGAAAAGGCCCCCAGGATTCAATGATCTCTCACCGGGTCCCTCCCACAATACATTGGAATTATGAGAGCTACAATTCAAGGTGAGATTTGGATGGGGACACAGCCAAACCATATCAGAAGGTAACTTTCTTATGCTTAACTGAAGAATGATGAGGTGCATAAAGGTTGCAGGCTGCAGGTGGCCCTTCTGACAGGCTCAGAAGCAGAGTCTCCAGCCTGAAGCCAAAAACATACATTCTGAGGGAGGGGCAAAGTGAAAGGGGGCAGGATGGCAGAATATACGTATTTAATATGCTATAGGAGGAATCATGATGTTTATGAAAGGAAAAACACGTGCATGTGCAGCTGAGCTTCACTGCACCTTCATGGGTCCCAGGTACAAACAATGGGGGCATCAGCATGATCTGAAGAGTTTTCAGTGTCTGATGTTAAAAGGTGAAGTAAAGGCCAATAATACCCTTACTGGGCATGCTCTGTAGGTCGGCCAGACCCACTCCATGGTGGGTGGTCTCTTAGGCAAAAAAAGGAGGGGCAGCATCAGGCTGTTATCAGTGGTGGAGTCTTTTGAAAGGGTTGACTTCTGTTTTGCCCATAGGGTAGAAAGGCTGATAGACCCTGGTCAGTGAGGAAAGGTATATAACAAGGCGAAGCAAAAACTCAGTTTTCAAGGTTAATCTGGGTCCCCTTTGCCAAGAGGGGGTCCCTTCAGTCAGCTGGGGGACTTAGTATTTAATTTGTATTTCTCATGCCTCATTTTTAGGATTGGTAAGATGCTGAAGATCATTGTATCTCTTTCACAGTGTTGCGGTCAGGATGAAATGAGGTGACTCAGATAAAGTACCAGACATTAATTCTTTTAAATAAATACATATTGAGCATATATGTCCTATGCATTAGGCACTATTCTAGCCCCTGAGGATACAGTAAATACAACTGACTGAACGGAAATAAAACCTTAATTCTGTATAACAAATAATAATAATGAATCTCTGGCACATAGGAGTGCTATGTATTATCTCTGTTTCAAAGCAAGATCCCAAGACAAGTTTTATGGTCCTAACCTAAGTTATTTCTATAATTTTTACTGTAATAAAAGAATAATACTCCACAAATCCAGTGGCAATGCCTACGACATGAAGACGCAATCCAAGGTAACTCATTCATTGAGAGGACACCAGAAACTGGGAATGGGATAGGAGGAAAACAAATTTGAAAAAAAAAAAAAAAAAATCTGCTGATGAAAGTGAGTGCATTTACCACACACTTTTGTCCAAGAAAAGCTACGTGAGTGTGCCAGCACCAACCTGAAATCTTCCTAAGAATGCGTGCTTATAGCCTATTTGTTTAAACAGTGGGAGAGAGTTAACATTCAAACACCAGAGACTCTATTTTTTTTTTTTTTTTAAGACGGAGTTTCGCTCTTGTTGCCCAGGCTGGAATGCAATGGCTCGATCTCGGCTCGCCGCAACCTCCGCCTCCCGGGTTCCAGCGATTCTCCTGCCTCAACCTCCCCAGTAGCTGGGACTACAAGGCATGAGCCACCACGCCCGGCTAACTTGGTATTTTCAGCAGAGGCGGGGTTTCTCCATTTTGGGTAGGCTGGTCTCTCCCAACCTCAGGTGATTCCCCAAGCGCTGGGATTACAGGTGTGAGCCACCGCGCCCGGCCTCAAACACCAGAGATTCCTGAATATAATTTATTAGTTCAAATGCCTCTACAGTCAACAGTCTCCAGGCTTTGGTTAACAGGGCAGATGGAAAGCAGTTCCTGAAATGGTGGGAAATAAAAACCGATCAAATCTGGTGCGGTCTCGAAGGGCCTCGGCCTCCGTTGTCACGGCAACCGACCCCGCCCCCGCCGGGAGGGGACACCTGAAACGAGGCGACCCCAGCCGGGTGGCCGCCTCCCTTCTGTGTCCCCGGCTTTTTGTTATGGTTGGGAATAGGTAAGGGACACAGGTCAACGGGGATGCTAGATTCGTCCCCTCTAGTCTCCGTGGAGGGAGCTGTAAGAGGAGGTTCCTCCACAAACAGAAACCCCCTTCGGCCCCTCAGCGCTGGGAAACCGCGCGACTCTCTTTCCCCAGAGGGAGACCAAAGGCTGGAAAAGCACAGCCCGCCCGTGGGTGGGAGCCGAAGCAGCCCCACCTCCTAGCAGCTTCTCGCGATAGTGGAGAAGCAGTAAGTACGTAACTTCCGGTCGCGACCCATCAGCTCCTCGGATTGGTCCATTTCCGCTGCCGGGGCTGCGTGAAGTTTTCGCCGGTTCCTGGAGTCGCACGTGTGGTGAGACCTAGAGACGCGGCCCTCAGCTCGTCTTTGGTATCCCTGCCGGACTTCGAGGGTGTCATCGCCGCCCCTGCTGAGGGTGAGCGTCGCGCGGCTGCAGCATGGTGAGCAAGCTTTGTTTGCCTCGGCGGCCGGGCGCTGTGATTTTGTAGAGGCCAGGCTGGTTCCGGTAATGCCTTGACTACTGCGGCCTGGGTTTGGATCATGCCAGAGGTTGCTTGCGGCACAGTACCCCAGAATGGGCCGTGCTCACTACCCGAGTATTCTTTAATGCAAGTTATAGTCTCCTACCGCCGAGCCTCCCAGGGATGTGGCCTGGAGAGGAGAATGGCCTCATTTTTACCCCTGGGATCCTGCAGCCCTGCGCGCTTTCGGTTAACTAAAAGCTGGTGGTGACTGCAGACACAAACGCGCCACCCTGTGCTTCCTGGTGTCGAGCAGAGGGAGCTGCTGGTCTGCCTTGGCGGCGTTGGAGTGGCAGGTGTCTGCCTATCTGTTTGCTCTGAGAAAGGGAACTTGTGGGAGAGTATAAGGTTGCGCCCAAAGTAAAGCCATTTAATTGGTTTCACAGTTTGGAGGGTCAAAATTGAATAGCGTAACAAGAATGTAGAAGGAGATGATGGATATTATTAAATATAGCTGTTTGTGTCCTGATTTTATTTACTGGTTGGTTGATACCCTATGTGGAGCTGTCTACTCCAAATTATGTTGTGGCAGGCTTCCTGTCATTCTGGTTCAGTCTGCCAGGGGCCTTCCCTGAGCAGCCAGTCTAAAGTAGCCCTTAAGTCATTTTCACATCACTGTCTCATATTTTCTTCACCTGAAATTATCTTGATTTTCTTGCTAAGAACAGGGACTTTATCTGACTTTCCCACTTCCGTATTCTCAGTTTCCATAACAAGGTCTGGCACAGAGTAGGTGCTCAAGGAATATTTGTTGAATGAAGGTTAAGTATGGATTCAACAGAACACAGCTGATGTTACCTTCCCTGGAAGTGTAGATTTTTAAAAAGTATTTGTCTTTAACATGAGTACTAAAGATGCATTTCTGGACTATGGAGTTATTCTCCATCGTTTTGTTCTGTTTTAATTAATTGTTGTGATTTTGTTCCTTTGAAGCCTCACAGGAAGAAAAAGCCCTTTATAGAGAAGAAGAAAGCAGTGTCTTTTCACTTGGTCCACCGGAGCCAACGAGATCCTTTAGCAGCAGATGAGACTGCACCCCAGAGGGTTCTGTTGCCCACACAAAAAGTAGGTCCTGTTCTTTACCCAGTTTATAGGTAGACTATTAATGGTTTCTTTTTTCTTTCTTTCTTTCTTTTTTTTTTTTTTTAAATTAATTGAGAAAGAGTCTTGCCATGTTGCCCAGGCTGGTCTCAAACTCCTGGGCTCAAGCAATCCTCCCAGCGTGACCTCCCAAAGTGCTGTGATTACAGGCATAAACCACTGTGCCCAGCCATGTTAATAGTTTTTAATAAATTGTTAGCCAGCTGTTATTCTCAGATAACGGATATCCTGGGAAAGAATCTATTAAGTTAATTTTCAGTACATTTGCTGATTTTTCATGTTTTGATGGGGAACATAACATCATAAATAACATAAATTATGTCATTCATGTTATTTTGATTGGGAAGACAAAGATCTTTCAGATTTTAAACGAGCAAATTTTGTAAAATAATGGTAAATATTACCAAAACAGCAGCTACGATGCAGCATCATGTTATCTAGGACACCAGTGTATGCTCAAACTGTGCTTTCTCTAAGATCCTGCCACTTCATAACCACAAATTGCATTGTGCCTCCTGGTTGCTCATCTTAGGAAATGTAAATATCTGAGCTCCTGGGTTAGCTCAGGGAGCTTTGCAAGGGAGCCTCGAAAAGATTGACTTAATGTTGGACAGTACTTATTAAGTGTACATATTATGAAACAGTGTTGGAGGACATGGGCCATGTTTAGCTTTTCCGTAAAGTCAGTTTTGTTGTATGTTGAGAGGGTTTTTTTTACATATAAATAGAAGAAATTATACTTACCTTTCAAGGCACCCAAATCTTTTTTTTCTTTTCTTTTTCTTTTCTTTTTTTGAGACAAGGTCTCATTCTGTTGCCCATGCTGGCATGCAGAGTGGCTCCCATCTCAGCTCACTGCAACTTATACCTCTTGGGCTCAAGTGATCCTCCCACTTTATCCTCCAGAGTAGCTAGTATTACAAGCACACACCACCAGGCCTGGCTAATTTTTAAAATTGTTTTGTAGAAACGAGGTCTCACTATTTGGGCCAAGCTGGTCTTGAACTCTGGGCTCAAGTGATCCTCCTGCCTCAGCCTCCCAAAGTGCTGGGATTATCGGCATGAGCCACTGTGCCTGACCTCCCAAGTCTTTTCTTATAACCCTCCAAATAGATGATAAAATAGTGTGTGTATGTATATATGTTGACTTGAAATGTTGCACAGAAATGTCTAGTGGAAGGAGCAATTGTTATTTATTTTTATTGCCCTTTCAAAAGCATGAATGTTTTCATTCCATCGTAGTGTTGTGTACCACTCTGGTTTTGAAGCTGTACATTTCCTGAGTTTGTCCACAATTCTTTGTCTTTTTCCTATCAGCCAAAATATTCATGTGCCATCTGCCTCCTACTTGGAAGGCTATACTCATTGGAATATTCCCATGCCTTATCCTTGGGAGACACGCTGATTCCATTTTGTTTATAGATAAACAGTGAAGAAAGTACTAATTCCGTTTTGTTTATAGATAAGCAATGAAGAAAGGCAAGCAGAACAGAGGAAGTATGGAGTGTTTTTTGATGATGACTATGACTACCTGCAGCACCTGAAGGAACCATCTGGACCCTCAGAGCTCATTCCCTCAAGTACCTTCAGTGCACACAACAGGAGAGAGGAGAAAGAGGAAACACTGGTAATTCCAGTAAGGCTTTTCAGCAATATCAGCGCAGTGTGGGAATGAGGTGAAGAAATCATTTTTAAATCAAGATAACTGTTTGGGGCAAGAAATGGTGTCAGTATGAAGAGCACAAAGATAGACCATGCCTCCACTTAAAATAATATATGTATATGCACATGTATTCCATCAGTAGAGAATAGGTCACCTCTTCTCTGGTGTCAGGTTTCAACAGTAACAGCCTTTTTATAGGTTTAAAACTTTTGATTGATAGACATGGCCATGTTAGCTTCTTTCTTCTATTGAAAAGAAGCTGACATTCTAACAGTTATGTTAACAACATAACTGTTTCAGGATCATAAACTCTGTTCTAAGATGGAACTTAACTTCTGTGGAGTATTCAGATCTTTAACACTTTTGTGCCCATGAGCAGGCTACCCATAAGCAAAAACAGAATGAGTGGATGATAATACCAGAC
This sequence comes from Saimiri boliviensis, assembly GCF_048565385.1. Taxonomy (NCBI): domain Eukaryota; kingdom Metazoa; phylum Chordata; class Mammalia; order Primates; family Cebidae; genus Saimiri; species Saimiri boliviensis. The sequence goes on along the minus strand of NC_133452.1, from coordinate 26,044,832 downwards.
CTGTCTTGTAAACAAATGTTGGGTCCACTTTAATACCTTCTCTTTCGGGACAAATGATAGTACATGTTTATGTGAAATTAGTGCTGCTAGTCTAAGTTCTGTTTCCTCCCCTGTTTATGTTAAGAATGCTCATGTTGTATGCTTCTGTGGCCTTATTTTTAATTTGATGTAGAGTAAATTCCCCTGTGGGAAACTTTTATATCACTAGCACTTTTTAAAAAGGAGACATTCTTTATTATGTTTATGAGCAAAAGGAAAGAGATAGAAAGGGCACCAGCTTACCCTTCTCCTCATTCCACAATTGTGTCATGGTCTAGGCATTCCTTTCCTTGGGGAAGATGTGATTATAGTTCTTACAGGCAACAGCTTATTGCTTAAGGAGACTCAGAAGGGTTAGGTTTCCAGATATCATCTCAAAAAGAGAACTGCAGCGGTTCATTCACTAACTAGGTTGTGGCTCGTTAGTAAGGCCCCAAATCCCACCACATGTGTCATAGAGAACCAACTTCTTTATTCCTTCTTCTCCAAGGCCTTATTGTTGTCTTATTGGCTCACTTCCTTCTGTAACCTATTGAGAGAGAGAAGGGGTTCCATAGTGGCTCAACTTGTTTATCTAATGGAGAAAATTCTTAGTAAAGTCTTGCCTGGCTGGATTGTATTGACCAATACAAGACTAACTTTTAATCCTTAATTCATTTTGAGTAAAAGCAATCACTAATGGCTTTTTAACAGGATAAAGCTCTTAAATGGACACTTCAGTGATGTTTACAGGAACAACTGAATTATATTTAAAAACAAAAGTGCTGTTGGTTTTCTGTAGAGCTATGAAAAAATAGGGATTAGTCCCATGTACTTTTTTACTTTAGTTTTTGCAACACACCACCAAATTCAAATAGATAAGAAATAATGAATAACCCCTAGAAACAGGGTATGACAGTGTAAAAAGGCAATATAGCAATGATTGATGCTTGAGCAGGCCCTGATTTTCACATGAAAGAAAGAGAGTGCTGCCATGGTAGAAAGTAGCTGGGCAGATTCCCTAAGAGTTGAGAACTACTGCAACCAATAAAAACACAGAACTCCTCTAAAAAATAATAATAATAATTCATCTAGACTCTAATCATGTATCTGATTCTTTGACTACTTTTCAAGATTTGAAAAATATTTCACAAAAGTAAATTCATTTAACACAAGCTGGCCTTGTGTTTAATCCCAAACTTGTAAGGTTAAATATCACAAAAGGTACCTTTTAAATAAAACCTAAAGGGCTATGTTGATTTTACCACAATTTTAAGTAATTAATAATGTAATATACTTAAAAACCATTGAATTGTACACTTTAAATAGGTGAATTATATGTGAATTATGTCTTAGTAAAGCTGTTTTCTTAAAAATGTACTCTACAGAAAATAACAGTTCTTTTCCCATGTCTATGCTACTGAGAAACTCATTTTGGAAGCCATATCATCTTGCTGTGGGTACACTGCCATATGTAGCCTTTTTTCATGCTCCTTAGAGGCTTCAAATTCAGAGAAGTTTCTTGGTGGCCAATGAGCATGCACATTCCAGCTTTGTGCCTCTTCCTGGGCTGAGGATAGGGCAGGTGGTGAGGTGCACAGAGATAGATAACACATGGTGGTTGTCCTCATGTTATCAACTGGTTGAGGAGAGGAAACTAAGGCCTAAGAACCAGTCAGCGAATATAGGCAACACGTGTTTAAGTAGATTGCAGCATGCATGTGAAGAAGGCAGGAAGTTCACACAAAGGGAAGTTCTAGGACAGTGATCAGAAAGGGCTTATGCAGGAGGGTAGGAACCAAGCTGGCCACCAGGCGGTGGGTACTGTAGACAGGAGAAGGAACGTTTTTAGTCAGGGTGCTGAGACTGCCAGCAGTGTGGTTCAGTGTCAGGCACGTGTGCCAAGTAAAGTGTTTGGCATTACTGCAAGACTGAGGAGTGGACTTGATTTGCATGGTCATATAGAGTCACTGAGAAATTTGGATACATAGAGTAGGTCTTGACTTTATAGGGCCTTGAAAACCAGGGTGTTAAATGCAGAGTGAAAAATTGAGACCTGTTAGAAATTCAGGAAGGTCACATGATGAAACCATTAAAGGGGCTTAATCTAGCAGTGGGTATGAAGGTTGTACTAGGTATAGACTAGCTATATGAGCAGTTGCAGTCATTTATGTCTTGGTTAACTGTAAATGACATGATACCCAAAAGAATGGAGTGAAATCACTGTATATAATAGAGATTTCAAGGGGACACAGGACAGAAAAATGATTTATAACCACCCAAGGATTTAAGATAGCCAATTCATAGAAGGGCTGTGCTATTACTGAAGATGAGGATGTTATCTCTAGTTTAAGAGGAAAAAGTTTAATTTTGTTTTGAAACTTCAGGCAAGTGGAGTTATGAAACTCCAGGAGTTGAATCCCAAAACCTCACTTACTGATCATTCTCAAGCAGGCAGCGCATTTAAACTTTCCTAGTTTTAGTTCTTTTGCTAAAATACGGTGATGCCTCATGGAAGCTGAGGGATAAATGCAATAATCTGCTGGAGAAAGTGTCATGATGTATTACAGAGAGTTGCTTTTGAGTTGATGATGGAAATATCATTGTTTAACATATGTATAACCTGGAGCACAGGTGAGAGAACACCGAATGTAGTTGTAACAGTTTCCTAGGACTACAGTAACTAATTACCATAAACTCGGTGACTTAAAACAACAGAAATTTATTCCCTCGTGGTTCTGGAGGTCAGAAATTTGAAATTAAGGTATCAGCAGGGTCGGCTTTTTTCTTGGAGGCTTAGAGGGAGGCTGTTGCATGGCTCATTGCTAACCTCCAAAGGTTACCAGTGGTCATTCCTTGGAGTCCTTGCCTTATAGAGGTCTCACTGCAGTTTGCTTTCATCTGCACATGGCATTCTCCCCTGTGAGTCTCTGTCCTCCTGTGGCCTTGCTACAGGGCCATGATCCGGCAAGACCTCATCTTATTGTAGTTGAGGGGACCTTATTTCAAATATGGTCACAGTCTGAGGTTCTGGATAGAAATTGATTTTGGGGGGACTTCAACCCAGTACACTAGTTCAGAAGTATTTCCGAACAAACCTAACCAGTGTGCAATTTCTGTTTCAAGAGCACTGGAATTAAGTTGCCTTCATCGGTGTTTGCTTCAGAGTTTGAAGAAGATGTTGGATTGTTAAATAAAGCAGCTCCAGTTTCAGGTATGTTTAATCCCTTTGTCTTTTCATGTGGATAAACGTATTTTGCAAAACATAAAGAAATGATGTAACACTTTTCTATTCCTAGTAAAGTATTGAAACAATTGAAATATGTCTGGAATCCAGATCAGGGATTATTAGGAAGGGATGAATGTGATCTTTGTTTTTTTGTATTCCTACCATCAAATTCTTACATCTTTTGAGTTCCTGTTTGGAGAAAAGAGTGGGGAAACTATTCTTGGTAATCTAGGAGAGGAATTGTAACCTTCACCTAACGTCTTACAAAAATAGTAGTATTCATTATTCATTACTTGAAGTGTAATTTAAAAAAATAATCTGTTCTCTTTCAAAATTTCTCCCAAGAGCATACGGGTATTTTTATAGAAGTTCATTTTGCCATCTACACATATGTTGGGGGAAAATTTTATTTTTAATTTTTAGTGCTAACATTGTGTTTCAGAACAAACACAGAAGTCCACAGAAGTGGTATTGGTGTTTTCTCCTAAGTTGCTTTAATTATTAACTAACACTTGCCCTGTGGCATTCATTAATTAATTTATTCTACAGATTTTTGAGTTGCCACTGTGTGGCAGGGCCTTGGGTTAAAACAGAATAAAGCATAGTCTCTGACCTAAAGACTTTACCTCATTTGGGAAAAATAAACCATAAATGATAAATTACAGCATATTTGGATAATACTAATGGGGTAAGGAGCGTAAACCCAGCCTCGCGGAGTTGGGCAAGGCTTTCTAAAGGAGGTGATGTCTAGTTTGTTTCTTAAGTAAAAGGCAGGTGGAAGAAGGAGGGGCTGGGGTGGGGAGAAGAAGCAAGAGAACATGAGTATAAGGTAACTTTACACACTTTAGCATGCCCGGAAGGAAGGGTATGGATTAAAAAGAAATGAGACTGGAAGGTTAAGAATTGACTGTAGCAGAGGGTGTTGGAGGCCAGTCAAAAGTTTTTCTTGTTTGTTTTTGTTTTTTTCATTTTCTGTTCCTTGTGGAGCAGAGCAGTATGTCCAGAGTCAGTCTAGTATTTTTATAGATGAAAGAACATATGTGAAGAAAGAGGTAGGTATTTATTAAAATCTCATCATCGGAAAAGACTGAAAATATAACAGTTTACAAATCGTTCATTTGAGTTACTTTTAACAGGTTATTTAAAGCCTAGTTTCCTCCTGCAGACAAAAGCTTTGAATTATGCTAGACAAAGTTTAACATTATAGATCTATAATGGAAGGGTATTTTTTCAGTGGATATCAAAAGGAGAGGCAGCATTTTTTTCCTTTTGTTTGTCTTGGAATGATCACTCTTTATTCTTAATCATTTGTCGTCAGTGTGTAAATAGAATCTTACTGTCATAGGTCCTTATATTGTTAGTTAAGTGAATGAATTGTTGCTATCTTGGGCATTATTGCTTAATTTTTGTTTTCCTTCTAGGACCTCGACTGGATTTTGATCCTGACATTGTTGCAGCTCTTGATGATGATTTTGACTTTGATGATCCAGATAATCTGCTTGAAGATGACTTTATCCTTCAGGCCAATAAGCCAACAGGGGAGGAAGAGGGAATGGATATACAGTAGGTGTGGTTTATTTCAAACCTAAGTGTTACTGCTTCAGTGCAATGGTAACCATAGAACGTAATAATTGGAAGAGACCTTCAAGAGCATTTAATCTGAGACCTCTGTATTTTAGAGCAGAAAATGTGAGATTCATTGCTTTTCCTACCAAACCAGATGGGTCAAACACCTTCACTCTTTCTGCCTAGACAAGAACTCTTCTGGAAATACCTTTACTTGTGTAAAGTGGTTTTGTTCTGTTACTTTTTAAGTTGTTTTGGTAGGTAATTTCGGACCTTTACTTTAGGAAGTCTGTGATTGAAGATGACAGTGAGTGGGAAGATGTGGATGATAAGAAGGGAGATAGCGATGATGACTATGACTCTGCAGGCCCATTGTCAGACGAAAGTGATGTGTCTGTGCCTGGAGAAACTCATGGAGCTACAGCAGATCACTTGTTCTGGAATGAAGAAACGAAAAGTCGCTTCACAGAGTATTCGATGACTTCCTCAGTCATGAGGAGAAATGAACAGCTGACTCTACACGATGAGAGGTTTGAGAAGGTAAGGGCCCCAAATAAAGGATGTTTTAGTACTATCTTATGGTAATTTTTTTTAATACCTATCAGCTTTAGCCCAGGTTGAAGTGCTCACCAGTCACAAAATAGTAGCAACAACACAGTCAATCATAGGAAGTTTACAGCTATCCAGCTATAGGTTTGTGTAGCCAACATAAAGCAGAAGGGCAGCAATGCAGTACAGGAGCACAAAGACTCCCAAGGAAGCATAGAACTGTGCAGAAAAAGAGTAATCGCCTATGAGGAGGTGACTTTTCCAATTTACATCACACGTTTATACCTGGAGGTGGCTCAAAGGATATCCCATTCAACCTGAATGGATAACCAAAAGTAGCTGTAATTGTTTTATTCTCAGTAACTGTGATAGACAACTCACTTAAGTTTCTATTTGGCCCTTAAAACCCCCACAAGTAGCAAAGATAAAGATAGAAGCAGTCCGCTTGAGGACCTTGATGAAGCCGAGCGGGTTGAGGCTGATCTGGAAGCTGGACATCTCTGGCTGAGTCAGGTGATTCGCTCCCAAGCTAAGTAGATGTTAGGTGCCTTGATGTGTGCCTTTTTTTTTGTTGTTTTTATTTAAAGGGAGAGATTGGGACCCAAAGCTAAAACTTTTGAGTGTTGGAAACAGCATGTCTCAATTTATTAAAACAGAGCACAAGAGTACCCTAGTTATTGTCGTTTTCCCTTTACACATTCTACGAGGCCAATCACCCTAGTTTTGATTCTGGAAAGAACATGTATAGGTCAATAGGATTGGCTGATCAAACGTTCTTATTTTCCTCTTTGAGTTCTGACATCCTGATTCTGAACGTCTCCAACAGTAGTCTGTAAGATGCTGTGTTTCTGAAGTATCGGCCTGATGGAGCACAAACAAAATTCCATTTCTTTCCATTTCTCACCTGGAGTTTTCAGACATAACTAACACTAAGGAACAGAATGGAAATAGAGTATGAGATGCTTTTGAAAGCTTGAATTTTCATTTACTGTATTTGGTTCTGTTTGCTCCAGGGTTTATTTATAATCCCAACCTGTAGCCGACTTATACAGGTTCTTAATGCCACCTATGCTGTTGTTCTGTAGCACATAACATCTCCTAACATCATCTCTAATGTGCGTCTTTATTATATATGTCATGTATAGATTTGTCTCAGATTAGAATGTGAATTCCCCAAGGGCAGAGATTTGTGTTTTGCTCATGGATACATCCCAGAGCCTAAAGTGGTGTCTTGGCATGTAGTAGAAGTTTAAAGTGTTCCGTAAATGATAAATAGATAAAGGAATAGTTTTCTTCAAGGTGAATCTAAAATAAAGGTCCTTACTTTGCTGTCTTCTGACCTAATACTATTTTCCCTCTCCTCTTGAGGGAGAAGCAAACTTGCTACAAATCTCACTCTTCAAGAGACACATCACCCCCGGTTTACTCTTTGTCACAGCTTAACAGTATCAACAGCATTTGCATGATACAGTCATTATTGTCTAAATAAGAATGCAGTTTATACATTAGTGAGAGATTTTTCAGTTAAACAATCTTTTAGTTTGCATAAGGAATTTGAAAATATCTTCAGGCTAGGCATGGTGGATCATGCCTATAATCCCAGAACTGTGGGAGGCTGAAGCAGGTAGATCACTTGAGCCCAGAAGTTTGAGACCATCTTGGACAATGCAGATCCTGTTTCTATTAAAAATAAAAAATTAGCCTGATGTGGTGGCATGTGCCTGTGGTCCCAGCTGCTGGAGGGTCAGAGGTGCGAGGATCAGTTGAGCCTGAGAGTTTGAGGCTGTAGTGAACTACGATTGTGCCGCTGTAGTCCAGGCTGGGAGACAGTGTGATACTTAAAAAAAAAGAAAAGAAAAAAAGTCTTCAAAAATGTTCTGGCGTAATCTGTGCCTAGCATTTTGTTCTCCAAGCTGAGTGGAATCATGCCTTTCATTGACATGTCAAATGGGAGCCTATTTTTAGTCTAAATGTAAGTCTTAAAGTATTGAGCAGAAATATCTTCCACATCCTATTGTTGCATTAAATCCCTACTAATATTTGAATGGTAATTTTGTTAATGCTTGTGTAAAAAGTTACTGTTTAAAAAAAACAAATGTGTAGTATTACTGAGTACATTTTCTTTTCATGGTATCTTTTCTCTGTTTATATTCAAGTTTTACGAGCAATATGATGATGACGAAATTGGAGCTCTGGATAATGCAGAATTGGAAGGTTCTATTCAAGTGGACAGCAATCGCTTACAGGAAGTTTTGAATGACTACTACAAAGAGAAGGCAGAGAAGTACAGTGACTTTTCTTTCCTTGTTTAGCTGCTCTTTAAAAAAAAACAACTCCAAAGAAAGGTTTATAGTATAACTGAATCGAGGAAAAAATCCACCCACTCAAAATTCATATTAAGAAAATGAAAAAGGGAAAAAGAAAAAGTGGTACATTTTCCATAAACTTTAGCTCATATATAGTTCATCTCTTTTGCCTACATTTTGGTTTTGGCGTTCTGAAGTAGAATGTAATAAGAATATGTGAGGAGCCATGTTCTTTGTATCTTTGACTTGAGAAGAGTTACGGTAGAATGTGTGTTCAGCTTTTTATTTTTTTTAATTTTTGAGACAGACTCTGGCTCTGTTGCCTGGGCTGGAGTGCAGTGGGGCAATCTTGGCTCACCGGCAACCTCCGCCTCCCAGGTTCAGGTGTTTCTTCTGCCTCAGCCTCCTGAGCAGCTGGGATTAAAGGTGCATGCTGCCACACCCAGCTAATTTTTTTATTAGTAGAAATGGGGTTCCAGCATGTTGGCCAGGCTGGTCTTGGAACTCTTGACCTCATGCAGTATGCCTGCCTTGGCCTCCCAAAGGCCTGAGATTATAGGCATAAGCCCCTGTGCCTGGCCCATTTTTTAAATTTTTTTAACTTTTATTTATTTTGCTTAAAAAGTTTTATTTATTTTGCTTAAAAGTTTTGATAGAAGAATGAGTATTATTAGAGTGTGAAATAATAAGGACAGGCTGGGCATGGTGGCACACACCTGTAATCTCAGCTACTTGGAAGGCTGAGGCAGGAGAATCGCTTGAACCTGGAAAGCACAGGTTGCAGTGAGCTGAGATAGCACCACTGTACTTTAGCCTGGGTGGCAGGGCAAGATTACATTTCAAAAAAAAAAAAAGAAAAAGAAATATAAGGACACATTCCACTTGGAAAATAAGATGGTGTTTCTAGTCTTTGGGGCTGAAGAATTAAGAATTATTCCAAATATATACTCTTTTCATCTTTCTGAAATGCCAGGTGTTCTGAGAAGTAGGTATTTATGTCTTGTGAAAAGATAAGAATTTGTTTCTCCAGCTGGATTAGCAGAACTGACCAGATGGTTATTTTGGCAAATCAGCATCCACATCAAGGTGACTCTTCTTTGAGAGAAACCGAGGAAGTGTTCAGATCTGCTTGAAAGGTCTGATGTTCCATGATCACTATAATATATAGATCCCATAGCAGGACAAGGAACTATATAGTTTGAGTAAAGTATTTGAATACTCTGGGGAGACAGATGAATTATGCTTTTTTAGGCTTTAAAAACCTGTTTTCTTAGGAAGCTGCCTTGAAAAGACACAGCTAGTGAATGTCCAGACTCACTGTGGGGAAGAGGCAGCGCTGGGTAGAACAGAGTTTGACAGAAGATGATAGAGGAGACACTGGACTATATGCATTTAAAACATTGGGTTTTTCCACAGCTGAAAATTGCAGTTTTAGTGACATGGTATAATAATAGGTCACTTTTCCCCCTTCTCGTTCTTCACTTTTAAAAACTCAACCAAAAGTTGTATAAAATTGAATACCCTTGAACCCTTGGAGGATCAAGACCTGCCAATGAATGAGCTTGATGAGTCTGAGGAGGAAGAGATGATTACCGTAGTCCTTGAAGAAGCCAAAGAGAAGTGGGATTGTGAATCTATTTGTAGTAAGTATATCCACTTTATGATAATAATTTTTAAAGTATTAAAGTGTATCAACTTTAGGCTGGGCACGGTGGCTCATGCCTATAATCCCAGTACTTTGGGAGGCCAAGGTGGGTGGATCACCTGATGTTAGGAGTTTGAGGACCAGCCTGACCAACCTAGTGAAACTCTTGTCTCTATTAAAAAATACAAAAAATTAGCTGGGCATGGTGGCGGGCACCTGTAATCCTAGCTACTCGGGAGGCTGAGGCAGGAGAATAGCTTGAACCCAAGAGGCAGAGGTTGCAGTGAGCCGAGATCCCACCAATGCACTCCAACTTGGGCAATAAGAGTGAAACTATGTCACATATATATATATAAACTTTATATTCTAGTACTAAGTTGTAAGCAATTAATAAAGCATCAATCAGTTAGACTCTGGTGTTATTTTGCACTATGAAAACACAAGGTCAGAAATAATAGTAGGAATTCACTAATGTTTTGTGGAACTGAAATGTGCTTATTGATACATGATTTTTATTTGTTTGTTTAGGTACATACTCAAATTTATATAACCATCCACAGCTTATCAAGTATCAACCAAAGGTAAGTCCTAGTGTGCTATTGGAAGGATGCAGTGCACATTTTTGCACGGTAACTTTTATCTTTGTGGCTAGCAGTGGTAGTAGGAAAAGCACCAACTGTGTGTCATTAATGAGCTATTTTTTAATAGGAATGAGAAATAACTCTAGTGCCATTTTATCCGTATTGCAGCCCAAACAAATTCGAATATCTTCTAAAACAGGAATACCTCTCAATGTCTTACCAAAGAAAGGGCTCACAGCAAAGCAAGCTGAACGAATGCAGATGATTAATGGCAGTGATCTTCCTAAAGTATCAACCCAGCCACGTTCTAAAAATGAGAGCAAAGAAGATAAAAGGGCAAGAAAGCAAGCGATAAAAGAAGAGCGCAAGGTAAAATGTATTTTTCAAATGTGAGATTTACAAAGAACTGGTGCCAGTAAAGTTAGAGGAATTTTGTAAAAGCAGTGTGTATCAGACTAAAGATATGAATAATACAAGTATGTTCTTGTACTTATAACAGGAACGAAGAGTGGAGAAGAAAGCTAACAAATTAGCATTTAAACTAGAGAAAAGAAGGCAAGAAAAAGAGCTGCTGAACTTGAAGAAGAATGTTGAGGGTCTAAAGCTATAGACAGTGGAGCACATAGGGTAAGGCACTTCATTAGGGGCTCTTCATTATAATTAACTAGAGTCTTCAGAAAGACAAAACTGCTTTGCCATTTTTACTGGCAGATAAGAGAAAAATACAATATTTGTATTATTTTTGTACTACCAAGTGTTCCCTGCCAACTGTCTTGTAAATACTGTAATATTTTAATTGTTAGTATTACAAGCTTACATCTGCTCTGAAATAGATGACTTCATGAATGTGAAATGTTTGGATAAATTAAAGGAAAATATCTGCATAACTTGAATTGGTGTATTCATTTATTTGTATGGTTGTCATAGTTGTTTTTTGCAGATGTTTTCAAATATTTCTTTGAATCATCTCCACGCCTTTTCAGGAATTATATGGTTTAATTTGCTGTAAGTAGAAGAGTGGCCTGGTTAAACTCAATTTTGAAGTGCTGAGTTTATTCTGTCTAATGTAAGATGAGTTTTTCTGAGAAAGTTTCACTGTTAGGAAGCTAAGTTTTCCCTTGCTGTATACAAAGGACTATTTCAAAAGGGTGGTAAAACTGAATATTAAGGTTCTTAAGACTCGTATTTCCTGTTATATTACTGGATGAGTTGCTTTTGGGATTTAGGAACAGTGAAGGCAGGAAACAGAATAGTCAAAGAAATAAGAAAACTTACTTGGCTTCAGTGAGTCCCTAGATCAAAATCAGAAATATTTATTTTAGTTTAAACTGGAGAGTTTGTCTTTTCAACATTATTTAATGTTTGGAACCATTCATACTTGATTAAAATACATAGTTGAAACCTTTCCCTGTTTTTGATGAGCTGATTTTTGTTTTAACTTATTTAAACTTTTTCAAGGTTTAGGCAATGACAGCATCACAATTGTTGATTATTTGGTAAACTGTGACTTCTTGCAACAGATTAGTGACCCTGGTTTATGTTCTTGGCTAGTGTGTTACCTGGACTAGGCTGTAAAAATCTGTGAACGCTGTTGCTCTGAGTTAGGAACAGAATGGCTGGGACAGAACCATTTTTGGCAGGTGAGCTGCATTTGATACTTGAATTATTAGAAAATACCTTCATCTGTAATTATTTGTTTATGGCTTTTCCAAAACTGGTAAGTATTAGCTTGTTCTACGATGTGTGATCCATTTAAATGTAAGCATTGTAGGATTTTTAGAGTTATAAAAACTGATGGCATCAGGTATTCTACCAACATTGGCTAGAAAAAAAATCTGAAGAGCTGGTCATTGCAGAAGTAGGATACTGGAGAGCATGTATTGAAATGCTAACCTGTGAAGTAAAGGGTCAGATGATGGTTTGTCAATACTGAGAATATAAATACTAAAAGGATTGGCCATTTATTTTGATAGCTGTCTCAACTGAAGATTCTCAAAAACAGCAAGAGTCTTAACAAACGCTGGATGTTACTTTGTCATGATGTTACTCAAATTCTGTCTTGTGAGGTGCTAATTTTACTTTACTGTGTTTAAATCCATATATTGTATGTTTTTCAATTAAGAGAAAAGGACTAGGCTGCAAGTCTTGATGAAGCGTATTGTGATTAAGGCTAATTATACTCCAAACTTAAATATTTCAATTTTATTCTGAAGAACAAATTCATAATACCTTAAATGAATTTTCTGATAATTTAGTTCTCTACAAATCTATAAATGATGATTGGGAACTGAACACAAAAGCTCCATGCTAAGTGTTGGGAGTCCAAGGATCAGAGGGTTTTGCTTTCAGGAGCCACATGGTCTGAGGAGGCAGCATAGGTGCAGTGAAGTGTAACTCAATGATACTGCCACTGTGGTAAGTACCACTTGTAATGAGAATCTGGGTACTTGCTCTTCCCCCAGAAGTGTTCTCACTGCAGGCAGACCTTCCTCATCGTTGGTGCTCAGCTGTCACTTTCACTATAGGCTATTCCCTGAGCTTGTATTTAAAAATAGCACACGCATCCCTCCCTGGCATCCTTGACCCACTCTCCCTGGTTTATGTTCTCCACAACATCCGTTGACACACAGGACTGTTTGTCAGTCTCCTCTCACAGGACAAACCCTGAAGACACAGTGTTTTGTTTATTGCTTTATCCGAGGCCTGGAATGGTACCTGGCATTTGGTATACATTCACATAGTAGTGTATGAATGAATGGATAGATGGGAAAGATTTCAGAAAAGAATTAAACATGGAGGGAACCATAGCAGGGCCTAGACTTACTGGGGTTAGTGGGGAGAGAAAGGCCTGAAAGATCCCAGCAGGGGGCAAAATCTTGAAGAATTTGTATCTTAAACCTATTTCGTTTAAGCACAGCCCATGACTAGTGTAAAACCACTTGGATATCGAAGTACCACAGTTGCTTCTTGACTCATGGTGGGATTATGCATTGATACACTCACCGTAAGCTGAAAACATGGTAAATCAAAAATGCATGTACTACACCTAACCTACTGAACATTAGAGCTCAGTCTAACCTACCTTAAACTTGCTCAGAACACGTCCTATTAGCTCACAGTTGTGCAAAATCATCTGGCAATACAGTACACTGTAGAGTATCAGTTTGCCCTCATGGTCATGTGGTTGACTGGGAGCAGTGGCTCACCACTGCTACCCAGCATCATGAAAGAGGATTGTACCACTTTCTACTGAATACATACTGCTTTTTCACCATCACAGAAAAATCATTAAGTTGAACCATCGTAAGTTGAGGACCATCTGTACTGTTATTTTACAAATCTAAGTATCTGAAATGCAGTTACTGCTTATTAGATTGCCTGTGATGCCCTTTATCTACACTTCCATTGTGATGTCATCAAGTCACCTCAGGTGAAAGAACTCTTAACTTCTTGTAACTTGACTGGTATATTTTCAATACTTTTTTTTAAAAAATGACTAAACAGATATTTAATACATTTTATTTTATTGTTTTTTACTTTTTATTGTATTTGGGCTCTGGGGTACATGTGCACATCCTGCATCCTGCAGGATTGTTGCATAGGTACATAAATGCCATGATGGTTTGCTGTCTCCATCCCCCGCTACTGTTACCTACATCAGGCATTTCTCCAGGTGTTGTCCCTCCCCCTCCTCCCCGCTCCTCCCCCTGCTGTGTCCCCTCCCCTCCCCCCACTGTCCCACCTAGTCCTGTAAGTGTTGTTCCCTTCCCTGTGCCCAAGTGTTCTCCTTATTTTCAATACTTTTATATTACTTCTCCATGTGGGTTGACATTGGTATGCTTTATCAGGCTTGTTCCAGTTAAAGGACACAGAAAGTAGAAATTCTAATGGCCTTGAATTTTAATTGTGAAACTTATAGGAGAATGTTTAAAGCAAATACAGGGCCACTATTTGAGTTAAGAAATAGAACATAGAAGTTACCTGTGGGCCCATTCTTGATTTCATTTCACTCTTCTCCCTCAAGTAATTCTTACATACTATCTGGCTATCATACAAGTTGAACATCTCTAATCCAAAACCCAAAATGTTGAGTGCCAATGTGACACAACAAATAGAAAATATGACGCATAAGTACTCAATACAAGCTTTGTTTGATGCACAAAATTATTTAAAATATTGTATACAGTTACCTTCAGGCTGTGTGTATAAGGTGATACAAGAAACAAAAACTTGTTCCAAAGTCTGAAAAAAATCTGAAATACTTTTGGTCCCAAGCATTTTGGGTAAGGGATACTCAATGTGCAATAAATATTTCCTTCTTTTTTAAAGCCACTTGTATAGTGTCCCTAAACACATCTTGTTTCATTTTGAACAACTGAAAAACACAAACCTAGCTTTTTGAGGGCAATATTTGCTACCAATTAGATGAAAGCATCCTAGGGAGGATGAACTGTGAACAGTCCCTGGGTCTGACTTATGCTTTAGAGTTTAAAGAGCCCCATGCTTAGATGTCAGTGAGCAAGGTGATGAGTGAGCTTTAGGGGACAAGTCACAGTTTGAGCATCCAGGATCTGCAGAAATATGCTTAGAGGATTGCATTCTTGTCTTATATTTTCTGCTTCTAAACTCACCCCTACCTCTAAAAGTCAATGCAGAACCTTCCTATGGGGTGAAATGAGTGTCTCCAACTGATTTAGAGATCAGGATACAAAATGGAGAGCAGGCACTTTATTGGAATATGGCCAAACATGCCAAGTATTGAACAAAATGGGAGCCAGACTTCCTTGGATATACTATCTTGAGATTACAAAGGCAGTAGATATCTTAGTCGTGATAGCCCTCAACAAGTCTCTCCCTAATCACACACCTCAAACCTCGGCTGGTTGCTCTGGTTCTGGTGCCCAGCTATCAAACTGGGAATTCCCTTCTCTCTATCCAGTATACAGTTTTCTTTTCCTATATCTTATGTACATGCTTGTGGATCACATCCTCCAGTAATTCCTAAAATGGGGTACAGGGGATGTAGGCTTTTTGAGAACTTGAATGTCTGGAAATATATTCTATTCTTACGTTGGATTGACAGCTTGACTGGATATAGAATTCTTGGTTGTAGATTATTTTACCTCCGAAGTTTAAAGGGTTTTCTCCATTTGTTTCCATTTCCAATTTTGCTTTTTGGGAAGCCATTCTGATTGCTGATCATTTATATCTGATTTTTCTTCAGAAGTCTGTAGAATCTGTCTTCACTGTTCTGAAACTTCCATTTTACTGGATCTTTTAAATCAGAAGGTATATTAGGATTATCTAGAGGGACAGAAGTAATAGGATAGATAGATATATATACAAAGAGGAATTTATTAAGTATTAACTCACACAATCACAAGGTCCCACAATAGGCCATCTGCAAGCTGAGGAGCAAGAAGAACCAGTACAGTGCCAAAACTGAAGAACTTGGAGTCTGATGTTTGAGGGCAGGAAGCATCCAGCATGGGAAAAAGATGGGAGGCCTGGCCAGTCTATTCTTTTTACATTTCTCTCTCTGCTTTATATTCTATCTGCAGTGGCAGCTGACTAAATGGTGCCCACCCAAATTAAGGATGGATCTGCTTTCCCCAGACCACTGAATCAAATGTTAATCTCCTTTGGCAACATCCTCATAGACACACCTCGGATCAATACTTTGCACCCTTCAATCCAATCAGGTTGACACTGAGTAGTAACCATCACAAGTCTATCTTTTGTCAACTTAAACCCATATACATCTCCTAAAATCACATATAATGTTCAAATAAAGGCAATAATAAGGTCATAATTACACCTAACATAATACAGCTATCCTTCATACAACCAGAAATGCACCAATCCCCAACCTCAATACTACTACATGAAGTTAACTACACTTAAATGCTGATGTGAAGTCACATGATGAAGGAAAGGAAAATGAAGATATCTTTTTAGTACAAGTGTATACATACACAAATGTTTTTAACAAAAGAAATACTCATGACAATTACTGTCCTCATTTCTGCAGCTGGTCATGTGGTGGTAGCTGGTATTGATGACTGCCTTCTTCTACTACCCATTCTGTATTCCCTTTGCCTTCAGCAAGCACCTTAGCAGGTTGTGGTTTTTTCCTAGTGGAGTGACCCAAACCTTCATTCCTGACGGATCTGGGCCATTTATAGTCCTGCCTGGATCGGGCTGTTGTAGCTTCCCATTGACCTTAATCACAGGGCATGATAATACTAAGAGACATCTTAATGGATATCCTGTATTCCATGGATACTTTTCCTTACCTCCGTTTTGGAATAGTAGACCATATGCGGCCTTCTGGAGAACTTTACCCCAGCCCTCCAAAGTATTGTCACCTAGTTGGTTTTGTACTTGTGACTTCAAAAGGCCATTCCACCATTCTATCAATCCAGTCGCTTCAGGATGATGGAAAATATGGTGAGACCAGTGAATTCCATGAGCATGAGCCCACTGCCACACTTCTTTAGCTGTAAAGTGAGTGCCTTGGTCAGAGGCAATGCTGTGGGAAATACCATGACAGTGGATAAGGCATTCCATGAGTCTACAGATGGTAGTCTTGGCAGAAGCATTGTGTGCAGATAGGCAAACACATATCCAAAGTAATTGCCTATTCCAGTGGCTCTTCCATGAAGGTTCAATATAATCATAATTTGCTTGTTTCTTTCCAATTTCTATGCCATTTTACTTTACTTTCTGGTAAATTTTTCTAATTTTATCTTTCAATCCTCTATTGAGTTTTTCCCCTAAAGGCTTTTTTAATTTCTAAGAGTTGTAATTTTCCTTTAAATTGCTTTTTTTTGTCTGTTTTGGACTTACATGCTAGAGATGTTCCTCAGATCTTTGGAAATTCCTGTCTGTTTGCTCATCATTAAGATTGGGAGAGGAAAAAAATGGAAATAATGAATTAATGAGCAGTATTTCATGACTGAGTTGTATTGTAGAGTGGTCTGATGAGCTGTTTGGGAATCTCCCAATCTTTACATATTTGCTAGTGGAATAATTTGATTCCCAGGGAAGTTTCGTTTTGCCCTGAGGGTAAGAGTATGGCAAGCAGAGTTCTGTAAGCCAAGTAGAAGAAGATGGGCATGTGGATATTCTCTGCTTTCAGTATCACTATTCACGAAATTAATCACTAGATTGTATATATGTACATGTATACATGTATATATAGACATTTATACATATATAGCTGGTTCTCATTATTCATGGATTCCCTATTTGCAAATTTACCTACTTGCTAAAACTTACTTGTAACCCCAATGTCAATACTCGTGGCACTTTTACAGTCATTTGCAGAAATGCACAGAGTCGTAAAAAAGTTGAGTCATCCAGCACATTTTCCCAGCTGAGGTTGAAAAAGATAATACTCTACCTTCTTGCTTTAGTGCTCATACTGTACCCAAGTACCTTCCATGGGCTATTTAGTGCCACATTTTCCACACCTTTGGTGATTTCACTATTTAAAATGGTCACTTTGGACCAGGCATAGTGGCTCACACCTGTAATCCCAGCACTTTGGGAGGTTCAGGTGGGAGGATTATTTGAGGCCAGTCGTTCAAGACTAGCTTGACCAACATAATGAAACCTCGTCTCTACCAAAAATACAAAAATTAGCCAGGTGTGGTGGTGTGATACTGTGGTCCCAGCTACTTAGGAGGCTGAGGTGGGAGTATCACTTGAATCCAGGAGACAGGGTTGCAGTGTGCCAAGATCACACCACTGCATTCCAGACTGGGTGACGAGCAAGACCCTGTCTCAAAGGCGGGGCAGTAGGGAAGGCTGCCTAGCTTAGTGCTGAAGCGCTGTCTAGTGTTTCTAAGCTCAAGGCTATGATTTGTCGACATTAGGTCGACATTCAGGCATGAGTTACAGTGCTATTGGCATGAGTTCAGCATTACCGAATCGACACTGTATATTAAAGAAGGTGTCTTTAAACAGAAACACACATAAAACAAGGTTTTGTATTGATCCATTAACAAAAATGTTGTGACCAGAGACTCACAGGAACCTAACCCTGTATTTCCCCTAGGAACAACGGTTCAGTATTTGCTAATTCAGTGCTCATAGTGACCTCACTGAACATAACTACCAAAAATAATGAGAATTGGCTGTATATATGTCTATCTATACCTACCTGTTTTTGCCATAATACTCATGCCTTCAGCGATCCCTCATATTGACTAATGCACTGACTGCTTATTTTTTTCCTTTCCAGGAAGTAGAGTCACCTAGAGACGGGGAAGGGCATTTATCCAGGAAGCAAGAGAGTTGCAGTGTGGAGCAGGGGTTGCAGGGGAGGTGTGATCTAGGAATCTTAATTTCTTTCAAACAGCTTTCCCCTTGGTCCTCCATATTTTGGCAGTCTCTTACTCCTTATTCACCTGCCCCAATTGTAGAGGTACATGCTGTCCAGCAGTTCCTGTGACTTTAAGAGACTGTGGTGTGAATCTGGATGGTTCTCAGTTCTTGCCTACTGTTGGCTTGCGAAGTAGAGTTTGGTGTTGCTTTAAGTCCTCCAAGTCAGTTACAATGTATATTAGCTTTCCAAATTTTAGGTTTCTTGTTTTCTTTCCTCCCTGTCCTATGTTTCTATGACCCTTTGTCCCTTTACTAAAGCTTAATTCTTTTTCTTGTCTCATGACTCATGTTCCTGAGATAAATTTTATTGGTAAGTCAAGGTGATTATGCCACCCCCTTGCCATAGGACCATGGAAGATGTTGATATTGCTAAATATTTGCACGTTCTGGACTGCAGAGAACTTAAGAGATCTAGATCTGTGACTTGCAGACATCTGAATGAAAAAAAAGTCTTCCTTTTTTCTTCTCTATCATGCTCCTTTAAGAAAATGTGGATAGCTTGGTTCCTACAAAGTATTCTTAACTTCCAGCTCTGAAAGAGAATGTCTGGTCAGAAGTAACACTTTTTCAATTTAAGACTAGTCCTGATTCTCTCCATGCTTCTTTGTAATGTTTGTTTTCCTGCCCATGTTGTCCCTGATTTTTTTTTTTTTTTTTTTGAGGTGGGGTCTAGCTCTCTTGCCCAGGCACAATCAATCATGGCTCACTGCAACCTCAGCCTCCTGGACTGGAGTGATTCTTTGATCTCAGCCTCCTGAGTATCTGGGACCACAAGCACATGCCACCATGCATGGCTAATTCTAATATTTAAAATTTTTTGTAGAGATGGAGGTCTCACTGTGTTGCCCAGGCTGGTATTGAACTCCTGGGCCCAAGCAATCCTCTAGCCTCAGCCTCCCAAAATGCTGAGATTACAGGTGTGAGCCACCATGCCTGACCTATTTTTTATTTTTGATGTGTTAAACAAAGCTTTATCACTCCCAGATTACTTTCTGTTACTCATTTTTAACAATTTCAAAGATTACAAACCAATGTTTAAAAATAGCCACTATAATAGTTTACCAAGTATGATTCAAAAAGAGGAAAAAGATAGAGATAGCTGAGGTGATACTCACTGTTTTAGAACATTTTCTACCAACGGGTTCTTTCTGTTTTTTGAAAGGTATTCATTTGTTCTGATTTTTAAAATAGTAATGCATAATTTTCATAAAAAGTTTGAAAATATGGAAAACTGAAATAATATTCATCTTTATTCATGCCAAAAGTAATTACTCTGTGTGTGCCCTTCCAGTCTTTATTAATAAATATATGAATAAAATATTCATTAATATTTTTCCATGTTATTCTCCCACAAATCCTTTTCAATTACTGTAAAAATGATTTGGCAATTTTTGGCAACCTATTTCTGTCAAGGGCCAAATAGTATACATAATTTTTGGCTTTGCAGATCATATGGCCTCCATTGAAACTATTAAATTCTGCTGTTGGAGCAGAAAAGCAGCAATAAATTGTATACAAATGAGCAAGGCTGTATTCCCATTAAACTTTATTTACAAAAAAAAAAAAAAAAAAAAAAAAAAAAAAAAAAGCCGGCCAGGCACAGTGGCTCACGCCTGTAATCCCAGCACTTTGAGATTCTGAGGCAGACGGACACGAGGTCAAGAGATCGAGACCATCCTGGCCAACATGGTGAAATCCCTTCTCTACTAAAAAAAATACAGAAATTAGCTGGGCATGGTGGTGCATGCCTGTAGTCCCAGCTACTCAGGAGGCTGAGGCAGGAGAATTGCTTGAACCTGGGAGGCAGAGATTGCAGTGAGCCAAGATCGCGCCACCGCATTCCAGCCTGGCTCCTGGCGACAGAGCGAGACTCTGTCTCAAAAAAAAAAAAAAAAAAGAAAAAAGAAAAGGAAAAAATAAACAATAAAAAAAAAGCCTCAGATTTTGCCCACTGGCTACATTTTGCTGACCCCTAGATATTATTTTTAAACTTTTTATTTTGACATAGTTTTATAAAAAGTTACAAAATAGCACAGAGAGATGCTGAATGTCCTTTACTCAGTTTTCTCCAAGTTACATCTTAAATAACTGCAGTAAAATGTCAAAACCAGGAAACTGACATTAGTACAACGTGTGTTCACAGTCTGTACCATTTGATCACATGCGTTACCACCTCACAATGGAGATACGTAACTATTCCATCACAGATATCTCCCTCATTCTAACCCCATATAGTCACAGCTACCTTCCACCCGACTCCCAATCATCTTTATCCTTTGACAATCTCTAATCTGTTTCCTACCTCTCTACTTTGGTCATTTTTGAATATGTTGTGCAGATGAAATCACACAGTATGTGACCTTTGAAGATGGGCTTGTTTTGCCCACCATTGAAATCCATCCAAGTTGTTGCATGTATCAATGGTGTTCTTTCTTGGCTGGGCACAGTGGCTTACACCTGCAATCCCAATACTTTGGGAGGCTGAGGTAGGAGGACTACTTGAGCCCAAGAGTTTGAGACCAGCCTGAGCAATATAGTGAAATGCCATCTATATAACAAATAAAAAACTAGCTTGTCCCAGCTACTCAAGAAGCTGAGGTAGGAAGATTGCTTGAGTTCAGGAGGCAGAGATGATAATGGCTGTAATCACCCCACTGCACCCTAGCATGGGCTAAAAACCAAGACCCTGTCTAAAAAAAAAAAAAGGTGGTCTTTCTTATTGCTGAATAGAATAGTATTCCAGGCTATAGATATACCACTGTTTGTTTAACTGTTCACCTATTGAAAGGCATTTTGGGAGTTTCAAAGGTTCTTTTAAGGTTCTAGCAATCACATATTCCATGTGATTCAGTTTACGGAAACACTGCAGACCCCATTGATCTCCATGTCTGATGCAGCTGGCTAGATAGGTGTTCCCTTTGTTCCTTATAGTCAAGCTTCTGAGTTGAATGTGGTTCAGAATGTGGTGGTCCATTTGTATCCACGTATTGAATTGAATCATATCACTTGTATCTGTCAGTATTTTAAACTCATTGAACTCACTGATTTCAGCCAAAGGTCATTGATCCTCTAGGGACTTCTAGTTGCTTTGCAGGTGAGTACTAACATACTGTGGTGATGGTTGAATCAATAGCCTTAATACTTGGAAAGAGAAAGACCCAAATTCAAATCTCAGTATTACCAGTTACTACCTGCAGTCTTAGGTTACCTACTTGAGCCTCCGTTATCTCACTTGTAAAATACAAATAGTACTAACTCTGTCTCATAAGGTTACTGTGAGGCCCACGTGAGGTAACATAGGAAAACACACAAATGTTATTGTCATATTAATAAAAATAGATTATCCTTTACTAGTGTTTTAGAAAGAGCAGCAGCAGTTTTATAATCAAGATGAGTAGTTTCAGGTTGTGGTACCCTTGTGTAAAAATATGTATACATATTTTTATATATATATTTAGATTTAGATGCAGTTTTACAAACTGTGCCAAAATAACACAAAAGAACAGGGAAAGCAAGAGGTATTTCTGTGTGCTGTGATGGATGGCCTGTGTTGAAAACACAATACCAATTAGCAGATGTGAGAAGAAATCATTTAAATCAACAATGTCTGTAGCAGGCTACCCATCTGCTTCCTGTTAACTAGCCCTTCCTTTTTCAAACTGTCTTCCTTCAGTTTCCATGACCCTGTTCTCTCCTGTTTCTCCTCCTGGCTTATCATCATCATTTTCTTGGCCCTTAAATATAAGTTTCCCTAAGGATCATCTCTGTACTTCTCTTTCCATGACTTCTTCCCTGGCAATATCATGCCTTTACTTCATTCCTCAAAGCCTACATCTGTGTCTCTAACCCTGGCCTCCCTCATTTCCATCCTGCTGGCTGGACAACTCTCTGTCAACTCAGTATTTCCAAGGCTGAAGTCATTTTTCTTCCTAAGATGGCCCTTCTTTTCAAGTTTGCTATTTCTATCTCACAGCCCCAACATCTTCTCATCCTTCTGCCTCTAAACGTAGAATAGTCCTCAAGCATCCTTCTTGAGGACTATTTGTGCCACCTCCTACCCGCCACAAATCTAATCATATTGTTGACTCTGACACAGAATCTCCAAACTCCTCTTTCTTTTCCGTTTCAGGTCTCCACCTTCAGCCTTTTTTGTGGGTGTTGGGGAGACAAACTCTTGCTCTGTCTCCCAGGCTGGAGTGCAGTGTTGTGATCATAGCTCACTCTGCCTCCTGGGCTTATGTGGTCCTCCCACCTCAGCCTCTCGAGTAGCTGGGACCACAGGCATGAGCCACCATGTCCAACTAATTTTTTATTTTGTGTAGAGACACAATCTCCCTATGTCGCCCAAGCTGGTCTCGAATTCCTAGGCTCAAGCACTCCTCCTGCTTCGGCAGGCACCTCCATAGTATTGAGATTACAGGCATGAGCCACCACGCCTGGCCCACCTGCAGCTTTTTCACTAAACTCCACTCTTCTCCCACTATACTCACAGCCTATTCACCCCACCTCACCTTTGTCACGTCAATTTTCCACGGCTTTTTAGGTTCTTCCAATTTAATGTTCTGTGTTGCTTTCCTTTCATGTAAAGCCCAGATGATTGGTCTAATATAATATCTATGCTCGTACCTCAAAACTGCTTTTCTTCTTAACCTAAGACATCATGACTTTGATAAAAGTGCTTTTTAAATATTTACACACTCAACTCCTGATGAACTGAAAGGAAGTAATATGAAAAACTTTTTTTTCAGAATTTCACAATATTTTGCTTTTCTCATGATAGTTTTCTATGTCATTAATTATCTGCATTTTTTTCTATGCTGGTCCCATGTATGATTTCTCCTAATATTTCCAGAGAACTGCATATAGCCAATATCTACTTATCAAATGAATGATTGTTCCTATGTTAGAAACTCAATTCTTGTTTGACCCCTGCATTCAACCAGCATTTATTGAATACCTTATTATGGGTCAAGTACTTGGAGGCATTGAGGATAAAATAGGCCCAGTCTCAGCCCTCACAGAACTTACATTATAGTAGGAATCCTAAGGATGTTGTCACTGGATTATTTATTACTGACCTTATACTCAGGTATTTTTTGCTTATGTCTCAAGCAAAGTTATCAGGCACTTCATTTAAGAGTGTATTAAATATTAAATCAAATAATTATACTCTGGTTGCCTGAAGGATATGGAATTTACTTGTTTAGTGAAGTGAGAAGTTTATATTAGAAGAGGAAAACACAGGTGAGTTTACATAGGGTCTTCCCAAGGGGAAGAAGCAGTTGGTGGGGAGGGAAAAGAGAGTGAGGATATCAAGCTACTGAGGTCACCTCCAGTCAGTCATTTCTTCTCGGCCAGGCAATTCCATGAAACTAACATAATGTGCTCTTGAATTTTACACAGATGGCAATCAGGAGTTATTTCCCTGTGAAGTCTGTGGAAGACGCTTTGCAGCAGATGTTCTGGTAAACATAAAGACATTTTGTAGATGTGTTTCATTGGACTTAAATGAACTGTCAAGTCAGTGAGGAGGCGGCAGTGCAAAGATTAAAGACAGATGTGGAGGAGAAGCAAGGGAAGAGGAAAAGTATATAACCTATGGCTGGTGGGCCCAGAGAACACTGAGGCAGATTGATGCTGCCTCATTCAAAAGCGACCCTGTTAAACATGGTCCTCCTGAAATGATGCCAGATGGAATTTTCTTGGCATCGTCGATGATCCCTCGAGAAGTTTTGGCTCTTCCGCCTTTTCTTTAAGCATCAAAAATTCAAATTTCAAGGCCAAAGCACCAGGGAAATTAGCTAGTCAAGAGGAATGAGCATTGAATTTCAGACATCTGGAAACTTGGCTTTTAGCCGCAAATTTGTCACTAATCCTGACAAGTCCTTTAACCTTCCTGTTTTCTGCTTTGCCACGTATACAGAACCTTCTAATTTCAGGGTTTTTATACCAGTTGAACAAAATGATACATGGATGTAAGGCCTGTCCCAAGTTCTAACTGTCCAGATTCAAGCTAACTGCATGTCAAGTCCCTTGATTGATGGCTATAAATTTGAATAAAAGCTTGATTTGTTTCAAAATTAGGGAATCAAATAGGTGGTATGCCCCAATAATATACAGGGGTTCCCAAGAAAGATGATTTTTTCAAAAAGAAAATCTAAGAGGGTAATTCAGCTGTCAGTCAGGACATTTTGGATCAAGGAGACATATGAAACTCAAAGGATGTGGACTGGAAGCCTGACTACATTTCAGGAAAAGACTGTAAAATGAGGTTGGAGGTTTTATTTTTCTGGGGAATTTAAAAAATGAAACAGCTGTCTTTTAGTTAACTGTGGTTAGAGCTTCCTGAAACTAGAGGGAGAGCTTGTGGAGCTGGTTGTGGCCCTGTAGCCCACCAGTGTGTGTCACTGGCTTTGCCAGCCTGGAGCTGCACCCCCTGAGAATCAGTGTGAGAACTGAGAGCTTCCATTTGCAGAGGGATCTCTAAATATCAAGTCCCTCTTGGACACTTTTGAGTTTCATTCCTAATCCTATTTCTAGGGTATTGATCAAATGATTTGATCTTTCTCTCTTTTTTAGTTTAAAATCGAATGGCTTGTTCTTAGCCAGGTGCAATGATTTTCACAGAGCTTATATTTTGTGGGGTCTGACAAAGCTGCTGTGTCAATGACAGCTATTACATGTCACATATCCACCAAGGGAGAGGGCAGAGGTCCCACAGTGGCACAATAGCACATTTCATCCAGGTGGTACACAGGCAAAGCTCTGCATGTTAGCTCCTCAGTTTTTGTATTAGAAATATTGAATGCTTAAAGGACTACCGGTTGGAGTAAACAGCATACTGTCCACATTTGAGTTCAATATATAAACCCAAATTTGAAGTAAGTCTCTTTAACTATAAAGGCATTTTACTGTCTTTGCTCAAACACGGTATCTGGTTATATGTAACACAAATGAGAAGAGCAGATGGATTTGCTCTGCTGTGATCTTTCAGAGAATGAACTAGGTTCTGAGGAGCAACACAGTCCCTGTAGCGGAGGCTGTCTAGGTACTCCTAGCGTTAAAAACTGTGATTGTGCACTTAAAAATTCCAATCCCTACCCTTTGTTTTCTAGAAAAGGCATGGACCAATATGTAAAAAACTCTTCAACAAAAAACGCAAACCTTTCAATTCTTTGAAGCAAAGATTACAGGGCACTGACATTCCTATTGTGAAGAAGACTCCGCAATCTAAGGTACTCCTGGTATCTTCTTTATTGTTTGTTATTACATTCTGTGGTACTCTAAGGCCTATTTCTGGGATTTCTGGTTTCATTTTTGCTTGTTAATGCCATAATGTATGTAACTATAAACCACCTTTACTGTTTTCTTTATAATCTTGCTTACTTAGATTTTCAAATATATTTCAGATATTTTCCAGATGTAGCAAAAAATAATCTTGTTCATTAGAGTGGCTCTAAATCTAGCAATTAACTTGAGAAGAAAGTCACTTTTAACCTTACATTTGTCTTTCTTTAAAGTTTTATAGTTTCTTTATTTTTCTGATTTTTCTTTTGTGTTTTCCCTCACTATTGGAGCTTGCAAATTATATTACTGTATTTTCCAAACCTCTTTAAGTAGTGCTTTTGAAAATCAAACTCTACTTTTCTCCAATTTTCACAGTTCTGTTTCCTATGAATTCAAATTCCAGCTTAAAAAAAAATTGTAATGGAGCGGTATATAATCTGTATTATTTGTTGGTTTTATTTTTTCCAGTCTCCACCTGTGAGGAAGTCTAACTGGAGACAGCAACATGAAGACTTTATTAATGCAATCCGATCAGCAAAGCAGTGTACGCTAGCCATTAAAGAAGGCCGACCCCTCCCACCTCCACCTCCTCCATCCTTGAACCCAGGTATGTGGATATTTTGGGTTGCTTTTGAGGTTGTGTTTCACTTTTGGCCAAATCATCATGCCCTATATGTACTCTGAAATTGGCAATAACAATTATATAGAAGTAATTTTATTAATTATATAAAAGTAAACATCCTATTTTTTTTTAATTCTACATAAAGATTCTGTGTTTCCTCCTAACTCTATCTCAATGTGAGAACACCATGGTATTTATGCTGTAGTATTATCTAACTCCTAGGGACACCATACACTTCATAGCTGATGCACGTGGAGCTATGCAGAGCAATCCAACCAACTCTGCAAAAGCCCCATTGTGTCAGATACCCACAGCTCTTTTTTTTTTTTTTTTTTTTCCAGGTAAAATTCCCCAAACAGGAAATTTGGCATTTTAACCATTTGAAGCTGTACAATTTAGAGGCTTACAGTTTTTTTACTGAAAACATTTTATTTTGAAAATTTAAAAATTGGCAGAAAGAGGAAGAAATAGTACAGATGCGCTCCGCTGAAATTTGGCAATTGTTTATATTGTTGCCATAATTTCTCTCTCTCTTCTTTGGCAGAACCATTTAAAAGTAAGTTCTAAGCATCATTAGTGCTTTATCTTTAGCCATTTTAGTATGCATCTCTTCAATATCAGTTCATTTTCCTGCATAATCACAATACTGTTATCACACCTGATATATATTAATGTTTTCCCAATTACTTTAAGAATATTTTTTAAAGCTTTCTTCTCACCCCTATTCAGCCACAGTCCAGGATCCAATCATAGTATATGTATTGCCTTTTGCTGTCTCTTCAGTCTTTATTAAATCTTGAACAATACCCCTACCAGGCTATTTATCTTTTAGAATGTTTCATGTTCCATATTTCTCTACTTTTTAATCATATTGCTTAACTTTTTTCTCTATCTCATCTTTCTGTAAGCTGGTAGTTAAGACTAGAGGCTCAATGAGATTAAAATAACTATTTTTTTTTTTTATGTCTTGTTCATTTTATTTATTTATTTATTTTTATTTTTTATTTTTTATTTTATTTTATTTTATTTTATTGCATTTTAGGTTTCGGGGTACATGTGATGAACATGCAAGATTGTTGCACAGGTACACACATGGCAGTGTGGTTTGCTGCCTTCCGTCCCCTCACCTGTATCTGTCATTTCTCCCCATGCTATCTCTTCCCACTTCCCCACCCCCCGCCCCTCCCCCATTTCCCCCCAACGGAACCCAGTGTGTAGTGCTCCCCTCCCTGTGTCCTTGTGTTCTCATTGTTCAGCACCTGCCTATGAGCGAGAATATACGGTGTTTGATTTTCTGCTCTTGTGTCAGTTTGCTGAGAATGATGGTTTCCAGGTTCATCCATGTCCCTACAAAGGACGTGAACTCATCCTTTTTGATGGCTGCGTAATATTCCATGGTGTATATGTACCACATTTTCCCTATCCAGTCTATCATCGTTGGGCAGTTGGGTTGGTTCCAGGTCTTTGCTATTGTAAACAGTGCTGCAATGAACATTCGTGTGCACGTGTCCTTGTAGTAGAATGATTTATAATCCTTTGGATATATACCCAGTAATGGGATTGCTGGGTCAAATGGGATTTCTATTTTTAGGTCCTTGAGGAATCGCCACACTGTCTTCCACAATGGTTGAACTAATTTACATTCCCACCAACAGTGTAGAAGTGTTCCTATTTCTCCACATCCTCTCCAGCATCTGTTGTTTCCCGATTTTTTAATGATCGCCATTCTAACTGGTGTGAGATGGTATCTCAATGTGGTTTTGATTTGCATTTCTCTGATGACCAGTGATGATGAGCATTTTTTCATATGTTTGTTGGCCTCCTGTATGTCTTCTTTTGTAAAGTACCTGTTCATGTCCTTTGCCCATTTTTGAATGGGCTTGTTTGTTTTTTTCTTGTAGATCTGCTTTAGTTCTTTGTAAATTCTGGATATCAGCCCCTTGTCAGATGGGTAGGCTGCAAAAATTTTTTCCCATTCTGTTGGTTGCCGATTCACTCTACTGACTGTTTCTTTTGCCGTGCAGAAGCTGTGGAGTTTGATTAGGTCCCATTTGTCTATTTTGGCTTTTGTTGCCATTGCTTTTGGCGTTTTGGTCATGAAGTCCTTGCCTACACCTATGTCCTGAATGGTTTTGCCTAGATTTTCCTCTAAGGTTTTTATGGTGTTAGGTCTGATGTTTAAGTCTTTAATCCATCTGGAGTTAATTTTGGTGTAAGGTGTCAGGAAGGGGTCCTGTTTCTGCTTTCTGCACATGGCTAGCCAGTTTTCCCAACACCATTTATTAAACAGGGAGTCCTTTCCCCATTGCTTGTTTTTGTCAGGTTTGTCGAAGATAAGATGGTTGTGGGTATGTTGTTTTTCCTGTGAGGCCTCTGTTCTGTTCCATTGGTCTATATCTCTGTTTCGGTACCAGTACCATGCTGTTTTGATTACTGTAGTCTTGTAGTATAGTTTGAAGTCCGGTAGTGTGATGCCTCCTGCTTTGTTCTTTTTGCTTAGAGTTGACTTGGCTATGCGGGCTCTCTTTTGGTTCCATATGAAGTTTAAGGTGTTTTTTTCCAGTTCTGTGAAGAAGGTCATTGGTAGCTTGATGGGAATAGCGTTGAATCTGTAAATTACTTTGGGCAGTATGACCATTTTCACGATGTTGATTCTTCCTAACCATGAACATGGAATATTTCTCCATCTGTTTGTATCCTCTCTTATTTCGTTGAGCAATGGCTTGTAGTTCTCCTTGAAGAGGTCCTTTACGTTCCTTGTTAGTTGTATTCCTAGGTACTTTATTCTCTTTGTAGCAATTGTGAATGGCAGTTCGTTCTTGATTTGGCTCTCTTGAAGTCTATTACTGGTGTATAGGAATGCTTGTGATTTTTGCACGTTGATTTTGTATCCTGAGACTTTGCTGAAGTTGTTTATCAGTTTCAGGAGATTTTGGGCTGAGATGATGGGGTCTTCCAGATATACAATCATGTCATCTGCAAATAGAGACAATTTGATTTCCTCCTTTCCAATTTGAATACCCTTTATTTCTTTTTCTTGCCTGATTGCTCTGGCTAGAACTTCCAGTACTATATTGAATAGGAGTGGTGAGAGAGGGCATCCTTGTCTAGTGCCAGATTTCAAAGGGAATGCTTCCAGTTTTTGCCCATTCAGTATGATATTGGCTGTTGGTTTGTCGTAAATAGCTTTTATTGTTTTGAGATACGTTCCATCAATACCTAGTTTATTGAGGGTTTTTAGCATAAAGGGTTGTTGAATTTTGTCAAAAGCCTTCTCTGCGTCAATTGAGATAATCATGTGGTTTTTGTCTTTGGTTCTGTTTATGTGGTGAATTACGTTTATGGACTTGCGTATGTTGAACCAGCCTTGCATCCCCGGGATGAATCCTACTTGATCATGGTGGATGAGCTTTTTTGCTATGCTGTTGCAATCGGTTTGCCAGTATTTTATTGAAGATTTTTGCATCTATGTTCATCATGGATATTGGCCTGAAATTTTCTTTTCTTGTTGAGTCTCTGCCGGGTTTTGGTATCAGGATGATGTTTGTCTCGTAAAATGATTTGGGAAGGATTCCCTCTTGTTGGATTGTCTGGAATAGTTTCAGAAGGAATGGTATCAGCTCCTCTTTGTATGTCTGGTAGAATTCCGCTGTGAACCCATCTGGACCTGGGCTTTTTTTGGGTGGTAGGCTCTTTATTGCTGCCTCGACTTCAGATCATGTTATTGGTCTATTCAGGGTTTCGGCTTCTTCCAGGTTTAGGCTTGGGAGGGTGCAGGTGTCCAGGAATTTATCCATTTCTTCCAGGTTTACTAATTTATGTGCATAGAGTTGTTTGTAATAATCTCTGATGATGGTTTGGATTTCTGTGGAATCTGTGGTGATATGCCCTTTATCGTTTTTTATTGCATCAATTTGGTTATTCTCTCTTTTCTTTTTTATTAATCTGGCTAGTGGTCTGTCTATTTTGTTGACCTTTTCAAAAAACCAGCTCCTGGATTTATTGATTTTTTGAAGAGTTTTTTGTTTCTCTATTTCCTTCAGTTCTGCTCTGATCTTAGATATTTCCTGTCTTCTGCTAGGTTTTGAGTTTTTTTGATCTTGCTCCTCTAGCTCTTTCAATTTTGATGATAGGGTGTCAATTTTCGACCTCTCCTTTCTTCTCATGTGGGCACTCATTGCTATATATTTTCCTCTAGAGACTGCTTTAAATGTGTCCCAGAGATTCTGGTATGTTGTGTCTTCGTTCTCATTGGTTTCTAAGAACATCTTTATTTCTGCCTTCATTTCATTTTTTATCCAGTCAACATTCAAGAGCAAGTTGTTCAGTTTCCATGAAGCTGTGTGATTCTGAGTTAGTTTCTGCATTCTGAGTTCTAACTCGATTGCACTGTGGTCTGAGAGACTGTTTGTTATGATTTCTGTTCTTTTGCATTTGCTGAGGAGTGATTTACTGCCAATTATGTGGTCAATTTTAGAGTAGGTGTGATGTGGTGCTGAGAAGAATGTATATTCTGTGGATTTGGGGTGGAGAGTTCTGTAAATGTCTATTAGGTTTGCTTGTTCCAGGTCTGAGTTCAGGTCCTGGATATCCTTGTTGATTTTCTGTCTGGATGATCTGTCTAATATTGACAGTGGGGTGTTAAAGTCTCCCACTATTATTGTGTGGGAGTCTAAGTCTCTTTGTAGGTCATTGAGAACTTGCCTTATGTATCTGGGTGCTCCTGTATTGGGTGCGTATATATTTAGGATCGTTAGCTCTTCTTGTTGCAGTGATCCTTTTACCATTATGTAATGTCCTTCTTTGTCTCTTTTGATCTTTGTTGCTTTAAAGTCTATTTTGTCAGAGATGAGAGTTGCAACTCCTGCCTTTTTTTGCTCTCCATTTGCTTGGTAGATCTTCCTCCATCCCTTTATTTTGAGCCTTTGTGTATCCTTGCATGTAAGATGGGTTTCCTGGATACAGCACACTGATGGGTTTTGGCTTTTTATCCAGTTTGCCAGTCTGTGTCTTTTGATTGGGGCATTTAGTCCATTGACATTTAGGGATAGTATTGTTATGTGTGATTTTGATACTGTCATTTTGATGCTACCTGGCTGTTTTGTTGGTTAGTTGATGCAGATTCTTGATTGTGTCGATGCTCTTTTACCATTTGGTGTGTTTTTGGAGTGCCTGGTACTGGTTGTTCCTTTATAAGTGTAGAGCCTCTTTCAGGAGTTCTTGTAGAGCAGGTTTGGTGGTGATGAAATCTCTGAGCGCTTGCTTGTTCACAAAGGATTTTATTTTTCCTTTGCTTATGAAGCTTAGTTTGGCTGGATAGGAGATTCTGGGTTGAAAGTTCTTTTCTTTAAGGATG
Organism: Saimiri boliviensis; assembly: GCF_048565385.1. Classification (NCBI taxonomy): domain Eukaryota; kingdom Metazoa; phylum Chordata; class Mammalia; order Primates; family Cebidae; genus Saimiri; species Saimiri boliviensis. The sequence continues at coordinate 26,013,282 of NC_133452.1, read as the reverse complement.
TTGAATATTGGCCCCCAATCTCTTCTGGCTTGTAGGGTTTCTGCTGAGAGATCTGCTGTGAGTCTAATGGGCTTCCCTTTGTGGGTAACCCGACCTTTCTCTCTGGCTGCCCTTAGCATTTTCTCTTTCATTTCAACCTTGGTGAATCTGACGATTATGTGCCTTGGGGTTGCTCTTCTTGCGGAATATCTTTGTGGTGTTCTCTGTATTTCCTGGATTTGAATATTGGTCTGCCTTGCTAGGTTAGGGAAGTTTTCCCGGATAATATCCTGAAGAGTATTTTCCAGCTTGGATTCATTCTCTTCATCACATTCAGGTACACCTATCAGACATAGATTAGGTCTTTTCACATAGTCCCACATTTCTTGAAGATTTTGTTCATTCCTTTTTGCGCTTTTTTCTCTGTTCTTGCCTTCTCTTTTTATTTCATTGAGTTGATCTTCGACCTCTGATATCCTTTCTTCTGCTTGGTCAATTCGGCTGTTGAAGCTTGTGCATGCTTCACGAAGTTCTCGTGTTGCGTTTTTCAGCTCCATCAATTCACTTATTCTCCTCTCTATGCTGTCCATTCTCGTCAGCAGTTCGTCCAATCTTTTTTCAAGGTTCCTATTTTCTTTGCGTGCGGTTAGAACATGTTCTTTTAGCTCGCTGTAGTTTCTAACTACCCACCTTCTGAAGTCTGATTCTGTCATTTCATCACTCTCCTTCTCCATCCAGTCTGGTTCCCTTGCTGGTGAGGAGTTGTGATCCCTTTTAGGAGGAGTGATGTTCTGGTTTCGGGAGTTTTCATCCTTTTTACGCTGGTTTCTTCCCATTTTTGTGGGTTTATCCACCTGTTGTCTGTCTCTGTCCCAGGGAGTTGGAGCTTTATGAGTTTCCGTTGCACTACTGCCTTTTTTTGATTTTTCTTTCAGGTCTGACCCGCCCAGCTAGCAGCATGCCTAGCCATTGCCTGCCCGCAGGGGCTTTGCTGAGCTGCTGTGGGCTCCGCCCAGCTGCCCTGAGCTCTCCCCTGTAGTCCTTTTTATATGGGAGTAGTTAGAACTGTCTCGGCAATGGTGGCCCCGCCTCTGTTATGGCGGACTCTCTCTGTTGTTGGAGGTTGCCTCGGCAACGGCAGCCTGCCTCCGTAGGGGTGGAGAGTCTCAGTAATGGCGGAAGCCCCTCCCCCACGGAGCCGGGCTGTCCAGGTTCAGCTGTGCTTGGTTTGAAGGGCTCAACCCAGAGGGTTTCCAATTACTGTTTTTGTTTTCGTTGTTGTTGGGGGTGGAGGGGTGGGACCAACTGAGCCTGATCACCTGGCTCCCTGACTCCGAGTCTTTTCTTTTAAGTTGAACGACCCCGAGTTCCGGTCGCTTGTTGAAAAGGCGCCGGGATCTCACGTGCTGCGACTCACGGAGTCGGCTCGGACTGCGGCGCCGGCTCCTGGTGGATTTTCTGCCTAGGAATCTCCTGGCCTGACTGGCTATTTCAGATGAATGGGCAACTCTGCCGTCTCAGGGCTCTGCTCGCCAGCTAAGAGGGCTCCCAGACCAGTGGCTTTTGTACGGAGAACCGCAGCAACAGGGAGTGGTCACAGCAGCCGCGCGGGCGGAATCAGCCCCACAGGGGCCAAAACAGCCACACCGGCTGGGACTGCGATACTGGCGACCCCTCTGCCTGGGTATCTCCTGGTCTGTGGGTGATAACAGTTCGTCTGTAAATGCGGCGTCCACTCACCCTCTGCACTTTCACTGGGAGCTGAAGTCCTGAGCTGTTCTTAGGTGGCCATCTTCCCAGCATTCCCTGTCTTGTTCATTTTTCTAAAATAACTATTAATATAAGATCATGAATATATTAACAGTAATCTTATCAGAAACAATATATGATTTGCAAATATTTTCTCCAATTCTGTGTACTGTTTTTTCTCTCTCTTGATAATGGCCTTTAATATACAAAAGTTTTTAATTGTGATTATGTCCAGTGTATCTGCTTTTTCTTTTGTTGCCTGTGCTTTTGATGACATATCCAGAAATTTATCACCGAATCTACATCGCAAAGCTTGCCTATGCTTCTCTTTTAGTTTTAGCTCTTATGTATAGATTTTAAAAACCAGTTTTAAGTTAATTTTCCTGTGTAATATGTTTCCAACATCATTTTTGGCATGTGGATATCCAGTTACCTCAGCACCATTTGTTAAAAAGACTTTCCTTTCCCCACTGAATAATCTTGACACCATTATCAAAAGTTACTTGACCATATGTTTGAGGATTTATTTCTTGGCTCTCTGTTCTATTCCATCGATCTCTGTGGCTGTCTTTATGCCAGTACTAAGTTGCTTTGATTACTGTAGCATTCTAGTAACTTTTGACATCAGGAATTTTGAGTCCTGCAAGATACAGTCAAGATCGTTTTGGCTGTTTGGGGTCCTTTGAGATTTCATATGAATTTTAGGATTTTTGTGCTATTTATGTAAAAATAGTATATTGAGATTTTTGTTAGGGATTGTATTGAATCTATAGAATGTTTTGGGATGTATTGTCATCTTATCAATGTTAAGTTTTCCAATCCATGAACATGGAATGTCTCTCTACTACTTACATCTTCTTTTATTTCTTTTAGCAAAATATTGTAGTTTTCAATGTACAAGTCTTTCTCCTCATTGGTTAAATTTATTTCTAAGTATTTTATTCATTTTAACATTATTATAAATAGAATTGTTAACTTTCTTCTCAGATTATTCATTTTTAGTGTATAAAAATGTAACATCTTTGTATGTTGACTTTGTATCCCATAACTTGTGCTGAATTCATTTATAATATTATTTCTGATAGTTTTTTGTGGAATTTATAGGATTTTCTACAATAAGATTATGTCACCTGAAACAGAGATAATTTTACTTCTCCCTTCCCAATTGATAGGTCTTTTATTTCTTTTTCGTGCCTAAATAACTTTTAGTACTATATTGAATAGGAGTGGCAAAAGTAGACATCCTTGTCTTGTGTTTTCCGTTAAGAATTATATCAGCTATGGGTTACAAGTTACTTTTTAAAGCATAAATAACAGCATATAGTGGGTATTATAACATTGAGATGAAATGTATGAAAACAGTAGCACAAGGTTGAGTAAGGAAAATGGACATATAGTGCAATGGTCTTACATTATATGTGAATAAGTATAGTGTCATTTAAAGGTAGACTATTATATGGTAAAGATACCTATTATAAACTCTAGAGTAACCACTAAATAAAATGAGATATAACTAATAAGACAATACATGGAGTAGAGATAAAAATGTAAAAAAATTTTATCCAAAGGAGGAAAAAGGAACAAATAAGAGGTGGCATAAAGACAAATAACAAGATGGTAGACTTAAACCTAACTGTATGCATAATTGTATATTAATGTCCTACACACTCCATATAAAAGACAGAAATTGTCAAACTGAATAATAAAGGAAGGCCCAACTATAAGTCTTCCATAAGAAAAAAATGTTCATATAAAGCACAAATAAGTAAGAGCATGGGAAAAGATATACATGCAGACAATAATCATAAAGCTAGAATGACTATATTAATAATAGCACAAACTAAACTGTGGAGCAAGTATTAACAGATGATGATTCCAAAGATAAGTACATCAAGAAGACCTATCAGTTCTAAATGTTTATGTACCTAGTAGCAGAGCTTCTAAGAATATGAAACAAAAACTGACAAAACTGGAAGGAGCAGAGAAATTCACAATTATATTTGGAGATTTTATCACTCCTCTCTTAGTAACTGATAGAATATACAGAAGGAAAATCAGTACAGATATAGAAAAGTTGAGCAACAGTAACCAATTTTGACCTAATTGACATTTATACTTATCCTATGACACATACCCACAGCAGAAGACACAATGTTTTCAAGTATACATGGAATAGTCACCCAAGAGAGACTATATACAGGTCCACAAAGCAGGTCTCAAATTTAGAAGTGAAATCATACATAATATATTCTCTGACCAGATGAGAATTAAATTAGAAATGTATGACAAAAATATATCTGGAAAATTTTTGAATACTTGGAAATCAGCAAGTCATTTCTAAATAACCCATAGATCTAAGAAGAAATCACAAGAGAAATTACAAAATATTTTTAACAGAATGATAATGAAAACATCTAACTTTGTGGGATTCAGCTCAATTAATTCTAGAGGGAATTTTATAGCTTTAAATGTTTACATTAGAAAAAAGAAAAGGTTTAGTTCAATTATCTTAAACTTTCTCTTTAAAACATTAGAAAAAGAACAAATGAGACCTAAATTAAGTCAAAAGAAGAAAATGATGTAATTCATCAAATTAACAAAATATTTTTTAAAGCATATCATCTCAATAGAGAAAAAGCCTTTCATAAGGTGTAACACCTTACATGTTAAAAACAATATATAAAAAAAAAACAAAACAAAACTTCTCAGCAAGATAAAATTAGAAGGGAATTTCCTCCATAAAGGTCATCTTTGAGAAATCTACAGCTAACATCACACTGAATAGTGAAAAACTGAACACTTTCTTACAGAGATCGGGGATAAAAGCAAGGATATTCATTCTGACGACTTCTATTCAATACCATACTATTGATAATGCTCAGTGTAATATGGCAAAAAATCAATTAAAAGGAATTACAGGCCAGGAGTGGTGGCTCATGCCTATAATCCTAGCACTTTGGGAGGCTGAGGTGGGTGGGTCACCTGGGGTCAGGAGTTCGAGACTAGCCTGGCCGACATAGTGAAACCTCATCTCTAAAAAATAATAATAATAATAAAAAGGAACTACAAAAAAGCTACTGGAATTAAAGTGAATTTAACAAAGTTTCAGGATATAAGATATATACAAGTGAATTTTAGTTCTGTATACTAGGCATAAACAATTAAAAATGAAATTTAAGGCCAGGCACGGTGGCTTATGCCTGTAATCCCAGCACTTTGGGAGGCTAAGGTGGGTGGATCAGGAGGTCAGGAGTTCAAGATCAGCTTGGCCAAGATGGTGAAACCCTGTCTCTACAAAAAAATAAAATAAAATTAGCTGGGCATTGTCGTGGCCACCTGTAATCCCAGCTATTCGGGAGGCTGAGGCAGGAGAATTGCTTGAACCTGGGAGGTGGATGTTGCAGTGAGCTGAGATCATGCCACTGCACTCTATCCTGAGTGACAGAGAAGACTCTGTCTCAAAAAAAAGAAGAAGAAATTTAATGTATTTATAATAACATAAAAAATAGTATATATTTAGGGGTGTATTTACTGAAATATATGCAGAACCTATAAAATGAAAATCTCATAACATTTATTCTAGAAGTTAAAGATGACAAGAATAAATGGTGAAATTTACCATTTTTCTGGTTTGGAAGACTCAAGATTCTGTTATGATGTCAATTCTAACCAAATTAACATATGTTCAATGTAATTCTAATAGAAATATGTAGAAGTTATTTTTGCTGGGTAGAAATTGACTACCTGGCTGGATATGGTGGCTCATGCCTGTAATCCCAGCACTTTGGGAGGCCAAGGCAGGTGGATCACTTGAGGTCAAGAGTTCGAGACCAGCCTGGTCAACACAGTGAAACATCATCTCTACTAAAAATACAAAAAATTAGCTGGACGTGGTGGTGGGCGCCTGTAATCCCTGCTACTTGGCAGGCTAAGGCAGGAGAATGGCTTGAACCTGGGAGGCAGAGGTTGCAGTGAGCTGAGATCATGCCATGGCACTCCAGTCTGAGTGACAAGAGCGAAACTGCATCTTAAAAAAATAAAAAAGAAGAAGGAATTGACTAGCTGATTCAAAACTTTTATGGAAATGGAAAGGATCTGGAATAGGCAAGATAGTTTTTTAAAAGCACAAAGTTGGAGTATTTACATTACCTGATGTCAATATTTATTATAACATGACAGTGATCACGACAACTTGGTATTGGTGTATCAATTTAACAGAAAGTAGAATCTAGATATAGGCACGCCAACTGTGGGTAATTGATTTTCTTAAGAGATGCCAAGGTAATTTACTGGAGGAAAGACTAACCTTAGCAACAAATAATGGTGGAACAACTGGATATCCATATGGAAAAATGAACCTTGATTCTTATACCATTGTCTTAGTCCATTTGTGTTGCTATAAAGTAACACCTGAGACTGGGTAATTTATAAATAAAAGGAGTTTATTTGGCTCACAGTTCTGCAGGTTGTACAAGAAGCATGGCACCGGCATCTACTTCTCTTGAGGATTTCAGGAAGTCTACAATCGTGATGGAAGGTGAAGGGAAGCAGGCATCACATGTCAAGAAAGAAAGCAAGAGGGAGGGGAAGGAGGTGGGAAGGAGGTGTGACAGGCTCTTTTTTGTTGTTGTTGTTGTTGTTTTTTTTTTTTTTTTTTTTTTTTTTTTTTTTTTTTTTTGAGAGGGAGTCTCACTCTAACGCCCAGGCTGGAATGCAGTGGTGTGATCTCAGCTCACTGCAACATCCACCTCCCAGGCTCCAGCCATCCTCCCATCTTAGCCCCTTGAGTAGCTGAGACCACAGATGCATGCCCAGCTAATTTTTTAATATTTTTGGTAGAGGTGGGGTTTCTTCATGTTGCCCAGGCTGGTCTCGAATTTCTGAGCTCAAGCAATCCACCTGCCTCAGCCTCTCAAAGTGCTGGGATTACAGACATGAGCCACTGTGCCCAGCCCAGTCTCTTCTTAACAATAAGTTATGATGGGAGCTAATAGAGCAAGAACTCACTCCTTACCAAAAGGACAGCACCAAGCTGTTAATAAGAGATCCACCCCCATGATCCAAACACCGTCCACTAGGCCTGCCTCCAACACTGAAGATCAAATTTCAGCATAAGATTTGAAGGGGACAAATATCTAAACTATATCAACCATACATAAAAATTCATTTGAAAAGGATCATTGACCTAATGTAATTGTTACAACTAAAGGCCAACAAAGATTTCCCAGGCAGGACACAAAATAATAAAATAAAAAATAATTTTTTTTTAATTAGTAGATTGGGCCTTACCAAAATTAAAAATTTCAGTTTGAGACTTAAGAAAATGGATTGGATCTGAGGAAATGATCAATATAGAAAAAAAAAAAAAAAAAAAAACAGAAAGGCAAGTTACAGACTGGGAGAAAATATTCATAATATGTATATCTGACAGGGAACTCATATCAAAAACATATAAAGAACTCTGAAAACTCAATAATAAGGAGCCAGCCCAGTCAGAGAAGCTCAAGAGATGTGTTTGAACAGACACATCACAAAATAATAGCCAATAAGCACATGAAAAGATACTCAACATCATTTTTATTAGGAAAATGCAAATTAAAAACCATAATGAGATACCACTACACATCCACTTCACTGGCTAAAATTTAAAACTTGACAATACAATGCCTGCAATCCCAGCACTTTGGGAGGCTGAGGTAGGCAGATATCTTGAGGCCGGGAGTTCAAGATCAGCCTGGCCAACATGGCAAAACCCTGTCTGTCTTAAAAATACAAAAAAATTAGCTGGGCATGGTGGCTCACTCCTATAATTCCAGCTACTTGGGAGGCTGAGGCATGATAATCATTTGAACCTGGAGGCAGAGGTTGCAGTGAGTAGAGACTGTGCTACTGCACTCCAGCCTGGGTGACAGAGCGAGACTCTGTCTCAAAAAGAAAAAAGAAGAAGAGTGATGCTATAAGTCTTTGCTATGATGTAGACCAACTGGAAGTCTCATACACTGCTGATAGAAATATAAAATAGTACAACCACTTTACACCGGTGTTTTCTTAATAAATTAAATATGCACTTAGCCTATACAGCAATTCCATTTCTTGATAGTTAGACAAAAAAAAGGAAAACATGTCCATAAAAAAGGTTTACATGAATAAATAGCTTTATTCATATAGCATAAACTGGAAACAACTGAAAATGTTTATCAACAACTGAATAGATAAAGAGATTGTGGAATATTTACAAAATATACTAGTACTCAACAATAAGAAGGAAATACATGCAGCAACATGGATGTTCTATTATATGAACTTATAGGACAGGGAAATCTTATGAATAGTAACCGGAAATGGATAATTGGTTGCTTGAGAATGGCTTTTGCAAAATATTGACTGAAAGAGGGCATGAAGGAATTTCTGGGGTGATGAAAATGTTCTATATTTTAATTGGGGTGCTTACAAATGCATACATTTGTCACAACTCATTGAACTGTACATGTAAAATAGGCACATTTAGTTGTGTGTAAATTATTCCTCAAAAAAGACTATTTAGGAAAGTGCAAGAGCAAAAAGCCACAGTATAATCTTACTAGAAATCATCTGGAAAACAAATCATCGGAGCTTCTATGCCAGAAAATAATCCTCATATTTGCTTTAGTGTTATTGAGCACTAATGAAAATATATCTTAAATAATGTACTGTTTTAAGATATTCAGTAGAAAGATATGTGCTATGATTTTAGTAATTATGTAAGTACCTTGGCAACAAGTTTCATGTAACAAAAAACATCTTTTATGAGAAATATATTCATTTCGGGATCAGAAACTACAGGGTTGATGGCTACCTTATGGTCCTTTAATTGAATAAGTACAACCATGTCAGATGTCCTGCTGTGTGAATTTCTCCCACACTTTAGATCCAACTTGGATATAAATGTGACTTGGATCTAAAATGTGGGGATTATTGTTTCCCTAAAAAAAAAAAAAAAAAATCATTTTGCAAGGCCTCACCAAATGTTCAATTTATTTTTCTTCCGTTTGTATTTCTATGCTAACATACAATTATAATTAACTTCTTTCTTGTGCCCTTAATGTAATTTTATGCAACAAACCAAATGATTTTATGCACTCTCAACATTTTCACCACAATCTGATGATTTTGTTTATGCAGGGATTTTACATTAGCCCAGAATTATCAGGCTTAAGTACTGGAGAATTTATATACATACAACTAGAGTTATCTATAACATGGCCTAACCTACATGAACGTGCCAGTAATTTCCCTTTCTTTGTCAGCATTATTCCCTATTTTCATGACTCTGTTTTTAAGACATGCCTATATTCTACTTTATAGTGACTTAGCTAAGTCTGTTAATGATTTAAATTTCTAGGATACTGTGACAGTTTATGCAGAGAGTGATTTAGAATATTTATAATTGTTATTTTTCTGTGAGGCCTGGGACATTCAGTCACCATTTTATATGGCCACATAGACATGGATACACAGCACAGTATTTGCATTTTAGAATGATGCTTGGTTTTCCACCTTTCTGTGAGATCTGGCCACCATATTCCTCATAAGAATTCATTTGTACTCTGACTTTCAAAATCATTACCTATTGAAATAAATAGGACATAGGATTTTATGAAAACATTGTTGATAGAGGAAGACAGGTGACTCCAATTGAGCTGAGGCTAGAACTTGTAACTCAGTCATGCTGGGTTCAGATTATTGCAGAAAATACAACAATTCTCAAAATATGTGAAGTTCAACATAAATACAACCAGCAACCTGGAATGCTTAGACGCAGGACCCTCTCCTGCCTGCTCTCTGCTCCTCTGGTGGGGCCTCATGTTCCCTCTGTAGGGTCCCAGAGGCCCTAGTGCCTCCTCTTCTACAGTTTAACCCACCAAGCTGTAATTGTCTGTTCGCCTACTCATCTCTGAGATTTTTCTTGTCGGGGAAATAGACTTCAGCTTTGCTGTCTCCATGGTGATATGTAGTACCAAATACGTAGAAGGATGGCAGTGAGTGAATGAAAAGTGGGTTTAAGGAAGCAACTCAGTATTGCCATGATCATTGTTTTTGCCTGATATGAGTAGGGTTTATGGTTGCAGCATTTCTTGTGTAAGACTTGGCTTTCCAGCTGGCAAAATTGAAGAAATAACCACCAAGCTAAGAGCCATGTTCTAGATGGTTCTTCTAAACAATTGTAGGTGAATTCTGAATGATAATGGCACTTTCTATTATACTTTTTTTCCTAGGCAGTTTCATTTCTATTCGGTAGTTGGAATCACAACCTTGCTGAACCTGTTTCCTTATAGCAATATCTAGCATTTATAAAGCATTCAGTATGCTCCACCCCACCCACTGTGCCAAGCCTTTATGTGCATCATCACAGTTAACTTTCATAACAATCCGATGAAAAAGGTGATATGTAGGTACTGGGAAAATGAAAGCTTAAGGAGGTTGGGTAACTTGCCCGAGTTCACACATATAACAAGTAAAGAACTCAGGCTCAAAACCAGTCAGGCAACCTCCAGCGCTGGGCTTTTTATTATTTCCCAATGCTGTCCTGTTCTTTTTTTTTTTTTCCAAGGCATTTATCTCCGTGTGAACTTTATATTTATTTGTTTCTGTCATAGAATGCTTACTCCTGGATTTCAGAGACATTGCATCCCCAGGTGTAAAACAGCACCTAGCACCAAGTAGCTGCTCAGTCAGTATTAAATTAATGATGAGGTACTGCCTTCTGGAGTAAGAAATAAAGGATAAGGCTACTAGATGATTTCTAAGTGCTTACCAGTTCTTACATTTTATGAGTATACATTTTAGGAAATGATTTGTTCAAACAGAAAACTCCCCAAATGGTTTTAAAAGGTGGCGTTAAAAATTCTTAACAGCACTACATTAAATATCTATCCACACATGAAGATATTTTGATTGTACACTAACACAAGTTCTATACTGTTTTTGAGGCTGATGCAGTTTCACACCCTTCTTGGGGTAGGGCATTATTTTATATCGCTGATATCTAATGTGTTATCCCTTTAAGATACCTAAAACAAAGCAAACACCCATCCCTGCTTGATTTAGAGGGGTAGGTGCCAACCTAGTTTTGCTATGAGCAGCTCTATGTTCTAAGAAGATCTTGGCTCTTTCCCACTTTTCATTTCTCTCACTAGCCAATTATGTCTGGTAATTGCAAATGAAAGAATTTAGACAAAAAGCTATTACACAGAACCACAGAGCACCTGAGGCCGACAGGAGCTGCCTGAGCCATTGCATCTCTGGAAGCTGAAGCTGTTTTTAGTGACACTTTCCTATCATCCCTCCTTCTTTCCCTTTTCTGTTTTTAAGCTCTCACCTTTTATCCTATTGCTATCTCCTTCCTGAATATATTGCCTGCTCACTTAGTATTTAAGTGGAAAAAAATCTAGCTACTGCAAAAGCAGTATGTTTTTCTACCAGTGACACAATGCTACTGACTTCCGTTCACATCTCCCAAACCCACATTTGGAAACATCTCATCTCCTTCTGTAACTCCATAACTTCTGTAATACTCACCCAGCATCACAACCTGGGCTTTTGAATTTGTCCTTCTGTGCCATCAATACTAATATTCTGTGATCCCAGAACTACTTTCTTCACACAGGATTCACTAAATAATTTATTTCATTGAGAAGTTCTAAAGTATAATCTTTTCTTTCTGGAAAAGCACATCACTTAAACATTTCAAAGGCAGACAATTGAAATGAATGCACAGGTTGTGACATTTTTCCTTGCCATGTCCTTAACTGAGCCCTTGCATGTCTCCCCCTTTGGTATAGTCTCAAACCAGAGTTTGGGACCTTGTTCTTTCATGTTGGAGCAGAGTTCGTATCATTACTTATATATGTATTTGTTTACTTATTTGAAATAGGGTCTGGTTCTGTTGCCCAGGCTGGAGTGCTGTGGCATAATCACAGCTCACTGCAGCCTTGACCTCCTGGGCTTAAGCGATTTTCTCAAGTAGCTGAAACCACAGGTGCATACCACCATGCCTGGCTAGTTTTTTGTAGGGATGGGGTTTTGCCATGTTGCCCAGGCTGGTCTCAAACTCCTGGGCTCAAGTAATCCACCCACCTCAGCCTCACAAAGTGCTGGGATTTCTGGCATGAGCTATCATATCCTCATTTCACTTCATGTAGTCCATTCTATAATTGTTTTTAAAGCGTTAATTTCCATTTGTTGTTGTCTTTACATTCAGATTATATTCAATGCCCATATTGTATGAGGAGGTTCAATGAAACCGCAGCCAAGCGACATATTAATTTCTGCAAGGATCAATCTTCTCGCCGAGTCTTTAATCCAGCCGAGACAGCAGCCAAATTGGCATCCAGAGCTCAGGTAACACTCTCTCCCCAGGTGTTGGCTTTTGTGCCCTTGCATGCCTGGTGTGAGCAGGTGAAATTTCCTAGAGAACCTCAATTACTTATTCTAAGAAGTGTAAGGGTAAAGAGAACTGATCACCATTACTCATCCCTATGGGAGTTGGCTTCTTTTGAAGGGGAATGCTTTCTAGCTAATGGCATCTTTGGGTGTTGTAGAAACAAAAATATTTCTGGAGTATTTGAAGCTTCTTTGGATGAAGACTTGAATACATGGTGTTTCTGTAGCATTATGGAAAAACTCTTTATCCAACAATGGTTATCAATCTTAACCACCCAAAAAAGAATTGCAAATCTGAAGTGAAACTGCCTGAGTTTCACTCACAAGGCAATTGCCCTGCAGGTCATGTATTTTGCTCTGTAGAGAAGGGGTCTTCAGCCTTTTATTTAAAACCACAGAATCAGCAAGTTAAAGGGATATGTGGATGAATGGAAGCAGCTGTTATAATTAGGTACAAATCAGTAATATAACAAGCTGAAGTAGAAGATAGTAGTTTTACAAACCACAGAACTGGAGCCAGAAAACAGCTCCATACACATCAAAGGTCCCAGGCACATACTTATAATATAGCATAAAAACTATTTGTTTCATAGACATGGCTTAGATGCTATGAAAGTTGGTCTGAATACTTCAAATATATATAGACTGGTTTTTTGTTTATTTACTTTTGAGACAGGGTCTCACTCTGTTGCCCAGGCTGGAGTGCAATGGTGTAATCACGTCTCACTGCAGGCTGGAGTGCAATGGTGTATTCACCGCTCACTACAGCTTTGACCTTCCTATTGCAGGTGATCCTCTCACCTCAGCCTCCTGAGTAGCTGGGACTACAGGTTCATGCCACCACGCCCAGCTACTTTTTTGTATTTTTAGTAGAAGTGGGGTCTCACTATGTTGCTCAGACTGGTCTCAAATTCCTGAGCCCAAGCGACCTCCCCGCTTTAGCCTCCCAAAGTGCTGGGATTATAGGTGTGAGCCATCATGCCCAGCCTCTACAGCCTGTTTAGAAAGCTTTTGGCTAAATGCAGTATTTAATGAGGTGGGACCCTTTCCAACAAAAGTGGATCCCACAGACTATCAATCCTAAGCTCTATCCCCAGAAGCATTAGAGAGTTATTGACTATCTACCATGTACCAGATACTGTGCTGGGTACTTGTTGATCAAGAATTTGTCATTGAAAAATGGAGGGGGACTTGGAGCTGGTACAGTTGGCATATATAGGAGGGCTATGGAAGAAATCACTGCAATTCTTGGAAGTCTTCAAAGGCAAGCAGACGTTTTGCTCTTAAATATCAAAATGGGTTCACCAGCCTAGAGGTGGGGTTGGGAAGGGCTTTATGCACAAAACATCCAGCTTGTGGCTGGAGGCACCCATCTGTTTGGTGGTGGGGCTCAGCGAAAGCATAGAGTGCCTATGAAAGAGGTACAGAGACAGGCAAGATAGGCAGCCAGATCTAGAAGGGCTTTAACTAAAGCCAGTTGAGAGAGGAAGAAAAGAGGAATTGGTTGAATATACACCCTAAAATCAAGGACAGCCAGACCTGAGGGCCTGGAAGCAGGAACTGGAAAGTCCTCAGGAAGCCAGACAGTCCTCTTTTGCACTTTGCCAACCTGTCTCCTCCTCCTGCTATTCTCTGCCTTCTCTTCTCTCTGAAGACTGGCTTTCTTGGCCTTTCTGTCCAATTGGCCTCATGTGTCATCCTACAGGCAATGTGGGTTGGGTGAACAGTGGAGACTAGAGTTGCATACAACTGGCTTTTTAGAAAGGTCACTTTTGCAACTACTGTTCCACATGGATTAATGGGAGATCAAGTAAGACCCACCACAACAGGGAAAAAATGAGGGCCTAGAACAGGAGGATTAATAGGGTTGTGTGGGACGGAGCATCTAAGAAATAATTGATGATACTGAGAAAATGATTAGGCATAGAATAAAAGAGGATCAGGGTTGACTATAAGGTTCTCAGCTCCGGAGCCTGAACAGATAGGAAGACAATCTCTGTAGATAATGGAACACTGGAGGGAGGAGATATCTGTGTTGAGGGGCATTGGTTATGATAAATAGTTTCATCGATTGAGTCTTTTTTTTTTTTTTTGAGATGGAATCTCACTCTGTTGCCCATGCTGGAGTCCAGTGGCATGATCTTGGCTCACTGCAACCTCTGCCTCCCAAGTTCAAGTGATTCTCCTGCCTCAGTCTCCCGAGTAGCTGGAATTACAGGCATCCACCACCATACCTGGCTAACTTTTGTATTTTTAGAAAAGATGGGGTTTCACCGTGTTGGCCAAGCTGGTCTCGAACTCCTGACCTCAAGTGATCTGCCTGCCTTGGCCTCCCAAAGTGCTGGGATTATAGGCATATACTACCACACCCGGCCTAGATTCAGTCTTGACATCTGAGATAGCATGGGAAGAAGTGCAATGTAGACAAAGCCAGGATTCTACATTCAGTAGTCAGAGTTTGAATTTCTTTCTTTTTTTTTTTTTTTTTTTTGAGACAGAGTCTCAGTCTGTCTCCCAGGCTGGAAGTGCAGTGGCATGATCTCAGGTCACTGTAACCTCCACCTCTCGGGTTCAAGTGATTATTGTGCCTCAGCCTTCTGAGTAGCTGGGATTATAGGCACCCATGACCACATCCGGCTAATTTTTGTATTTTTAGTAGATACAAGGTTTCACCATGTTGTGAAGGCTAGTCTCGAACTCCTAACCTCAGGTAATATGCCTGTTTCAGCCTCCCAAAGTGCTGGGATTACAGGCATGAGCCACCGTACCTGACCAGGGTTTGAATTTCAATTCTACAATTTAGGTAACTTGGCCAAGTTACTTAAATTCTTGGAGAGTCACTTTCGTCTGTAAAATGGGGTTAATCATGTTTGCCTTGCTGAGTTGTTGGGAAACGTATAGTTCAGTGAAGTGCCCCGGTCAGTGTCTTGCACACAGGGACTCCTCCCTTCCTCTCTCCACATTACCCCAGCCTCTCCTCCAGTAGCCTTTTCCAGTTGATACGATTGGCACCACACTTTTGGAGGAATGTGACTACTTTGGGTTTGAATACAGCCTAATTATGGAAAAGTTTCTAAGTATAAGTCTACCTACATTTTGTAAAGCAGTCAAGGGTGTGTTACATTTCTGCGAATGGTTCTTCTTACCAGTTAGTCGGCTTTAGTGGGGCCAAAGAGAGCACAGGGAAGCAGCAAACGGAAGTGTTGTTATTCCTGAAGAAGGCCAGCTGGCTGTCCTGAGTGTAACCAGTGACTTGGCCTCATTCCTCTCCTTGTTTTCCAGAGCCGAGTGGTGATTGGGAACGCAGAAGAAAAATTGCTTGCTTTCTGCATTCCTTCACTCACTGTAGAGTGTATCTGAACAGCCGTATTTGTTTCCCTTGTGCCAGCTTCACCCTTTTAGGACCTTGTCTAATAGTGAAGCTTATTCAGAAATGGAGCAAGAAGGGAGGGGTTGTTTCAGTTTTGAAGGGCTGTTAACAACACAGCCGAAATATGTTTCTATTTTAAACATAATCAACTTTTAAAATGTGTCATACCCTTAACCAAAAGAGACCAATATGGGCCTCTAAAAATAGCTTTCTTTGTGTGGATAGGGATGAGCTGCCTGCTATAGTCTCACAGCCATTCTTGCCCGAGTGAGAATTCTCACTTGGTGTAACAGGTTATCTTTATACTGCAGTTTCCATGGAACTGGAGGTGGGATCAACGACAAGGTAAAAGGAGCGTGTGAGAAACCTTTTGGCCCTTATTTCGTTTTAATGAAACTATTCTGCTGCTGCTGCTGCTCTGCAGGGAGGTGATGGCGTAGGGATGTTGGAATTTCACGCTTAAAACATTTGCTGCCTGCCAATCTGTTTTTCTTCTCTGTTCATATTAAAATAATAATAATAATAATAATCTTCAAGTGTAATGAAAAAAATAAAATGTTCTTTAACCATATCCTTATTGACATTAAGTTATTTACGTCTGCATACAACTCATTTTATAGGATAAGCATACCACCAGCAACCCCAAGGGCTTAATTATGAAAGAGAAGCTTCAAAACCCAGATATGGCTTTGAGCACCAGCTGGGAGGACACGAACCAAACTAACTGAAATGCAGGGTTTGTGTCCCTTTCCTCTGGATTCAGGGAGTCCCTGCAGATGATGGCAGTCTGCTGTTGGTGAAGGGGAAAGAGCTGTACCTCCTATGTGGTACCTGAGGTTACAGAAGGTGTCCTCTGTGTCTCCCGTTCTTTCTATCTCTGTAGGGTAAGGCTCAGATGGGTCCAAAAAAAGAACCAACTGTTACCAGTGCCGTGGGAGCTTTGCTGCAGAACAGGGCCCTCGTGGCCACGAATGAAGCCCCAAACAAGTCAGGTGAGTCAGAGCATGCATTTCAGCTCTCACATGATGGGGGTCAGAGGAGACCACTGTTGAGTTTGGGAATTCACCGGTAGTCTGCAAAAGCTCCAAGACCTTCACAGTTTCTTTTGGATGCAAATATGTGGGTTAGACGTTATAGCTTATTTGCCAAAAGGAAATATTACTTAATTTATCAGGATTACACAACTTTCACAGTGTACAAGCCAAATTCAATTACTGCAATGAGAGTCTAGAATCATTGTTCTCCAGTCTAGTAAAATTGAAGAGATTGAAAATAGGAGAAGACCACGTGTTATGTTTGTGTTGAAAATAAGGGGAAAGTTTCTTTTCTAGAAATAAATACTGCTGCTCCTCAATTTATAATGGGGCTACATCCTGATAAACCTATTGTAAATAGAAATATCCTAAGTCAAAAATGCATTTAATACCCCAATAAACTGATCTGAAGTTGAAAAATCTTACATCAAACTATCGTAAGTCAAGAATTGTCTGCACAGTCATCCCTCAGTATCCACAGGCGATTGGTTCCAGGGCCCTAGTGGATATCAAAATCTAGTGGATACTTGAGATAAAATGGTGTAGAATTTGTATATAAGCTACTCACATCCTCCAGTCTACACTAAATCATCTCCAGATTACTTGTAATACCTAAGGCAATATAAATGCTATGTAAGTAGTTATGCTATATTCAAATTTTTAGATTTTTTAAAAATTATTGGTACAGTTGAGCTTATTTATTTTTAATGTTCTCCATATGTAGTTGTTAAATCTGCAGATATGGAACCCATGAGAACAGAGGCTGACTGTAATTTCTTCAAGGTGACAGCAAGGCATAACCATAGGCACCATCCTAATGGGGATGAGGCAGTATTTCATTTTAGTTTTGATTTGCATATCTCTAATTAGATTTGTGAGGTTAAGCATCTTTTCAAGTGCTTATTGACCATTTGTGTATCTTCTTTGAAAAAATGTCTGTTCAAGTCCTTTGCCCATTTTTGAATTTGTTTTAGTTGTTGACTTTTAGGAATTCTCTATGTATTCTAGATATTAATCCCTTATCAGCCATTTGGTTTATAAATATTTCAGGGGTTGCCTTTTTACTTTGTTGATATTGTATGTGTGTCTGTGTGTGTGTGTATGTGTGTTTGATTTTTAGATAGGGTCTCACTGTTTGCCCAGGCTGGAGTGCAGTGGCACAATCATGGCTCACTGCAGCTTCAACCTCCCAAGCTCAAGTCATCCTCCCACCTCATCTTCCCAAGTAGCTGGGACTACAGGCATGTGCCACCATGCCCAGATAATTTTTAATTTTTTTGTAGAGATGAGTTCTCACTATGTTGATATTCTCTAGATTCACAAATCTTTAAAATTTTCATGAAGTCCAATTTGTCTATTTTTCTTTGGTTGCCTCTGGCAACCAAGAAATCAAAGAAATTGGATTAATCCTTGCCTAATCCAGGGTCAGAGAAGTTTACTCCTATGTTTTTGTCTAAGCTAAGCCTAGCTGTAGATCTTACGTTTTAGGTCTTTGATCTATTTTGGGTTAATTTTTAATATGTGATGTTAGGTCAGGGTCTAGCTTCATTCTTTTGCATGTGATTTCCCCACTCAACCAATGGTTTTGGCACCCTTGTCAAAAATCATTTGACCATATATACAAGGGTTTATTTTTGGACTCTATTCTATTTCATTGGTTTATATTCCTGTCTTTATGCCAGTATTACATTGTCTTGATTACTATAGCTTTTAGTAGGTTTTGACATTAGGAACCATGAGTCCTCCAAGATTGTTTTGGCTATTTGGGATCCTTTGATATTCTATATGAATTTCAGGTTGGGATTTTCTATTTCTGTAGGACACATTGAGATTTTAATAGGGATTGCACTGAATTGTAGGTTGCTTTGGTTAGTATGGACATCTTAACAATAGTAAGTCTTCAAATCCATGGACCTGGAATATATTTCTGTTTATTTATGTCCTCTTTAATTTCTTTCAGCAATGTTTTGTAGTTTTCATTGTACAAATCTTTTGCCTCATTGCTTAAGTTTACTTGTGTTCTTTTTGATGTTATTGTAAATGTAAGTGTCTTCAAAATTTCTTTTTTTGATTGTTCATTGTTAGCGTACAGAAACACAACTAGTTTTCATGTGTTAGCTTTCTGTTCTGCTACTTTGATGAATTAATTTATTGGTTCTAATAAGTTTTTTTGGTGATATCTTTGAATTTTCTGATTATAAGATCATAGCATCTGTGAACAGAGATAATTTTACTTCTTCCTTTCCTATTTGATGCCTTTTAATTTTTTTTTTTTTTTTTTTTTTGCCTAATTGCTCTGGTTGGAACTTCTAGTACTACATTAAATAGAAGTGAAAATTAGCATCTTTGCATTGTTCTTGATCTTAGAAGGAATGTTTTCAGTCTTTCAGCCTTGAGTACGGTGATCTCTAGGGGTTTTACATATACGATTTTTATTATGTTGAGGTAGTTTCCTTCTATTCTTAGTTTGTTGAATGTTTTTTTATCATGAAAGGGTGTGGAATTTTCTCAAATGCTTTTTCTGCATCAGTTGAGATGATGATGTGATTTTTGTTCTTTATTCTGTAAATGTAGTGTACATTGATTGATTTTCCTATGTTGAACCATCCCTGTATCTCAGGAACAAATCCCACATGGTTATGGTATATAATCCTTTTAATGTGCTACTGAACTTGATTTGTTAGTATTTTATTGATAACTTTTGCATTAATGTTCATAAGAAATATTGTTTTCTTATAGTGTCTTTATCTGACTTTGGTGTCAGGGTAGTCTTGGCCTCATTGAATGAATTAGGAACGTTCCCGTCTCTTCAATATGTTTGGGAAATGTTTGAGAAGAGTTGCTGTTAATTCTTCTTTAAATGTTTGATAGAAGTCACCAGTGAAGCTCTCAGCTCCAGAGCATTTTATTTAGTTATTTTTGTCATGAGATTTTTGATGATTAATTCAATCTCCTTAATAGTTACAAGTCTATTCAAATGTTCTATTTATTCATGATTTACTTTAGGTAGGTGTTGTATTTTTTTAGGAATTCATCCATTTCATTGAGGTTATCCAATTTTTTGGCACATATTTTTTCATAATACTCTCATGAAATCCTTTTTATTTCTGTAGCATTCGTAGTTATATCTCCACTTTCAGTTCTGAGTTTAGTAATTTGAGTGTTTTCTCTTTTAATTTATTTTTATTTATTTTTATTTTTTTGAGAGAGCCTTACTCTGTCACCAAGGCTGGATTGCAATGGCAACATCTCAGCTCATTGCAACCTCCACCTCCTGGGTTCAGGGGATTCTCCTGTTTCAGCCTCTCCAGTATCTGGGACCACAGATTACCATGTGTGGTTAATTTTTGTATTTTTAGTAGAGACAGTGTTTTGCCATGTTTGCTAGACTGTTCTTGAAATCTTGGCCTCAGGTGATCTGTCCACCTTGGCCTTGCAAAGTCCTGGGATTACAGGGGTGAGTCACTGTGCCTGTTCTCTTTCTTTTTTTATTAGTCTATCAAGCTAATGGTTTTTATTTTCTTTTTAAGTTCAGGGGTACATATGAAGGATGTGCAGGTTTGTTATATAGGTAAACATGTGCTATGGTGGTTTGCTGCACAGATGATCTCATCATCTAGGTATTAAGCCCAGCATCCATGAGCTTTTCTTCCTGATGCTCTCCCTTCTTCCCCCCATCCTCCAACAGATCCCAGTGTGTATTGTTCCCCCCATGTGTCCATGTGTTCTCATCATTCAGCCCCCACTTATAAGTGAGAACATGTGGTATTTGGTTTTCTGTTCCTGCTTAAGTTTGTGGAAGATAATGGCCTCCAGCTTTATCCACATCCCTGCAAAGGATACCATCTCATTCCTTCTGTGGCTGCATAGTATTCCACGGTGTATATGTAGCACATTTTCTTTATCCAGTCTATCGCTGATGGACGCTTAGGTTGATTCCATGTTTTTGCTATTGTGAATAGTGCTGCACTAAAAATAGGCATGCATGCATCTTTATAATAGAATTATTTATATTCCTTTGGGTATATACCCAGTAATGGGTTTGCTGGGTCAAATGGTATTTCTGCCTCTAGATCTCTGAGGAATCACCACACTGTCTTCCACAATGGTTAAACTAATTTACACTTTCATCAAACAGTGTAAAAGTGTTCTTTTTTGCTCTACTACCTAGTCAGCATCTGTTATTTTTTAAATTTTTAATAGCCATTCTGATTGGTGTAAGACGGTATCTCATTGTGGTTTTGATTTTCATTTCTCTAATGTTCAGTGATGTTGAGCTTTTCTCATATGTTTGCTGGGTGCATGTATGTCTTCTTTTGAAAAATGTCTGTTTGTGTCCTTTGCCTGCATTTTAATAAAGTTGTTTTTATCTTTTAAGTTTCTTGAAGTTCCTTGTAGCTGCTACATATTAGACTTTTGTCAGATGGATAGATTGCAAACATTTTCTCCCATTCTGTAAATTGTCTCTTCACTCTGATGATAGTTTCTTTTGCTGTGCAGAAGCTCTTTAATTTAACTAGATCCCACTTTTTTCATTTGCTCCAATTGCTTCTGGTGTCTTCATCATGAAATGTTTGCCCATGCCTATGTTCTGAATGGTATTGCCTAGATTTTCTTATTTTCTTCTATGGTTTTTATAGCTTTGGGCTTTACATTTAAGTCTTTAATCTATCTTGAAAACTGATTTTTGCAGATGGTGTAAGGAAGGGGTCCAGTTTCAATTTTCTGCATATGGCTGGCCAGTTATCTCACACTATTTATTAAATAAAGAATCCTTTCTTCATCGCTTGTTTTTGTCAAGTTTGTCAAAGATCTGATGGTTGTAGGTGTGCAATCTTATTTCTGGGTTTTCTGTTCTGTTCCATTGGTCCCTGTGTCTTTTTGTACCAGTGCAATGTTGTTTTGGTTACTGTAGCCTTGTAGCATAGTTTGAAGTCAGGTAGTACCTCTAGCTTTGTTCTTTTTGCTTATTATTGTCTTGTCTTGACTATTCAGGCTCTGTTTTGATTTTATATAAATTTTAACAGTTTTTTTCTAACTCTATGAAGAATGTCAATGGTTTAATGGGAATAGCACTGAATCTATAAATTGCTTTGGGCAGTATGTCAGTTTTCACGATATTGATTCTTTCTATCCATGAGCATGGTATATTTTTCCATTTGTGTCATTTCTGATTTCTTTGAGCAGTGGTTTGTAGTTCTCTTTGAAGAGGTTCTTCATTTCCATTATTAGCTGTATTCCTGGGCATCTTATTCTTTTTGTGGCAATTTTGAATGGAGATTCACTTGTGATTTGGCTCTCAGCTTGCCTATTGTTTGTGTATAGGAATGCTAGCAATTCTTGCACATTGATTTTGTATTTTGAGACTTTGCTGAAGTTGCTTACCAACTTAAGAAGCTTTTGACCTGAGACAATGGGGTTTTCTAGATATAGGATCATGTCATCTGCAAACAAAGATAGTTTGACTTCCTCTCCTCCTATTTGAATCCTCTTGATTTATTTGTCTTTCCTGATTTCCCTAGCCAGAACTTCCAATACTATGTTGAATAGGAGTGGTGAGAGAGGGCCTCTTTGTCTTGTGCCAATTTTCAAGGGGAATGCTTCCAGCTTTTGCTGAATCAGTATGATATTGGCTGTGGGTTTGTCATATATGGAACTTATTATTTTGAAGTGTGTTCCTTTAATACCTAGTTTATGGAGAGTTTTTAACATAAAGGGATGTTAAATTTTACTGAAGGATCTTTCTGCATCTATTGAGATAATCATGTCTTTAGATCCATTTATGTAACGTGTCACATTTATTGATTTGTTTACATTGAACCAATGTTGTATCCCATGGATGAAGCCTACTTAATTGTAGTGGATAAGCTTTTTGATGTGCTTCTGGATTCAGTTTGCCAGTATTTTGTTGAGGATTTTTGCCTTGATGTTCATCAAGGGTCTTGGCCTGAAGTTTTTGTTGTTGTTGTTGTTGTTGTATCTCTGCCAGGTTTTGGTATCAGGATAATGCTGGCCTCATATAATGAGTTAGGGAGAACTTGGCATGCTAGCTCACACCTGTAATCCCAGCACTTTGGGAGGTCAAGACAGGCAGATCACATGAGGTCAGGAGTTTGAGATCAGCATGGCCAACATGGCAAAATGCTGTCTCTACTAAAAATACAAATTATCCGGGTTTTGTGGCAGGTGCCTGTAATCCCAGCAACTCAGGAGGCTGACTCATGAGAATCATAAATCTGCCACCTCAATCACCAGGAGGCAGAGGTTGCAGTGAGCTGAGATTGAGCCACTGCCCTCCAGCCTGTGTGACAGAGCAAGACTCCATCTCAAAAAAAAAAAAAAAGGAAATGAGTTAGGGAAGATTCCCTCCTTTTCAAATTTTTTGAATAGTTTCAGTAGAAATAGTACCAGCTCTTCTTTTTTCCTCCAGTAGAATTTGTCTGTGAATCTATCTGGTCCTGGGCATTTTTTTGTTTGTTTGTTTGGTTTTGGCTGGTAGGCTGTTTATTACTGCCTCAATTTCAGAACTTGTTACTTATCTATTCAGGCATTCAGTTTCTTCCTGGTTCAGTCTTGGGAGGATGTATCTGTCCAAGAATTTATCCATTTCTTCTAGAATTTCTAGTTTGTTTGCATAGGGATGTTTATAGTATTCTCTGATGGTTGTTTGTATCTCTGTGGGGTCAGTAGTGATATTCTCCTTATCCTTCCAATTGTGTTTATTTAAATCTTCTCATTTTATTCTTTATTAGTCTAGTTAGCAGTATATCTTATTAATTTAAAAAATCAGTTCTTGGATTCATTGATTTTTTGAAAGGTTTTCTGTTTTTTACATTCTTCAGTTCAGCTCTGATCTTGATTATTTCTTGTCTTCTAGCTTTGTGTTTGTTTGCTCTTGGTTTTCTAGTTATTTTAGTAAGTAAGCTGTCCATTTGGGATCTTTCTAGCTTTTTGATGTGGGCATTTAATGTTATAAATTTCCCTCTTAACACTGCTTTAGCTGCATCCCAGAAATTCTGGTACATTGTATATTTGTTCTCCTTAGTTTCAAAGAACTTGATTTCTGCCTTAATTTCATTATTTACCAATGAGTCATTCGGGATTGGATTGTCCAGTTTCTATGTAGTAATGTGGTTTTGAATGAATTTCTTAATCTTGAATTCTAATTCAATTGTACTCTAGTCTGACAGACTGATTGCTATTATTTCAGCTCCTTTGCTTTTGCTGAGGAGTGTTTTACTTCTGATTATGTGATCAATTTTAGAGCAAGTGCCATGTGGCAATGAGAAAAATGTATATTCTGTTGTTTGGGGCTGGAGAGTTCTGTAGATATCTATCAGGTCCACTTTATCCAGAGCTGAATTCAAGTCCTAAATATCTTTGTTAACTTTCTGTCTTGATGATCTGTCTAATAGTGTCAAGTCTTCCACTATTATTATTTGCTAGTCTCAGTCTCTTTGAAGGCCTCTAAGAACCTGCTTTATGAATCTACATGCTCCTGTATTGGGCGCATATATATTTAGGAAGATAAGCTCTTCTTGTTGAATAGGACCCTTTACCATTATGTAATGCCCTTCTTTTGTCTTTGTTAGTTAGTTAGATTGTTTGTTTGTTTGTTTGTTTTTGAGATAGAGTCTCACTCTGTCTCCCAGGCTTTTTTGATCTTTGTTAGTTAGTTAGTTAGTTAGTTAGATTGTTTTTTTGTTTGTTTGTTTTTGAGATAGAGTCTCACTCTGTCTCCCAGGCTGGAGTGCAGTGGTACAGTCTTGGCTCACTGCAAACTTCACCTCCTGGTTCAAGTGATTCTCCTGCCTCAGCCTGCCAAGTAGCTGGGATTACAGGCACCCACCACCATGTTCAGTTAATTTGTGTGTGTGTGTGTGTGTGTGTGTGTGTGTGTGTGTGTGTGTATACATGCAAATGGGGTTTATCCATGTTAGCCAGGGTGGTCTGAACTTCTGATCTCAGGTTATCCACCTGCCTCAGCCTCCTAAAGTGCTGGGATTACAGGTGTGAGTCACTGCACCAACCCTTTGTTGATTTAAAGCCTGCTTTTGTCAGAAACTGGGATTGCAACCCCTGGGCTTTTTTTCAGTCTTCCATTTGCTCAGTAAATTTTCCTCCATTCCTTTATTTTGAGCCTGTGTGTGTCTTTCCATGTGAGATGGGTCTCTTGAACACAGCATACTGTTGGGTCCTAGTTCTTTATCTAGCCTGCTACTCTGTGTCTTTTAATTGGGAAATTTAGCCCATTTACATTGAAGATTAGTATTGTTATGTGTGAATTAGATCCTGTCATCATGATGCTAGCTGGTTATTTTGCAGACTTGGTTCTGTGTTTGCTTCATAGTATCACTGGTCTGTGTATTTCAGTATGTTTTTGTAGTGGCTTGTAATGGTTTTTCCTTTCCATATTTAGTGCTTCCTTCAGGAGCTCTTGCAAGGCACATTTGTTGGTAACAAATTCCCTCATCATTTGCTTGTCTGAAAAGGATCTTGTTTCTCCTTTGCTTATGAAGCTTAGTTTGGCTGGATATAAAATTCTGGGGTAGAAATTCTTTTCTTTAAGAAAGTTGACTTTTGGCCCCCAGTCTCTTCTAGCTTCTAAGGTTTTGGCTGAGAGATCTGCTGTTAATGTGATGGCTTCCCTTTGTAGGTGACCTGGCTTTTCTCTCTGGCTGCCCTTAACTAACATTTTTTCTTTCATTTCAAATTGGATAATCTGATTATTATGTGCCTTGGGGATGATCTTCTCATGGAATATTTTACTGGAGTTCTCTGCATTTCCTGAATTTGAATATTAGCCTGTCTTGCTAGGTTGGGGAAGTTCTGGATGATATCTCGAAGTGTATTTTCCAACTTGGTTCCATTTGCTCTGTCTCTTTCAGGTACCCCAATCAATTGTAGATTTGGTCTCTTTACATAATCCCATATTTCTCAGAGGTTTTGCTCATTTTTTTCATTTTTATTTCTCTATTCTTGTCAGCCTGTCTTATTTCAGAACGCTAGTCTTCAAGCTCTGAGATTCTTTCTTCCACTCAGTCTATTCTGTTATTAATACTTGTGATTGCATGTGAAGTCCTGTAGTGTGCTTTTCAGCTCTAACAGATTGGTTATATGCCTCTTTAAACTGGCTGTTTTGGCTCTTAGCTCCTGTATTGTTTTATTGTGAGTCTTAGCTTCTTTGGGTTGGTTTACAACATGCTACTTTATCTCAGCAAAGTTTGTTACCTACCTTCTGAAACCTACATCTGTCATTTCAGCCATCCCAGCCTCAGCCCAGTTCTGAGCCCTTGCTGGAGAGGTGTTGCAGTAATTTTAAGGAAAAGGAGCACTCTGGCTTTTTGAGTTTTCAATGTTTTTGCATTGATGCTTTCCTATCTTAGTGCGTTTATCTACCTTTGATTTTTCACATTGTTGATCTTTGGATGGGGTTTTCTTGTTTTCTGTTTGTCTGTTTTTCTTTTAATAGTCTGGCTACTCTTCCATAGGGCTACTACAGTTTGCTGGAGGTCCACTCCAAACCTTAGTTTCCTTGTTTTTGGTGCTTCTTTCTTTCTTTCTTTTTCTTTCTTTCTTTCTTTCTTTTTTTTTTTTTTTTTTTTTTTTGTACCTTGAGGTATCACCTGTGAAGGCTGTGAAATAGCAAGGATGGCAGCCAAACTTTTCCTCTGGAAGCTCTGTCCCAGAGGTATTGACCCTTTGCTGGCCCAAATGTACCTGTTGGAGGTAGCTGAAGACTCCTGTTGGGAGGTCTTACCCAGACAGGATCAGGAATTTGCTTAAAGAAGCAGTCTGGATGCTTTTTGATAGAGAAGCTGTGCTGTGTTTGAGTTTCCTTCAGCCCCCCTGATTGGTTTGGCCTCTCCAGGGCCCACAGGCTATACAAGCTGAGAAACCAAATGACCAAGTTGGCAGCCTACCCCACCCCTCAGGCACTTTATCCTGGGGAGAATACAGGCCAGGGTGGCCAGAGGCCCCTGTGGATGGAACCTGACTGGAAGTACCTGCCCCACTAGGGGAAGTGGATTTGGGTCTTGCTTAAAGAAGCAGTTTGACCATACCTGAACAAAACTGCTGTGCTGTGGTGAGGAACTGCCTCTGCCCCTGTCAGCTAGAACTCTTCAAAGCCCACAGGCCAGAATGGCTGAGTCATCCAACCAGCCTAAGTGGCAGCCCTCCACTCCTCTGGGCACTTCATCCCAGGACAGATCAGAGCTCTGTCTGTAATACATGCAGGAAGGCAAGGCTGGAGGGTCCAGCTGGAAGTTTCTACCCAGTGAGGAAGAAGCAGTCTTGATCTGGCAAAGCTGCTGTGTTGTGCTGCTAGGGGAACCCTTCCTCATCTGAACTATTTAGACTCTCCAAAGCCCAGAGGCTGGAATGGCTGAGTCGACAAAACAGCAGAGGTGTTGCCCACCTCTCTTCCCTGAAAGCTCCATCCTGTGTCAGGTGGGCTCTACTCTGTTGCTGATGGCTTGCTGTAATTCCAAGACAGTGGGTCTTATCTTGTGAGGTACATTGGAAGTGTGGTCTATAGAATGATGCTGTTTGGCTCCCTGGATTCTGCCCCCTTCCTAGGGGTATGTGCACCTTGCCTGCATTGCAGAAAAACTGGAATATTTAAAGCTCCTGGGTTTCTGTGTGTACCTGAGCAGTTGCTCTGCCAAGACTCCACCCAGCTCTATGTAACAGACCCAAAGCTCTGGTGGCATGGGCTCACAAGGGGATCTCCTGATCCATAGGTTGCAAAGATTCATGGCAGAGCATGGTTTCCTGGGTCACATTGTCACTCACTGCTTCCCTTGGCTGGGGGAGGGGGTTCCCTTGGCTCTGTGTCACTCCTGAGTGGGCCATCACCCCACCCTACTTTTCTTCATTCTCTGTGTGTTAGTTGTTTCCCTAATCAGTCCAAATGCAAGAACCTGGATATTTCAGTTGAAGGTGCTGTATTCACTTGCCTGTTTTGTTCCTCTCTGTGAGTGCTGAGGACCACAGCTGCTTCCAATCGGTCATCTTGACCCCTTCCCCCATGGTTTTTCAATTTATGGATTCTTTTCAAAGAACCAGCTTCTGGTTTTATTGATTTTTCTCTCTTATTTTTATATTCTTGATTTCATTTCTCTCTGCCTAACCTATATTTACTTTCTTCCACTACCTTTTGATTTCATTTGTTCTTGTTTCTCATTCCTTACTTTGCAAAGTTAGATTGTTGATTTGAGATCTTTTTCTTTTTTTTATCCAAAATGTGTTTATTGAGATGGTTTCCCACTCATCTTGATTCAGAGTGCTTTTAGTACTGCTTCCTTCTGAAAGAACATCCTTCTGTAAGCCTTACTTTTCCTCCTATAGGCTGGTAGAGGACAGTGGAGCAGCCAACACACAAAACTGCAGTTTGTGCATGGCTAAAGACCACGGTGGTTTTATAGCATACTGGGCATTTCATATCCATGAAGTAGGAATTGGGGCTCTGCACCAGACTTGTCTCCTTGTGTTTTCTCTTCTCCTTTTCTGGAGAGGGATGAAGGAGATCCTTTGTTAGAGGCATGTTCTCATGGGTAGGTCGTCACTGCCAGAAAGGGTGGTCATCACCACTGGAAAGGGCCGTTTTTTAAATGTAAACATTTATAGGTATAAACTCCCCCTTAGCACTGCTATTTCTGAGTCCCATAAATTTTGGTATGTTGTTTCTTGAGCTTCATTCATCTCCAAATATTTTCTAATTTCTCTTGTGGTTTCTTATTTGATACATTGGTTGCTTAAGAATGTGTTGTTTAATTTCCACAAATGTATGAATTTTATAGTTTTATTTTTGCTTGATCTCACTGTGGCTGAAGAAGACAATTCATATGAAATATATCTTTTTAAATTTATGAGACTTAACTTGTGGCCTAACATGTGGTTCATTCTGGAAAACGTTGCATGTGCTCTTGAGAAACATATATATGCTGTTTTCGAGTAAAGTGTTCTATACATATCTGTTAGATGTAGTTGGTTTATTGTGTTAAGTCCTCTATTTCCTTACTTATCTTTATCTGGTTGGTATTGAGAGTGGGGTATTAAGTCTCCAACTATTATTATAGCGCTGTCTATTTCTTTCTTTAGTTATGTTGACTTTCACTTCATATATTTTGATGGTCTGTCAGTAGGTTCCTCTTGATCTCTTGTAATCTTTTTTGATTTAAAGTTTTTCTAATTAGTGTGGCCACTAATATTAGTGGCCTCTGCTCTCTCTGGTTATTATTTGCATGTATATCTTTTTCCATCCTCTCAATTTCAATGTATTTGCATCTTTGGATCTAAAATTAATATCTTATAGACAGCATGTAGTTTTATTCATTCTGCCAATCTCTGTCTATTGATTGGACAGTTTAATGGATTTACATTTCAAGTAATTACTGGTAAGGAGAGACATTTGTCATTCTGGTATATATTTTCTGGTGTATAGCTTTTTTGTTCCTCATTTCCTGCATTACTGTTTATATGGTTTGGCTGTGTCCTCACCCAAATCTCATCTTGTATTTCCATGTGTTGTGGGAGGATCCTGGTGGAAGTAATTGAATTATGGGTGCAAGTCTTTCCTGTGCTGTTCTCGTGACAGTAAGTCTCATGAGATCTGATGGTTTTAAAAAGAGGAGTTCCCCTGCATGAGCTCTCTGTTCTCTTGTCTGCTGCCATGTGAGATGTGCCTTTCAACTTCCACCTCGATTGTGAGGCCTTCCCAACCATGTGGAACTATAAGTCCAGTAAACCTTTTCTTTTGTATTTATCAGCAGTGTAAAAACAGACTAATATAGTAAATTTGTACCAGTAAAGTGGGGTACTACTGAAAAGATACCTGAAAATGTGGAAGTGACTTTAGAATGAGATAACAGGCAGAGGTTGGAACAGTTTGGAGGGCTCAGAAAAAGACAGGAAAATGTGGGAAAGTTTGCACCTTCATAGAGACTTGTTGAGTGGCTTTGACCAAAATGCTGAGCATGATATCAGCAAGGAAATCCAGGCTGAAGTGGTCTCAGACAGAGATGAGGAAATTGTTGGGAACTGGAGCAAAGGTGCCTCTTGTTTTGTTTTAGCAGAGACTGGTGGCATTTTGCCCCCTGCTCTAGAGATCTGTGTTACTTTGAACTTCAGAAGAAATTTCTAAGCAGCAAAGCATTCAAGATGTGACTTGGGTGCTGTTAATGGCATTCGGTTTTAAAAGGGAAACTGAGCATAAAACTTTGGAAAATTTGCAGCCTGACAATGCAATACAAAAGAAAATCCCATTCTCTGGGGAGAAATTTAAGACAGCTGCAGAAATTTGCATAAGTAATGAGGACCTGAATGTTAATCCCCAACACAATGGGGAAAATGTCTCCAGAGCATGTCAGAGACCTTTGTGGCAGCACATCCCATCACAGCCCTAGAAATTTAGGGGAAAAAAATGGTTTTCTGGGCCAGGCCCAGGGTCCCTCTGCT
Organism: Saimiri boliviensis; assembly: GCF_048565385.1. Lineage (NCBI taxonomy): Eukaryota > Metazoa > Chordata > Mammalia > Primates > Cebidae > Saimiri > Saimiri boliviensis. The sequence continues at coordinate 25,983,267 of NC_133452.1, read as the reverse complement.
ATGTGCAGTCTAGGGACTTGGTGCCCTGTGTCACAGTCACTCTAGCTATGACTAAAAGGGATCAAGTTATAGCTTGGGCTGTTGCTTCAGAGGGTGGAAGCCCAAAGCCTTAGCAGCTTCCATGTGGTGGTTAAACCTGCAGGTGCACAAAAGTCAAGAATTGAGGTTTGGGAACCTCTGCCTAGATTTCAGAAGATATATCGAAACACCTGGATGCCCAGGCTGAAGTTTGCTGCAGGGTGGGGCCCTCACAGAGAATTCTTCCAGGGCATTGTGAAAGGGAAATGTGGGGTCAGAGCCCCCGCACAGAGTCCCTACAGGGGCACTACCTAGTGGAGCTGTGAGAAGAGGGTCGGCCACCATCCTCCAGACCCCACAATGGTAGATCCACCAACAGTTTGCACTGTGTGTCTAGAAAAGCCATAAACACTAACATCAGCCTGTAAAAGCAGCCAGGAGGGGATCTGCATCCTGCAAAGCCCCAGGGGTGGAGCTTCCCAAGGCTGTGGGAGTCCACCTCTTGCATCAGAGTGACCTGGATGTGAGACAAGGAGTCAAAGGAGATCATTTTGGAACTTTAAGATATGATTGCCCAACTGGATTTCCGACCTGCTTGGGGCCTGTAGCCCCTTTGCTTGGCCAATTTCTACCATTTGGAATGGCTGTATTTACTCAATTCCTGCACCTTCATTGTATCTAAAAGTAACTAATTTACTTTTGATTTACAGGCTCATAGGCAGAAGGGACTTGCTTTGTCTTGGATGAGACTTTGGACTGTGGACTTTTGAGTTAATGCTGAAATGAGTTAAGACTTGGAGGACTGTTGAGAAGGCATTACTGGTTTTGAAATGTGAGGACATGAGATATAGGAGGGGCCAAGGGCAAAATGATATGGTTTGGCTGTGTTACCATCCAAATCTCATCTTGAATTTCCATGCATTTTGGGAGGGATCCGGTGGGAAGTACCCAAATCATGGAGGCAAGTCTTTCCTGTACTATTCTTGTGATAGTAAGTCTCATGAGATCTGATGAGTTTAAAAAGAGAAGTTCCCTGCACAAGCTCTCTGTTCTCTTGTCTGCTGCCATGTGAGACGTGCCTTTCACCTTCCACCATGATTGTGAGGCTTTCCCACCACATGGAATTGTAAGTCCAATAACCTTTTTCTTTTGTAAATTGCCCACTCTTGGATATATCTTTATCAGTAGCATGAAAATGGGCTAATACAACAGTCTTCTTTTGTTTTTAGTTGATTTTTGAGGCATTTTTAGTTGATTCTTTCCTCATTTCCTTTTTTATGTATTCTACAACTACTTTCTTAGTGGCTATTATAGAGACTACATTTATCTTCTGAATATTATCACATTCTAATTTGAATTTATACTAGCTTATCTTCAGTAACATACAAAAATTGCTCCCTCAGCAACTTCTTTTCCACCCCTTTTGGTTGTTGATGTCACAAAATTATATCTCTTTTTTTGAGGCGGAGTTTCGCTCTTGTTACCCAGGCTGGAGTGCAATGGCGTGATCTCGGCTCACCACAACCTCCGCCTTCTGGGTTCAGGCAATTCTCCTGCCTCAGCCTCCTGAGTAGCTGGGATTACAGGCACGTGCCACCATGCCCGGCTAATTTTTTGTATTTTTAGTAGAGACGGAGTTTCACCATGTTGACCAGGATGGTCTCGATCTCTCGACCTCGTGATCCACCCGCCTCGGCCTCCGAAAGTGCTGGGATTACAGGCTTGAGCTGCCGCACCCGGCCAAAATTACATCTTTATACAGGTTGAGTGTTCCTAATCTGAAACTCTGAAATCTAAAATGCTCCAAAATCTACAACTTCTTGAGCACTGACATGACATGCTATTGATTTTTGGATTAGAGATGTTCAACCAGTAAGTATAATGCAAATATTCCAAGATTAAAAAAAAAAAAAATCTGCAACACTTTGGTCCCAGGCATTTTAGATAAGGGATCCTTAGCTCATTCTTTGTATAATAAGCTAGTAATTCCTATATTTGGTCTCTTAAATTATGTATAAAACAAAATGTGAAGTTATAAACCAAAGTTACAGTACTAGTTTTTAGACTACTAATTGTCTTTAAAAATATATTAGTCTTCTCTTAAATCATGTAGAAAATAAAAAAGTGGAGTTACAAACCATTATTGCAATAGTACTAGTTTTTATAATTGTCCATGCATTTACCTTTATAGTGATTTTTATTTCTTCATACAGTTTCAAGTTTCTGTCTATTGTCTTCTCACTTCACCTTACAGTACTCTCTTGAGTATTTCTTGCAGGGAAGGCCTCATGATAATGAACTTTTTCAGTTTTTGTTTATCTGGAAATGTCTTAATTTCTCCCTCACCTTTTTTTTTTAAGAGACAGGATCTTACTATGCTGCCCAGGCTGAACTCAAGCTCCTGTGCTCAAGCAGTCCTCCTACCTCAGCCTCCTGAGTAGCTGAGACTAGAGGCACACATCACTGTGCCCATCTCCTCCCTTATATATGGAGGACAGTTGTTCTGTATATGGGATTTTTGGTTGACCGATTTTTCTTTTCATACTTCGAATATATTGGCCCACTGTGTTTTGTTCTCCAAGGTTTCTGACAAGAAGTCTGCTGATGATCTTATTGAACATTCCTTGTTTGTGACAAGTCATTTTTTTCTTGCTACTCTTATGATTTTTTTGTCTTTATCTTTTGAAAGTTTGATTATAATATTTGTCTCAATGTTGGTCTTTTTGAGTCCATCTTACTTTTAATTTTTGAATGGTTCTTAAATGTTTATAGTCATGTCTTGTTAAATCTGGCAAGTTTTCAGCCTTTATTTCTCTCTTGCCCTTTTCCCTCTCTGCTCCTGGTATTTCCACAATACATTTGTTTGTCAGTTTGATGGTGTCCCACAGGTCCCTAAGGCTTTGTTCACCTTTCTTTAATTTCTCTCTTTCTGTTCCTCTGACTCAATAATTTCCATTGTCCTTTCAGTTTGCTCAGTCTTTCCTCTGTTTGTTCAAATGTGTCCTTGAATCCTAGTAGTAAAGTTTTCATTTCATTTATTCTATTTTTAAGTTCTAGAATTTTATTTGGTTTCTTTTCAGAATTTATCTTCATGGATATTCCCATTTTGTTCATGTATCTTTTTCTTGAGTCTCTTCACATCTTTTTTTAGTTCTTTGAACATCTTCAGTTGTTTAAAAGTATTTATCTAATAGATCTGTTTAGTAGATCTGTCATCAGGTCTTTTTTGGGAACAGTTTTTATTGATTTTTTTTTTCTATGAAGGGTCTACATTTGCCTCTTTTTTTGTCTCCCTTGTGATTTTCTTTGTTGTAAATTGGATATTTGGACCTAGTAATGGGGTAACTGTGGAAATTAGATTCTCTCCTTTCTCCAGGGTTTGCTATTTTTTGGCTCTCTCTCTCTCTGTGTGTGTGTGTGTGTGTGTGTGTGTGTCTGTCTGTCTGTCTGTCTGTCTGTCTGTCTGTCTGTCTCTGTGCCAAGGATCGGTCTAAGGTGTCAACTTAAGGTCTTCTCCGTCTTTTTGAGCCTGTGCCTTTCCCTGGGTGTGGAATGTTCATTTTCAATTTTCCGCATGTATGTAGTTAAAAAAAAAAATCCTAGTTTATAATGTCTAGTTCCCTAAAGGGGGAAAAGACAAAAATAAAGGAAGAGAAGGACGTAGTCCCTTTAAATCCCCTGGAAGTTACTTCAGCCAGAGGAGAAAGGGCTTACAACAGTGATGGGAGGCACAACAATGGCCACCTGCTTTTTTGTACCTCTTTGATCAGAAACAACAATCAGTGGTCAGAGCATAAATCTCTGATATTTAGAAGACAGGTTTTTTTATTTGCCTACTATGGCTCCCACAGGCCATGTCCAGATTGATCTAGGAATATGTGCACGGCTGCCTGCCACACAGCTGAGGGGTAGAGGATGTGTAGCTGCTACTGTGGTAAGATCTGAAATTGATGAAGTTAACTGCATCTTACTGTCCAAACCTTCCCCTGGAAGTTGCAAGTCTTCAATAGACTCCAGAGTCCAAGATAGTTACATTGGACACATTCTGCCAGTGCAATTGTAATCTAGGAGGGGAGACAAATTCCCGGTGCTTCCAATCTGCTATCTTTCCAGAATTCTGGCAAGTCATTAGTTTTTTCCTCATTTGGGAAAAACAACAATGAGGTAGATATTAGTTTTCAGTAAGAAAAAATAATTTAAATTGTATGTGTATTCATTTGGTAAAACTTTTACTAATAAGCTTTTTTCTAAAGTACAATGCTTAGTATCCTTCAGAAAAAAAACAATTTATTTATATTATGGTTTTTTTTTTTTTTTATTTTTTAGAGATAATGCACATGATAGTGCTTAAAGGAGCAAAAACATTCCTTTCAGTCTGAGGTCAAATCTTATTTCTCAAGAAATAATATTTCTTAAGTTATAAGGATTAGATAACAAATCAGCACTAGGGTCTAGAACCATTGATCTTTTGTTTAGTAAACTTGGAAAGAGATCGTGAATGGGAAAAGATAGCATGTCAGTTATGGTGTTGAAAATCAGAAAAGAATTTTCTTCCTTTAACTAATTTCTTTAAAGTAGCAGCAAGACATAAGTGAAAAGGTCCTAAATTAGGACTCAGAAGTCCTGTGTCCTAGTATATGATGTTAAGCAGAACATTATAAAAATACCATTCTAATACATAGGAAAATAGAGTAGTAGATCAGTAAATCTAAGCAAAATGGTATTATGTTTACTCTTGAGTAGTTAATGATGACTTATAAGCACTGTGAGGTCACTAAAAGGCAATGTTCTTGAAATGGTTGACACTAGGTTTCATAATACTACCTGAGCTCACCTTTTCCTATTTCTTCTTCCCATTTTTTTATCTGAATCCCAAATATAATGCTATACTGTTTCTCAGTGATGCTTCTCCAACCTCTACTTAAAACTAACCAAGTTCTCCCTAACTTCTTTGTAATTATTTCCACATAGCATTTCTCACCATCTAATATTCAATATATAGTTTATTCATTTTTTCTTCCCCACTCCACCAAAAAGAAATGGAATGTAAGTTTGAAGAAGGCAGGGAATTGTCTACTTTATCTTTATTGTACCGCAATATTCCTACTTTTTAGAATTGTTTGTGGCACACATGAGGCACTCAATAAATACTTGTTGAATGAAATGTATGAGGAGAAGTGGAAATCTTTATTCCATATTTTCACACTCAAATTATTGTCATAGAATAGAATTATCAGGTTAATTAGTTTTAGGAGATAGCATTATTTTATTTCAGGCTCAAGATGCCTTTTAAATTTAATTTCTTACTCTCTACTTGCTTACATTAAAAAATATAATTGCTGGCTGGGTGTGGTGGCTCACACCTATAATCACAGTGCTTTGGGAGGCCAAGGTGAGAGGATCACTTGATGCCAGAAGTTCAGGGTCAGCCTGGGCAGCATAGAAAGACCCTGTCTCTACAAAAAAATAAAAATTAGCTAGATATGGTGACAAGCATGTGTAGTTCTTGCTAACCAGGAGACTGAGGTGGGAAGGTTGCTTGGGTCCAGTACAGGAATTCAAGGCTGCAGTGAGTTATGAACGTGCCACTGCACACCAGTTCAAGCAACAAAGTAAGTCCTTTTCTCTTAAAAAGAATAAAATAAAAATAAAGTTGCTAGGGTTAGTGTGTCTTTAAATTAGTCATGTGTAATTTGGAGCCATTCTTGGGAGGAATTAGAAGCACACTGAGTGAAGGTGAATCTCTAAAGTGTTTAAGACTTGGAGAAAAGTACCAAATGCCTTTCACTGACGCAAACCAGCCCATGTATTAATCAGAGTCTCACTTAGTGATATTTCCTTTGTTCTGTGCTGGTACTTGTCTACTTGTAATGTGGTAGTCTTTGCTGTTGACATATAATATTTATACATATTTATGGAGTACATGTGGTATTTTGATAAATACATAAAATGTGTAATGATCAAATCAGGATATTTAAGATATCTATCACCTCAAACATTTATTATTTGTTTGAGTTGGGAACATTTCAAATCTCTTCTATTTATTTTGAAATATACAATATATTATTATTAACTTTAGTCACCCTACTGTGCTATGAAACACTAGAACTTACTCCTTCTATCTAACTGTATCTTATACCTACTAAGCAACCTCTTCACCACCACCCTGCCACACACATACCCTTCCTGGCCTCTAGTAACTATCATTCTATTCCCTACATCACTGAAATAAACTTTTTTAGTTCCCACGTATTAATGAGAACACATGATATTTGTCTTTTAGTGCCGGCTTCATTCATTTAAAATAATGACCTCAGTTCCATACACATTGCTGCAAAAGACAGGATCTCATTCTTTTTTAAGGCTGAATAGTATTCCACTGAGTATATATACCACATTTTTTTTTCAAGTTTTATCCACATTTTTAAATCATTCATCCATTGATGGACATTTAGATTGATTTGATATCTTGCTATTGTAAATAGTGCTGCAGTAAACAAGGAAGTATGGGTATCCCTTTGATATACGGATTTCCTTTTTTTGAATAAATACCCAGTAGTGGGATTAATGGATTTTATGTTAGTTGTATTTTTAGTTCGTTGAGGAAACTTCATACTGTTTTCTGTAATGGCTATACTAATTTACTTTCCAACAGCAGTGTATGAGAATTTCCTTTTCTCTGCATCCTCATCAGCTCTTTCATTTTTTGTCTTTTTGAAAAGAGCCATTCTAACAAGGGTAAGATGTTGTCTCATTGCGGCTTGGATTTGCATTTTCCCAATAATTCATTATGTTGAACATTTTTTCCATATACTCGTTGTCCATTTTTATGTCCTTTTTCCCCCCTGTAACTGGGGTGAGAGAGATATGTCTTCTTTTGAGAAATGCCTACTCAGATCCTTTGCCTACTTTTTCATAGTGTTATTAGTTTTTTGCTGTTAAGTTGTTTGAGTTCCTCAGGTGTACGTGTTGGATGAAAAACACAAAAAAAAAAATTGTTTGAGTTCCTTGTTTATTCTGAATATTAGTTCCTTGGCAGATGAATAGTTTGCAAATATTTTCTCCCATTCAGCGTGTTGTCCTTCTCACTCTGTTGATTTATTTCCTTTGCTGCACAGAAGCTGTTTTGTTTATATAGTTCCATTTTTCTATTTTTATTTTTGTTGCCTATGCTTTTGAAGTCTCAGCCATAAATTTTTTTCCCTAGAGCAATGTCTATTTTCTTCTAGTAGTTTCCAGTAGATTTTAAGTCTTGCATTTAAGTCTTTAATCAATTTTGAGTTGATTTTTGTATATTGTGAGACATAGGGATCTAGTTTTATTTTTTCTGCACTTTGATATCTAGCTTTTCCTGTAACATTATTGAAAAAGATGCCTTTCCCCAATTTATGTTCTTAATAGCTTTGTTGAAAATCAGTTAGCTGTAAATACATGCATTTATTCCTGGAGTCTCTATTCTGTTTCATTGGTTTCTGTGTCTGTTTTTATACCAATACCTTGCTGTTTTAGTTACTATAGCTTTTTAGTATATTTTGAAATCAGGTATGTGACGCCTCCTGCTTTTTTTTTTTCTTTTTTTTTTAAACTCAGGAACACTATAGCTATTTGGGCTCTTTCATGGTTCTATACAAATTTTAAGATTTTTAAAATTTATATGAAGAATGTCATTGGTGTTTTGATAGAGATTGCATTGAATCTGCAGATTGCTTTGGGTAGTATGGTCATTTTACAATATCAATTCTTCTGAGACATGAGCATGGGTTATCTTTCTGTTTATTTGTGTCTTTTTCACATTCTTTCATCAGTTTTCTGAAGTGGTACCTCATAAAGGTCTTTCACTTTCTTGGTTAAATTTATTCCTAAGTATTTTATTTTTTGTAAATATTGTAAATGAGATTGTTTTCTATTTTAGCCAGTTTATTATTGGTGTATAACAATGCTGCTGATTTTGTATCCTGCAATTTTACTAAATTCATATATTAGTTCTAAGAGTGTTTTTAGTGTACTCTTTAGATCATATATATATATATTACACACACACACATATATATACACACATACACACACACACACTTATAGGTATATATGTATTTTATATATATCCATGTATATATAATACACACACACATACATACACACACACACATCCATGTGGTCTGCAAAGAGGGACAGTTTGACTTTCTCTATTCCAATTTAAATGACTTTCATTTTTTTCTCTTGCCTGATTGGTCTGGCGAGGACTTTCAGTACTATGTTGAATAAAAGTTTTGACCCTATCTCTAAATAAATAATAAAAATGAAGTGGCAGAAGTGGGTATCCAGTGTCTTGTTACAGTTCTTTCAGCTTTTCCCTATTCAGTAGTATGTTACCTGTGTGTTTGTCAGATATGACCTTTATTATATTGAGGTATGTTTCTTCTATGCCTAATTTCTTGAGAGTTTTTAACATGAAGGGAAGTTGAGTTTTATAAAATGCCTTTTGTCTGTCTATTGAGATGATCATATTGTTCTTGTCCTTCATCCTGGTAATGTGAGGTATCACATTCATTGACTTGCATGTGTTGAACCATCCTTTCATCTGATATATTATCCTTTTATGGTGCTGTTGGATTCACTTTGCTACTATTTTGTCGAAGCTTTTTTGTGTCTGTGTTTATCAGGGGTGTTGGCCTGTAGTTTTCTATTTCCATTGTGTTTTTGTCTGGTTTTGGTATCAGGGTAATACTAGCATCATAGAATGAGTTAGGAAGAATTTCCTTCTTTGAATTTTCTGAAATAGTTTGAGAAGAATAGGTGTTAGTTTTTCTTTACAAGTTTGATAGCATTTGGAAGTAAAGCCATCCAGTGCTGAGTTGTTCTTTGTTGGGAGACTTTTTATTACTGATTCAATCTCATTACTTGTTATTGGACTGTTCAGGTTTTCTCTTTCTTTCTGATTCATTGTTAGTAGATGTATGTGTCCAGGAATTTATCCATTTCCTCTAGCTTTTCCAATTTGTTAGCATATAGTTCTTTATAAGTCTCTGATGATTTCTTGTATGTCTGTAGTATTAGTTGTAATATCTCCCTGTTTGTGATTTTGCTAATTCACATTGTCTCTTTTATTTTTTTTTTTGGTCTAGCTAGCAATTTATCAATTTTGTTTATCTTTACAAAAAACTAACTTCATTTCATTGACCTTCGTAATTGTTTTAGTCTCTATTACATTTAGTTCTGCTCCGATCTTTATTGTTTTTTTCTTTACTAATTTTAGATTTGGTTTGTTCTTGCTTTTCTAGTTATTGAGAGGCATCATTAGCTTGATTATTTGAAATCTTTCTACTTCTTAATATAGGCATGTCTTGCTATGAAATTCCCTCTTAGTATTTCTTTTGCTACATCCCATGGGTTTTGACATGTTGTATTTCCATTTTTATTTGTTTCCATAATTTTTTTATTTCCTTCTTTCTTCTTGACTGACCCAATGGCTGTTAAGCATGTTATTTAGTTTCCATATATTTGTAGTTTCCAAATTTCCTGTTGTTACTGAATTCTAGTTTTATCCCATAGTGATCTGAGAAGGTACTTGATATAATTTTGATTTTTTTTTTTTTTAATTTAGACTTGCTTTGTGCCCTAGCATATGGTTTATACTGGAGAATGTTCCATGTGTTGATAAGAAGAATGTATATTCTGTCTCTATTGGATAAAATATTCCATGCATATCTTTTAGGTACATTGATCTGAAGTGCAGTTTAAATATAATGTTTCTTTGATGATTTTCTATCTTGATGATCTGTCTAATATGGAGAGTAGGGTGTTGAAGTCTTGAACTATTATTGTATTGGAGTCTATCTCTCGCTTTAAAGCTAATAATATTTGCTGTATATAACTGGATGCTCTGGTGCTAAGTTAAACGTATATTTAAAATTGTATCTTCTTACTGAATTGCTCCCTTTATCCTTCTACAGTGACCTTGTTTATTCATGTAAAATAGATTTGGGGGTACAAATACAGCTTTGTTACATGGATATATTGCCTAGTGTTGGAGCCTGGGCTTTCGGTGTAACCATCACTGAATAGTGTTTATTGTATCCATTATGTAATTTTTCATCTCTCACTCATCTCCCACCCTCCCACTTTTCCGAGTCTCTAATGTCTGTTATTCCAATCTGTATGTCCATATGTGCATACTATTTATCTTTCACTTACACATGAGAACATGCAGTATTTTGCTTTCTGTTCTCAGTTATTTTACTTAAGATAATGGCTTCCAAATCCATTCATGTAACTATAAAAGACATTATTTTATTTTTTTCATGCATACATAGTGTTCCATGGCATATATACATATACACACACACATATATGTATAGATATACATACACATGTGTGTGTGTTTGTGTGTGTGTGTGTGTGTGTGTTTGTGTGTGTGTGTGTATCATATTATCTTTATCCAATCACCCATTGATGGTTACTTAGGTTGATTCTTTATCTATTTTGGCTAGTGCTGTGATAAATGTGAGTGAATGTGTATTTTTGATAAAATGATTTTTTTCATTTGGGTAGATGCCTTTGGGTAGTGTTTCCTTTTCTCTGCATCTTTGCCAACATCTGTTATTTTTTGCCTTTTTATTAGTAGGCATTCTGACTGGCATAAGATAGCATCTCATTATGGTTTAAATTTGTATTACTCTGATGATTAGTGATGCTGAATATTTTTTCTTATGCCTGTTGGGCATTTGTATGTTTACTTTTGAAAAATGTCGGTCCATGTTCTTTGCCCACTTTTTACTGCTTTTTATGTTATTGACTTGTTTGAATTCCTTGTAGATTCTAGATATTAGTCCCTTGTCAGATGCATAGTTTGCAAATATTTTCTCCCATGCTGTAGGTTGTCTGCTCATCGTGTTGATTATTACTTTTGCTCTACAGAAGCATTTGTTTAATTAAGTCCCATTTGTCTATATTTGTTATTGATGCATTTGCTTTGAAATCTTAGTCTTAAATTCTTTGCCTAGGCCAATGTCTAGAAGAGCTTTCCCAGGTTTTCTTCTATAATTTTTAGTTTCACATTATATACTTCAGTGTTTAACTCATCTTAATTTTTGTGTATGGTGACAGATAAATCCAGTTTCATTCTTTTTCATTCTTTTGTAGCTATCCAATTTTCTTAGCATCCTTTATTGAGTGGGGTGTCCTTTCTCTGATGCATGTTTTTGTCAACTTTGTCAAATATCAGTTGGCTATAGGTATGTAGCTTTATTTCTGGGGTCTCTGTTATGTTCTGTTGATCTATTTGTCTATATTTATACCAGTACCATGATGTGCATCAGACAGCTTGATCTATTTGTCTACGTTTATATCAGTACCATGCACATCATGGTACTAGTAAAAACGTAGACAAATAGATCATGCTGTTTGATTACTGTAGACTTGTAGTATAATTTGAAGTTAGGTAATATGATGCCTGCAGCTTTGTTCTTTTTTGCTTAGAACTGCTTTGGTTATTCAGGTTCTCTTCAGTTCCATATTAATTTTAGGATTTTTTTTCTAGTTCTGTGAAAAATGTCATTATTATTTTGGTAGGAATTGTATTAAGTCTATAGATTGCTTTGGGCAATATGGCCATTTTAACAACATTGATTTCATCTAATCTATGAGAATGGAATGTTTTTCCATTTGTTTGTGTCCTCTTAACTCTCTTTCATCAATATTTTGTAGTTTTCTTTGTAGACATTTATCACCTCTTGGTTAAATATATTCCTAGGGCCTTTCCTTTTTAACTACTGTGAATAGGATTGACTTTTGATTTGGTTCTTAGTGTGATTATTATTGTTGTGTAGAAATGCTACTGATTTTTGTTGATTTTGTATCCTGGAACTTTACTGAATTTATTTACAAAATCTAGGAGTCTTTTGGAAAGAAGTCTTTAGGGTTTTCTGGATATAAGTTCATTTCATCAGCAAACAGATAATCTGATTTCCTCTTTTCCCATTTTGATGGCTTTTATTTTTTCTCTTACCTGATTGCTCTGGCTAGGACCTCTAGAACTGTGCTGAATAGCAGTGGTAAACATGGACATCCTTGTCTTGTTCTAGTTCTTAGGGGAAATGCTTTCAACTTTTTCCCATTCAGTGTGTTATTGGCTGTGGGTTTGTTGTATATGGCTTTTATTATTTTGAGGTAGTTTCTTCCATGCCTTTTTGTTGAGGGTTATGATCATGATAGGATGGTGAATTTTATCAAATGCTTTTTCTACATCTATTGAGATGATAATATGCTGTTTGTTTTTCATTCACTTGATGTGATAAGTCACATATATTGATATGCATATGTTGTACCATCCTTGCATCCCTGAAATAAAACCCACTTAATTATATTGTATTATTTTTTTGATGTGCTGTTTGATTTTGTTTGCTTGTATTTTGTTAAGGATTTTTGCACCTATGTTCATCAAGGATATTAGTCTGTAATTTTCTTTTTTTGTTGTGTTCTCTACTGATGTTGGTAGCAAAGTGATACTTTGTAGAATTAGTGAAGATTCCCTCTTCTTCGGTGTTTTGGAACAGTTTCAGTTGGATTGGTAGCACTTCTTTTATGTCTCATAAAATTCTGCTGTGAATCTGTCTGATCCTGGGCACCTTTGTTGTTGTGGTTGTTATTATTATTTGGGGGAGATTTTTTTAAATTACTAATTAAATCTCACTACTTGTTATTGTTCTGCTCAGGATTTCTGTTTCTTCCTGGTTCAATCTTGGGAGGTTGTATAGATTCCACAAATTTATCCACTTCCTCTAGATCAGGCGTCCCCAAACTACGGACCGTGGGTGGGCCGCAGGCGGCCCCCTGAGGCCATTTATCCGGCCCCTGCCGCCGCACTTCAGGAAGGGGCACCTCTTTCATTGGTGGTCAGTGAGAGGAGCACAGTATGTGGCAGCCCTCCAACAGTCTGAGAGACAGTGAACTGGCCCCCTGTGTAAAAAGTTTCGGGACGCCTGCTCTAGATATTTCAGTTTGTTAGCATATAAACAGAATAGTCTCTGATGATCTTTTGCATTTCTGTAGTATCAGTAGTAATGTCTCCTTCTTTTTTTTTTTTATTGCATTTTAGGTTTTGGGGTACATGTGATGAACATGCAAGATTGTTGCATAGGTACACACATGGCAGTGTGCTTTGCTTCCTTCCGTCCCCTCACCTGTATCTGTCATTTCTCCCCATGCTATCTCTTCCCACCTCCCCACCCCCCGCCCCTCCCCCATTTCCCCCCGACGGATCCCAGTGTGTAGTGCTCCCCTCCCTGTGTCCATATGTTCTCATTGTTCAACACCCGCCTATGAGCGAGAATATACGGTGTTTGATTTTCTGCTCTTGTGTCAGTTTGCTGAGAATAATGGTTTCCAGGTTCATCCATGTCCCTACAAAGGACGTGAACTCATCGTTTTTGATGGCTGCATAATATTCCATGGTGTATATGTACCACATTTTCCCTATCCAGTCTATCATCGTTGGGCATTTGGGTTGGTTCCAGGTCTTTGCTATTGTAAACAGTGCTGCAATGAACATTCGTGTGCACGTGTCCTTGTAGTAGAATGATTTATAATCCTTTGGATATATACCCAGTAATGGGATTGCTGGGTCAAATGGGATTTCTATTTTTAGGTCCTTGAGGAATCGCCACACTGTCTTCCACAATGGTTGAATTAATTTACATTCCCACCAACAGTGTAAAAGTGTTCCTATTTCTCCACATCCTCTCCAGCATCTGTTGTTTCCCGATTTTTTAATGATCGCCATTCTAACTGGTGTGAGATGGTATCTCAATGTGGTTTTGATTTGCATTTCTCTGATGACCAGTGATGATGAGCATTTTTTCATATGTTTGTTGGCCTCCCGTATGTCTTCTTTTGTAAAGTATCTGTTCATATCCTTTGCCCATTTTTGAATGGGCTTGTTTGTTTTTTTCTTGTAGATCTGCTTTAGTTCTTTGTAAATTCTGGATATCAGCCCCTTGTCAGATGGGTAGACTGCAAAAATTTTTTCCCATTCTGTTGGTTGCTGATTCACTCTACTGACTGTTTCTTTTGCTGTGCGGAAGCTGTGGAGTTTGATTAGGTCCCATTTGTCTATTTTGGCTTTTGTTGCCATTGCTTTTGGCGTTTTGATCATGAAGTCCTTGCCTACACCTATGTCCTGAATGGTTTTGCCTAGATTTTCTTGTAAGGTTTTTATGGTATTAGGTCTGATGTTTAAGTCTTTAATCCATCTGGAGTTAATTTTGGTGTAAGGTGTCAGGAAGGGGTCCTGTTTCTGCTTTCTGCACATGGCTAGCCAGTTTTCCCAACACCATTTATTAAACAGGGAATCCTTTCCCCATTGCTTGTTTTTGTCAGGTTTGTCAAAGATCAGATGGTTGTGGGTCTGTTGTATTTCCTCTGAGGCCTCTGTTCTGTTCCATTGGTCTATATCTCTGTTTTGGTACCAGTACCATGCTGTTTTGATTACTGTAGCCTTGTAGTATAGTTTGAAGTCCGGTAGTGTGATGCCTCCTGCTTTGTTCTTTGCTTAGAATTGACTTGGCTATGCGGGCTCTCTTTTGGTTCCATATGAAGTTTAAGGTGTTTTTTTCCAGTTCTGTGAAGAAGGTCATTGGTAGCTTGATGGGAATAGCGTTGAATCTGTAAATTACTTTGGGCAGTATGGCCATTTTCACGATGTTGATTCTTCCTAACCATGAACATGGAATGTTTCTCCATCTGTTTGTGTCCTCTCTTATTTCGTTGAGCAATGGCTTGTAGTTCTCCTTGAAGAGGTCCTTTACGTTCCTTGTTAGTTGTATTCCTAGGTACTTTATTCTCTTTGTAGCAATTGTGAATGGCAGTTCGTTCTTGATTTGGCTCTCTTGAAGTCTATTACTGGTGTATAGGAATGCTTGTGATTTTTGCACGTTGATTTTGTATCCTGAGACTTTGCTGAAGTTGTTTATCAGTTTCAGGAGATTTTGGGCTGAGATGATGGGGTCTTCCAGATATACAATCATGTCATCTGCAAATAGAGACAATTTGATTTCCTCCTTTCCAATTTGGATACCCTTTATTTCTTTTTCTTGCCTGATTGCTCTGGCTAGAACTTCCAGTACTATATTGAATAGGAGTGGTGAGAGAGGGCATCCTTGTCTAGTGCCAGATTTCAAAGGGAATGCTTCCAGTTTTTGCCCATTCAGTATGATATTGGCTGTTGGTTTGTCGTAAATAGCTTTTATTGTTTTGAGATACGTTCCGTCAATACCTAGTTTATTGAGGGTTTTTAGCATAAAGGGTTGTTGAATTTTGTCAAAAGCCTTCTCTGCATCAATCGAGATAATCATGTGGTTTTTGTCTTTGGTTCTGTTTATGTGGTGGATTAAGTTTTTGGACTTGCGTATGTTGAACCAGCCTTGCATCCCCGGGATGAATCCTACTTGATCATGGTGGATGAGCTTTTTGATATGCTGTTGCAATCGGTTTGCCAGTATTTTATTGAAGATTTTTGCATCTATGTTCATCATGGATATTGGCCTGAAATTTTCTTTTCTTGTTGAGTCTCTGCCGGGTTTTGGTATCAGGATGATGTTTGTCTCGTAAAATGATTTGGGAAGGATTCCCTCTTTTTGGATTGTCTGGAATAGTTTCAGAAGGAATGGTATCAGCTCCTCCTTGTATGTCTGGTAGAATTCAGCTGTGAACCCATCTGGACCTGGGCTTTTTTTGGGTGGTAGGCTCTTTATTGCTGCCTCGACTTCAGACCATGTTATTGGTCTATTCAGGGTTTCGGCTTCTTCCAGGTTTAGGCTTGGGAGGTTGCAGGTGTCCAGGAATTTATCCATTTCTTCCAGGTTTACTAGTTTATGTGCATAGAGTTGTTTGTAATAATCTCTGATGATGGTTTGGATTTCTGTGGAATCTGTGGTGATATCACCTTTATCGTTTTTTATTGCATCAATTTGGTTATTCTCTCTTTTCTTGTTTATTAATCTGGCTAGTGGTCTGTCTATTTTGTTGATCTTTTCAAAAAACCAGCTCCTGGATTTATTGATTTTTTGAAGAGTTTTTTGTGTCTCTATTTCCTTCAGTTCTTCTCTGATCTTAGTTATTTCCTGTCTTCTGCTAGGTTTTGAGTTTTTTTGATCTTGCTCCTCTAGCTCTTTCAATTTTGATGATAGGGTGTCAATTTTAGATCTCTCCTTTCTTCTCATGTGGGCACTCATTGCTATATATTTTCCTCTAGAGACTGCTTTAAATGTGTCCCAGAGATTCTGGTATGTTGTGTCTTCGTTCTCATTGGTTTCGAAGAACGTCTTTATTTCTGCCTTCATTTCATTGTTTATCCAGTCAACATTCAAGAGCAAGTTGTTCAGTTTCCATGAAGCTGTGTGGTTCTGAGTTAGTTTCTGCATTCTGAGTTCTAACTCGATTGCACTGTGGTCTGAGAGACTGTTTGTTATGATTTCTGTTCTTTTGCATTTGCTGAGGAGTGATTTATTGCCAATTATGTGGTCACTTTTAGAGTAGGTGTGATGTGGTGCTGAGAAGAATGTATATTCTGTGGATTTGGGGTGGAGAGTTCTGTAAATGTCTATTAGGTTTGCTTGTTCCAGGTCTGTATTCAGGTCCTGGATATCCTTGTTGATTTTCTGTCTGGTTGATCTGTCTAATATTGACAATGGGGTGTTAAAGTCTCCCACTATTATTGTGTGGGAGTCTAAGTCTCTTTGTAAGTCATTAAGAACTTGCCTTATGTATCTGGGTGCTCCTGTATTGGGTGCGTATATATTTAGGATCGTTAGCTCTTCTTGTTGCAGTGATCCTTTTACCATTATGTAATGTCCTTCTTTGTCTCTTTTGATCTTTGTTGCTTTAAAGTCTATTTTGTCAGAGATGAGAGTTGCAACTCCTGCCTTTTTTTGCTCTCCATTTGCTTGGTAGATCTTCCTCCATCCCTTTATTTTGAGCCTTTGTGTATCCTTGCATGTAAGATGGGTTTCCTGGATACAGCACACTGATGGGTTTTGGCTTTTTATCCAATTTGCCAGTCTGTGTCTTTTGATTGGGGCATTTAGTCCATTGACATTTAGGGATAGTATTGTTATGTGTGAATTTGATGCTGTCATTTTGATGCTACCTGGCTGTTTTGTTGGTTAGTTGATGCAGATTCTTGATTGTGTTGATGCTTTTTTACCATTTGGTGTGTTTTTGGAGTGGCTGGTACTGGTTGTTCCTTTACATGTGTAGAGCCTCTTTCAGGAGTTCTTGTAGAGCAGGTTTGGTGGTGATGAAATCTCTGAGTGCTTGCTTGTTCACAAAGGATTTTATTTTTCCTTCACTTATGAAGCTTAGTTTGGCTGGATAGGAGATTCTGGGTTGAAAGTTCTTTTCTTTGAGGATGTTGAATATTGGCCCCCAATCTCTTCTGGCTTGTAGGGTTTCTGCTGAGAGATCTGCTGTGAGTCTAATGGGCTTCCCTTTGTGGGTAACCCGACCTTTCTCTCTGGCTGCCCTTAGCATTTTCTCTTTCATTTCAACCCTGGTGAATCTGACGATTATGTGCCTTGGGGTTGCTCTTCTTGAGGAATATCTTTGTGGTGTTCTCTGTATTTCCTGGATTTGAATATTGGTCTGCCTTGCTAGGTTAGGGAAGTTTTCCTGGATAATATCCTGAAGAGTATTTTCCAGTTTGGATTCGTTCTCTTCATCACATTCAGGTACACCTATCAGACGTAGATTAGGTCTTTTCACATAGTCCCACATTTCTTGAAGATTTTGTTCATTCCTTTTTGCGCTTTTTTCTCTTTTCTTGCCTTCTCTTTTTATTTCATTGAGTTGATCTTCGACCTCTGATATCCTTTCTTCTGCTTGGTCAATTCGGCTGTTGAAGCTTGTGCATGCTTCACGAAGTTCTCGTGTTGCGTTTTTCAGCTCCATCAATTCATTTATACTCCTCTCTATGCTGTCCATTCTCGTCAGCAGTTCGTCCAATCTTTTTTCAAGGTTCCTATTTTCTTTGCAATGGGTTAGAACATGTTTTTTTAACTCATTGTAGTTTCTTACTACCCACCTTCTGAAGTCTGATTCTGTCATTTCATCACCCTCCTTCTCCATCCGGTCTGGTTCCCTTGCTGGTGAGGAGTTGTGATCCCTTTTAGGAGGAGAGGTGTTCTGGTTTCGGGAGTTTTCATCCTTTTTGCGCTGGGTTCTTCCCATTTTTGTGGGTTTATCCACCTGTTGTCTGTCTCTGTCCCAGGGAGTTGGAGCTTTATGAGTTTCCCCTGCACTACTGCCTTTTTTGATTTTTCTTTCAGGTCGGACCCGCCCAGCTAGCAGCACGCCTAGCCACTGCCTGCCCGCAGGGGCTTTGCTGAGCTGCTGTGGGCTCCGCCCAGCTGCCCTGAGCTCTTCCCTGTAGTCCTTTTTATAAGGGCGTAGTTAGCACTGTCTCGGCAATGGTGGCCCCGCCTCTGTTATGGTGGACTCTCTCTGTTGTGGCAGGTTGCCTCGGCAACGGCGGGTTGCCTCGGCAATGGCAGCCTGCCTCCGTAGGGGTGGAGAATCTCAGTAATGGCGGAAGCCTCTCCCCCAGGGAGCCGGACCGTCCCGGTTCAGCTGTGCTTGGTTTGGAGGGCTCAACCCAGAGGGTTTCCAATTACTGGTTTTGTTTTCGTTGTTGTTGGGGGTGGAGGGGTGGGACCAACCGAGCCTGATCACCTGGCTCCCTGACTCAGAGTCTTTTCTTTTAAGTTGAACGACCCCGCGTTCCGGTCGCTTGTTGAAAAGGCGCCGGGATCTCCCGTGCTGCGACTCACGGAGTCGGCTCGAACTGCGGCGCCGGCTCCTGGCGGATTTTTTGCCTAGGAATCTCCTGGCCTGACTCGCTATTTCAGATGAATGGGCTATTCTGCCATCTCAGGGCTCTGCTCGCCAGCTAAGAGGGCTCCCAGACCATTGGCTTTTGTACGGAGAACGGCAGCAACAGGGCGTGGTCACAGCAGCCGCGCGGGCGGAATCAGCCCCACGGGGGCCAAAACAGCCGCACCGGCTGGGACTGCGACGCTGGCGACCCCTCTGCCTGGGTATCTCCTGGTCTGTGGGCAATAAGAGTTCGTCTGGAAATGCGGCGTCCACTCACCCTCTGCACTTTCACTGGGAGCTGAAGTCCTGAGCTGTTCTTAGGCGGCCATCTTCCCAGCATTTCCAATGTCTCCTTCTTTGTCTCTGATTGTGCTTATTTGAATCTTCTTTCTTCCTTCCTAGGTTATTTGACCTAATGGTCTATCAATCTTGTTTATTTCTTCAAATGAACAACTTTTCATTCTGTTCATCTTTTTTATTGGGTTTTTGGTCTCAAGTTCATTTGGTTCTCCTCTGAGCTTTGTTATTTCTTTTTTTCTGCTAGCTTTGTGTTTGGTGTTGCTTTTATTTCTTGACGTGTAACATTATGTTGTGAATTAAGGATCTTTCTTTTTTTTTTTTTTTTTACTTTTTTTGAGGTGGAGTCTTGCCCTGTCACCCAGGCTGGAGTGCAGTGGTGCAATCTCGGCTCACTGCAATGTTTGCCTCCTGGTCTGCCTCCTGGGTTCAAGCAATTCTCCTGCCTCAGCCTCCTGAGTAGCTAGGATTACAGGCATCTGCCACCATGCCCGGCTAATTTTTGTATTTTTAGTAGAGACAGGGTTTCACAACATTGGCCAGCTGGTCTCAAGCTCCTGACCTGAGGTGATCCACCCAGCTTAGCCTCCCAAAGTGCTGGGATCACAGGCGTTAGCTACTGTGCCCAGCCTCTTTTTTTAATGTAGGTGTTTAATGTTAACACTACTTTTGCTGTATGCCAATGTTTTTGCTATGTTGTGTCTCCATTTCCTTTTGTTTCAAATATGTAAATTTTTGTCTTAATTTTTGTCATTGACCCAAAAATCATTCAGGAGCAGGTTGTTTAACTTTCATTTATTTGTATAGTTTTGAGAGTTTCTTTTGGAATTACTTTCTAATTTTATTCCACTGTGGTCTGAGAATATACTTAATATGATTTTAATTTCTAAAATGTACAGAGGCCTTGTTTTGTTATGTAGTGTATTGTCTATCTTGGAGAATGTTCCATGCACTGATAAGAAGAATGTATATTCTGCAGTTATGGGGTAGAATATTCTGTAAATACCTGTAAGGTCCATTTGGTCTAAAGTGATGAAGTCTGGTGCTTCTTGGTTGATTTTTCTGTCTTCATGATCTGTTTGGTGCTGTCAGTTGAGCACTGAAGTTCCCACTGTTAGTGTATTGCATCTCTTTTCTTAGGATTGTGATATTTTCCTGTTGGAATCATCCTTGTATAATTGTATAATGTCTACTTTGTCTCTCTTAACTGTTGTGACTCTTGTTTGATATGAAAATAGCTATTCCTGCTCACTTTTGGTTTCCATTTGCATGGAGTATCTTTTTCTACTCCTTTAAATTTATGCGAGTCCTTATGTATTAGCTCAGTCTCTTGAAGACAACAGATACTGGTTTGTGAATTTTTTTTTCTCCATTTTGCCATTCTTTACCTTTTAAGTGAAGCATTTAGGCCATTTACTTTCAGCATTATTATTGAGATGTGAGGTACTGTTTTATTCATTATGCTACTTGTTGTCTGAATACCTCTGGCTCTTAAGCAGCATCCATAGGGCACTAGTTGTGGTGGTAGTAAGCTGGGCAGCCCCATCCTTAGTCTCCCAGGAGGAGTATGTGTATGCTGCAGATGCTAGTAGTGGTGGGCAGGGTGGGTCAGTCTCCAAGTTCATGGATGAGGTATGCAGGTGCCAATAGGCTGAGCAGGCTTTTCCTCAGGAACCTAGTACGAGTGGGTAGAAGCTGATCACAGGTAGGGTGAGTTGATCCCCAGGCCCCAACAATGCACAGAAGTGCTGGTGGGCATGATTCCAGATGGGTCAAGCCTGTCATCAGCCTCCCAATGGTGGGCACAAGCACAGACTGTGGTGGTCAGGGCTGCTCAGTCTCCATCCCCCAAGTCAGTGTCTGTTGGTGCCAGCAGGGTGGGTGGGCCTGTCCTCAGGTCCAATGAGGGTTTGCCTGGGTTTCTGTGACAGGGGACAGGGCAGCTCATGAGAGTCTCTCTTTCTTCTTTTCATTATACAATGCTATTCCCATAAAAATAAAGGTCTTTAAAAATTGTTGTTATTGGGGTTTTTTTTTGCTATTGCTATTAATATACTCAGATTGACAATTAGTAGGTCACTTGGTGTCACTTTTTTTTTTTTTTTTTTTTTTTCCTGAGACAGGATCTCACTCTGTTGTCTAGGCTGGAGTGCAGTGGCTTGATCATAGGTTGCTATAGCCTTGACTTCCTGGGTGCAAGTGATCCTCTTGCCTCAGCTTCTTGAGTATATGGGACCACAGGCATGCACCACCATAAACAGATCATTTTTTTATTTGTAGAAGTGAGGTGTCACTATGTTTCCCAAAATGGTCTTAAATGCCTAGGCTCAAGCAATCCTCCTGCCTTGGCCTCCCAAAGTGATGGCATTACACGTGTGAGCTGCTGCCCCTGTATTAAATAGTGTCTATTTATGATATCATATATTATATCACATATTATAAATATAGATTATATATCATGTGTTATATCATATATTATAAATCCAGTTGTTGTCTTTTATCTAGATGGCAGTTAGCCTCCTAAAATTCTGGCCTTCATTCTTTAACTCTCTTGAGTAAAATAAGCATTTGGTACCTCCTACATATAACCCTTTTAAAATTCATGCCAGAGGAGATACATGTGTGTGCAAGTCACCAGCCTTATTGATCCCAGAGTCTTATGAGAAGATATAGCATACACAGGAAAACTTCTAATACAAAACAGCAACTGGTATTAAAGGAAGGTACTATGCCAGTTAAGCAACTGCCTTGAGTGCGCACAAGACTTTATTCATTGAGCACATAAGTATTGTGCATGGTTGTTTTTTATGCCTGTGGATCCTTATAAGTCTAGGGCAAGGGACAGCCAGTAATTTTGTCTAATATTTAACTGTGAGATATAAACAGTCCTCAGAGAACACAAGAACGAGATCAGCTTTGCCCAGAAGTCTTTATGGAGGAGGTAACATTCTGAGAGAGGGGATGCTTCATGGAGGTGGAGGCATTTGGAATGAGCTTTCAGAATCAGCTAGATTTTGACCAGTAGAGAAAAGGTGAAGATGGAATGAACAAGGATATGAAAATGAGAATGCAGAGGACATACTCTGAAAACAAATGATCCATTTGGCAAAAGCTTAAGAAGGGGTTGGGGAGTAAATAGAGATTAAAGTTTGATTAGGGGGCTGGCACTAGAGCAAGTAGGGTTGTAAACATTAGGTGAGGCACTCAGATTTCATGTCATTTACACTGACACTGGTGCCACATTCTCTGGTGCTTGTGTCTGTATTTGTCAGGCAATTAATTGCATGCACTATGCAGTTATGATGGCCTAGGACTTTTTTTTTTTTTTTTTTTTTTAAGAGTCTTGGTCTATTGCCCAGGCTGGAGTGCAATGGGATAATCTCAGCTCACTGCAGCCTCTATCTCCCAGGTTCAAGTAATTCTCCTGCCTCAGCCTCTTGAGTAGCTGCAATTATAGGCGACCGCCCCACTCCTGGCTAATTTTTTATGTTTTTATAAGAGATGGGGTTTCACCATGTTGGCCAGGCTGGTCTCGAACTCCTGACCTCAGGTGATCTGCCCACCTATGCCTGGGATTACAAGCAAGAGCCACTGCTCCTGGTGGGGACTTTTTGTTTCTAGCCACTTTAAGTTAGTCTGCCTAAAATTTCTTTTGAGAAATAGCATTTTGAAAACAATATGAGAAATTCATGCTTATTGTAGGAGATACTGGAAAATGGAGGGAAAAGAATTTTTAAAAATCATAATTCCATCACCTTAACATAACCACTATTGATTTTTGTTCCTTTTCATACTCTTCCTTCTCTGTTTTTCTTTTGTCAAACCTAGAATCATGGTCTCTGTACAGTTAAACATCCTGATTTTTTTTTTTCACCTATCCCACTTTGAATATTTTCCTATGGCAGAAGAGTTTCTTTGAAAACGTAGTATCATATCACAGGAATACAACATAATCATTTAGCTGATTTCCTGGTGGTGAGCAGGTAGAGTGCCTCTAATTGTTTGCTATACTGAATAAGTCTTGTTCATGGATAGTAGCCCCCACTTACATTGAACACTCTTCCAAACCCTTCGCATGTGAACTCATTTAATTCTCATAATAGTGTGAGGAGGTCTACTCTTTATATCTCTATTTTACAGATGAGGAAAGCACAGAGAGGTTAAGCAACATAGACAAGCAACTTCATAGGAGGGGGCAGAGCTTTTTGCCAAAGCTCTGTATGCTTTGGGATAAATGGGTCCAAAAATATAAATATTAAGGCTGTTGCTACATATTTGGAATGGTTTTGGAAAAAGATGTGGCTCTTCTTACATTCCTAAAAGATTCTAATGTTCAGTTGGGAAATGAATGTATAGCCTAGTCAGCAAATATATACTGGTGGCTGTTTTCTGGAGGCTTTTGTTTATATGAATGATGAATGTACTGGAAGGTACTGCCAAGAAGCTGCTTCTCCCAGATCTTCGTACAGAGACTAATGTTACTATGAGCATGTAGTTCTGGGATTTAGACCTGCATTGCTTTGTGTATTTAGCAGTGGACTGCATTTGTACAGTTTTGCTGGTGAGAGCTCTACTTTACTTCCAGAGCCAGTGGGTTTTTATCAAGTTAAACATCTTACCTGCACCAGCATTCCATTCTTTAACTGATTTAGTTGTGTAGCAAATCTACTGTGCATGAAAGTGTCAGTTGTGGGTTCTTCGGCAGAAGTAAAATCTGTTTATGTTTCAGTAAAACTAACGCTGAAAGCTCTTTCTATTCCTATGTCCTTTGAAAGCTTGATTCACAATTTCCTTGTTATTGCTCCTTCATAAAACATTGAGTAGAAAGGACAGAGGAAACGTATTCCTTTTTTATTTTTTAACAAAAAAAGAATCTCTGAGAATCCTTTCCCCTACGATGTGGTCAAAACTAAACCAAGCTATGGTGCGCCACACATAAACTTGTGTCTCTCCATACATAACAGTGCCGCTGGGCTCAAGGGAAAAAATACTGTTTGTGGAATGAATCCATTTATCACATAAATAACCCCAAGCAGGGAAGGCAGCTTAAGCTTCCATAAGGCTTAGCAAAATCTGCTCGTATGAGAACTAGCAAAGAATTTGAAGATACAAAATATCAGGGTCCATTTTGAAAGCTGGGGCACTAGCAGAGGGGATGTCATGAGTCCTGGTGTGTAAAGGGGGGGTCACCTGAGGTGCAGTCCAAAGTCCTTGAGTAAACAGAGGCTGGGGCAGAGGAGAGAAAGCACCTGAGGCAACCCTTGTTTTTCTTTGGTTCAGGCCAGAGAGTGGGTATTTGTCTATAGCTACCCCACCCTCACTGTCCTCCCATCACACTCTCCTACCTCCCACCAAAAAGAAAAAAAATCGAAACTTTTGAACCCATGTGGGGATTTCACAATCATGTCTTTTTTCCTTGGTAATGTTCTGCTTTGACATAACAAATCTGTTTATGTTTCCAAAGGATCAGCTATGGACCCTGCTTCTGGAGCAAAACTCAGACAAGGATTAAGTAAATCTTCTAAAAAAGATTAACTCCTAGAAGCCAGGTAAGAAAAAAATATATCACCTTTAATCCAGATGTTGCTGACCAGTTAATGACTTTTAAGAGAATGGATGCATAGTAGGCAGACTGAAGAAACATTTGGGCAAACTCTGAGTTGAGTTAACAAAATGTATGCTCTTGAAACGAACTCTTCTGTTAAATACACAGTTTGAAGAGGATATTCAGTTTTTGATTCATGACTCAATAGGAAAGGGAATGATCCCTCACTTTTGACGTGGAAGGTTACTGCCTTGTCCCTTTTTCTAAGCACCTTACTCTCAAAAAGCACAGACCCCTGAGAGTGTGAATTATTTGCAAAACAATTAAAAGTCTCAAGAACGCTATGTTGTTACTTAGCATTCTCAGTGTGGGAACAATGACTTTCTAAAATAAACACCTCTTCTTTCTGTTTTCAGACAGGCTGCTCCCTGAAACCCATCAGCCTGGATGGCTGCATACCGGGGAATGCCACCTAAGGAGAAGGATCGTAGATGTGATGTCTGTTTATACACCCTTGATTCTTCTTGAAGCATCACTTAGAACAAGTAAAACTAGCTTCAAATTTTTATTTACTCCCTTTGAAATTTTCAAAACAAAACCGTTAAACACATGGATCGTATAATGCATTATTCAAATTCACTTGAAGTTTTTAAATGGGTTTTTAAGGACAATGTTGCTTTGACATTAGAACCTTTTTAGTAGACTAGTAATTGGAGTACTAACATTATTTACTAGGAAAATCTTTTTTTTAACTAGCTTCATTCTGCATATATTGGCATTAGTATTGTAGTTATGGTGCTTATTCTAAGTGTTTATGTATATACTGTGTAGAATTGTCTTACATATACCAGTTACACAGACCATGTTTAGGGGGAAATACTGGATGAGAAATCTTTCATCCTGTGGAAAGAATGTTCTCAGTGGCCTCAAGCCATTTATTTATCATGGCTAAAGCGGAAGCCATCTGTTCATTTCTTTAGCATTGATTTATACAGAGCTCTGCTCTGTTGGGAGGTGACTCTCCCTTCTCTTTGCAGTCTTTTTTTTTTTTTTGTGGAAACAGGATCTCACTCTGTCACCCAAGTTGGAGTGCAGTGGCGTGATCTCAGCTCAAGCAATACCTCCCACCTCAGCCTCCCAGGTAGCTGGGAACACACCGGCTTGCATCACCATAACCGGCTAATTTTTAAATATTTTTTGTAGACATGGGGTTTCACTGTTGGCCAGGCTAGTCTTGAACTCTTGAGCTCAAGCCATCTGCCTATCTTGGCCTCCCAAAGTGCTGGGATTACCAGCATGAGCCACTGTGCCCAGCCTCTTTGCAATCTTAAGGGTCAATAGACCTCTTTTTGTAGAGTCAGTTATACTTAACTTGTAGTTTTAAATTCAAGAACTTTTTCTTAACCTCAAAAAATTTTAATTAGAACAATTAAACCATTGATTTCTGTCCAAATTTAAGTAAAATATCTGAAAGTCTTATGGTCTGTAATTTGGGGACTAAACTCCAAATGCTATGTTCTGTGTTCAGGAAAAACAAGTCTGTGTTGTGGAACTGACAAGAGACAGTAGTAAGCCATGTATAAGTATCTGTGGAAGCTTCTAGAAATGGATCTTGGGAGGTTTTAGTTGAGATGAGCTACTCCTCTTTCACCTTGTGCCCTAGGAGATTGCTTTCCATCTGAGAACAAAGAGAGGGGATATGGGAACTGACTTAAACATCCCGGAGCAGTGGACTCCTTCTAATGGAATAATTTATATATCACTTTGTCTCATTTCCTCCCTGCAGGTTCCACTGTAGTTTAAAGACCCGAGTCTGTCTGGCAGCTGGGTCTCATAGATTCAGCTTCCTTCTCAGTACCAACCCCGGGTAGCTGTTTGCCCCTTACACCATCATCAGCATCATTGTTAAGGACTGTGAGTGGGTCAGGGTTTCTCACATTTGACCAATGGGCTTCTTGGATAGACAAACTTGTCTTTCCTTTCTTTACCTACCCTCACCCTATTTTGAGGTAAAACAAAAAGAAACAGGTGTGTCAGATATAAGGGGCACAATACTTTGAGGAAATCCCAATAAGAAATAAGTAAATTTCTAATTTGGCTAGAAATTAATGGTAAACACCATATAAAAGTGGATCATCGTAGCCCAAATTAGACTAAACTCCTCTGGTAGACATATTCTAATCTACACATTCGAAATAAATTATGTCACATTAAAGAAGGATTTAAAATAGTGTTTTTAGAAATAAGATCTTAGTGCTATGAATTTAACTGAAGCATATAAACTATCTTAACTCATAATTATTTTACTCAAAAAAAGTAAAGTTCCTAATAGATGCTCAGTAGAGGTCAGAACAGTAGTTTCCATGGGGGAAGTAATGACCAGGAGGGGGCGTGAGGGAGCCAGCTCGGAGCCGGAAGTGTTTTCTATCTTGATCTGAGTGTATGCAGTTCATGTTAACACAGGTGGAGCTGTATGAGAAATTAATTAGTCAAGCCAAATTGCACGATTTGAAAACTTTATTAAATGCAAGATACATGTTTATGGAAAAAGAAAGCCTCTAAAAACAAGACAATGGAGCTTTTAAAAAGGTTAGGTGTTACATCTTTAAAACTCATTAATAAGATAGCAAATTAAAGAGATTATAGTTACATTGTAAAACATAATCTTCTTTGAATAAAAGCTAATAATGACTTAAACTGATGAATTACAAAAGCACTTATTTATTGGTGATTAAAAACAATACTTAGGAACTTAAGCAGCTTGAGTAGTAGTTTAAGCTAGACAGAGCAAAGAAAATTCTTAATATATATTTTTTTTAATTCCAGTAACATTTTCTTAAATTCCTGTTAAAAATATAATCAATATTAAAGTCAGCAAAATGCCTTTGACTGACGCCTGGATTATTTTACCACTTAATCTGGTTACACAGTGATTTTTTTTTTTTTTTTCTGTCAGATGTAACTGACAACCAGTTTAGTCTTTAAGATAAATGAAGTGATAACTCACATTGCAGCATCTTGTGAAAAATATTCAGACTACATTTAAAATGCTTCTGTAAAATGGAGAATTCTAATGCTCCACAAGAAATTGTATATGCAAAACTACAGGTTGGCTATGGTAATAGTAACTAAACTACATCCAACCCTGAAGGTAGAAAAATCCCTGAAAAGAAATACACAGCCTAGTTATAATATGCCATATAAAGGTTATTTTCTTGTTTTTAAAATTCTCCCAATTTGGAGAAATCCAAACCTTTCCATAGTTCCCTTACTAGGCAGTGCCACGTAAAGTTATTTAGTTAACATTATGATGAGCATGGCTTACGATAAATTCCATATGACAAACACTTATATATAGCAGCCGTCATTTTGGATGTTGATTATGACAATATTTGCAGTTTGATTACAGAACACGCATTCGTTAAATTTGGTACAAAGCATGAACACTCAAGACAGATTGGCACAATACATGCAGTTTGAGAATTCTCTCATCTCAAGCCAGTCATCACTGAATAATCCATAGTCCCAGTCCCGTTTTCCAAATCTTTCTCGTGTTGTAACTGACATTTAAAATGCTTCTCAAAACAACTTCCAGAATACGAAAAATACACTTTAAAAATCAATTATCTGAATGCGTGATGGAAATGAGGCAGGATAGCAGAGCCAGTGCCAGCTGAGAACACATGGGGGATGGGGGGCAGGGGGAGCTGACCCAGGCTCACGGTGCCCACAGCAATTTGGGGTTCCTGCTGCTGCTGCCCCAGACAGCTTAATCTGTGGGGCAGAGATTCCCCAGGCCCCAGGGGGAGAGTGCTATTCCCAAAGGTATTTTGGGTAGCAGGAGGGGGCAGCTGCCAGAAGCTCAACAGTGGGGACAGGTCCAGAGAGGCAGGTATTGTTAGGTTCACAGCATCTGCAGGCAGCTCCTTGGGCAGGCTTACTTTACCAGCATTGCCCTTAACCAGATCAAAACCTGGGTTGAGCTTTTGAGGTGACTGAGGCTCTTGCAGAGGCAAGTCCTCAAACAGACTGATATTGCAAAAACCTTTAGTATCTGCCTTGAGGGGCAGGCTTGCAAGTGGGGCATATGAGGTAGCAGTGGTGCTGTACTTGTGACTGGGAAGGGGAGGTGGAGGAGAGCCAGGGGCTACCGAGGGATGGAGGGAGGCCAGGGACTCTGGCAGCGGCTGCATAGGCTGGGCAGCCTGTTCTGGGGGCCCAAAGGTGAGGCTATGGACCTCAGGTGGCAGGCTACTTGCAAGCCCGTTCTGGGCAGAAGCTCCTAAAGAGAAAGGAGACAAGGCAGCAGCCTTCAGTTGGAATGAAGGCGCGATGGTATGGAAGGTGCTCAGAAGGTCTCCGTTCTGCAGGCTCTCTTTCATCAGCTCCTGTGAGTGGGTCTTCTTGGTATGCCGGGTGAGGTGATCCTTGCGCCCAAATCTCTGGGCACAGAACTGGCACAGGAAGTCCTTGCATCCTGTGTGGACCACCAAGTGGCGTCGCACATCCTTCCGGGTGTAGAAGCATCTTTCGCAGTGGTCGCATTGGTGCTTCTTTTCCTTGGTTCCACTAGGGGGCTTCTCTTCTGCATGGGATTTGAGGTGATCCAGCAGCACCTCGGTGCTCCCTAGCTCCAGGGCACAGACCCCACAGGTGAGGTCGCCACTGCTGGCCGCATGGAGGGCCAGGTGCCTCTTATAGCCCAGCAGGGTGTGATACTTCTTCCCACACTCGTCACACCCATAGGCCATTTTGTTGGGGTCGTGGGTCTGGAGGTGGTTTTTCAGGTGGTCTTTCCGGTTGAATGTCTTCCCACAGTAAACGCACCGGTGAGATTTCTGAGGAGAGTGGGTCGCCATGTGCCTAGAAGCAGAAGGAGAAATTTCGCAATA
The DNA here is from genome assembly GCF_048565385.1 of Saimiri boliviensis. Classification (NCBI taxonomy): domain Eukaryota; kingdom Metazoa; phylum Chordata; class Mammalia; order Primates; family Cebidae; genus Saimiri; species Saimiri boliviensis. Next base: position 25,953,651 of record NC_133452.1, on the reverse strand, counting down.
GAGAGCTGTTTTAAGAGATGAAGAAAGGTGTAGAAACACTATTATATCAAAGTGTTGATAGTTTTCTCTGGATCTTGGTATAATTTTCAAAATTCTTTTCTGTATTTTCCAAATATATAAACTTTCATGATTAAAAAAAGCAAGCCATACCAAAGACATAATGCATCTTTTTCACCTATAAAACGTTTTTGGAGACAGGATCTGACTCTTTGGCCCACACTGGAGTGCAGTGGTGCATCATGGCTCACTGCCGCTTCAACCTCCTGAGCTCAAGCAATCTTCCCACCATCACCTCTCAAGTAGCTGGGGCAACAGGCACACACCACCAGGCCTGGCTAATTTTTCTTTTCCATTCCTTAATTTCTTTGTAGAGACAATGTCTCAATATGCCTATGCTGGTCTCAAACTCCTGGGCTCAACTGATCCTCCCGCCTTGGCCTCCCAAAGTGTTGGGACTACAGACACGAGTCACCGTGCCTGGCCAGAATATTATTTAAGAGAACATGTTTTCTTAACGTATACAGATTTCTAAACAAAGTATGCAGATATTTAAAATCTTTTTCAGAAAGGGGTTAAAGAGGTCTTTTATATACTTTGGAAATTCAAGTGACTCAATTTGCCTGCTACCCAGAACCGTGTAATGCCCCAGTTTTAGGTTACTGTTTCTAGTTCTGATGTTTCTGTTGATTGAGACCAAAAGTTCAGGCCATGGACATATAACTCTTAGGAGCCTCTTAAAAAACCCATCCTTAAGAAGTGTCTAATAGGACCCCAAATGTCAGCCCACTGCCTGTTCTCTCAGCCCCAGCCTCTGCCCACCATGAGATCTTACCACTGTCTTGATTTCCTTCATTCAATGCTTGCCTATCAGCTCTCATCCCCAATGTTACTGCCAGTCTCCATTACCTCAGATTTTCCCTCTAAGACACCTTCAACGTACTTCTTGAAGGTCACTGGTAATTTAATTGACAAAATTCAAACAGACATTTTTTTTTTTTTTTTTTTTTTTTTAACTACTAAGCTGCTACTCCTAAGAGTAAGTTTTTCTTCAACAAGGACCTCAAGGACAAGTAGTCTGTCTAGTGAATTTGGAATTTCAAAGTAGCTCTTTTATATTTGTAAAGCAGAAATTAGTCATGGAAAGCCATCACAATTCCATCTCTTTCATAGTTCCACTGACCTGCTAACATCTAAACTCAACGTTGGCTTTTAAAAACTCAGTGGGGGCTGGCCACAGTGGCTCACACCTGTAATCCCAGCACTTTGGGAGGCCGAGGTGGGCAGATCACAAGGTGAGGAGATTGAGACCATCCTGGCTAACACGGTGAAACCCCATCTCTACTAAAAATACAAAAAGTTAGCCGGGCGTGGTAGTACACGCATGTAGTCCCAGCTACTCAGGAGGCTGAGGGAGGAGAATCACTCTGGGAGGTGGAGGTTGTAGGGTTGCAGTAAGCTGAGATCGTGCCACTGCACTCCAGCCTGGGTGACAGAGTGAGACTGTCTCAAAAAAGAAAACAAAAAACAAAATATTCAGTGGTGTAAGGAAACCCCGAGTTTGTCATCCTTAAGCTCTAAAAAGGTTCATTTTAATAACTAAAACACCAAGCACTATATGTTAGTATCTCCTATAAAACAGAATACTTCATTACAACTTGTAGCTTTATATCCTTCAGGGCAGTTACCTCCTTTAGGGATTTTGTCATGAGAGGCTAAAGCTTGTCCCAACTGACAATTTAAGTGCAATCCTACGCTGTGAGCTTTTATGTTAGATACTAAAGAATTTCCAAGAACTCATTCCATAAAAGAGAGAGGATCTCTTTAAGACAGTATGTTTAAGTCAAAAGTATACTTAATTATACCTTTCAGCCAACATCTGCCCTATACTGTTTATTCCTGCTCCTTTTGTGGAGCCAGAATTGGTGAGGTGTCTACAATAGCCGCTGTTGGGTGGAGGCCCCTACTAAGAGGTCTGCTGGAAGCCAGTTCCAAAAATGTAAAGCTGATCTGGATCAAACTGGCATTTTCTTTAAAATAAAGTAAAACCTCATACCTCCCTGCTCTCTTCAAAAAAAAGTCTGCTGTGTGAATCCTTTCCCTTCCCTCCAAGGCACCATGGCTTGTTTGCACATAACATGATAACATGGTGGGTGCCTTAAGGCAGGGACAGGAACCAATACAATGGGCATCTGAGAAACCAGATTGTGCTGATGTCTCCACATTCTAGGTCTATCTAAAGAAATGCACAGTTGGAGAAAGGGTTTTAGAGCATGTTAGAGAGTGAATAGCCATGTTGTTCTAAATAAATAAATGAGGGGGGCTGGTTTACACACTTGGTATTTGAAGCTTTTCTTTGGCCCAGTACTGGTGAATGAGACCCCATAGCTAGGGGTCAGTTTGTGCCTCTCTCTTTCCTTTCATTATAGAGGATTTTCATCTGATTGGATTTCATTGATCACGCAGGGGTAGATCAATGCAGGTTAACGACTCTGCACCTGGTTTATTTCCTACCCACTCTTTCCTGTCCTAGACCCATACTACCTATAAATGGGGCACAGACTGACACCCCAGTAGTACTTCAGCAAGACCACTGCCTTCCAAACTTCACTAGCTCCCCCCGCCCCCCATTTCTGAATTTCTTGACTCTTCCCCTTGCCTGGCATATACTTCTTTCCCTTTTAATTTATCCCTTTCTTACTTATGCAACAATCCTGATCTAGAACATTCTCATCTTATAGCTGAAATTACATCAATGACTTGTTTCTTTCCCTCAAATTTTTTGTCTTACCTCATAACCCATAAAAACAGCTCTAGTATGTCCTAGAGTCCGTACCCAATGCCACTGTCTTTGGGTATCGTCTGGATCACGGTCAGTGACCTCAGAATTCTTTAGGGGTTGATTCTTCACATTAGGAATTCTACCCTTGCCAAATCATCTTTTCTTGCCTGTTGTTGTCTCTATCTAACTGGTTTCATTATTTGCTGTATTGGGACCCACATTCTGTTTTCTGGTTACGCAAGTCAGTTATTTTCTCCTTCAACCTCTGCTTATAAAATAGAGCTTCTGTTGCAACTGATAGCAAACGGGATGGAATCCTGCCTCATTATCATTTTTCTTAAAGCAAATCCAAAAGCATCCTGCCATCTCACACTCTTCCATTCCTTTGTGATATCACTGCTTCAGGCAAGAGAGGCAAGAAATGTTGGGGGCTGGGGAAGGGAAGGTGGTTCTTAAGTACCCTGACTGCTTCCCTTTTTTGCCTCTCTTTATGTCCTGAACTGAACAAGCCATTTTCCTTGCTCAGAACAACTACATTCTAAACATGACTTAAGACTTCTTTTTCAGTGCAGTTTACCATCGTAAATTCTTTCTCAGAACATGCAGGGGACTGACTCTATGCCGTCCTACCCAAATAAACAGGTACTCCTGCGATCCACCCTATACTTTTCATGCGCATGTCCAACATGTGTGTGTGAAAAGTCAACCTTCGGTATACACAGGTTTCACATCCTGCAAATGCTGTACTTTCAATCTGCATTTGGTCGAAAAAAAATTCATATATAAGCAGACCTATGCAGCTCAAACTCATGTTGTTCAAGGGTCAACTGTAATCACAACAGTTCTACTCCACTAATTCTGCTTTTCTAAACATGTATCCTTCTATGTGTTTCGGTCTTTATCCACAGTTTTAGTGTCCTCCCTGTGGCACAGGTGCAGCCAGGGGTGCCCTCATGTTTGGGTAAGGATGCTTACCCCATGCACACACAAGAAGCTTCATGCAAAACACGGAGCCCTGCAACAAAATCATGCATGTGATAGGCACTCAATACTTCTACTTGTGACAGCTGGAGGGGGGCCATGTACAGAGGACACTTGAGAATTTTAAAATATCTAAGCATTTACAGGCTAATTTTTAAAATCAGCTTATTATATTTCATTATGTATCACAGTGGTATTCTTAAGGGCCAGGAGCATAATTTGTATCTTTTCAAGTCTTTCAAGTGCCTTCCTCCAGGGTCACTCCAAGATTTAATAACGTGGTCTGTGGTACTACCACTCAGATGGAAAGTCTCACTTGCTAAAACCTGTCTCTCTCTGGGCATTTGTATGTGGACAAATCTGAAACTTTATTTCATAAAATTAAAGGCAAATGGTGCATTTCCCTTCACCAGTATCAAACACAGCACGTGTTGAGTGGGTGCTCTGTGAGTGTGGCTCTGAGTGAACACAGACACAACACACACCATGCTCATTACCAGTTCCAGAACCCTGCAGCGCAGCCACTGCGTGTATGTGGAGTCTTTCCTGTGATAGTGAAAAGATCCCCTGGGGGCAGAAACTATACCTACTATATTCATTTCCCTCATGGAAGCAGGTACCTAACAGGCATTCAATAAATAATTCAGATTAAATGTAATTTTTTTTTCAAGACTCAAAAGTAGTGGTTTTTGTCCTTTCATGCGCCATGGATGCCTTTAAAACTCTGATGAGATGCACCTGCTCTGCCCTGCATACCCACCTGAACTCCACTTACGAGGGTGGCTTTCCACCCACGCTGAGAAACTGTGTTCCAGAAACTCACACTTGGGTTGTCTCCTCCCAGCTGCACTCTCAGGACCTGGCCCAGACCCTTGCATTTCATCCCTAGACTTGACAGCAGGTTTCACATCAGCCTACGTGCCACTTCCTCAGAGTCCTCTGTCTAGAATACTAAATGAATCATATTGCCTCACTACTTACACACCTGAATGAGACAAACCCTCTCAGACAGAGGTGAGGCCTGCTATACGTGACTTCCTTCCTGCCTGCACTTTGCGCCTCGCCTGCACCTCCTTGGGCAGTACCCTTGGTACATGGGTGCCTTAAGGCCAAGACTTATGGCTTTCCCAGAATCTCCGCTCCACCTCCTCCTCTTTCATTGCGTCACAGGTTAAGATTGCCCCCATCTGAGAAGCCTTCCCAAGTTTCTTCAAGCAGTGAGAACAACTTCTTCCACCTGTATAGCTCTGTCAAAGCACGGAGGTTGCATTTTAGTTGTTTTCCTATTGCTCCAGCAATGGGGAGAGGCCTGGTATATTGTAGGTGCACAAGAAATCTCTGTTGAAAGAATGAACTGACACTGCGCAACAAGACCGTCACATACAACCACAGGAATCACAGGATGCAGCTTTAAAAAATCCCTCAAAGGCTAAAACGCATCCGTATGCCAGGGTCCCTTTCCCCTTGCATCGTGTGGTCTGGGAGCTAGAAAAGCCATTCAAATGTATTTGTAAAAGTGCATACCTTTGCTAAAGCCTCTCACCTCATCAATTTATATCTGGAAACAAAGGCTTTGCCACAATCAGGCTGCAAGCACTTGAACGGCCGCTCCCTGGAGTGGGAATAATTGTGAATCGTGAACTTCTCCAGGGTGAGGAAGGTCTTGCCACATAATTGGCAGGGGAACGTGGCCATGGGCTTTGCTTCTCACAACTTTCTTTTCAGATGTGCTGACCAAACGCTGTGCCATTTAAAGCACAAACAGAAGGATGGTGCTGGCACATCAGCAGAGTCCCTGCCGCTGAACTCCCGACCACGGGAGAGGCAGCATCGTGGACCTGGTTCTACCCAGACATGGGCCTCTCAGCTGTCACTAGCTTTGTTTCCTGCTTTCACACATCCCAGTTTATATGCAGTCTCAAGCTTGGGAAAGAAAGTCTGAGGCACAGGTGCGATTCAGGAGCAGAAAGGTAATGAGCATCACTATAGCTGGGACATGTCGTGGGTCCCCGGATTGCTGTGGAGAGAGAGAGAGAAGAGGAACAGTTTTCTTGCATTAGCCATTTGAAAACAATGCTTTTCCTCCCTGACCACTTCAGAATCAAGTACCCACAATCAACACGTTCCTTTAAATGGTGCTCATGGAACACAATTCTTGCTGCGAGAGGGCTTTCTACATATCAGTCTACACAATCTGCCTTCTCAGAGGGTAAGGAATCATAGCACTGATGGCCAGTGGAGCACACTTTCCCTCTGATAAAGACAGTTCTTTCCACAGATCCTGTATGATCTATTTCAGGTCAGTGTGAAGCTCAGCTGAACAAAGGAGGAAAACAAACAAACAAACAAACAAACTTCCCTCAGTGTGTTCAAGTGTTTTTACTGGTCCCTAAACAAAAATCACCCACGCTTATTCAAACCATGAGTTCTTCCTCTTCACTCATTGTTAGGGTAACATTAGTTGCTTATCACACCTGTTTAAACTTCCAGAAGATAAGAAATAATTTGTATACACCTAAGTTAATTTGTTTGTAAGATTACTCTGCTGAAGGGTTGATGTAAACAGAATGTGGGTAAAGCTAGTCTAGTCTAGTTGCACTGATGTGATGAGGAAGAAAAGCATTCCCAGGGCACAAAGCTGGTAGCTCAGGAACCAGCTCAGGCCACATTCAGATTTGTAGGTACTATCTTCTAGTAAGTTCTACTAATCTCTTCCCCTTTGTTTATGGACCTTTCTTCATTCCCTGGCCCTACCCCGGAGGGCTCATTCAGCTACCCACTGGTAGGCCACTTCCAGGACGTGCACCTACTGCCTCCTCAAACCCAACTTGCCTCAAACCCAAATCATTATCACCCTTCTGACTTAGCCAGAGTCACCAAAACCCAGGTTCTTCTTTTTCTACCAACTGGCCATCGTTGGAGGAACCTGAAGTGTCTGAGGCTGCATCATGAACAATACTCCACTTACAAGTGTGGCTTTCCACCCACGCTGAGAAACTGTGTTCCAAAAACTTATACTTGGAGATGTCTCCTCCTAGCTTCACTCTCAGGACCTGGACCAGCGCCCCACATTTCCTCCCTGGCCTCTGACAGCAGGTTCCAAATCAGCCTACCTGCCACTACCTGCCAGGGTGAAGCCCTGAATCACTACCACCCTGTGCTATTCTAGACAGTCATTCTCAGGTGGGTAAATGCCCAGCTTTCAAGTGCCAATACTTTAAAAAAATTAAGAGTACTGTATGCTTAGGTGAAGTACACTTGAGTGGCTTTTGTCCACAGGCCAGCATTTGCTGAACTCTGCCGTAAGCAGGGCACTCACGGTAAACTGCCCAATCGTGACGAGTCCTTAAAGCCTTCCCTGCCCCTTGCAGTCACTCATTTATTGCCATGTCTCTAGAGCTGCTCTGTACTGTTAAAAGTTAATTTTTACTTACCTTTTTGGTTACTTATCAGAAAGTATGAGTCTAACGAGATGCAACTTTATTGTAATAACAGTTTAAGCCTGTTTAAATATAGCATTACACAGCACATACCCATAACCAAACACACATTCCTTTTCTAACCAGCAAAGGTTACAGGAAACTTGCAGAGTTCCTCATCTTCTGTTGCAGAGGCGTTCAGTGTCTGGACAGAGTTCACAGTACCAAGCAAATACCCCTCACGATCCTGCCCCACCTACTTGGAAACTTGAAAGCTGACTTAGGCACTTTTGGTCAGCACTAATCCAAACCAGGGGACACACAAGTGTCCTCAGCCAGCTCGTTGGCACCAAACCTTCTTTCTGATGGCTTTGAGTCTAGCAGCATGCACAGCCTCCGCAATTAACTGTGCTTTTAACTGATTACCTGTCCTGACTCTGCCCAAACCCCTTTCCCCCAACCCCTGGTTTCCTTCCAGTATTCCAGTTCATGCCTGAGGCCCTAACTTGAGGCAACCTTAACAGCTCCGGTCACAAACAAAATAGCTCCTTCTAGGAATTCTATTCCGCCTGCCGAATTTACTCTGCTAGGTATCACGATCTGTTCTACTTCTCATCCAACCTAAGTCTGGCCATAATACCAGCCCAGCTCTAAAACACACTCATTCACTTGGAACGGCTCTGTGTTCTTTCCACGTCTATTAAAAAAGACTATCACACACACAGTACGAAGTTTGAAAATCCATCCTTTTCTCCTTCCCTTTATAGCTGAACTCAAAACGGCACTCGTCCCACTCGTCCTTTCAGACAAGGAGCTGGTTTGGTGGGGAGGGTTTTGTATTTCACCTACTTAACTCCCTGCATAGACACTTTTTTTTCAGCTTATCTCAGTAAACTGATACTCCCCAGCTCTTGCTTTATGAGATGACCAGTATGTCCAATAGAACTTTCTGCAATGATGGAAGTGTCACATATGTGATGGCTACTGAACACTCAAAGTGTACCTCTGAGAAACTGAAATTTTTACTTTATTTAACTTTAATTTAAATTGCCACATCGAGCCAGTGGCTGCTGTCCTGGATGGAACAGGCAGACTCTGGGTTTCTCCATCAAAAGAGATGAAGGCAGGGTTGTTCTTTGGACACAACTGTGCTACTGATTCAGCCTCAGGTGTTTACCCTGGAGCTGTAACTCCAGTCACTTGTTCTATGAATCCAGTGGAAAGATTCCCCAGTTCAAATTCCAGCTTACCCAGGTTAACTATGTCCTGAGTTTCCATTTCCTCATGTGATAGTTACCTGATGTATGTAAACAGACTGCTGGGACAATCGACTGGGACAAAGTGGATCTGAAAACACACCGAATCTAAACAAACACCCTACAAATAGGCAGCATTCATGAAACACTGGGATGGAAAGTACTATAGAACCATGTGTCAATGTACAGCTTATGTTCTAACCACTGAGCTATGGGTATAATGGGAAAGAGACACATCCTCTCCCTATGGACACTACACCATATCGACGATCGCATTGGAAGGAAGTAACAGTGTGGAAAAGCGTGCAGAAAGGACAGGAGGTGGCAAGTAAAAAGCCTGCCTTTTTTATTTCTCAGCGGATGCAAACCTTGACTAATTGCTTACCAAACATAGTGGGAGTACAAGGAAAGCAAATAAAAAATACTCAATTGAAAAAACTGCCCTTTGGCACTGAATGAAATTTTCCAGATCTCTTTCCAGCCACTTCTTCCCTAGATTCGAAAGCCCAGCAGTCACGGACCTCACCCATACCTACATTTCCCTTGAGCCTTCAAAGACCAAGGGCACAATCAGAGCTTTAGACGGCTCTGGTTTACTTCAAGGTGAAGCACATTTCCTTCAACTTCAGGTTTCCCTTCAAACAACAAAGCCTCTCATTTTTATGCTTATTTCATGATATCTTTTCCTAAGGCTTTATCTTGAGTTCCAGGTCTGTGTGTGGGTTTTTTTGTTTTTGTTTGTTTGTTTGTTTTTTTGAGACAGAGTTTCACTGTTTTTGCCCAGGCTGGAGTGCAATGGTGCAATCTCAGCTCATTGCAACCTCCGCCTCCTGGGTTTAAACAATTCTCCTGCCTCAGCCTCCCGAGTAGCAGGGATTACAAGCACCCACTACCGCATCCAGTTAATTTTCTGTATTTTTAATAGAGACGGGGTTTCACCGTGTTGACCAGGTTCTGGTCTTGAACTCTGGACCTCAAGTGATCTACCTGCCTTGGCCTCCCAAAGTGCTGGGATTACAGGCGTGAGCCACTGTGCCTGGCGCCAGGTCTGTGTGTTTTAATATACTAAGCCTAACACTAAGTGCAAAGATGGTCCTCAGGACAAAGTTTGTTATATGATAGTGAATATTCTTAAATTTCTTCAGAAAGTCCTTAATGAACTCAAATTCATAGTAATCTTTATCACCATAACTATGTATTTCTTCACTATGGGCCTTAGAATACAAATATTTGTTTTCATGATATAATAATAAACTTCTGTAAAAATAAGACCATTTTCCCCAACAGGCAATAAACTCTGTGGCTGAGGATCAGAGCTTAGCTATTGAAAAACAACAACAACAACTGTATGTGTGTATATAACATCTCTCATCACCATGCACTTGATCAGTTCTGGCTGTTTACTGATGGTTCTAATCTTTGGTTGAAACCCAATGCGCTTTCTGGCCAACATCTTTAAAACAACGATGACAACTTTATATTATCTGGCAAACCACCAGTGATCCTAACGGAACCAACAGAGTGATGGTCCTGATGAGAGTCAGTCTGTTCTGTGACTTGACATAGAGATTGCATTTGAGTCTTAAATACAGTGCTGAACTTCAACACCTGTCACCCTGGAGAGATAGTTAAGTCTTACCCCCAAAACATCTCAGGACATAATTTTCAGTCCCCTTGATTCTAAAAATACTGAGTGAGTGATACAGATCTGCGAGGATGCCAAAGAAGGCTTGTGCCATCTGCTTCGTTCTGCTCATGTTGATTATTTTGGGGATGAGAGAGGAGCAGACTGGAAGAACAACATATATATATATATATGGTAACAGCTAGGAAAGACTGTGTTCCCAGGGGACTGGGGCATACGATGGTGGAGGGGGAAGTCAGACACAAGTGTAGTTCCAGGACTTCCCCAATGCTACGTAACAGAATCATCTGATACAGCACAACTGTTTTTACAACATTCTTGAAATAAACCAGGACTTCTGGCTTCAATTTCTATTGTCCCCAGTGACACAACACAGGGACCATTTCTGAGATGGAATTGAATTTCCACTTTTGGTCTTCCAACATGGGTGTTTTTCTCAATATCAGAGACTGAATTCTGTTAACGCAGTGACTAAGCTCTTACTTTCTAAGAAATGAGGCTTAAGAGGAACAAGAAAGGCAAAGTGAAATATTTTCTCTAATATTCAGAGAGAAAATTGAGAAAGCTATCCAGATGACTATACCACAGCTTTGGAACATCAAATCCGCATCTTAGCCAGAACATCTGAAAAGAGACAGGGTGTGTTCTGTTTACAAATAGTGTAATATCTGGTTAAAGATGGCCAATTACACAAAAGCATGTAGCTTCAGTCTCTCCAAAAATTCTACTAAAACAGTAATAGTGGGATTTTTCTAAAACACAGCCTAATATAAAAGGGAGAAAACAACAAATTGTGGAAGCTGAAAACAGGGAAACAAGCAGTGACCAACTTAGCCATCCTAAGAAAGCTAAAGTTTAAGCCAGCAATAAGAGGCAACAAAACAACCTGATACAGCCTGCAGCATCTACCACAGGTCTCTGCGATTTCATATACTAGGATGGAAGAAGGTATGAAAACAGCAGGTGGAAATCTTAGTGAAGCACCGAGCCCTCCTGACCTCTCCTGGTGCCTGCAGTGGAGCACCTGCCCTTCCTTCCCCTGGCACAAGTGCTCACTCTGGGGAGTGTATAACAGTGGGGACTATTCTGACACAGGGTGAATGTCCCCTCTCTCAGGACAGGAGGATGGAGGAGTCTTCCTTGGAAAGCTGACCAGTCCAAGAGAAAAGAGCAAGGCATAAAACTGGAATGGAATAATTATTTCTTTATTTGCAGAGGCATGTCTATATAGAAAATCCCAAGGAATCCACATGGAAGATTAGAAAGCTTGGCAAGGTGTTTGGTTATAAAAATCAAACTACACAATCAGCTGCATTTCTAAGTGTCTGCAAACAGAAACATAGTTTAAAATACCACTATATTCACCACGAAATAAAGACAGATAACTAGTGCCAAACCAAAGGGAAAGAGACTGGACTATAGAATACTAGAATCATGGACAGGATGTATTCAAAGATATGTTTCCTTGGGAATGAATGGACAGAATTCAATTACATTGTTCTGTAATGATGTATGCAGGAAAACAGATAAATAGAAGTGAAAATCATTACTAAAACTCAAGGTGGTAGTTGCCTAGGCAGTGACCACCGCTTGCTTGGGAGATTAAGAAAGGTGTCATAGAGAAGTAAAAGTTGAAGCCAGCCTACAGGGTTATAAGCTTGTAGGGAGGTGGTCTATTTCATGCCAAAGGAATGAATCCAAGGACTTGGGAAATAAGTGGTTCAGTAAGACTGAAATACAGGTGCAGATGTGGGCAAAGGAGGAAACAGGCTGGAGAGATGGAGAACTGTGGAGAGTCCATTCTGCAAGGGGAAGGCGGACTTTTTTGTTCATATATATATATATATATATATATACATTTTTTTTTTGAGATGGGGGTTGGTGTGCAGTGGTGCCATCTTGGCTCACTGCAACCTCTGCCTCCCAGGTTCAAGCAGTTCTGCTGCCTCAGCTTCCCAAGTAGCTGGGACTACAGGTACGTGCCACCACATCCAGCTAATTTTTGTATTTTGAGTAGAGATGGGGTTTCACTATGTTGGCCAGGATGAACTCGATCTCTTGACCACAAGATTTGCCTTCCTTGGCCTCCCAAAGTCCTGGGGAAGCCACTGTGCCTGTCTGAACATTTTTTTTTTTTTTTTTTTTTTTTTTTTTTTTTTAGCAGATTGATCTATTTAGTCAAGTTGAGCCATAAACTCTGAGTTTATGTGGAGGTGAAGTGAGGAGGGCAGGGAGAGAAGAGGTAGAAATAGGTAGAGAATGCCAATAAAATGCTGTGAAGAATGGAAAGAGGCAGTGGGAAAAGCATCAGCCTGTGACTGTGAGCCTCAAAGGGCCACAGAAAACTGACAAAAGCCAAACTACCAAGGGGAAAGGATGACCCAGGCACTGACCACCAGGGAGCTGGGCAACGGGGACCCATTAGAAGCAGTGGGTTTGCCACCAAGAGTTCACTTTTTTTTTTTTTTTTTTTTTTGAGACAGAGTCTTACTCTGTCGCTCAGGCTGAAGTGCAGTGGCGCAATCTTGGCTCACTGCAGCCTCTGCCTCTGGGGTTCAGGTGATTCTCCTGCCTCAGCCTCCTGAGTAGCTGGGACTACAGCCATGTGCCACCACACCTGGCTAATTTTTTTTGTATTTTTAGTAGAGACGGGGTTTCACCAGGTTGGCCAAACTGGTCTTAAACTCCTGACCTCAGGTAATCTGCCCACCTCGGCCTCCCAAAGTGCTGGGATTACAGGCGTGAGCTACCGCGCCCGGCCAGAGTTCGCTTTTTGATGGTAACTCTGGCAGGGATGTATAAGACTTGCTGGAGGGTGGTGGGCTGGGATAATGAGATCATTTAGGCTTCTGCCAGGTCTCAGAAGAGAGAACACAGGCCTGCACATGCAGAGAGGACAGCTTCCAGTGACATTCTGTAAACAGACTAACTGGATTAGGACTGAGGTTATGGGAAGAGGGAACGGTGGTGGCAGAGAGAGGTTTTCTTCCACATCCTAGAAGAAAAACTCAGCAAAAAATAAGAGTTAGGAGTTCATTTTTAGACATGCTGAGCTTATTGGTGCCTAATGGGCACTCGGGCTAGCAAGGAGATGTACGACTTGGAGTGGCTGAGGCTCTCTTCAGGACTAGGGCAGCGGATGCCTTTCTGAATCGAGCTTAGACAAATGACTTTATAAGTTACGCTGAGCTTTCCATGGGTGGCCTCATATCCTGTCAGTGACTCACACGATCAACCTTGATGGCCAGTGCTTTCCTCCCAGAGTGGTCTGGTTAAGCGGGCTGGCCCTAGGGGCAGGGAGGAATTTGTTTTCTTTACAGCAGGCTGCAGCTAGACTGAGACTCCCTTAGGCCATCTACTCTGCACTGTAGCCCAGATAGAAGCAAGCTTGCTGGGGCGTGGAATTCCCCGAGCTCCAAAGACAGAAGACTTCTGCCTCAAATCCCCCTAGCTCCTCTTGGGTAAGATGGTATAGTGACAGGCGTATGGTAATACAAATGAACAAAGTGAGAATTAAGTCTGAGTTCAAACACTCGATGTTGCTAAATAACTTCTAGATGGTGATAATACAAACAAGATCCTAAGAACTAAAAACAAACAGACCCAAAACAAAAATCTTTCGGTCTCCTCATCTACTAGAAGAAGGTAGGCTTTTTACAGCTGGGAGCTTTTCTTTGCTATATTTGGCAGATTGAAGATATCTAGTCTATTTAGGCAAGGCCAGCCCCAACTGCATCTACATGGAGATGGAGTGAGGTGGCAGAAGGAGGTAGGTAGGCAGAGAATGGCAATGGAACGTTCTCAGCTGACACAGGAAGAAGTCCAGAGACGCAATGGAAAAGGCATGAGCCCATGAATGTGAGCCTTGGCGAGCCACAGAAGGCTGAGAGAAGCTGAACTGCCAAGGGGGAAGGGATGGCTGTGATGAGCAGGGAGCCGGGATCTGTCACCACAGAAGTGCTTCCTCTCTCACAGGTCCGGGGCCATTTCCACCACTGGCCTTCCTCAACCACACAGAGCAGAAGCAAGGGGCTGGCACAGCCAGCCCCACGAAAGAGCCAAAGGCTTCTTCCAGATGGGTCATCCAGCATGGTACCCACTGGGGAAAAGGAAGAAAAGAAATATTGTTGCAGACTCCTGGATCTTTGACATGCCTCCTCTCCTCTCCCCACCATATGCATTGTAGTTTTAAATAGAAATACAAAAAAAAAAAAAAAAAAAAAAAAAAAAAAAAAAGATGAATGCCTACCAGTAAGCAAAATAGATGTGTGCATTGAGAAAGGCAAGGGTTAAGTCCAGGCCTGGTTCTCAAGCTGAGATGGAACTGCCTTGTTTGAAGAGGACTATTTATTAACAAAGACTCTCAGTAGCCTGGTGTGGGTGAGGGGTGGAGAGCAAGCCTGAAATCCAGACAAGAGCCTTTGGTATGAGGGGAGATTTTCTAATTATTACAATCAGGAGTGGGGACCATTCCTTTATGACAGATGAAAATATATCCCCCTCCTCCCTCCCTAGAAACCCTTGAGTCTCGCCTCTAGGCCCTTTTAGTGTCTGCTTCTATAGCTGATGGCGGCAATCTCTTTTCCTGGGACTCTAAGTGTAGGACGTGGAGGAACCAGAACTCTAATTAGCAGCAGGGCCTATTATTGTTCCAATAAGGTTACCATTCAAGGGAAAGAAAAGCCTGTTTCCTTCTCAGGAAGCGTGTGAGGATATAGGCTCACATTGAGGAAAGCAATGCTAAAAGCATATTAGTTACATTGACCATGGGATGCCTGGTTTGTGAGTTAAAATCACCTGAATGACCTTGAAGGATCTGACATCTAGAAGGGATGCTCAAGACTTGGGTGGCCTGTTTGATCCTAACATATCACTACATTAACAGAAAAGGGGCTGGAAGTACAGATAACTACATGGTAGCAGGGTATCCTGACTGGAGAATTATAGATGATCTCATTTTGTATTTTCCTTTTTGAATATCTGCACTTTCTAAAGTTTGCTAATGACGACTTAGGCTGAGTCTAGAGTATACAGGTTGACAAAAGGGAGGAGGCATATTGCAGAGGCAGAGGGGAGATCAGAGAAGAGCTCGGAGTCGTGAAGCAGCGTGGGCGTCATGGAACACATAGTGCAGGCTGGCTAGGGTCAGCATTAAAAATGTTGTGTGTATATAACACATATATCATATATTTATAATCGCAGTTAACAATGACTCCAGCCAAATACAGGAGTGCTCATGTAATCATACTTGTCAAATTTGAGTAAGAGCAATAAAGAAATTATTAACCAAACTCTTACTTTCTCCTATTCATAAATATGACACGATTTTACATTTTGAAAACCAGTAACGGGGCTAGTGCGCCTGGTAGGGGACACTGGATTTATTCTATAGGGAACTGGGAGCCAGTGAAAGTGAGGATGTCCCATCTACAGATGAATTATAGAGAGGAAAAAGTTACCTATCACTTATTCCCTCCCCCATGGGTAAGTCAGTTACCTGGAGAGAATAGCAGATTGAAAGGTACTGTTCTGAAATGCTAACTGGTTCTTTCTACACGAGATGAACCCAAGACCAAATCGCATCACCCCAGACACAAATGCGATGGGCGGTTTTAACGCAGCGTGCAGTATTTTTTTTTTTTTTCAGGCTCGATGTGGAAATAACCAGAACTTATAGTAAACTGTGTACGTGCATGGTTATGTGAGAAAAGTGAAGCTGCTGCACGTGTTCCCAAGCTCACTTCGCTTCCTCCAGAAGCATGCCCGCCTGCCTCTCAGGCCACAGGCCGTATCTTATTACACAATTGTTGTGCAAAGCTTGAGAATTTTCTCTTTGCCTTTCCATGTCATGTTCAACAAATTCAAAGGATGCAAAGCAAATTGTTCATCCAGAAATACTTAATTTGAAAAATAAAAATATTTATCACTGGGCCTTTAAGATTATCCTGCTTTTTGATTTTCTTTTTAAACTGATTAACATTTCATCGGGTTTCCCTTTCAAAAGAAAATGGCACTGAAGAGACAAGGCAAGTTTTCCAAGCGACAACACTGGCTTTTCTGAAAGGGGAAAGGAATGTTAAGGAAATGGGGGAGAAAGCTTAAAAAGAGTGGAACACTAGCAAGCAGGGCCTCTTCTCCTTTTCACCTTAAGTCTTTTTTCTTTCCCATTCACAGCTTTGGGTCCTTTGTTTGTTTAACAAACCATTACAATCATAGCCAGTTCAATGGGAGGAATGTGAACTCTCTAAGTAGCTGTCCTTGCAATCCACATGTGTGGTCCATCCCCCAGCCCATCCGCAGGCGGCTTTCAAGTGCTGCTCGGCGCTCCCCATCGCCCTGGAGGCCAGCACCTTGCTCACAATAAGCCTCAATTTCCCACCGCTGCTGCCTGCTCCAGGCTCCTCCCCAGCAGCCGACAGCAATGTCTCAAGTGGCTCTCGCTCCCCTGCTTGCCTTGCAATCATCCTGTCCGCCCGGCTTGGGCTTGCCCCGTTCGGCTCTTGAGACAGACAAGGCCTGCTGTGTTCACCACCCCCCACCTGTTCACAGCCCACTGAATACAGGGCAGACACATTCCAGGATCTTCCTGGCTAGCACTCCGGGTCTTCTAACGTCAAGCACATTGTAAACAGAAGATACAGGAAGGACTACCCTCCCCACCACCCCAGCTCCCAGCCCTAATTAGAACTGCTAGTGCCTCTCCCAGGTCCTAGTGGATACGTTGGCCCCGTTGGGATGAATTTCAATTTCTTGGTCAATAAATCAAAATATTTAGTGACAATATTTTATTTCAGTAGGAGTTGGAATCCTATTTAACAAACTATTTCAGTTGAGCTCATAAAGCTCTCTCACGCTATTCTAGTAATTTCCACCTCACAGCCCTGAGAGATAGTTAGAAAGAAATCATTGTCTCCATTTGACAAATGAGGAAATTGAGGCTCAGAGGATTTAAGTGTACTGCCCGTAAGCATGGACTAATGAGATACTGCAAGTAACACACTGTCCTAAGCAAAACGCCTAGCACAGAGTGCCCCAAAAGCATTAGCTTCCACTAATATCATTATTGGTGATGATAATGATGATGAACAGAGGTTGCTCCCAAGTGTTCTGAACTAAGCCAGATGCTCTTTCAACTTATACTTTGCCATCCCTCCTAGTCACACTGTCTGTGTGAGTAGCGAAGTTCAGTAACAGCTTTTACAACAGTGTTTTCAAATAAAGCCTCAGGAAGTATGGCTGGATTGCCTCTTGGGGCTGGGATGTGATCAGCATCTTTCCCAGGCTTATGTTTCAGTGGACATCTGCCACAAAGAGAAGACAACCTCTTACACATCTTACACACACAAGTTACGAGTGTTGGCAGGGACAACTTACTTGTTTTTGAACCGACGGGGTTGCCTGCAAAAATTCCATAGATCTACATGTATTACTAGGCCGTGGCTGTGGGTCAGCAGAGGACATGCAAAGTGGCTACCCGCGTCATCAAATTCCCCGAAACGCGCAGTGCACTGAGCTTTAAAAGAACCCATCCTCCAGCATTTTGCAGTTTATGGGGGAAATATGTTTGTTTTCCACTAGAACCTTTTTGAAGTACCCTGAACCTCCAGCATGTTCTTGCCCATGATGTGTTTCCAAGCAATTGTTAATAAACGCGCTCGACTAGAAATAATCTTAAAACATGCGCACCTACTGAGTGACAGGAAACAGCAGCAGTGAGGCAGGTACCGAGTCCTCCCGGAAGTTTGTCTGAAGATTCAAACCTGTGAGAAGAGACCTTGCACATCGTCAGTGAATGAAGCTAGGAAAACATTCCCTCATTGTGCTATCCCCTGAGCTTCACGTCTAGAGCACACACACAACTGGTGATGTCCAGAGGAGATTTTCTAGAGTGTTTTTCATGCATTTTAATAGATGATCTTTAAGTACTCATATCCTTTGTCCTACTTGCACTGGATTAAGAGAAACTCTCAGCTTCTCCCCTGCTTTCTGCAAGTGGTAAAAAAGAACACATGAAATTGCTTATATAAAATATTCAAAACAGCACTCCGAGGAAATGATATTTTTTTTAAACCAACAGCATTAAAATGCCATAAAACAGGTATGCAAATCTATGCAATAACAGAACCTAAAACAAATTCTGCATGGAAAGAAAGTCCGCAAATAACCAGTTGGCACTCAACAAAGAGGCTTCATATAAACATATAGATTTAGCAAATATGCAGTCCAAGATAGTTGAAGTCTCCAAGTTGAATATTGAGTTAAATGCTTACTAAACCTGGCTATGCATTAGAATTAGCACAGAAGCCTTTTAAAAATACAGATTCCTGGGCGGCCAAAGGGCAAATCAGTGCAGGCTAAAACAGCATCACTGGGACCCCAAGAATTTATGTTTCCACCAAGTCTTCAGAAGCCAAGTCTACAGCCAGCTTTGTGCCACTGAACCCTGGTGAACAACTGGGAACCAGCATTTCCATTCACCAAGTAATTATCAAAGTTGGCTTCTTCCTATCAAGCCTATTCTAACCAATCGATCCTCTTTCAGGGAAAGCTTTTCAGGATTTTATTAACTAGTAAATAGGCAAATCTGTTATGGAACAAAGCCAGTTAATATCTCACTTATTTATTCACTTGTCTGTTTTCTTCTGTTAATTTGATCAAAGGGGTTATGCCCATTTATTTCGTATAAGAACATCCTTTTAAGTTAAAAACGGAAAAATCAAGTCCATTTTTGGACAACTGATGTCTTAAAAAGAATGCATCACAATACAGGAAAAAACTGGAGGTGAGCAGGTTGAGTCATTCAGAGAATTTGTTTCTAACATATTCCTTGTTTTGCCTGTATAAACACTTTACAAATCACCTTCATGGTCCATCTCTTTTCTCAAAATGCTCAACATTTAGTGTGGTGGTTTAATTGGGTGGTCTCCAAAGGCTTCTATAAATTTTTTTTTTTCAAAGACCTTTAAACTTTAAAGCAAAAGAGTAAAATTCTTCCGGATGATTCTTCCTTTGGGCTTAAGCCATCTCACAAATGGACAATACCAACTTATGTATTCAGAGAGGCAGGGTTCTTCTGCTTCCCAGGAAAGGGTGCACATAACGCGAGGTACGCAAACCAGGCAGTGAAGTAGCTTAGCTTCATTGTCAAAATATTCAAATTATCACAAAAAGAAAGCGATTCCTTTCTGAATTCAACAATACTCCTTTGCCTCCGAGGGCTCACACAGGAGCTTATTCTTAAGCTGTTCAATGTAAGCAGCACTCGTGAAAGAGGAGAACTCTGGCAGGGAGGAGATCAAGTCCTTCAGCTTTTCCCACCTGCCATCTCTGCGCCAGTCTAATGCTTAAATAGTTAACAATGCAACAGAGAGCTCAAGGCAGGCCCCGGCTGGGGGAAAACTGTGTGCAGTATATGACGATTTAATAAAGCAGAAAAGGGACAGGAAAAATAACACATCTCAGTTTGACAGGATGACTTGCAGACTGCATTTAGGGTCAGAATTTAGATTTCTAAAGCAGAGGAAAAATAGGTTTTCATACGTCAATTATTCTTTTTTAAGTATGTGGTTAAAAATGACCCCATAAAATTCAACATTCCTAATGATAAATGTTTCCGAGTTCCAGAATAACAAAAAGAATCACATTTTTCTAGGGGTGAAGACTGGCAGATGGTAAACGGATTAGTTAATTGTTTTAAATACAGGAGAAAATATTTTTGGGAAAGTTTGTTTATTCGTTAATAACAAACACCAAAGTTCATGAATCTAGAGTGTATGAGTTCCAGGATGGGTTTTCACCGTCACAATATGTTTTTCTAGGCATTTGCATCTGAGAACAGCATTTAAGAACACATCTTTTTTCTCTCTTAATGAACTGGTTTAGCCGCCCGCTGGGCATTCACTGAAACCCACACTGAACAAAGGGATTTCCTTCCAGTTTCAGCTCATTCATGTCTAGCTACTCCTGGTTTTACTTAAGCAAATTCTCCAAACTGACTTTCTTATTTCTAATGATTTGAGTGAGAAAGAACTGGGCAACCCTTAAACACTGGGAAGTCTGCCCTGGTTTTCAGTGAAAGAATCCTCTAGATTGAAGATGTGCAAGATTTATTTTTGAAAAGCCTCTCGAATACATTTTATTTTCCAGATGGACAGGAGACCACCCGATTTGGTAGATTACAAACAAGTAACTCTTATTTCAGCGAGATGGATCATGGTGAACAATGAGATTATATCTTTGCAATGAAGACCCCGAGTGGGATATTCAAATTCACCTCCAGACAATGATGTCATTTTAAAGGCGACACCGGAGGGCGTGGCATTAAGGGGTGACTCGAAGTTGGAATAGATTTGTGGGCCTGGTCTTGTACCTTCTCACATTATACATGATCTCCCTAGGGGAACCCATGCACAACCCAAGATTACAACTACTCCTTGAAGTCAGAAGCCTCCCAAATCTCTATCTTCAATCCTGAACTTTCTTTCAGATTCCGGATGAATACATTTATCTCCCTCCTGCAACTCTTGGGATAACCTTGCAGCGCCCCTTGGGCTTCAAACTTGAACCCCAGACCTGCTCCTTCTCCAGCACTGCGTGTTTAGCTAATGGCACCACTATAAAATAGCCATCAGGTCTCCTAGATGCTCACCAGGTGATGGCTACTCTTTTAAGCACTTCTTACCCTCAACAACTGCATGAGCAGGTAGAACAACCGCATGAGTAGGTAGCATTAACCCTGTTTGACTTATGGGGAAACTAAGGCTTAGAAGTTATGCTGATTTGCCCATGACCCTAAACCCAGCAAGCAGTTGAGCTGGGCCATGAACCCAGGGTACATGTCAAAAGTCAACCTCTTCCCATGTCACTTCTTAGCCTCTCCAAACTTTGAAGCTCTGGGTTCTAGATTGTTCTCAAAGATTAAGCTTTACAATCCATTATCTCTCAAATCTGTTTCCTTCTCTTAATTCCCACAGCCACGTGCTGTTTGGATGCTGTTTGCCTTTACTGGGGCCTCCACATCAGCCTAGCACAACAACTGTGCAATTTTACTTAGTTTGAAATCCCAATGAGTTTCCTTTCTAGCTCATTTAAAACAGGTAGCAGGCTTTGTATTTTCACCCAGCTGAAGACAGAAGCATCCTGAAGAAGTCTGTCTTTGTTAGCAATATCTAAACCCAGAGAGGAAATTCTGCTGGACTTCTGGGAGAGGAGAAGGAGAGGGAGAGGCAAAGCTGCAAAAACGACATTCTCCTTTCCATTCCCCCATGGCCAACAACCCCCCATCCCAGGATCTGATAAGGAGATATGTCAGCCCCCAGAAAGAGAGGCCCCTGTGGGGCTCTGTTCCCCTGTGGCAATGAGTAGAATCCTTGAGAAGACAGCTGAGTGATGAGTGTGCCTCTGGAAGCCAGACGAGAGGCCCAACAAGAGGCCCGAGGTTCCCAGCCTTCACTGGTGGCCCCGAGACAGATAGTTACAAGGATTCAATAAATCACTACTTTGATAAACTGAAGGTCAGAGGTGGTCATGAGATGAGGGTCCTCATCTTCCAGAGGCCATGAAAACCTCCACGTTTCAGGACACACTCTATGGGGGAAGGGGAAGCACGTAAAACTTACTGATGTGGAATTTTCCACTAGGTTGGCAGGAGGGGGACTGGAGTCCATTTTCATTACTGGGAATGAAAATGGTAAAGCGTCTTGCATACTTGACGATGTGAGGTGAAATGCAAACTTGTGGGGCACCTCAATGAAGTGCAGAATCTTGGAACAGTGCATATCTGCGCTATAGAGTAGCTACAACTGTTGGAACTGGAGCCGATCTAGTTTTCAAAGAAGGCCGCAACTCGGTTAGAGAGAGGAGCAAGGCTCTGCACAGGCCCTGGTAGCCTAGGGCGGAGGGGCTGGGTGGCAGGGAAGGCAGCAGGCCTATGCTTTAAAACCCTGAGGCAGATAGAGAAGGAAGGAAGGAAACAAGGGCAGATGTTAAGAGTATACTCACAGGATTAACTCCTCTGATTCCTATGCAAATACCTAGAAAGGGAGAGACACAAAGTTATCTTTAAGGTCTTTATCTTGAGCTCTGAATTGCTAAAACAAACAAAAACACCAAAGTGGGGGGTGGGGAAGGAAGTCTACTTGGAAGAGGAAAGAGAGCAGCTGGTGCTGCTGGAGTCATGAGACCCAGGACACCCCTGTTTCCCAAGCCTGGACGTGCCTCCCAGCGTAGCATGTTGGCACGGAGCAGGACTGCTGATTTCCATAAGATGGAAATGATTGCGTGCTAGAAACTGAGGTGCTTTAGGGGAGGGAAGATTCCTAACCCAGAAGAAAGGATATAAATCCTGAATGTGTCACATTTGTTGACTGCAAGACGTTGCAGTCATGGTCGGTACTTGCAGCACCAAATGGGCACGTCTAAGGGATCTGGGCTTTGAAGTCAGTCACGTTATCCAAACAAATTCCACTTCAGTTCTGTGGCTGAATGTCTGAGTTCTTCAGAAGCAGCTTATAAAGGCCCTGGTGGAAACTGAAGAGGATTTGAGATATGCCAAATATGTGCTGGCCATTATGCAGAGACTAGAATTTTTAGTGCCGAGAGCTCTGACTGGGAGAACTTCACATTCCTAAGAATCAGCAACCAAGGGACCCCCATTTTCCTGCCAAGTAGGCACACTATTAAACCTGAGGGGCATGTCCAGAGGGAAGAGACTTGGGAAAGGAGCTGCCTGGGGAGCAAGTGCCCTGTGGCAGAGGCAGAGATTGCCAAGACGGTCTCCTAGGGGTTGAGGCACAAAGCCCCCTCTACCTACTTTAGTTATGAGGAGGTATGAACTCTGTGTTACACTGTACCCAGGAAGAGAACTCACAAAGCAAGGAACATGGAAGCTGGGGTGTGTTGTGCAAGCAAGCAGAGGTTGCTTGCTTTATCAAAAGTGGGGCCACTCTGGTCTCACAAGGGTCTAGCTTCAGTTGGCACAAGATTCCCTTGTCACACTAGATAGGTGAGACCCAGAAGGGAAGACAGAGACAGTTAGTGAACACCAGCATGGCCCAGCCCCAACCCCACTACCTAACATGGTCAACTACCTACAGGAGGCTACTTTCTAATCTGTGTTGCCCAGAACTTGGCAGGGATGGGGGGTTGCATGGGAAGGAATGCTAGACTACGGAGTACCAGTCCACTCTACTGGCCCAAACTCAATTTTCACGTGGCTTCCTTTAAACGCACCACCAGCTTGGTGAGTCAATCAGGTCAGTGTAGAGAGAGGTTTCCACATGCTAGAGGCAGATCCATATTGGTTCCCCAGTCTCTGTTTTCGGACTGCTCCCCTTCATTCTAATGACAATGCTGCTGTCACAGTGATTCTTCTAACATGCAAATATGTTCCTGTCACTTGCCTGTTTGGAATTCTTCAAAGGTCCCGTTAGGTTTCTGTCGACTGCAACGAAAAATCCTGTCTAATCAAAACCACTGATTACGTTTTTAATCAAGAGAGCAGTATGTTCAGCCTTGTGTTATAGAAAGAGAAGTCAGAGAGCAGACATACCGATTATCCTCTGGATTTATCAGTTGCATACATCGATGGCCGAACAGTAACTCACATAGCAAAACAAACGAAAAACCCAACTGTACACACATGCACACACAAATAAATGCAATAACTGAACTCTGAAATTCAGTATAACACTGTTGGCAGAGCATTCTAAATCTTCCCTGACTCAGAACTACATCCTCGTGCACTTTGATTTGAATATGTGGGGCAAATGAGAACCATTTTAGGGAAACGACGCCAGATGACTATGATCTTAACATGATTCCAATTTCCGTGGTGATTGTGTGTTTTGTCAATCACCTCTAATCCCTATTGCTGGAACAAAAGGCGAAAATTACCTTGGTAAATGCCACATCGTGGATCAATTAAGTTATTCCCCAAATAAAGTATTCTTTGTCATAATATAAGCATGCCTAACTTCTAGCATTATTTGAAACACTGATAGAGAAATGTGCTTTCTTTTCTAAATTTAACACTCCTATGTTATGATCCCCGACTCCCTTCACCCGCACACTGCTTTCATTTTAACTTTCCGTTTTGTTTGTTCATGGAGGGAAGTAAGGACATTTTAATGATACTCCTAGATAATACATTTTCTTACCTAAAAGTGGTACAATAATGGGTTTTACTCTACCTTAGTCCACTATGCGGCATGCATGCTCTACTTAATACAAGGTTTTGTTCCTATAGTTAGTTAAAAAAAACCAACCAGCTGAAAGTACTTTTTAGATCCAACCTAAGAAAGACAGTGTGGTCTAGTGTACAGGGGACTGGCTTTGGTGTCGGATGGGTCTAAGTTTGAATGCTGGCTCTGCTACTTGGAAGGTGTGTAACCTTAGGTAAGTTGCATAACTTCTCTAAGCCTCAGTCTCCTTCACCATAAAATGGGATATCTACCTATCTTGCAGAGCTGATCTACGAATATGCATAACACATGTACCTATAGAGGAACAATGACTGGTACTGAGTCCAAAGTGCATGTACGAAGTAGATGTAGCCTATGAATAAAAAGTGTTAGGGCCGATTTCACACAACTGGTAAGTTCACACTTAGGAAACATGAATAACTGTTTTCTGGAATAATATATATAACAGAAAGTCAGAGTATAAATAACGGATTCACTTCATCATAATACAATTCTATCTTCTAGTTTGTGTTTATAAAATAAATTTCTATTACCTCTGTACTTTTAACATTTTCTCACACATTTGAGAAATTCCTAGATTCTTAAGCACTGTCATCCTATTTGCCGAGCTTTTAATGGCAATATTGTGTTTAACTAGAGAAAACAGTTACAAATGGGCCTCGCATGAACTAGTCCTACAGGTGCCATAAAGTTACCCAAATGGTATAATGAAATGCTTAGCGCATTTGGGGATTTTGCTGTATTTTTCCTTCTGAATGTGTTGATAGGGTAGTGGACTAGTTTTAATTAGAATCATTTGGAGAACAGGAATCCAAGCACATGACCTAATAGTCTCCTATTTAGCCTTCCACCCAAGGCAGCTGTGAACAGTCGTCCTAGAAGTCAGCCTCAGTATAAAGAACAGAGCGGAAAGTGGTTTATCTAGTGGGAGGTTTGTTGGGGAGGGGGGTCAAATGTAAAATAGGATATAAGAAAACTTACGAAGACAACTGGAATTTAAAAAAAAAAAATACAGCATTATTACCGTCAAGGGCATTTTGCAAAAAAACATCTGGAGAGAGGCCAAGAGTTATGGTTAAGCAACAGCACTGCAGCTGCAAAACAAGTGAGGGTTGCTGTAGGGTGACATGGCCTTGAACCTAGAACTAATGTATGTGACAGGGAAAAACAACAGAAAATGTTAGATATGAAATTTAAAGCTGGAATTTGGAATCGTTATCTTGAAAGAGGCAGTTAAAACAAACCCTAATCTTTACATGAGTGGTGGAAAATAAGAAATAAAAATTTCTGATATATAATGGGGACTCTGCCAACCACGCATTCCCTCAAATAAACACTGGATCCTGCGACATAACCTATTTCACAACTCTAAGAAATCTAGCAAGCTGAGAATCATCTTACATTAGGATTTGAGGAGAGTGGTTTAAAGACTTTGAATTGTAGCATATGTTACCTTCTGGATATTTGATTTAAGATAAAACCATTTAAAAACATATTTTTAAAATAGAGATCACAAAGTTTCTAGTGAGCAAGCCATGATAAGTAAAAATCAACTGTACAATGCCTATGGTTTCTAATTTAAGACAAATAAATAGCCATAATCATTCTTAGCGTGTCCCCTTGATTTTTTTAGAGTGAAAAACAGGCTTTTGTTAAGTCCACAACTTAATCCCCCAACCTTATTTTTCCCTCAAGGCCTGAAGTTTCTCAAATGTAAATTCTCAAAGTCTTTTCTGGGACATAAGCCTCTCTACTGCGGAGGAGGCGGAGGCTCTGGTATGTGCTGTAATGCAAGGAGAGAATGAGAATACAGAGACAAGACTGACGGTGGGAGCACGGGGGGCAGGATCTGGAGGGGTCGACATAAGACATATTTACCTAGGTGAGGTACAGATGAGTTTCAGATGTGACACGAGGCAGAAGCCACATCAGACGTGAGGGCAATCCTAGAGAAAAAAATATGTATGTATCAAAAAGTTTTTTTTTTTTTTTTTTTTTTAAACATCAAGAAAAACCACATTGGTACTATATATGCTGACATTTACTTATACAGAATTTGAGTTCGAGGATACCAGGGGTCAAAAATCTGTCGCCATCAATATGCTATGATATAATGCCATATCCCAGCATTCCAGAGTCATGCATTTAAGTCCTTAAGGGATTTTTAGTTTTAGAGAGGCTATACAGTGATGTGGTTAAGACCACAGTATGGTGCCAGACAGCTTAGAGGCCCATCTTGGTGCCACCTGGAACCACTTAGAGACCTCATGCAATTGATTTTCTCTCTCTACCTCAGCTTCCTCTCCTGTAAAATGGAGATCATGATTCTGCCCACAGCACATGACCCTTTTGAGAATTAAAGAAGCTAATTTGAGATAAATGCTTGACACTGGGAAGCAGGGAGTATTTGTGTATTTCTAATTATTTTTCAGAGACCCCCCCCCAAGTAAAAATACCTCACAGCCTCAAGCAGAAATTATAAGATAATCATGGCTGGGCACAGTAGCTCACACCTGTAATCCCAGCAATTTGAGAGGCCAAGGCAGGAGGTTTGTTTGAGGGCAGGAGTTCGAGACCAGTCTGGGGAACATAACAGGACTCAGTCTCTATTAAAAAAAAAAATTAAGATGATGAGAACGTTTTAAAGCATATCAACTAAGAAGAACACTATTCCTTTGGGTAAAGGAGACAGGAACCCGAGCAGGGATGAGAGTAAAGAAGGGGAGGGAAGAAAAGGCCACTAAAAGGCAAAAGATGAAAAAAAAAATTTTTTTTTTAAACCCACTTCGGCTTAACTTCATTTTTTTTTTTTAAGTCAAGACCACTGCTATCAGCAGAGGCCCAGGGAAAAGAATTTGCTGTGCAGACCCAATCATTCACCTTGAGATAAGGAAAACGACAGAAACTGGACAGCAGGTGACAAGAGGGCAGCAGTGAAATGTTTACAGACCGAAAAGAGATGGAAACATAGCTTTCAGTGAAAATAATGAAGACAGGAAATAGATCAATAACTTAAACCCATCAACCCTCACCTCTACAGATATAAATTCATTACTGATTAGCAGTCCAAACCAATTGGATGAATAATTGCGCACCACCCCTAAGTAACCCCCTTCTCTGAGTAGCCCACATTGATGCCTTGGCCAAAAAGGCCGCTGGTATGTGTTTTTTAAAATAACAAAACCCTATCAATTTGAATCTTACTAATGCAAAAGGCATAAACTTTTACGTATGAGCTGAGTTTGAGTTTTTCCTCTGGAATTGAGGTTCTTCCTTGCAGAAAAATGTCTCACTAAAGGAGACAATATGTAATGCTGCAAAGTAAACATTTAAACTACTGAAAACATACTATTTTAACAGCCTCATTAATATACAGATGATTAATTACAAATGATTGTCTTTAATTATTACAGACGATTTTTATAATACTCGTATCTGATTTTATACAACTGATACATTAATTTTAAATTATTCTGTATTTCAGAATAGCTTTCTATTCTAGCAATTAAATCTAGTGGGTAAGGACGACGTCTCATTTTCAATGGCTAGATAAACGTTTATTAAGGCTGCTTTATTTAGTCAGTCTGGGTGCATGGGAAACTGTCTAAAAGGGAAGTATCTAGTGTTTTTCTACTAGGAAGTTTGCTAACGTAGATTAATACACATGCAAACACGGCGACATAACATATGTCCATCCCCAAACCTATTTTGAGGGTTTGACTCTTAAGTTACTTGAAGCTATTCTTCTTGGATATTACAGCAGTCTGCAGTCTGAGGAAAAAGGCTCTTTTCTGGAAAATCACATAGTTGAAGTTATCTGATTCTATAAGCATAGCAAGAACACAGTTTTTAACTGAGTTACTTCCCTGGCCTGTCTGTAGTTCTTTTTTATTAATGTAGACAAAGATATGCCTCATCGCTGAAAGCTGAAACATCAAATGGAAAAGGGCAGTTTGATTTCATACATTTCCCTCCACCCTCTGCCTCTCCCTACTTCGGTGTTATGCCACACAAAATTACTTTCAGAAACTAGGAGGGTTGAGCAGCCAAGTTATGAAACCTAAGTGCTATGCTTAATGCTTTTTTTAAAATCTTCAAGTTAATACTTATGAGAGTGAGAGTCTACTAATGATCAAAGTCATGGTAATTTTCATGTTTCATAAGAAATCTCAAATCTCAGCAGAATCACAACCCGCTGAATCTACCTTATTTGTACAACCCATACAAACAACCCTTCCTCCACGAGATTCCTCCTGCAATTCACACATGTGTAAACCTCTATTTAAAATTTTACCTCTACCACTAATCAAAACAGAAGTGCAAATAGATTTCTTTAAAAATAATCTTGGTACTGAAAATAAAACAAAAATAACATGGAAAGTAAAATATTAGCCCGTTCAATGTACTTGTCTGCTTACTTACTCCCTCTTACAACACTGTCTAAAACTTTCCATTACGATTTTGATAAGTTATTTTTCCAAAACGTATTGACAACAATTTCTCAATTCAAGTTCTGGCTTTAAAAAGAAATAGGGTATAAGTTGAGAATAGCTAAGAAACTGGGTTTGTCCTAGGGTTCTGTGAAATCAGACTAGTCAGTGCTTTAGAATCAAGATTTCCCTTAGACTTTTCACTAAGGAGCAAAGCTGTGTGTTTGCTTTCTCTGATAAGGAATTCAAAACATGCAATGGTAGTAAATCTGGTTAAAGAAATTGTCAAGGGAGGTTTTGAGTTTTGTTTTTATTTAACATTACATCACAGAATTAAATCATGTAAAATGGCACCTTTATCCATCTTATTCATCTCAATCACTAAATTTGGTCAAGGAAAAGTCTACAGATTCTAAATGAAAAGCTTTTTCATCTCCTTAATGGAAATATCTAAACATTATGCTGAGGTTTATTTTTAGGAAAGAATAACGGAGACGAGAGCTTGGACCTGAAAAGGAAAATGCCACACACTGGTGATGCTTCCTTCTAGAGCCCTGGACTACCTGACAAACTTGCTAAAGCAAGAAAGTGCATAATAGCTCTCCACAGAGGAAGAGATTTTAAAAGCAATAGCAACAATCAGGTAACAACAGACCAATCAGATTCTCCCAAAATTTAGTATTTGCAGCTGAAACTGGGATAAGTAATTACTTTCAAAGGAATGTACAGGGAGCCATCAATCCCCATTCATTCAGCTTGCATTTACTGAGCCAAGAGCTCTGCTAGGCTTGAGATATAAAAATGAATACAACACAGCTGCTTTACTTCCAGCTAAAAGAATACACCTAAATAAAGAGCTACAGGGCCATGTGTTAAGTGCTGTAATAGAGGTGTGCACAAAGGACTGGGGGTAGGGGGGCGGGCAAAGGAAGAAGCCATAAATTCTTCCTGGGAAATCAAGCAAGTGCGGGGAGATGTGAAAGAAGGTATCTCAGAGATGTTTCCTACTGATAAACTCAAGAATTTTTCTTTGGTGTGTTCTAAAAAGTTAGGTGATAATTTTAAGATGTATCAACTGGTGCAATGTCAGGCACTAATCTTGGTCTACTAGTCAGTTTCCATTTGACACAGACTTCCAGTTACAATATCCCAAGAATATAAATTTTTTAAAAATTAAAGGATTACTGTAATATTCCCATGCAATGCACACAATCCAGAATGTCATGAATTGCTGGCATGAGTGGAACGTAGCTTCCAAGTTCAAAGATGTTTTAAAATATAATGAATGAAAGATGGATTTTAGAGTGTTTCCAGATAATATCAATAATGCTTATTGTCTCACTGTTTTCTTTCCTCTCAAAGCAAAAATAAAAGAATCACCTAATTATATCATGGTTAATATTTGTTTTTCTCTACTTCTGTATTTAAAAAAAGAGGGAGGGTGTAGAATCAACTTCTACTTAACATCGTTTACTATGCAGACCATATTCCTACTTATAACATAGTTGTGACAAAACCTCCATTGTTCATTGCACACTAGCCCCAAACTTGAGTAATTCTAATGTAAGCATGAGAAACTCCCGTCTCCTTTGGGGTGAATTTCCCAATTCCTCTGTGTTAAATTGAGGTCTAATTTTCCCTGTGCCTGGTTTTCACAAGAAGGTCCATTCCACCCCATGTGCTCCTTTTCAGCTGTCAATAAACAGAGGCAGTGAATTCCCCACGGCTTCACAAAGCTAGTTAGGCAGAGCCATTCATTCCTTCAGGAAAACAGGGCATTGATTTCAGCGAGTTCCCAGGGAGCAGCTGCAACAAAGAGATCAAAGGCCCACCTCTCTCTCCCTCCATTGCTTTCATTAGGCCCAGCCCAGACAAACAGTGACAGGTTTCCTTGAGACAAGGAGAGGGCCCAGCAGACCACCTCATGGTTCAATTCAAATTCATCCGTTTCCTACATTCCAGTGACAGTCCAGAATGCTAACCATGACAAACCAGCACAATCACCCGGCATAATATACTGCTCACTAGTTCATCCAAGGTCAGAGGGAAAAAACAAGCACGGGGGGGAAGTCCTCTGCTTCTAGGGCCTGCTGAGCTTCAATGGCCCCCTGACATTCCATAAATAAACTTCTCCCTCTCACTCTCCCTTTCTTCCTCCATCCTATAACCCTACAAGCGACAATCTCACTGAACGGTCTGCAACTTCTTTCATGTCACCGTACCCAAACTACATGGAAACTTTATTCTCAATCGACCAGTGCGTTCTAATAGCCAGAGGAAGATGGCTATCCATGCAGCCTCTATTAGTTCACTGCTGTGCTAAAGCCAGTCTGCGACACCCAGTAAGATGCTATAACGTGATGAATTCAGAGCTGCAGTTTCTAGGGTTACCCTGATCTCCAGAGCTGCAGTTTCTAGGGTTACTCTAAGGGGCGATTTCCAGAGAAGGAAGCACAACTTAAAGACGGTTAGTTTGCATAAATTCTGTTTGCATAACAAAAGTATGAACAGAGATATAAGAGTTTTTTTTTTTAATTGGATGCAGGTCATCACTCAAACTGGATAATACAAGCTCCTGTATATGAATGAATTGTGGGTTTGTGGCGTGAAAATGGATAGCCAGGGAGAGAGGAGAGAGCAAGAGGAGAGAGCAATTTCTTTCTGTGAAAGAAAATGAATTATTCTGACTGGGTACCTAAGAGGTTTCCAAATTCACCACTGAATTCTGAACTGCTTATTTCACACGAACCTTCATGGAAGCCTATACCAAAATGCATTCATTCCATTGTGCTCCATTCCATTTCTGTCACTGATCCTGAGCACACACGGGAATTGATGGGTTAAGTTTCAAAATTGCGAAACCAAAAAGATAATAAACAATATTGGAAAGAAAGGTATGAACTCACTCGGTAATGCGGGACAGAACCTTCCCACGTGCCCACAGGCGTCAGTACTGACCTGGGGGGTTATCAGCAACCTCTCCAGGGGCATCTATTCACTAATTACTCACCTTGAACTGTCAAAGATGCTGTTTTGTATAGTGAACTGAACAGCCCTCAAGGAGAAAAAACATTCCCTTACATTCAATATAGGACAGAAATGGACTTCAAATATACAGAACTCTCCATTGCACAGGAAAGGGAGTTTGTGACAAAAGTGATGTGACAACACTTAGGAACCTTAAAGTTAACTCTGGCATTGACTCACTTTGGCCTAGAGGATACATTTAACCCGTTTCTGCCTCCCTACCTTTCCAAAATGATGACAGAAATATCTGTGAAGAATTCCTTGACACAGTACTATGAAATAACCACTCCTCAAAAACTACGTATCTCAAAGAAACCTAGGCTTATGAGTAGAACTTCCTCATATAATGCTCACTCTGTCACTAAACAGAGGTTCTCTGGAAAGGCACTACATTTCTATAAATCAAATTGTCTTTTAAAAGCACTCAGGAAATTTACTACTGAAAGAAAGTCTATGGCAAATGACCAAAAAACACTTATCAATCCATTTATGTATCTTTCAAAAGCATTTACAAAACCCTGAGAAGCCTCAGCCATTGGATCCATTTTACACCTGAGAGAGATGGTTTTATTAATCTATTTTTGAATAAGAAGATAATAGGCTCGAGAGAGCTAAACTGACTTGCCAAAGTCATGAAACTAATAATCAGAAGTTAAAACTTTAAATTCAAGTATTCTATCTTTGAATCCTGTGCTATTTCCATTATACCCAGATACTAAGTAATGGGGATATTATCATTCACTGAAGTTCTCTCAGCAAGGTTATATTAAATAAGTCATCCTAGTGTTTGAGGCCAGTGCATTGTACCGCTTCCATTCAAGGAGGTAGCTGCTTAAGAGTATGGACTCTGGAGTCAGATCTGTATTTAAATTTTAGTGTCACTTTGTAATAATTTTATAAATTGAGCAATTAACAATATTTTTGGTACCTCAGTTTCTCCATCTGTAAAAAAGGGATAATAACCTCACAAGGTTTGTGAAGGATCAAATTAGATAACTTGTATAAATCTCCTAAACTAGTGTTGGCATACAACAAAAGCTCAATAATGATAGCTATTCTCAATGCTGAAAATCAAACCAGTGTAAAGCTTGTTAAAAGGAAAAACTTCTTTTCAAGAAAAAGACATAAAATTTAACATTCAGTCTCTAGATTGCATGATCCCCGTTAGCATTAAAAGTTTAGCCTTCAAATCTAGGATTTTATGGGGGGAAACTAATGAACCAAGATCAAACTCTTATAAAAGAGAAAGAAGCAACTTGACAAAACAGAAACACTAATTGAAGTGTCTTTTTAAAAGGCTAATTGAGACAAATCCTTGCTGATACAAAGAAGCAGTGTGGTTTTTCTGTACAATTCAGCTTTACTTCTTGCCACTTAGCCATTTCAAGTAGAAATGTATTGGTAACAGGAAGAAATTCACAGACTGTTACCACTTGAAGAGAAAAACACACACAGGGCTATTTGTTGTCTGTAGATAGTGCTTTCATGTTTTCAAAGAACACATATCTTACTTCACTGACCCTCACATTACTAAGAGAAAACAGTAATTTTCTAGCACAAGAGAAGATTGCCAGTGGTAAACAGGAAACCTTAGTTTTTATTTCTTGTCTCATTTTTGATAACACTCTATTAATGGGTGGTGGCATAGAGATGCCACAGTACAGAGTGTACAGAATACTGTGGGAAGACAGAGGCCATCAGGACTGGGAGAACCAGAAAAGGTTCTGCAAAGAAGGTGACATTTATCCAACCTTTTATCAAGTATAGACATACTTCTGGAATATTCCTAGTCGCCCTTGAGCCTGAAACTTTTTTTGGGTGGGGGGGCGGTGGTGAATTCTGAATATCTCAGTCAGTGATTTAGTTTTCCTTATACTGCTTTTTGTTCATTTGAAAACTTAAATGGATGCCCTCACTGCTTTTTAAAAATTTCATCCAAGGCCTTAATATTAAAGAGGCAGGAAGCTGAAGCCACTATTGTTTGACTTAATATTAATACTTACGGCACCTTCCAATTCTACAGTTATGTGACTTTTAAAATTACTGCTTATTCTTTTATTACATTACCTACTATACAACACATCACTTGAAATGTGCATGTTAATTTACTGCCTGTTAATGTTTTAAAATATTTTCTTTACTACCATTTATATCAGAAACAGTTTAAAAGGACTGTTATAAATATCTAAAGGAATATGTCTTGCTAAAGAAACTCAGCCCAGAGCTGGTGAAGTATGGCAATTGTTTCTGTCCTAAGAACTGAGTTTCTTTTTGTAAGTAACCACCCCTAATTCTATCTTCTTTTACAACATGAAAGTAACATATTTTTTAATGAAAGACATTCAGACATTTGGAGATGATTATGACAATCCTTGATGAGTCATTAATTTGAGACCATTCTTCTTCTCTAACATAGGCATGTAGTGCCACAAATTCTTCTCTAAGCATTGCTACAAGTTGCATCTTAGTCACTTGAAAATATGGTTTTATTTTCATTCAGTTCAAAATATTTTCTAGTTTCCTTTTTGATTTTTTAAAAATAGGCTACTTTTTAGAGAAGTGTATGTTTACAGCAAAATTGAGCCTAAGTTACAGGGAGATCCCATATACTCCCTTCCCCCCACACATAGCCTCCTCTATTGTTCACATCCCCCACTAGAGTGGTACATATGTTACAAGTGATAACCCTCCACTGGCACATCATCATCACTCAGAATCCGTGGTTTTCATTAGGGTTCACTCTCGGTATTTTATATTCTACGGGTTTAAAAAAATCTATGATGACAGGTCTCCATCATTGCAACATCAAAGTTTTGCTGATCTTTTTACTGTCTAAATAGTTTTACATTTCCTAAAATGTCATATAGTTGAGATTATATAGTATGCAGCCTTTTGAAACTGGCTTCTTTTACTTTAGTAATATATATTTAATTTTCATCCATGCTTTTTCATGGCTGGATAGCTAATTTCTTTCTTTCTTATTTTTATTTTTATTTTTATTTTTTGAGACAGAGTCTGGCTCGGCTGCCCAGGCTGGAGTGCAGTGGGGCGATCTTGGCTCACTGCAACCTCCACCTCCCAGCTTCAAGCATTTCTCTGCCTCAGCCTCCCAAGTAGCTGGAACTACAGGTATAGTCTGTTTATCTGAGATTACAGGAGCCCACCACCATGCCAGGCTAATTTTTGTATTTTTAGTAGACACTGTTTCACCATGTTGGCCAGGCTGGTCTCGAACTCCCAACCTTCAGAGATCCACCTGTCTGTCTCCCAAAGTGCTGGAGTTATAGGTGTCAGCCAGCTCATTTCATTTTGGTGCTGATTGTTTTCCTTTTTGTCCCACTGGTTGGTAGAATTTGTTGGTAAAATTCACCAGTACAACCATCTGGATCTGCTGTCTAGAAGCTGTTTTAGTTTATATATTTCAAGGAACTAGTCTATTTTATCTAAGTTATCAAATATGTGGGTGAGAGCTTGTTTATACTATTCTCTTATTAATTCTGTATTATCCATGGGATTAACAGAATAACACCTCTTTCTTTCCTAATATTGGTAATTTGTGTACTCATTTTTTCTTGGTTGCCTGGAAAGAGATTTATCATTTTACTGATCATTTCAAAGAACTAGCTTTTTATTTTGTTGATTTTCTCCACTGTTTTCCTGTTTTCTACTTTGTTGACTTCTGCTCTAATTTTCAGTATTTACTTTCTTCTGCTCACTTCAGGTTTAATTTGTTCTATTTTTCTAGTTTCCTAAGGTGGAAACTGAGTTACTGATTTTAGATTCTTTTTCTTTTCTAATATATCATTTAATGCTACAAATTTTGAAGTACTATTTTAGCTGTATCCCACATGCTTTGATAAACTGTATTTTCATTTTCAGTTAATTTAAAATATCTAAACATTTTTCTTGAGATTCTTCTTTGATCCATAGGTTATTAGAAGTATATGTTTAATTTCCAAATATTTGGAAAATTTCCAGCAATTTTTCTGGTATTAACTTCTCATTTAATTCTGTGCTCTAAGAAGGTATTTTGTATGATTTTTGTTCAGTTTAAGATATGTTTCCAGATTCCTTTCTGTTCTAATTGAATTCCATTATGGTCAGTGAACACTCTTTGTATGATTTAAATCCTTTTAAATTAATTGACTTATTTTCCCACTCAGAATACGGTCTATATCTTGATAAGTGTTCTGGCTATGCTTGGAAAAAAATGTGCAGTTTGCTGTTGAGTAGTGTTCTATACATGTCAATTAAGTCAATGTGGTTGACAGTGCTGTTCATGTCTTCTATAGTCTTATTAGTTTTCCAACTACCTGATCTATTATCTCTCGAGAGAAGGGTGCTGAAATCTGACCATAATTGTGAATTTGTCCATTTCTTCCCATGTATTCTGGAGTTCTTTTACTAGATGCATAAACATTTAAGATTACTTCCTCTTCATAAATTCACCACTTTATCATTATGAAATAACTCTATTCTTGGTAATATTCTTCGTTCTAATTTCTACTTTGTCTAATATGAACATAGTTACTGCAGTTTTTAAAACTCAGTGCTAAAAATGATATTTTTTTCATCCTTTAGCTTAAACCCTATTTGTGTTTTTACATATGAAATGTATTTTTTGTAGGCAGAATATAGTTCTCACGGGGTTGTGTGTATTAAATCTGACCGTGAACAATCAATTGAGATAACTTACTACCTTCAGATCAGCCAATGTGTGTATTAAATCTGACATTCTTTGCATTTTAATTATGATGGACCATTTATGCTTAATGGGGTTACTGATATGATTAGGCTCAAATGCACCATCTTGTTATTGGTTTTCTAATTGTCCCAATTATTCTTTCCTCCTTTTCTTTTTCTGAATTGATTATTTTTCTCTAATTTTATCTCCTTTGGCTTATAACTCTGTTTTAATATCTTAGTGGTTGTTATATCTTTAACTTACCAGGATGTACTTTTAAGGGATATTATACCAGTTCATGTAGGGTATAAAAACTTAACATATTTCTATTTTTCCTCTCCTGACCTTTGCGCAATTATTGTACCTTTTGCTTTTACATGTTATACACCCCATTTGCTACTATTGTTACTTAAACAATCTTTTAAACAATATTAAAAAATAATCATTATCATAAGTATTGGCCAGGTGGTTGCCATCTCTGGTGATCTTAACTGCTATCTGGCATTATTTTCCTTCTTCATTAAAGATTTCCTTTAGCATTTCTTACACTGTGGGTCTATTGGTGATTAATTATTTCAGCTTTAGTATGTCTGAAAAAGTCTTCGTTTCACCTTTTATTTTCCTATCAAAGAAAGGCTTGCATGTTTCACCCTTTTTTGAAAGATATTGCCACAACTATAGATTTATAGATTAATGGTTTTAGCTTTCAGTACTTGGACGATGTTGCTCCACTATCTTCTGGATTACATTCCTTCTGTCATGTTTGTTCCTCTGAATGTAGAATCTGTTTTCTCTGCTTTAAAATCTCTCTTTACAACTGGTTTTAAATTATTTGATTACAGTGTCCCTTGGTGTAGTTTTCTTTATTTTTTTTATACTTGCTTTATATTTATTTAACTTAATTTGTGGGTTTATTGTTTTCATCAAATTTGGCAAGTCTTCAGCCATTGCATCGTTATTCTCTGTCCTCTTCCTCCTTTAGGGACTCCAATCACATACATATTTGGCCATTTCAAGTTGTCCCACAGCTCACTGATGTGCGATTCACTTTTTCTATTTTTTTTTCATTCATATCTCATTCTGTATAATTTTAACTGCTATGTCTTCAAGTTCATGACATGTTTCTTTCTTCATGTCTGATCTGCCATTAATCCTATCCAGTGTATTTTTCACCTCAGGTGTCTATATAATCTCTAGAAGTTCAATTTGGGTCTTTTAATAGCATCCATCTTTTCTTAACAAGCTTATGGTTTCACCTACCATCTTGAGTATATGGAACATAGTTATAATAACCATTTTATTAATATCCTTATTAAATCTATTTAATTTATTTTAGTATCTCCACTTGTTAGATCTGTGTCGCTTCTGGGTCTACTTCTGCTGATTGAGTTTTCTCTTCATTATTGGATTTTACTACTTCTCTGCATGTCTGATAAATTCTGATTGAATGCTACACATTGCATACTTTATTAATGGGTGCTAGATATTTTGTATTTCCTTAAATATCCTTGAGCTTTGTTCTGGGATACAGTTAAGCTACTTGAAATAATTTGATCCTTCAAACCAAGTGTCTGCAAACTAGGCGCACAGGCCAAATCTGGTCTACTGCCTATTTCTATAAATAAAATTTTATTGGAATACATTCTGATACATGTAAATACATTTGCTTACAAATTGTCCATGGCTGTTTTAACACTAGAATAGCAGAAGTGAGTAGTTACAATAGAGACCAAATGGCCCACATATCCTAAAATATTTTCCATCTGGCCCTTTACAAAAGTTTTATGACCTGTCTTGAACAGCTTATTTTTAAGATTTTTTAGGCAGGATGAGATGAGACCATAGTCTAGGGCTAATTTTGCCTCACTGCTGAAGCATTACTCTTCTGAGTACTCCATCTATATACAAGGTTTTTCCATTCTGAATGGTAGAGGGGACACACTCTTCCCTGCCCTATATGAGCTACATTTTTCTTCCCAGTGGCTATTTCCTCATCCATGGGTAGTTCTCTTATGCATGAACACTAATCAGCACTCAGCTGAAGCCTCCAGGAGAGCCTTCTGGAGCTCACTCTCTGTGTAACTAACTCTCTCTTCTCTGGTACTTTGTCTTTCAAATTCTAGCTGCCTCAGCCTCCCGGAATCCCTAACTCGATCATCTCAACCTAGGATAAGCTATGTTGGGTTCTGCCTTTCTGCACTGCAGCCTGGGGCAAATCATTTGCTTTTTCCTTCTCTCAGGGTTCACTGTTTTGTGCCATTTGTCCAATGTCAGAATGCCTTTGTTTCACATGTTTTATGGGCTTTTCTTGTGTGTCTGTTTGTTAGGCTATTTTAGGCAAAAGAATAACTCCAGTTCCTGTTATTACAAGATGGCTGGAGGCAGAAGTCCTCTCAGTACAAAGTTCCAATCCTTTATATTTGCCTTAGTGCTTTATATTTACAAATACATTGTCCCAGCTCAAGTCATTTACCCAATTCTATGATCAGGCAGCAGCAAGAGAAGGGTATAACAGGCAAAGTCAGTAACTACTATACTATCCTTTTCCCCAATCCCACTTTCCTGTTTTTGTGGGATATCTATTGGGGAGTATGGAACCCAAATTATAGTAAAACTTTGTTTTTAACATTTATCTTTTTCACTAAACCAGTATTTATTGAGCAGCTGTCTTTCCTGGCATTGTTCTAGGTGCTGGGGATTCACCACTGTGAACAAAACATGCCAAAATTCCTACCCTTGTGAGGTTTACCTTTGAATTAAGCTTATCTTTGAATTAACTGTGTCTAGTAGCTTAACTGTATCCTATAACAAAGCTCAAGTAAAGTATGTATCAGATGGTGATTAAAAAAGTTCAAGTAACAAAGAGAGAGGAAGAGCTTAGAGATTTAGTGGGGAAAACAGTGCCAGTTTAAAACAGGTTGGTCAGGGGAGGCATGGGTGAGAGGATGACAATTCAGTGAAGATATGAAGGAGGTAAGGATGTAAGTCATGTGGCTATTTGTGGGTACAATAACCGCAAAACTGATGTGGAAGCAAGAAAACTGGTATGGCTAAAGCAGGGAGTGAAGGGGAGCAGTAAAAGATTAGGCCAGAGGTAATGGGGCCCATATCATATAGGAGCTGATAAGCCTCTGTAAGCGAGACGGGAAGGACTGGAGATACTGGAGCAGGAAAGTAACACGATCAGACTTATAGTTCTAAATAATTTATCCAGCTGTTGTGTGGAGAGTGAATTCTAGGGGAGAAAGTACGAAACCAGGGAGACCAGGTAGAAGGCTACTGTTATAAAGAGACGACAAAGGTGTGCACCAGTGCAGCAGCAGAAGAGGTGGGGAGGACTGGTTGCCTTCTGGGTGTATGTAAGGTGGCTGATAGTATGTCCTGATAGCTAGATGTGTAGGGAGTGGGAGAGAACAGATGACGATGCTGCAAAGACACCTGGCCTGTGTAAATGGATGAAGAGCCTTCCTCATCTCAGTAAATGGTAACTTAGGATGAAGGAAGTTTGATTGAGAATACAGAGGAACTCAGGAGCTCAGTCGCAGACATGTTAGGTTTGCTATGCCTATCAGACATTCAGCAATTGGATATTTGAATCTGGAGTTTAGAGAAGAGGGTCACACTGGGGATAATTTGGTAGCTGCCAGCATGAAAATGAATGAGAGCAGCTAGGGAATGAGGATTGAGAGAGGAAAAGTACAGAGACTGTGCCCTGGGACAGCCAATGTTTGGAGGTCACGACAATGAGGAAGTATCTGCAAGAAAGATAAGAGTAGTCATGCAATAGCAAGGCTGCTGGGAACGTGTGGAGACACAGAAGACAGGGAAGAACATACTTCACAGAGCAGCATGATCAATGGGGTCAGTGCTTCTGACAGGTCAAGAAGATAAGGACTGGGAATTAATGGTTGGGTTTGCAATATGAAGGTCACTGGTGACACTTGAGAACTTTGGTGGAAAGCCCAGAAAGACTGAGAAATTGTGCAAAAGGAAGCAGAGACATTACATGGAGTAGGGAGTTAAATAATTTTTTTTTAAGTAAAGCAGGGAGGTGGGGATGCATGATGCAGGACAGAAAAGGGGCAATTACTGCAGCAATATCCTTGAGCAGGTGAGAGGAGATGGGACTAAGAATGTAAGTGCAAGGATAAACTTTAAATTGAGCATGGCTGGGTATTCTTCTCCAGCTATGTTCAGCTGCACTGCAGCAGGCATGGAATAAGTAGACAAAGGCACTGGGATATAGACAGCTAAGTACAACAAAGCAAGGGGAATGTTTAGGAGAGATGAATGTATGAGTGATTTTAATGACAGGGTAGGCTATTTACGGTGAGTAAGGGTGGATGTGAGGTATGATGGAAGTGTGGTGCAGTGGAAAAGCTGCATGTCCAGGTGGATTTAAAAATGTGTTGGAGTGGGAGGACAGATGGAGAATGGGGTGCTGGGACTCAAGATCATGGAGTGAGAGTAGTTCTTATTAACGACTAGGTCCACAGTATGACCATGGAAGGAAGTTGTTGATGTGGTCTGGAAGACAAGGTCACTGAAGGAGAGGAAGTCAAAAAACTAAGAAGCCAGGATGTTAGGACTCTATGAAGCCTGAAAATCACCAAGAATTAGGACACATTAGTTTTACAGGAAAGGACAGATCCTGAATCTTGAAGGAATAAGAAACAATAATGCATTTTTACTTTCCAGATTTAAAATTTTTATGTGGCCTTATAACTGTATGCATAATGATTTAGGCCTAGCTCCATGTCAGCTGTTTTAAGCTAAAAATCCAACTGTCCTTTCATGGTCCAGCCTGCATTCTGCTCAAATGTCCTTCATTTGCTATCATTCTGAAAAGTGTACAATTAATTCTGTTATTTATATCAACTTCCTAAATTCTAAAGCAGTATTTTTCAAAAATTTCCAAGGAGCACCAGGTCAATGGTATATCTGATGAGGTAGGGATTGCATGGTGAAATACGTTTGAGACACACCATAGACCAAACCCTGTCTTTGATAACCACTTGTTAGAAATAAACAAGTCTAATTTAATTTTAACTCAGACTTTCCCCAAATTTAAATGACCATAGGCCAATTTTCCATTTAATGTCAGTTAACATCCCAAGGAATGAGTATGCCAAGATATGTACTATTGATAAGACTGTCTTGGAGGTATATGTCTTCTTGGTGTCCTCAAAAGAGGTGAAATGGAACCTACTAGAACAAGATTCAAGATATAGACTTAGAATCTGTCAGAGAATGCAAATCATCATTATGTTACTTTGTAACAATATTCTCCTCTCCTAACAGGATGAAAAACAAAGCCATCTCAGATAATAAATTCTCAAAGCTGCCTTAAAACCCAGTTTAGTAGATTTTAATTCTCCGCCATAAAAATGATACTATGTAGACTATTTAAAAACAAAGACCCATAAAAATGTTTTGAAGGAAGACTAATGTCCAACAGGATGTCTGCATCTATATACAACCTCAGCTCTGCCCTTTGCTCCCACTAACCATAACTCTGATAAGAAGTCAGTCACTACAAGGAAACAAATGCCCCTAGGCCAAGACATGTACCTCAAAAATCACTATCAAAACAACTATCATCTAAGAGTACCAGAAAAAGTGAAACAGACTTTAAAAATAATGTCAGAACCCAAAACAAAAAAAGTTTTGTTCCAATTTTTGCTTTAGGAGCTGTAAAAAAAATCATCAAGTTATTAGGGAAGACGAGGTATTGGGGAAAGAGGATAAACAAAAGCAAAATATCAGCTTACAAAAGCCAATCACGATGTTTATGAATCAGGCAGGAATGATCTGAAAACAAAAATAAAAAGTTACTAGTTTGATATATTTGCACATGCATTTGTTAATTGTAATTTTGAGATCATTGTAGGTTCATGCTGTTTCCCACAATAGTAACATTTCACAAAACAACAGTACAATATCACAACCGTTAT
This sequence comes from Saimiri boliviensis, assembly GCF_048565385.1. Classification (NCBI taxonomy): domain Eukaryota; kingdom Metazoa; phylum Chordata; class Mammalia; order Primates; family Cebidae; genus Saimiri; species Saimiri boliviensis. The sequence goes on along the minus strand of NC_133452.1, from coordinate 25,911,275 downwards.
GTTTATATTAATACCATCTACCAGTCTATTGCGATTTCCTGTTTAATTATATTCGTGTGTTTTATATAGTTTTATCACATGTGTAAGCCCACATATCTACTACTAGTCAAAATATTAAACAGTTCCATCACAAGGATCCATCATGTTGCCCTTTTACAAACACACGCCACCTCCTCTGCCACAATCCCTTTCTGCCCCAACCCACTGCACATCTATTTTTAACACTAAAATAGTAACAGCCATTTACAAAAAGTATTTCACTCCCTGTCCATAGTTCTACGTCTACTACTACTACTACTACTTCCTAGTTGTATGTCAAATCTTGAGTGACTACTTTTAGTTTTCTGCATTAAAGTTTTAGCTTAAGAAATAAATTCTCTGGAGAGAAGTTTTTCTCGTTGTTAGCACAGCATAGATCACTCATTTCAAAAATCAAAATGCAAAAAGTATGGGAGGCAGAAGTGTCTGCACTAACAGATTCTGTATTTTCAATACATTTCTAACAAGAAACCTCTGAGTGCTTACCACGGATCAAGCTACGTATTATATATATATATATATATGTGTGTGTGTGTGTGTGTGTGTGTGTGTGTGTGTGTGTGTGTGTCTGTGTGTATCTCATTTAATCCTAATATCAAGCCTTTGATGTATGCACATTGACCCCGTTTGGCTGAGGAGAAAACTGAGGCACCAACTGATTTACGGGTTGCCTAAGGTCAAACAACTAGCAAGTGGCAAATCCTGGATCCTGGGAGCAGACTCTGGGAACCCAGACTACCAACCCGCAAAGAAACCCATGATAAAGTAAAGATATTTTGGTGTCACTATTTGTTGCTATGACAAGTAAATCACCCGGTTATCAGTGTGCTTCATTTTAACATACCGGAATTTGACAAGGAAAATATCCAAAAAAATGATGTGTAAAATGGAGGCAGTATTTTATTCAAACACTAAATGATAGAAAATTGCCAAAAGCAAAGGTTGGAACATACAGAAAATATTTTATATTATGGCAACAAACTGTTCACCAGCCCTGACAGACAGCAGACAGTCTTAACATTCACTGGGATCGTCAGGCGGCAGTTTATACATAGCCAAGATTGCTCTTGAAAAAGACATATTCAATTGAACAGAGATGATGACGGGAAAAATGAAATTTTTGAACAGATAAAAGCTTCAAAATTAGGCTCTTCAGCCAATAGAGACATCTAAAACTCCAAAGATAATGTTCAGGTTATAGTAATTTAACAGACACCTATGGTGACAAACTTTCTGTAGGTTTATTAGCTTAATAATATAGCACCGTAACTGAGGATTAGTAGATATTTTCTTCTGTGAAGCGACACAGCACATTTATGCATAGCTGTGACAGTTTTGCCTATTATCCAACAGTGCTTAAAAGGCGCCTACTCAATAAACTGTTGATACGCTGCCTCAAATACCCTGACGAGGCTTTCTTTACAGTGCTGACTTTACAGACGCCTCCTGGGTGACCTAAGTTCGAGAGGCAGCCAGGGGAGGAGAATGCATTATGAGCATGGTTTGGTGTGCATATGACCAAGTTATACATAGGAACTAGGGAAATGGAGCTCTGAAGTTCATCTTCCATGTGAAGACACACAGCATTAGTCTTGACTTTCTGGGAGGGAAGTTAATTCATTACTTCACTAACACTTAAATATATGAAAAGTGTCTTCAATTAAAAGAGTAGCTAAAAAGAAAAAAAACTTCAAAATGCTTATATTTTATGAGATTTCTAGATATCACTATTAATTGATTTTAACTAGCTTTATAATCTTCCCCAGTTACTCGAGACTTTTTTTTTTTTTTTTTTTAAGACAAGGTCTCTGTCACCCAGACTGTAGTGTGGTGACATGATCAAGGCTCACTGCAAGCTTGCAAGCTTGATCTCTGGGGCTTAATGAATCCTCCCATTTCAGCCTCCCAAGTAGCTGGGACTACAGGCATGTGCCACTACCCCCGGTTTTTTGTTTTTTTTTTTTAAGTAGAGACAAGGTCTCACTATATTGCCCAGGCTAATCTTGAAGTCCTGGGTCCAAGTGATCTTCCCACCTTGGCCTCCCAAAGTAAAAACTCGTATTTTCTTAAAGGTGGGTAAGCAAAAAGGATCAGGGTGAAGGAAACCCTCTCCTTTTCAGATACCACCCTCTGATGCCTGTCTGCCTTCCTCACCAAGAAGCCAGCTGTCCATGGCTGGGCCAGCATGATAAACTTAGGGGACACTGGATACAGCTCTCTTTTCAGTCTCCTAGAGTTAAGACTTTTATAAGCACTATTATTTCAAGAAAACATGGTGTCCTGGTCTTCTTGAGTAAATACAAGGCAGATGGTAATCTTAATTTTCTCTGGAAGCTCTATCTCTGAAACATGGGATAAAATAGATGTCAAAGTTCTAAGAATGAAGGAATTCCTCCATGAGCTACATCTATCTCCAACTCTTTTCCCAGGGAGACACGTACATAAAGCCCCCTTTAAGTTTAACATGGCTTTTTTCTCATATCTTTCTAAAAGCATAGTGTTTATTTAGAATAAGCTTTCCAGTTGGTCTGCTAAGCTTTTTCCAAACATATAACATATAAACTGAGAAACACTTTTCCATTCCCAGTGATGTTTGCCCAGTAAGTCTTGGTGAGATGAAATTTTTGCTATTGCACCCTTTACTGACCAACGCAGCCATGGTCAGTCTTTAGAATTTTCAAATGCTTTCATGTAAAATGGTGAGTAATAATGATTATGCCTAAACTAACATCCCTTTCTCTGCTGCTAAACATAGTCACCTGGTGGTGTACGGTATGAACACAATACTTGTATGGTTTCTTAGTGGTTCATCATTCTAGAATATCCTATAAGATTAACTAAATGTTTCATATTTATTTTATCTATCACCTCAGCTATAACATTTATGTCACTGTTTTAAAGTTGTTAAATTCTTAGAGGATAAAGACTATATCTATCTAATTTTGTTTACAAAGAATAGCCATGCACAAACACCCCATAAATCCCCTTGTGATGAGCACAATCGCAGCAGAGTTCATGGCAGTTTGGCTCCACTTCACCAGAGGTTCTGGAGGAGGAAACCGAGATCTTCCCTGAAAGGCCACCACGGACTACTGTGGGCACTTCCCTTTGACTTGCATTTACCCGCCAGGAAGATGACATCCTTTATCGTTTTACATGAAAGCATTAGAAAATTCTAAAAACTGACCATGCCTGCCTTAGTCAGTTCAGGCTGCAACAGCAAAGTGCCACAAACTGGATGGCTGAAACAACATTTAGTTCTCACAGTCCTGGAGGGGAGAAGTCTGAGATCATGGTGTCAGCATTGGCAGGTTCTGGTGAGGAACCTCCTCCAGCTCTCTACTGATGACTCTCCTATCCTCAAAAGGTGGGAAGAAAAGCCAGCTAGTCCTCTGCCCTCTTCTTATAAAGGCACTAATCCCATTCCTGAAGTCTCCACCCTTATGGCCTTATTTCTTCCCTAAGGCCCCACCATCCAATACCGTCTCATTAGAATTAGGGTTTCAACACATGGCTTTTGGGGGGATACGCACATTCAGTTCATTGCAATGACCTTGCATAGACATGAAGACAGGTCAGGCATGTTTGAAATAACTCATAGTCTATAAAATCTCACACCAAAAATAACAGAGGGAGAAAAATTCAGAGCAGACCACTTAAAACCCTATGCACTTTTGTAATCACAGCGCTAACCAAATAGTAATGCATACCTCAGGCATAACTTGAAAAGCCCCGAGAGGCAGCTCAGTGTGACTGTGTCCATGCAGGTGTTTCTGGATGAAATCAGCACTCGCGCTGGTGACTTGGGAGGACACCACCCTCCCCAATATGGGCTGGCAACATCCAATCCATTGAGGGTTCAAATAGAACCAAAAGGTAGAGGAAGGAGGAATTCACCCCTTTTTCTTCCTGCCTGCCTGAACTAGGACACCAATCTCCTCCTGCCCTTGGACCAGGATTTAGACCCCTGGCTCCTCTGTTTCTCAGGCCTTCAGACTCAGACCAGAATCACACCACCAGCTTTCCCAAGTCTACAGCTTGCAGACAGCGGACTGTGGGACTTCTCAGACTCCATAATCATCTGGGTCAATTCCTCATAATCAATCTCTCTCTCTTCTCTCTTCTCTCTCTCTCTGTGTGTGTCTGTCTCTCTCTTCATGTATGTACACATGGGTAAACAGACTCTAACTCTGCAAATTCAAATTCACTTGGGTTCTAGAGACTGCCCAACAATTATGTATTTCCCTACTCTTTGGCCATTTCATTTCACACCTTCTCTCCTTTCTCACAATTGCCCTCCCCACTCCTAACACTTACACATAACATCTCTCTGTTAACATCTCCACTTCATGCTTCTGTGAGACAAAAGCTGTTGGATAGGGCATCTCTACTTTCTAGCTCACAAACGTCCCATATACCCATAAACTTCCCTATATCCACAGGAGGATGCACCTTCCCCAGAACTAGAGGCCAACTCCATCTCTCTGTTCAAAATTTCTTCTACATTTTCTTCTCCCTTTTTACTAAGATACTTGTCATCGACACATATTATGTTCTGATATTCCTTTTTTTTTTTCTTTTTTCTTTTTTTGACAGAGTCTCACTCTGTCACCAGGCTGGAGTATAGTGTTTCAATATTGGATCACTGCAACCTCTGCCTCCTGGGTTCTCCTGCGATTCTCCTGCCTCAGCTTCTGGCATGTCTGGGACTACAGGTGCGTGCTACCACACCCAGCTAATTTTTGTATTTTTAGTAGAGACCAAGTTTCACCATGTTGGCCAGGATGGTCTCAATCTCCTGACCTCGTGATCTGCCCACCTCGGCCTCTCAAAGTGCTGGGATTACAGGCATGAGCCATGGCGCCACGCCGATAGTCCCCTGTTTTTAAAGAACAAAACCTTCATTGACCTCCAGGTCCTGCTGTACTCCCACCCTTTCTCAGACAAACTTCTGAAAGAACAAAAATCTTAGATAATCCCATTTCCTTACCTTCCACTCATTTCCAACCCATTCCCCAGGCTCTAATCTCTACTACTCTATCAAAAGAACCTTATCAAGGTCATCAAAGCAATTCTTATTATCCTCATTTTTAAAACCAGGACACTGAGGCTCAAGAGAGATTACTAGGTTGAGACAGTAAAAACATACCTTCCCTTCAAGATATGCAAGAGCCCAGGGCTGCCCCAAGGCACTTTTTTCAGGATATTAAAGACTTCATCTTCCAGGGACCCAACACGTCTTTCCTCCCTTATGCCATGCCCCTGCATTATCTATCAGACACACTCCTTAGAACAGCTCATTGTTTCATTATTTTTAATTGAGAAAAGTGATCTTGCTTTGCCTATAAATGTTTTCAGCATTCACCACTTGGTGTAAATTATTTAATTGTTCCAACCACATGAAAATAGGTGGCTTTAGCCCCTTTGTACACATAAAAAAAATTGTGGCTGAAAAAGAATAAAACCTTTCCCAACATCAGATAGACAACAAGCATCTCACTGTTTCTTAGTTGTTTCCATTAGATGACAAGATACGGGCATCATTTTGACAGATGTGACATGGTCCCATTATATCCATGAGGTTGGAAAATCTAGAACTGATGCAAATTTGCTATGAGGAAATACCTCAGAAACTTGACTTATATTTCATAATGGAACTTTATAATGAGGATTTTAATTGTCAAGATATGATACTCAGTGTTGGTGATTAAGGCATCTTCCTTCCCTAGTTCTACTATGGAAGCCAAATTGGTAAGCATGAGGTATTGTAGAGAGTTATGTGCTCACCACATAACCTGTCTGGTTTTCCAGGCATACAAACATTGCACTCACTCAGTACTGCCCTTAACCTGAGCAAGAGGGGCTCTGCCTTAGGATCCATGCTCCATCCCAGCCTTTATCTAGCTGCGCCATTTCCTTTAGAGTCAGGAGTCCAAAGGCCTAAGGTGAAGATGCCCACCCAAGCCTAAACTCCTTCTCCTAGGCTATGCTCCTTGTTCCCAGAACCATGGAATTCCTTGTGCAAAGAGCTTCAAGCCTGCTAACCAGGGACTGCACAGGCTCTTTCCCAGATCTGTGTTTTTAAGGACAGAGTGTACCCCTGTTACATGCAACCCCTAAACCCAAGGGGTGGTCAAGGGGTTGCTGTTTGCCAGAGATGTGGACATAGTAGGCAGAGTGACCATATAACAGTTAGAGAAGGTAAGACAGGCCAGGGCTTAGTAGCCAGCTTTCCCCCAGTACTGTGTTCTAGAAGTAGATTCCAAGAAGTCCACATTCAAACAAGGTTTTCCAGCAAATATCAGGTAAATTGGTCAAGGAAAGATCTACTTTATATTTGGTTGGTTAGCTTTGGACTTAGTTGGTCTGCCTAATTTATATCTTATAAATATTTAGATGTATGGTAAAAGTGTTTCTATTTATATCCTGGCTTAAACTCTACTCCCTTAAAGTTAGGAGGGGCATGAGATTAGTTCTAGGCTGTTAATAAAAAGTTGATTATGAAGGGAAAACCACTGAACATTTTCTTTCTGAAATACAGCAGCTGAAAAGGCCAAGTGTCCTATAAAGTATACAGTGACAAAGGTGGAACACCCACAGGCTTGAGTCTCTCTATGCTATGCAGAGTCTTCTGCAAATCCATGGTGGAGTTTATTGTAAGCAAAAAATAAAACTGTTTCTGAATGAAGCCACTGAGGTTTGGGGATGGCTTGTTAGCACAATATAAAGTTAGCCCATCCTGACTATGTTGGATTGAAATTGGTACCAGAAGTAGGGTGCTGTTTTAGCAAAAACCTAAAATATATGACCTTGGTTTAGTGGTCAGCAAGTAGTGAGGAAACTGATCTTAAGGGCCAGAAAGATGGTGATGTGTTTTATACAGTGGCAACATATCTAGTAAAACATTTGCCTCTGCTACTTTTGGAGGCAGATCTCCTGCCAAATGAACATGTAGCTCTAGAGAAGAGACAAGAAAAAACCATTGAAATATGGTTGGGCGAGGTGGCTCACACCTGTAATCCCAGCACTTTGGGAGGCCAAGGCAGGCAGATCACTTGAGGTCAGGAGTTCGAGATCAGCCTGGCCAACACGGTGAAACCCCATCTCTAGTAAAAATACAAAACGTAGCTGGGTCTGGTGGCATGTGCCTGTAATCCCAGCTTCTCAGGTAGCTGAGGCAGAAGAATTACTTGAACATGGGAGGTGGAGATTGCAGTGAGCAGAGATGCCACTGCATCTGACTGACAGAGTGAGTAAGGCTCTTCTCAAAAAACAAAACAAAACAAAACAAAACCACACAACTGAAATGTTTATTGGTTATTATTGGCTTTATTTGACAAAGTATTTCAAGAAAGAACTGATCTCAGAAAAGAACTATCCAGTTTCCAAGAAGTAAAAGGGAATGAGGAGACTGCAGACATTTCAGATTTTGCAACTACAAAAACTAACTTCTTCTCCACCCCTACACTAACAGTTAAAGATAAGACTTTGAAGATCAAAAGCCCAGGAAAACTTTTTATTAAACAAAATAGTCTCAGGATAAGGGTATACAGTATATTCTCCATTAAACTGTTTCATGTGGATAAGATGACTAAGAGAATAGAGCAGATTAAAAGTAAAGCTTTCTAGTAGAAGCCAGCCAGTCCCAAGATAACTTCCTTTAGGACCAGAAAGACAGCTATGGGAGTCAGAATGCAAATCAATGTAGCAAATCTGAGAACCAGGACTCATGCATGACAAAAGTAAATATTAGGCTGTGTTTTCTAGCACAGAGAACTGATTGGAGACAAACAGATAAGAAACCTTCCAAATTTGGAGAGAACTGTGCTGCCAAAAAGAATAAGCTTATCAGCTGAAGTCTTAAAATGACCCTTTGGCCCCCAACCCTCTATATGCCAGAAGTGGACAGAAAAAGTTGTTCAGTTCCCCAGTGGGGCAAATTCTCAAATGTCTACTTCATAAGTATATAAGGAAAAAAAAAATGAAAGAAAGAAAGAAAAGAACTCCCTAGGGGCAGAGCCAGTGCTTCTGAAAACGATGAACAAGAAGGTAGAATCAGGGACTAATCAAGAAGCATTTTACCCCCCAGGCTTCCTGGAATCTGGTGAAGGATTTCAAAATTGTTATGGACCAGGCACTCCCCAGAGTATACTGGTGAAATTTATAATTTACAATGCTGGAAAGACTAGGTTTGAATCTTTATTATTTTGATAATCTCAGAAAGGTGTCAGAAAAACCGGCAATTTTCCTATATATTGTAGATTTTAAAATCTCACAGTGAATGCCATGCCCACATGTTCCACACTGCGTCCTCTGAGAATATGAACATCTTCTCCCTTCCCCCCACCATTTAAAGGCAATTTTCCAGATTGCAGTTTTAAACATCTCTGAATGTGACAAGGTATTACCATTAAAGTGTATGACACTGATTTTACACTTCATAGAAATGCAGACAGATTTAACAAGGCAGCCCTACTTCACACTAGCTCTTGAAATCTCAAGTAGGAGCGAAATGAAACTAATGGCATTATAACTACTACTATTATTATTCGTACAAAAAAAAAAAAACATGGCAGATGATGAGAGACAGCAGAGTGACCACTGGAGCAGCTCATATTCAGTCCCGACATTTTATTCCTGCAAAACCCACTGTTACAGATTCAAATGTGTCCCCAAAATTTAAATGTTAAAAACCCAACTCCTAATGTGACTGTACTTGGAGATAGGGCCATCAGGGAGGTAATTATGGTTAAATGATGTCTTAAGAGTAGGGCTCTAATCCAATTAAAATTCTCATTATAAAGTCCCATTATAATACATGTCAGTTTCTGATGTGTTTGCTCATAGCAAATTTGCATTAATTTCAGATTTTCTAACCTCATGGAGGTAATTGGACTACTTCACATCTCTCAGAGTGATGCCCCTATCTTGCCATCATCTAATGGGAACAATTAAGTAACAATAAGATAGAACCATCAAAAAGGACAGGCACACTGTGCTCAGAATCCAAGTGATCGGAGGTCAAATGCTTGCTGCATTACTTATTAACTGTCTGATATTGGGAAAGGCTTCATTCTTTCTCAGCCAAAATTTTCTTATTTGTACAAAGGAGACAAAACTATCTATTCTCTCAGGTTGTTGAGACAATTAAATAAAATAATTTACGACAAGTGGTCAATACAGAAAACATTTACAACAAAGCAGGGTCCCTTTCAATTTAACCTTAAACTAATAAAAAAGTTAAACTGTACTGTTATGCAGATATTTATATGTACATGTTGAGTTATGCTTTTTGTTATCATTCAATAAATGATGCATAATTTTTGGCTTTTGCTTTTTTTGTTACGGTGTTTCTATTTTATTGCTTTACTTTGGGAAAGGGGATAAATGTTAAACTAATTTGAGGAGTAAGTTGAGCCAAGGAAACATGATTCTAAACTACAGAATTTCAACAGATTTCTATGCTTTCTGTTTATGTGTAAACCATTTTGGTTAAAGTTTTAAATTATGTTTACCTCCTGTAAATATCTGTTAAATAAATTTATGAATGTTTTCTAAGTTAAATATGTTTAAAAGCTATACTGTCATAAGATACTCATATCACTTAAAATTCAAACACTATCATGATACATATGCTTATATAAAATGTTTCAAATCTGTAATATAAAGGTTGTTTTTATTTGCCTGAAGACTAAAGGAAGAAAGATCACCCTTTTTAAACATTTCGTAGTATATTTTCCATGGATGAAAGGGAAAATTTAACACTTGATGGGCTCAAATCTTAATTATAAAACAGAGGCTTTTGTTTCAAAGACTAGTATTTCCATAAAATACCTGTGTTACTGAATATATTAATGGTGGCCAGCCATAAAATTAAGGCAAACAGAACTGAAATCTAGACCTCTAAACCTTTTCCCCAAATATCAAGGATAAAGGATGGTCAGAAGCTAACCAAAACAAAAAACTGTTTACCCAGTCACTTTCCCACCATTGTCCACTCTATTTTGAGACTTGCTGAGCCACATCTTCCTTTAAATTTTCTTGATTTAGGGTTTCATTCTCTCCCAACTGCTATGATCACAATGGTGGCACATAAAGAGGAAACACTGGTGATTTGAGAGAAGTTTAACAAGGTCCGGACATTTCTCTCATAGGAAGTAGCTGACCCCATTACGCCTCTTATTAGGCGGATCTGGGAAAGTCCTATCACAGAGCTGTGATGTCTGCCATGTGTGATTACAAGCAAAAGTTGACCAAGAAGGCTTCAATGAGAAGTAGATGAAATTGAATCAAATGAATGTTTTTAAGCACCTACAGCTCGTAAACAGAAAGTATGGCAAAGACTGCCAGTTTTCTCTGATATTCATTCTTCCCTTTTTTCTTTGTAATATAATCTCTGAATTTTAAATGGGCACATGACTCCTCAGCATAAGAACATTTCTCAATGTCTCTTCAAAATAAAGGTTGTTACATTACTTGACAGGATGTAGGCGGAAGTGTCATGTGCAGGTTCTGGGTACTGTCCTTGAAACAGGAGCATAGTCTTATTTATTCCTTTTTTTTTTTTTTTCTGACTGAAATATAGACATCATAGCTAGAGTTTGGCTAGCCATGTTTGATCATGAGGTAGACAAACAGAACAAGAATACAGAACTTAGAGTTCAGAAACAGACACATATACTCAGGCATTTGATTTTCAACAACGGCACTATGCATTTCAATGGAGGGGAAAAAAGGCCACAAAAGATTCCAGAGCAATTAAATTTCTATCCTGAAAAAATTAACCTTGACCCTTATCTCACATCATATAGAAATTAATTTAAGATAGATGATGGAATGGTCACAGATCTAAGTATTTTTAAAAATGGATATCTTCATGATTGCGGGATAGACAAAGATTTCTTAAACAGGACAAAAAACAAACTATTAAAAAACTGATAAACTGGATTTCATTAAGACAACAAAAAACAACATTAAAAGATAAACAGAAAAGTCATAATCATCAAGGAAATGTAAATGAAAACCATGAGACCATGAAGCCATGATATATCACCTGAAACTCACCAGAGGGCTTAACATGAAAAAGACGAACAATATCAAGTGCTGATGAAAATGTACACTGCAACTACAAATCTTATTGCTAGCAAAAGTGTACACATATGCACTGAATTTTGTAAACTGTTTATCTACCCTATTGTCTAACAATTCTGGTATCAGATTTGTTCCTTGGTGAAATACTGCAAATGTTCATGAAAAGACATGTGAATGAGTATTCACAGCAGGTCTATTTGTAAGAACCCAAACTGGAACACACCCACATAGCTATTAACAGAATGGATAAACAAACTGTGGTATATAAATACAATGAATTCCTACTTAGAAACAAATACACAAAGAACCACCTATTGATAGATGCATCAATACAGATGACTCTCAAAAATTTTCGCTGGATAAATGCCAGACACAAAAGAGTATATCCTGTTTGGTTATACTTAAAATTCAAGAATAATTATACTTAAAAATTATACTTAAAATTCAAGAAAATAGGGAGGCTTAGGTGGGAGGATCACTTGAGCCTGGCAGGTTGAGGTTGCTATGAACTGTCATCCTGTCATCATGCAACTGTACTCCAGCCTGGGTGAGAGTGACGTACCATCTCGGGGGCGAGGTGGGAAGGAACAGACAAAACTAATCTACAGTGATGGACATCAGAAGAGTATGATCTATAGGGAAGGAGGTGTTGGCCAGGAGGCAGATGAGAGAATTTTCTCCTTCTTGAGGGATGTAATATTCTCTATCTTGCTCTTGCTTGTAGTTACACAGGTATACATATATATACATAAACTCATCAAACTATATACTTGACTGGCAGCCTTCGTGTTTTTCTTCCCCACATATTTTATAGCTCAACAGAAGCAGAGAAAAAGTACTTTATGAAAGATAAGTAGGCTCTTTTTACCTTATCCATTGCCCAGCAAAGGTTATTAGGCAAATGTAAAATTTTCTACTTAAAACACCAAGCAAAGTGTGGCTAAACTTTACTGTTTTTCTTACCCCTAAATAAGCTAAAATTAGATTACTCAAACTTTATTCATTAGAATCAACAAAAACTTAGAAGGAAAGTCCAAAGAAAGTAGGAGTACACCAGTTAGTCCACAGCGACTATCATGGTCACCAAAGTGAAGATTCCATAGTATACTGACAGTGAAAGCAAAGCTTTCATTGTGTATGTCATTTTCAGTGTGTGTTTTATCATAAATGCTTCTGTTCAGTACTTTTATTTAACTATTGCTTTATTTTTAGCATAAAGGCAGTACGGCATAGAAGAAACAGCAAGAGCTCCGATTCTGACAAACCTGTTTTGCCACTTACTAACTATATGGTGTTAGGCAAGTTTCCTAATCTCTTTGATACTAAGTTTCTTCACAATTTAAGAGAGATAATAATACTTACTTAGCAAAATTGTAGCACAATTATAGTAGGTACTTTAGTGGTAGCTATTTAGCAATTGCTCTTTGTATGCAAAGTATCATGTCAGGCACTTCAACCCTATCTAAGAACCTGAGCATCTGGAAAAGACATTAAGATATAAAGATTGGTGATGAAAGGTAAGAATTTAACAAGGGCTATAGGTTATAAATTATAGGATTTCTATCTAGCTAGTAGGGTTGTAGAGTGAATATTCTCTGAACAGAGCCTGGAAAATTGTTAAAAATTAATTGGGGAGAAAATTTAAGACAGAGGAAATGGCACAAATAACAACACAGCTGCAAAAGCAGGAGAGTGAACCCTTTAGTGGCTGCTGAGTGGTTAGGACCACCTGTACCGCTGGATTAGTTTTGAGAAATCAGAGAAGAGGCCAATGAAGTCAGTTAGGACCAGACAAAAGAGTACCACTGTCAAGCTAAGAAGCCAAGAACCACATAAGTACTGGGATGCCACTAAAGGACTTTTTTCAGGGAACTGACCCCAGTGGTCATTATACACGATACAAAGTGAAGAAAAGTCAATATAGGGAAAAATAGCATAGGGTGACAAGGGCCTAAACCAAGGTGCTGAGGGGAGTGAAAGAAACAGAAAAGAAATACATTAGAAAGTTTAAACATTTTTTCCTGTATTTCAGAACGCAAATAGAAGAGAAAGTTCAAAAACTTTTTTTAAAAAAGGGATCATTGAGTTTCCCTGAATGATACAAATAGTCCTGCCTTCAACTTCAAAATGATCCTAATTGACCCCTAAGTTCCTGAAGAGCAAAGATATGCCCCTAAGCCGACAAAACACAATGCCTGGCACAGAAAATGCTCAGCAGATCACTGGTGAATGAATCTTCCCAACTATTCCAAATACTGAAATCTCCACATCACAAATAATACAATGTATTAATGATGTAATATGAAACATGTAGAAAAGCTAAAATCACTTTTCCTTTTTATTTAGTGGCCATTTTCCACAATTCATGCCAAGTTCTGAATTTGCTCACACAAGAGCTCTCTATCTGTAGCTTATCAAAAGACTCAGGTATAAATTGCTCCAGAAAGTTGGGAATGTTGCCACCTCAGTTGCTAACTCCTGTGTAATGTTGTTCTAGGAATCCATCCTTCATTATGTCCTTTGCTATAGCAAAAGAACAGTCACTTTATGACTCATGAATATTACATGAAAAAAGTTAAAACAGTAAATTAAATCCAAATCATGTAAATAAATATGTGTAAGGTTACTTAAAAGTACAAGATGATTTAGTAATTAATTTACTTATTACAATAATTTAAAATAACCTAACATTAAGAAATGAAGAAAAAATGAGTACTTCCCAGGGCTAGGCACAATTCTTACCCCTTTTTATGTATAAACTCATTTAATTCTCTCAACAACCTTATACGTAGACACTTTTACCTAAATTTTACAGATGAGAAAACTGAAATACAGAGAAGTAACTGCCTAAGATTATATTATATGGCAGCAGAAAAGCAGAACTAGGAATTGAATACAAGCAATCTGGCTTCAGAGTCCAGTTGATTCAGAAAAAAAAATAATAAAATCCAATACAATTTATGATACAAAACTCTGAGAGAACTAGAAGAAGAGAACTTTAAACATCCAGCAACAACATCATACTAAGCTTCAGTGCCACAGAAGTATTCTCAGACAAGTCAGGAACAAAACAATGCCCATCATCAGCACCACTATTCTTCATTGTACTGGGGATCCTGGCCAGTGAAATTAGACACAAGCAAAAGAATACGATATATGAAGATCAGAAGGAAAAGGAAAAAATCATTTCTTGCAAATTATTTAGTTATGTAAGTGAAAAATATAATATTATTTATGAAGTAATAACTAGCTGGTTAGAAAACAGGAAACTAAGAGAAATTATTCACAGTAGTAACAAAAATCATCAGGACCTAGAAATAATGTCACAAAATATGTACAAGTCCTTTATATCATATCATTGAAGGACACAAAAAGGGCATGTGAGATAAATGAAAAAATGGAATATTGCAAATATGCCCTTTTTTCTTATATTAATCTATAAATTCAAAGCCATTTCTATAAAAATCCCAACAGTACTTTTCGGGAAACTTTATAAGTAGGTACTAAAACTTGTATGGACTAGAAAAGGTCCCAAAATAGCCAAACAATTAAGAAGAAAAAAGAAGGTTTGTTCCCTATGACATATCAAAATCATTATAGAGTTATCTTAGGAAGATTTGTTCAGGCAATATGGAAAGCTAGATATTCTAAAACAAACAAAACCTTGTAATAATTGCAAAGCTCTAAGGAATACTGGAAAAACATCCTTTAAAATGTCAGATATTTATAATTTTTCATGCCATCAAATTAAGAAAAGTCATAATTTCAATAGATGCAGAAAAATCATTTGACAAAATTAAAAATCCAGTATACATACATATAATCACTAGCTCTGTCCCCAGAGGGCCAAGAAATAGCAGCAGCTCAGTAGCAGCAAGGACACCTAAGCACACAGATCTTGGTTTCTAATACCATCCTCTAATAAAAGGAATCAAGACATTTTGGAGAAATGGCTGATTCTAAGGCTGAGGAAGGGAAAATACTAAATGAACCTGGAGCATCTCGTAGTGCCAAACAGTAAGGAAATGGTAAACAATTAACTTTTTTTTTAAATGGTGACATTTCAAAAAGACAAAAGAGCCAACCTGAAAAAAGTCCCAATGCCAAAGTTTAAGCAATATAAAAATGATATTAGACTATAGCTCAAAGATTAAAACAAACATCCATGAATATACATGGATATAAATAACTGACTGAATAATAAATCAATGGGAGAAAAGGGACCAATTTTACTTAGAGAAGATTTCCTGTTAACCAATGTAGAAACAAAAAAGAAAATGGAAAATCACCATTAGAATACCATAATAATAATTGCTACAGGCAAGATCCATTGAACACTAAAATTGCTGGGCAAAACATTAAAGAGAAATAGAATATTTGTACTACCTCAAAATATTAATCACTGTTGTGGTTTTAACATATATCCACAAATTATTTGATACCCTTCCCTTTTCTTGACTGTGGACTTTCTCCTAACAAACAGACTATGGAAAGGGGAAAAAAGTAATGTGCCAATAAGAAACCTTGGCAGACCCCATCTTGCCACGTGATCGAAGTTCTCATCATCAGTTGATGTGGTCATCATAATGCTGCCATAAGTGATGCAATGGGAAGGGCACAACAGCTCTGCAGTATTATTCTCTCAAAATCCATAATCTCAGTCTAATTCTGAGAAAACATCAAATAAATCCAAATTAAGGTACATTTTTTTTTTTTGAGGCAGAGTCTCATACTCTGTCACCAGGCTGGAATGCAGTGTCATGATCTTGACTCACTGCAGCCTCAGGAGTTCAAGCGATTTTCCTGCCTCAGCTTCCCGAGTAGCTGGTACTTCAGGTGTGTGCTTCCATGCCCAGCTAAGTTTTGTATTTTTAGTAGAGATGAAGTTTCACTATGCTGGCCAGGAGGGTCCCAATCTCTTGACCTCGTGATCTGCCCTCCTCGGCCTTCCAAAGTGCTGGGATTACAGGCATGAGCCACCATGCCCAGCCTGAGGTGTATTTTACAAAACACATGACTCCTCTAAAGTGACAATATATGAAAGACTAAGAAACTGTCACAGATTGGAGTAAACGAGAAAGTTATGAAAACTAAATGCCATGTGGTATATGGGTTAGATCCTGAAATAAAAAAAGAACATTAGAGGGGAAAACTGTGGTCATCTGAATAGAGTCTATAGTTTCATTAACACTATTGTGCCAATGTCAATTTCTTAACTTTGGTACTTTACAAGGGTTATGTAAGATGTTAACATCAGAGGAAACTGGGTGAAGGGTATACAAAAACACTACACCATCTTTGCAATTCTTGTCAATCTAAAATTATTTCAGAATGTAATGAATCTGAAAATTCAGTACTCATTTGTGAAAGCAATTCTCAATGAACTAGAAACAGAAGAAAATTTCCTCAATCTGGTAAACAGCATCTACAAAAAAAAGTACAGTAAATATCATCCTTAATAGTGAAATGTTGAGGTATTCTCCCCTTAAGATGAGGAAAAAGTAAGGCTATCCATTGTTAATACTTCTGTTAAATATTGTTCTAGAGGTCCCAGCTAGTGCAATAAGGCAAGAAAAGGAGAAAAAGAGAATAGAAATTGTAAAGGCATATTTAAACTTTTTTTCAGATGACATGACAGTGCATTCTAAAAAAACAAACAAACTAAAAACCCAAATCTGCATACTATCAGAACTATAAGTAAATTTAGCAAAGGTACAAAATACAAGATCAATATATAAAAATCAATTTTATTACCCTATGCTAGCAAGATGTTTGGAAAATAAAACTGGGGGAAAAATACTGCACCACTTACAACAGCATCACAAAACATTAAATGCCTAGAAATAAGTTAAACAATGGGTAAGTCCTCTACACCAAAAATACAAAACAATGTATTGTATTTGTATTGTGGGAAGACTTTTTTTTTTAATGGACATTGACAAGCACATCTTGAAATTTATATGGAAATGCAAAGCACTTTAATAGTTAAAACAGTTGTTTTAGAACAAATTTGGAGGGTTTACAGTACCATGTCAAGATTTACCATAAACTACAGTAATTAAAAAAGTATAGGTGATACAAGAATGGATAATTAGTCCAAGTGGAACAGAATAGAGTCCAGAAACAGACCCAAATATATGACCATTCATTTCTCAACAAAGTCCATGCAATTCAATGGGAAAAGAATGGCATGTATTTTTTGTTTGTTTGTTTTTTTTTTTTTTTTCAATTAATGTGTAGAGTAGACAAATGTCCATATAGAATACAACATACATCTTGATCCCTACCTCACACCATACATAAAATCAACTGGTGATAATCACAGACCCAACAGCTAAAACTGTGAAGCTTCTGGAGGAAAACAAAGGCAAATGTCTTCAAAACCTTGAGAGTGGGAAAATATGTGGGTGGGAAGAAATTTTTTTTAGGTAGGATGCAAAAAAGCACTAACTTCCATTCCCTTCCCCTTTTCCCCACTCCTAAATCCTGATGAACCAAGCTTCATAGGAATAATTCCGCTCCTCAAAAGGTAATATTAAGAGAATAAATGGGCAAACTTCAGGGTAGAAAATACTTGCAAACATGTACCCAACAAATGTTTCCTATCCAGATTAGATTAGGAACTAAAAATCATTACTAAAAAGATAATCTAATTTTTTAAAATGAGCAAAATATTTCAGTAAGCATGCCACAAAAGAAATCTAAATGGCCAATTGAGATATTTTAAGATGTTCAACATTATGAATGTTTATGGAAACACAACCAACCTATCAAAGATCATCATTTCAACTCCTTGGTATATAGCTGAGAGATGTATGTCTACAAATGGAAGTTTGAAGAACATTCATCACAATTTAATTCTTAACAGCTCAACAATGAAAACAACTCAAATGTTAACCAACAAGAAAATGAATAAGTAAATTGCTTGTATTATATATCCACATAATGCAATATCATAGAAGAGGGGTCAACAAATTTTTTTCTGTAAATGGTCACGTGGTAAATAGTTAAGGCTTTGCGGGCCATATGGTCTCTGCAACAACTACTCAACTCTGCCAGATGGGCACAGCTATGTTCCAATAATTTCTTTTTTAAAGATGGGGTCATCTTACTCTTTCACCCAGGTTGCAGGGCTGTGCCATTATAGCTCCCTGTAAGCTCAAACTCCTGAGCTCAAGAGATTCTCCTGCCTCAGACTCTTGAGTGGCTAGGATTATAGACAGGAGGCATGGAACCAAGCCCAGTGAAATTTTATACACAAAAACATGCATTGAGTTGGAAGTGGCCCATACGCCATAGTTTGCCAATCCTTGATATAAAGCAAAAATAAAAACAAACAAAAATACATATATATGCAATATGGATGAATGCAATATGAACAAAAGAATAAACTGTATGACTCCATTTATATGAAGTTTAGGAACACTTGAAAATAATCCATGGTCATAGATATCAGGACAACAGTTGACTGGAGGAAGCAAGTGGCTCCACTGACAGGAAGGGGCAGAAGGAATGAAAATGTTTTATATGTTTATCCAGGTAGTAATTACAAAGGTAAACACATATGTAAATTTCATCAAGCTACACACTTTATTTTTGTTGTTGTACATAAATTATAGCTCATTTAAAGAAAAAATGAGAATTATACAAAGATCAGAATATAGAACTAAAACAATTATCTAGACTTCAATATGGATAAAAAATATATATTAAATACATTAAACCTACCTTAAAAAGATGTGGGTGATAGAGTAAGGAAGTCTAACAGAAGTCTAATCGTAACTCCTAAAGGAAAAAATAGGACAAAAATGGGTGAAAACAAAGAAATAAAGATAAAATTTTCCTGAATTGATGAAACATAAACCTTAGAGAGGATATTTTATTTATATATATAAATTTATATGAATATATTTAATTTCTACATAAACTCTACAGCGAGATTATACATATAATCTATATATAAAGTGTATGTATGTATATATATTACACATATACACACACCTATATACCTTGCCCCGAAAGTCTCTGAGTACAAATTATTCTTGATGATACAAGGAACAGTTAAAACCGTAAAGCAATTCTAGAATTTCACAGAATTGGTAGCATTGACATGTATGCTGACTACAGTGCAAATGAGAAATCAGTAACAAAAGGATAACTCACAAAACCCTCCACGTTGGAACTAGACTACTTTCTACAAATCTCTTAGGGGAAGGAAAAAAATATCACAATGAAAACATTTTGAATTCTTAGAACTGAACAATGTATTACATACAAAGCAACAGTAAATGAAGATCTGCAGTATTTTCAGATGAGGAATAAACCAGGATAAAGAGCCTGGAAATAAGCCCAAGCATATCTGGGTACTGTATGTGACAGAAGTGGCACTGCTAATCACTGCTATTGAGACAATTAGCTTTTCACATGGGAATCTGAAAATGAATTGAGCTCGATTTCACAACATAAACAAAATATATACATCTAAACATGTACGTATCTCAGGTAACTTAAAGAATGAAATGTGGACAAAACAAAAAATTGTAGAAAAATATTCAGAATATATTTCATTAATAGTAGAGGTATATCTTAAAACAAAAAGCACAAAGATTAATGTCCACAGTTTACTATCTGCAAGTACATAACCAACAAATATTTACATTCAGAATGATTTCCAATAGAAATTTCTGCAGTGATGGAAACATTCTGTTGTATGATATGGTATAATGTAAAATATATAACATGGTAAAATATAAAAGTCGTATGTGGCTACTGAGCACTAGAAACGTGGCCTAGAAGAATGGAGGAACAAAAATTATTGAGGCAAATACAGCATGTTAGCATTTGAAAACCCTGAAAGTCTGTAAAGTTCTATGATTTTTTAATATACTTTTTAGTGTTTCACTTTTTGCAACAGAATTTGATTTTAGCTTAAATTACTATATAAATTATTCTGGTTGTGTACAAAATATGTAAATGTGACTTTTGGGAATTCAAACACACCAAATGATATTTTCTTCTAAATACTTTTTGAAACATAATAAATTAAGTTATAAGAATATATAAAGAATAATTTAACAAATTCTGTTATGTCCACCATGGAATTTATGAAATAAAACATTACCGACAAGTTCCCTAGGTACGCCTCCCTGAGCAAGATTTTTTTTTTTCTTTTATAAAAAGAAGCCAGGAAATATGAATAACGGACGTAGAGCTCTAGCCTCAGGCTTCTTCATTTTGTGACACCCATATTTTAATATTTGGGGGGAAATATGACATTCTAACCTAGTGTGTATCATTTAACAAAGAGTTACAAAGTAAACACCCATGTAACCATTGCCCAGGTCAAGCGATAAAGCATTTCTAGCATCTCCGAGCCGTTGACCTTCTCATCGCTGCCAGATGACCATTAGCTTGAGCTTTTTTCTTTACTACTTTTAATGCCTGTATGTGCATTCCTAAACAAGAGCTTTGCTCCACCATGTTCTGAATTTTACATAGATGATATCACATCGCATTCTTCAGCAACTTTTTTTTTTTTTTTGGTTCAACACTGAAAGGCATTTGTGTTTAAACACAAAAATACTTCGTTGGCCACTGTACAGTGTGCCCTTTTTATGACTGGTGTATCACGTCTCTTTCTCCTTCAGGTGGGCATGATGGCGGCTTCCACTTTTCTGGTTTTACA
The DNA here is from genome assembly GCF_048565385.1 of Saimiri boliviensis. Lineage (NCBI taxonomy): Eukaryota > Metazoa > Chordata > Mammalia > Primates > Cebidae > Saimiri > Saimiri boliviensis. Next base: position 25,890,460 of record NC_133452.1, on the reverse strand, counting down.
GTCAACCTTCTTGTATATGTCTGTTTGTGGGCATGTATGAAAATGTATCTAGGGCAGTGGCTTTCAAACTTTTTTGACCATGACTCATACTAAAGAATGACGTTTTACATCATGACACACATTTGTGTATGTATGAAACTGAGGAGAGGGGGAGAGATTCATAAAGAAAACACCCCATGACCTGAGAGACCCTGATGTTCGATTCTCCGTCTGTGTTTTACAAATTCTGATCATCCACTTAAATGACTTTACGACCCATTAAAATGAACTTCAAGTTCTGAAAAACATTGTTCTAAACGATGAACACCCAGACTTGCGACTGCTGGATCAGGAAACACGGATATCGGACGTCGCCAACTTTTCCAGATCCTTAACTGTTAAATGTTCTTATCTAAGCATATATAAATTTACCACTATTCAACTTCAGAGCGAAAAGGGTGAAACATCAGAGAACATTTTATCTTTTCCCTCGGTCATTAAACAATATTAATCACTTACCATGTGCTAAGTGAGCAACCTCTGGGCCCAGCGAGGCCGATGGGTTAATACGTGGAGAGGCTACGCGAGAGGACTGTGGGGACCAGGACCTCAGTGGGGCCCCAGAAAGCACCCGAGAGGGGCCTCCGATCCTGCCTGGGAGGGAGGGGTTAGAGGATTCCTGGAAGAAGGAGGACCTAAGCTGGGTGTTTCTATTTTTTTATTTTTATTGGTTTCCTGAAACATGAAAGTAACACATTTTATGAAAACAAAATATTCAAAATACAGGAGTACATTCAGTAAATGGTAGAAACCCCCACTCCGCCCTGAAAGTTGGACGCGGAGAGTAACCGAAGTTGCATCATCTGCTGTCCCGATCTAGGAAATGTTTAGGAGCCCACATTTTAAAATACTTTTAAGAGTATGTCTGATTACAGTCGATAATACTAGAGCATCAAAATAATCATATTTTCCATAATAGACGAAAGTGCAAACAGTTACCGTCTAGTCCCACTATTACTTTCAACAGACTTTTGCTTCTTTTCCTTGTTCTGTTTTTTTTCCCCGGCCCGTTGGCGAGGCTAGAGCGCCAGGTTGTAAGAACCGGGTCTACGGACCCCGTACCAGACACGCGCGAACCCTCCGGCGGCGGCGTACCGGGGGGCGGCGGGACTCGAGGTGGGACGCTCTGGGTTGCGGGTGACGATCTGCGGGGTCCCGTATCCGGCCCTGCGCAGCCCGGACCCGCACGTAGGCAGCGCGGCAAAGGCACACCCTCCCCGCGGCCGCGAGCCAGCACCGTCCTCGCAGCGCCGCGCGGCAATGCTCGGCCACCGCCGCCCCCTGCCCGCCCGCCGCGGCCGCGAGCACCGGGCCACCTACCCTGCGGGCGACGACCCCTGGAGCTCAGGCGAGACCGTTCCAGCGCGCTGCCTCCGCGGCCATGACGGACCCGGGGAAGCGCCCCGCGCGCCAAGGCCCCGCGCTGCTGCTGGGCTGCGAGCTGGGCTGCCCAGTCCGTCCGTCCAGCGCCCGCTGCGCGAGTGAGTCCAGAGCACGCCCCGGCCGTGTCTAAATCAAGGCTTGGGGCGGTACCGACGGGCTGAGTGACAAATGGCAGATGCCGTGGGCTTTGCCGCCCGCGGCAGCCAAGAGGACGGCTGCAACGAGGAGGCCGCGCGCGGGCGGGGCGGGGAGCCGGAACGGCGCGGCCTTGAGGAGGGCGCTGGGGCCCCTCGCGGGGGCGTCACGTGGCAGGAGGAGGCCCCGCCGGGGAGCTGGGGGTCGGCGGCCGGCGCGGGGGGAGCGGAGCGGCACCCACAGGCCCGGCCGGCCGGGTCACCAAAGCCAAGGTCGCCCAGGTACGGCGCTGGCGCAGGTAGACCCGAGCCAGCCTGGGGCCGCGGCGGAGCCTGCCCGCCGGAGTCTCCGCCAGGATGGGCCGCCCCAGCCCAGGCACACACACGAGAAACGCCCCAGATGCGGGGACGCGGCCATAGGCCAAACTCACCTACCCCTGTGCTGGCGGCGCCCAAGTCCGGCTGCCGCAAACTGGAGCACTGACCGTGCGCCACGCACTGTCCTAAGCACTTCGCAGGTAAATACGTGTAATCCTCACGGCAGCGCGGGGAGAAACACCCGTTGCGCAGCTGAAGAAACGAAGACGCAGAAAACGGAGACACAAGTAATTTTATGATTATGGGATCATACTGTGTCTGCTTCATATAATTTCAGATTTTTCAGTGTTATTGGAATTTCCGAAAAATACAGAAGGGAATCTCTTTTGCTTGCTTCCCTGCAAGATGAGCTTTTTTAAAGGCCTATAAACATAACGTAAAAAGGTTGAGAGGTGTAAGGAGTTCACTACATGTTTCAAGTTTAGACAGGCTCACAGCTCTGAAAGATGAGGTTAATTAGCATCATGCACCTCCACCGACTTTCACCCCCTGCCTCTCAATTTCCATTACTTCTATTACATTTGGCGTACTAGCCATGAGAACATTTGCAATTGCTCTGCAACTTTTATTTTTCCAGATGTTGTCTTAATTCTATCTTTAAATGAATAGGATATTTACTGTCATTTGTCCATCCATGAATTTTTATTTTTATTTAAAGTTCTTGATGGACTTTTTTCTTTTTCAAGTCATATTCCCAACCAGGGTTCACAGAGTGCTGCCATGTTTGAGAAGATCTGTTTTTTTTTTCTCTCTACATAAATAAAAACTGAGCTGGGTAAATATTTTGAATCCACACCTTCCTTCAAAACCTAACACAACAAGATGGGAATTGCTTCACTGATTTTTTTTATTGTTATACTTTAAGTTCTGGGGTACATGTGCAGAACATACAGGTTTGTTATATAGGTATACACGTGCCATGGAGGTTTGCTGCACCCATCAACCCATCACCCACATTAGGTATTTCTCCTAATGCTGTCTCTCCCTTAGTCCCCCACCCACTCCAGACCCTGGTGTGTGACGTTCCCCCTCCCTGTGTCCATAGGTTTTCATTGTTTAACTCCTACTTATGAGTTAGAACATGTAGTGCTTTGTTTTCTGTTCCTGTGTTAGTTTGCTGAGAATGATGGTTTCTACCTTCATCCATGTACCTGCAAAGGATATGAACTCATCCTTTTTAATGGCTGCATAATATTCCATGGTGTATATGTGCCACATTTTCCTTGTCCAGTCTATCATTGATGGGCATTTTGATTGGTTCCAAGTCCTTGCTATTGTGAATAGTGCTGCAATAAACATATGTGTGCATGTGTCTTTATATTAGAATGATTTATAATCCTTTGGGTATATACCCAGTAATGTGATTGCTGGGTCAAATGGTATTTCTGATTCTAGATCCTTGAGGAATTGCCACACTGTCTTCCACAATGGTTGAACTAATTTACACTCCCACCAACTGTGTCAAAGTGTGCCCATTTCTTCACATCCTCTCCAGCATCTGTTGCCTGACTTTTTAAGATTACTATTCTAACTGGTGTGAGATGGTATCTGATAACCAACTTCAGCAAAGTCTCAGGATATAAAATCAATGTACAAAAATCACAAGCATTCCTATACACCAATAATAGACTAACAGAAAGCCAAATCAAGAGTGAACTCCCATTCACAATTGCTACAAAGACATTAAAATACCTAGGAATACAACTTACAAGGCATGTGAAGGACCTCTTTAAGGAGAACTACAAACCACTGCTCAAGGAAATAAGAGAGGACACAAACAGTTGGAAAAATATTCTATGCTCATGGATTTTTCTGATTGGATGCCTGAAGAATTCTTTATCATTAATGTACCCTTTAATATTCTTATCTGGGCTATGTCTCTGTGTCAGTTACTCTAGATCAATTTTTCTCCTCAGCATGCAGTATGATTTTCCAGTGTATAGATTCTGTTCTTTTTTTCTAATATCCCATTCGTATTCTATATCTGAATAAGCTGCATTTTCAGGGCTGAGAGTTGTTTCTATCTACTTTTTCTGTGAATTGAAGTTTTTCAGACAAGGAGAGGTCCGGGGAAAGGAGGCGTGTGGAACTCAGCTCAGACAGAGCATAAAGCTTGTTGGGGTAACTCGACCTTCACAACTGAGATTCCTTTAAGTCCTCTGGCAGCTGGCCTTCAAGCCAGCCAAGGGAATGTCCCATGCCTCAGAGCTTGGTTCATTTGCTCATTTCAGCACAGCACCCCAGAAGATGGCAAATTTTCCTGCCTCTGGCAAGATCCAACAGTGGTATGCAAAGGTTCCTTAACATTTCACAAGTGTGCCACTGCCTTTCCACATTGGAGGATATTTGTGAGAATTCTCAGGATTTGGTCTGATCATCTTTTCCCGCAACGTGTCTTGCAGTGGTGGGTGGAGGTCTGGGCAGACACGGGTTCATCTAGAGCAGGCGTCCCCAAACTACGGCCAGCGGGCCACATGCAGCCCCATGAGGCCATTTATCCGGCCCTCTGCTGCACTTCAGGAAGGGGCACCTCTTTCACTGGTGGTCAGTGAGAAGAGCACAGTATGTGGCAGCCCTCCAACGGTCTGAGGGACAGTGAACTGGCCCCCTGTGTAAAAAGTTTGGGGACGCCTGATATAGAGGCAAAGCATGCTTCCAAAAAGTCTTCTGTTCTTTTTGTTCTTGCCATCAATCCTCAAATTTTACTTTATAAGTGTGCACTTTTTTCTTTCTTTGGTAGCAGCATTTAAGTTTTTTGTTGCTTTTTTTTTCCTTTGGGTGATTTAGTGTTTTGTTTTTGAGACATTGTCTCACTCTGTCATCCAGGCTGGAGTGCAGTGGCGTAATCTTGGCTCACCACAACCTCTGCCTCCCAGGTTCAAGCAATTCTCTTGTCTCAGCCTCCTGAGTAGCTAGGACTACAGGCATGTGCCACCATGCCCAGCTAATTTTTGTATTTTTAGTAGAGGCTAGTGTGAGAGCGGTGGAGTGCAGTTCACCATGTTGGCCAGACTGGTCTCGAACTCCTGACCTCCAGTGATCCACACGCCTCAGACTCCCAAAGTATTGGGATTTCAGGTGTGAGCCACCACGGCTGGCTAATTTAGTGCTTTAATTTTGATTTTTTAGTACTTCCTTGTGCCATCTTTATCTAGAAGTCAGTCAAGCGTCTTTCTCACTGGTAATGAATTATATGAAATCCTTTTTTATCTTTAGGTTACTTCCACAGTGGTCTCTTTGAACATGACTGTGTTGACCGTGTAGCTGTGATACTGTTTTCCCCTAAGCTTTCCCTCAATGTCACATGCTTTGGCATTACAACACGCCCAGCCAAGGTTCCAGAGGACGGTTTGCAAACTCAGATGTCTACAAAGTTTAAAACGACAAGGAAAAATGGGACTGTGATAAAGTGAAAAGGACATTTGTGTAAGGGGCAGATAGTGGCTGTCATGTTGGAATTCAGGGCAAGGTTGCCACATCTGCAGCATTTTCAAGGGCAGTATGCTATCTAGCATTTTAATGTAAAATCTCCTACTTTTGGAAACATGGCAGAGGCCACATGAAGGATTTCTCCAGGTCAAATTATTTCTCCAAGGGTTTCCAGTGTAGTCCCTGTTGTGCAGAGAACCCCTTGGGACGAATTCTATAATCACACTTTTTTTCTAAATATTTGGAGACTCCATTTTGTTCGGCACGCTCTTGAATGACTTCTTAAAATTTCCTTAGCAAATGCAGAACAAGAAAATTCATGCTGACACATCTGTAAGTTGATACAATGTGTCAAGACCCAGCAGTTTCAGGAACAGGTGTTACGAGGGGTAACAGCGACGGTGGGGTTACAATTAATACCACGTGAGCAGGCAGTCACAGGTTATGCCCACATTAACAAAATAATGAGGGGGGAATGTTATTTTCAATTGACGCAAAAGGAGCATTTGACAGCTACACCCCTTCCTGAAATAACGACAACTAGGAATGGCATGGAACTTCCTTAACCTGATAGTGGCTGTATTTTTTCCTATAGCTGCCATAACAAACTACCACAAACTGGTGGCATAAAACATGAAATGTATTTTCTGAGTCCTAGAGGCCAGAAGTCCGAAACCAAGATATTAGCAAAGGCCGCTTGCGCCCTCTAGTGGCTGTAGTGGAGATTCCTTCTTCGCTGCGCCCAGCTTTTGGTGGCGGTTGGCATTCCCTGGCTTCCTCAGCTTCCTTGGCTTGCAGCCACAGCATGCCAGTCAATCTCTGCCTCCGTCTTCACAAGGCCTTCTCTGTGCGTGTCATGTGCCTTCTCCTGCGTGTGTCTGTCTTACAGGGATAGATGTCACTGTACTTAGAAGCCACCGAAATAACTCAGGGTGGTCCCCTCATTTCAACTCAGTCGCATCTGCAAAGACTTTTATTCAACACAGGTTACATTCTGAGATTCGAGAGATTGGGATACAGACAGATATTTTTGAGGGTCATCATTCAATCCTCATGTCAAAGTAGACATGGGCAAAATTCATGTCAGCCTTGCTGTAGAAATTAACAAGCTGATTTTAAACGTTATATGGAAACGAAAATAATCTAGAAGAGCAAAAATAATCTTAAAAAGAAAAAGTTGGAAGGCTGTTGCTATCTGATTTTTAGGCCTACTATAAAGCTAGACTAATCAAGACATTAGGGTACTGGCTGGGCATGGTGGCTCACACCTGTAATCCCAGCGTTTTGGGAGGACGAGGTGGACAGATCACTTGAGGACAGGAGTTTGAGACCAGCCTGGCCAACATGGCAAAACCCCATCTCTACTAAAAATACATAATTTGCCGGACATGGTGGTGCACACCTGTAATCACAGCTACTCAGGAGACTAAGAAAGGAGAATTGCTTTAACTTCAAGGTAGAGATTGCAGTGAGCCAAGATTGAGCCACTGCACTCTAGCCTAGGTGACAGAGCAAGACTCCATCTCAAAAAAAGGGAGAAAAGACAGTAGGATGCCGACGTAAGAAAAAACAACAGTGTATTGAATCCAGAAGTAGACCCACACATAAGAGCTATTGGGTTTTGTTTGTTTGTTTTGAGACAGAGTCTGGCTCTATCACCCAGGCTGGAGTACAGTGGCGTGATCTCGGCTCACTGCAGCCTCCATCTCCCAGGTTCCAGCGATTCTCCCGCATCAGCCTACAGAACAGCTGGTACTACAGGTGAGTGCTACCACATCCAGCTAATTGTTGTATTTTTAGTAGCCATGGGGTTTTGTCACATTGCCCAGGCTAGTCTCAAACTCCTGGTATCAAGTGATCTGCCTGCCTCAGCCTCCCAAGGTGCTGAGGCGTGACCACGTCCCACCTAGATCTATTGGTGTTTTGACAGAAGTATAACATAATTCCATTGGAAAGAGATAAATGATTTGAAAACTGGTTTCACACCATTCACAAAAAAAAAAAAAAAATCAAATGAAATCTCAGATCCAAATAAAAGCAGGAACTATAAGATTTCTAGAATCACCCTGTTCAAAACAGTATCCATTAGCCATATACACCTATTACATGACTAGTCCAAACTGAAATGTGCTACAAGTGTAAAATATACTCTGGTTTTCAAAGACTTAGGAATTGTTTTTAATGTAAAATATCCCATTAATTTTTATATTGATGTTAAAATAATATTTTAGATATACTGGATACAATTTAAATTAACTTAGACTATTTTTAAAATGTAGCTACTGGAACATTTTTAATTACCTATGTAGCTCACATGATATTTCTGTTCAACAACACTGTTTTAGAAGAAAACCTAGGGAGAGGCAGAGACTGGCTGGATAGGACACAAGAAGCAATGACCCTAAAAGAAGAAACTGGCAATTGGATTTTACTACAAATAAAACCTGTTCTTTAAAAGAGACCATTAAGGAAAAAATTTAAGCCATCTGGGAAAAAATGTCCATAATGCATATATCTGACGTAGGACTTGCACTAAAATACTTGTAGAACAACTCAATAATACAACAAACAATACGCTTCACTAAATAAGACATGTGAAGGACCAGTAAGCCCATGGATGACATTAACCATCATTTCGCCAGTGATGAATACAAATCAAAACTACAGTGAAATACCACTACATACCCACTGGAAAGGCTAAAGTTGGAAAGACCGACAATATCAAGGGTTGGTGACAATGTGGAAAAACTGGAACTCTCACACATTGCTAGAAAAAACATAGAACGATACAGCCATTTTGGAAAACAGTCTGAACATTTCTTATAAAGTTAACCATACTCCTATTATATGACCCAGCAACCCCACTCTTAGATGTTTTATCCAAGAGAAATGATAACATGTCTGTGCAAAGACTTAACTGCAAATATTCATATTCTCCCCAAACTGAAAACACTCAAATTATCAGTAATAAAAGGAGTAAACTGCTGATACTGTTAACACAGATGAATAAAAACAACATTGTACTGAGTCAAAGAAATCATGTTGGATTAGCCAGAGTTCTCTGGAGGGACAGAACGAATAGGATATACATAGAGGAGTTTATTAAGTATTAACTCACATAATCACAAGGTCCCACAATAGGTTGGTCTGCAAGCTGAGGAAAGAGGAGAGCCAGTCCCAGTCCCAAAACTGAAGAATGTGGAGTCTGATGTTCAAGGGCAGGAAGCATCCAGCATGGGAGAAAGATGTAGGCTGGGAGGCTAGGCCAGTCTCTCCTTTTCACATTTTTCTGCCTGCCTTATATTCACTGGCAGCTGATTAGATTGTACCCACCAAATTAAGGGTGGATCTGCCTTCCCCAGCCCACGGCCTCAAATGTTAATCTCTTTTGGCAACGCCCTCACAGACACACCCAGGATCAATACTATGTATCATTTCATGCAATTAAGTTGACAGTATCAACCATTATAATACATAAACAAGAAATGGCCCATTCATATGAAATTTCAGAAAAACAAATTTATAGTGGCAAAAAGCAGATCAATGGTTTTCTACAGAAGGAGGGGAGGTGTGGGGGAATTTTACAAGGTGATAGAAATGTTCCACCTCTTGGTTTGTAAGACGATTACATTGGGGCTATATATTTGTCATACTGCACTGAATGATATACCTAAATGCACATCCATTAGATTACAAATGCAAATCATACCTCGATGAAGGTCATTAAATTAGTTCCTTTCTTATTTGGATCGGATGAGGAGAAATCATATGAGATTGGTTTTATCTCCATCCACAGCAATTTGAATTAGAATTGACCTTCTACTTTTTTGTCGTGAGCTTTTTCACTAGCACTCCCTTGTGCATTAAAAGTCTGTTAACCTGTGAGGGTGTCAATGGCAGAGGGGAAGACTGACCTTGAGCCTTCTCTTGGACTCCTAATCCAGTGCTCTTTTACGATAGCAAGCAGTCACAGGAAGAAACCACTTTAAGGCATTTGCAGTCTGCTAAACAGACTGTGCACCATAAACACTTGAAAAAATCTTTTAGTGTGTTCAACTCAACAGATATTCAACAAGTGCCTAGAATTAATCTTTTCTAATCACAATATAAGTAATACTTGAAAACCTATATACATACGTTGTTGTTTTTTTTAAGGCTCATGGCTTCTGGCCAAACTGCCTCTCGCTGGTCTTAATGCTGGCCACTCTCAAACCTCAAGTCTCTTCTCCTTCTTTGGAAACTGTAATCTTGGCTCAGAGGATTCCTGATCCTTTCCCACCTCTTGCCACTATTTGCAATGATTTCTCCATCTAGGTATCACTTCTCCAACCAAGACTCCCATGAGAACATCTTAAAAACCGACTAATGTCCATTTCTATCTTCAACTGACTGACATTTAGTGAACACAGGAGACTCACAAGATGCTGTTTGGTATATGTAGCTCCTCTACTAAAATGTCCTACTTTACGTGATAAAGTTTTTCCATGGACTCGTTATCGATCCTGCTCAAGAGAGGATTTTGGCACCTGGCTGGTTAAATATCTCTCGAGTTGCCCTCATCCTGGGTCAATTCAACAACTGTATGGGTGATTTATTTAATAGCCTAGTCTCAGAATGCCTTCACTTCCTCCTCATGTAAAGCCTCCTCTCCACTCAAACAGTTTCCTGAACCCATGGCAACCCCCTAGACTTCAACAACCAGGATCTGCTCTCCCCTGGAAATCTTCAACTCCAAAATTCTTACCGCTGATCGTAACTTCCTGCTCTTTCTGTTTTGTCCTTCTCTTACTCACCAGAGACTTGCTCTGACTGCAGTGAGACTCTCCAGTCTCCTTCACTGGCCTCTTCCTTGTTGCCGTTCCTTCCCTGGGCAGCCTGCAGTGCAAGGTTCAAGACTGTCATCATTTTCTCACCACTGTCCAGATCTTGACATCGGTCCTTGCACCAACCCAACTCCAAATCTCCAGCCCCGACAATGAATGAGCACAGAAGGAATAATTTTAAAAAGTTGCAATTTTGTAGCCATCATTGTAATAATGAATACATAAATTATCAATGAACTCTAAAACTACGGGGAAAACACGGAAGAGGAATAGGATATTTACATAGTCTCTATAGTCTCAACATGTCAATCTCCTCACGAGTTACTGATTGGATTACAAAAGTGAAAATGATAACATTACAGTGAATAAACCTAGCAAAAACAACCTTAACCACATGATCAAAGTTAAGACCACCCACACTTCTGGGCATATATCCTAAGGATATAAAATCAGTATGTCAAGGAGATGTCTGCACTCCTGTGTTCACTGCAGAATTATTCACAATAGCCAAGAAATGGGATCAGCCAAAGTGTCCACCCACAGATGAATACATAAGAAAAATGGGTATATATGTGTGTATATATATATATATATATATATATATATATATATATATGGAATACCATTCTTTCCTAAAAAGAAATAAATCCTATCATTTACAAGAGCATGCATGAGCCTCGAGGACATTATGTCAAGTGAAATAAGTCAGACACAAAGACAAGTACAACATGATTTTTCTTGCATGTGGAGTATAAAAAGGTCAAATGCATCAACATAGACAGCAAGTAGAATGGGGGTTACCAGGGGCTGGTGAGGGTGAGAGGATGGGGTAGCGGGTGTTGGTCAAAGGACACAAAGTTTCAGTAAGGAGGAAGAAGTTCAAGATTTCCATTGTACACCATGGTGACTACAGTTAATACAGTTTATTGTATTCTTGAAAATTGCAGATTTTAAGTATTCTTACCCCAGAAAATAAGTGTGTGATGTCATACATTTGTTACTTAGCTTGATTTAGTCATTTGGCAAGGTATACAAATATAAAAACATATTAGATATCATAAAATATATCATTTTTATACATCAATTTAAAGAAAAATAATTTTTTAAAAAGTGATACTCATTCTAACACCGATTTAAAGTCTCTCTGCAAGAACTTTTTTGAAAAAAGTGTCACCAATCATGCCACAAATTGACACGTACCTCCTAATACGATACACTGATCAAGCCACATCACATATGTAGTATTCCTACCAGAGACGCCCAAATTAAATATTAAAATGATGGAATAATGAGACAAACCAAAATCAAGGGACATTAGGAAAGAATAAAGAGCCAGGCACAGTGGCTTCTCCCTGTAATGCCAGCAACTTGGGGGTCTAAGGTGAGAGGATCACTTGTGTCCAGGAGTTCAAGGCTGCAATGAGTTATGACCACACCACTGCACTACAGCCTGGGGACAGAGCAAGACCCTATATTTAAAACAACAACCGCAAAACTAGACTATGTTGCAAAAACATCAGTGTTATAAAGACAAAGGCTGAGATTACAACCACTAAGCTGAATGCAATGCTTGATTGTAAAATGATCCCTGGAGTTTTAAAAAATGCTATACAGGCCGGGCACACTGGCTCATGCCTATAATCCCAGCACTTTGGGAGGTTGAGGTGGGTGTATCACAAGGTCAGGAGTCCAAGACCAGCCTGGCCAACATGATGTAACCCCATCTTCATTAAACATACAAAAATTAGCCAGGTGTCTGTAATCCCAGCTACTCAGGAGGCTGAAGCAGGAGATTTGCTTGAACCCGGGAGCAGAGGTTGCAGTGAGCCAGTATGGTGTCATTGCAGTCCAGCCAGGGTGACAAACTGAGGCTCTGGCTTGAGAAAAAAAAAATGCTATAAAGACATTAAACAACTGGATCAACTTGAACATAGGCTCAACATTGAATAATAATATTGTACCAACGTCAAATTTCCTAAGTGTAATAATAGTCCTGTGGTTATGTAGGAGAATGGAATTGTTCCTAGAAGACAAATGCTGATGTAGTAAAACAATCATAAATCCAGTTTAACCTCAATTAGTTCAGTAAAACAAACAGGCATTCTACATTACTGAATTTAAGTGGAGGGCAGGGCAGCACATTTTACTGTTCTTCCAGGTTTTTGTTTTGAAACATTTCAAAACCATTAAAAAGTTACTTTAAAAAAAGAAAAAAAAAAAAAAAAGCAAACAAACCCTCCAGCTCAGATTCAGCCATCTGATTATGATGTTCATTTATTCAAGCTGTTAGGAACTTCTGGAACATCTCCCACAAATGTAGAAATGCTCCCAACCAAGGTATGCCCAATATTGACCAGAAATCCAGCTGAATGTTTGTGCCCCTCTGCAAATAAATATGTTGAAACTATAATCCCCAATGTGATTGTATTTGAGGATAGGGCCTTTAGGAGGTAATTAGGTCATGAAGGTAGAGCCCTCAGGATGGGATTAGTGTCTTTACTCCAGAGAGCTCACTTCCTCCTTCTCTACCTCTCTCTCTACCACATGAGGAAGCAAGAAGACAGCTGTCCGCAAACTAGGAAGAGAGCCCTGACCACACACCGAATCTGACAGCACCCTGATCTTGCACTTCCCAGCCACCCACTCTATGGACACTCCCTTGTTTGCTTTTAATGTTAATTTTATTTATTTACTTATTTTAGAGATGAGGTCTTACTAGGTTGCCCAGGTTTGTTTCAAACTCCTGAGCTCAAGTGATCCTCCTGCCTCAGCCTCACAAGGTGCTGGGATTACAGGTATGAGCCACTGCACTCGGCCACCACCCACTCTATATATTTGTTATAACAACCTGAGCTGGCTAAGACATATATGGTATACATGAAGACACAGTGTTTAGGGAGGTTAAGGAATGTGCCAAAGATCTTCCAGCTAGTAAATAATAAAGTTAAAACTCTCTTTATGATTCCGTAGCCTGTTCTATGCTCCTCCCACAAAATCACTGAGACACAACAGCTGGGCATATTGTAGAGCACAGAAACAGAACTAAACGGGAAGAGGTGAAACCCATGCGGTTTGAGCGAGTTCTTAACTCATTATACTCACTGAAGTTGAAAAAGGACTTCACATGCTGGATTACTTAATAACATTGTGGGGTTGGATATGAGTCTCTAAAAGTTCTATTTCATCAGAAAATTTTAGCAATGTATTACTGTATTTGTGCATTACTGTGCTAACATTAACATTTTCTTTAAAATTGTTCCATCTATAGATGATCTTTAAGGTACTGTACACTTTGTGAACTTTTCTAATATCATGTAGCAGCTTTCCTGTTCTGCCCTTCACGGGACATTTTTGCAGGAAGAAAAATAACTTTTATAGAAATGGGACCTGCTTTTTAATGATGGAATAACTACATGGAGGAAGGATGTAGAGAAATTCTACATGCCAAATGGTTTCATCACCTACCTACAAATGTGCAAAGTTTGTAACACATGGTAAACACAGAGATCGTTTCTGAGATCCATTTGATTCCTGTCCTATTGTGATTTTAAAGTCACTGACAGGTTTATTTCACTCTGGCAGGCCATCATAACAATTGAGCTTTTAGGCAGTGGGAGTAATAAAATTCCACAAAGAAATTAAAGACTCTCATTGTCTAGACCATACAGTTCTTTTCCTGTGAAAGCAGTTAGAAAGGTGAGGAGATCTAACTATATTTTGGTAGCATTGCAGGAAGGTTTCAAATGGTCAGATGGTCGTGGAATCATAGCACTGAAAACTAAAAGATACCTACTCTCTGGTAGGTAACTTAATATTTCTATTTTATAGATCAGGCAACCAAGACTCATAAAGGCTGACTAGAAAGAAATAAAAAAGAAGAGAAGATAGCTGCAAAAGAGGTGATCCAACTCTCCTCTCTCAAGCAGGTCTAGGGCTTTAAACCAGAGGTTGAGAATCACCAAAATGACTTTTTAAAAACCCACATGCCAAAGACAAACCACAGATTGGGAGAAATATTTGCAAATCACATATCTGAGAAATAGATATACAAAGAACACTTAAAACTAACCAATAAAAACCACCAACCTAATTAAAAGATGGGCAAAGAACTCCTCCCACAAAATCACTCACCAGAGGAAATATGCAGATGGCACGTAAGCATATGAAAAGATGTTCAGCATCATTTGTCTTTATGGAAATGCAAATTAAAACAAGACATCACTACATACTTACTAGAGCGACTAATATTTTTTAAAAAGTTGATAATACAGAATGCTAACAAGGATGCAGAGTAACAACACATCATTGGTGAGAGGAATGCAAAATGGTACAGCCTCTTTGGAAGACAGTTTGCCAGTCTATTATAAAGCTAAACATAGTGATATGGGTTTGCTGTGTCCCCACCCAAATCTCATATTGAATTATAGCTCCCACAATTCTTATTTGTCATGGGAGGAATCTGGTGCTGGTAACTGAATCATGGGGACAGATCTCTTGCAAGCTGTTCTCACGATAGTGAAGAAGTTTCACAAGATCTGATTATTTTATAAAGGAAAGTTCCCTTGCACAAGCTCTCCTGACTGCCACCATGTAAGATGTCCCTTGCTCTTCCACCACGATTGTGAGGCCCCCTCAGCCATGTGGAACTGAGTTAATTAAACCTCCTTCCTTTATAAATTCCACAGTCTTAGGTATGTCTTTACTAGCAGCATGAGAACAGACTAATACACATAGATTTCCCACACTACCCAACAATCACACTCCTTGGTATTCATCCAATGGATTTGAAAACATATCCATCCAAAAACCTGTATATGAATATTTATAGCAGCATTGATCATAATTGCCAAAAACCAGCAGCAACCACAACATCCCTCAATAGATGATTGGCCAAACTATGATATATCCATAATGCGGAATATTACTCAGCAATCTAAAGGAATGAGCCATTAATTCATGCCCCACCATGGAAGAACCTTAATGCATATTGCTAAGAAAAAGGACCATGTTTGAAAATACTATATGCTGTATGATTCCATTCACATTCAAAAGGAAAATAGGAGGGACTATCACAGCCAAAAGGTCACTAAGGAGACCTTGTGACTAAATGTAATGGGGAATCCTGGAATAGAAAAAGGGCTTAGGGGAAAATAAATGGAATCCATCCAAAGTATGAGGCTTACTTAATAATAATATGTATCACTATTGGTTCACTAACTGTGACAAATGTACCATAAAAATGTAATATGTTAATGCTCAGGGAAACTGCGTACTAGATATCTAGAAACTCTCTATACTGCCTTTGCAACTTTTTTGTAAATCTGCAACTATTCCAAAGAAAAAGTATATTAAAAACAAAAAACAAAAAAACACCTACTAGCCAGGCACAGTGGCTCACACCTGTAATCCAAGCACTTTGGGAGGCCGAGGTGAGCAGATAAATTGAGGTCAGGAGTTCAAGACCAGCCTGGCCAACATTTTTAGTAGAAACTCTGTCTCTACTAAAAATACAAAAAAAAAAAAAAAAAAAAAAAATAGCCAGGTGTGGTGGCACACACCTGTCATCCCAGCTACTCAGGAGGCTGAGGCAGGAGAATCGCTTGAACCCAGGAAGGGGAGGTTACAGTGAGCCGAGATCATGCCACTGCACTCCAGCCTGAGTGACAAAGCGAGACTTCATCTCAAATAAATAAATAACATCTACTTGGCCAATTTCCACCTGGAGAGATTTGGATTTAGTCAGTCTGGGAACACTAACACATATATAACATGAATACTAAGTAAATAATAATGAACAAAATCTACCCATAAAGAATTTCTCCAGTTTACCCCAGCTCCTTATTACTCTCCCAACTCATTTATTCATATATTTGATAAGCATTTGTAGAGGACCTAACATATCCCAGGGACTCTGTAAGGTAATGGGAATTTAACACCCAACAAACCTCTGTTTTGTAAGCAGCAGGTCACAATCCACTAGGAGGTCATGAAATCAAGCTAGTGGGTCACAACTAGCACTTTTTCCCTACTGACATGAAAGAATAAAAGGTATCAGAATCCAACTTACATAATAAAAGACTGAGTTGGAAAATTGTTTTGTGTATGTGTGTATGTCCTGGATTATGATTATAAAGTGAAATTCTTAATATAGGTTTAAATTTAAAAGAGCTTGAAAGCTACTGTAATAAATTATGTCCCTGGCCTCAAGGAGCTTTAGTTTAGCAGAGGAAAAAAGGTGAGTAAATCTTAGAAAGAATATTTTGCTTTAACAATGGCAAAATAGAATTGTTTTCTATGATTGGTACAAGAAAATATTACCGTGTTAACTAGTTCACAAAATCTTAGTCTAAGAAATATCACAGCATATTTACAATTACTCATTTACAATTTATTCCACCATATCACCAGAAAGAATTTACAGCAGATTTCTAGTTAAGATAGTCATTCCTGGCTATGAAATTTAGAGACCTGGGGTTCAGCTGCCATATAAATCTTCTCTACAAATAGCCTAACACATTTCTGATGGTATATTCTTATGGAAACCCATTTTTTCCAGTAACTTATTTATACCCAAGCCCGACTTGTCCAAATTTTTTTTGCCTGTTGTTTCAAGTTGGACTAAACATGTATTTTCAGTCTCTAGATTACATTCACAGGAATACAGTCATGCTCAAGAGCAGTGAATGCTTCATCCTTTGGATGCCCTGCATGCCATTGTAACTCCTGGCAAAGCAGATAGGAACATTTCTATCTAAAGAAAAAAAAAAGGAGCTTTTCAATTTCAGATTTCCAGCTTGGATCAATTTGCTTAGACTTCTCAGTACAAATTAAGCTCATCAGTAAAACTTAGTATTAACATTATTTTGGCCAGGTGCAGTGCCTCACACCTGCAATCACAGTACTTTGGGAGGCCAAGGCAGGAGGATCACTTGAGTCCAGGAATTTAAGACCAGTAAGTATGAGCAACAGAGTAAGACCCCTGACTCTACAAAAACAAAATTAAAAATTAGCCAGCCATGGGATCAGTCTGTGATTCCAGCTACTTAGGAGGCTGAAGTGGGACGATCACTTGAACCCAGGAATTTGAGGCTGTGGGGAGCCATGATCATGCCACTGCACTCCAGCCTGGATGACAGAGAAAGACTCTGACAGAGAGAGAGAGAGAGAGAGAGAGAGAGAGAGAGAGAGAGAGAGAGACAGAGAGAGAGAAACTGAAGTGCAATGTCTTTAAGAAGTTAAACCTAGCCGGGCGCGGTGGCTCAAGCCTGTAATCCCAGCACTTTGGGAGGCCGAGGCGGGTGGATCACGAGGTCAAGAGATCGAGACCATCCTGGTCAACATGGTGAAACCCCGTCTCTACTAAAAATACAAAAAATTAGCTGGGCATGGTGGCGCGTGCCTGTAATCCCAGCTACTCAGGAGGCTGAGGCAGGAGAATTGCCTGAACCCAGGAGGCGGAGGTTGTGGTGAGTCGAGATCGCGCCATTGCACTCCAGCCTGGGTAACAAGAGTGAAACTCCGTCTCAAAAAAAAAAAAGAAGAAGAAGAAGAAGAAGTTAAACCTGTAAGTATTCAGAGTAAGAAGCAAAATTGCAGGTGAGGGTCTTTTTGTTTTTTCCACAATCCCATGAGAAGCAGCTAGGGAAGAAGAGAAAAGAGCACAAACCAGCATGAAGACACAGAGAAGTAGTTAACAGGGTAAATACTCAGTAGAATGCAAATACCACTCAAGAGTGAGGGAGCAGGACAAAAACAGCCGATGCACAACGCTGACCTCCACCTCCCACCATCCTCCAGCTGCAGCGCACCCATGGAAAAGAACGTAAAAAAGCACCACAGGCAAATTCTAACACCGTACAGTGCTTTGATTTACACAAATATAACCTCTTGCTCTAATAGATGAAAGCTCCTTTAAGTGTTCTTGTTTTGAAACGAGGTTAGATATTTAAAACAGTCTCTTTACTGGGAAACACTTTACTCTGTCAGGGAAATGTTAATCACATTTGCTAGACTTACTATTATATATCCATCCTAATAATCTCAATTTCTCCAGTGTTGCAAATATGTTCACAGTCTCACATATAAGATCCTAAAGAAAGGATTTTGCTGACGCTTCCCAATTGTCTCAGAGTGCCTTTCATTTTGATATGAGAATAAACCGATGCCTGGCAGCATTTGTTTTGAAAAAAGGGAGAGAATAAGGAAATGTAAAGAATTCAAAACTCCAAAAATGCACAGGATTGTCTCTTTGAAGTCTCAGCACCTCAAAGAACTCAAATAATGGTTCTTATGGTTCTTTTTCACTTTTACTTATTATAATTTTATGTTATAACCAAAGCAGGCTTCCATTGTGAAGTTCATTATTCAACTGTATAGAGTTACTATATAAGCCATTAACTTTTCAAACATTTATTCCTTTGGGATACTCTATCTAAAATTAACTATTACTCTTGTTATTGTTATTACTCTGGTTCCAAAGTATATTCATATAAAACACATTATATCTTTTAAATTATATTTTTTTAAAAGTCAATTCTCTGTAGTCCCCTATGAAAATGTTCTATCTTAATTGCAGTGACAGCTCCAAGAGTAAACATATTTGTCCAAATTCAAGCTGTGTATTGAGGTTGTTTGCCTTTTACTGTGTGCAAACTGTAACTTAATAAAGCTGATGAGGAAAATAGACTCTGTCAAGTGTGATGAAGATGTGGTGGGAGGGGAGCAGGGAAAGGGGCCTAATTTCAAATCACTAAGAATTTTAAAGAGAGAAATAAAAATTCACCGTTAAGTACTAATTTTAGGGTATGGCTGTAAAGTGAGTTACACTTTCTCTACAGTAAAATCCCTGCGATCCTGATATCCATCTAAAAAGAAGAAAATATGGATAAACTAGCTCTATTCAAGACAAAACAAGGATCAGTTTTCTTTGCTCTACTTTTGGCTGCTGAGAGTGTAGAAAACGTCAAATGCCCAAAGCGAGTGGATCCAATGCAAACGTGTGGTACATCCATGCTGGGACTGCAATACCATCCATGATGCTGTATTTTTTTCTTATAAAAATACATGCTTGTTTTAGAAGTTTTCAGAGATCATAGAAACATTTAAAATAAAATAATATTGCTATCAAATGACGTCATTAATCTTTCATTTTTTTCTCATTTATTATATATTTGAGATGATCTGGAATAATTACAGTCTTGATTCTGATCTCAACTTGAACAAATAATCTCATGATCTTCATTTGTAAACATTTTATTGCTATATGTCTTCCTGTAAATATTATTTATACAAGATGCATAATAATAATCTATTATGTAGCTGTAACACAAAGCACCATTCTTCAGTTGTTGAACTTCTGTATTATCTTTTTCAATTTACAAAGAATGGAATGAACATCTTTACATATAAATCTTTCAACATATTTAACATTATCTCCTGTGGTAAGGAAGGCATTCCGAACTTTGACACAAATCCTAACAGCCACAAAAAATTAATAAATTCAAGCATGTAACAAAATCAAATTCTCTGTATGACAAAACGTACCATACAGAAAGTCAAAAGACAACAATCAGCTGGAAGGGTCGGGGTCGGTGGGGAACTGCAATTCACAATAAAGGGCTAATTTCCTTAATACAGAGAAAGCTTCTACAGGTAAGTAAGGAAAAAACTAACTCAACAGAATAATGAACAAAGAATAAGAAAAGACACAGTTCATTTCGTGGCAAATAGAAAGATTGCTCTTAAGTCTATTAAAAGATGCTCCTCATCATAAGACAAAGGCAAATTAAAACTATGCTGAGATTTTCCTTTTATCAGAGTGTCAATGATTCACAAATCTTAACACTTGCCCTGCTGTAAAGCATTTGGAGAAAGGCACAATCGCCTCTCACATATTGCTGATGGGAGTAGAAACTGGTACAGCTTTATGGAAGGCAACCGGGTCATATCTATCAAAAGTGTAAACACATGCACTGTTTGATCTCACATTTCCACTTTTAAGAATATACCCAAAGAATAGCTTTGTTCACTTTTTTTGTTTACTATTGTAGATCACTTCCTCCATCTTCTAAAAAAAAACAAACAAACAAACAAAAAAAAAACCCATCAAAGAATATATCCAGTAGATAAACTAACATATGCAATATGACAGAAGAACAAGGTTAGGCAATAAAGCTATATTTCTAATAGCAAAATTCTGATAATAGAAAATATAATTTAATAAAATGAATATAACTTCATACAATGGAGTAAGATAGAGCTATTTTTTAAAAATTTATTTCAATAGGTTTTGGGGGAAGAGGTGGTGTTTGGTTGCATGAATAAGTTCTTTAGTGGTGATTTCTGAGATTTTGATGCACCCATCACCTGAGCAGTGTACACTTTACCCAATGTGTAGTCTTTTAATCCTCACCACCCCCCAACCCTTTCCCCTGAGTCCCCAAATGTATCATTCTTATGCTTTTGCGTCCTCACAGCTTAGTTTGCACATATGAGTGAGAACATACGATGTTTGGTTTTCCATTCCAGAGTTACTTCATTTAGAATAATAGTCTCCAAATTCTATCCAGGTTGCTGTGGATGCCATTATTTCATTCCTTTTTATGGCTGAGTAGTATCCCATGGTATATATATACACACCACATTTGCTTTATCCACTCATTGGATAGTGTGCAGGTGTTGTGTTGGTTGGCCTCCAGCCAGGAGGTGGAGCTTTCAAGAGTGCATCAGCTGCGGGAGTATAGGGAGGATACAAGCTCACCTTTGGCTGTGCCACCCAGTTCCTAACAGGCCACTGACTGTTACCAGTCTATGGCCTGGGTGTTGGGGAACTCTGCCTTATGAGACTCTAATGCCTGATGATCTATGGTGGAACAGTCAGTTTCATCCCACAACCATCTGTGCCCACCCCCCAACCTCTATATGGAAAAAATGCCTTCCACAAAACTGGTCCCTGGTGGTGCCAAAAAGTTTGGAAACTGCTGATCTAGTCGGAAGGTCTAAACATTGTAAGACTTCTGACTATGAAATTGCTTACCAAAAGAGTTCCTCAATTCTATCACTGGTAGTAGTATGTGGACACCTTTCCCAGGCATCACAGAAAAATAAGATCCTTATATTTGATAACATGATTAAAAAGAGGTGGCATTATTTTGACTTGCATATGTTGATTACTAGTAAGTTTGAGCATTTTCTCAAATTTTGTTAGCTCTTTATATTTGCTCTTTTGTGAGACCCAGTCATGATGACCTTTTCCCCTTTACCTGTTGAGCACAATAGTGTTTATGAAATACATTATATCATAAATATATTTTATTTTTGGCATATCAAGCTTCTCCCTATCACTTACTGCATTTTTTTTTTTTTTTGAGAAAAAGTATCTCTCTCTCTGTGCCCAGGCTGAAGTGCAGTGACACAATCACAGCTCACTGTAGCCTCAACTTCCTGGGCTCAAGTGATCCTCCTCCCTCAGCCTCCTGAGTAGCTGAGACTCCAGGCATATGCCACCACACCTGACTAATTTTTTTTTTTTTTTTTTTTTTTTTTTGGTAGAGATGAGATTTCACTAGTTTGCCCAGGCCTGTCCCAAAGTCCTGGGCTCAAGTGATCCTTTCACCTGAGCCCCTCAAAATGCTGGGATTTCAGGTGTGAGCCACCTTGCCCCACTACTTGTTGCAATTTTTAAGCCAGTTTTTATCTGCCTTTTAATTTTTAGCTGCTTGACAGAAGTTTTAAGTTTTATATAGTAAAATAGTGTCATAATTTTTTCTACCTCCTAGTTCCATGTTGGGTTTTTTGTTTGTTTTTTTCTCTTGCCTTTTTTTTTTTTTTTTTTTTTTTTTTTTTGAAATGGAGTCTCAGTTTGTCACTCAGGCTGGAGTGTAATGGCACAATCTCACCTCACTGCAACTTTTGCCTCCCGGGCTCTAGCAATTCTCCTGCCTCAGCCTTCCAAGTAGCTGGGATTACAGGCATGCACCAACACACCTGGCTAATTTTTGTATTTTTAGTAGAGACCGGGTTTCACCATGTTGGCCAGGCTGGTCTCAAACTTCTGACTTCAAGTGATCCAATATACTGGGGTTACAGGCGTGAGCCACTGTGCTCAGCCTACCTAGTTCAGTTCTAAGCATTCTTTGGTTGCCATGATGGTCCAGGCAATTACTAAGTAAACCCTGAGAGGTAAGAGATTAAAAGGGACACCATATTAGGGGAGATGGACATGTGATGGATAATTCTATATGGCATGATAAGCGAAGATGGAGGATCACATGCAATTATGGACACACAGAGTTGGGCCACTTAGCCCAACTCAGTAGTAGAGCCCAAGTTTCTAGAAGAAATTATTCATTAGATGAATTTTAGAAGACAAGGACATCAGTCAATAAACAAAATGGGAAGAGAATGCTAGGTAAAGGGCATACCACAAGAAGCGCACAGATACGTGAATGACATGAGGACTATGAGAAGGCTCCAGTTGCCTGTAATTGCTAAAGCCTAGAATATACAAAGAATGGTGAAAGATGATGTCAGAGCTATTGCAGAGTCAGTGTGGACTTTTTACCTACAGAACTAGGACATAACAAATGCCTGGTTTAACCTACCAAGTTTGTGGTAATTTGTTACACAGCAATAGAAAACTAATACAAACTTTGCGGCCTGGAAGTGTTGTGCTGTTGTAACAGATATCTAAAACTGTGGAAAGCCTTGGAATCAGGGAGTGGGTAGAAGCTGGAAGAATTTTGAAAAACATGATAGAAAAACCTAGATTGTCTTAAGCAGACTGAAATACAGACAGGAAAGATGGTACCAGTGAGAGTATCTATCTAAGGAGTTCCTAAGGAAATGAAAACAAACACATTAGTAGAAATTGCAGTAAGGGTGATCTTTGTTAATTACTGTCAGAACACTTAGTGAAATGTGTCCTGTAATTATGTGGAAAGCCAAAAGTGAAAACAGTGCACTGGGATATTTAGGTAAAGAGGGTCCAGGTTTGGAACTGATCAGGTAACTTAACTGCATGCCAGAACAAAGTCCAACACTATTTAAAGGAATAAAACAAAATCCAGCATAAAACAATGTAAAAATCACAAGGTCTACCTACCTTCACATCAAAAAATTATCAGGCATGCAAAAAAGCAGGAAGATATGACCCATAAGAAAAAATAATGTCAAAAGAAATGGTCATTTCTAAGTATGAGGTAATGATACTTGAACATAAAAATAGCTATTATAAATATACCCTAAACACATAAGAATGTAGAAGAACCCAAATAGAATTGCTAGAGATGAAAGATAAACTATCCCAAATCAAAAACACATGGATGCATTTACTACACTGTAGTTCATGGTCTCCATGCAGTACATATAAAACTGCAGATTTCAATTTTCCTGGAGTGTTTTATACTGTTAATTACATCTCCATGCAGGGCTGAAAAGAATGACCTGTGTTTACATGTAAAACCATGTTGCTGTAGGAGGGGGAGCCAGCTTAGTGAACCACAGCCTCCCTCCTGGGATGCCTCACCCCAGGGCTCTTTGGTCTTTCTCCAAATGCCAAGGGCCAGGCTGACAACTCCCCAACCATGCCACACCCTCTGGGCCCAAGCCTCTAGGCCCAGGATTACTGACTCAGGCTGCTGGTCACACAGCCCCCGGGCTCACTGGAAGACAGGCTCACTGCACACTCATCCCAAAGGCAGTAACTTGGGCCTCTCCAGTTTTCCTGTTAACTAAATAAACTTCAAGTCCTTTTAGTGTTTGTTACTCTTCAAGAAATTAAATGACTTGTTTCCTTTGTATCCTCCTCTCATTCAAGGGGTTCAAAAAATTATCTGCTAGAAAGGAAGCGTGCAGCTGATTCAGTCCTCCAGCAAAGAAAAGTAGGAGGCTCTGAGGAATTGTCACTATGCAGTAATGAACCTTGGACGGCCACAATTTCATCTACAATACCAAACATGGAACTTAACTTTGGAGGTTATTTTATTCTAAACATTGAGATTTCCCCTAGCTTTTAAGATTGAAAAAAAATCCTCCTTGGAGGTGATTGTCATCTTATTATTACTATTATTATTATTATTATTATTATTATTATTATTTAGCAATGAAGGACACGAAGAAGAAAAAGAAGCATGTCCCTTCATATCCATGGTAAGTCAAACTGTGATAAGTCCTATAAAAAAGCCACATGGAAATAAACTTCTTTTTTTTTATGAAAAAAAGAAAGAAAGAGAAAGAGAAAGGGGAGGAGAGAACAGGAGTCTTGCTCTATTTCCCAGGCTGGAATGCAGTCTAAAAATAGGTATTAAAAACCTCTTCTATGCCGATAATTGTACTTAACAGCGGAGACAGGAAGGAATAAGGGAAGAAAATAACAAACAGCCAACCAATATTTCATTTAAATCTGTGAAATGCTATGCAAATGCTGAAGAGTGATTTACTTCCATTTATGTGGTAACTTTCAAAATAGGTGTAATGTTATACTGAAAAAAAAAAATGTATGTTCTGTGGACCTGGGGTGAAGAATTCTATAAATTTTCACTGAGTTTACTTGTTCCAGGTCTGAGTTCAAATCACAGATGTCCCTGTTTATTTTCTATCTCATTGATCCATCGAATGTGGTGTCAAAGTGTCCTGCTATTATTGTGCGGGAGTCCAAGTCTCTTTATAAGTCATTAAGAACTTGTCTTATGTATCTGGGTGCTCCTATATTGGGTACATATATATTTATGATCATTGACTCCTGTTGTTACATTGATCCTTTTACCATTACGTAATGTCCTTCTCTGTTTCTTTTAGTCTTTGTTACTATTAAAATCTATTTTTGTCAGAGACCAAAGTTACAACTCCTGTTTTTTTTTTTTTTTTTTTTTTTTTTTTTTTTTTTTTTTTTCCTCTCCATTTAGTTGGTGAGTCTTCCTTGAACCTTTTGTTTTGAGCCTTTTTGTATCCTTGCTTATGAGATGGATCTGGATACAGCGTGCCAATGGGTTTTGACTTTTTATTCAATATGCGTGTTTGTGTCTTTGATTGGGGCATTTAATCCATTTAAATTTAGGATTAATATTGATATTTGTGAGTTTAATATTGTCATTTAATGCTAGCTGGCTATTTTTCCCATTAGTTGATATAGATTCTTCATTACGAAGATACTCTTTACCTTTTGTTAAGTTTTTTGGATGACTGATACTGGTTGTTCCTTTCTGTGTGTAGTGCTTCTTTCAGAAGCTCTTGTAAAGCAGGCCTGGTGGTGAAGAAATCTCTGAGTGCTTGCTTGTTTGCAAAAAATTTTATTTTTCCTTCATTTATGAAGCTTAGTTTGACTGGATATGAGATTCTGAGTTGAAAATTCTTTTCTTTGAGGATATTGAATATTGACCCCCACTCTCTTCTAGTTTGTAGGATTTCTGCTGTAAGTCTGATAGGCTTCCCTTTATGGGTAACCTGACCTTTCTCTCTAGCTGCCCTTAGAATTTTCTCCTTTATTTCAACCCTGGTGAATCTAACGATTATGTGTCTTGGGGTTGCTCTTCTTGAGGAATATCTTTGTGGTGGTCTCTGTATTACCTGGAGTTGAGTGTTGTCCTGCCATACTAGGTTAGGAAAGTTTTCCTGAATAATATCCTGAAGAATATTTTCCAGCTTGGATTCATTCTCTTCATGACATTCAGGTACACCTATCAAATGTAAATTAGGTCCTTTCACATAGTCCCATATTTCTTGGAGACTTTGCTCATTCCTTTTTACTTTTTCTTCTCTAATCTTGTCTTCTCGTTTAATTTCATTAAGTTGGTCTTCCACCTCTGATATCCTT
This sequence comes from Saimiri boliviensis, assembly GCF_048565385.1. NCBI lineage: Eukaryota > Metazoa > Chordata > Mammalia > Primates > Cebidae > Saimiri > Saimiri boliviensis. The sequence goes on along the minus strand of NC_133452.1, from coordinate 25,864,463 downwards.
TCTTCTGCTTGATCAATTTGAGTGTTAAAACCTGTGCATACTTCGTGGAGTTCTCGTATTGTATTCTTCAGTTCCATTAATTCACTTATATTCCTCTCTAAATTGTCTATTCTCGTTAGGATTTCATCAAACCTTTTATCAAGGTTCTTAGTTTCTTTACATTGGGCTAGAACATGTTCTTTTAACTCAAAGAAGTTTCTTATCATTCACCTTCTGAAGCCTAATTCTGTTACTGGAATACACTCATTCTCCATGAGGCCTTGTTCCCTTGTTGATAAGGAACTATGATCCCCTGTAGAGGGAGAGGCATTCTGATTTTGAGTATTCTCAGCCTTTTTACGCTGGTTTCTTCCCGTCATTGTAAATTTATCCACCTGTTGTCTTTGCAATTACCAACTTTCAAATTAGGTCTCTGAGTGGACATCCAACTTGTTGATTCCCAGTGCCGAAATCTGAGCAACCCACTGCGCCGGCTAAAACAGCGACACTAAAATTTTTGGTGCTTTTCTGCCCGGGAATCTCCAGTCTGGCTTCCCTCTTGAGTCCCTTTTTCAATCAGCTGATTGGGCAACTCTGCCTTCCTGGAGCTCCAAACGTTGACCAAAAGGGGACCCAGTCCCATGTACTCTGCACCGAGAACAGCCCTGCCAGGGCGCCAGCAAAACTGCAGCGCTGGCCGCAAGAGTCGTGCTGGCAACCCGTGGGGCTCCTCCGCTGGGAATCTCCTGGTCCGTAAGCAACAAAAATTTGTCTGAAAGTGTGGTGTCCTCTCGTTCTCTGTGCTTTCACTGGGAACTACAATCCTGAGCTGCTAGTAATTGGCCATCTTGGATCTTGCCTCAGTGATTGTCATCTTACATAACTGACAGTAATTTTCAAGATTTGTGGAGTTTTGCAAGCTTTAAGCAAAGTAGATGAAGAAGGCCCAATCCTTCTTCACTGAGTAGACTAATACTCCTCCCAGGGCCTGATCTAGGACTTCAGCTAAAGGCTTTCAAGTTTGGACAAAAATCTTTGAGTATTAACTTGGAAATAAGGTAAATTGATGAATGGGTATGTAATATATTGAGAACAGTTAAATGTTAATGATAGAATCTACGTGATGGGTATAAGGACATTCACTGTAAAATTCAACTTTCCTGTATATTTCAAAGTTTTTCCTACTAAAATGTTGCAAGGGGTTGGAGAATATATTAGTCAGAGTTCTGTAAAGGCACATAACTAATAGGATAGCTGTAGATATGAAGAGGAGTTTATTTATTTTCATTTGTTATTATTATACTTTAAGTTCTGGGGTACATGTGCAGATTGTGCAGGATTGTTACATAGGTATACATATACCATGGTGGTTTGCTGCATCCATCCCCCGGCACCTAAATTAGGTATTTTTCCTAATGTTATCCCTCCCCTAACACCCCACCCCTAATAGGCCCCAGTGTTTGATGTTTCCCTCCCTGTGTCCATGTGCTCTTATTGCTCAACACCCACTTATGAGTGAGAACATGTGGCATTTGGTTTTCTTTTCTTGTGTCAGTTTGCTGAGAATGATGGTTTCCAGCTTCATCCATGTATCTGCTAAGGATATGAACTCATCCATTTTTATGCTGTATAATATTCCATGGTGTATACATGCCACATTTTCTTTTTCCAGTCTATCATTGATGGGCATTTGGGTTGGTTTCAAGTCTTTGCTATTGTAAACAGTGCCACAATGAACATATGTGCACATGTGTCTTTATAATAGAATGATTTATAATCCTTTGGGTATATAACCAATAATGGGATTGCTGGGTCAAATGGTATTTGTATTTTTATTTTTAGATCATTGAGGAATCGCCACACTGTCTTCCACAATTGTTGAACTAATTTACATTCCAACCAACAAAGCATTCCTTTTTCTCCACATCGTCTCCAGCATCTGTTGTATCCAAATTTTTTAATGATCACCATTCTAACTGGGGTGAGATGGTATCTCAATGTGGTTTTGATTTGCATTCCTCTAATGACCAGTGATGATGAGCATTTTTTCATATGTTTGTTGGCCACATAGATGTCTTCTTTCAAAACATGTCTATTCATACCCTTTGCCCACTTTTTGATAGGGTTGTTTTTTCTTGTAAATTTGTTTAAGTTATTTGTAGATTATGTATTAGCCCTTTGTCTGATGGGTAGATTGCAAAAATTTTTCCCATTCTGTTGGTTGCTGGTTCACTCTAACGATTGTTTCTTTTGCTATGCAGAACTCTTAAGCTTAATTAGATTTCATTTGTCTCTTTTGGGTTTTGTTGCCATTGCTTTTGGTGTTTTAGTTATGAAGTCCTTGCCTATGCCTATGTCCTGAATGGTATTGCCTAAGTTTCCTTCTAGGGGTTTTATGGTGTTAGTTCTTATGTTGAAGTCTTTAATCCATCTGGAGTTAATTTTTGTATAAGGTGTAAGGAAGGAGTCCCGTTTCAGCTTTCTACACATGGTTAGCCAGTTTTCCCAATACCATTTATTAAACAGGGAATTATTTCCCCATTTCTCGTTTTTGTCAGGTCTGTCAAAGATCAGATGGTTGTAGATGTGTGGCATTACTTCTGAGGCCTCTGTTCTGTTCCATTGGTCTATATCTCTGTTTTGGTACCAGTACCATGCTGTTTTGATTACTGTAGCCTTGAAGTATAGTTTGAAGTCAGGTAGGTGATGCCTCCAGCTTTGATTTTTCTGCTTAGGATTGTCTTGGCTATGCAGGCTCTTTTTTGGTTCCATATGAAGTTTAAGGTGGTTTTTTCCAGTTCTGTGAAGAAGGTCAATGGTTGCTTGATGGGGATAGCATTGAATCTATAAATTACTTTGGGCAGTATGGCCATTTTCATGATATTGATTCTTCCTAACCATGAGCATGGAATGTTTCTCCATCTGTTTGTGTCCTCTCTTATTTCCTTGAGCAGTGGTTTGTAGTTCTCCTTGAAGAGGTCCTTTACATCCCTTGTTAGTTGTATTCCTAGGTATTTTATTCTCTGCATAGCAATGTTGGCAGACAACATGATTGTATATTTAGAAGGGAGTTTATTAAGGAGAATTGACTCACACAATCACATGGTAAAGTCCCACAGAAGGCTGTTTGCAAGTTGAGGAGTAAGGAAGCCAGTAGTGGATGGGTCCAAGCACTGAAACCTCAAAAACAGGGAAGCCAACAGTGCAACCTTCAGTCTGTGGCCAAAGGCCCAACAGCCCCTGGAAAACCACTGGTGTAAGTCCAAGAGTTCAAAAGCTGAAGTACTTGTAGTATGATGTTCAAGGGAAGGAAGCATCCAGCACAGGAGAAAGATGAAGCTGGAAGACTCAGCAAATCTGCTCTTCCATCTTCTGCCAGCTTTATTCTAGCCATGCTGGCAGCTGATTAGATGATACCCAACCAGATTGAGGGTGGGTCTGCCTCTGCCAGTTCAGACTCAAATGTTAATTGCTTCTGGCAACACGCTCACAGACACGCCCAGGAATAATACTTTGCATCCTTCAATCCAGTCAAGTTGACAGTCAATATTAACCATCACTGGGGCAAGAGGCTTTGTGTCAAATCCCAGTTGCTATGAGTGGCAAGACTAGAACAAAATGCCCAATACTTAAATTACCTCATTTTCTTGTTTTTTCTTCTTTTTCCCTCTAGATATGATACTTGGTTTTTTAAATGTATAAATGTGTAATGTAGATCATTACTGATTTTGCATGGTTGATGAGAAAAATAACAATGTCAAGGACATTCTTGGCACTACTAGAGGCCCTTGAATCAGGGGTAGCCAACTAGTGGGGCAAAGAAACAGTTTAGGAATCACTGGAGTGTGCTGGTGGGAAACTTCTTCAAGGAGAAGCAGGGGCATTTCTGGGTCTTACTGTGCCCAGATTTCCTCTGACTCTAAGAATGGTTCATTTAGTCTATTTCATTTTTGCCAGTTTCATTTTAGGAAACATAAGCCTTATAACAAAATCCTGAGGAAACCAGCTATGAAATACACAGACTGTGTGAGGAGAAGTGGTGCAAGTGTTCAATGCTTTGGTCTTAGTGACGGAGGACAGCCAACCCACATGCCCAGTACCAAGGGGACACATGCTCCACACCAAATGAGCAAAAATTCCACAGCTGAGCCTGCCCAGGCAAGGGGACCCACTACACAACTCCCCACCCTCAGCACTTTGTGATATAGAACAATGCCTACCACGTCTCAGGACTCCAGTGCTGGGGCTGCTACCAGGTGCAAGTGACACGCTGGAAAGAGCATGGTGGACATCTGGGGGCCAACTCTAGGAACATGTGTTTCTTATTCAGAATAGCTTTTTGGTTTTTGTTTCTTGGTTTGTTTCTTTTAATTCGTGAGGCTTCTTCACTACTCAGGGACAAAAGAAACAGGAGAGAATGAAAAGAAAATACAGAACAGAAGTTGTGCGACTTCCAGAAAACTGCTCTAAGACAAGCAAAAAGGAAGACCTGCTAAATGCCCATTATGATCACTATTTGACTAAACAGGTTTGAAGTACTCTGGCGCAAAATGAAGGCCATCCCTAATGGTTTGTTCCTGGTATTGGGCAAATTATAAAAGGACTAGACATTGCTGTGATGAATTATATGCCCTGGAGAAATGCAGAAAGTGATTATACCACCTTCATTTGCACATGGAAAGGAAAACTAAAGTTAGTACCTGAAGTCTTTCCTCTGTACAATCTGCTTGGCTTTTGTCACAGAGCACCCCTGCATGTCTGTAAAAGCATGTGATATTTTAGTGCTTTAATTAAGGACACATGTAAAGGTAAGATTCTACCTGATACAACACTGATTTTTGAGACTGAACTTTATGCTCTGATCAGAAGACCACTGAACCATTTAAACAGAAAGCGGCAATGACAGACAACTCTCTAAAACAGAGCTAATCATTACCTAAAAGAGAAGTTTTAAAAAGATGAGCAGCCATGTGACGAATCATATCAGAATGCAGTTTTAGGCCACGCACTGTGGCTCACATCTGTAATCCCAGTATTTTGCGAGGCCAAGGTGGGACAATAACTTGAGCCCAGGAGTTTGAGACCACTCTGAGCAACATAGTCAAACTCCATCTCTACAAAAAAAAAAATTATTTGGGTGTGGCAGTGTGCACCTGTAGTCCCCGTTACTTAGGAGGCCAAAATGCGCAGATTGCTTGAGCCCAGGAGTTTGAGGCTGCAGTGAGCTGTGACTTTGCTACTGCACTTAAGCCTGGGTAACAGAGCAAAACTCCATTTCTAAAAAAACAAAAACAAAGCAGTTTTAGAAGATATTTTAAAGAAAAAATGATCATGATAGTGATAATTTCATTTCTTTCAAGGAATACAATGCATATCCATATTATGAACTATAGTATATTTTTATTTCTATATTTCCTTGGCTATTTACTGTCTTTATAAAATAAAGTCACTTTCATAAAAAAGCCCAAACCCAAATTATTGCTTTTGATTTTGTGCTATTGTACACAGAAATGTGCACAGTAAGTTTTCTCCAACGAAAAGCACAGTACTCATGAGATTTAGTAGTGCTTTGATTCATTGTTAATGCTACAATTTCTCCCCCTTTGAAATGTAAGTAAAATTTGGTGATTGCTGCCAATAAATGGTAATACTAAAATGAACTAACTCCTACCTAGGCAAAGAGAAAATTAATTGAAAGAAAATGAGCAAAGTCTCTGGGATCTTTGGGAACAATATCAAGTACTCTAACGGATATGTAATTGGAGTCTCAGAAGGAGGACAGAAACAGCATTTGACAAAATAATGGCTGAAAATGCTATACATCTGATGAAAGTGATAAGCCAACAGATCTATGAATCTTAATAAACCCCAAAGCAGAAAAAATAAAGCCACATGTGTTAAGATGGTAATACAACTGAAACTTATCTATAGATGCAACGTAAGTTTGCCCTATCGAGATTTTGGTTAATCTCTTTGTAGAAACTGACAAGCTGTGCCTAAAATTCATATGAAAATTCAAGGAAAGCAGAATTACCAAAACAATCTTGAAAGAGTAGAACAAAGTTAAGGGGTCACCCTTCTTAATTTCAAAACTTACTACAAAGCTACAGTAATCAAGACAATGTGGCTTTGGCATTAACGCTAGCTATAGATCAATAGAATAGAATCAAGCATCCAGAAATAAACCCATATGTCTATAGCCAGTAGATTTTTTGACAAGGATGCCAAGACAATTCAATGGGAAAAGAATAGTTTTTTTCAATGAATGGATAAATAAAATGAGATATCCATACAAAGAGATATTATTTGGCAATAAAAAGAAATGAAGTACAGATACATGCTACAACATGGGTGGCCTTTGAAAACATTGTACTGTGGGAAGAAATCAATCACAAAGAACTACATCTTGTATGATCTCATTTATATGAAATGCCCAGAGTAGCCACATCTAGAGAGACAGAAAGTAGATTAGTGATTGCCTAGGGCTAAAAGTGATGAAAGAAAGGGGGATAATGCCTAAAGGGTGCAAGGTCTCTTCTTTGGATAATAAAAAAGTTATAAACTTGATTATGGTAAAAAATGTACAACTCTATGAAGATACTAAAAGCTCTTTTAAATGGGTGAATTGCATGATATGTGAACACTATCTCAGTACATTTTTACAAAAAGAAAACCATATCAAGACACATCATAAAATTGCTGAGAGCCAGTGATATAGAAAAGAATAGCAAAAGTAACTCAGAGACAGAGGAAAAACATAAAGTAAAAACCAAGACACAAATTTTGGTCATAGGTTTGCTATTCCAGAATTATCAAAAGCTATTACAAACAAATAAGGAAGAGACAATCCAAAAGAATGAAGAGCAAGGCATATCAATAGGTGTTTTACTTTAGAATAAACAGAAATGGTTCAGAAACAAATGAAAAGATGGTTGACTTCAGTAGTCATCAGATAATGAAATTTAAAAATATCACACACCAGCTAGGTGCAGTGGCTCACAGCTGTAATCCCAACATTTTGGGAGGCAGAAGTGCGTGGATCACTAGAAGCCTGGAGTTTGAGACCAGCCTGGCCAACATGACAAAATCCCATGTCTACAAAAAAAAATACAAAAATTAGCTGGGCATGGTGGCACATGCTTGTAATTCCAGCTACTCAGGAGGCTGAGACACGAGAATTGCTTGAACCTAGGAGGTGGAGGTTGCAGTGAGCCAAGATCGTGCCACTGTACTCCAGACCGGGCAACAGAGTGAGGCTCTGTCACAAAGTAAAATCAAGTAAAATATCACATACCATTTTACACAACAAAATGAAAAGGTTGACAAGAAAAGATTTATACTTCTGATGGGGGTATTAAATAGCACAATTATTTTGATCAATAATTTGTAATAGTCAGTGAATACAAAGAAGTATATAATAAATGATGTAGAAATTCCATTTCTAGGTATAAATCCTAGAAACATTTATGCATATGTACACCAGGATATATGTGCAAGAATGTTCACAGCAAATCTGTTTGTAGTAGCAAAAAGCCAAATATCCATCAAAAAGAAAATTAATAAATTGAGGCACATAATGGTATTCCTTGTGCCAAAAAATAGATGAAATTATAGTTAGGTTCAAAAGGCAAGCCTCCAGATAATTTATATCCTATAATTACACTTACAACATTCAACAACAAGCAAAATTAATCATGCACAAATGTTAGAGAAAATGATGAACAGGGTTATAAAACAATTAATATAAAAAATCTGCACAGTGATGATATTTAATAAGAAAAAAAGAAGGAAGGGCTTAGGAAGAGGCCTACAGGGAACTCCAATGTTCCTGGTAAATAGTAGATAAATAGATTATTAAAGTACTCAAAACAGAAAATATTTTAGTAATGTTTTAGCTAGTCAATATCTTATTGAAAACAAGGTCTAGGCCAGGCATGGTGGCTCACACCTGTAATCCCAGCACTTTGGGAGGCCAAGGCAGGCAGATTGCTTGAGGCCAGGAGTTTGAGACCAGTCTAGCCAACATGGCAAAACCCTGTCTCTACTAAAAATACAAAAAAGTTAGGCCGGGCGCGGTGGCTCAAGCCTGTAATCCCAGCACTTTCGGAGGCCGAGGCGGGTGGATCACGAGGTCAAGAGATCGAGACCATCCTGGTCAACATAGTGAAACCCCGTCTCTACTAAAAATACAAAAAATTAGCTGGGCATGGTGGTGCGTGCCTGTAATCCCAGCTACTCAGGAGGCTGAGACAGGAGAATTGCCTGAGCCCAGGAGGCAGAAGTTGCGGTGAGCCGAGATCGCGCCATTGCACTCCAGCCTGGGTAACAAGAGCGAAACTCCGTCTCAAAAAAAAAAAAAAAAAAAAACAAAAACAAACAAACAAACAAAAAAAAGTTACCCAGGTGTGGTGGCACATGCCTGTAAGACCAGCTACTTTGGAGGCTGAGACATGAGAATTGCTTGAACTTGGGAGGTGGAGGTTGCAGTGAGCTGAGATCATGCCACTGCACTCCAGCTTAGGTGACAGAGTGAGAGTGTCTTTAAAAAAATAATAATAATAATAGGTGGTGAAGAAGTAAAGATAGCTAAACCTGAATAATCTTTAAAACATTTATGTTGGAAAAGGAGAGAATATAGTAGTCAGAAAGGGATCTGTAGTCAAGAGACAATTTGGCTTTATTCTTTTCCAGAACAAGAAATGCATTGCAAACATATGAGCTGAGGAGTGAAGACCAATAAAGTAGCAAGTTAACAGTAGTAGTAATTGTAGCCATATTAATAGGAATAGTAAAAGTTAATATTTATTGAGAGCTTGTGGCAGATACTATTCCAACTCTTTACCTACCTTAGTAATGGCATCCTCCCAACATTATAAGGTAAGCTCTATTTATTAGTCCAACCTCACATTGCTATAAAGAACTGCCCAAGAGTAGGTAATTTATAAGGAAAAGAGGTTTAATTGACTCACAGTTCCACATGGCTGGGAAGCCTCAGAAAACTTACAATCATAGCAGAAAAGGAAGAGGCATGTCTTACATGGCAGCAGGCAAGTGAAAATGAAAGCAGGGAAAATTGCCTTATAAAACCATCAGATTCCATGAGAACTCACTCACTATCACAAGAAGAGCATGGTGAAAACCACCCCTATGATCCAATCTATCCCCTACCAGGTCTCTTTCCTCAACATGTGGGGATTGTGGGGATTATAGGGATTACAATTCAAGATGTGATTTGGGTGAGGATACAAACCCTAACCATATCATTCCACTCCTGACCCCTCCTAAATCTCGTGTCCTCACATTTCAAAACCAATCATCCCCTCCCAACAGTTCCCCAAAGTCTTAACTCATTTCAGCATTAACTTAAAAGTCCAAGTCCGAAAAATCATCTGAGACAAGGCAACCCCCTTCCACCTAGGAGCCTGTAAAATCAAAACCAAGTTCACTACTTCCCAGATATAATGAGTGTGCAAGCATTAAATAAATGCTCCCATTCGAAATGAAAGAAATTGGTCAAAACAAAAGGGCTACAGGCTCATGCAAGTCCAAAATCCAAAGGGGCATTCATTAAATCTTAAAGCCCCAACATAATCTCCTTTGACTCCATGTCTCACACTGGAATATGCTGATGCAAGAAGTGGGCTTCCATGGTCTTGGGCAGCTCTGCCCCTATGGCTTTGCAGGGTACAGCATCCATGCTGGTTGCTTTCATGGGCTGGCATTGAGTGTCTGTGGCTTTTCCAGGCACACAGTGCAAGCTGTCAATGGCTCTACCATTCTGGGACCTGGAGGACTGTGGCCCTCCTCTCACAGCTCCACTAGGTGGTGCCTCAGTGGGGACTCTGTGTGAGGGTTCCAATGCCATTTTCCTCCTGTACTATGCTAGCAGAGGTTCTTCATGAGGGCTCCACCCCTGCAGCAAACTTATGCCTGGACATCCAGGCATTTCCATACATCCTCTGAAATATAGGCAGAAGGTCCCAAACCTTGATTCTTGACTTCTGTGCACCCTCAGGCCCAACACTATATGGAAGCTGCCAAGGCTTGGGGCTTGCAGTCTCTGAAACAATGGCTTGATCTGTATGTTGGCCCCTTTTAGCTACAGCTCAGACACAAGGTAACAAGTCTTGAGGTTACATAGAGCAGCAAAAGGGCCCTAAGCCCAGCCCATGAAACCATTTCTTCCTCCTAGGTCTCTGGGCATGTTATGGGAGGGGGTGCTGAGAAGGTCTCTAACATGCCCTGGAATCATTTTCCTCATCATCTTGGCTATTAATATTTGACTCCTCATTAATCATGCAAATTTCTACAGCCAGCTTGAATTCCTCCCTGAGAAAATAGGTTTCTGTTTTCTACTATATGGTCAGGCTGCAAATTTTCCAAACTTTTATGCTCTGCTTCTCTTTTAAAACCAAATTCCAATTTCAGACCATCTCTATGTGAATGCATAATACTGAATGCTTTCAAAATCAACCAGGTCATGTCTTGAATGCTTTGCTGCTTAGAAATTTCTTCTGCCAGATACGCTAAATAATCTCTCTCAAGTTCAAAGATCTCTAGGGCAGAAGCAAAATGCCACCAGTCTCTTTGCTAAAGCATAGCATATGTGACCTTTGCTCCAGTTCCTAAGACTTTCCTCATCTCCACCTGAGACCACCTCAGCATGTACTTGATTGTCTACATCATTATCTGCATTTTGGTCAAAACCATTCAAGAAGTCTCTAGAAAGTGGCAAACTTTCCCACATCTTCCTGTCTTCTGGACCCTCCAATCTGTTCCAACCTCTGTCTGTTACCCAGTTCCAGAGTCATTTCCACATTTTCAAGTATCTTTATAGCAGTACCCCATTACCTTGGTACCAATTAACTGTATTAATCAGTTTTCACACTGCTATAAAGAAATACCTGAGAGGGGAATTTATAAAGGAAAGAGATTTAATTGACTCACAGTTTCACATGGCTAGGAAGGCCTCAGGAAACTTACAATCATGGTGGAAAGCAAAGGGGAAGCAAGCTTGGACCTTCTCACATAGGAGCAGGAGAGAGAAAAGTGAGGAGTGGAGGGGAAAGAGCCTCTTATAAAACCATCAGATCTTGTAAGAACTCACTCACTATCATGAGAATAGTATGGGGAAACTACTCTCACAAGCCAATCACCTTTCACCAGGTCCCTCCCTAGATATGTGGGAATTATGGGGATTACAATTCAAGATGAGATTTGGATGGGGGCTGCATATTATGGGGATTACAATTCAAGATAAGATTTGGGTGGGGACACAAAGCCTAATTATGTCACTCTATTACTAGTCCCCCTTTTCAAATACAAAAACTGAGGCACATGAAGGTTTCATAACATACCCACAGTCACACACTTAGCAGGTGGCTCCAGAGACAAGGTTTTTATCCTTCATGCTGCATAGCTTCTGATCGTGAAGGAGAGGATAAAACTGAGTAAGCAGTGTCCAAGAGGGCAAAAGACAGATCTGGACTAAGATACATTGAGGCTGGAGAAGTGGAGAGGAGGAAAGATGCAGACATGAAAAAATCGCAGGAAGGGGAAAGGGTGAATGGGAGGGAAGCCATTCACAATTTAGACCCTAGGTTTTTTTGAATAAAGTAGGAGGTCAGGTATTTTTCATGAAAGCAAGAGTGCAGACTGAGTTGAATTCAAAATATTTATGTGTCTGATGAGAGTCAAGGGAAATTGAGACCAACTAAGGGAACAAGACATTGTCCAAGACATACCTATTCTAGGACATACTAGGGACAACCTCCTGTGCTAATTATTGTTTTTATTTTCTCTTGACCTTGACTGTTGAACTTAAGTAAGTTAAATATGCCCATAACACAATGCCACCAGAAGGTCTTTGATACCAGCAACCAGGGCTTGCTCGGCTTTCCTGCCCAGATCCCTTCTCAGTGCATTTTTTTCTCTCGTATGTTATTCTCTTGTCTTCTGTCTGAAGAGAGAAAAATTCTTCTACACTCTTTTAAGGCTGTCCCTTCTGTTTATGTCTCTATGATTACATTATAGGCTATTCCAGGGAATAAATATCTTATTCATGCCTTGCAAAGAATAAGCACACAATATTTATATGCATCTCTGGGTCAGGTGCAGTAGCTCATGCCTATAATCCCAGCACTTTGGGAGGCCAAGGAAGGAGGATCACTTGAGGCCAGAAGTTTGAGACCAGCCTGAGCAACATAGTGAGACCCTGTTCAAAAAAAATTTTTTAAGTAAACCAGGCATGGTGGTACATGCCTGTTTTCCCAGCTACTCAGAAGGCTGAGATGGGAGGATCATCTGAGCCTAGGAGTTTCAGGCTATGGTAAGCTACAATTGTGCCATTGCACTCCAATCCAGGTGACAAGGTGAGACCCTGTCTCCAAAACAAAACAAAGCCAAAACCTTAGGGAATTGTATCTTCTACTCTTTTATTACAAATATGATCTTCAGGGAAAATCTACTGACAAACATTTATAAATTAAATGTAAAAATATCTTAAATCGGCTTTAAAATAAGTCAGTATATGATACGTAACAACTCTAAATCAGTTTTAACAGTTTGTAATATGTAACAACTTAAAATCTAGACACCTATAGACCATCAGATAATGTGTAGCAAATCACCTCAACTATATACTTTCTCTAAGTTTGCTATATATCACACAATTAAATTACAACAGATTTCAAATAATAATGAATCCACTCAATACAGAAAACCACAATAAGCAAAAGTACAGGACACAGGGAAACCAGTAACTGCAACACGTATGTGCTTAATGAGAAGAGATCCATTCAGGAATATATTCAGATGCCAAATAGTACAAATTCTACTTTAGCACTTTGAATCCTTTTGGTAAACAATGCCCACCGTGCATGAGGTGCACACATGCACACAATCAAGTAGTAACTAAGAACAATCACTTATCCCTATTTTTTCACAAATGATATTTACTGGATGCCCTTTAAACCGATATGTTTCAAATGTTTTTACCACAACCAACACTAAGAAAAACATTTATTGTTGCAACCAAGTTCAAACATATTGTATTAGTCTGTTTTCATGCTGCTGATAAAGACATACCTAAGACTGGGAATAAAAAAAGGTTTAGTGGACTTACAGTTCCACATGGCTGGGGAGGCCTCACAACCATGGGAAAGGAGGAGCAGGTCACATCTTTCTTACATGGATGGCGTCAGGCAAGAGAGAGCTTGTGCCAGGGAACTCATGTTTTTAAAACCATCAGATCTCATGAGACTTATTCACTATCATGAGAACAGTGCAGGAAAGACTCCCCCTCCCCCATAATTCAATCACCTTCCACTGGGTTACTCCCATGACATGTGGGAATTGTGGGAGTTACAATTCAAGATGAGACTTGGGTAGGGACACAGCCAAACCATATTACATATATTCATGAATTACAGTTTAACCTAACAATATTTACCTTACTATTCATGATGCACTATAAGATTTTTAAATTTCATTTTACCAAATTGAAACTTAAGAGTTTGAAAAATGCTGCTCCAATTGACTTTACTCTGATTTTTCTTTTAAGATGGAGTCTCACTCTGTCACCCAGGCTGGACTGCAGTGGCACCGTGTTGGCTCACTGCAACCTCTGTCTCTTGCATTCAAGCAATTCTCCTGCCTCAGCCTCCCAAGTAGCTGGGATTACAGATGCCCACCATGATGGCTGGTTAATCTTTTATTTTTTAGTTTCACCATGTTGGCCAGGCTGGTCTCAAACTCCTGATGTCAGGTTATTTACCTGCCTCAGCCTCCCAAAGTGAGGGATTATAGGCGTGAGCCACTGCTCCCGGCCTACTCAGAAATTTTTAACGACATGATCCTAGGTTGCTATTCAGAAAACAAATGTTTTCCCTAAGATCAGAAAAAAATGTAAGTGATCCTGATGGATAGTATATCTGTCCTTCCTTCAATATGGCAAGGAACAGAGCACATGGCAAGGAAAAGACTACCACCAAAGAAGGAGCAATCAGTCAGTCAGTCAGTCAATCATCAGCCAAGGCAGACAGAATATTTTTCCTGATATTCAATCAGGGTTCTCTAAAATTATGTGAGGCAGTGTGATATAAAGAATAGAACACTGAATTTAAAATGTGGAAACTTAGTTCAAGTCCCAGTTCTACCACTTTGGACAAGACATTTTGTAGAGATCTAGTTTTTCTCATACATAATGAATGTGGCGCAGGGACTCTTATCTCTTGTCTAGCACTCTACTTCCAAAGTCTAAACAGTGCTTGACATTTAATAGAAGTTGTTAAACAAATGAATGGATGAATACATATCTTGCTCATATAGTTGCAAGCAGGATGTCAAACAAATGCTCGATTTTAAAAAATTCAGTGTGAAATAACTGGAGACTCAATATGCTGGCAGCTTCATGCTATGCTGACTAAGCACTTTTCTCTTTCCACAACTCCTAAACCAAAAAAAGAAGAAGAAAAAAAATGTGGGGCGGGGTTGTGGAGGGACTGATTTTCTGCATTTTTCCTTTTCCAACAACTAGTCCTTATGAAAAGAAATAGCCCATATACCCTTTTCTCCACATGCAGGATATATGCAACATTAGTGTCCTTTTAGACCAAAAATGACAAAATTGAACTACTTATTTAAACATTTAAGCCATTTAATTATTTCTTGGTATCATGAACTGAGAAGATTGAAGGGAGCCATGGAAAAAAAATTACAATCACAATACTATATTTTTTCAGGTTAGCTCCAATACTTTTACATGTTTGGATGATAAACAAGGATGAAATTATTTATTTTAACTCATGCTCAACCATACTGGGTCATCCTTATTAACTATAACCACACATTGCCAAACTAAATGAATCAGTCTTTTTTTTTTTTTTTTTTTTTAGTCTCAGTCTGCCACCCAGGCTGGAGTGCAGTGGCGCAATTTCGGCTCACTGCAACCTCTGCCTCACAGGTTCAAGGAGCAATTCTCCCGCTTCAGTCTCCTGAGTAGCTGGGATTACAGGCATGCACTACCACGCTCAGCTGGTTTTTATATTTTTAATGGAGATGGATTTTCACCATGTTGGCCAGGCTGGTCTCAAACTCCCGACCTCAGGTGATCAGCCACACAGCCTCCCAAAGTGCTAGGATTACAGGCGTGAACCACCACACCTGGCCTAATTAGTCAATAATTCTTGAGCGGTTCTTTCAGGTATAACATCTTGCCACCATCTATAAATGATACAAAAGTTCCCAGTGCTTGCTATCTTAATATGATTTATCATGAAACAATTCAATAACTGTGCAAAACACTATTTGATTAAATAAAATAGACAGTACAGACAATAAGCCCCCAAGGGATTTGAATAAAAATATTATCTTCATAAAGAAACTTACCACCTAAAAGTCTAGGCTTTGGGGATGGCAAATACATGGCAAATGATCAGCTGTCTTCCTCATCCTCTAGTAACTATGTTAGGCCTGTTACTGATCATGGTATTCTTGCCCAGTGAACATCGTTATAACTTCAAGTTCCTTATCAGCACATCCCTCTTAGGCAGCCACAATAAAATATGATAAACTTATTTGTCCTCTCTGGGCTCAGCCTCTTGATGAAGTTGGAGGAACGTCTTTGATTATATCAATTGTCACATGAATCCTGTCCAAGTACACACCAAGAACACCTTCAACTTTAAAATCCATCAAGAAAGGAATATTTATTTCTGCATGTGGTCTAACAAAATGACACTATTTAACTCTAGGTTTTAACTTACTTATGTCAACTGACAATTGCACCTATAAATCCAATAAACTGCTTTGTAATTACAAAGCCTCATTCTATAACAAACCACATGCATGAAATTATAAATATGTCAATACAAAAATATATAAAGCAAAAATTGAAAGTTTACCAGCCGCTACAACAGTCCGTTCTTCAAAGATAGCCAAGATTAAGTTTGGTATACAACTTTCCAAACTTACTTTATACTTATGCAAGAAAAATAATGTGTGTGTTGTACATTTATTGCAGCATAATTTATAATAGCAAAGACACAGAACCAACCCAAATGACCATTAAGGATAGATTGGATAATGAAAATATGGTACATATATACCATGGAATACTATGCAGCCATAAAAAAGAATGATATCATGTCCTTTGCAGGGACATGGATGAAGCTGGAAGCATCATCCTCAGCAAACTAACACAGGAACAGAAAACCGAACACGGCATGTTCTCAGTCATAAGTGGAAGCTGAGCAATGAGAACACATGGACACAGAGAAGGGAGCGACACACACTGGGGCCTGTCAGGGGTGGGGCGTGAGGAGAGGGAGAGCATCAAGACAAATATCTAACGCATGCAGGTCCTAAAACCTAGATGACGGGTTGATAGGTACAGCTAACCATGCACACATATACCTATGTAACACATCTGCACATTCTGCACATGTATCCTGAAACTTAAAAGGAAAAAATTAAAGTGTGTGCGAGCATGTGTGTGTGTGAGTCTGAGTGTGTGTGAGCATGAGTGTGTGTGTGAGCGTGAGCGTGTATGAGAGCATGTGTGAGCGTGTGTGTGTGAGTGTGTGTGGTTGTGTGTGTGTGAGCATGTGTGTGTGTGTTTTCATGTGTAAGGTGTACTAGAGCTATTTTCCTTACAAAATTATTTCTAGAAAAATTATTTTCTAAAGTTTAAATTTGTAAAGGAAACGCAACATGTAAATAATAGAAATTTAAGGCCATTTTATTCTGTACTTAGCACAGGTCAGTGCTTGAATACATACAAATTAAAACATGGGGAAAATGCATTAACCCAGCACCTTTTCAACATGAATTGTCATAATCAAAGATTCCATCCAAGTGTTACTGAAGCTCAAAAAATGCAACTTTCTATTGAAAAACACCCTTTACAGTGGTGCCATGTATTCTGGAAAAGAAATGTCTACTGAGCATGGAGAGGCACATCCACAGATGAAATTCACATTCACAGATATTTATGAAAACGCATTCACCCAGAAACACAGGGTGTTCAACAGAGAGGAGTGCTCACAGAGTGCTTAGTTCAACACTTTCATTTTACATATAAGGAAGAGGACTCAAAGGTCACAAAACCAAGAGCAGAAGCAGCATCAGCACCATAACCCGCTGTCTTGCTTTGCTTGTTATACAAAACCACAGTGGCATTTTTAATTTGAGGAATTTTATTATACAGATGAGGCTTATGGTTTAAACGGAGGTTCTTATCTGCACTAAATTGCTTTTGTCCCCAGATCTAGCTCCTTGGTGCCTTGGGTGCCTCTACTGTAGGACCCCCAGCTACCCCTCAAGCCTGCGATTCTTTCCCCTCCCTCCAGGCTCATCTCAACAGTCTCTTCCACTGATGGTCCTTGTGCTGGTCCATCTCTGCTCTGCCCCAACCCTGACCTTCACTTTCATCCTCAGCAAAGTTCTGGGGCTTAATAGAGGGAAACATGCATGTGCTCATCTCCAGATCTGGAGCCACAGTTGTCAGAGATATAAATCATAACCACAGGTTCCTTTAGGAAAGTGAAAGCTACCTTTACATTATTAATGATAACAAGACCTGAAAGAAAGAACCTCATCCCCATGAACGATTACACAGCCACTGTCTTTATTTGGGTACTACATTCACATACAGAGAGATTCATGTTCCAAATACATGACAGCCTTATGATTTAGGCTAAAATTTAACCTTCAAAAGCTCATAAAATAGTGGCGCTCTTACTTTTGAAAGCAGATACGCCCTTTTCATAATAATATTATCGGAAGCTCAACATATTAAGACAGAAGTACTGCAGACAAGTTAAAGAAACATGGTAAAAGATTACTCACTTTTCTTTCTCCTTATCCCTTCCTCCAACCCACCCCCACCTCTGAAGAACCCGAGAGCTCCAAGGGATCAGTTTGAGAACCGCTACTTTATCTATTTTAACACATTCACTTTTTTAAAATGCTTTTTTTTTTTTAGGGCAGTTTTATGTTCACAGCAAAATTGAGCAGAAGAAAGAGATGTCTTACATGTCCCATGCCCCACACATGCACAGCCTTCCCTATTAGCAGCATCCCCGCCAGGATGACACATTTGTTCCAACTGCTGAATCCACACTGACACATGATTATCACCCAGAGTACATGGTTTACATTCGGGCTCACCTTGATGCTACGTAGGCTATG
The DNA here is from genome assembly GCF_048565385.1 of Saimiri boliviensis. Classification (NCBI taxonomy): domain Eukaryota; kingdom Metazoa; phylum Chordata; class Mammalia; order Primates; family Cebidae; genus Saimiri; species Saimiri boliviensis. Next base: position 25,846,295 of record NC_133452.1, on the reverse strand, counting down.
TGTTTGGATAAATTTCTAACAGCATATACCTACCAATATAACACCGTACAGAGTAGGGTCACTGCTCTAAAAAAGTCCTCTGTGCTCCATCTATTTAACCCTCTTTCTCCCCAACCCTTGACAACCACTGATCTTTTTATTGCCTTCATAGTTCTGCCTTTTCTAGAATATCATATAGTAGGTAGTCTTTTTAGGGTGGCTTATTTCACTTACTAATATGCATATAAGTTTCCTCCATGTCTTTTCATGGCTTAATAGCTTTTGTTTTGTTTCGTTTTGAGACAGGGTCTTGCTGTTGCCCAGGCCAGAGTACAGTGGCACAATTACTACTCACTGTAGCCATGACCTCTTGGGCTCAAGCAATCCTCCCACATTAGCCTCTCAAGTAGGCAGGAATACAGGTATGTACCACCGTGCTCAGCTAATTTATTTGTTGTAGAGACAGTGTCTCCCTGTGCTGCCTAGGTGTTGCCCAGGCTGGTCTCAAAACTCCCAGGCTCAAGCAATCTTCCTGACTCATCCTCCCAAAGTGCTGAGCCACTATGCCTGACCGTCATTTTTTTTAGTGCTAAGTAATGTCCCATTGTCTGGATAAACCATAGTTTATTAATCCATTCATCTACTGAAGGACATACTGGTTGCTTTCAGGTTTTAGAAATTATGAATAAAGCTGCTATTAACATCCTTATACTGGATTTTGTGTGGACATAAGTTTCCAACCCATTTGGGTAAATACCGAGTAGTGTAATCGCTGGATTATATGGCAAGGGTATGTATAGTTTTATTTTAAAAACTGCCAAAGTTCCTTCCAAAGACGCATTCACTTTTACTAAACAATGACAAGACCTATATAAAAACAAGGTACAAGGCACATGGCACTTTGCACATGGCAAATCGGTAATAACCAGCAGTATTCTATTTCTCTCTTGCTTGATAAAAACGTAATGCTTTCACTTCTCCTAAACAACTTGTTTATAAATATCTTGCTCTGTATTGAATAACATATTAAAAATCACCTTTCTTCTGACCAGAGGCACCCTACGTGTATACCTGGCAACGGGTGGGCCCATCAGTGGCAGGAAGCATGTTCCAGGACCAGTGCCACTGCAGTATACTGCATATAGTGCTCCAGAGAATCGTGCCCTTCTCTGCCCCGGTGCCATTTCCCAATGTACTAGAAAGATTCCAAACCCACAAGCTGATAAAAGATGCTACATTTCCTTCCATCTTTCTCTGAAAATGCCACACCTATTAGCTCCATCAGTTCATGTCTCTAGCTCCTCTCCCCAAAAGCCCAGTCTAAGCAGCTGTGCCCCAAGAGAAAAGGCTGTTGGAGAAAGCAGAAATGCCGTCCCATCCCTTCAACACCACCACTCCTCTCCATTTTTTTTTTAACCTCTACATGCTTCCTCTCTTTTCCTTCAGCCCAAAGCCCTCAGGTTCATGGACTCATGCGAATTAGTGTCTGAAGGAACCTATTATTACTATTGCAGTTGTAACTTTAGCCAGATCTCAACCAAGATTAGGCCGAGCCAATGAATACTTGACCATCTCTAATAAGATTGACTCCAAATTTATATACCTATACTAAGCTAAAATTGGTGTCATTCCCAAAATAGTACTTGTACTAGGTCATGTTTGCATCACTAGAAAGGAATACCTAAGACTGGGTAATTTACCAAGAAAAGAGGTTTAGTTGGCTGTGTTTTTGTAGGCTGTATAGGAAGCATGGTGCTGGCTATGTTCAGCTTCTGGGGAGGCCTCAAGGAGCTCTTACTCATAGCAGAAGGCGACAGGGAACCGGCATCTCACATGGTGAGAGCAAGAGCAAGTGGGGGAGGTGGCACAGTGCCACACACTTTTTAAACAACCAGATCTTGCATGAACTCACTCATCACCAAGAAGACAGCACTAAGCCACTCCTGAGGGATCCATCCCATGATCCAATCACCTCTCCCCAGACCCCACATCCAACACTGAGGATTACACTTCTACATGAGATTTGGTGGGGACAAATTTTCAAACCACGTCATTCTGCCCCTGGCCCCCCAAATCTCATGTCCTTCTCACATTACAAAATGCAATCATCTCTTCTCAATAGTCCATTAAACTCTTAACTCATTCCAACATCAAGTCCAAAGTCCTAAGTCTCATCTGAGATTCATGACCTTCCATTTCTGGCCTATAATAGCAAAACAAATAAATAACTTCCAAAATACAATGGTGGTAAGACATTGGGTAAACATTCCCATTTCTAAAGAGATATTGGCCAAAAGAAAAGGGCAATTCTCATGCAAATCTGAAAACCAGCAGGGCAGTCATTAAACCTTAAAGCTCTGAAATAATCTTCTCTGACTCCATGTCCTGTATCCAGGACACAAGGGTGCAAGGAGTAGACTCTCAAGGCCTTGGGAAGCTCTGCCCCTGTGGCTTTGCAAGGTACAGCCCTGCAGCTGCTCTCACAGGCTGGAGTTGTATGTCTGCGGCTTTTTTAGGCAACAGTGCAAGCTGCTGGTGGATCTACCATTCTGGGGTCTGGAGGGTGGTGGCCCCTCTCCCACAACTCCACTAGGCAGTACCCTGGGGGTACTCTGTGTGGTGGCTCGAGCCCCACATTTCCCCTCCACACTGCCTTAGTAGAGTTTATCTTCAGGGGCTCCACCCCTACAGCAGGCTTCTGCCTGTGTACTCAGGCTTTCTCAGACATCACTGGAAATATAGGTGAAAGCTGCCAAGCCTCCTCCATTCCTTCATTCCATGCACACACAGGCTTAACACCACATGGAAACTGCTAAGGCTTATGGAACCTTGGGCTCCCCAGAGCCACAGCCAGAGCTCTACCTGGGGCTCTCTGAGCCAAGTCTGGAACAGGAGCACTGGAATGTGAGGAGCAGCTTCCCAGTACAGTGCAGAGCAGCAGGGCCCTAGGCCTGGCCCTTTAAGCCATTCTTTCCTCCGGGGCCTCTGGGCCTACAATGTGACTCAGATCTGCAGGTCTTGCTAAGCTTCTCTCACCAAGTGGCTAGGATTCAAGGGCCTTTGTGTCTGTTAACAAAAGCGCCAATCAAAGTCCTCTCCAGATAGCTCCTTGCAATTCCTTTTCCTGGGGACCCTGTGACTTCCTGCTCTGTAACCTCTCTTCTCAATAATAGTGAAGAATTGCATATATTTTGATAAATACCATTCATAGCCCTAACCCTAACTGTAACTTTCCCAGATATTTTTAATACACTTAGGAAATGTATTCAGCAAAACTATTTGGCAAATAACTACCACCTATTACAGTCACTCATGAAGTCTATCACCTACTGTGAATTTGAAGGAGACTTGTCACTGGCTAAATTCAGCTTTGTCTTGCCATTAATAATATTTTCCTTCCCTGAGGCTGCCCTGCAAATAAACCTGCTTTAGTCTTTTGGGATACCTGGGGCCATTTTGGGAGATGACCTCAAGGTTGTTAGTACCTTTACTTTTTATTTCTCTATCCCTAATGCCACTGCACTGTCCCCAGGTAGTCAAGGGTCTGAAAGGTCATCTCCCGCCCTGCTTCTGTCTAGCAAGAGCAAGTCCTCTTTACTCCTCCGCAAAGCTTCCCCAAATAATTTTATGAGAACCCTCTGATACCTTCCTTTCAGGAAATTTTGCCACACCACTTTTTTTTTTTTTTTTTTGAAAGAGGGTGTTACTCTGTTGCCCATGCTGCAGTGCAATGGTGTGATCATAACTCACTGCAGCCTTGACCTCCCAGGCTCAAGCAAACCTCCCACCTCAGCCTCTCAAGTAGCTGGGACTACAGGACGTGTTACCATGCCCAGGTAATTTTTGTATTTTTTTTTTTTTTTTTTTTTTTTTGCCCAGGCTGGTCTCAAACTCTTGGGCTCAAGCAATCCATCCACCTTGGCCTCCCAAAGTGCTGGGATCACAGGTATGAGCCACTGGGCCCAGTCTATGCCACAGTCTTTAGCATTTATATTTATTTCACCTAGTTGGTTTCTTCATTGCTCCCTAGGTTAAATGTTGACTTTTCACCCATGTATTACCTATAGGACCCAATATTATTCTAGACACATGGCTGGTAGGCAATACATTTTTTGATTATTTGAGAAGGTTAAAAATGCTAAATTAAAAGACACGAAGGTAGGGGCCATGTGCATCTAAAAATAGAAAGGTGATCTATGAAGATTAAATCTGCCTCTTCCTAAGAAAAAAATGAATAGACACTGGGAAGTATTCTCAAAAGCATTCTTCCTTTACTCTTTCCTTTGTCCTTATTTTTCAATGAAGTGATTCTTGTTCACACTTTTCCATTCCAAATTACCCATAATCATTCTAATTAAAATGTGACCTACATCCCTGATCTGCATATAGATCCATGGTCCCCTCCCCCACCTCTCCAGGGATCAGACCTATGTAACAGGGTATGCAAGAAAACATTATTGCTGACACCAGAACTACCAGCTGCAGATAAAAGCAGTTAAGTTACTAAACAATAAAGCTGACTATTTCTCTAGTAATATTATAGTACATTATTGAAAGTTAGCGGGGTTCCCTCTTTGAAAGCTCTTCCATATGTGACTTCCTTATGACTTTTCCACCATTTCTCTCCCCTTCCCTTAAAAGGAGACCTCTACCCATAAGCCTCAGAATGAAAAATGTAATTTTCAAAGAAATTTATCATTGGAATTGAAGAGATACTGGATGACAATGTGAGTAGAAGAGTTGTAACAGATACACATGATTATAGCCTTTGCTCCTTTTAACTCCAGGGAGAGTCACAACAGCCAGAAGAGAGCCAACCACAGCATGGAGCAGAAGAAATACACAGAACTAAATTCCAAAAGGCAGCCTCTCATTTCATTCAGTTCAGCTACCCATCAGCTATATGATGTTAGCAAGTCAGTCTCTTCCAATTCCAATTTCTTTCTACACCTAGAAAAGGAAGGTCTATCTTCGAAGCCTACCAGCTTCCACCGGGATCAAACAAGGTGAGATAAGAACAAGAGCAGCAGCCACTCCTAAGTGTGGCCCTTTGGCAGCCAGGTGCCTCTGAAACATTGTAGCTATGAATCCTCACAAGTTTCCTGTAGATCATATTATTGTACCCCCATTGAACAATGAGCAGACACAGCTAATTGATGACCTTATTCAAGGTCACCACCCAGTAAGTTATTCAAACTTGGTTAGCCCATGTTTAACCTCCACATTATACTGCCTCCCTCTGTATTTTGCAATAACTTTAAAGCTACAAATCTATATAGTTTTGTTAAAATATATATGATAAGTCCCTGAGGAAGAAGTTGGCAGCCAGATTTGATTCACTTATTCCTTTTCTACCCCCCACCTCCCACCATCAATTTATCAAGTTCTTTTCTCCTCCTGATCTCCCTCTTCTAGTTACTCCTTTTTTCATTCTTCTTAAATTTTCCCTTTATGTGTCTCTCTTCTGTTGTCATTCCACCCTTCTGTACTTAACATAATGAGAACACAAACCCCCACAACTTAAAAGTCCATGTAATTAAAACAATGAATCTGAAATATATTTACTGTGAATGTAGGAAACATTTTGAACTTCTTGGTTATTTTGTTTGTTTGTTTTTGACAACCCCTTTCCTGGGTTAACTTTAGACATAGCTGAGACTTTTAGGAAGATGAAATAACAGAATTCTTAGCAAACTTAAAAGAGACATCGTGGCTGGGTGCGATGGCTCATGCCTGTAATCCCAGCACTTTGGGAGACTGAGGCAGGTAGATCACGAGGTCAAGAGATCGAGACCTTCTTGACCACCAGGGTAAAACCCTGTCTCTACTAAAAATACAAAAATTAGCTGGGCATGGTGGCATGCATCTATAATCTCAGCTACTCAGCTACTTGGAAAACTGAGGCAGGAAAATCACTTGAATCCGGGGGGCAGAGGTTGCAGTGAGTTAAGATCAAGCCAGGGCACATCAGCCTGGTGACAGAGTGAGACAAGTCTCAAAAAAAAAAAAAAAAAAAAAAAAAAAGAGACAAAGTCATTTCCATTTTAGATTGTCAGCATGTAATTACACTACAGTGTTACCAGACTTAAAAAATACACATACACGCAGATATGCCTACACAATGAATCCTAAATTCTAAATTATACGTGTGGCTAGTACAGAAGGGCAATGTTTACTCATCCCTATTGTTGCCTCCCATGGATGCTTTCCCCCCTAAACCTAGGGGCCTGCTGCTGTCTTTGGGCCACACAGCACTTTGTTCATTTTCTACCTTATTTATCGTAATGGGATTATATTGCAGCCTGTTTTCAAGTTAGTCTCCCCAACTTAACAGAGACGGCTAGGGCAAAAAAAAAAAAAAAAAAAGAAAAAAAAAACCCACACAATAATATTTATTCATCTTTATATTCCAAGAATGCCCAGTACATGAAGATCCCCAACACATGTTTGTTGAATGATGGAACAGAAATTCACATTTAGCAGGAAAACATGCACCGTTCAGACAGACTGGGGTTACCATAGGGCAGGACACATTGGCGATTACTGGCTCTTAATTTGCTTAAACGGAAAATAATCTAAAGCCTTTGGCTCTTGAGAAGAGGAAAACAGATACAGTGCATTTTTTAAACCATCCTCCACCGGCTGGAGCTGGCTCGCTTTTCATCCTACTGACCCTTAATTTTCTGAGTTACAGTTTACACCAACATTGTTACAGAGCTGGTCATCTGAAAACCAGCCCTCCTTTCCTTCCCGTGGCAAGGGTATCCTTCCACACTCCTCTCACTCAGCCCAGAGATCGCTTGCAGAACAAAAGAATGAATTTATTTGTTACGACATGCACCGGGACTTCGTGTCATTATTTCAATGTCTCCCTTTTCCACACACTTCCATACGCCCTATTTCACCTCTATTACAAGTTCTCTGGGGCTACTTTACAGATGATAAAACTGGGCTGAACAGGTGTTTAAGGTCACATGAGGGGAACCCAGTTCTTCTCCCTCCCGATCCCTAGGTGAACCCAGCCACATCCCTGGGGCAGCTTTTACCAAAAGGCACACGCCAGGGCTTTACCCCGCACGTGATTCAGGACCGCTGGGGTGGGCCCAACAGGTGTGTTCCGAAAAGCTCTCCAGGTGCTTCTGCGAGGCGCCTGCGGTGAGGCACAAAACAACATAAACCTTGTCACATCATTATTCCCTGAACACATTGGAGTTATGTCTCCCAGTGGCCACACAGATGCTCTATGCCACGACCCTTGATTAACTGCCATAGTTGTCACTTCACTTGGCTTTTTCTTTTTTTTTTTTTAATTGCATTTTAGGTTTTGGGGTACATGTGAAGAACAAGCAAGATTGTTGCATAGGTACACACATGGCAGTGTGGTTTTCTGCCTTCCGTCCCCTAGCCTGTATCTGTCATTTCTCCCCATGCTATCTCTTCCCACCTCCCCACCTCCCCGTCCCTCCCCCATTTTCCCCCAACAGACCCCAGTGTGTAGTGCTCCCCTCCCTGTGTCCATGTGTTCTCATTGTTCAACACCCACCTATGAGTGAGAACATGCGGTGTTTGATTTTCTGCTCTTGTGTCAGTTTGCTGAGAATGATGGTTTCCAGGTTCATCCATGTCCCTACAAAGGACGCGAACTCATCGTTTTTGATGACTACAGTAATCAAAACAGCATGGTACTGGTACCAAAACAGAGATATAGACCAATGGAACAGAACAGAGGCCTCAGAGGAAATACAACATACCCACAACCATCTGATCTTCGACAAACCTGACAAAAACAAGCAATGGGGAAAGGATTCCCTGTTTAATAAATGGTGTTGGGAAAACTGGCTAGCCATGTGCAGAAAGCAGAAACAGGACCCCTTCCTGACACCTTACACCAAAATTAACTCCAGATGGATTAAAGACTTAAACATTAGACCTAACACCATAAAAACCCTAGAAGAAAATCCAGGCAAAACCATTCAGGACATAGGCGTAGGCAAGGACTTCATGACCAAAACGCCAAAAGCAATGGCAACAAAAGCCAAAACAGACAAATGGGACCTAATCAAACTCCACAGCTTCTGCACGGCAAAAGAAACAGTCAGTAGAGTGAATCGGCTTTTTCAATAAAATGAACAGTTCCCGCGCTCCCAGACCCCTGAACACTCGGGAAGCCACAGGGTGTCGCTGTCCTTGACGAAACTCCTCTGCACAGCACGGGCCCTCCAAACCCAACAAGGCTGTGCATCCGCCAAGTTCCCACGCCCACCGCGACGGAGCGTGTCCCTCCCGCCCCCATCAGGGGAGTCCTGCCCCCGAAATTCTCCCTGCGCGCCGCCCCCAATCCCGGGGGACGCCACGGCCCTTTTCTCCCGAACTCTGCCGGGACCTCCCCGCCGCCACTCTCACTTTCTTCCCAGAACTCACGCTCTGGGGGACGGGCTAAGCTGGCACTTGAGATTCTCCCTTTGGGGTAGAGCAAGGACCGCCCCGCCCTCGGCCTCGCCCCGCACAGGGCCCGGGAGGCGGCGCCTGGCCCCCGCGCAGGAGGACTGAGGGCGGGCGCTGGGTGGCGGCCGTTCAGTTCCCACGTCACCAGCCCGGTCCTTTGCCCGGCGCAGAAGCGAAGAGCTGCAGACCGTCGAGAAAAGGGAAACGCGCCCCAAGCCGCACAAAGGTGGCTTCCGGGGTCCCAGCACCAACCGCCGTCCCCGCTGGACGCGGCCAGGAGCCTGGGCCTGGCTGCCTCGCTCGACCCGCGGGCTCCGTGCGGCACGTGGGCACCTGCGGCCCGGGCTGCTGTCCCCGCCCCGCGCGCCCACCTGAGCGCCGCGCCCCGGCTCCCCGCCCCGCTCTCTCGCTCGCCGGCGCCTCACCTGCTCTTCCTACCGACCCGCCGCCAAATTTCTCCCGGTTGAAAAGTTCTGGAGCCCGGAGCCCGCGGCCCACTGGGGCACCTCCGAGGGCGGCGAGCGGGTCGGGCGGCTGCCGGGCGGCGCGGAAAAAGGGAAGGGGATGAAGGGGCGGGAGCCTCGGCGGGGCGATCCCCCTCTGACCCCAGCCGGCCCGCGTTAACCGCCCTGAGGACTTATGCGCTATGATTATCCGTCCCCGCGCTGGGGACTTCGCCTCTCTTCCGCGAGACCCTTGTCATCAACGTCCGCGGTTAAGAGTTGGGGCTCCCGGTCGGGATGCCTCGGTTCAGATCTTGCTCCTCCACTTAGGGAGGTGTGATGGGAAGCTACCTACTCTACCCCTCTGCAAAAAAAAAAAAAAGGGGGGGGGAAATTAATAGTAATAATAATTCCTATGCAGGGGCGAATCCACGTGTTGTGGGGTTTGAAACTGAAACAACTGCGAGTCGGGGTGGCGAATCTTCGAGGGAAGTACAAAATGAGATTCTGGGCTTAGCAGACATCTGTATGCGTGAGGGGCCCTGAAGCTTAAGCTTCATTAGTTTCACGTGTCAAACTGCCTCTGCAACGTTCTTCGTGAGCTTCATTAAGCGCGAGATTAAATAAGGTGAGCCACGAGCTGGGCCTATCATAGGGTCGGGTGCGCTCAGCAGGTGTTTATAGGGATCATTTCCCTCTAACTGGCCAGGTGGACGTAGGAAAAGCAGAAATAATGCTGATTGTCAGTTATGTGCCAGGTGTTAGAGTACGTGTTAAACTCAGTTAATATACCAACGCGTGAATCAGCAGTATGCCAGTTTTATGGCCCAAAACACCGGGACTCAGAGAAGTCATGTAACTTGCTCACGGTCTCATAGAAGACCCAATTCTGCCAGTAACAAGGACCTGCTTTTTCCACAGTTCCATCTCACAAATATGAATATGTAACTATGTTACTATAACTTGTTTGGACAAGAGAAGAAGACATTCCCTCACGAGAGAAGTGTTCATGAATTTTCACTGCGAAATTTCCTGAGCTCATGCAACAGAACATGAAGGCCTGCCCTGCATACGAAAGACCCTGCTGGAAAATCAATGTGTGTACTTAAATGTGCTCAGGTTACACATTTGCTTGCTCTATTAGTACTTTGTGTTTACTTTTTATATTATTACTACTGCACGTCAGCTAAATGAGTTTGTAATCTATCCCCAAAAGGCTTATAAACGAAGACAACAACATAAGGAACTATCCTCGTTCACAGCACTTCACATTCTTTTTCTCATTGAATTTTGACATCTCTGTGCTGTAGTTGTAATACCCTCAGTTAACTGATGAAAACTCAAAAGTGGATTAAGTTGTCTAAGTTCACACAGATAGCCAGGATTTGAACCCATTTGATTTGCCTGGATTCTAAACTTTAGCTCTTTTTTCTACACTCTGAGAAAGACGAGAAGAAACTTTTTAAAATATGTGAAGTCAGGCCGGTGTCTATTCCTGTAATCCCAGCACTTTGGAAGGCTGAGGCCGGCAAGTTTGAGACCAGCCTGACCAACATGGTGAAGCGCCTTCTCTACTAAAAATATAAAAAATTAGCCGGGCATACTGGCAGGTGCCCATAATCCCAGCTACTGGGGAGGCTGAAGCAGGAGAACTGCTTGAACTCGAGAGGCAGAGGTTGCAGTGAGCCGAGACCTGGCCATTGCACTTCAGCCTGGGCAACAAGAGCATGACTCCATCAAATAAAATACATGAAGTCATTTATATTTTTGCAAAGTGGAAGAAAAGAGTTCAAGTAGTTATTTTCTTTAGTTTCTATTGCAGGAGGAGAACTAAACAGAAAGCTTAGATCCACAATTTAGTTATTTAGGGTGAGGAAGGGAGAGTGTCTACTACAGTGCCAGGCACATAATAGGACATTTGCTGCATGAGTGAATGAATGCGTAAAAGAAGTAGTGAAGTTCTTTGGGATCCTTGATAGTTCCTCTGAAGTCACAGCCTTTCAATATGTGGTTCTTATAAAATGTCAGTATCGTGAAGAGATTCCCCCTCATCTTTTTTCTCCCTCTTGCATAATAAAAGGGGCAAATCAAATTTTTAAAGTGAGCAAAAGGTGAGTGGAAGAAGGAAAGAACAGAGAAGAATAAAAGAATCATAGGACTAAATGAGGAGACACATCCTTTCCCTTGCCTCCTCAGAGTAAAAAGATTTTATATCTGTCAGAAACGTGAATAAAACTGCAAAAGTGCATTACATTTTCTAACTGAATTGTGAAATCGTTTGATTTTTATTGTATTATTGTAAAAGCAGCAATATTTTGTTAAGAAAGAAAATAAACCTTACATCCATGCCCATTCCCACCCTGCAACATATGAGTCCAGCTGCGGCTTGGATGGGCGGTGGGGGTGGGTGGGAGGCTGCACATTTCCACTCGCCTGTAGTCCCAGCTTCTTGAGAGGCTGAGGCAGGAGAATCACTTGAACCCAGGAGGCATAGGTTGAAGTGAGCCGAGATGGCGCCACTGTACCCCAGCCTGAGCGACAGAGTGAGATACAGTCTAAAAATAAAATTTTAAAAAGGGATGTTCACTACCTCTCCCTCAGGCAGGGAAGCATTCATGCAGGAAGTGAACTTTCAAAGACTTTCAAAAACAAATTCAATAAAGGAAGTGAGAGAGGGGGGATACATACAACTTTTAAGGAATAGATGATGTTTTAGAAATTTAGAGGAGGGAAGGAAATGGTGGCTCTAATGAAAGGAATAACAGCACCATTTCAGTGCTTATCCAGGCAAGCTGACTCCAGAGCCTGTGTTCTTTCACCTGTGCTGTTGGGCACTTCGAAGGAGAACAAGTTAGACCAACTGATCTAGAAATGGCAGGCTGGAGAACAGAAAGTGAGAGGGGTGTGGGAGGAGGAACTCTGGGTGCTTTTTTTTTTTTTTTTCTTTTTGAGTCAGAGTTTCACTCTTGTTACCTGGGCTGAAATGCAATGGCACCATCGTGGTTCACTGCAACTTCTGCCTCCCGGGTTCAAGTGATTCTCCTGCCTCAGCTTCCTGAGTAGCTGGGATTACAGGCACCCAACACACCTGGCTAAGTTTTTGTATTTTTAGTAGAGACAGGGTTTCACCATGTAGTTCAGGCTGGTCTCGAACTCCTGACTTCAGGTGATCTGCCTGCCACGGCCTCCAAAAGCCCTGGGATTACAGGTGTGAGACATCATGCCTGGTTTCTGGCTGCTTTCTTAAAAAACCTGCAGAAGATGTGAGCCCCTTGAGCCTGAAGATTAAACCAAAGCCATTCCCCAATCCCAGATTGACAGTACAGCCTTTCTTCGTGGCACACCTAGTCAGAACATCCCTCATTTGCAAATGTCACTACTACATCAAGTAGTCCTTAACTTCAAGTACAAGATCTTTGGTTATATACATCTATCAGTACAGCTGCACACTGTCCATTAATACACATCGCACCCCCTCCCCCTTAGCCCACAAGTACCTTTCTTACACCAAATTTCATTTTGGGCCATCATCTGAGAGATGAAACCAACCATTGAGTGATGGGTGTTGCTGTTAGCCACTCACCAAAAGGAGCACAGGTGCCGGGGGCTTGTGGTCCCAATGCCTACCACCCCATGCCAAAGAACCATGTTCTTGGACCTCTGCCTCCAAACAAGCTGCACTCATGAAGGAGGCTCAAGGGTCATGTCCCGCTGCCTAGAACTTGCTCTCCTGGGTTGCAGAATGGTGTTAGTTCTGGCAGACACAGCCTCAATCCTTTGGTGAAATCATACAATCTAATCCTCTGTAGGTACAGAAGGCGAAGATCTTCACCCCACTACTCTGTTACGACTAAACAATGGCATGATGTTGGTAGTTAGGTTTAATCAACCCAGGGGCCTGGGACATGGGTGGCCTGACCCCAAAAGCCATCTCCCTGCTTGGGGTTCCAGAGTGAGGGCTGACAGGCTAGGACTCTTACTGGCACCCCAGGCCACTCAAGCCTGAGGGAGGCAGGGCCTACAGAGACCATCAAGAGAAATTTTCTAAGCAATTTTTTTTTCTAATAATGAGAATCATTTCTAACATATACAGGTTTGATTTTGTTTATTTTTCTTTTTGCCTTTTAAACACATTTCCAGGAACTCATTAGTTACCAATGTAAGGGACTGCCTTAATAATCAAATTACTCCAAGGATATAGAATTCCTTTTCCTAGGCTGGGCGCGGTGGCTCACGCCTGTAGTCCCAGCACTTTGGGAGGCCGAGACGGGTGGATCACGAGGTCAAGAGATCGAGACCATCCCAGTCAACATGGTGAAACCCCGTCTCTACTAAAAATACAAAAATTAGCTGGGCATGGTGGCACGTGCCTGTAATCCCAGCTACTCAGGAGGCTGAGGCAGGAGAATTGCCTGAACCCAGGAGGCGGAGGTTGCGGTGAGCCGAGATCGCGCCATTGCACTCCAGCCTGGGTAACAAGAGCGAAACTCCGTCTCAAAAAAAAAAAAAAAAAAAAAAAATAGAATTCCTTTTCTTTGTCACAGCCTCTTATTCTGCCTTGTCTTGCTTCCTATTTTTAAAAATGCCTTTGTGACCTTTGACCCCTAGAACTTCTTCCTATTTTCTTAGTTCATTACCTCCATTCTGACTTCCCTTATCTCTTCATCCACTATAGGTCAGTTCTTGTTGCTGTGGTTTTGTGTGTACGTGTGTGCACTTACTTCCTTACCTCCGTAAGCATGAGTCCTCATTTCCTTAACTTCCCTCCACTCCCAATCAGAAATCTCTCCTCATTCACTTGCTTTGTTACTTTCTCAAATTGTTGCATGCTACAGGGACATCAAAGGAGTATGTCGATTGGATCTACTGTGAATACAATTTCAGAAGGGCACATACAGCTTTTTAACATCTTTTTCATCATCTCTTATATTAGTCCAATTTCATATTGCCGTGAAGAAATATCCAAGACTGGGTAATTTATAAAGAAAAAGAGGTTTAATGGACTCACAGTTCCACATGGCTGGGGAGGCCTCACAACCATGGTGGAAGGCAAAGGAGGAGCAAAGTCCTGTCTTACATGGTGGCAGGCAAGAGAAAGTGTGCAGGGAAACTGTGCTTTATAAAACCATCAGATCTCATGAGACTTATTCACTATCATGAGAACAGCATAGGAAAAACCTGTCTCATGTTTCAATTACCCCCCACTGGGTCCCTCCCATGACACATGGGGAGTATGGGAGCTACAATTCAAGATGAGATTTGGACAGGGACACAGCAAGCCATATCATCTCTCCATTACATTTTCTACCTCTGCAATTCTAAATCTTTTCCATCCAAGATCTCAACTTTTCCTCCTTCTCACTTTCAACAAAGTGAGCTGCCTTCTTCTTCAGGTAGAAGTACTTCCCACTGGAGCTTCTACAAATGTTTTGCATCTTTCCATTATTTATCTTTCTTCTTTCTTCTCTGAGAAAAGGCTTCTCCTTGCAAAAGCTAATCCCTGTGAGTTAAACTCAAAACCCCTACCTCCTCCAGGATTAGACTCTATCAGTTGTCACATTTTACTTGCATTTTCAGAGTCTTCTACTTTGTTGATTCTTGGGCCTCTGCTTTCAAGCTTACGTCTTCATTATTCTTTAAATAATAATCTTTAATATTAATATAAAATTTTCCAGCGGCTTTGCCACTTCCTGAAACTATTGACCTGTAGTTGAGTGCTCCCTTACCACCTGTGAAGTTTAATGTTAAATGTCAACTTGATGGGATTGAAGGATGCAAAGTACTGTTCCTGGGTGTGTCTGTGAGGGTGTTGCCAAAGGAGGTTAACATTTGAGTCTGTGGACTGCGAAAGGCAGATATACCCTCAAACTGGGTGGGCATCATCTAATCAGCTGCCAATGTGGCCAGAATAAAAGCAAGCAGAAGAACATGGGAAGACTAGACTGCTTTCATCTTCTGGCCTACGTCTTTCTCCCATGCTGGATGCTTGCTTCATTCGAACATTGAACTCCAAGTTCTTCAGCTTTGGGACTCGAACTGGCTTCCTTGCTCCTCATCTTGCAGATGGCCTATTGTGGGGCCTCACCTTGTGATTGTGTGAGTCAATACTCTTTAATAAACTCCTCTTTACATATACATCTATCCTATTAGTTGTGTCCCTCTAGAGAACCCTGAGTAATACATCACCAAACTTTGTCAATGCATGTCTCTGCCCATTACTATTGGTTCTTGTCCTTATTCACTGTGGAACCCCTTAGTATCCACAACTTGCAGTCTGGCTTCTCCAATATTCTGCTCTACCCGTTCTTTGCAATCAACAGTGATGCCTTCTTCTTTCTTTTTTTTTTTTTTTGAGATGGAGTTTCACTCTTGTTGCCCAGGCTGGAGTGCAATGGTGTGATCTCAGCTAACTGCAACCTCCAACTCCCAGGATCAAGTGATTCTCCTGTCTCAGCCTCCTGAGTAGCTAGGATTATAGGCATATGCCACCATGCCCAGCTAATTTTTGTATTTTTAGTAGAGAAAGGGTTTCATCTTATTGGTCAAGCTAGTCTTGAATTCCTATCCTTAGGTAATCCACCCGCCTCAGCCTCCA
Source organism: Saimiri boliviensis (assembly GCF_048565385.1). Taxonomy (NCBI): domain Eukaryota; kingdom Metazoa; phylum Chordata; class Mammalia; order Primates; family Cebidae; genus Saimiri; species Saimiri boliviensis. The sequence goes on along the minus strand of NC_133452.1, from coordinate 25,830,833 downwards.
AAAGTGCTGGGATTACAGGAGTGAGCCACTGTGCCCGGCCAACAGTGATATCTTCTAACTGCCAAGCCATTGGCCTCAATCTTCAGCATCCTTGATTTTTCCAAATGATTTACCATAAACATGGTTCTGAACCATTTACCAGGTTGATCTGTGCCTCTTCCTTCACATTCTCTTCCCTAAGTCTCCTTTGTAAAAAAGGAAATGGGATTTTTACATTAGCTGTGTGATTTAAATTACTGTTATAACTTTTATTTAATGGTTGCAGTTCCTTTGACAGTCTACCAGTTTGAATACTTCAAAACAAGCCAGGCACCTGAGCATCTCATGTCATGGATCAATAATCCAAAATTAGATATATTGTTTCAGACTGAATGTTTGCATCCCCTCACAATTTATATGTTGAATTGTAATCCCCAAAGTGATGGTATTAGGAAGTGAGGGCCTTTGGGAGGTCACCAGATCATGAGGACGGCACCTTTATGAATGTAGTTAGTCCCCTTCTAGAAGGGACCCCAGAGACCTTTCTTACTCTCTTTCCTCCATGTGAGGATACAATGAGAAGCCTGCAGTCTGGGACCTGGAAGAGGGTCCTCACCAGAGCCCACTCATGCTGGCACCCTGATTTTGGAATTACAGCTTCCAAAACTATGAGAAATAAATTTCCATTGCCCATAAGCCACCCAGTCTATGGCATTTTTGTTATAGCAGCCTGAACTGAATAACACACATTTTATATACTCTCTCAATCTTTTCTGTCTATATATTTGCTTGGGGGAAGGAAGGCAGGGTTCTAAATAGCCCCAAGAAAATAGCTAATAACCCTAAGCAGAGGCAAAGTAATTATCGAGAAATTAAAGGAAATCCTGCATGAAATTATCTGTCCATTCAAAGATGTTGTCTCTGCATTGAGGAAATAATGGCAGGCCTGGCAGAAAGCAATTCCTTCTGTGATTCTGTATCTCCCAGCTCTCCTAACACTCAAAACATTTATCTTCATTCTTTCCTCTTCTCCTTTCCTAAATGTGGTGGTCCTCCAATATTTTATCTTCAGACCTTTTCCTTTATCTTCGCTCATTCGCCTTTCCACTTATGTCCTTAGGAAGCACACAATAAATCACTGCTAGGCATACAAGTTTCAAATCACTAGCACTGAAAGATCCCCAGTCATAGAGAACTGGTTTGTTTTTTCTTTAAATGCCTGCTAAAACATCTTGCCCTACCATGCCCACCAGACTTTCTCACTCAACATTCCAAACTAAACTCGGCATCTTATCTCTATAACCAGTTTCCTATTTCAATTTTCGTAATTCTAGAAGCACTGCCATCCTCCCAGATGCCTATACTTGAAAACTAACTTTGTTCCTCTGTTTCTCTGTCCTTCCATCCCCGTATTATATGTTCCAAATCTATCATAAGTGCACTTAGAGAAAGTTTGGCATATATATTCTTATGATACCTATCTTATTCTGTCTTGAATTATACAGATATGACCATTTTAAGGAAAATCCATAAAAAGAAATGAACTTTAAATAGTAGTACTTAGATACTTAAGTTAATATCAATATTATTCATTCTACAAAAAGTTATTTGTGTGTAACCTCTTGACAAGTACAAGACGTAAAATTCAATTTCTATGTCTAATAATTTAACTTTTACAGGCTAAACTTACAAACAGTTCTAATATTTTTGCCTACTAGAAGAAAATAGTAACATTTTCAAACTATATGTCAGTCATTTGTAAAAGTAATTGTATTTTAATATTAAACGTTTAAGTATACAATGAAGAGAAAGTAATAAAATGAACTCTCAGATGACCATTGCTCAATTCAATAAATACCAATATTTTGTCACATGTGCATAATATATTTTTTCTTTTCTTTGTTAAAGTATTTAAGGCAAAACCCAGACATCAGCTTATTTCATTCCTGCTTACTTCATTATGCTATTATAATAGTGTTATATAATAGAAGCATAGAAGCATATCCCTGCTAGTACATAAAGCATGTAAGAGTGTTATGATGTGATTATAACACTAGCAAAATTGATGGTCATAACTTGGTGTTCTATAAAACCCATACTGTATTCAATTTTCTCTATTGTCTCAAAAATGTGTTCTTACAACTGTTTTTTGGTGGGGGAAGGCTGTTTTGTTTTCATCGGGGCCATACAAGTTCTACGCAATGCATTTTGTTGTTACTGCTCTTAACTCCTTTTAGTCTTTTTATTTTCCATGCCATTAACTTGTGGAAAAAACAAGATCCATAAAATTCAAATGTCCCACATTCTCCATTTGCCTGTTTACTTCCTTGTGGCCTAGCATAACAGCTTGTTCCTCCGTTCTCATAGTTCCTGTAAACTGATGCCACTACTTGCTTTGTTTTCTGCATTTTGTGTGTTTTCCCACTGCCTGTGTGGGTCACTCAAAAAAACATGTCTTTCAGTGATGCATTTTTTCCCGGATTCATCTCAGTTGGTTTTTGGTATTTCAATTGATACCAATGATGATAAATTAGTCATATTCTGGTGGTTTCCTTAAGAGTAGACTGATGCCTTAATGAGGGATCTGACGACACATAAACGTGGGTTGAATAAAAGAACATTATTTTAGAAGAAATTCAGGAAATGATTACAATTGTTGTCTATATCCAAGCTCTTTGATTCAGTATGCTGCAATATAAGAACACTCTCTGTAGTGTTTTGACATATATATTGGTTTTAGTCCACTGTTCCTGGCTCATACTTCCCATAAGCCCTTGGTACAGTCTTTGTGATAATGCTGGGTGGATTAGACCTCAGGGACAGGCCTCTGCCTTTCTCCTGACCTGCTTTCACTCTACCGTTTTCCCACCTCTCTGATTATGGGTGGGTCTTAAGACCCTCCCAGAAGAGGGTCCCACTCTATACCCTGGGGGAAAGAAACTGATATTACAAAGCTTTCATAAAAACCCGAGGATAGTGTTCAGAGAGCTTCCAGCTAACTGAACACACTGAGGTTCCTGTGGGGTGGTTTCCAGGGAGGGCATGGGAGCTCTGTATCCCTTCCCCATACCTCACCCTATGTGCCTCTTCATCTATATTATTTGCAATATCCTTTATAATAAACTGGTAAATGCAAATAAGCATTTTCCCGAGTTCTGTAAGTGGTTCCAGCAAATTAATTGAACCCAAAGAAGGGATCATAGAAACCCCAAATTAAAGCCAGCCCATCAGAACTTCTGGAGGCCAGGACTTGGGACCAGTCTGTGTGTAAGGGGGGTAGTCTTGAGAGCTGAGCCCTCAATCTGTGGGTAAATGTCTTAGGGTAAATGGTGTCAGAACTGGATTTGAGGACACTCAGCTTGTGTCCACTACTCGGTGTGTGGGATAAGAACCCCACACATTTGACCACAGAGTCTTCTGTGTTGACTGTTGTGTAACAGTAGAGGAAAATTGTGGTTAGAGTTTTCTCTATTACATTCTCTTTTTCAAAATTTACTCATTTAAAATTAATAAAATATCTCCACATAACAATTAATCATTTTTGATAATGAGAGCTGGGTTTTGAAGTTTTTAGAAGTAAAGAAGCACTAGGCTGGGTGTGATGGCTCATGCCTGTAATCCCAGCTCTTTGGGAGGCTGAGGCAGGTGGATCACCTGAGGTCAGGAGATCGAGACCAGCCTGACCAACATGGTGAAACCCTGTCTCTACTTAAAATACAAAAATTAGCTGGGTGTGGTGGCGGGTGCCTGTAATCCCAGCTACTCAGGAGGCTGAGGCAGGAGAATCGCTTGAGACCGGGGAGATGGAGGTTGTAGTGAGCTGAGATCATGCCACTGCACTCCAGCCTGGGCAACAGACCAAGACTCTATCTCAAAGAAAAAAAAAAAAAAAAAAAAAAAAAAGAAAGTACAGAAGCACTTATTTCTAAATGACTACAGGGATTTAACTTCTGTCTGTGCAGACATGACATACTTAATAGTGTATGTGGGCATTCTTGTGTTTTATAAATTTAAAACTGAAACTCGATGAGGTGATTTATTTCCCAAGTATAAATAGACATTATAGTCATACTTTATCATAAATATATATAATTTTTTTATAAAGCTATAGTTTCTAAATATTTTCTCTACACTCAAGAACATGAAAATTTCAAAAAGGATATTATAATTACATTCATTGAATACCTACAATGCACCAGGTATTTGTTTACACTCCTTATATGTAATAAGCCATTTACAAAAATCCTATGAAAAAGGCTTCAGAATTATTCTCGTTTAATAAGGAAGAAGAGGCACAAATCAATTAGGTCCTTTTTCCAAGGGCTTTCCGGTCCAGAATTTGAATCTAGGTAGCTTAGCCCTCTTGACCTTTGCCCTTAATTTCCAGGCTGCGTGAAGCTTGTATTAAAGTAGGCTAAGTGGGGAGGTGGGCAGAAGCAACTCATCAGGTCTCAGCCTGTGCAGGCCTGGGCCCACTTCCAGAGTGGCCCCAGGAAACTTCTCCAGTTACAGAGGGGCTTTGAGGAATCCCCCTCCAAATAGGGCAGTGTGGGACAGACCTAGAAAACTGTTGAACAGTGGAAATCCCTGCCATCGAGAGACTTGAAAGAGTCTCACTGTTTCCCCTTTTATCTCTTCAGATGGAAACTAGTCCATTAATTTATAGCAACTGCAGCAGGTCACAAAATAATGGTTGTAAGTGCTCTTGGAGAAATCTAGACAAGCTCTGTGTAAGGCCACATTACCTTGGTCCACCATGCCTTTCAAAAACACCAAGGACAGTGAAGTTTGCATTCTGAAGAAAGGTTAGAGTGAAACTACTTAGTTGAAAAAGTTGCTTGTTACATTTGGCCTTTTCGTCCTTCATGCTGAATATTTCACTTCAGATCTCCAAAGATTTCTGCAAAGAAAGCCCTTCTAGATTAGGAAGACATTGTATTAAAGTTGCCATTGGATTGGTTGGGTTTTGTTTCATTGCAAAAACATCTCTCTGTGTCTGAAACTTCTCGACATTACCTGGCAGACTGTTGCTAAGATTATTTTTATTAGTTTGCTAGTGCTGCCGGAACAAAGTCCTGGTGGCTTACATCAACCAGCGCCTACTCTCTGACAGTTCTGGAGGCTAGAAGCCTGGGATCAAGGTGTCGTCAGGCTTGGTTCTGAGGCCTGTGAGCAAGAATCTGTTCCACAGCTGTCTTTTAGCTTCTGATGGTTTGCTGGCCATCTTCAGTGTCCCTTGGCTGGTAGATGCCTCACCTGATCCCTATCTTCATGCTCACATAGTGTTCTTCCTATGTGGACGTCTGTTTCTGTGGCCAAATATTTCCTCTGTATAAAGGCACCAGTCATATTGTATTAAGACTCATCTTAATGACTTCAGCTTTAACTTGATTGCCTCTTAAAGACTGTTATATTTAGAATATTTGTACTCTTCAAAACTCATGTTGAAACTTAATCCCCAATGTGACAGTATTGACAGGTGGGGCCTATAAGAGGTGATTGGGTCCTAAGGGCCATGCTCTCATGAATGGATGAATCAATTCATGGATTCATTTATAAATTAATGGATTAATGGGTTATCATGAGAGTAGAACTGATGGCTTTATAAGAAGAGGAAGAGAGACCTGTGTTAACACAGTCAGCCCCTCATCATGTGATGCCCTGCACTGCCTCAGGACTCTGCAGAGAGACCCCACAAGCAAGAAGATTCTTACCAAATGCAGCCCCTTGACTTTGAATTTCTCAGCCTCCATAACTATAAGAAATAAATTTCTCTTTTCATAAGTTACCCAGTTTGAGGTATTCTGTTATTAGCAACAGAAAATGGAGTAATGCAAAGACTCTGTTTCCAAATAGAGTCACATTCCAATTGAGGTACTCTGGGTTAGGACTTCACACTATTTTTAGAGGGGCACAATTCAACCCATAACACTATTTTTTTTTTGGTTGAAATTAAGGTTTTGTTTTTCTGTTTCCTTCGATTATTTTTATTTCTATTTATTTCTCAGAATATTGGCTATAATTTCATTTTTCAATGACAGAATTTTCTCCTCCATTCTGTCCCCTGTCCCCTCCACCACCCTTGCCCTTTCCTCTCTGTCTAGTTCTTTCTGCACGTTGATTCTGGGTTAAACTTGTAGCACCACAACTTTGAACAAGTAAATCTCTTCAAGAAATTCTCCTTGCCTCCAGCACCGAGTCTAGGCTCCTTGGGTTAACACTTGGGGCTTTCACAATCTGGCCTCCAACAGAGCTTTCCTTAAGAATGCTCTGCTCTTAACTGACTTTCTTCTAAGATACATATTTGTACGTCCACTTTTTCTTAGCTTTTATTCTCTTTTTTCTAGAATATCCTCTCTCGTATTCATCTTTGTTGACCTGACCATATCCTTACTTAAATGCCAAGTTCAAGAACTACTTCTTTCAGAAGAACGTCCCTATTCATTTCTAGGGGTCGGCTCTCCTCGAGTTACCACGACCTCTTCAGAAACCTTCACTCATTCGCTTGTCTTCTTTCATCTACTCTATTGTAGTAAATGCTGTCTATAAAACACAGCAAATAGATGCTGATAAGGTTTGGCTGTGTCGCCCACCCAAATCTCATCCTAAATTGTAGCTCCCGTAATTCCCATGTGTTGTGGGAGGGACCCAGTGGGAGATAATTGAATCATGGGCGCAGTTTTCCTGATACCGTTTTCATGGTAGTGAATAAGTCTCATGAGATCTGATAATTTCATAAGGGGTTTCCCTTTCCCTTGGCTCTCTTTCTCTCTTGCTTGCTACCATGAAGGTGTGCATTTCACCTTCTACCTTCCACCGTGATTATGAGGCCTCCCCAGCCACGTGAAACTGTGAGTCCATTAAACCTCTTTTTTTAATATATAAATTACCCAGTCTCCAGTATGTCTTTATCAGCAGTGTGAAAACGGACTAATACAGATGCCTTCACTTTTTAATTAGAATATAAATTCCTTAAAGGCAAGATTTATGTCATTTACTTCTAATTTTTTTGTATTCTTACCATCCTGACAAAAACTGGTACTTTATTTCATCAAGTCTAAAATGCTCTCAGATGTAGGATGTACTATTATTTTATATATCAGTAGGAGAAAAAAATGTGACTGCCTAACTGAGGGCACAATGCTTTCTTATATTCTTTGGGCTATCAAGAATGTTGATGACACAGCATTTCTTTTTCTTTTTTTTTTTTTTTGAGACGGAGTTTCACTCTTGTTGCCCAGGCTGGAGTGCAATAGTGCATTCTTGGCTCACCGCAACCTCCACCTCCTGGGTTCAAGCAATTCTCCTGTCTCAGCCTCCCAAGTAGCTGGGATTACAGGCATGTGCCACCACGTCCGGCTAATCTTTTGCATTTTTAGTAGAGGCGGGGTTTCACCATGTTGACCAGGATGGTCTCGATCTCTTGACCTCGTGATCCACCCTCCTCGGCCTCCCAAAGTGCTGGGATTACAGGCGTGAGCCACCGTGTCCGACCCACAGCATTTCTTAAAAGACTTCATAAACTAAAAGCCATTGGTGCTAAGCTGTTCAGCTGATTGTGCAAGTATAGAGCAAGAGTTTTTTGACCCCTGCTTCAGAAGTCTTGCTAAACATATCAGATTCATTACTTGTCCCCACCCCTCTTCTCATTACAATTTGGGTCCTTAGAACTAAGAAAGTGAACCCATATTTGTCTTGGATTTTGTTCTCAAGATGCTGACAGCCCTTTGGTCAGGTCTTGATTTTGGATTTTTTGACATTTGGGTAAGTACAGTCAAGCCGTGTCATGACTGCCATTCGGCCAACAGTGATCATATGATGCAGATTGACTTTGGAGCTATAAAGATGTGAAGGAAAAACATGTACATCTTAAAGTACAGGAAATTCAGTATGTAGCATGAAGCTGACTGACTGAAGTCTTAACAAATAGTATAAGTATCTTTAAGGGATGACTCTGCCTTAGTTTTGTCCAGCATACATTCAGTCTTCTCCAGATAACTGTCCCCCCCTTTCTCTCTCAGTGGGTCCAACCCCTTGTCTACTGTGAGCTTGGGGACTTCTGGAGGCATTGACTTCGCCTGAGATCCAGGGCTGGAACACATGCCCATGGCTAAATTAATCAGCCAGCGTGTTGATGTCCCTGGCCGGAATGATTTGAACGTGACACATATCGCTCTTGGAGCTATTGTCAGCTTCAGGAAATGGAAACAACACTGTGGAATCAGAAGTGAGAAATTAAGAGAGAACAACAAAATTCCAGTCACTTATTTGAATTCCGGACCTTAAAGCACCAAGACTGAAGCACCTGGGCTGGTTGGTGACATGATTCCTAAGTTCTCTTTTTGCTTCAGTCTGTGGATCTCAATGTCCTTCTTTGCAACTTAAATTATCCTGAATCAGAAGAGGGAAGATGTATCAGTAGGCAAAGAGACACATTCAAAAAATACTCGTTGCCTGTCTACTGCACACTGGCACTGTGTTACATCCTGGGCTACAAAAATTAATAAAATAATCTCTCCACTGAAGCGCCTCCTAGGTTAGGAGAGAAAATCTTCCACCAGCCTTGACCAGGTTAGCTTGGCATTTTCCTTGAACTCCTTTGCACACCCTGAAAACAATAAAACTAATTTTCTATTAGCGGCTTCGTTAGAAGGAATTTCCACAAGTCTGCCATATAATAGATACAATTTGGACTTTTCTTAACCACATATTTGTGAGAAACTTCATCTTTTTCATAACCATATTTTTTTACAAAAAATTAAGACATGATACCAGTTTAGAACATGAATGCAGCATGTGCTCATGGCCCACTGCAGCCTCAGCCTCAACCTCCTGGGCTCAAGCAATTCTCCCATCTCAGCCTATGGAGTAGCTGGGACTATAGGCACACATCACCACATCCAGCTAATTTTTGTATTTTTTTTTTTAGAGACAGGGTTTCACCGTTTTGGCCAGGCTGGTCTTGAACTTCTCACTTTGTGATCCACCCGCGTTGGCCTCCCAAAGTGCTAGGATTACAGGTGTGAGCCACCTCAGCCAGCCTAACATTATCTTTTTTTTTTTTTTTTTTTTTTTTTTTGAGATGGAGTTTCGCTCTTGTACCCAGGCTGGAGTGCAATGATGCGATCTCGGCTCACCGCAACCTCCGCCTCCTGGGTTCAGGCAATTCTCCTGCCTCAGCCTCCTGAGTAGCTGGGATTACAGGCACGTGCCACCATGCCCAGCTAATTTTTTGTATTTTTAGTAGAGACAGGGTTTCACCATGTTGACCAGGATAGTCTCGATCTCTTGACCTCGTGATCCACCCGCCTCGGCCTCCCAAAGTGCTGGGATTACAGGCGTGAGCCACCGCGCCCAGCCAACATTATCTTTTAAAATAAGCAGCACTGTTCCAAGGAAGCTGTTACTGAAGATATCCACAGAGACAGCAGAGGGTAATTTGAATTAAATCATTGTTAGGTCTATGTACCATGCACTACTGATATTCAAGTTTCAGTGAATTGGTAAAATAGAAAATATTCAGCAGTTTTTCTGAAGAATAAAGAAACGATGTGGCACTTGGAGAATAACGCCTACTGTACAAATAAATGCCATATTCCTTGCACTGCCTAACAGTGCAGAGATAAGCCAACTGATGTTACTAATCAGACTGCTGGGTATTTGAAATTGCATTTTAGCATTCCTATAAATAGCCTGACATTGAAAGATTTCAGTCATTTAGAGCTGGTTGGAAGAAATCATACTACTTAAAGCTCATAAAAATTATTATCCTCAAGTGCATATTTGAAAAAATGAGTTAGTTAATATTAATACTAATGGGAATCTTAAAAATCAAATGCTAAGTGGGAACACAGGATTTTAGTAGGGGTCTTACATATGTGTATTATATTATTATTTGAAACTTAAAAGATACACACATACTCAAGCCAATTTTTATTATGCTAATTGTCTATGACCTTGTGCTTGTGTCTGAGGCAAAAAAACAGGTTTTATGTAAATTAGAAATGATATATTAGAATTGAGAGAGACTTAAAGACCATGGAGGTGCAGGAAAAACTCTTCATTTGTAGAGGAGGGCTGAACTGAATATATGTGAATATAAATTTCATGAAGGCGGGAGGTAGCCATAATCTCACAAAGAACAAATTTGAGGCAATTTTACAGGCTTTTACTATCAAAGAAACTTTCTGCATGGTGATATCTATGCATATACTATTGGCTATTTTTTTGAAAAATGGAAAGAACTTTTCCAGAAATACAACAGTGGCATGCACCAATCCCAATACTTTGATCATGTACAGAATGATTGTTAGGAGGTCACTGGCCTTACAGTGCCTAGGATGCTATCAGAGAAAGATGACTGGCCGGCCCGGTGGGGTAGCTCACACCTGTAATACCAGCACTTTAGAAGGCCAAGGCAGGCAGACCACTCGAGGACAGGAGTTTGAGACCAGCCTGACCAACATGGTGAAATACAAAAATACCAAAATTAGAAATACAAATACTAGAAATACAAAAATGAGTCAGGTGTGGTGGCACGTGCCTGTAATCCCAGCTACTTGGGAAGCTGAAGCAAGAGAATTGCTTGAACCCTGGAGGTGGAGGTTGCATTGAGAGGAGACTGTGCCACTGCACTCCAGCCTGGGTGACAGAGCAACACTGTGTCTCCAAAAAACACGCCCTTTGACTGACTCTCTGTGAATAGCATCCTGAGAATTTCATCTGCTTTCCCACTAGAAACATGCCAAGAGTCCTTGAAACATTAATCACCACCTGTGGAGGTCTGTCCTGCAGACTCTGACTTAGTGATGGATGAATGAATGCACTCACACACCAGAATACAGTGAAGCAAATGGGCTACGGATGGTCACTGCTTTCAGAGGGTGATTGCAGCTAACCAAACCCAACTCCCTGTCCTTCCTTGCATTTTTTTTCAGTATAGATTTAATAACAGAGGTTCTAAGTAAACATGCTTGTGGATAATTAATACGGTTAAAAGAGTGGCTTTATGAATGATAAAAGGTCTTTGTTCTGGGGCCCAGAATAAGCGCTATTAACAGGTAATTCCTCTTCAACCTCCATCCAGCACAAAGTTTACATGAGTAAACAAATTAGAGCAGGGACAAAGGAATGTAGGGTAAACAGATTTAACTGGGGAAGCTTTTATTATCCTTAATCAACACCCTATGACCTGAAGCTCTAACATAAGAACTGGCTGCCTTCAGCCCATTCCATAAGTTAATAAAAACCTTTTGGTCTTCCAAAAGGTTTGAGACTATAATCTTATAACTTCCTTACTAGTTCCCTTAAGATTCTGCCAGCCACCCTGAGTGCATCCCAGATCCTGGCATGGATAGGGATGTTGTTTGAATCTCACAGAATTTGTAGTGAGCAGGCTGGGCATGGTATCTCACACATGTCATCCCAGCACCTTGGGAGGCTGAGGTAGGCAGATCACTTGAGGTCAGGAGCTCAAGGCCAGTGTGGCTAACATGGTGAAACACTGTTTCTACCAAAAGCACAAAAATTTAGCCAGGCATGGTGGCACGTGCCTGTAATCCCAGCTACTGAGAGGCTGAGACAGGAGAATTACTTGAACCCAGAAGGTGGAGTTGCAGTGAGCCAACATCATGCCACTGTACTCCAGCCTGGGCAACAGAGCAAGACTCTATCTAAAAAAAGATTTTGTAGCGAGCAAGTTGCTAGCTTAAAGAGTGAATAAACCCACAAATATGGTCTTGTTTTAGAAATAATTTCTCTTCTTTTTGAGATGGAGCTTTGCTCTCGTTGCCTATGCTGGAGTGCAGTGGCGTGATCTCGGCTTACCGCAACCTCTGCCTCCTGGGTTCAAGTGATTCTCCTGCCTCAGCCTCCTGAGTAACTGGGATTACAAGCACAGGGCACCACACCAGGCTAATTATGGTGTTTTCAGTAGCCTCAGAGTTTCACTATGTTAGTCAGGCTGGTCTGGAACTCCTGACCTCAGGTGATCCACCCTAAATGCTGGGATTACAGTCATAAGCCACCATGCCCCGCCTTAAAAATACTTTTTGTTAAATAAATTCGCTACCTTAAAATTATTTTTTTCAGATTTTTGATATAGAAGCCTGAATAACCAGCTGAAATGCAGTTCATACATTAAGCATTCTCAGGTGCTCCTACGACAAATGAATAACTTCTACAATCAGTTTCCCAACAGTCATGCCTGTTTTATCTAAATAAACTTGTGCTATCAAAGAGCTCCTTCATGCACATATACCTTATTTACCATTTTAAAAATTCCTCTCTGTATGACACAATCTTTGGAGTGTGTGAAATGTAATTAGCCCTGCCTTAGCTTATGAATTATAAAGAAGTTTATAGAGAGAAAAGGGTTAAAGATCTATTGGCTTCACTACACTAATTATCTGTTGTTTCTTATCACAGAACAGCAAGAAAGAGATTAGTGGGAAGGGATATAGAACAAAAGCCAGGGAACATGCTGAATGGCTAGATGAAAACAATGAATGTCTAATCAGCTTTCATCCTCATGAGTGTGAATATATTGGCTTTACACAAATGTCATTTTTATTTTTTATTATTTATTTATTTATTTATTTTTTTTTTTTTTTGAGACGGAATCTCACTCTTTTGCCCAGGCTGGAGTCAGCTGCATGATCTCGGCTCATGGCAACCTTCGCCTTCTGGATTCAAGTGGTCTTCCTGCCTCAGCCTCCTGGGTAACTGGGAATACAGGCACATGCCACCACACCTGGCTAATATTTGTATTTTTAGTAGAGGTGAGGTTTCACCATGTTGGCCAGGATGGTCTCAATCTCTTGACCTTGTGATCCGACTGCCTCGAACTCCCAAAGTTCTAGGATTATAGGCATGAGCCACTGCGCCCAGTCAACCTTCTAAAAATTATGTCTATTTAAATTAACTGAAAGACGAGGTGCATATTTAGTCCTGTGTTAGTTACCATGTCATATTCATCATCTCCAAAGCAGGTCCTTACTGAGGTGTATTTACGGCAGATTTCACCTTCCATAAATCAAGAATTGTGTTCTTCTGCATATGGTAAACATTTTGGTTTCAGCAATTTTTTTTTTTCTTGAAGAAACTAAAAGAACTCTCATGTGATCCTACAAAAATGGGTATTATGACAATTCTTATTCAATGAAATGTATATTTTGGGATTTACTTGGTTTAAGACTTTCATTTTAGTATGTGAAATTATCGAGTAATTTGAATATTTGATATTTTTCACACATGCTTATTTATATGCTGATGATAGAAACAAATATATTTCTTTGAAAGATGTTAAGGTTAAAAAAAAAAAACCCAAAACTTATAGTGCTTGTCAGACTTGATAAAACTAAAATCACTGAGGTGAGGTTAACACATCAGAAAACACTAGAGTTCCACATTGAACGCAAAGGGTAGAAAGATTCATAATCAATCTATGTTTAGCATTTTTCTGTGTCCTATCTCAACTTTACCCAATCCTCGTTGTTCTCATGAATTTGTTTATTGTTCATTTGTTCACTTATTTATCATTCAACAAATAGTTATTGTATCCATTCTGTGTCACTCACTATTCTAGAATCTGGAGACGCATTAGTGCACTACACTTTTTTTTTTTTTGAGATGGAGTCTTGCTCTGTTGCCCAGGCTGGAGTGCAATGGTGTGATCTCGGCTCACTAAAACCTCTGCCTTCCAGGTTCAAGAGGTCTTCCTGCCTCAGCCTCCCAAGTAGCTGGGAATACAGGCACATACCACCACATCAGGCTAATTTTTGTATTTTTAGTAGAGACGGGGTTTCACCATGTTGGCCAGGCTTGAACTCCTGACCTGAAGTGATCTGTTGGCCTCGGACTCCTAAAGTGCTGAGATTACAGGCATGAGCACCCCTCTCTGGCCTACTTTTTTTTTTTTTTTTTTTTTTTTTTTTTTTTTAGGCAGGATCTTATGCTGTCACCCAGGCTAAAGTGCAGTGGCGGCACAATCATGGCTCATTGCAGCCTCAACTTTCTAGACTCAAGTGATCCTCCCACGTCAGCCTCCTGAGTAGCTGGGACCACAGGTGCATACCATCATGCCCAGCTAATTTTTGGTATTTTCTTTTGTAGAGACAGGGTTTCCACATGTTGCCCAGGCTGGTCTTGAACTCCAGAGCTGAAGCAAGCTGCCTGCCTCAGCCTCCCATAGTGCTGGCATTACGGATGTGAGCCACCACACCCAGCCACATTTTCTTTATTAATTCTGAGTGCAGGACCTTGTTTTCATAATCTCTGTATCTCTCTTTAGTGCTTAGGACTGTGTGTTACATGGTCTGACTAATATTGTCAACAAATATTTTTAAATTGTCTATAGTGCATTGAATGCTAAGCTACACAACGAATAAGTATCAGCTTAAATTGTTGTTCTTGCTTGATGAGTTTTTATCATTTAAAACAGGGGTCCCTAACCCCTGCTGCAAACCAGTACCGGTCTGGTCTGTGGCCTGTTAGGAACCAGGCCACACAGCAGGAGGTGAGCGGTGGGTGAGTGAGCATTACCGCCTCAGCTCTGCCTCCTGTCAGATCAGCCACAGCATTAGATTCTCATAAAAGCTCAAACCCTACTGTCAATCACGCATGTGAGGAATCTAAGTTGCACGCTCCTTATGAGACTCTGAGGTTGAACAGTTTCATCCCGAACTTCCCACACCCACCCTCTCACCCTCCAACCCCTCAGTTCCCCAACCCTGGTTCATTGAAAAATTGTCTTCCATGAAACTGGACCCTGGTACCAAAAAGGTTGGGGACTGCTGATACAAAGTTCAAGTTAACCTAGCAGGAAAACACAAATAACAAGAGATGTTCTGCTCCTACATCTCTTGTTATTTGTGTTTTCTTGCTAGGTTAACTTGAACTTGTTCTGCTCCTACATCTCTTGTTATTTGTGTTTTCTTGCTAGGTTAACTTGAACTTGTTCTGCTCCTACATCTCTTGTTATTTGTGTTTTCTTGCTAGGTTATCTTGAACTTGTTCTGCTCCTACATCTCTTGTTATTTGTGTTTTCCTGCTAGGTTAACTTGAACTTGTTCTGCTCCTACATCTCTTGTTATTTGTGTTTTCCTGCTAGGTTAACTTGAACTTTGTATCAGCAGTTCCCAGCCTTTTTGGCACCAGGGACCAGTTTCATGGAAGACAATTTTTTGTCTTATATACATTTTGCTTTTTCTTTTAAACTAATTTTAGAAAATTTTTTTCTACGGCTGATACATTTTTTTACAAGGTGAGATGGATGAAGTAAGGTTAAAGAACCTCTCTTGAAAGAGGGGCTGAGAAAATGAGAAAACTGAGGAGTTTAGATAACAACTGAAATGGTGGGAGGAAAAGGGGACAGGCAGAGGACAGGAAGAGGGAGAAGCTGAGGTGCGTCCAGATGAAAAACAGTGGAAGGAGCTGCCTTGTGGAGACTGAGGTCTTCAAATATCCATCACCTCTTATTCTAACCAATTGATTACATACAGGCTTCCTTCGCTGCAGACTGTGAGATCCACAGAGCCCATGACCTCATTTGCTCTGGTGCAGTTTCAATAAAAGTGTGTTAAATAAATGGCTAAGAATAAAGGTTATAAAAATAAGAACTACATCCATATAATACTTTAAATCGTCCCTCCCTCCGTCCCTCCCTCCCTTCCTTCCTTTTTTTTTCTGAGACCAAGTCTTGGTCTGTCACCCAAGGCTGTTGCTCAGGCTGGAGTGCAGTGGCATGATTTGCAGCCAACTGCAACCTCCGCCTTGTGGGTTCGAGTGATTCTTCTGCCTCAGCCTTTGGAGTAGCTGGGATTACAGACACACGCCACCACATATTTACATAAGTAAATTTAGTAATTTTATTTTTAGTAGAGATGGGTTTTCACCATGTTGGTCAGGCTGGTCTCAAACTCCCGACTTCGTGATCCACCCCTCTTGGCCTCCCAAAGTGCTGGGATTACAAGCATGAGCTACTGAGCCCAGCCAATACTTTAAATCTTTCAAAACACACAACACACACCTATATACTGAGGAGGACATCTTGCCCACATCTGAGGAGACATATATGAGACATATATGACATATATGTGTGGGCCAGGCATGGTGGCTCATGCCTGTAATCCCAACACTTTCAGAGGCTGAGGTGGGAGAATCTCCTGAGCCTTGGAGTTTGGGATCAGCCTGTGTGATATATGGAGATCTCAGCTATACCAGTAGTAAAAAGAACTAACCAGGTGTGGTGACATGGTCCCTGCTAAATGAGAGGCTGAGGCAGGAGGATCACGTGAACCCAAGAAGTTGAGGCTGCAGTGAGGTGTGATCGTATCACTGCACTCCAGGCTGGGCAACAGAGTGAAACCCTGTCTCAAAACACAAAACCAAAAAACTATATTTATTGAGTTGTTTGTGCAATACCATAGTACAGGCGTCCCCAAACTACGGCCCGTGGACCGCATGCGGCCCCCTGAGGCCATTTATCCGGCCCCCCACCGCACTTCAGGAAGGGGCACCTCTTTCATTGGTGGTCAGTGAGAGGAGCACAGTATGTGGCGGCCCTCCAACGGTCTGAGGGACAGTGAACTGGCCCCCTGTGTAAAAAGTTTGGGGACGCCTGCCATAATATATAATACCATACCATATATCATATATAATTAAGTTATATGTATAATACCATATATGTATATGACATAACACAGTTATATGTATATGTTGGTATATGTATAATACCAATTATATATATGTAATACCACATACGTATCTGTATAATATGTGTACAATCCATATGTATATAATACCATATATATCTACTTTAAACAGCTTTATTGAGATGTAAGTTACATACCACACAATTTACCCATTTAAAGTGAACAGTTCAGCTGGGCACAGTGGCACATACCTGTAGTCCCAGCTGCTCCAGTGGCTGAGGGAGGAGGATAGCTTGAGCCCAGTGTGCCATGACTGTACCCGTGAACAGCCACTGCACTCTAGCCTAGGCAACATAGCAAAACCCTGTCTTTAGGGAAAGTAAAATGAAATAAATCTTTTAAAAAATGAACAGTTCAATGGGCATTGGTAAATATATTAATTTTTAAAATTGCAGTAAAAAATATAACATATAATTTACCATTTTATTAACTGTACAATTAATTCAGTTGCATTAATCACATTCACAGTATTGTACAACCACCATTACTATCTAGTAATTATTTTAGAAATAATTTTCCATTATCCCCAAACAAAAATTCTGTAACCATTAAGCAATAACATGTCATTGCTTGTACCCCAAACTTCTAACAACCTCTATTACTTTCAGTCCCAATGAATTTGGCTATTCTAGGTATATCATATAAATGAAATTATACCACATTTGTCTTTTTGTGTTTTGCTTATTTCATTTAGCATAATGTCTTCAAATTCCTCTATGTAGCATGTACCAGAATTTCGTTTCTTTTTTTGTGGCATAATAATATTGCATTGTAGGTATATGCCACATTTTGTTTATCCATTCATCTGTTACTGGACCTGTGGATTGCTTCCACCTTTTGGCTACTGTAAATAATGCTGCATTGAATACTGGCACACAAATACCTATTCCAGTCCTTGCTTTCAATGCCTTTGGTTATATACCTAGGAATGGAATTGTTGAATCATATGGTAATTCTAGGTTTAGCTTTTTGAGAAACTGCCAGATAGCTCGTTTGTGTGTGTGTGTATATATGTATATGTACATATATGTGTACATATACACACACATATACATATATGTATCTGTACATATATGTATTTAAAAATACAGTAACACTTCTACATATGGTTCCTGGATATGAATATATATTTATAAAATCTAATGGGTATATGGGAAGAATTTACTCACAGAAGTGATTACTCTGCTGGTGGGGGTAGGGATGGACATGAGGACAGAGCAAAGACTGGACTAGAAATGGTCAAAAGAGACAAGAGTTTCACCTGCAATGCTTTCTTTCAGTTTTAAAAAGGGGCATAGATACATAATTTGCAAATTACTTTAAAAACAGAAAAAAGGGAAAGAAATTGGACAAAAGATAAATAGTTGCTACTTTGAGGTAGAAGTATCTCCATGTTATATTATTCTGGTACCTTTTTTTCTTTTTAGTTAGAAAAAGACAAACTTTTCTACAAAGTATACATCATTTGATTCTCATATCAAAATTGACGAGATAGTATTAATACTAACGATATCGTTTTAAAGGCAGAATTCTGAAACAGACAGCAGTGGGCCAGAACCAGAGATGAGTGCCCTAGTCTGCTGATCCCGGACTTGGAGGTGAGGAGAGGGAGGCTGAGGTGGTGAACACCTTAAACTCTTTGAAGTTTGACAAATTATCTGCCAGATGCCCAGGTGTAAACAATCACAGTTTAATCTCCTATCAGTCATTCTTTCCAGTAGAAATGGTGAGAAAGAAGTCTCAGGGAAATTGTGAAGCCAAAACTATTTTCATAAAAGTAAGATTTTACTTGCCTTTTTTACTGTTAGCATTTGCACAGATGATGCAAAAGCAATAGTGATAAAACTACTAGCACTTAGCATGAATCAATAAAGTGGCACAGAAATGTATGGTTAGTCATTGCATATGTCATTGCCATGCACCCTCACTAAAAACAAACAAAAACAAAAAACTTCAGTTTCAATTAAGAATGTGCTTGATGAAGCAGTAAAAATTACTAACTTTATGAAATCTTACCCTTTGAAGATGTATTTTCATATTCTGTGTGATGAAATTGGTAATATGCATAAAGCATTTCTGCTGCCTACCAAAGGACAATGGTTGTCTTAAGGAAAAACACTTTTGATTATTTGAGGTGTAAACTGAATTGGGTGCCTTTTTTTTTTCAAGGCACATTTTTACATGAAAAAATGACAAACTATATCTTATTACTCAGATTTGGGTATCTGGCAGACATGTTCTTGAAAATGAACCAAGTGGGCCTTTCATTTAAAGGAACACAATATTTGCCACTAATTTCATACTTGATAGCTTGATCAAGTTCAAGCTATCAAGTAAAAACTTAAACTTGTGGAAAACCTTTATCTTCACAGTAAGTTTTTCAGTTTCCCAGTACTGTAAGATCTTCCTGAGACAGGTATGACAGTAATCAATGTGATTTTTGATATGTACAATGAATGTATCAACATTTGGAAGGCCTTTAGAACTCAGTGACCCACTACTTTCCAGATGACTAATGCATGTTATTCCAAATCAGGTATGAGTAAAAGATTCATTCAAAGCTCAAGACAGGGGAATTAATTTTAATGGAAAAGAATAAAAAGTACATTAAGCCAGTGTCAGATTCCATGTTGTAACTAACCTTTAAGAAACTATCACTTGTGGAGTTTGGGTAGAATATCAAAGAAGTATATGTACAATTATTTGAAAAGACTAAATATTCCCACCTACTAAATATTTATAAGAAGTGGATTTTTTCAGACTTCAACAAAAATTTTATATCCCAACAGTTTGAATGCAAAAGCAGATATGAAAATCAAGACTAACACAGAAGACCTCTAAAGAGCTAGTTTTTCTTTTTCTTTTTTTTAAGAGACGGAATTTTGCTCTTGTTGCCCAGGCTGGAGTACAATGTCTCCATCTCCACTCAATGCAACCTCTCAGGTTGAAGCTATTCTCCTGCCTCAGCCTCCCGAGAAGCTGGGATTACAGGCATGTGCCACCACACTTGGCTTATTTTTTATTTGTAGTAGAGACAGGGTTTCTCCATGTTGGTCAGGCTGGTCTCGAACTCCGGACCTCAAGTGAGCTGCCTGCCTCAGTATTCCAAAACTGGAATGACAGGCAAAACTGGTTTTTCTTAAAAGCCATTTTTCTCACTAAATTATGTCTTGGTAAATAGCTATTTTTCCTAAGACAAAAACATTTTTGTTAACACGAAATGGTTTTATCATTATTTTTACCATTGACCTTTCTGAGAATTGTCATCATTTTTCAATAAATTAAAACTTTTGTTTTCATTTTTATGGTGGAGAATATTAACAGCTACAATCCACATAAACAAAGCCTCTTTGGTGTCTTCAATAATTTTTGAATGTAATGGAAGCTAGGTGCAGCGACTCACACCTGTAATCCCAGCAGTTTGGGAGGTTGAGGCAGGTGCATTGCTTGAGTAAGGAGTTCGAGACCAGCCTGGGAAACATAATGAGACCCCTTTCTCTACAAAAAACTAAGAAATGCAAAAATTAGCTGGGCATGGTGGCACATGCCTGTAGTCCCAACTACTTGGGAGGCTGAAGTAAGAGGATTGCTTGAGCCCTCAAGGTTCAGGCTACAGTGAGCCATGATCATATCACTGCACTCCAGCATGGAGTTCAAAGGCCACCACTATCTTAAACTATGTCAGGTCATGTGACTTCTCTGCGTAAAAACCTTCCAATGTTCCAATGTGGTGGCTCATACCTGTAATGCCAGTACTTTGGAGGCCGAGGTGGGTGGATTGCTTGAGCCAGGAGTTTGAGACCAGCCCGGGAAACATAACGAGATCCCATCTCTACAAAAAACTAAGAAATGCAAAAATTAGCAGGGCATGGTGGCACATGCCTGCGGATCCAACTACTTTGGAGGACTGCTTGAGCCCTGGAGGCTGAGGCTGCAGTGAGCCATGATTGTGCTACTGCACTCCAGCCTGGAGTTCCAAGGCCACCACTGACCTAAACTACACCAGCTCATGTGACTTCTCTGCATAAAAACCTTCCAATGGTCCGTAGTGGTGGCTCACACCTGTAATCCTAGCACTTTGGGAGGCTAAGGCAGGAGGACTGCTTGAGACCAAGAGTTCAAGACCAACCTGGTCAACATAGGAAGACCCATCTATTATTTTTTAAAAATAAAAAAAACACAACCTTTCCATGGCTCCTCAGAGTTCATATACTGTCCTACAAGGCTCTCCTGTTTCCCCCATCATTACCTGTCCCTCTACTTTTCCCCTTGCTCACCAACTCCAGTCATGCTTGCCTCTTTGCAGTTCCTCCAGTAAGTCATACATACCCCCAGCGTTGGTACCATTGCACTGGCAGTTCCCTCTTCGTAGAAAGCAATTTTTCCACTTTCCGCATGGCTATTTCCCTATTCACTCAAATGTCACCATCTCAATAACTTGTGCATCATATTTAAGATTACAACCCTACCAGCTACTCCCACCTGCACCATATACACAATTCTCTGCTCCCCGCACCATCTACTAACATGTGCTTGCCGCATCTACAGTGTTTGACCTTTCTCCACCACCAGCATTAATGTATACCCCAAGAACATGGGAAAATGCCTGTCACATAGAGCTCAACAAATACTTGTTGAATGTAGAATAGATGAACTCGCTTGCCATCTTGTCATCTCTGGAGACATGGCTACAAATTCCCAGGAAAAAGAAAGGATGTAATTTAAAGAGGCTAGGGAGAACAATGACAGCAAAGACTTTTAAAACAGAAGAAATAGAAGATGGGACACATTAATCACAAACTTCAATACTGAAGTCATTGTGGGCCTCAAAATAAAGCTCTTCGAGGAAGTGGCAGTCGGGGAACACTATAAAGGTAGGCAGGCAGATCTAAGTGCCTGGCCACAGACACTGGCATGCGCACCCCCACCCAAACCCATTTCCCGCTCCGACTCTAGAGAACCTTGGTGCCTGGAGCTCTTTCCGGGGCCCTCCACCCTAACACAGGAAGTTCACACCAAGAGACTGAACGATTTCTAAACTTTATGGAAAAAGCCAATGACAATCAATTAGCCAAAAACGAGACGCCAAATCCCATCTCACTCCAGCGCCATGCCCTCTGCTCAAAGGCTTGCCGGCCGTAGGACCTCTCCGCCAGCGCAGTTCTCAGGGGTCCTGCTGGTCTCTCAATGCTGTCCCAAAGGGTCCACATGAAGGCGGGTCAGGCGGGACTTCCCCGGCAAGCACTTCTATACGCGGAAAGCGCGAGACGCAGGAGCCACAAAGAGCCGGTCCCTTGGAGGCAGGAAGACTCGGGGGGTCTGACCAACGGGAGGAACGCTGGGAGAGGCGCCGCGCACGGCGTTGGTGAGGCAGTCTCAGTTCTCCTCGGGCTTGTCGGCTGGCGGTCCGCAAGGCTGCAGCATCTTCTCCATCAAGTTGAAGCGGACTCGCGCTTTACTCTCATTCTCCGCAATGGCGAAGTAGTTGAGAAGGTCGAAGTGGCCCATGTAGGAGCAGTACGAGTCGCGGTGCTGGTTCACCAGCCACTCCCACTTGGTGGTGTCGGCGTGGCCCGTGCCGATGTACTTGGACTGCAAGTGCTCCAGCTGGCTGTGGATGGTGTAGCGGTCCGTCATCTCGCCGCTTTCCCCTTCGCTCCGAGGTCAGAGGCCACAGGTAGCAAGTCACCGCTCCACCGTTTCAAGCCGGAGTGAGGCCACCGCACAGCAGCTCCGGGCCCGCGCGGTCGCAGAAGAATGGCGTCACGGCGACTAAGCAGCGTAACTCTCGCTCATGGGGCTCAGAGGCGGAAGCGGAAGCACATCTCTCACGGAATTGGAGTAGCCGAGGTAGGCGACGCTGCGAGTGTGCCGCCCCTGTAGTGAGCCGTGCCCCTTCATAGAGCGTTGCATGATGGTCCACATACCGGCGATAGGAGGCCCTTTTCAACCGGGAGCGTTGCATGCTGGAACTTGTGGTCTTGGTCTTCGGAGTTCGTGCACGCCGGCTTCCGGAACTCCTGGTCGTCTTTTAAAAGCGGTATGGGTGCCTAGTGGAGGGTGATGTCTGCGAGGCGGGGAGCATCCGTGGTTGGCTTGGGGCTGATGGGAAATGGGAAACCCAAGTAGGACTGGACTACGAGCAACCCCGAAAATAAACTCTTATGTATTTCACACCTATCGTGGCGGCACGGTAGTCCCTTCACTACCAGGGATAGATTATCCAGAAGTCAGTAGGCGCGAGTTCTGGTCCTAACTATGTCGCTTAGGAGTTTGTAGCATAAAATAGCTGTTTCAGTTCTAACCAGGGTGTTTAGTGAGCAAGTACAGCACCACTTTCCTCATATTCCGGCTTCCACCTCGAGCTCCTCCTTCCTCTCTAGCCAGTTGTTTTGACATCCTCCCTCCAGTGCCTCACCGCACCCTACTTGGCCCTTCCATTCAGTGGGTTTTGTGGATTCAACCAACCCGACTGAAAATATTTGGGAAAAAAATTCGTGTGTTCCGAAGTGTAGACTTTTAAAGGTTATTATTCCCTAAACAATATAACAACTATTTACATAGTATTTACATTTTATTGGGTGTTGTTAAATAATCTAGAGACAAACTCTACGGGAGGGTGTGTCTATATGCAAATACAAGCCATTTTTTGTCAGGGACTTGAGCATCTTCTAGTTTTGGTATCCATGGAGTCCTGGAACCAATCGCTCACAGATACTGAGGGACAACTGTACTTCTCCATGTTACCTGTTGTGCCCACTCCCCAGTTCCTTGTGCAAGCTGTTCCCTCTACTTGGAATGTCTGTTCCCTTGGTGAACGCATCTGCCTTAAAGGCAGCTCAAATACATCTCCCTGGAATTTTCTCTGGCTGCTCCAGACAGATGAAAACTCTTCTTCCTCTTTGCAGGTTATCCATCTTTTCCTTATTATTGCTTTATATCCTAATTTTGGGTTTAATAACTTCCTCACATGGGTACAGGCTACTTGAAAAAAACAAGATCCTTTTATATATATATATACAATATATAATATATATATATACAATATATAACATATATATATATATATATCTCCCAAGCAAGAATTTGATAAATAATTGTATTACAACTGAAGAGAAGGAACACTACTGAGTGAGAGATAATTTGAAAGTAGTTTTATTCTGCTGTTTAAACTTTGTTATAACAAATGTTTCACTCCTAAAATATAGAGAATTTTATAAGGCATACTTGTGGGAGATGTATCAAACCTTGACATTTTGCCATTTTTCTATGGAAACTTTTTTTTAATTGCTGAAAGTTTGTGTATCCATGAACAATAGATGTTTTTGTTAGGCATGTTTTAAAGCTCTGTATAACACTCTGTCTATATTGTAAAAGTTACTTTTTTCCCTTGTCAGTATTCATGTTACATATTATGTAACTTTAGTTCATTTTTACTGCTGTATAGTATGTCGCTTAATGAATTTACCATAACATGTCCACTTTCTCAATGATGGGCATTTATTTTCATATTTTTGCTATTAGAAACAATGCTGCAACAAATATTCTTATACATGTGAAGGAGTTTCTCCAGAGCAGTGGTCCCCAACCTTTTTGGCACCAGGGACTGGTTTCATGGAAGATAATCTTTCCACGGTCAGGGGTTAAGGGGTGGTAATGGTTTCAGGTGATTCGAGTGCATTATATTTATTGTGCACTTTATTTCTATTATTATTACGTTGTAATGTCTAATGAAATAATTGTACAACTCACCATAATGTAGCACCATTGGGAACCCTGAGCTTATTTCTTGTAACTAGACAGTCCCATCTGGGTGACGGGGGACAGTGGCACCCGAAGTATGTTGCTTATGTCCAATCTACTCTGTAATCTTAGGAAGGCCGTGGCTTGGTCTCTTTCAAAATCTGTTCGAAACATCAAAAATCGCAGTGTTGACTTGTCGCCCCCATAATTCCAGTTGGCTTTGAATGCAGCCAGTTTATCTGCCAACTTGAACACAATTGTTCTCCTCTGAAGTAACAGATTGAGTTCTCTGAGCAAGTTGAAGATGTCACACGAGTAGGCAAGTTTTGTGACCCATCCTGTGTCACTGAAATGTGCTGCTAGTGGTGACAGTTTTTTCTAAAAGAAATCTCTGTGGCAGCTCTCATAACTCAGAAACTCTGGCCAGTGATCTACCGTTAGAAAGCCATCTCACCTCTGTGTATAAGAAAGGTGAGTGTGCTCTGCATCCATCTCTTCACAGAGCCGTGTGAACAGAAGTGAGTTAAAGGCGCATACTTTGATGTAGCTGATAACTTTAATCACATCCTGCAAAATGTTGTGAAGTTCAGGTGACATTTTTCAGCCAGCCAGCATTTCTCCATGGATGACACAGTGCAAAGACACATTCAGAAGCAACCTCTTTGACCCACGTAGTGAAACCAGAAAGCTGTCCAGTCATGGCAGCTGCTCCATTTGTGCATATACCAACACAAAATGGCCAATTCAGGTTTCCTGATATATAGTCATTTAAAGACTTGAATAGTTCTTCAGCTGTGGTGTTGGTTGGCAACAAAAGTACACATCTTATAGCCTCATGCACATCCTCCTGAAAATATATTCCACCAAAACAAGCACTGTTGCCTTCTTGTCAACATTGTTGGACTCGTCAACCTGGATTGTGTACCATGGTGACTCATTAATCCTCTTTAACAACTGTGCCTCAATATCCTCTGCTGTTTAATCAATCTGTTTAGCTGTGGTGCTAGCCAAAGAGGAATATGTGCTTCCTTTTGAACTGCACCCTCTCCTAAAAGTTCACAACAGATGTCAGCAGCAGGCAGTATCAACTCTTCACCAGTAGTAAAGGGCTTCTTAGCTTTAGCAATGCAGTTAGCCACTAAGAATGATGCTCTCAGTACAGACACATTTGATGAAGTGGTGGCCTTCAATAATTACTTCTGTTTGTGTTCAATTTTTTTTCTTTTGAAAAACTCTAAAACCTGGTCTTTTATGCAATGTGCTTGGTCTCCATGTGGTGAAGTTTTGAAGCTTTCATAGTTTCAGTGGATAGCCCGTTACCAAAGTGAGCCTGGGGAATGTGAATTACATGTTGCAATGAACCTGTAATTTAAGCAGGACTCTTGGTATTTTATATGCAGCTTTCTTTTTGTTGGCAGTCTTAGAGTCTTCTGCTGTCTCATCATTGGGTCTTTCCCCCATTTTCAAAGAAGCTCTCTAGTAATGTTTGTGTTTTAGTCATTTTGGCTGGGGTTAGCTTGTGTGCTTACCAAAACTGTGACTGAGACAAGTGACGAGAAGAAGCATGGATGGAAGTGGTAAATAAAATGATGGATGGGCCATGAACAGACTAAAATAAGTGTTGAATTGTGACTTAAAGCCTGCCACCAGATGCAGCTTAATTGTCACTTGCCACTCACTGATAGGGTTCTGATATGAGTCTGCAAGCAATTGATTTATTATGATCTCTGTGCAGACAACCTCTCTGCTAACATTAATCCGTATCTGCAGCTGCTCCCCAGAGCAAGCATCCCCAGCTCAATCAGCAGGCATTAGATTCTTATAAGGAGTGCACCACCTAGATCCCTCACATACACAGTTCACAATAGGGTTCAAGGTGCTATGGGAATCTAATGCTGCTGCTGTTCTGACAGGAGGCAGAGCTCAGGTGGTAATGCCAGTGATGGGGAGTATCTGTAAATACAGATGAAGCTTTGCTTGCTTGCCCACTGCTCACCTGCTGCTGTGTGACCCAGGTCCTAATAGACCACAGACTGGTACCTGGGGATTGTGGGCCCCTGCTCTAGGGAAAATACATAGGAATAAAATTGTTAATACTTAGGGATGAATGTCTTCAAGCTTTGCTAAATGTTGCCAAATTGCTTTCCAAAGTGATTTATCAGTTGGCTCTCCCACCAGCAGAATGAGACTTGTTTTTGCTCTACATACTTCTCAATACTTGGTGCTGTCAGATATTTTTTTAATTTTTCAAATCTGTTGGATGGAATGGAATTTCACTTTGGCTTTAATTTGCATATCCCTGATTAACTAGGGAGGCTGGGGCTCTTTTTGTTTATTGACCTATTGTATTTCTGCTTCTGTGATTGTGTGTTCAGGTACTTTGCCCATTTCCTACTAGATGTTTGTATTTTTCTTACTCATCTTCAGGAACTCTTTTTTGAGACAGAGTCTGGCTCTGTCATCCAGGCTGGAGTGTCATGGCACGATCTCAGCTCACTGCAACCTCCACTTCCCAGGTTCAAGCAATTCTCGTGCCTTAGCCTCCCAAGTAGCTGGGCTTACAGGCAGGTACCACCACGCTTGGCTACGTTTTGTATTTTTAGTAGAGACAAGGTTTTGCCATGTTGACCAGACTGGTCTCAAACTCCTGGCCTCAGATGATCCACCCACCTTGGCCTCCCAAAGTGTTGGGATTACAGGCATGAGCCACTATGCTGGGCCTAGGAGCTCTTTATTTACTCAGGATACTAGGCTTGCTGGTTATAAGCAATGAAAGTAATTTTTTTCAGTCTATGGCTTTTCTTTACTTTTCCTTTAGGATATCTTTTGTTGTGACTTAAGTTTAAAGTAGTCAGATTTATCAGCCATTCTTTATGGTTTGTGTTTTTTGCATTTGGTTTAGAAAATGAAGTCATGAATTAAGTAATGAATTAAAAGTAATGAATTAAAAGCCATTTCCTACCAAGGGAACACAAAAAGAGTTTCCTTTATTGCCTTCTAAAAGTTTCAGAATTTTGTTTTTTCATATTTATGACTTCAATTCACCTGGAAATTTTTGTTTTGTTTTGTTTCAATTTAGAGATCTAATTTTTAATATTTTCCTATTTGGCTCTCTAGTTACCAGTAATAATCAATCATTTATTAAACAGTACATCTTTTTTCTACTCATTTAGTGCTTCTAAATACATCTATATGTATAAAATCTATACATATTTATAGATCTGGGGATTCTATTCTATTAGTCTATCTGTCTATACCTTTACCAGTGGCACAGGGTCTTAAATACTGAACCCTTATAGTAGGTCTTGATATCTGATTGGGTGAAGGCCTGTACACTTTTTTTCTTTCATGAATATATTGACTATTCTTGATCTTTTGCCTTTCCACATGAATTTAGAATCGTCAGTAGAATCCTTATGGAAATTGTGATAGAGTTAGTCAAACAAAGCCATGCCATGAAAATTATACTAAATCTAATACTATTTCTATATCATTAAGAATGATTCTAGGAATATGAGAGAATTTCTCAAATTCAAAAGCCTTTGGAGGTAAACGGAAAAGGCCCTTATGTGTATGAATTAAAAGTCAAGGTATATTAGTTTGCTAATGCTGCTGTAACAGAAGTACCACTGGTGGTTTAAAGAACAGAGATTTATTTTCTCTCAATTCTAGAGCTGGACATCCAGGAGCAAGGTATTGGCATGCTGGTTTCATTCTGAGGTATCTCTCCTTGGCTCTCTCTGTGTCTTCACATAGCTTTCCTTCTGTGCCTGTTTGTGTCCTAATCTCTTATAAAGACAACAGTCATTTTGGATTAGGGCTCACTCATATGACCTCATTGTAACTTAATTAACTCCTTAAAGGCATTGTGTCCAAATACAGTCCCATTCTGAGGTACTAGGAGTTAGAATTTTTTTTTTTTTTTTTAGACAGAGTCTTGCTCTGTCTCCCAGGCTGTAGTGCGGTGGCACAATTTTGGCTCACTGCAACCTCTGCCTCCCAGGTTCAAGCGATTGTCCTGCCTCAGCCTCCTGAGTTGCTGGATTACAGGCATATACCACCATGCCCGGCTAATTCTGTATTTTTAGTAGACATAGGGTTTCACCATGTTGGTCAGGCTGTGGGATTTTAACATATGAATTTTAGAGGGACATAATTCAGCCATAATAGTTATATACAGTGACATGGAATACATAAAATAATGTTCTTTTTACATATTTATGAATTTAATTAGATTTATGAAAATAATTTAAATACTTGAAAAGGTTTTATTGGTTAAATCAGACAATTGCAATACTTACAAGAAACATAAAATATATTATATTAATAACTATGGTTTAGGCGTGGCATGACAGCTCATGCCTGTAATCCTAGCACTTTGGGAGGCCAAGGTGGGAGGTTCACTTGAGTCCAGGAGTTTGAGACAAGCCTAGGCAACATGGTAAAACCCTGTCTCTACTAAAAATACAAAACTTAGCTGAGCTTGGTGGCATGTGCCTGTAGTCCAGGCTACACAGGAGGCTGAGATGGGAAGATTGCTTGAGCCCAGGAGGTTGAGGCTGTGGTGAGCTGAGATCAAACCACTGCACTCTAATCTGGGTGACAGTGAAACCCTGTCTCAAAAAAAAAAAAAAAAAAAAAAAAAAAAGGAAAAGAAAAGAAAACAAGGGGAAAAAAGGGAAAAATTAATGTGATTTAAAGTGTTTAAAATAGTTAAACTTTGGAGTAGAACTAAACTTTATTCAAGGCCCCTTTAAAAGGATTGCTAAAATTTGCTAAACTTAGAAAAAGATTAGGATTTTTAGCTGAACATAAAAGCTTAAGGGAACAAAGGTAGGTTTTCATTGTAAGTTTAGTAGACTGAGCATCAGCTTTTAAAACCTAAATAAAGGCCTGAGTAGTACCTTCTACATCCCCCCAAATGATCCTTAAAGGCACTACAAAGCCTCACATTTAATAAAGTTAGTTTTCAACTAGCATGAAAACCTTGCTGCAATTTTATTTGTAATTATATTTAATTTATAATTTATAATGTAATTATATTAAATTTATGTTTAATTTATAAGGAGAGAATTGTCATCTTAACTATACTGAATTTTCTCATCGATGCACATCGTATATATTTTCATTTATTTACTTCTTTCTTTCTTCTTTTTTCTTTCTTTCCTCTTTCTTTCTCTTTCTCTCCCTCTCTCATTCTCTTCCTTCCCTTCCCTTTCCCTTCCCCTTTCCCTTTCTCTTTTCTTTCTTTCAACAGTCTTGCTCTGTTGCTCAGGCTGGAGTTCAGTGGTATGTTCTCAGCTCACTGCAACCTCCACCTCTCAGGTTCAAGCAATTCTCATGACTCAGCCTCCCAAGTAGCTGGGATTACAGGTGTGTGCTTCCATGCCTAGCTAATTTTTTGTATTTTTAGTAGAGACAGGGGTCACCATATTGGCCAGGCTGGTCTTGAACTCCTGGCCTCAAGTGATCCACCCACCTTGGCTTCCCAAAGTGCTGGGATTACATATTTGCGAATTAAATTAGATTTATGAAAATAATTTAAATACTTGGAAAGGTGTGAGACACTTCTACCAGCCTAAGTCTAGTTTTCTTTACATAAAATAAAGCTGGTATA
Organism: Saimiri boliviensis; assembly: GCF_048565385.1. Classification (NCBI taxonomy): domain Eukaryota; kingdom Metazoa; phylum Chordata; class Mammalia; order Primates; family Cebidae; genus Saimiri; species Saimiri boliviensis. Next base: position 25,800,782 of record NC_133452.1, on the reverse strand, counting down.
ATTTTCTACATTCATATATTTTCCATCTGTTAAGTTTATTCCCGTGTATCTGTCATGTATACTTAAAGATGTTTCACATGAATTTTAAATTATGACCTAATAAGGAATATTACAATTTCTTACACTTGTTGACAATAAAGAATTTTGGTCTGAAAACAGTGATCTTATTGGCAAGACATGCCAGGAGAGCTGTGAGCATTTCCTACCCCAATATATTACCTCATGTCAATCCCACCTGTTAGGTTGCTTCATGCAACTATCAAATGTTGTCTCACTGGGTAACTCTGGGGAAGAAAAAAAGTAAAAAAAAAATCTTAAAAATAAAATTTTACAAATGCTGTCTTACAGTTTAGCATTTGAGTAAAGGAAAATATGCAATAAAAGTTTCCATTGAAAAGGTATATTGAATTTAAAATGTATAAAGAAAAATTACGTTTTTAGACAGAAAAATTACATTTTGTCGAATCTGTTTTTCAAGCAAAGTCTTTCTTGTCCTTCTTAGTCTTGTGCTGCAGACTTTACATTTTTTAAAAAGCCATTTAACATTTTGAATAGTCAAGGGTTAATCCACATATAGAGACCTATAACAAGGAATACAGTATTTAACGTCTACTCATTTCTCACCCCCATGTTTAATGAGTAGCCACACTGTATTAGTTTCTTGTGTATCCTTTGGGATATTACATTCATGGATGTATAAGTAAATACGAATATATATGATATTTTACCCCCTTTTAAAATTCATATGGTAGCAAACTACTCACCGTAGTTCTCTACCTTGTTTTTTTCTGTTGGTTATTTAATTCAGTTCTGTATTCTTTTATATATAATAGAGATCATCACATATTAGTACATAAAGAGTTTCCTCATTCTTTTTTTTCTTGTATCATTGCCACATAATATTCCATTGTATGGCTATATCATACTCCAAGTAACCAACCTTTTTAGTGATTACCATTTATGTTTCCAATGCTGCAATAAATCCCTGCTGCAGTGACTAATACTGTACATATGTAATTTTGTACATGTACAAGTATATTTGTAGGGGGTAAATTCCTAGAAGTGGAATTAGAGCATTATTTAAGACAGTGAAACTACTGTTGTGCACACACTTAATGCAGTCACGAATTTCTAACCATAGTGCTTCTCAGTGATTTTCTTTCTTTTTTTTTTTTTTTTTTTTTTTTTTTTTTGAGACGGAGTTTCACTCCTGTTACCCAGGCTGGAGTGCAATGGCGCGATCTCGGCTCACCGCAACCTCCGCCTCCTGGGTTCAGGCAACTCTCCTGCCTCAGCCTCCCCTAGTAGCTGGGATTACAGGCACGTGCCACCATGCCCAGCTAATTTTTGTATTTTTAGTAGAGATGGCGTTTCACCATGTTGACCAGGATGGTCTCGATCTCTTGACCTCGTGACCCACCCGCCTTGGCCTCCCAAAGTGCTGGGATTACAGGCGTGAGCCACCGCGCCCGGCCAGCTTCTCAGTGATTTTCAAATGTCTTGGGCTACCAGAAATTATATTTAAATTTTATTATGATCTAAGAAAGGCATGAACTTTAAATAGAAATTAATAAAATCACATTTACTTTGGTGAAAAATTATTTTAGATAACATTTCTGCCTGTAAGCAAGTATTAAAAGGACTTTCAATATGTCTGGGTGTTGAAATAATGTTTCACACTAGGGGTCGCCAAAACAGTATTTAAGGCCAACAAATAGAACAATGGTGAACACTTCTACAGTATAATGAGGTGCCTTGAGCTTCTCAATCACGGTAAACAGGAAAGGTGTCTTGTGACTGAGATGCTAAAAATAAGACTTTGGTGTGCTGTATTTTTAAAGGCAACTGAGACTTTGTTCATTTAGAAGAAAAGCAAGCAACCATGCCCTTATCATACTTTGGGACATTACAGAGTAAGTGGTGACGTGGAATTTAGGTGATATGGAATTTAGAGAATTTTTAAAAGAAATTTGCTAGTTATGATCTTATTTTTCTGTGATTAAAAATGTCTTTATCTTCTACTTTTATTTTTCCAATCATTGTGGATTTCATTAATCTGGGCAGATCTAGAACTGAGGGTTTTGCTCCTAATTGGGGATATACTACAAGGGTTAAATTTTCTGTACTTTTTATCTAACTTCTCCTGAGCAGATATGATTGCCATGGGCCTCCATTCTACAATTCATTTAAGATTTAATAGGCTGGTTCCTCTCTGTTCTTTAGTGATAACATTAAATCACAAGCCAGTGCAATTTTTTAAACAATTTCTTATTGGAGAAATTTTACAAAGAAACATTGAAGCATTGTATGAAAGTTCCATTTGTTACAGTAATATGAAATGTACTCTATGGTAGTATTTTTATGAGAACAAGTGTCTTAGTTCAGGCTGCTATAACAAAGTGCCACGAACTGGCTAACTTAATAATAACAAATTTTATTCCTCATAGTTCTAGAAGCTAGGAAGTCCAAGATTAATGTGCCAGTAGATTTGGTGTCTGGTAAGAGTCTGCTTCCTGGTTAATAGACAGACTACCCCATCCTCATGTGACTGAAGGGACAGGGAGCTAGCTCTCTTGGGCCTCTTTTATGAAGGCACTAATGCCATTAATGATAGCTCTGGTTTCATGATCTAACCTCCTAAAGGCCCCACCTTCTAATATCACTACCTTGGAGTTGGAATTTCAACATATCAATTTTGGGGATTTAAACCATAGGAAATAGTGTCACAATTTGTCATTTTCACAGTTTACCTAAGAGAGGGAAATCATCTTTAAGTGTATGGTGAGAAGAGGTCTGAGGTCTAAAAAAATATTTATCCAAAGATTTTTTTGTAACTTCATTAAAATGAATAAACAGGGTGCCACTACAGAGAATAATGGTGAAGAAGGAGGGGAGGCACTGAGGAGAGGGTGTTTGAGGGAGGTCACTCTAGAAGGGTCACACTTGCATGCATCCTGAGAAATGAGAACAAGCCAGCTATGCCAAGAACTCTGGAAGAGCATTCCAGGCATAGAACCAAGGCCCTGAACTGGGGAGAAGGGGGAAGGACTCTAGGAACTACTCGATGGAGCCTAGTGACAGAGAAATAGTTACATTAGATGAGGCTGGACATGGAAGCAGTGGCCAGGTAACTTCGTCTTATTTGAATTTCTAGTCTGTTGGGAAGCAAAACAAGTTTGAAGCCAGGGGAGCCCTGTGAAACCCTCATGTGCAGAAAGGGGCTTTGGGAGTGAAGAAAAGAGTGAGCTAAATCCAGCCCAAATGATAATGTGGGTAAAGATGCATGAACAAGATGCCCTGTCACTTCAACCAGCCCTTGCCTCACCGTTGTTCCAAACACGTTGGACAAGCATGTTTCTATCTCAGAGCATTTTTTCTTTTTATTTCCTCTGTCCACAATGCACTGTCCCCAGATGTCCATGTGGCAAAGGATCTTGCATCCTTTAGGCCTTTGCTCACAATGTCACTTTTAAAGTGAGGCCTTTTCTAGCCAATTTATCTAAAATTGTAAACCTGTACCTCCTTTACCAGTGTTTCCAACCCCTATTTCCTTTATTTTCCCCTTAGCACTTACCGCTAACATACATGTTTAACTACGTGTTAATACATAATGTTTTATTTATCATGCTTATATTCTGTCTCCTTACATAGAATATAAAGTCTATGAGGACAAGGACTTTGGTGTTTGGTTCATGGCTCTGTCCCCAGCATGAAGTTCGGTGATTGACATAAGCACTAAATTAATGTTTATGGAATAAATGAATGAATAAATGTTCATGACAGCCTCTTGAGTGATTGCGAAGACTGGAAACACCTTGAATTCCAACAAAAAGGAATAATTACATAATTATGGTGTATCAAAACATGTAGTTTTTAAGAGGCCCATACCTATGGGAATAAAAAAGACATCCATTTTATATTAAATGGGAAAAAGAAGTTATAGACGTTATATGATTTTTTTTTTTAACACAAACCACACACACTTATATCAGAATAGGAAAAGTATTGAAGGAAATATTAATCAATTTGCCTTGGGAGAATGAGATGGGTGATTAAGGGGGGTTTGGTTTGAATGATGCATTCCCTTTGAAATAGAAACAGAAAAACAGACCAAACAAATGTTGTTTAAAACCAAAATGTGGGCTGGGCGCCATGGCTGACACCTATAATCCCAGCACTTTGGGAGGTCAAGGTGGGTGGATCATGAGGTCAGGAGTTCAAGACCAGCCTGGCCAAGATGGTGAAACCCTGTCTCTAATAAAAATACAAAAAATTAGCCGGGCATGGTGATGGGCATCTGTTAATCCCAGCTACTTGGGAGGCTGAGGAAGAGAATTGCTTGAACCCGGGAGGCAGAGGTTGCAGCGAGCTGAGATCATGCCACTGTACTCCAGCCTGGGCGACAGAGCAAGACTGCATCTCAAAAAAAAAAAAAAAGGTGATTCTATTCCAAACCTACAAGCATAGATTAAAATGTAAAATACTAACAGTATTAGAATATTGCTCTAATAATGGGGTAGGCAGGAGATAGCAAAAATCTCAAAGGATACCCCAGGAATTAAAACTAGCTATCTCAACATCTCTACCATCCTTTATCTCAAGCCTAAGGTATGTGGATTTGGGGAGAAAATTTGGTTCTATAGAATTAACATCAGAGAAAGAGACCCATGACAAGACTTTACAAAATTGTGGATATATTAATTTGTCATTGTTTTCAAGTTGCTTCAGTGAATTATCTAAGAGGATTGCATGGAACAGTCTTTCCTGGCTGAGTCAGTTCGGCTAAGGTCCTGGAACAGCAATAATTACAAATTAGGACATGGAGTCTAAAAATAAGAGGTGAAATGGATGGGACTGACCCTCTATGCAAATATTGAACACTTCAGGTTTCTAATTAAAGACGTCATTCATTACAGTCTACCCAGGGAAAAAGTTGCAGGTGAGCTCATAAGAAAGGAGCTAAGCTTATACTTTTCTTTAGATCTGAATTTGAGCAAGTGTAAGATGTGTCTGGTTCCTAGGGAAAATTTAATGCCACTTACTTCCCAATCAACATGGGGTAGTTGTTACATTTTCGCTTTTTAGAACAAGTATGTGTATAGAAGTGATGATAGGTGCATCCTTGTTAATGTATGGTTTCTTTCATTTTTTACAAGTTGCACTTAATTTCATAAGACAGAACCACATTTTAAAATTTCCATGTAAACTTTTGCCATGTTATTTATTTGTATTATATTTTCTTCATATTCACCTATGAATGTTTCCTAACTTAGAAGCCCCTAGGGATCTGTGTTTAAATATACTGCCTTCAGTGACCTGAAAAGACCATGGTGCAGAAAAAGTCTAATGTTTTTATTGCTGTTTATTTGTTTGTGGTAGCTTAAGACCAAAAAGAAATTTGAGGGTGGAGCAGATTGGCACTCACAGTCATAGCTGACTACTTTTCTTTCTTTCTTTCTTTCTTTCTTTCTTTCTTTTTTTTTTTTTTTTTTGAGATGGAGTCTTACTCTGTAACCCAGGCTGAAGTACAATGGAACAATCTTGGCTCACTGCAACCTCTGTCTCCCAGGTTCAAGCAATTCTCCTGCCTCAACTTCCCAAGTACCTGAGACTACAGGTGCCTGCCAACACACTTGGCTAATTTTTGTATTTTTGGTAGAGACAGGGTTTCACCATATTGGCCGAGCTGGTCTTGAATTTCTGACCTCATGATCCACCTGACTTGGCCTCCCAAAGTGCTGGGATTACAGGGGTGAGCCACCATGCCCGGCCAACTAACTGCTATTAAAGAAAAATTATTAAATGATATTTTTTGAAGCACAGTAAAGAAGAATTTATTCGGAACCATCAAGATAGGTATAGGGATGACTCTAATGGTGTCTTGCAGTAGGGGAGAGAGATTGGACTTAACTTCCAATACAGCCTGGGCAAGTGGGAATTTATAACCAAGGAGCAGGGTGGGGGTCAGTGGTTGGAAAATTGCTAGGAGGAAATATCAAGGGTAAAGGGGATTCTGGCTAAATCAACCCAGCAGGATTCTTGCTGAAGACAGGCTAGCTTGTTCAGATATCACCTGGGGGAGAGTGGAAGACAAAGAACCTGATCAGATATCAAGGATGATCAGATTATTGAAGATAGGGGGTTCTGGTGAAACTGACTTAGCAGAGTTCTTTTGCTAAAACTGGATTTTACAAGGAAGTGCACAGATGGGCCTAGGAGAAAGTTCAGAAACCTGATTAAAGAATCTTTGTCGGCCGGGCGCGGTGGCTCACGCCTGTAATCCCAGCACTTTGGGAGGCAGAGGCGGGTGGATCACGAGGTCAAGAGATCGAGACCAGCCTGGTCAACATGGTGAAACCCCATCTCTACTAAAAATACAAAAAATTAGCTGGGCATGGTGGTATGTGCCTGTAATCCCAGCTACTCAGGAGGCTGAGGCAGGAGAATTGCCTGAACCCAGGAGGCGGAGGTTGCAGTGAGCCGAGATCGCGCCATTGCACTCCAGCCTGGGTAACAACAGCGAAACTCTGTCTCAAAAAAAAAAAAAAAAAAAAGAATCTTTGTTGACCGGGCACGGTGGCTCAAGCCTGAAATCCCAGCCTGGGAGGTCTAGGCAGGTGAATCACCTGAGGTCAGGAGTTTGAGACCAGCCTGGCCAAGATGGTGAAACCCTGTCTCTAATAAAAATACAAAAAATTAGCTGGGCACGGTGGTGGCACCTGTTAATCCCAGCTACTCGGGAGGTTGAGGCAAGAGAATTGGTTGAACCTGGGAGGCAGAGGTTTCAGTGAGCCGAGATCGTGCCATTGCACTCCAGCCTGGGCAACAACAACACAACTCCATCTCAGAAAAAAAAAAAAAAAAAAAAAAAAAAAGGAATCTTTGTCAGTGCCTATGGTGCCATTTCCCCACCCATTCTTTTGACATTTTCTTCAGCTTATGTAAACCACTGTGCAAAGCAGTTTCAAGTCTCCCGAATTCTATGTGGATGTTTGCTGCGAAGTCCCTCTTATAAAGACATTCTGGCATTACGGCCACTGAGGACTGCCTAAATAATGTGTCAGTAAGTTAGCCACTTTAGTTGTCTGAGGAACTGATTTATTCTGTTGGAAACAAAAAAGTACTTTCAGCCAAAGCACCATCTTCAGGGTCCTCAAGATAGTGAAATTCTGCTTTGCCATCATACCCTTGCATCTCTATTTTTGGATTTCTTGATTTGCTAGATGGTGTTTCTATCTGGCTTAATCACTTTACTTAAAAAGGTAAGAAAAGCACATGGAATTTTACCCTCGTTTTAGTGCAGGTCTGCCCTGAGACCAAGACAAGAGTGGGGCTTTCCCCACACCTCTCACTTTAGAGGGATCTGGTTTGAACTCCCCTACGAGCTTCACCCTCCCATGAGCTGCAGAGTCCACGAGTCAAGAGGACACACCCACCTAGGTCCACACCCCCATGCTCCCTACTCCCCAACCCCTGGCTTGAACAACACAGATCAAGTTTTGAAACACAAATTCCAAGTATGAGTAGTCCCAAGCCCACATCCAGGGCTTCATGCAGGTCTCTTTCCTGGATCTGCCCTCCCAAAGTCTGACTTTGCTGCTCCTGTGCATAGCACTGGGCCTGTAGTGTGCCCAGGGAATGGCTACTGGCTGGGGTGTTCAACTTGTGAATTCGGAAAAGCAGGTTGAGAAAATTCCATCTGAAGAGTTTGGGTTTAGAGCTCCCTCGTAACTTAGAGATGGTTTTTTAAAAGGACTCAGATGTCCATCTTTGGTTCAGAAAAGATGATCTTGTACCTAAACTTCTCCCATGTTGCCATCCCAGCCTCAAGTGTCATATTGGTAAGTAACCTTATGGTCATAAGTCGTATCTTTATTAACAATGACTTACTCCAGGTGCTAACCTCAGTTCTTCTGAAACAGAACATCTGATCTGTGATATTAAAACTTCTTTAATTTATGATGTTAAAGCTGCTTCCTTTACTAAGCAAGTGACTTTTCAAATTGAAGATTTATAATTAAATGCAAAGATGGTAAATTAAATCATACCACTGGTATGAATACTTTTATGTTAGGCTTAGGAATAATCTTTTTATGCTTTTGTTTAAAGTGTTTATAATATTTAAAAGAGTTTGCCATGTTAGACTATCTTACAGATGTCCTATGATTCCATTTTTTTAAAACATGTGATTGACATGCTTTCACATTTTAAAAAGAAGAATGTGAGCAAATGTATAAGTGGCATAGTAGAGAAATGGATTTATCAGTTTTATTAATTAAATTGAGATTTATGAGAGCCTTTGAAGTGCTGTGGAGCATTTCAAAAATAATGGCCAGGTACAGTGGCTCATGCCTGTAATCACAGCACTTTGGGAGCCCAAGGGGGGGGAATCACAAGGTCAAGAGATCGAGACCATCCTGGCCAACATGGTGAAACCCTGTCTCTACTAAAAATACAAAAATTAGCCAGGCATGGTGGCAAGGGCCTTTAATCCCAGTTACTCTGGAAACTGAAGCAGGAGAATCGCTTGAACCCAGGAGGTGGAGGTGGCAGTGAGCTGAGATTGCACCACTGCACTCCAACCTGGCAACAAAGCAAGACTCTGTCTCAAAAATAAAAAAATAAAATAAATAAGATTGTGGGCTTGCTTGGTCAGGCATTTGAAATGCTAAAAGTAAATCAAATATATTAAACACATTAATACAGTTTAAAATATTTAAGGGGATTTGCTGGATACAAAAATCAATATTAGAAAGTAATGGTACTTCTATACTTCACCAACAAGAAAATAAAACGGTCCTCACATAAATGAATTCTTGGTATACAACAAAGTTGCACTGCAGGGTAGTAGGAGTAAAATGTCTTTCCAATAACTGGTGCTAGGATGATTGTGTACCATGCTGGAAAAAGATGAAATTGAACTCCTAATTCACACAAAAGTCAATTCCAGGTGAATATGCAATCTAATATGTTACAAATTGTTAAGTTATCCAATGATTAATACAGGAGAATAGCTTCATGACCTGGGGGGTGGTGGAGGGTTTCTTAAATGAGACACAAAAAACACTAAGCATAAAAGAAAAGATTAGTACAATGAATTACATGTAAACAAACACTTCTGTTCAACAACAAAAAAATGCCATTAAAAGAACAAAAATACAAGCCATAGACTGACAGGAGATATTTGCAACTTATGTAACCGACTAACAGCAACAAAACTTGTTTCCAATCATATAAACAAATTGATAATTTGGTAAGAAATTTGATTTTTAAAAAAGGCAGAAACCTCAATTAAATATAGGCAAATGACTTGATTATGCATTTCGCAATACGGAAAATCCGAATGGCTACTAAACATGGAAAAGTGTTCTTCGCATAATTAATACAGAGAGAAATACTAATTAAAATAATAAGATGTCATGGAGTACCTACTACATTAGCAAACTTTTTGAAGTTTCATAATATCAAGTATTGATAAAGAGGTCTACTGTTTGGTGGGAATATACTGTGATTTGTGCAGTCAGCTTGTTTTTGTTGTTGTTTTGTTTTTTGAAACAGGGTCTCACTCCATCGCCCAGGCTGGAGTGCAGTGGTGCAATCTCAGCTCACTTGCAACCTCCGCCTCCCAGGTTCAAGCGATTCTCCCTCCTAAGTCTCCCAAGTAGCTGGGACCACAGGAGCATGCCACCATGCCTGGCTGATTTTTGTATTTTTAGTAGGGACGGGGTTTCACAGTGTTGGCCAGGCTGGTCTTGAATTCCTGGACTCAAGCAATCTGCCTCCTTCAGCCTCTGAAAGTGTTGGGATTACAGATGTAAGCCACCACGCCTGACCTGGACAGTCACTTTGGAAAACAATTTGTGATTATTTTACTGTGCTGCTTGGAGGTAGCATCACCCCTCTGGGAATCAGGATCTTTAGACATAATTCCCCAAATGGGTCACTGGGAGTGATGGTGGTACAGTCCATCTTCCACTTAGTTCCCAGATGCACGTATTCTATATACTGGGAATACAGCACCATATACAGTGGCAAATGCCTTAAGGTCTATTCTGTAACCTGAGGATAGCGCCCTATCTTTTGCAGGATGCCTTCTCTGAGCTGGCACCTTCGCTGTACCTTCAAGAGGCGCTTTCACTACTCTTTCACGATGGCAGTTTCCAGATGGTGCATGATCCATAACCACAAGCTCAATGCCATACCTTCGTTGCTATGAAAGGAGTCCTGTGGTTGAAAGATAGTATTAAGTGCCATCCCAGGTCAGTCAGTCGTACACTTTATGAGCTTGTACATGGTGTTGACAGCTGAGGCACTACAGGCAGGAAAAGTAAAAACATATCTGGAATATGTGTCAATCCCACTGAAGATAAAATGTTTTCTTTTCCAGAGTTGAATGGCACTGATATAAACAATAGGCCACTAAATAACTGGTTGGTCACCTGAAGGAAGAATACCAATAAGAGGAGTAAGTTCTAGGGATGTGATATACAGCACAGTGACTATAACTGATGCTGTATTTTATACTTGAAATTTGCTTTCAAGATTGCTAAGATCTAGTTAAGCATTTTTCTACCGTAAAAAGGTAACTACATGAAGTGATAGATGTATTAATTGGCTTGATTTTTATAATCATTACACAATGTATATGTACATCAAATCTTTACATGCACACCTTAGATACATAACATTTTTATGTGTCACTTATACTTCTATAAGGCTGAGGGGAAAAAGAAGGAATGATACCATATCAAGAATTCGGGAATGATCTTTATTGCTGGAAGGTTAGAAATTTAGTAGCAACAGCAGGTAGATCAGCCATGGTGAGAGGGAATTTATATTGTAGGACCCAAGCTTCAGAGCTGCTTGGAACACAGCAGGAACCTGCTTCAGGAACCTTTCTTCTCTTGGCCCAAGTCAAAATTAGCAGTTTTGTGAATTATTCCAACAGTTTGTTGAAGCAGCATTCCCAAGTGAATTATATATTTTGCCTCCAAAATGGCCTATAAAGGAAGGTCTGAAGTATAGCAACTTGTCCTTTAACTTGGAAGGGATGTCTCAGTATATTCCAAAGTGTTGACACCTAAAAATGTTATTAAAGTGTGTGACTGCTGAATCTTTGTAGTGTTTGTCTTTCTTCATTTAGATTACATGTCTTAACAAGATGTCCAGAATAATTGCCATTTCTGGCTCCTAAGGTCCAAATAACATGATGTCAACCCCTTAGTGACCCCAAGTAAAGTTCTGTGGGATGTTCAGATGGCCCAGAATCCTTTGCACTATCACGGCAGAGATCTAGAGAATTGACATGGTGCTTGGACAAGACCATGAGTGTACACTGTTATCTACATGTGTGTTTCTCGTCCTTCTGATTGCTAGAGAGTAAAATGGAAGCAGATCAATAGCCACTAGCCACACCAAAGGCAATGTTAATCTGCTATAGTAAAGATGCCACATCGAATACAGCAGATGTAATTGAGGTTTCTGCTTGAATATGTTTGTAGTAGTTCAGTGTCATACACTCTGATTCACCTAATTTTCTAGGGGCCGGCATGGTGAATTATATGAGGTTATAATGAAATCCACCACCCCTATATCCTTTAAACTTCTGAGGGTGATGGTAAACTCTGCCATGTCACTCCTGGGATGTTATATATATTGCTTTTGATTTATAGTCTTGGCGGTGGGCTGAGAATGTAGTTTCAGGGGCTTCTACTTGCCATTCCTATTACAATAGCTCTTATTCTATAAGTCAATGAATTAATACGTAGCTTTCATGAGGACTGTTACACAGAGGGTCTAAATTGAAGGTTCTGTAAAATCCTCATATGTCTGTTCCAATTATATATTCAGAAGCTGGGAAAATGATCTCTGTGTGAATCTGTAGAGCAGAGGACACATGTGCAGCTAGGACTCCATTAATTTCTTGACCCTCATATACTTTTGCTCTACCAAGAAGTCCATGAATATGCTTTTGTTCTGGGTATCAGCATCAATTTGGACCCTCTATCTAACAGTCCTCATGAAAGCTATGTATTCCCATTTCCAGAGCATGGTACCCTAATGTATAGCCATAGACCTTTTGGGGAATAGCTAGAGGAATCACTATTGTATACGTTTGTCCTGGTATTGTGGGGTCCTTCTTCATGTGGACCTTGCCTCTCTTTCAGTCAAGGGGAGTGTTCTGCAGCGGGTTTGAAAACTACCTTAGGTTTGGAAACTGTGCAAGGAATCCTGACTTCTACTGGAGTAGCTGACCATAGTCTTCAGCTCATCTACTCTTGGTTTTCTTTTGATTTTATATATATTGAGCAATATTCTTGAGGCTACACATCTATCTAACCCCTTAGAACATTCTATTCTATTTTAAAAAATGAACTACTCAATTTATATGAATTTTTAGATTATGAAAAACTAATCACTGGTGAAATAAATCAGAACAATTATTGCTTCTGTGGCTGGGGACTTACTGGGGCATAAGGCATCCTTTGGAGGTGATCAAAATGAGCTTGCTTCTTTTTTTATTTTTAAATTGGCAGATTAAAATTGTATACATTTATGGTGTGCAACATGATGTTTTGAAATATGAGTGCATTATTAAAATGGCTAAGTCAAGCTAATTAATAAATGCATTGTCTCACACATAATTTATTTGTGGTGATAACACTTAACATCTACTCTGTTAGCAATTTTCAAATATATAATATGTTGTTATTAACTATCGTTATCTTATTATACAATACATCTCTTGAACTTACTCTTCCTGACTGGCTGAAGTTTTATATTCTTTGTCCAACATCTCCTCATTCCTCAGCCCTCTCCATGCTAGTTCCTGATAATCACCATTCTACTCTCTGCTTCTGCGAGTTCAGCTTTCAAAAATTCCACATACAAGTATGATCATGTGGTATTTGTGTTTCTTTGTTTCTGGCTTATTTCACTTAACATAATGTCTTCCAGGTTCATCCATGTTGTGGCAAATTTCCTTCTTTTTTAAGGCTGAATAATATTCCAGTTTGTGTGTGTGTGTGTGCAGGCATATACATACCATATTTTCCTTTTTAAAGTTTTATTTCATTTTCAATTGACACACAATCATACATATTATTTATGGAGTATAACAAGATGTTTTGATACATGTATACATTGTGAAATGATCAAATCAGGTTAAGTAGCATATCCATCACCTTACATATCTATCTTTTCTTTGTTGTGAGAAGATTCACAATTCTCTCTTTTAGCTTTTTTGAAATATGCAATATATTATTGTTAACTATAGTCACTCTGTTGTGCAGTAGAACACCAGAACCTATTCCTCCGATCTAGCTGTAACATTATACCTGTTGACAAACCTCTCCCCATCCCCACTCCTCCTCACTACCCTCCCAGCCTATCGGAACCATTATTCAACTTCTATGAGATCAACTTTTTTAGATTTCACATGTGAGTGAGGTCAGGCAATATTTGTCTTTCTGTCCTTGGTTTATTTCACCTAACATAATCCTCTGGGTTTATCCATGTTCTGCCAAATTACAGGATTTTATTCTTTTTTTTTTTTTTTTTTTTTTTTTTGGTAGAATAGTATTCCATTGTGTGTACCAATACATCACATTTTATTTATCTATTCATTTGTTGGTAGACGCTTAGGTTGATTGCATATCTTGGTTATTGTTATTAATGCTGCAATCAACATGGGAGTGCAGATTAGCTCCTCGACATACTGATTTCATTGCCTTTGGATAGAAATCTTTCATCTTTTTGATAACAGCCATTCTAAGAAATGTGAGTATTTCAGTACAAAATTTCAGGGATTGCTGGCTCATATGGTAGCTCTTTTTTTAATTTTTTGAGAATTAAAAAATGTTCATAATGGCCGTTCTAATTTACATTCCCACAATATATAGGGGTTCCCTTTTCTCCATATCCTCACTAACTTATCTTTCATCTTTTTGATTAAAGCCCATTCTAAGAAATGTGAGGTGATCTCTTATTGTGAGTTCAATGTGCTGATGATGAGTGGATTAGTGATATTGAGTATATTTTAATGTCTCTATTGGCCATGTATATGACTTTCAATGACAAATGACTGTTCAGGTCCTATATCTATTTTTAAATTGGATTATTTGTGTTTTTTTAAAAATATTGAGTTGTTTGAGGTGTTTTTTTAGCATCTATTGTTTGAGTTCCTTATATGTTTTGCATATTAACCCCTTGTCAGATGCATGGTGTGCAAATATTTTCTTCTATTCTGTAGGTTGTCTCTCCAAGGTGTTGATCTTTTCTTTGCTGTGCAGAAGCTTTCCAGTATCATGTATTCTCATTGATCTGTTTTTGCTTTTGTTCTCCCTGCTTTGGAGGTTATAGCCAAAAGATTATTGCCCAGGCCAATGCTGTGGAGCTTTCTCTTCTGGTATCTTCTAGTCGTTTTACAGTTTCAGGCCATAGGTTTAAGTCCTTAGTCCACTTTGAGTTGTATTTTGTATATGGTGTGAGATAAGGATCTAATTTAATTCTTGTGCATGTAGGTAATCCAGATTTCCCAAAACCATTTACTGACAAGACAGTTCATTCCTCGTTGTGTGCTCTTGGCTTGGCATCTTTGTCCAAAATCAATTGACAGTAAATGTGTGAATCTATTTCTTGGCTCTCCATTCTGTTCCATTGGTCTAAGTGTCTGTTTTAATGCCAGTGTCATGATGTTTTGATTATTACAGCTTTGTAGTATATCTTGAAATCACGTAGTGTGATGCCTCCAGCTTTGTTCTTTTTGCTCAGGATTGCTTTGGCTATTTGGAGTCTTTTGTGGTTCCATATGAATTTTAGGAATTTTTTTCTATTTCTCTGAAAAATGTCATTGGAATTTTGATAGGAATTTCACTGAATTTGTAATTCACTTTGGGTAGTATGAATATTTTAACTATATTAATTCTTCTAATCCAGGAACATGACATATCTTTCCATTTACTTGTGTGTCCTTCAATTTTTTTCATCATATTTAATAGTTTTCAGTGTATAGATTTTTCACCTTCTTGACTAAATTTACTATTTTATTTTTTGATGCTATTGTAGATGGAATTGTATTCTTAATTTCTTTTTCAGATATCTCATTATTAATGTATAGAAACACTACTAATTTTTGTGTGTTGATTTTGTATACTGCAATTTACTGAAAAATTTTTTTAGTTTTAACAGCTTTTTCTTGGTGTCTTTAGAGTTTTTAAATTTAACATATAGTTAAATTTAACATAAAGTTAAATTTAATAGTTAACATATAATTAACATAAAGTTAAAGACAATTTAACTTTATGATTTGGTTGTCTTTTATTTCTTTCTCTTGCCTAATTGCTCTGGCTAAGACTTCTAATTATTCCATAGAGTTTCTGGTGGTCAGGAATCTGAAGGTGGTTTTGCTGGTTCACTGATGGTGGTAACATGCTACTGTGTGGCCTCTGGGATCCTATCATCCCCATGACTACTAGGAATCCTAGTTCTGAAATAGCATCTCTTATCGTCAACTCTGGTCTACAGAGGAGAGCCACCACACCTGAATGACACCGTTGGCCTCTATCAGCAATTTCCTTATTGCCTTGATATATAGAGTCCTCCATGCTCTTTTGAGAATCCTATTTAGTTGATAAGTTTCCAGTTTCACATAGTAGACCCTATTTAGCATGCACACTTTGCTGGGCCTTTCGATCCCCTCCTCCAGTCTGCCTGGCAACTCTGACACCTCCACTTGATTTAATATGGACTGTTGCTCTTAATATTTTCTGAAGTCCATCCCAGCTAGAACTAAAAATAATGGCTTGATAGTTTATTTTCATTTCACCCATATATTTCATTCAACTTTCTTCTGGGTTAGGATTCAGCTGGAGTGATGTGTGATCCTGAGCTCTGATTTGTGTTTCAGTTCTTTCCATACGATTGGGGTTAATACAAAGTGCATGAGATTATTATAATCAGCTCAGAAAAAAGAAAGGTGGACACAAGAAGAGGTCAGAGAGTGCACAGAAGAGGAACAGACCCGGAAACAAATAGCTTAAACTTACAAAAGAGCTAGCATGAAGTTCTGTTTTTCAGGAAGGGATAGCTATATAAGGCCAATGTGAGGTTCATTTTCAGACAATTTATTAATGTTAATTGAAAGCTTTTTGTTTGTTTCAAATACTATAGCCATATTTTTTTCTGTCTGAACCCAATAAACAGCTAGTAAAAGTAGCCAACATGGACAAAAATTAACACAGAAAAGGCCTGTGATCATATTTAACACATTAACTATTCACCATTGAGACTATATTCATTTCTATTTTCTGCCAGAAATTTAGCATCAATTAAAACTATAATTTTTTTCTTATTTCCATATAGGCCTAAGAGGTTAAAATAGAAAGTTAAATAACATGAGTGACATAGCAAATGACCCAGCAAGTGTTTGACTGAGATAAGTTTTAACACTTCTGTTAAAATATTGAAAAATTGTCACTTCCTTGTTAGAGCTGAAAATAGTCAGCTCTTACAAATTGTTCTTCCTGAGGCAAATCCATATTAAGCTTTGTATTATTAACACAAATCACTCAAAACAATTACAAATGAGACTTAGGGAGAATTGTGTAAAAAATAATACTAGATTGTTGATAAAGCATTTAATCCAGTTTAAATGAATACTTTACCCAAAGAGAGCTGACTTGAGATTTTTTTCCTTTTCTTCTATAAATTCAAGGCTTACATAAAAATTCAATTTAATAAATATGTATTAGGCAGCTGCTAGGTAAAAATTCAGTGACTAGGTGTTCCCAGGACCACAAATGTGAAGAAGATGTAGTGAATACTACATAAATTACAATGTAATTGTGATAATAAATATTAAAGATGTATAGCTTATTACAATGGAAGGCAGCATAAAAACTGACTATTCAGTGAAGGGGTGGATTACTTTTAACATGTGTGATGGAAAAGGAATTTATAAAAGAAATGATATTTGGGTTAGGCTTAGAAGTCTGTACAGCATTTCAGAAGTTGGTGATGGGCCTATAGGATGATTATTCTGGAAAAGAGTATTTCACCAAACAGGTCATGGAGAACTGAAAGCTCATGGTGTGTTCAGAGAACTACCAGCAGAGGAGAGGAGGAAAGAAGGGAAGGAAGGAAGAAGGTGATCAAGCTGAAATGGTACTACAGGGACTCTTTTTGTTTGTTTGTTTGTTTGTTTGAGACAGAGTTTTGCTGTTGTTACCCAGGCTGGAGTGCAATGGCACAATCCCAGCTCACCACAACCTCCGCCTCCTGGGTTCAGGCAATTCTCCTGCTTCAGCCTCCTGAGTAGCTGGGATTACAGGCACGCACCACCATGCCCAGCTAATTTTTTGTATTTTTAGTAGAGACGGGTTTTCACCATGTTGACCAGGTTGGTCTCGATCTCTTGACCTTGTGATCCACCTGCCTCGGCCTCCCAAAGTGCTGGGATTACAGGCTTGAGCCACTGTGCCCGGCCTACTACAGGGACTCTTAATGTTCCGTTAAGCCAAAGAGTGTGGGACAGGAGAGTACTTCAATTCAGTGTGTATTTTGAATTGATGACTGATGATAGTGACTAAGGAGAATTAGAAAGTAGAGGCAGTTAGACTAGTTCAGTGGCTGTGGAAATAGTCTAGGTGGGAGACAAGGTCACATTTCAAAGGCCTTGAAGAAATGGACACCTTTGGCAGAGATACGGTGTTGTCTCCCAATGTCTGTTTGTTGCTTCTTGTTTTACTTATAACCTCCTCACCTTTCACTAGGTTCATCTCCATTAAGAAGAAAGATTAATCCCTGCCTCCCTTGCAGTTAGATGGGGTCACGTGTCTAAGGTCTGGTTAGCAGACATAAATGGCAGCAGTATGTGCAACTTCTGTGGAATGACCCTAAAGAAAGAGATTGACTTTTCTGTATCTTTTCTCCTTTCTGATGGTTGGAGGATGGACATGGTGGCTAGATCTGGAGCATCCATTTGGGCCATGAGGCAAGTTCAAGATAGAAGCCAAGCACAAGCCAGATGGACACTGTCTCCCTGACACGTTGGTTTACCGTATAGCACCTGGACTGATTCTCTCTGTAACTTTACCTGAGAGAAATAAAATTCTGTCTTGTGTAAGCCATTGTTACGGGCTCTTTCTGTCATTTTTAGCTGATCCTAATCCTAATTTTTACATTATCTATCCGTAGGCTATGAAGAACCTCAGAAAGCTTTAAGCAAGGGAATTAAATTATAAATATCATCTGTTGCAAGAGATTCTCTGCTCACCATGTCTTGAAAGAACTGGAGAGATGCAATGCTTCAGGCAACAACACACCTTAGGAGGCCACTGCAGCCAGCTGGTTTGAGAGGGGACCTGGACTGAAATAAGGCAGTGGGAATGGGCTATCATTCTGTGAAGAGGCCCACAGCCCTTTGACAACTCCCACATTTTTGCTCTTACTATTCCTTCTGATTAGAAGGCTCTCACCTTCAAGACCTACTGAGTCCTGAAATCATCTTCAGCATTCTCACAGAGTTTTGTTTTCCTACAAATGTTTGTCCACTCATATTTGTTCGTGCTATCAATGCTCTCTCAAACACACATATAAATCTGATGGTGTTTTTCCTAGTTAAACTCTTTGGGTGGACCAAGCACTCCAAGAACTAATCGTCATGGAGCACTTACTGTGCACTGGACAGATCGTTAAGCCCTTTATATGCACTGTTCCATTGACTCCTCTAAGCATCTCTATGATGGGGGTAGCTTCTTTCCAAGAACCTGGACTTCCCTCAGAAGCCACATTCTCTCCTGGCTATCCTACATAGGCAAGGGGAATGTCATTGTTGATAGTGTTGTTTCTGCCTTGGCGCTTCTCAAGTGCCCATTGGGAAGGTGGTTACCCTAGAGCTGGAGGCTTCCAAAAGGAGAAGTTAACACCCACTGTCTTTAGATTCCTGTACTAGCCATAATTCTCAACAACAACAAATCAACTCTATGTCTTTTATATATTTAAATCACTGATCCAACTCAGCAGATATTTACGAATACCAATTCTGAAATTTACATCCTACCGCTTATTTTGATGAAGGAAATGAAAAATAACAGTTTTATTTTCTTTTTCCATAGAGTAGCCAATTGTTCTAATACCATTTACTGAAGAAATAATAGTGCTTATTTCTCTCTGGTTTGAAATACCATATTAATCATTTATTTTGAACTAATTTCACATATGGGTGTATCTATTAGGATTTTATAAACTCAAATTATTCCCTGGGAATATAACCTTGCAATTGTGTGGAGCTTTTTAAATTCTTTTTTTTTAGACAAGTCTCACTGTGTCACCCAGGCTGGAGTGCAGTAGTGCAAATTATAGCTCACTGTAACCTTGAGCTCCTGGGCTCAAGCAGTCCTTCAACCTCCCTGCCACAGCCTCCCAAGTAGGTAGGACTGCTGGTGTGGGCCATCATGCACAGCTAATTTTAAAATATATATATATATATATATATATATATAAACAGGGTCTTACTATGCTGCCCAGGCTGGTCTTGAACTCCCGGCCTCAAGCAGTCCTCCCACCTTGGCCTCCCAAAGTGTGAGATTACATGCATGAGTCACCATGCCTGACTCTATTTATTTTGGAATAGTTACAGACTCACAGGAAGTTGCACAAATAGCTGAGTCCTGTGTACCTTTCCCTGCAGTGGTGACATCTTATATAACTGTACAATATCAGAAGTTGATACAAAAATACAAAAATTAATATTAGCAAATTACGGTTAAATAAGCTACACCTGTATGATTTTTCACCATTAATAAGAGCACTCCTTCACTATTATGGATGTGGGAATAGTTCTATGAAATTTTATTCAAATATTTAATTCATGTAGCCACCACCACAATCAAGAAACAGAATGATTCCATTACATACTTCTTCACATTTGCACCCGGCCCTCACTTTCTTCCACCTCTCCCCCAACTTCTCTATGTTCTGGCAACCACTAAACTGTCTCCATCTCAATCCTTTTGCCGTTTCAAGAATGCTTTATAAATAGAATCATTACTGTACAGAATTTTTTGAGAATGACATTTTCCACTGAGCATGTTGGGAGTTGAAGCTCATCTAGGTTGTTGCATACATCAGTTGTTTATGTTTTTCGGCTAGGCGTGGTGTTTCAGGCCTGTAATCCCAGCATTTTGGGAGGCTGAGGCAGGCAGATCACCTGAGACCAGGAGTTTGAGACCAGCCTGGGCAACAAGGGGAAACCCCATCTCTACTAAAAATACAAGTAATTAGCCGGTGTGGTGGCTTGCACCTGCAGTCCCAGCTACTTGTGAGGCTGAGGCAGAAAAATCACTTGAACCTAGGAGTCAGAGGTTGCAGTGAGCTGAGTTTTTGCCACTGCACTCCAGCCTGGGCCACAAAGTGAGACCCTATCTCAAAAAGACAAAAAAAAAAAAAAAAAAGTTCATGTTTTTGCATTAGTAAGTAGCTTTCTGTTCTATGACTTTGGCAGTTCATTCAACCATTTCACCAATTGAAGAACATTTGGGTTGTTTGCAATATTTTGCTATTATGAATAAAATGGCTATGAATATTGGTGTGTGGATTTTGGTGTAAGTTTTCATTTCGCTGGGATAAATTCCTAAGAGTGCAACTGCCAGGTGGTACAGTAAGTGCATACTTTTCTTTATAAGAAATTGCCAAATGATTTTCCAGAATAGCTATGCCATTTTACATTTGTCCCAGCAATGTATGAGGGATACTGTTTCTCTGTATTCTTGGCAGGATTTAATATTATCACCACTTTAAAAAATTGGCGATAAAATTCACACACCATAAAATAGACCCTTTTAAAGTGTATAATTCAGCTGTTTTTAGTATAAAAAGCTGTGTATCCATGACCACTATCTAATTCCAGAATACTTTAATCATCCCACAAACAAAACCATATCCATATCCCCCATTCCCTGTCCCTCCTCTCATCCCCTGGTAACCACCAGTAGACTCTCTGTCTCTATAGATTTGCCTATTCTGGACATTTCATGTAAATGGAATTACAATATGTGATCTTTTCTATTAATGTTATTTTTAATTTTAGTTGTTCTGATAGGAGTGTAGTGATATCTGATTGTGGTTTTGATTTGTATTTCCTTAATGACTAATAGTGTTGAACATCTTTTCATGTGCTTATATGCCATCCCGCCTTCCTTTTTAGTGAAATATTTGTTCATATCTTTTGCCGAACATAAAAGTCAAAAAAAGGAGCTTAATACATATAAGGATGAGATTGTCATATTCAAGCCAGAATGCAATGAAGCGGCATTTTTAAACTGTGAAAGGGAAGGTACAAAAGGAACAAACAATATTTCAGTTCTGACCTTCCACAGTCAGAGCTGGTTAAGCACACTCTGTAAGGTTGGTGTCTGTCCTTATGGCTGATGTTGGCACTGTGGTGATGGCTGTCACTGATGCAGGAAAGAAAGATGGATGCCAAAAGGATGAGGGAGCAAGAATAAGCCAGAGCTCACAGGGCAAACTGGGACCATGGCAGCTCCCACTGCCTCGGGTCTTGGTGTGGGTGTCCTGCAGAATCTGAGATCCTTCATGAAGGAGCTAAACACACACCTGGGCCAGCAGTCAGAAAAGGTGAAGGAGGATCTGGGGAAGGTGGAGCAATTGAAGGCCTGGGTGCTGTGTTACACCAACAAGAGATCCAAAAAAATGACAATGTGCATAAGCTACAAAAATGTCTCCTGCTTCATTTCCTTCTAATCTCACGTAAGAATTTCCCCTGTGGCCCTTCCTAATCAAAAATACACACTGAAGGGAATTTGGGGAAAAGTAACTGAGCCCCACACTCACAAGTAATATTTCAGCTTATTTGTGCAAAATTTTAATAAAGTGGGCATGGTGATAAAGATATCTGAAATGGGCCAAGCGTGATGGCTCATTCCTCTAATCCCAGCACTTTGAGAAGCCAAGGTAAGATGATCACTTAATCCCAGGATTTCAAAATCAGTCTGGGCAACATAGTGAGATCTTGTCTTTACACAAAAATTAAAAAAAAAAAAAATTATCTGGATGTGATGACATGCACCTGTAGTCCCAGGTATTTGGAGGCTGAGACAGGAGGATTGCTTGAGCCCAGAAGGTCAAGGTTGCAGTGAGCCATGATGGCACCACTGCACTCCAGCCTGGGTGACAGAGCGAGATTCTGTCAGAAGGAAGGAAGGAAGGAAGGAAGGAAGGAAAGAAGGAAGAAAGGAGGGAGAGAGGGGGAAAGAGAGAAGGAAAGAGAGAGAGAAAGAGAGAGAGAGAGAAAGGAAGGAAGAAAGTCTGAAAACCATCTGGAAAAAACAGCGTGCACATCTGGTAGCTTTAGATCTGTTTCATTGTGGTAACCATGCCCTAGAGGAGTTTCAACTGTACTTACTGGAGAATATTATCTGGCTGGATCCCAGCAGAAAACAAGTCTTTCCCAGATGGAATTTTGACGAAAATCTATTAAATGTACACAGATGAGGGCAGAGTAAAGCAAAGCAAGAAGGAAAATTGGGGCGTCAGAAGAAGCAACAGTAGGAAGTCGTTCCCTCCCAGAGCCCCGTGCAATTTGGAGCCAAGAGGAACGGTGGTGTGCAGGGACCCTGCTGGTGCCTTGGTGTCACCTTGAAAGGGTAGAGAAATGCCCTGACCCAGCCTCCTCCTGCCCTCTGAACTGCTGCCAAAGCCTCCCAAGTCTCCAAGCAGCAGATATAATGGCTGAAAATGGATCTGGGAAAACGAAAACAGCTAGTGCAGGGTGATCGCTAATTCAGCCAAACTTCTCGCTGTTTTACCAAAAGAACCTGAGTTATGACAATAAATAAGCTGATGTAGGGGGTATATTTCCTATGAAACTTGCTTTTTTTTCACTGAAGCTAAACCATATTCATCATTTTGACGATTACCATTAATTTTCACTTTTTTCTCAAATGGAACACTGCCCTATAAATTATTTTCATAACAAAAAGTGACTCAACTTTTGATAAAAGTGATATATGGAAAGCTGCCATATTCTCACTCATGAATTACTCACTATTACTCATAAATTTTCTCTGTGTTGGTCAACTTCTCCAAGTGTTCTGAGTCACAATAACTCATAGGCATTGAAAATACAAGTCAACTATTCTAAAGGTGTACAATGAGTTAATATGGCATTTATGTAATCACATAAGAAAGCCATCAGCTCAACATAGTCAAAGCACTAACTGCACTTAGTTCAAAAAGTTGGTGGACTTAAAACTCATGCAGTCAATACTGTAACAAAACACTCTCCAAGTGCACTCTTGCTCTTAAGAATAAATTTGAAAGGCTGGACCTGTAATCCCAGCACTTTGGGAGGCTGAGGTGGGTGGATTGCTTGAGCTGAGGTGTTCTAGACCAGCCTGGGCAACATGGTGAAACCATGTCTCTACAAAGAAAATACAAAAATTAGCCAGGTATGGTGGCATGTCCCTGTAGTCCCAGCTACCCAGGAGCCTGGGAGGCGGAGGTTGCAGTGGACTAAGATTGCGCCACTGCACTCTAGTCTGGGTAACAGAGCAAGACCCTGTCTCCCCCTCTAAAAAAAAATGTTAAAATGTCCAGCATAGATCTCTGGCTATTTACTTGGAATATATTTGAACTTTCTCCCTTTCCTTCCTTCCTTCCTTCCTTCCTTCCTTCCTTCCTTCCTTTTTTGGGTAGGATATAAAAACAACTGTTTTTTAATCCATTCTTTCACCTTCCTCCCTCCCTCCCTCTCTTCTCTTTTTTCCTTCCCTTCCCTCCTTCCCTCCCCTCCCCTCTCTCTCTTCCGTCCTTTCTTCCTTCTTTCCATTTTCAAGCACTTTCATGTACACTCCCATTTAATCCTGAGCAGAGGCATCGTTTTCATAACGCGGATAATGAAATTGAGGCCAGAAAGTTTAAATAACTTTCCTACTCAGTCCAGCTTAGAAAGGTACAACCCATGAATCGAAAGCAGGTTACCTGCTTCCAAACTCTCCCTGCTTCAATAAAATAACTTTACTATATCTTAAAAAGGCCATTTACCTGCCTGCTGACTGGGTAACCTATACGTACTTTCTATGACCTATCAGCCCTAAAACTCCATCTCTGACTTCACTCCTGTGAATGCCCTGCCTTGCTAAGAGGGATGTGTTAGCACCCTTTTTTATGTTCAAAAACTTTTCGCAAACTTACTGGCTCCAGAGTGGTAAAAAAAAAAAACAAAAATGAAACAACCATAAAAAACTCACATGGGAGTGATGACCTCTAAAAGCCACTCTTCAGTTCAAGAGATAAATTGGCTACAGCGACAGAAATTACAAGTGCAGCTGAAGCATGCATCACAAACTCCCAAATCAACTCAAAGGAGGAAGGAAGGGAGGAAGGAAGGGAGGGAAGGAAGGAAGGAAAGGTGAAAGAATGGATATAAAAACAGGTGTTCTAAGGGGTCAGAAAAAGAAAAGATTGTTTTAGGGTAGGTGGGGGTAGGAAGAAAAGGTTGCAACACCAAGCTGTGAATAATGGTACAATTTCAATCAGCAGAGATAAAGAAAAGGAAATTTCAAGAAAATTATGTAAATTAAGTCAGAGAAACTGGAAAGCCCAGAGATATATCCAGCGAACAGCATGTGGCCCAATTAGTCATGGCTTAGTCTTGGGCTGCATGAAGGGATACAGGGAGATAAGTCTGTTCAGGTCAGTTGAGTTGAGATTGCTGAATACTGCAAATGGTAGGATGAAGAAAATATTGGATAAAAATAATGGAAGCCCCTGGCAGAGTCTGAAGGAAGAGGAAGGAGAATGGCAATCTCAGGATCGTGCATTAGGGAAATTAAAATGGCACTAACACGTGGGGAATTGTACAGCAGGGACTGTCGATCTGCAGTGAACAGATCCCTTGGGTCTATGGATGTGTGTTAGGGAGTCTGTGGCTACCTGAAGTGTCCACAGGACTTTGTCTAATTCTACTGAGAATATCCATAGCCTCTCATGACTCTCAAAAACTGTGACTTCCCCCTATCAAACGGACTATCCCAAGGCAGGAGTCCAAAAACAGACCAACGTTCCACATATATGAATATTTTAACATTGTAAATCAAGCTAAGAAACTGTTAAAAATATTATTCATTCTACCTTGGAAAATATAACCTCACAATGATGCAACTGAGAAATATGTGACTAAAAAGTGGAAAAATATTTTTAAATGACTAAATTTAATTACTATTGAACACGTTTTGAGTGTTAATGGACCATCAATGTTTGATGAATAAGAAAAAATATATACAATTCATAGATTATGGCCCATTTAGTCTATGTGACTTGTTTTTCTCACATTCATTTAACAAATTATTATGTTGTTATAATAAGATTTCACACAGTTCTGTTCTGTTGACATAATAATCTAAAGAATTAAAAAATATAGTAATGATATTCAAAACTCATTTTCAATTTACTTTTGAAAAAATACAAATTCTAATAAATGTAAAAGACTCAAAATATCATCTACTAGGTTAACATTATCTATTAAAATGTTTAAAATTAAAATAACAATGAGACCAGGGCCGGGCCTGGTGGCTCAAGCCTGTAATCCCAGCACTTTAGGAGGCTAAGGCAGGTGGATCACGAGGTCAAGAGATCGAGACCATCCTGGTCAACATGGTGAAACCTCATCTCTACTAAAAATACAAAACATTAGCTGGGCATGGTGGCGCGTGTCTGTAATCCCAGCTACTCAGGAGGCTGAGGCAGGAGAATTGCCTGAACCCAGGAGGCGGAGGTTGCAGTGAGCGGAGATCGCACGCCATTGCACTCCAGCCTGGGTAACAAGAGCGAAACTCCGTCTCAAAAAAAAAAAAAAAATGAGACCACTACACACCTGTAAGAATGACTAAAATCCAAAGTACTGATGACACCAAAGGCTGGCAAGGATGTGGAGCAACACGAACTCTCACTTATTGCTGGTGGCAATGCAAGATGGCACAGCCCTTTTGAATGAAGTTTTGGCAGTTTCTTACAAAATGAGACTTACTATATGATCCTTGGTATTTACCCAAATGAGCTGAAAACTTATGTTCACACGAAAACCTGCACACAGATTTTTTGGCAAATGTACTCATGATTGCTAAAACTTGGAAGCAACGAAGATGTCCTTTAGTAGGTGAATGGATAAACAAATTGTGGAAGAGCCATACAATGAAATATATTCAATGAAAAAAAGAAATCAGCTATCAAGTCACAAAAAAATATTGGGGAACCTTAAACACATATTGTTAAGTGAAGGATGTCAGTTGGAAAGGGCTATGTTCTATATGATTCTGACTATATGACATTCTGGGAAAGACAAAATTATGGGTACAGTAACCCATAGGGAAGATTTTAGGACAGTGAAACTATTCAGCATCATACTGTATATGAGTGGATTACACATTTCTATACTATACTAGTCATTATGTATTTGTCAAACCCAATTAGAGAAAAATCACATGCACAGGCATATACAAACTCAATAGAATGTACTACACAAAGAGTGAGCCATAATGTAAACTATGGGTTTTAGTTAATAAGAATGTAACAACATTGGCTCATCAATTG